>NC_046306.1:37066300-38373277 GCF_004115265.2 Rhinolophus ferrumequinum | reverse complement strand
TGTTAGCAGCCGTTGATGCTCGAGATCTAAATATTTTAAGTTATTAGGGGTTACAGAACACTAATATTCTAATTCTGTCCCTTATCTATCAGCTGAAATTCTTCTATAGAGAGACACTCCCCCTCATCTGCTATTTGGTTTCTCAGTATGACAGTTTCTCAGTGTGACAGTTTATTTAGGAAAGGCAGAATAGGATTCCCTTTATTTACCAGTCTTCAAAATAATCAGTTGGTTTGCCAGAATTCTCTAGTGATGGCCAATTGGTTTATTTTTAAGTATTGTTGTGAATCATGAATTTAAGTAGCTTATAAAAACCTAAAAACCCATCCATTTGACATTTGGAAAGGAACGTAAGCTCCGTCCCTAACTCCTTGCCTCTACTGTCTCCTAAGACAGAATTGGATGCCCCTTTCCCTGCTCCCACTGTAACTTGCTGATCACCTCCGTGGCTGCACATTTAGCTGACCAGATTCTTCTTCTTGGTTCTCGACCCACTGTAGGCAAAGAACAAGCCCCTACTGGGCTTGTATTTCCAGCACCTGGTGCAGTAATGCCTGACTCATAGTAGGACATAAGTCAACACAGGACAGAAATACAGGCAGGGAAGGGGTCAACAGTCCCTAGACTTAAATGACAGCATTTGGAGGAAAACAGGAAGCAAGAAGAAAAGGGAGATCTTAGCGAATGCTTGGAACAGATGCTCAAAAACGTTTAAATTAATTTAAAAGGGGAATAGGAGGAATAGGAGAACAATGTAAGTGTTAACTGCATGAGCTTCTAATTTGAATATAGGTGAAGTGGTTTTTATTGTTGGGACTGCATGGGTTTAGTTATGGACAACAGAATCCACTATAGCTAGCTTAAGCAGAGAATGGTTAATTATAGGGAGCTAAATGGACTAAAGAAAGACCAGGCTGAGCTCTCAGGAATGACTCTGAGAGCCACACTGCAGAACTAGGCCATCTAGGGAGCTGCAGCTACTGCCTTTAGGGCTGGCTGCTTGTTCCTGCATCATGATGCTTCTGCTAATGCAGAGTGTAAAACAATTGCCATGTGCCTGCCTCTGTTCAAATTCAAACCCAGGTTCAAATTCAAATCTTCTGATAGTTCATGTAATTGGTGGAACCCAAGTCCCTACTGGGCTGTATCTTAAAACCTTAGCTGCAAGGGAGTCTGGGAAGTGTAGTTTCTAACTTCCTGGCTTCTGTAGTACAGGATTGCTTATCAGAAGGAGTAGAAATAGAGACTGAATGTCTATCCATAGGATCTACTACAAGGACCTGTAAAGCTTATCTGATCCAATCTCTTCGTTGTCAAGGGGAAAAAGGTAAAGCCCAGAGAGGTTTTGTTAAATTCCTCATAGTTGTTAGTGGCAAAGCCCAACACAAAGATCTTTATTCTTTTAATGCTGCTGTATTCCATTGTCGGGGAGGTATCTTTGACTCTTTAGCCATTAGCATTGACAGTCTGCCGTAAAGGAATCCGAAGCTATTTCTCTCCATGATATGAGACAAACAACAGGGTCCTTTTCTCCCTCTCCCCACATCATGCCCAGACTTGTAGGCCTGTCAGAGGGAACTGTAGACACAAGTTTTGCAGACAGGCCACATTCAAAGTCAGTGTGGGCACCTACAAGTCATGGGGCCACGGATAGTTTACAGCTCTTTGAGCCTCAGTTTTTTCTGGGTTATAAGGATATATTCCCTTCATCGTCTCTTCATTTGAGAAGGTTCTCCATTCTGCCATATTGCAGAGTTGTGAAGCCTAAGGAAATGGTACATGAGACCAGGAGAGGAATTTTTATCTCAAAGGATTTGGGGAAATATGCTTAGCATGTTTTGAGCACTCAAGCTTAGCAAACGTGTCTGGAACTCTTGTCCAAATGGCCATCAGAAGGTAGCCTGGATTCATAGTACCATCCCACAGGAAATAGGACCATTAATTTAATGAACTTGTCTGGTGGAAGCATCAACAAAAAATAAAGGATTTAAAAATTTTTGCTGTAGGAGTTTGACAGGTCAGTGACCTTAACTAGCTTTGAAGTTGGCCAGAGGGCCAGCTGAAGTCCCTACCTCCCCAGACGCTCCTAAAGTTTTCAGCAGCACTGATACAATGATTGGTTTGTTTCTGCTGCAGAGGCCTGTTGTTTAGAACTAGAGGGGAACTTTGTGTGTTTTTTAAAATGAAAGCTGAGATCCTGCAGAAAACAGGACAGCAAGTAAGATAGGGCCAAGCCATGAGGGTTGGAGAATTGCTTGTTCTTTCTTCATTTTTCTTGCCCTGAATTAATCTCCAGACTGATGTCATCTCCCACCATCTGTGGTAGCTTCCCCACTTCAATTAATAAGCCTTTTGCAAAGTGTTAATGTTGGATTAAGGGTGAAACTATCAAGTTTTTTCAGAAGATAGCACAGTGTAAATATCACTCCTGACAGGTCTGGAGCAGTACCCTGTCATTAAACACATTAATAATTTCCGTACCAAAATGTGAATATTGAGACAAAACAGATAAAGTCTGTGCACTTCTGCTTGGGTCAGGTTTTATTGCTAAGGGAGATGGGAGAGAAAGTTGGTTTTCAGAACTTTTTGGATTACAGAGCGTTGGTTGAAGGACTGGGGACTTGTGGCTCACACTGAAAGTTAGTCCCATTTTTCTTTCAGCAGAGAGAAAAATTCAAAAGCCAAATGGATTAACAAGGGTTTTGACCAACTAACTTTTATTTAGGATCACAGAGTTTTGGAGCTGGTCTAACTATAACAGTTAGTTAGGACTTATTGAGCACCAGGTTCTTTTTAGGTAGCTTTTCTTATTTTTAAAGAACTTTAATTTATTTAAGTGTGTTTTTCCAGGACCCATCAGCTTCAAGTCAAGTAGTTGTTTCAATCCAGTTGTGGAGGGCACAGCTCACAGTGGCGCACGTGGGGATCGAACGGGCAACCTTGTTGTTAAGAGCACCGCGCTCTAACCAACTGAGCTGACTGGCCGCCCCCTAGCTTTTCTTATTTAATTCATAATAATCCGAAGAGGCAAATGTCATTATTATCTACATTTTACAAGTGATTAAATTAAAGCTTAGAAAAGTTGAGTAACTTGCCTATATCCCACAGTCCATAAGTAGTGGAGCAGGATTTGAACTTAGAAGTTGGAAAACACTCTGCTCTTAGTTTCATATTCTGCTGAAGAGCTCATCTAATACTATTTTATTATTTTTACATGTGGGAACTTGTGGTCCAGGGATATTACATGACGTCACACAGCTAACCAGGTCTAGGTTTTCATTTGATCCTCAGCATGTCTGTTTCCCCACTCCACTCATTTTGTAACTAAGATGACTAAGGTATAACTAGTTTTGGTCTACTACTTACAGAGTAGAGTAACCAGGTAAAATCAGTTAACTCTTATTTTGAACTTTTAGGAGGTAGAGTGTTAGATATAAACCTGTGTAAACATAGTAAAGATGGCCTAGTGAGCAGATATGTGCCCTGGGAGGGATTGCTGGTTCTCTGGCTCATGGGACGTCATTCCAGGAGTCAGATGTATCTTCTGTCTTATGCAGCCCTCATGGGAGAGAACGTTCAGAAATATGGCAGGTCTGGTGTTCTGGAGAGGAGGTGACACATCTGTCACTGTTCCAGTTCATCTCTTGCTTCTTCACAAATAACCCCAAATTTAGTACCTTAACATAATGTATTATCATGTCTCCTAGTTCTGTGGAAAGATCGGGCTTAGTGGTGTGCATCTTCCCTGGCGCTTCTCTTGCTATTGCAATCAGAAGACAGCTGGGACTGGACTTTTCTGGGGGTTTGACTGGGCTGCACATCCAAGAGGATTCATTCATGTGGCTGGCAATTGATATTCTTTCCTTTTTCCAGATGCTGTGATTAAATAGTTCTGTTTTGTTAAACAAGTTGCTATTGACGGACATATAGAATAGTTTCAGTCTTTTGCAGGTCACATTATCACAGATCACATTTCAAGGCACAAGACATGTAAAATACACTCTGGGATAAATTTCACATTTAGGAATTTATCCTACAAACTTTCCTTCCTTTCTAAGGAATGAACTACTCAGGCGAAAACTGGCTTCATCAAACATGAACATTTGCCATTTAATTAACATGACCTCTTGCTTCAACAAGGCTCTTTTAAGGCTTTGAATATAACGTCTGATAGCTGGATTGGTCATAGATGTATATAAGTGGCAAATAGCGCTTCATGGATTGGAAGGTACACACCAGTGGAATTCCCTAAACGAGCCACTTTGTGCTGATTCAGTTTTCCATGCTGTGAAATGGGAATGTGTATGAAGGTGAAGAAATGGAAAAATTGCCTTTGCTGAGGCATACTTGGAGAACTTCTATTTTTGCTCCAAGAAAACTAGAGGAAACCTACCCTGGGAATGGGGTTCTCGCAGTCTCCATCCCCTCCCCCATTCTCTGCTTCTCCCCTGTGTTAAAAAGCTTTCTGTATCTTAGTCAGATGATCCATTAGCCCTGCACTCCCTTAAATATTTACTAATCTCTCTTCCCTCTGCCCTTCAACATTTTATTCTTTTCCGACAGAATAATGCCAATGATTTGAGATTTTTGTTTCATCCTGGCCTATATTAGAAGGTATCTATATTACATGCCTAGCATTTTAAAAATAGGAATTTAGCAAGAGCATTAAAATAAACAAGAGTTCAGGTTGGAACTGTAGTTGGCGAGTCCTCAGGCACATGCTGCAGGATTTTCAAAAGATAGTTCTAGTTTTCTACATGTTTTTAATCAGAATTACCAGGGTCAATTGTCTATGTTCCATTTTGTTAGCCCCTCCCTACCTTTATTCTGTGTAAACTTGGCCTTAAGAAGCTCAAAGTATTTGATTGCCAAGACTTGGGCCGTATTTAGCTTTTTCACATCTCTTCAAGGGAGGCAAGACCAGAATGGGGACTGCCGGACAAGGAGGAGACCATGCCCTCTGTTAGTGAAAGGAATACACAGCTGGGTCTCCCTCAAGGCCAAGTGCCAGGTCCTACCCCTTTGGGGAACTCATGGCAGAGTTGGGGTGTGAGGTCTATTCTAAGGAATAAGGGGAGAATAAATGTTGGGAGGACCTGCCAGTTGTTCCATCTTCCCCAAAGCCAAAACCTGCTTGGAATTTTTAGGAGGCAGAAGCCCCAGCCAGGCCAGTCCTAGAGACACAGGGAGGTGGGATCCTGGAGTAACCCCCAGGATGTGCCTGCCTGCACTGGGGTCCTCACAGCCTCTCTCTGTGTCCTAGTTCACTACAGGGACATGCAATGACTCGGCGGTTCACAGCTGTGACCTGTGTGGCAAGGGCTTCCGCCTACAGCGTATGCTCAACCGGCACCTCAAGTGCCACAACCAGGTTAAGAGGCACCTGTGCACCTTCTGTGGCAAGGGCTTCAACGACACCTTCGACTTGAAGAGGCATGTCCGCACGCATACAGGTGAGGAAGGGGCATGTGCTCAGCTTTTGGTTTTATTTTTCTGGCCAAGAGTTCCTGTTTCTTTCCCACCAAAGAACCAAGGCGGGAACATGGAGCAGTGTCACATTTCTGGAAAGATCACAGGGTGGCGCATTTGGAGCCAGCCCATCTGGGTTCACCTCCTGGCTGTGCCATCTGCCAGCTGTGTCACCTTGGACCAGGCAAGCCCCCTCTCTTAGCCTATTTGCCCCCCTTGTAAGGTGGGGCTGATGATACACATGCTGGCCCAGCTTAAGACAGATGCCTGGTTGGAGGTATTCTGAGAGCGGTGATGCCTGACGCAGTGCTGCGGGATTTCATGATTCAGCCCCTGCTCTGGGGGTTGTGGTCCCTGTAGTCCTACTGGTGGTATTTTATGCTCTGTTCTTGGGAAGTAAGCCTGTGTCCAAATAGCATCATGTTCTTCCTGAGATCTCAAAAAGAAGAAAGTGTGTGGCTCACTTAGAGCTGACTGAGCCTCCTACTTGAGGCTGGCAGGAAAGCATCTTCCTTTCCTTGGGTCTCCTTCAGTTTCTCTCATGACATATGGATCTGAGTCCTCCCAGCTCATTTCACAGAGAATCCTGGGGGTGCTCGTGAGCCTCTCTCCCCGCCCTTTTAATTGGTCGCAGCATCATTAGCTTTATCTTAGAAACATCTGGCCTCCAGTCTTCTTGAGGTCCACAGTCCACACCTTTGTCAGAGAGATCCATTGAGGAGAATGCTAAGGATGCTACTTCCCTGCTAAAAAGTCTCCAACTGTGGATGGGAGGGAATCTAAACTTGTCTTGATGAGCTTCGAGTCCCTCACAATCTGGGTTCCATCTTCAAGTCCCCATCCCATCCCATCCCATTTCATCTCATGTAAACCTGTCCCATCATAACTCATTCAACCCCATCCTGGTTGCTACCCACTCTCCCTACAGCCTCATAGAATTTACTGTGTCTAGTCCTCCTGATCCCTGAAGCCCTTTCAGAGTTTAGGGTTTCCCCTGGCATTTTGGTGGGGATGGGAAAATGTCTACTCCTCCCTCCAGATGGGCTTTTCAACTCCTGAACACCCCACAGGACCCTTCCCGGATCCTCTAATTCAGAATTCTTTTATAGCCTTTACGCTTCTTGTTCTTACAATACTGGCCATAAGCTGCCTCCCTGGCCTGAGGAGAGTGCCCTCCACCTCAGAGGGTGGACTGGCATACTAAAAGGTTTATTTTGTTTTCCTCTCAAAAACTTTTTCTAAAAGTAATTTTTCATTGAAATGTAACATCCATCTAGAAAAGTACACAAGTCTTCGGTGCATAACTCAACAAATTTAGGCATTGTTGTCAAGTGAACACATCCATATAACTAGCACCCTGACCAAGAAACAGAATATTTCCAGACCCTAGAAGTCATTGCCTACACCCTCATGCCGCCTCCAAATCACTATCTCCTTCCTTCCAAGAGGCACTGCTATTGCAGCTTCTAACAGTGTAAGTTACTGTTGCCTAGTTTTGAATGTGATAGAAGTGGAATCCTATAGTGTGTACTCTTTTGGGTGTGGCTGTAAGGCTTCTGTTTTAGTCCTGAGCAACAATGAATCAGTAAAAGTTTGACCTCTGTCAAACTGGCCTCCAGGCACTTCCAGGCCAGGCGGACACCTTAGGTTGGGGCAGGGAGAATGCTTAGGGAGTGTCAGGGTTGGGGATTGTCCTGTGGGATAATGGAGGGTCCTGGAGGTAGTGGTGGGTTTTATAGGTGGTAGGCTATCAATGGATCCATTAAGTGACTATAAATCTAGGCTCATAGACAACCGACCCAAGGGCTAGAGGAAATTGGGGATCACTCATGCAGTCATTTGTCATTGGTTGTCCTGGAGAGTTTCCAAGCTTTTCATCTCTGTCTGAGGATGTCCTTGAGGACATGGCCTATGTCTTCTGTTCCTTGTCTGGTAGGCTCTATGGTCACTACTTCCATCCTGTTTAAAAAAGCAAAGTGAAGAGGGCTCAGGGAGCACTGTTGGCTGTTGGTACCTTCAGTTGGAGTAAACATTGAACTGATGGAGCTGCTTCATCAGTACCTGAATTAATTCTCTGTTGATGGAGAATTAACTAGGAAATATTAGGGACTGACTGCTTCTCAGGGAGGAGTTTGCAAGTTGAGTTGGTGGCAGAGTAGTTCAGAACTCTGGGTCTGAGTTAGCTGACTGCTGAAGCAGTTTATTCGGGAGATGCTCCCAGGAGGCACAGTGAGGGGGTGGAGTGGGGAGATAAAGGAGAAGAGAGAGTTAACGAGCAGGTTACCACTGTGGGCAACTGGGGCTCAATCCCACTGGGGTCCCTCTGAAGAAATATATAGAATGCACCCCAGAATTGCCCCAGGGTTGAGGAAGCTAGGGTATTGATCTATCAACTCCTATCCCTCTTTGCTTGGGAGTCCATCCTGGGACCCTCATCTCCTAGGCAGTCCCTCACCCCCAACCCCTTACAGGCCTCTCATGTTTACTGGGGAACATCCTCAGGAGATGTGGGAACTGGCCTTATAGGAACTACCTGGGATGACCTGGCGGTAGGCTGAGGAGGTTTGGGTTGGGGGTGGATAGTGTCTGCTCAGGGAGTAGAAGGGTTAGCAAGTGAGGAGGGTGGCTTGGCAGAGAGTGGAGACTACAGAGGGCTACATAGTTTCCTCAGATGCAGCAAGCTGCGAAAGGGCACTTTCCTTAATGCCAGGCTCTCAGCATTTATCATCTTATCCCAAACTACCCTGAGGAGTCAGTGCTGTTGTTACCCTCACTTCACAGATGAGGAGACCAGGCTCAGGGAGGTAAACAACAAAGGTGGTAGAGCTGGGAACCAGACTGGCTGGTCCTGAAGTTCATGGTCTTCTGTCTTCTACAGAGTCCCGTTCTCTGCCTCCTTTGCCTTCCAGTGCCTTCCTCATTCAGTGTTCTCCCTGGGGCTGGGGCTTCAGCAGCCTGCCCCATTTCGGTTTATAGAAATCTGTCTGCTCTGTAAGAAGGAGAGAAAAAGGTAAACTCAGAGCTAGCACAAACTGCACGCTGCAGCCTGGGCTTTAGCAGGTTGCACAGGAGCCTGAGAGTGTGTGTTCAGTGGTGTCTAAATGTCCTTTGCCCACAGAGTGAGCAAGAAAAGGGATGGCATGCATCCCTCAGACTCCTGGGCTCCTCCATCTTCTGTTCCTCAAAGGTGATACTTCTAGTGACTTTTAGAGGAAGGGCTGAAATCATTGAGGTCCCATGAAGGGAGAGTCTAATATTGAGGAGACGTCTAGGAATGGAAAAACCTGCAGCTGCACTGGCCGCCGCCGCACCCACTGGCCACGTGTGGCTGCTGAGTCCCTGTAACGAGGCATACTGTAAATGTCAGACACTAGATTTTGAAGACTTAATGCAAAATAAGTATGTAAAATATCTCAATTTTTAATGTTGCTTTCATGTTGAAGTGGTAATATTTTGAATATATTGGGTTAGATAAAAATCTATCAGTAAAATTAATTTCACCTGTTTTTTACTTATTTTAATGAGGCTACTAGGCATTTTAAAATTCCAAAGTGGTTCAAAATGGTTTGCATTTTAATTTCTATTGGACACACTCAGATCATGGAAATCTACAGAAAACCATTAAAAATGTTTTAATCATAATCTTGACTCTTAAAGTGACCAACAAATGGGATTATAGAAATGTCTTGACCCTGTTTTCCCTGTGCTGGTTTATTTTCTAATGGAAACATGCCTCGAAATAATAATGAACCAGAAAAAGGAGCCAGGGGCTTACTGACAAAGTAGCCGGTAGCAAACTGAAAAAGGAGGCCCAGCTCTGGGGGTGCTGCTATGCCAGCCGGGGCAGGGGGAGCAGGCCTGGCCTCCTGGTGTGAGACACCTGACTTGCTATCTCTTGAGCTCTGTGCCAACGGGATAACCAGTGAATAGGGCAAAAATTTGGGGTTTTCAGATATTTTTTAAGTTCGTGTGAACAACCTCACTCTTTTCAAAAGATCTCACCAGAATCCTGTGAATTCAGTCTTGCCTTTGAGTGAGACATGAATGTTGGATTTTTGCTATTGACTATTCAGTAAATGTTGTATTTAGACCAGAAGCAAAGATATGGCCAGTGTTAACACAAATACATTTAGACAGTTGAGTGAAGGGTATGTTTGCTCACAGTCCGACTAGACCAGGCCATGACTAATTTAAAGACATCTCTTGGATTCCAGGACCCTTCTGAGATTGTAGCTATAATATTGGTGAGGTGGGCAAAGACAATGGGATAGAGAATCAGGATTCACCCCCCCTGTCCCTCATGTCTCCTCCTGTCCCCTGCAACTACTGAGAAGACAGGGCACCTAAGGAAAGACTCAAAACACAAGGATGCATCTTGGAAAAGATCCAGGGAAACCAGAGCCTGAAAATGTCTTGCCTTAATATCCAAGCAGATGAAAGAAAAGATTAAGATGTCTTTTTTGGATATGACTTTACCAAGAAGAGAGTAAATCAGAGCACTGTGTGTGAGATGGAGAGAGGGATGTCAGGTACATGATGTCTGATTCAAAATTGGAAGACAGAAGCTAGTGCAGAAAAAAACACAACATTTTGTGAAACTATTTCAGCAAGCAAGCATCTATTTTCGATCCAAATTGTCTTAGGTCAGGTTCCCTAGAAGCAGATTCCAAGATGATGATTCTTATAAAATGATTTGTTGAGGGAGGGCTCTCAGGAGAAACCTGTAAGGGAGGGGGAAGCAGGAGGGTAGAGGAGGGAGCTGAGCAGGGTGTGCCCTCAGCTGGAGTCCAGCCCTGGCCTGATCCCACAGAGTTCCGGAGTGTGGATGGCACCACAGCCTTTCCCTGGCTATACGCAAGCGGGGGATATTTCTGCGCCATGTCAGTCAGATATTGGCTGAAGGCTGCCTCTCTCCTGGGCAGGGAGGTCAATTCCTCGGTGCCCATTCCTTGGAGAAGGGGGCAACCCGGAGTGGTTAGCTGCCAATACACATGACAGCTGGGGAACAATGCACTGGCTCAGAAACTGGGTCTGGAGAGAGGACCAACAGCATCCACTACATACATAATGGAGGTACTTGTTCTGTTCAAGTGAGGTTGACAGGACCTTGGAGGCCAAGGTGGGAAATTATGGCTGTTGATCCACCGCAGGTCCAAATGGGAGTGGGGGGCATGAGCTTTAAAGAAACCAACGTATATTTAGTTCACAGTCCGTGAAGAACATCATGGGTCTGTTTTTAGAGAATTTTCTTTTGGATTTAAGTGTTGAACCAGCTGGGCTGCATCCTAAGAATGGCCATCTGTTGAGGCAGTGATTTGATTTTGGTCGGGGAAGATCCGTATTTCAGAGTGAAAAATAACCACCACTCACATGTGCCAGACTCTGCACTCAGTGTCTACAGCCTCGATACTCAAAGTGTAGTCCGTACACCAGCAGCATTCGCAGCACCTGGGAGCATGATGGAAACTCAGAATCACATTTACTGAGGGTGGTGTTTACTGGTATGACCAGATGTGCCAGCCTCATCAGACAAGCACAGCTTTTATTGAAAGGATTTTATTTTTCTCATTTGTAAAATGACTGCTTATTCTGTAAAAGACTTCAGCCAATATAAAAGTTATAGAGAAGAAAATGTAAGCCACAACAAACAGTTGAAAAGGCACACACATCTGTAAGGTCCCCAGCTCCGTCTTCACAACTCTGACTTACGTAAAGGAATCAGTTTAATTAAGATGCTTGCCATTCCTGTGGAAGCTTCTGAGTTCCATAGAGAGAAGCTGAGAAATTCAGATTTGAGGTCAGGGAAGTAGGGAGGGGGCACTGGCCAAAACCACAGCATCTGCCCCTGGGTTGCCTCTGGCCTTATCTTCCATCGCCACATTGAGAGGGACTGAAGGCAAACAAATCCCATCTTGATTGATGAAGAGGAAACAATGGTGTCTTTGTTTGGAGCCTAAAGGGAAGGATTGACTGGATTGGGGAAAATGCAGATTGGGATAAATTTGGAGTGGGGCAGGAGGAGAAAGAATAAAATGCCCACTACCTCTAGTGAGTTCAATGCTGTCTTGTGTGATTGTCTCCTTCACACATCAAACTGTGTCTCCATTATTTTATTTTTACTTACATTTTTAGCTAAAAAAATAATATGAGAGGGGGAAAAAATGACAGAAAAACAAAGTAAGCCTCTTTCCTCATATCCCTGTTCCACTCCTGTTCTACCATTTAATTTTTAAAGATGACTTTCCAGAAGTTTTTAATACACATTGCTCTCCTTGGAGATTGTTTCATAGCTGTACAGGTAGACAAACTCACTCTTTTTAATAATTGTCAGAGTATTTCTTAAATATGAGATTATGACATATTTCAAATATGGAGGCATAATCATTTCTCCTTGCCCCAGTTGATGACACTAAGTTCCAGTTTCGGGGTTTTCTCCTTTTAGTTATTTCTTCTTCTTTTTCTACACTTGATCTTAGCCAAAAGGCCGAGAAGCGATGTCTTCTTCTTTTTCTTTTTTTAATTTCAGGCAGTACTACCATGAATATTCTTTGCCTACCTGTGTGAGTCTTTCTGTCAATAATTTGCCTGAAGTGGGCCAAAGGATAGACACATTATGAGTTTTTATGGGCGTTGCCACGTTGCCTTCCAAGGAGGTCACCTTAAATATACACTCCAACAAGGAGGTCTGCAAAAAGCTTCTTGCTGAAATTCATGTTTGGACAAAGTTCGATAAATGGAGCACTTAGCTATAGCAAGGAAAACAAGCAGAGAATGCCAATAATGGAGAATTTCTTTGGGTGATATGAAGCTTGATTTTGGTAGTCAGAATAGCAGAATTGAAAAGAGGAAACCTTTTTTGATTACCCCAGCACACAATACTTTTTGGACTAGGTAATACAGGCCTATGACACAAAATTCAAAAGGGTAGACAGTGAAGGAAGTCTCTTCTCTCTCCATCAGCCACCTGATGACCACATTTCAAAAATTACCTTTTTTTTTTCTCTGTCAAATAATATATCCAAAAGTGCGTACAAATACAAAAAGTGTACACATAGGTACAATTTAAAGACAAATACTAAATATTCACGTCCCCACGAGCCAGCGTATGAGTGGAGCATATTTGTGTCATGTTGAGCTGGATTGTAAACTCTTGCTGTTATGTCCCATTGAGTACTTAGTATATACTGGCCTTTTGCATGTGATGTGTTGGTTAATCCTCAGAGCAGCCTTACAAGGGCGTATGGATATTATCCCCATTTTACAGGTAAGAAAACTGAGGTTTAGGGGGGTGTTCAGCAATCTGACCATGGACTCGGTTAATGAGTAGTAGATGTGTAATGCCTGGGTTTTCAGTGGACTTGCATTCTGTTACTGTCTAGGTGTCAGTAAATTAATGGTGTCTGGCTCAGGGATGGTGTTTTCTGGTATCTCACTCCAGACATGGATAGGATTGGCCTTTGCTCAAGAGCACTGAGGTGGGTGAGGCCCCAATGTTGGGGAGGCCTTGATGTCATTCCCCCTTGTCCAGGGCTCCTCTCTGGCCACCTTTATCACCCACCCCTGAGACATGGGGGGTGGGGGGGCTCCAGAAGGGAGGGGCTTATTCCCAAACCCAGAAAGGGTCGCCAAGGGGCAGCTACATGGCAATGTCTGCCTGTACCACTGAGTGAAGGATGAATGTGGTATTTACAGAGAGGGGAAGGGAAGCAGGCTTATAAATGTCAGAATTGCCATACCTAGAGTTTTTAGGGCCTCCTGTCTCCTTTCTATCGCTGTGTCTGTGAGACATCCATCCTGTAAGCCAGGCTCATTCCAACCCCTCCCAGGAAAAAAGACCCCATGCTGTAGTCACCCCCATTATCTCCATTGTCCGGACAAGGCAGGGCTCTGACATCTTCTAGCCTTTGCTGTCCAGGCCTTGTGGGATGCTCTGTCTATAGAAGATGCTCTGCTGGCCTGCTGAATGAAGAGAGGAAGGAGGCGTGACCCTGTGTGCACCAGACTCAGTCCTGGCACGCTTGCCTCTCCAAGGGGACAGGGGTCAGACAAAGCAGTGCAGCCACATCCACATCACCTTTTCAGGTCACTAATGGGGTGTGGAAACTTTCGTGAGTAGGCTTGGAAGCATCCATTTCCAGGAATCCAGAGTTTGTTACAGCCTGCTGTAAGTGTGCTGGTTTCCCCACATGTTTAGTTTAAATGTTTTAAAACAGGTATTTCCATGAACTATTGAAAGGAGCAACTGGTCTCTGGGTGAATTTCTGTTTTGATGAGCTGCGGGTTTGAAATAGGTTTGTTGCTTGATCTGCCAGAGGTAGGGGGCAGCCAGCTGCCATGTAGGCATATTCGTTTGGACAGGTCTCATAGACCTTAAATTTGTAGAAAACTAACCCCAAAGATGTTAGTTCTCATTCATTCATTCACTTAAAAATTATTATTGAACACCTATTATGTGCCAAGTGCTGAGGATTGTAAAGGAGTTTCTTAACTTTTGGTAGTTTTTCTAGAATGTGTGAAATATAGGCCTGCATTCTGCTTGAGTAGGTTGGAATAACATCTCACCATAACATTGATCCAACACAATTTTTTTTCACAAGAGACTTAGAGGAAACGATATATGCTTCTCGATGTAGACTGGAAGAAAAAGGAGTGATTTGATTTGTTCACATGGTTGGATGGAGGTGGGGGAATTTTTTTTCCATTTTGACATCCTTTATCATCTGTATATACTTTAAAAAATCCTTATCAACAGAAATGGCCCCGCTTGATCCCCCCTCCACAGCCACCATTAAGGAACTGGGGACATTGAACCTTGAAGAGAAGACATTGGGTGGGGGCAGCATGGCTGCCTTCAGACACTGGAAGTGCTGTCCTTACGATTTTTAATTTGGCATCATTTTAGATCTGTGACTCTCAAAGACCTGGTACAAGCATCCTCAGCATCCCCTGGGAAAGTGTTAGAAATGTAGTCTCAGCCCCGCCCCAGAATCGGGTAGGGCCAGGAACCTGTGTTTTGACAAGCCTCCTGGGTTGGAGACCTGCAGCTTTCGCATTCAATTCAGCATGCAGGTGGGGCCTGGGACTCCAGTTCCAACAAGCTTGCAGGTGACGCAATTTGTCTGTTGGTCCATGGACCACACATTAGCATTAGTACCAGGTTGTATAAGCCAGTATGATATGTAAGGGTGTGGGCTGGGGCAGTACTTCCTCAATCTGTATAGTTTTTTTTTTTTTTTTTTAATAAATTTTATTAGGGAACAGTGTGTTTTTCCAGGGCCCATCAGCTCCAAATCAAGTCATTGTTTTCAATTTAGTTGTGGAGGGAGCAGCTCACTGGCCCATATGGGAATCGCACCAGCGACCATGGTGTTATGAGCACTGCGCTCTAACCAACTGAGCCAACCAGCCACCCCCACCCTCTATAGTTTTTAAAAGATGGGATTTGGGTAGAGTAGTACCAAAAAACGCCATGGTGCTATTAAAGAGGAATGAAATCAAGCTGTAAGCACCAAGATGGAAAAATCGCCAGCAATAGTGTTAAGTGAAAAATGTAGATTTTGAAAATATCTTTTGATAAATATGCTTCTATTGAAGCCAGCATAGTAAAATCATAATAAATTCCATTATTATATAAATATAATATTTAAACATTTTAAAATGTAATTTTTAATACCCCTACTTTCCAATTTTTCAGTATTTATTCAACAGTCAAACATTCTGGGGGAAAAAATAACTATTAAAAAATATGTAAAACCGTATGATTTCACTCATGTGGAATATGAAACGAAAAGTAACAAACGAACTAACAAAATGAACAAAAATAAACTCAAAAATACAGTAGAATGGTAGTAACCAGTGTGGAAAAGGGGTGAGGGGAGGGAGAAGTGGGTAAAGGGGGTCAAATATATAGTAATGGAAGGAAACTAGAGTTCAGGTGGGGAGCATGCAATAGAGTACACAGATGTCTAACGCTGTACAACTGAAAGGTATATTATTAACTAAGGTTACCTAATAAATGTAATTAAAAACATATGTATATAAAAACATCTACGTAGGGAAACACATTTTTCCTTTCACCTCAAGCTCCAGTGTGGCTCCACACGGCACTGTCAGATTCTGTCCTCATTTAAAATTATAACTTGTTCATCATGGATTTTTTTTTATGTACTTTGATTTTTAAATATTATTAGTATTTATCTTAATTGATGAGTTTTGGGGGTACCCTTAAATTTTATTCCAGAGACTTTGGGGATTCTTCCAGGCAGTGGCCCTCCTGGTCTCTGGGCTCTGAGATGGTCTGACTGTGGTGGCAAACCTCTTTTTTGCAATCCATACCCCCAGCACAATATTCGCCCTCTCCCAGGCTTCCATGCTTATGTGACATGGTGCTTCCTTTACAGCCAGGACCCCGCCTTTAGACCTTAAGTTAGACCTTGCTTAAGTCTTTGTCTGACATTCCGACCTCCCACAGTCAGGGTGAGTACTACTGATGGGGGAAATAGGAATGACTGCATTTTTATAAGGCTGAGCTCCCTGGTATATGAGTATATGGCACATGTGAACTCTCCATCTAAAAGGCAAGCCCCACTAATATTATCCCTGTTCTAAAGTCACTGTGAAGTCTGGTTTGGAAATGTGTTCATAACTGTAGCAGATGCCATCAGTGTCCTGCCCCCGCCCCCAGCCCCTGCCATTTCTGGGTGTACCCATCCACTCAGCAACTGCCCACACCTGCAACCTTGTTCTTGTGTTCTTGCTGGAGGCCCCCTACCCGAAGCAGGCCAGAAGTACTGGGGAGGTAGAATCAGTGCCACCCAGGGGCAGCCCTCAACAGTGCTGCCGGGGCAGGTGGGTAAAGACCCAGCTCCCAGTGGGTAGGTGACTCTGAGGTTAGTGTTCACTGTTTCCCAAGTAGCTCAGCCGACTGGACTCTGGTTGCCTATAGCAATTACTGGCTCGATAACCCCACCTGATAGGGGCTCTTTCCCATGTCCCTGTCTCACTTCTTTACTCCCCTAGAAGTACTTCTTGGGGTCCCCTCCCAAATAACTCCTTATACTGGAATATTTGTCACAAGATCTGTTTCCTCAAAATTCCAAACTAAAGTAAAAACAAGGTTTGCTTTGCCCACCCTAAAATCAAAACATTAAGCCACACAAGTGGAAAGAATAAAACTGCATCCATTTTTGTTTGTTCATGTGGATTCTGTGAACCTTTGTGGACAGTTTTGTATCTTGCTCTAACCATTTTCCTCCTGTTGAATCCTTGGTCATCATGATTGGTTTTTCTTCCTACTTCTCCCACCGTCAGCACCTAGCAACCATTTTTCTATGAGTTTGACTTTTCCACCAGTGCAGTATTTGTCTTTCTCTGGCTTATTTCACTTAGCATAATGCCCTCAAGGTCTATCCATGTTGTTGCAAATGACAGGATTTCCTTCTTTCTCGTGGCAGAATAATATTTCATTGTACAAATATACCGCCTCTTTTTTATCCATTCATTCGTTGATGGGCACCTAGGTTGTTTCCATGTCCTGGCTATTGTGAAGAATGCTGCTATGGACATGGAGTGCAGCTATCTCTTTGAGAGCTTGTTTTCATTTCCCTTGGGTATTTATCCTAGAAGTGGGATAGCTGGATCATAAGGTAGTTCTATTTTTAATTTTTTCGAGGAACTTCCATACTGTTTTCCATAGTGGCTGCACCAGTTTACATTCCCACCAACAGTGCACAGGATTCCCTTTTCTCCACATCCTTGCCAACACTTTGTTATCATGCCTTTTTGATAATAACCATTCTGAAAGGTGTGAGATGATATCATTGTTTGTGATTTGCATTTTCCTGATGATTTAGTGATGTTGAGCACGTTTTCATGTACCCATTGGCCATTTGGGGAAATGTGTCTTTAGTTCCTCTGCCCCTTTTTGAATTGGGTAGTTTGCTTTTTTGCTGTTGGGTTGTACGTGATGACTTTTTTTTTTAATTTTTAATTTTTTATTGGGGAACAGTATGTTTTTCCAGGACCTAGCAGCTCCAAGTAAGGTCGTTGTTTTCAATCTAGCTGTGGAGGGCACAGTTCACTGGCCCATGTGGGAATCGAACCGGTGACCTTGGTGTTATGAGCACTGTGCTCTAACCAACTGAACCAATTGGCCGCCCCACATAATGATTTTTGATGTCTTCCTACTCGGGAGGCTTTGGCTTGGCTGTGACCAACCAGTGATGCATCTGCCCCTCGCCCTTGCAGGCATTCGTCCCTACAAATGTAACGTCTGCAACAAAGCCTTCACCCAGCGCTGCTCCTTGGAGTCCCACCTGAAGAAGATCCACGGAGTGCAGCAGCAGTATGCCTACAAGCAACGCCGGGATAAGCTCTACGTCTGCGAGGATTGTGGCTACACAGGCCCCACCCAGGAGGACCTGTACCTGCACGTGAACAGTGCCCACCCAGGCAGCGCGTTTCTCAAAAAGACATCCAAAAAACTAGCAGCCCTTTTGCAAAACAAGCTGACCTCCACACTCCAGGAAAATGCCAACCTGAGCGAGGAGGAGGAGAAATGAGGAGGAAGAGGGGAGAGATTCCAACGCTGCCACATTTACATGGATTTTTGGTTTGGAGGGTCCCCCACCCCACTGGCTCTTTCTAATTACAAGTGTTCAGTTCATCTCTCTGTCCTTTTGGGGCCTCAGTAGGGGATCTGTTCCAAGGCTGCCACTTGTAATTGTGGCATCAGGTCCCCTGTCACCCATGTCCTATTGAACACAGTAAAGTTAAGGAAAGTTTATGGATGGCTGTGATCACTGTGCGGGACATTTTTTTTTCTTTTCTTTTTTTTAGGCTTTTCACACATGGAGGCAGAGGTGTTCTTAGAGAGACCATCATTTTATGGTGCCTTGCAATAAAGTATTTCCACTTGAAATGCTACTCAAGCAAGAAAAATGAACTTTGTTATCCTGAAAGAGTTTACAGGAATTATTTTAATAAATGAAATGTCCTCATGAAACTTTATAATAAAACAGGGGAGTGTGAAGCTATGTAGCTCCTTGTTTAGGGCTTACTGTGTGACGTTCAACTTCAGGTTATGTGGGGGTTGATTATTTTGTGTCAGTGAGTGGGTTTGAAGAGGCAAATCTCGAGT
Source organism: Rhinolophus ferrumequinum (assembly GCF_004115265.2). Lineage (NCBI taxonomy): Eukaryota > Metazoa > Chordata > Mammalia > Chiroptera > Rhinolophidae > Rhinolophus > Rhinolophus ferrumequinum. The sequence goes on along the minus strand of NC_046306.1, from coordinate 38,354,670 downwards.
GTTGGGTAGGAGCACAGACAGCTGATGAAGAGACAACATAGAACAGCTAACTCATGCACTCATATGCCTGGGGTCAACGCAACAGGTAACTCACGAATGCTCTGGCCACTTTTTGTGGCAGTGAGATGACTGCAGAGATGCCTCTGGCTTTCTGAGTCTGGGACTTGCTGGCTGAAGGCACTTCTCCCTTCCTGGAGTCCAGCACTGGGATCAATGTGTGGTGAATGCTGGAGTGTGAGGAATTCTCACTGCATACACAGTGCACTTGGGGGAGGGAGTCTCCTTCAAGGCATGTGACTGCCGAGCACATTGACCTTTGTCCACCTGCATCTCTTCACCTGGGTTGCCTGGGAGATTCACAATAAAGCTGACTTGAGACCATAATAGGGCAAAAGGGAGGCAGCAGACAGTGGGGAGAGGGGCTGGTGAGGTGGTTTCAGGGTCCGTCCATACCTGGAAGGGCAGCCATAAGGGTCCGGAACCCTCAGGAAACCACAGTGGCCCATGGCTGGGAAAAGTATTTATCGCAGCCCCTTGAACGGAGTGAAGGCCCGTGAATTGCCCCACGTTGTCCTGCCCCACCTTCCTTGGGCACTGCCTGGGCTGAGTGCTTCCGGTCCATTTCCACCTTGGAAGATCAAGAAAATCTTGCTTTCGGACCAGGTCAGTTCCTGGCCTAGGGAAACATTTGGATGATGAGGCCATTTTCTTATTTCCTTCCTCTTCCATCATCCCCCTTCCTCCACTCTTCCCTTGCTTTTCTCTCCCTCATTTCCGTTCATCTTCTCTTTCTCCTTCTTTTCTCCTCTCTCACCCTGTGGGCCAGGCATTATGCCAAGAGCTGGACAGTGTGAGTAGCATATCCCATAACTTAACACCTCTGTTCAAAATCAGCACTTTTCTTTCAGATGGAAGGAAATCAACCCTTTTGCAGGGCACATACAACCTGTGGGGCGCTGCACACGTTCTCTGGAGCCATTCTTGGAGTTCTCCTGGGGAGTCAGCTCCCTGTGCCCATGAGCGAATGAGGTGACAGCAGAGGTCAGCAGTTGGCAGCCAGAGGAAGAGGCCAGGAATCCTAAATCTGCTCAAAACCCCTTTTACTTTCTGTTCCCACTCTCCCTTCAAAAAGGAAAGAAAAGGCTTCAAGTTCAACTTGGACCTACACAAGAGGCTGGCCTGAGTCCATGGCAGGATTTGGGGGATCCTCACCCCTCTGGCTTCTCTGAATGGCAAGGCTCTGCCAAAGGGCTCAAGGATTACCCTCACCTGAAGGGCCGATGTGCATCCTGCTCAGACTCACCTGAAGCCCCGGGTGCTTTGGTAAGGCCACATGGTCTAAACAGCCATGTTTGAGCATCTGCAGTGGCAGGGATTGCACTTGGAACCCACAGCAGCACAGTGGGATGAAGTTCATCCTCAGGACAGAACCAGTACTGAAGGTTCAACACTGGCTCCAGTTGGCAAATTGCTGACATCGTGTTGCGTCTCCTAGCACTCGACACAGAGGAGAGAGAGGCTAGAAGGTGATTAATTTGCTTTCCTCAGTTATCTGGGTCATTTAGACATTAATGAGCATTCCTATAAAGGAGTATCTAGTTGACTGGCACAGCTGGCCTGTGGCCTGTTTTGCCCAGGGGATTGTAAACTAGCTGACGTGATGTTCTCTTTAGGGTCAGATTTTTATTGAACAGAATTCTTGGTTGCAAGTGACGGAAACTCAGATTAAAATGACTTTAACAGAAAAGGGAATGTACTGGCTAATACATCTAGGGTTGTTCCCATTTCATGGTTGTCTGGATAGGTGTTCAAATCATGTCATCAACCCTCATCTTTCTTTTATCTGGTTTCCCCCCCTGGTGGCTTCTTTCTCAGGCAGGACCAAGTGGAAGCTGGATAGCCACCCACCCGTGGACTTCTATCCCGCAGTGCAGCAACCCATCAGCAGGAGGGTTTGTCCTTTAGCCAGAGATTTTGGGCTGATGCTTCTTGTCTCCTATTGGCCCAATTTGAATTGGCCCGCCCCTGAGCCAATTACTGTGCTCTGGGAGATATAGGGCTCTCTTAGCTCAGGCCTGTGTCATGTCTTCCTGCTTCCCCCGAAGTAGGGATAGAGAAGGGAGGTCAGCTATACCTCTGGACTGAAAGTAGTGGGAAACTGGTTCCCTGGCAGAAAAACAGCGTGCTGTGACAGGAAATGGATGTTGGGCAGGTGTATTAGCTAAGGCAAGTTGCAGCTGCTGTAACAAAGATTCCCAACAAACACAGTGACTTAAAGAAGAGAGGTTATTTTTTTCTCATCTGGGTTGGTAGGTGGCTCTCCTCCATGACATCACTTGGGGACACAGACTTCTTTCCTTTCTTGCTCTGCCATGCCCTAGGATATTGTCAACATGGCCATAGTTGAAGCTAGGTCTCTGTGGGTGGGTTTCAGCTGATAGGCGAGTTGTCTTGGTTTGAGTTCCTCCAGAAGCAGATTCTGAGGCAAGGATTCAAGTTAACTTTTTTGGCAAGTGATCCCAGAAAGCATCTGTAAGGAAGTGTGACAGGGAAGGGAAGAAAGCCAACAAAGGGAATATAGTCAAGGAAGTTACTGCTGTGGACAGCTGGAGCTTAATCCCCACGAAGATCTCAGGGAGACAATATAGATGCGCCTCAGAGCTACCCTGAGGTGCATAGGAAACCATTTGTCCACTGCCTCCCCTGGGGATTTAGTTGAGGTGCTGGCATTGGGACATTCATTTCTGGGCCCTTCCAACTTGCCCTGTGCACTGGCAAATCATGCTTCTTGTTTCAGGAAAGGCCCTCAGGCAGAGTAACGGGTTGGCCATAAGCTACATTCAGCACATAGAGCCAAATGCTGAGGAGACCTGGGTAGGGCAGTACTGATTCTGGTACGAGTGTGGAAAGGTCACACCCACTGTGAAGCTGCTGGCTTGGACACAACACATGGCCCTTCCACTCATATTCCAGGGCAAGGATTTCGCCACATTACTCGGGATGTGGGAAAACGCAGCCTTCTCAGCCACAACACTCTTAAGCTGAATGAGGAAATGGGTTCTGGTGGATACCTCACCGTCTCTGCCATTGCAGGCCAGACCTATGACATCCACCTTAGTTTTGACCCCCTCCTCCTCCCAACCCTGTTTGCTTGTCCTGCTCGCAGTTGTCAGGAAATCCAGCTAGAGTGTATAGGGTCATGACTTAGGGCACTGGTTCTCAAGATGGCGTCCCTGGAACCTTAGGTTTGTTGGTGGTAGGGATGTGAATGGATGAGCCATTGTCAATATTTTATATCCCTCATTAGAAATCATTTATTAACCTTTACAAAATCCACCCAGCAGTATCTTTGCTTTTGGCTGGTGTTAGTTCAGCACAGTGTGGAAACTGGTGCTCCTCCTTGTCAGAAGTGCCTACTGGTGGTTCATTTTGCAGAGAGGGCTCTTGTTATCCATCAATGTGGTTTATTTGGTTTATGTCTTAGGTTGGGTTCCTAGAAGCAAAGCCTGAGACAGAGACTCTGGGATAAGTGATTTATTGGGGGAGGCCCTAGGGAGGCAGTTGTGAGGGCGAAGGGTACGCTCACTATAACGTTGATCGATTTGGCCCAATTCTTTGGCACAGAGATAGACCACTTTGCAGTCCCACCGGCAATGTGTGAGAGTGCCCCTCTCCTCCTAGATTGTCATTTATCTTTAGATTTTGCTCATGCTGTGCTGTTTTTTTCTTGGCCAAGCTGAAGTTTTGTGATTTTTATGAAGTTTGAATTGATCCATCCTTTTCTTTTATAGCTGCTGGAGATTGAGTTGCAGTTAGAAAGGCCTTCCCACTCCGTTACATCTGAATTCTGTCATGCCTTTTTCTAGGACTTTAATGGTTTCATTTTATCATGTATAAATCTTTGATCCTTTTGGACTATTTCCTGGTGTATAGTGGGAGGTATGGATCCAACTTTATCATTTTCCAGATGACTGACAAAGAGATATTTTTTAACAGGGAGCTGGTCCAAAACACACAGAGAATGCTTTCTTCAGAAAAAGGTCATGTGCCTCAGCAAAAGGTATTGAAAATCATAGTAAGGAGCAGTTTTCTTAGTTAGCAAAGATTAATTTGTTCAGTTGATAGTTACTGAGGGCCCACTGCGTGCCAGCTGCCTTTCTAGATACTGAGGAAAAAGTGGACACAAGTCCTTCTCCTCCAGGAGCTCCCATTCTCTTGGGGGAGAGACAGACAAGAAATAAGCAAGTAAATATATATAGTATTAGCTACTGTAAAGAAAAATCACATTGGTGTTCCAGTTACTATGACTGTGTAACAAATTGTACTCAAACTTAGTGGTTCTGTGGGTCAGGAATTTGGACGGAGCACAGCACAGAGGCACAGGGGATGGCTTTCCTCTGCTCCATGATGCCTGGGGCCTCAGCTGGCAGACTTGAAGGCTGGGGCCTGTGAACCATCTGAAGGTGTGTTTGCTGATGCATCTGGTGGTTAATGCTGGCTGTTGGCTGGGACCTTGATTCTCCCCTACCTGGGGCTCCCCTTATAGTCGCTCTATAGGCTAGTTTGGGCTTCTTCTGATGTGGTGGGTTCCGAGGGAGAATGTCCTTGGAGAGTTAGGAGGAGGCTATATCACCTATGAAGAGCCTGCCTCAGTGTCCTGCAGTGTCACTTCTGCCACTTTTATCTGTTAGAAGCGAGTTAGTTTTTAAGACTGACCCATATCGAAGGAAAATAAGACTCCCCTTTGATGGGAGGAGTGGTTCTCAAAGAGCTATGGGACCATGCAAATTGCTATGGTCATTTTTAGTCATTGTAGATGAGGTCAGAGGTCAGAGGGAGCAGACTATTGTAAAGACTCTTCTTCTGAATGAATGAGGAAAGCATTGAGAGTTTTGAGCAGAAGAGTAACGTGATGTCACTTATGTTTTAAGGGGCTTGCTGTGGCTGCTGTGAGAACAGATTTGGAGGTGAGAGGCACGAGTGGAAGTGGGGAGACTAGTACGGAGGCCATTGCAAAAATAGGCAGGACATGATGAATGTTTGGGCCAGGGTGATGGTGGAGGAAGTGGTGAGACCCGGATGCTGGATATGTTTTTATAAATAAAGCTAGCTGGGTTTGTTGATGAATTGGATGTGGGTTACTGGACAGACTTTACATCCTTATTTGTCTGGGATAATTCCAGTTTATATAATGAATGACATGGTCCCCCTGGTGATGAGAAAAAGAAAGAAATCAAGAATGGCTCCAGTTTTTTTGCCTGAGCAACGGGAAGAATTGGGGTGCCTGAGGAGCTGGGTAGGATGAGGGGAGGAATCAGGAGTCCAGTTTGGATCTTTTTAAGTTGCTTAGAAGACACCAAGTGTCTGGTAAGCACAAGGACGAGTTGAGTAGGAGGTGGGAGTTCTAGGATCAGGTCTGAGACGGAGATAGGGAGTTGAGTGTTGCTGGACCAGAGAAAGCATGAAGCCAGAGGCCGAGGCAATCACATTGCAGCAATGAGAAAAGCCCTGGGCACATTGGTGTGCTGGGCAGTGAAGATGCAGCAGCGTGAAGAACAGGAAAGAGCTGCCATAGAACCGCAGGGAACATGTAGGCTGTGGGGGCTAGCGCCCTTTCAGAGGTGTTTTCTGTCACCAGCGGGGTGCCTGCTCTTTGCTTTGAATGAAAATCTTTCTTAGATATGTATACTTCCTCATCTTAAACAGAGGACAATGAACACAATCTGCTATTAAGAGTGACTTAGTCATGACTAGAAATACCGCCTGTGGTCATACCACTTGTAGGTATGGTTTCTGGAAGCCTGTGAGACCCCAAGGCCTGCTTGTGCCTGCCCTGCAGCCCAGACTGTTCTGAACCTTCTGTTTGTGTGTTGAGTTTTCTGTCTTCCCCTTGGCTGGCAGCTGTCACTTTCCTTCTTATCCTATTGCAGCCCCTCCTCCTTTACTCCATGGCTTCCCAGGCTACAGTTGTTTCATAACCGGCTTATCCAGCACACTAGAATTGTAGGTGAAGTGAATGGCTGTCCTGTGACCGTTAGTCACTATTTAGGCTGCTTGGAAGTCTTGTTTCTTTTCCTCTTCACTTTCCCTGGGTAATTGCTTACTGTAAGGTAACTTTTGGATGAGAGGAATGTAACTGTAAAAGTTATTTTGTTGCCAAATTAATCAGTCATTCAGTATTTACTAGGCACACCCTGTCCCCAACATTGTGTTAGACCCAGCAGGGGCTACACAGAGTGACTGATTAATTCATTCATACAACAAATATTAGTTGTGAGCCTACACACAAAAATGCTGCCCGTTTTGAGTTTACGTTCTAGGGGAGAGGGTAGACAATAGAGAAGACAAATTAGTAAAATATGAGAATGTAGGTGGCGCTAAGTGCTGTGGGGAAGTCATCAATTCAGAGAAAGCACATGGAGTGTGAGGGAGAGGAGGTTGCAGTTTAAATAGAGTGATCCTGGGAGGCCTTAATGAGAAGACGTGGGGCGTCTAGACCCACAAGCTCAGGATTCAGCAGCATCGAGATCAGCTGGTGGCTGTGTATCCTGGCAGGTGCAGGGCTTCCCATCACACTAAGAATAACTCCCGAATCCCTTTCCATGGCCTCCAGCACTGAGGGGATCTGGCCCCTGGCTGCCTCCTGACCTCATCCCTCACTGCTCAGCCTGGCCACAATGGACTCTGCTTTCCTCACGTACCTCAAGCACATTCTAGTCTTAGGGCCTTTGCACCCCCTCTTATTGCTGCATGTCTCACTCTTGCACTTTATTTTGGTCTTTGCTCAAATGTCACAGAATCAATGAGTTCTTGTCAGTGCTGGCCCCCAGTGAAGGCTGCCTCCAAGTGCTCACCTCCTATGCAGTCCCCTCCCACACTGAATCTATATTTGCCCTGTGACTCACTTTAACCAACAGAATGTGTTAGAAGTGATGCTGGGCCATCTCCAGGCGTAAGCCCTAACATGGTCTGGCCGCGTCTGCTTTTGAACATGGAGAATGCTGAGCTGCCGTGTAAGAAGTCTGGCTACCCTGCTGGAAAGACAATGTGAGAGGCCACATGGACAGGCCACCCCGAGAGGGAAAGGCCCTGAGACTACCTGGAGAGAGGGGCCCAGCTGTCCTGACATCCCAGAGGAGCCTAGCCTTCTTGCCATCCCTCCCAAGACACTAGACCTGTGAATGAGTCACCTTAGAGGTTCCCACCCAGTCAAGTAGCAGATGACTGCAGCCCCAGCGAAAATCTGGGGAGCAGAACCACCTTGCTGAGCCGTCAGTAAACAGAATTTGAGAGATCATAAAACAATTGTTGTTTTAATCACCTGGTTTGGAGGTGTTTTGTCATACAGCAGTAGTTAATTGGAACACTTTCTCTGACCACCTCAACTCAAATTGCATCCTCTGTCCATATTCTTTCCCCTGCTTTGTTTTTCTTCACAGCACTTAAACTTTCCTGACATTTAACATGCATTTGTTTACTGTCCATCTCTCCCATTGGACTATAATTTCCATGAGGTGAGGAATGTTGTTTGTTCTGTTCACTACTTTATTCCTGGAGCTTAGGACAGTGCCTAGGTCCTAATAGACACTCAATAAGTACTTGATCAATGAATGAATATATAAGTATCCATGCTTTTAAGATCCAAATAGCCTTGATTTTAGAATGGCTCATTTCCTCTGAGAAAAAACATCTAATCCCCAGCTCATAAGGTCACACACAGTGTTCCGTGAGGAACATCCTGCAACTGACCTTAGGCATGAAAATCCACACGTTTTATTAAACTCCTGCCACATGGAAAATTGATTGGAAAATTAACAGGTAAACATTTAAAGATAAATACCGTGTTTCCCCAAAAATGAGACCTAGCCAGACAATCCGCTCTAATGCATCTTTTGGAGCAAGTTAATACGAGATCCAGTCTTATTCTACTATAATATAAGACCGGGCCTTTAATATAATATAATATAATATAATATAATATAATATAATATAATATAATATAATATAACATAACATAGTATAATAGTATAATAACAAGTCATATCAATTTTTGCTCCAAATGACGCTTTAGAGCTGATTGTCCGGCTAGGTCTTATTTTCAGGGAAACACGGTAGCAACTTTAAACGAATCCAGTTCTATGTTTGGGAAATCCCATGTCCCCAAAGGGCAAGAAGCAGTCGCTGCTGCAAAGCCAGCTGGAGGAAGGGGTGAAGAGCACCAGGTACTGGAGGAGATGCATGGGGGATACTGGACCAGCTGCTCATGACCGCTAGGGTCTGTCCTGTGTGCACGTGTGCAGGTGCGCGCACACATGCTACCTAACAGTTTCCATAGAGAGGCCTCTGGGCTCTGCTCGTCCTGCGTTCTATGCAAAGGGACAGATTTGAGCGGCTACCACCATGGTCTACACAGTTGCTATTTCAGTTCTCTGTTCCATCGGCCTGACGTTTTCTCAACTAATTCTAAGCCCAGTGCACCATTTTAGCTAGTGTGGGCGAGTGTTTCATGGGGACAGCAGATGGATGGGATGACAAATAGCACGATGGTAAGGACAGCTGAGAAGTGCTTTTTCCTGTGCCGGAACTGTTGGCTGTGCACGTGCTCCAACGTAGTCTGGATGTACTATGAAGCAGCAGCAGATACTAGGGGGCAGTGGGCAAGCTGCCTTCCATTTCCTTCTTTGCTACTAAGCATCCTCATCCATACATCCAATCAACCATCTCACCAACGGTCCCAGAAGTAGTAGACCCTGAGACAGTGGTTTATTACTGTCCCCAGGGAGTCTGACGTGGTTGTGGGAAGTGAAACAGGGAAAAGAAGAAAGCCAGCGCAGGGTGTGTGAGTGAGCAGTTTACTGGGGAGCTCTGGGCAGCGACACAGAACATGCCCCAGAGCTGTCCCACCCAAGAGGTGAGGAAGCTGGGCTGTTCAGCCACAACTCCTGTATTTCACTGGCCAAGGGTTGTCCCTGGGGGAGTTTACTCCATGGAACTTTGGCCTGCCCTGTAGCTAGAAAAAACCTTCAGGCAGTCCTCGGGTTCTTAAAAGAAGCCATCTGTCATTGTCAGCTGTGGGCTGCTGCAACAAAGTACCATTGACTGGGTAGTTTATAAACAACAGAAATTTTTTTCTCACAGTTCTGGAGGTTGGACATCTGAGATTAGGGAGCCAGTATGGGTTCTAGTGAGGGCCCTCTTTCAGGTTGCAGACTACCACCGACTTATGTCCTCACATGGTGGAAAGAGAAAGCTAGCTTTCTGGCTTCTCCCTATAAAGGCACTAATCCTATTCCTGAGGGCTCCACCCTCCCAACAACCATTAATACCGTCACATTGGGATTAGGGCCTAACATGAATTTGGGGGAAACACACACATTCAGTCCATTGCACCATCATTTGGAGCAGCAAGTGCTGAGGGACAGGACAGGACAATGTTGCTACACGGACCAGCATGGCCTGTGTGTCTGCCTCAGGTCAGGCCCTGTGCTGCTAGCACTGGGTGCAGACGAAATATAAACCCAGATCCTTGCTCATCGTAGGGGAGACGGATGTACAACTACGTAGATGTGGTGGACACTAACACAGAGGCTGTGTCAAATGCTGTGGGAGGCAGAGCACCACTGAAGGGACCAGGAAGCTTCACAGGGCAGGAAACACAAGCTGGGTCTTGAGAGCCAGATACTAGTTGAGGGTCATATGTGTGTCACTAACAAGTCACAGAGTTTCTGCACTCGTGTGGTGGCTGCTGTGATGTTGGGCAGGTAGAATTCCTAACTACGATAATGTTCGCCAGGCAATCAGAAAGAAAGTTACACCAGAAGGGGGCAGAGGCCTCTCAGTCAATTCCGGGTGACATTCGAAAACGATTCTTAGTGCACAGACTGTGCAAAAATGGGCAGCAGGCCAGATTTGGTCCACAGGCCACTGTTTGCTGACCCCTAAGCAAGACTATTGCAGTAGCTGTCCAGCGGGTCTCTGCCTCAGGTCTAGCCCCTGCTTTCTGCACTCCAAACAAAACTGATCTTGAAAGGGGATGGGATGGCTTTACCCCCCTACTTAGCCCACCTTTCCATCTTCCTTAGAATAAATCCAGTGTCCTTTCATGGCCCGTTGAATCTGGCATCACTCTTCCCTTTGCTCACTGCTTCCTGACCATCCCTGTCTTCTCACCACTGCCTATCCTCTAGGCTTGGAGAATACTCTTTCTGGGACTCTTTACATTGAGCACTTTTCATCTTTCAGGTTTCATCTTACATGTCACCTCTCAGAGGAGCCCGCTCTGACCACCCAATCCAAAACTGCAATCCCCTCACTGGCTCAGTGATTATGGCTCTTACTGGTGCCTGTCAATCTGAAATTGTCTTACTGCCTTTTCACTGGCTAATTGCCTGCCCCTCCTCTAGACTGTAAACTCCATATCTGTCTTGATCCTCAGTGTCTTGTATAAGCTGGCACAAAACAGACACTCAATCTATGGGATGAAGGGATGAATTAACCTCTAACCCATGACCCCATGCATTTGTACCACCCTGTCCTTCACTGTACTGCTGCCCAAGTCCCATTTTACAAGTGTCAGTTCACTGTCTGGCTTCTCTAGTTCTGCATCTACTTTTCAAATCACTAAGCTCACAAGGGAACCCCCAGCCTCTTAGCAAAGGGCTGCCCAGAACTAAGCACAATATCTCTGGTGGTCCAGTCTGATCCCCAACTCTTTTTCTGCTATCTGGGGCAGGGCAGTTTCCTGTTGTTGTCTGTCCCTTCATTTACCTCTCTTAAAAACTGTTCTGTATGGCCTTTGACTACTTCTTGCACTTTCTTGATTCATGTGTAGGACAGTTTGCTTAACAAGCACTGTATACGCATTGAATGCCACATTTGTCCCGCACTATTGATGTATCCCAATGACTGGGGAGATGATATACACACCTAAAATGGTTAAGTGACTGAAAAAGGTAGAATACCAACGACAATCAAAGTGAGTGGTAAAAATACTGCCCCCTTAGGAGTTCAGTGAAGCGTGGAATCGTCACGTACTGGTTGGATCCGTTCCAAGGAAATAGGACTACATATTTACCCAGTGCCTACTCCATTTCCAGCATTGTCACAGACTCCCGACAACACTGGGGTCAGTACTATCCCCAAGTTACTGGTGAGGAAACAGGTATGGGAGAGGGAAGTGACTCACCTAACATTGCAGGGCTGGGATCTGAACCCTGGTCTGCCTGATTCTGAGGTTCCTGCTTTCTGCGCTGTACTATCTCCTTTCCAGCAGAGTTGAGAAGACTTGTGCCAGACATCAGGTAGGAGTGGGGTGCAGGTCCAAGCACTTAGAAAATTAAGATTTGGCTGAACAAGGGGATGAAGGGAAGTTATGTTAGGTGGAAGCATCACCACAAACTACAGCTTAGAAATGGTCATGAGCCTGGTGCTATGGGACAGATGAGATTGGTCTGAATGGATGTTTCTAATCAAAGCTAACCTTTGCTTGTTGTGGTTGAGACTCTGTTTTCTTAACTTTTAACATCCCATTAACTTAGTGACTGTACTTATTTAAAAATATGTTATATAACAGAGTTCAGCAACATTGCTTTTTTTACACCCTTTCATGGAACATTTTTGTACAGATATTTTAAAATGTATGTCTTTGATGATTAATATAACATTTTCATGCACCCTGAAATCGTTTTAGACTATGAATTTAGAAGTCTTTGCAGCAGACACTCCAAGCCCCTAATTTGGAAAGAAATTAACTAACTGGGCCTCTCAGCTCAGCCCTCTGTGGCAGTTTGAGGGAGTGGCGCTGATACACGCACTTGACCATCTCTCCACTGGTGAGTTAGGATTTCTCAAGAAAATCCTGCCCTGCTTGGAACCATGGTCTCCTGCCAGTTTGTAAATAGCCTTGTTCCTAATTTGTCTCATCTCTCTTTTCTGAGCCAGTGACCCAGATTCATTCAGCTGTAGGAAGCTGCACAGGGCTGTGCAGACAGGTCACCATGTCGCTGTACCGGTAAAAGTGAGGAGAAAATCACAAGCTGCCTAAAAATGGTGAGAAGATAATAGAAAAACTCTCACACAATTACTTTAATTCAAACCAGATCTGTGTTAGGGACTGCCGTTGTTTCCCAGAAAATAAGACTTAGTTGGACGATCAGCTTTAATGTGTCTTTCGGAGCAAAAATGAATATAAGACCCGGTCTTTACTATAAGACCGGGTTTTATATGATATAAGACTGGGTCTTACATGATATAAGACTGGGTCTTATGTTAATTTTTGCTCCAAAAGACGCATCAGAGCTGATTGTCCAACTAGGTTGTCCGCATTTTCCGGGAAACGGTAAAATGCCCCAGTTCCTTTGAGATACATGTAGGTCCACCCATATTTGGCTTCTGCCCCATAACTACAGTCTACTTCTCCCACCACTAGATGGCAATCCCGTTTTAAAGCAGATTTTATTCAAGCAATGCTGTTCAAAATAAAAAGTAAAAATGAATTGTTTTCACCCCATCATGTTGGCAAAAAAGGTCTTAACATTCTTGTGTTAATATGTGGGAAAGCAGAAAATTTCAGACACCACTGGTGGGAGCTTAAGTTGATTTGGGAGAGGAATTTGGCAGTAATGTTTAAGCTGTGCATATTGCAGCCAGCAAAGACATGTCCATGAGTGATCATTTGATGATGATAATGATGGCTAACATTTACTTTGTTTCCATGATGTGTGTGGGGACAGAGCCAGGAGAGCAGTATCCAGGCTCTCGGCCTCACGTGGAAAGCTGCTGGCTTGGTTATTAGATGGCCATCAGCTGTAATCAGATGGCCATCCTCTGTGACTGGTTGGCCATCAGCTGTTCCCGGTTAGCCATTAGCCACTAATATAACTGCCATGGCGATGCTGGCAAGGCGGTTGGCAGAGAAGCGAACTGCGGATTGTGGATCGTGTGGCTCCTGCTTCCTGTGTCTCCAACCCAGCCACCAGCGAGAATATAGTGGTATGACCCCCCCATCCATGGCTCTGTTCGTGTTCCTTTTTGGCCTCACCATACTCTGTGTCCACCTGTCGAGAGCAGGAGCGTGCCCAGAGACCCTGCATGACACATAGCACAGAATATTCATGGTGCCGGCCAGAATTTTCAAAGGGGTAATGGAGCAGTTTATACGTATGAAAGCTCAGTTTCGGGAGGCCTATGAGGAGCGGTGCCAGGAATGGGAGGCGCGGTCTGCCTGGGAGACTCGAGCGTCTGGATGGCACACCACCCTCTTGGCCGTAGAAGGCGTCACCTTCCTTTTGGTGGTCTGCTGCTGCTGTAGGCTCCGAGGGTTGTGGACATCTTACACGGAGGCCATCACCCACTCGGACACCTGGCACGGTGAGCAGGATTCCGGTCAGGTAGGAATGGTGTCTGACTCTGGGCAGGAGGACATGTGGCCCCCACACAGTGTGTGGTACCAGGTAGCCAGTGTTCTCAGGAGTTGGAACCCTGGGGAGGGATGGGAGGATGTGGATGGCTCCTGGGCCAGTGTGGAGAGGGCCCTGCAGGTTCTAGCTGAGCAGTTGCTGGAGGAGGCGAAGGCTACAACCAGCTGTGTGGGTTGGATGTTCCTCACGGCCTTGAGTCTCAACATGGAAAATGCGCTTAATGAAATAGCTCAGGTGCAGGACCATCATCCCCGGTGGGAAGCGCTGGAAGCTCGGGACCACCAGTTAGAGGAGTTTCTCACCACATTGTGTCATAAGTCAGGGGAAGCACTTATTGAAGCAGCTCAGGTACAGGACTTGCAGTCCCTGGGGGAGATGCTGGAAGCTTGGGTCCTCGTGTTAGAGGAGGAGCTGCACAGTGGAGACTCTGAGGCAGAGGCAGACGACACGAGTGGAAGCGATGTAGCTCCCGATGTAGCCCATCGTGCAGCAAAAGGTAAAGCATGAGCAACCTTTGGGCCCCGGGGGGTTGCTGCTGGCAACCCAGCAGTGACTGAGTTCACAACCTACACCCCTTACACTCCCACTGAGTTGCAGGAGCTGGGGAAGGCGATGCCGACAGCGCCCTGGAGGGCTGCTCCCGGCTTAGCTGCTGCGTTTATGGGATGAGGGGGCAGACAGCTTTCTCTGCTCCCCAGGCGAAATGGAAAAGCTAGCCTTCGTGAGGGTGCATCTGTCCCTGCAACAGGGGTTGCAGAACTGCTGTTGGTTGGCCCACGACCAGGGCAACCACACTCTAATGGAGTAGCTCACAGCTGTGGTACGCACAGTTATGGGGAGAGGCTGGCGAGCTGCCAGACACTGAGTAAATGGCAATCGTATACGGAACTTACTCAAATCATCTGTGAAATGAGTATGAGACATGCTCTGTTCAACCCTAATATGCGGGGGCCGGATGATGAGCGTTTTAAAGCCAGCATGAGAGATCTGGTTTTGGATACTGCACCTGCGAGTGCTTTTGAATCCTTAGTTGCCATTCTTACGTCCTATGTGGGGCAGCGGATCCATGAAGTTACCATTGCATGGCCACCCCAGGGGATGTTGAAAGCCGGAGGCAAAGAAAGTTAAGACAGGAGGTCAGAGAAGTTAAGGCCTGGAAGCCCAAGTCAAAAGTAAAGGGGCGAGGTCATAGGCCTCAGAGAGTAACACGCCCACAGATGTGGTGTGATCTCATGGCAGCAGGGGTCGATCAGGGAAAAAATAGACCGACGACCCAACGCACTCTTGTTGGAACTTTGGAAACAACTGTGTCCGGAACTGCAATTCCAGCAAAGCCTAAAGGAGAAGTCCGGGAAAGTGTGACCCACTTCCCTCCAGGACTTCATGGGGTCCCCTGAGGCCGACTCCTTTCAGATTGACTGGGGGGGGTGGGGCGGGGGGCAAGGTGCCCGGTTAGAGGGGACAAGCGGGGACTGGAGGCCCCACATGGAAATATCCATACATTGGTCCCCTTCTAATGTGCAGAGGGTTTTGGCCCTAGCTGACACGGCGCAGACTGCAGTCTCATTTACGGGAACCCAGAACTGTTCCCCGGACCAGCAATCTGCATTGATGGCTACGCGGGAAAGACTGTGACTGTGAAAGCTGTTTCCTTACCACTGGGTATAGGAAGGCTTCCCCCTCGTACCTACAAGGTTTATGTCTCCCCCGTTCCAGAGTATATTCTAGGGGTGGACGTGCTACATGGCCTCAGCTTACAGACGACGGTAGGAGAGTTCTGTCTCCGGATCTGGGTGGTGAAAGCGGTGACACGCGGGCATGCTCACCACCCTCCTCAAGTGTTGCCAAAGCCCCGGTACATGGTTACAGAGTGACAGTACCGCCTGCCAGGAGGACAGGAAGAGATTGGTCGTACGATTTTGGAATTGGAGAAGACACATACTGTGAGGCCAACGCACAGTCCCTTTAACTCCCCAGTAAGGCCTGTCAAGAAGCCAGATGGGACCTGGCGAATGACTGTGGACTATAGGGAGTTGAATAAGGTGACACCACCTTTGCACGCTGCATTGCCTTCAATTCACAATTTGATGGATCGTCTGACTGTCCGCCTGGGAACATATCACTATGTAGTGGACTTGGCCAATGCTTTTTTTTCCATTGACATTGCACCCGAGTGTCAAGAGCAGTTTGCTTTTACTTGGGACGGGCGGCAGTGGACTTTTCAAGTCCTTCCGCAAGGATACTTGCACATCCCTACTGTCTATCATGGGCTCGTAGCCCAGGACTTGGCACAGTGGGATCACCCATCCTCTGTGGTCCAGTTTCACTATGTTGATGATGTTTTACTAACATCTGATTCTCTTTCAGATTTACAGCAAGCAACTGCCTCTCTTCTCCGCCACCTGAAGTCACGCGGCTGGGCGGTGAACAGGGAAAAGGTCTGAGGCCCTGGCTTATCTGTCAAGTTTTTGGGTGTTGTGTGGTTGGGTAAGACAAAGGTCATACCTGAAGCGATTATTGATAAGATACAAGCATTTCCCCGACCGACCAACGTCTCCCAACTGCAGACGTATTTGGGTCTGCTGGGGTATTGGCGGGTGTTTGTACCACATTTAGCACAAATGACAAGGCCCTTGTATAACATGATAAAAAAGGGGGCCTCATGGGATTGCACAGAGGCTATAATGCAAGGCCTTCGTTGCCGCAAAACGGGCAGTGTAGCAGGCACAGGCTCTACAAGTAGTGGACCCTGGTCGCACGTTTGGACTTGATGTTCATGTAACCCAAGAGGGGTACAGTTGGGGCCTCTGGCAATGGCAGGAGCGTCTCCGGTCGCCAGTGGGATTTTGGTCCCAATTGTGGAAAGAAGCGGAAGTCCGCTACTCTCTGATAGAGAAACAACTGGCTACTATGTAGCAGCCCTAGTGGCCACAGAAGCCATCACAGGGACGGCACAGGTGTTGGTTTGCACAACCTATCCCGTCCAGGGGTGGGTCCGTACGTGGACCCAGGGACCCAAAACGGGGGTGGTGGAGACCACTACCCTCGCCAAGTGGGGGGACTACTTGGAGCAATGTAGCACCCTTATTTCAAGCCCTTCGAGCACAGAGCTACAACAGGTCCTGGGGCCTGGGGCCTGGGCTTGTAGCCTAGGCCATGCCAAATGCTCCACCCATTTGGGAGGACTTGGAGCCCTCGCCCTACACAGAAGGACAGCCCCCAGTACCTGAGGATGCCTGGTTTACCGATGGTTCTAGCCGAGGAGCTGCAGCCGTTTGGAGGGCTATTGGTGTGCAGCCCAAAACAGACACCATTTGGTTTGATACTGGGACAGGCCAGAGTAGCCAGTGGGCTGAGTTATGGGCTGTGTGGATGATAATCAGCCACGAGCCCAGGCTCCTAGTTATTTGTACTGACAGCTGGGCAGTGTTCCGGGGCCTAACGTTGTGGCTCCCTACGTGGAAACACCAAAACTGGTTGGTAGGACAACGTCCACTGTGGGGTCAAGCCATGTGGCAGGACCTCTGGGACCTAGGGCAGAGAAAGGAGGTGACCCTAATGCGTGTCACAGGTCACTCCCTCTTAGTGTCCCCAGGAAATGATGAAGCAGATGCCCTAGCACGGGTCCGATGGTTAGAACGGGCTCCTGCCACTGATGTGGCCCATTGGCTGCATAGGAAACTGCAGCACGCTGGAAGCTGAGCCATGTGGCAGGGAGCAGATGCTGGGGTCTGCCTTTGAAATGGCAGGAGACAGCAGATGCCTGCTATGATTGTGCGGTCTGTGCCCAGGACAGCCCCAAT
This sequence comes from Rhinolophus ferrumequinum, assembly GCF_004115265.2. Taxonomy (NCBI): domain Eukaryota; kingdom Metazoa; phylum Chordata; class Mammalia; order Chiroptera; family Rhinolophidae; genus Rhinolophus; species Rhinolophus ferrumequinum. The sequence continues at coordinate 38,337,449 of NC_046306.1, read as the reverse complement.
GGCGGAGTCTCCCCTTAGAGACACAACAGATTACGCGAGGGAGGGCGCCCCTCACTCACTAGCAAGTGGATTACATTGGACCCCTGACTAAGGCCCACAATGCTGTGTACCCGTTCACAGCAGTGGACACTGCTATGGGGTTGATGTTTGCTTGGCCGTGTCTGGCTGCGGATCAGCGACTTACAGTGGTCGCTCTTACAGGGCTGTGTGCCCTCTATGGGCACCCCCAAGTCATTGAAAGTGACAGGGGTACCCATTTTACGGGGCAAGAAGTGCAGCGCTGGGCTGCCAGGATGGACGTGCAATGGTTGTTTCATACCCCGTACAATCCACAAGCAGCTGGCATGATTGAACGCTACAACGGCCTTTTGAAGCAAGGTCTCCGGGTGTCAAAACACCCTCCCACTATGCGTGACTGGGCCTCGCGTCTGTGGGACGTCTTGAGAATCCTGAATGAGAGACCACGGAAGGGAGGGCCTGCACCAGTAGAAGCTCTGCTACATCAAACGGACATTCCCATTCAGTTACAAGTTACCACAAGTGAGACTCTGTTAAAGCCAGGCTATGGCAGAAATGGAAACATTTTGCTGCCAGCACCCACATGCTTGAAAGCAGAACGGCAGCAACGGACTTGGCCCTGGCGGGTCAAAAGCTCCCACTGTTGGTGGTTGGGCCTGATAGCCCCATGGAGGGCTGGTTTGACCCATGATTTACAAGTGACGCCAGGGGTGGTGGCTGAGTGGCCACCGCAAGTGCCTGTGGTATACGGAGGTCCCGACACTGGGACAATTTTGCGGGGAACCTATGTGCTCTCGCTATGGCCTATTATGGGGTCCCCTGTTTTGCTACATGTTGAAACTACGCAAGGGAACCCAAGCACTGCCATAAATGTGTGGTACCACAAACCAGGAAAGGTGCCAGTGGCAGTGACCCTCCTTTCTCAGGACGAAAAGCTAGCATGTATCCTCCCAGATGGAAGGGATTTGCCATTGTTGGTTCCCATGACTACTGTTTCTTTCCGCCCGTAGGTGCCTATGGGCTAATGCAATAGTGGATTGGGCCCACACTTTTACTGATGTGGTGAAACTGTCATCTTGTCAGATCGGCACGTTGGTACAGCCCCGGGTTGCCATGGAAGATTCGCTGCTTCGGTATAAGACACCGACTGTATAAGTAGACATCGGAGGACAGCCCCCTGGGGCATTACTTGAACTGAACTGGAACCTTTTCTCGTGGGTTTGGTTTCTCACACAGGGCCCCTCGCAGAAGACGCTTGTTGCGTAGATTGTGAGGCAAGACCCTGGAGGGGTAGAGTGTGGGTAAAGAGCCAGGAGAGCAGTTTCCAGGCTCTTGGCCTCACATGGAAAGGTGCTGGCTCGGTTATTAGATGGCCATCCACTGTGGCTGGTTGGCCATCAACTGTTAACTGGTTAGCCATTAGCCACTAATATAACTGCCATGGCTATGCTGTCAAGGTGGTTGGCAGAGAAGTGGACTGCGGATTGCGGATCGTTGTGGCTCCTGCTTCCTGTGTCTCCAACCCAGCCACCAGCAAGAATATAGTGGTATGACTCCCCCCATCCATGGCTCTGTTGGTGTTCCTATTTGGTGTCACCATACTCTGTGTCCACCTGCCGAGAGCGGGAGTGGGACCAGAGACCCTGCATGACAATGTGCCAGGCACAGTCGTAAGTGCTTATATCACTGTTCTACTACTACCATAATAGTTAGTAGGTACTATTATTCCCCCCAATTTACAAATGAGGAAACTAGGCACAGAAAGGTCAGGTAACTTGTCTTAGCTTCACAGAACTAGTAAGTGGCAGAGCCATGATCCAAACCCTTCTTCCACCACGTTGCATGTACCTCCGTGTGCCAGAAAACACGCACACATAAGGGTGTTCACTGCAGCACTGTCAATAGTAGTGAAACATTAGCCTGCCAGCCCATTGATGAGACAATCAAGTGTGAGGCAGTACCGCAGCGCAGTGAAAAGCCATGCGCTAGCTCTGGAAGTGGTCACCTGGAGAGATCTCAAAAACAAATGTTGAGACAAAGCAAGTAAAATCCAAACACAGAAAGCGGAACTGTATATTATTCATGGAGACTAGCACAGGTGGTAAAAGTATAAAAGGATACACTGGAAAGATACCCTCCATATGTAGAATGGTGTTTGTCTCAGGGGAGAAAGAAATGGGACTAGGGAAACAAAGACAAGGACTTTTAAAGTTTATCTGTGATCTATTATTCTCTCCCCACTCCCTCCCTCTCTCTAGCCCTCTACCTCTTGAGCAAAAAGGAAAACACTGAAATCGTAATCCAGATCATTTTATGATTGGATCTGCACAAATGCGTTGCTCAAACCTGACAATTGTTTTTGTCAAGGCAACATACAAGTCTTTTGCTTAATCGGGCATCTATCTGGAGAAATCCCCAGAGAGATTTCTCAAGCTCCCTTCTATAGTATAAATAACTTAAGAGATTCGGTAGGTTATACTTCCAGCAACAGCACATCTCTTTGCTTAACCTGTAGGCCTCTGAGGAAGGAAGGGAGAAAAGGGTGGGGAAGGAGGAGGGAGTCAGGGAGATTCAGTTCTGCTTTTTACTTAGTAATTGATTGGTTTAAGACAGTGTTTGTTTCTCTTTAGGGCACCAGCTCCAAACTGAAGTTTTTTTTTAAAAAAAGTTCCAATTATTTTCTTGCTTAACTTTTTGTGTGTGGAGGAGGAAGGGTAGGTTATAATCAAATGTTTAATTGCTCAGGTGGAAAGATGCAGTGATTAAAACAAATTACCCCTCTACAGCTCCTTTTAAAGCTGGTAGGCAAATTGGTTACCTAGAAACAAAGACTTATGACTAACCCTCTTCCTGTATTTACCAGTCAGTAAATACGAAACCATAAGTCAAATGTTGACACATTTTCCTAGAACTGTAATAGATTTATAGAGGTTAATGTTCTCAGATTAAAAGTCGCTAATGGCTCTAAGCAAGAAGCCAGGTCTAAGGGGAAAAGAAGGCATTCATTTTTTGGAAAAAATTGACTTTTAGTGCCAGCATGGAGCTTTTGTCAGCTGCTTTAAATGCATTCTTATTAAGTGCATTAACAAGAATGTGTAGAATTGCAGAAGAGAATGCAGACAGCTTTGAATTTAATGGATTCTCAAAGCTCATGACTGTAAGTCTACGTTTTGTACTTCTGTGAGGAAGCCCCTCATAAGAGCATGTACATCAGCTTTAAACAGTATTTTAATTACCTCGTTTGGAGAACCTCATAACAAATCCTGTTTCATTTCACTGGAGTTTACTACATGCTATGTATCTCTTAGGGGAACAGGTAGTGTCCAAAAATTAGTAATATACATGTTAATTCTTGAGAAATTTTGACTCATTTAGAAACTCAGATTTGGCTTTCTCCTCTTATGCCTTACTACCTAGGGAAAAATAACTTTTTTTCATTGACATTTCTTTTTCCTTTTCAGATTAAGACTTCTTTAATTGGTGAGATCTGAGTATTATTTATCATGATTGTAGTGAGAAATTGGGGTGCCCTTGTGGGGTTCAGGGACACCTACCCAGGGACTTACCTTCACTGTTCTCCTACCAACCATGTTTTCTTGGTCAGATTCTGAGGGTCTTCATGGAACCCTTCATGCCACCATTCTTTTGGGAGACTCTCGGTGCAAAGTGTCAGGTCCAAGGCACATTTATATTAACCCAACAGAACTGTATTAAAATGAAATCTTGTTGGGTCTAGTCTCCTAAATTCTAAAGTGAGGCTTATTAGAGCAATGTGGCAAAATCTGGTGGTACAATTTTAAATTTTCTCATTTGATTTCTGACTTTGGGAATTATAAGCTACAGGAATATATGCCGCTTGAAAAAATTCAGATGTGTGTAGAGTCAATAAAAGGTTGCCTTATATCCGCTTTCTCCTACCTGAACCTTACTTTCCTTACCAGGTGACTATTGTTTAGGACACCTCCTTGTATGCATTTACATAAAACACACACCAAAGCTTCTACTGGGCCAGTGGTAAAATTCTGAATTTAAAAACAAAATCTAAACAATTTCCAGGTTTGTGAAATTAATCTATAAACACAAAAAATTTAAATAAAGACAAAACCAAAAGCCTCATCATTTTACTCACATGTTGTATTTTATTTCTTACAATTAATGGCTAACAAAAGAAAAAAGTAATTGTAGCACCCTGTGATTTTAAGATAGTAACTGTAACTCAAATGCTAACCCACTCCATTAAACAAAGAATCTTCCCCCAGGGCTATAGTGGGGTTTTATTTAAGTTTCCCAAACCCAGTGACAACTAATAATTTTTATTAGCTACAAAACACAAAAAAATTAATAAATTGTATTATTATTCCCCATAGTTAAAAAAATTCCACAAATGATACATTTTCTCTAGGGACATGATTCATTCACTCAAACCAGAATACAACTACGAAAATACCTATAATTACAAGTCTCAGACTGGAGTCTGGCTACTTTTGGGGGTTATTTGATGGTATACCAAGGGGTATTGCTAATGATACGGTGAATATGCTCAAGAGAGCAATTTTTACTCAAGGCTAAGGAACCACATATTTAGTTTTCAAAAATATTAAATGGAAGCTTTTTTCCTCAAAGAAAAATATAGAGAACCCCAATATATACAACAACTTTTAGGAAACTGCACTGCACTGGCTGTAGTAGTTGGCTGATGCGAATTCTCCCTCCACACCCTGGGGGTGCATGGCCCCTTCACTCCTGCTGTACCCTGGGGATATGTTTGGAACACCAAGCCTCACTGACCTCCAATTTCAGTTCAAAGACTGGGCATCCTGCCTGGGACACAGGAAGGTCATCGGGGTTCAAGAGCCACCAACGCTATGCTAATTCTGCTGGCCATTTTTCCAGGTAAATCAGTCAGAGGTAGCATAGTTGCTCTTTTATATGCTGAAGTCCAATTCTTTAAATCTAAACTTTCCTGGCTTTTCAGTCTTTTGTTTGCAAAAATTTCAACAAATTAATACTTCTGCTGTGCTAATATAGCTCTCAGATCCTGTGGTACTTCCATTTTAGGTTATAGTAAAGAGAGATATCTTCCCAGCACTGTGAAAAAGTGCTGAATGGTCCCAAACAGTGTCCTGTCCCTAATCTGGTTTCTGAATATTCTGTTTCTTTTCCTTCTTGGTATATTCTTCTAGTCGAAGAAGCCACTTTGCCCAGTACTGGGAACAGAGCTGTGTGTCCATGAAATGTGGGTGGGCAGGGGATCCATCTTTGTAGGCCACCACAATTAAGCCACATTGAACCTAAGAAGAAACAGTAGGATCAGAGTTTAGGTTCATTTCCTTCTTACTCCAGGGCAAACACAGAACAAAACAAGCTACAGTAATATTTCCTAACTCAGTTTCTAAGATGGTTGGTAAAAGACTGCACCAGGATACACAAGAACACAAAGATGACAGGTAAGACACTGAAGAATGGACTGGAACAACAAACAGCCTAGGAAGAGGGGGAAAAGGGCTTTTTAAAGTGGTAGATGGACAAGAAACAGAGTAAGCAGTGGGATACAGAGTAAGAACCATAAGGAATTAAGTAGCTACAAACCATGGAACAAAGCTTTAAGCAGAGGCTCAGTGCCCTGACCTGAAAGCTATAGTTGGCATCATTGTTTATGGCACCCACGTACGCCACAACCTGCAGTGGGTTGTCAAATGTATTTCTGATGAAAGGTTTTGGTTTTTCTGAGGTCTTCCAATCAATCACACACAGCTTGTCCCTAAAGAGAAACCAAACGAAGTCTTTGTAGGTAGTAGTTCAAACAAACAAACAAAAAAAACTCTATTAGGTTAACCCTCTCACGTATAGTTTACTATTGTCACCCAATAACTGTTGCATCTATTCTCCACTTTCCAAAAACACAGCTCCCCTGAGTTTTACTTCTTAGGATTAGAAAGGGCTGATGTTCTCTTTCCTTTGAGCCCTTTATTCAGTAAATGAGCCTGTCCGAGGTCTGATAGAAAATGCTTCCTAAATGTGTGGGAATGCTGGGAAATGGGAAATGACTTCCACAGTTCAAGTTTCTACACTATCTTGAAATTCGTTTGGATCTCCATGGCCTCCTTTCCTTTATCTTAATTGATTTTGCTTTGAATGAACCACAACAGACCAGTAGCCAAGTCTCCATCATAAAAGACTAAACCATCATAGTGTCTCAGAAATTCTCTTCCTCAAATACCAAGGCTGGGCGCGGCCGGTTGGCTCAGCTGGTTAGAGAGCAGTGCTCTTAACACCCAGGTCTCTGGTTCGATTCCCAAATCGGCCAGTGAGCTGCGCCCCCCCTCAACTGGATTGAAAACAGCGACCTGACTTGGAGCTGATGGGTCTTTGGAAAAACACACTGTTCCCCAATGTTCCCCAATAAAAATGTAAAAACAACGAAAAAAAACCAAAACAAACAACAACAACAACAGAAAAACCATGGCTGGGATACAAATCCATCAACACTTAATAGGCAACGACTATATGCAGAAATACAAATAAGGAGACCTGGTCCCTGCCCTAAAAGATTACACACACGGTAGGGTGTTTTACTATTAGGGATATTGGGGGGAGGAGGGGAATTCCTGCCCCCCCTTTCTTTAAAATCAAAAAATGAGTGCATTCCTCCCCACTCTCCCCATCTTGGTAGGATTTTATACTTGTCAACTGTAGTCAAAGGATCACAGGGTGGGTGAATGGACTAACAACTGGTGAATCTCAAAAGGCTCTATTTGTTTAATTTGTCTTTCATGACTTCAATTTCAAAATTAGCAGTTCAAAGGGAGATTTTGTACAATGTATGTGGCCTACCTGTCACACAGCTCTAGAGTTACAACTTATGCAAGGTATTTATAAAGTCAGTCTAGAGTAGTACTGTCAAAAATTAGAAGTAAAATGCGAGCTACATATATCACTTTAAATGTTCTAGTAGCCACATCAAAAAAAGGAAAAAAAAAACCAGGTGAAATTTTAATATTTTATTTAACCCAACATATAAAAATATTATCATTTCAACATATAATCAAAATTAAAAAGTTATCAGTGGGCTATTTTACATTTTTATATTAAGACATTGAAATCTAGCTGCTATTTCTAGTTCTCTTCCTTCAATAAATCAGAATACCCTAAAAATAAAGATTTCTCCCATGGACCACTGTTTCTAGCAAGTACTATAACTTGTAGAACCTAATGTGGAAAAAAAAAATTTTAGTAGTATAAACCCAATAAAAATTGCAACAAGACAGTCTACGAATAGCTCTTAAACAAATGAAAAGATGCTCAGCTTAATTTATGTGAAATGCAGATTGAAATTACAAGATACAATGGTAATAAAATTACTAACATTGTATTGTTAAAGGTGTGCACAAATAAGCACACTTGCATATGTGATAACTTAAAATGCACATACCCTTTCACCCAGTAATTTCTCCTTTAGGTATGGACTGGAAGAGAGTAATGGTTTGATATACTGGGTGCAAGTGACAGTTTCTGGAAAACTTAATAAGTACTCGTGCCCAGGCCTACTTCAGATCAACTGAATTTACCCTAACTGCATATATCACCACCAAAACAAACAAACGAACCCATGTATCTGCCTAGAGAAACTCTTACAGTAGTATACAAGGAGACATTCACTGCTGCAGTTTGTAATTTGAAAAACTAGAAATAACTTGAATGCTTCCAATAGGGAAATGGGTATGGTTCATTCATACAATGGAATAGTAAACAGCAGTAAAAGGAGAGAACAGGATCAAAATAATAATGCTAACGTTTATTGACTAGATAGTATGCATTTTAAGTACTGTATAGGGAATGTCTCATTTATTCTTCATAACAACTCTATGAGGAAGGTACTATTATTTGTCTTATTTTACAGATGAACAAATTTAGGTACACAGAGGCTAGGTAAGTAGCCTAAGGTTAAGATGAAAAGTCAGGCAGCCTGGCTCTAGAGCCCAATATCTCAGTTCTGTGATACTAGAGATTTATGATCTAGAGATTTCTATATATTCTGAATTTCAGATATGTAACAAGACATAGTGTTATGTTTGTGGATTACAGATAGTGCTGAGTGTGTGCGCACATGTGTGTGAGAGTGCAGAAAGTAGACTGGGATTATGTTGTGTGTGCATTACACTTAGTTCTGTGTAGGGTAAGCAGTACAGAAAGTAGACTAGCAAGGCACAATACCAAACTTACAGCAGTGACTGTCTTTGGCCAGGGGATTGTAAGAGAAGGGAAGAGGTATTTAAAGGTGATGTGAGCTTAATTTATTATATTTCTTTAAAAAAAATTTAAAGCAAGTGAGACAAAGTGTTAACAGCTGTTAATTATGAGGAAAATAATTAAAAGAGAAAAGAATGTTGCAGATCTATATAAGCTAATAAGGAAAGATCTCCAAGATACATTTTCAGGTGAAAACAAGCACGGTTTGGCATTTTTTTGTTAGTAAGTGGGGGTGGGGACAAATAATTGTACATATTACAGAATCACAAGAACTTTTTAAACAGAAGTTGAAAAAAGAATGGGGCTGAAGGATTCTGGGAAGATGGCAGAGTAGGAAGTACCAGGAATCTGTCTGCCCACCTAGACAAAAACTGCAACAGCAGAATCTGTCTGATATAACTATTATGGAAATATAGTTTACTGAAGGCTTAGAGGGTGAATTGTGTTTAGTTTTTGTCAGTTTTCAGCTCTTAGCACAAAAGTAGCTATCATTCCCCACTCCTCATTCATGGGGCAGACAGCTGTGCACATGTTCCTAGAGTAGCTTGTACACAGTTGTGCGAGTCAGAGTGGACAGAAGGACCATGTTCTCCAAATCAGGGATCTGTGCTCTCATCACTGGTTGCTGTTTCTGATCACACAGGTGCAGACAAAGAGGACAGTGGACATTGTTGTTATACCTCCCCCATTGTTGCAAACCGCTCTCCCTCCAGCTGATGTGAGTTCCAGGGGACTTAAAGGGCTGGCACCACTCTCTTTTTTTTTCTCTTTTTCTCTTCTGGGAGTCAGACATCAAAGACTATGACATGCAAATGTAACAGCATACATGAAGGAAGTTAGAAAGTAATTGAGCACATCCAGGGAAAGGCACAAGCTCAGAAAAGACCTGAGAAGACCTTAAGTTTATACCTCAGGCTGATGCTTGGCACACACATTGCCTAAAACAGTAATAAATCCAAAACAATAAACATAACCCAGCCAACCCTGGGGAAAGGGAAAATCTGATGTCCAATTACCATGATATTAAATTCAAACGTTCAGTTTTCAACAACAACAAAGTCACAAAGTACACAAAGAAACAGGAAAGTATGGCCCATTCAAAGGAAAAAAAAATTCAACAGAAACTGTCCTTGAAAAAGATTTGATGGCAGATCTACCAAAGACTTTTTTAGAATCTTAAAGATGCTCAAAGATCTCAATAAAGGTAAATACATGAGCAATTATAACATCTAGTATTTCTGTAATAATATTTTGTAACTCCATTTTTTGTTTTCTACATGATTTGAAAGTAACATATATATTTTTAAATTGTCAGTCTAAAAATATTACTATAACTGGTTTGTAACTCCACATTTTGTTTTTTACATAATTTAAAAGACTAATGAATCTAAAAACTTATTAGTTTATGATTTGGTAAACACAATGTAGAAAGACAGCAACAACTGAAAGGGATCAATGGGGACAGAGCTGTTAAAGAAGCAGAGTTTTTGTATATTATTAAAATTAAGATGGTATAAATTCAAATTAGAGTATTATAACTGGGATGTTAAGTGTAATATTCATGGTAATCACAAGGAAAACAACTATATATAGAATATATACACAAGGAAATGAGGAAGGAATTTAAACATTTCACTACAAAAGAAGACAATAAAATTATAAAGACAATAAAATGCGGAACATGAGACAAAAAAGACATATAGAAAACAAATAGCAAAACGACGTAAGTCCTTCCTTATCATCAATCGCTTTAAATGTAAATAGATTAAACACTTCAATCAAAAGAATAGATAGGCAGAATGGATAAATACTCATGAATCAACTACATACTATCTCCAAGAGACTCACTGTATATCCAAAGATGCAAATACATTGAAAGTAAAAGGACAGAAAAAGATATTCCATGCAAATAGTAATCAAAAGAGAGCAAGTGTGACTCTAACAGCAGAGAAAATAGACTTTAAATCCAAAAAGGTAAAAAGAGACAAAGAAATACATTATATATTAATAAAAGGTTCAACAGACCAAGAAGATAAAACAATTATAAACATATATACCTAATAACAGACCAGCACAATATATGAAGCAAAACATGACAAAATGGAAGGGAGAAACACAGTTCCACAATAATAGTTGGAGATTTCAATATCCTATTCTCAATAATGGATAGAACAACCAGACAGAAGATAAGTAAAGAAATAGAAGACTTAAAACAACACAGTAAACCAACCAGATCTAACGGACATACAGAACACTCTACCCAACAACAGAACACAAATCTTCTCAGGTGCATATGGGACATTTTCTGGGACAAACCATAAGTTAGGCCACAAATTAGTCAAGATTTATTTAAAAAGATAAATATCACACAAAGTATCTTTTCTGATCACAGTGGGATGAAGTTAGAAATTACAATAAGTAAAACTGGAAAACCACAAAATTGTGGCAATTAAACAACAACAACACACTCTTAACCAAAGAAGAAATCATAAGGGAAATTAGAAAATAAAAGACAAATGAAAACACAAAATACCAAAACTTATGGGACACAGTGAAAAGTGTGAAGGGGAATATTTATAGCTTATGATTCAATGCTATCTTACAACTTAAGGAACTAGAAAATTAAGAAGCAAACCCAAAGTTTGCAGAAAGAAGGAAATAAAAGATTCAAGCAGAGATAAATAAAATAGGTTATAGAAAAAGAATAGAGAAAAATCTATGAAACCAAAAGTTTGTTCCTTGAAAAGATCAACAAAATTAAAAAACTTTTAGCTAGATGGACTTAAAAAAAGGAGAAGACTCAAATTACAAAAATTGAAAATGAAATTGGGGACATTACTACTGATTCTACAGAAAAAAGAGAGTACTATGAAAAATTTTATGCCAAAAAGTTGGATAACCTAGATGAAATAGACAAATTCCTAGAAACACAAACATACCAGGACTAAATCATGAATAAATAAAATATATGAATAGATCTACAATTAATAAGAAGACTGAATCAGTAATCTAAAATATCCTGGCAAATAAAAGCCCTGGACCTGATGGCATTACTGGTAAATTCTAGCAAACATTTTAAAGAATTAATACCAATCTTTCTGAAACTTTTTTAAAAAATTGAAAAGTAATGACCTCTTTGTAACTTATTCTGTGAATCCAGTTATTACCCTGATACCAAAGCCAAAGACACTATAAGAAAACTACAGACCAATATTCCTTATGAATGCGGATGCAAAAATCCTCAAAATACTAACATACCAAATTCAGCAGCATATACCATGACTAAGTGGGATTTATTAGTGTAATACAAGGATGGTTCAATGTACAAAACTAATGTAATATACCACATTAATGGAATGAAGACAACCACAGAATAATCTCAACTGATGCAGAAAAAGCATTTGAAAAATTAAGTGATAACAACACTCAACAAATTAGAAATAGAAAGAAACTACCTCAACATAATAAAAGCCACATATGAAAAACCCACAGCAAACATCATATTCAATGATGAAAGAGCAAAAGGTTTTCCTCTAGAATCAGGAACAACGCAAGGCTGTCTGTTTTCACCAATTCTATTCAAGAAAGCACTGGATGAGCACTAGGCAACACAAAGAAATAAAAAGCATGAAAATTGGAAAGGAGGAAGTAAAAGTATCTCTGTTCACAGATAGTATAATCTTTTATGTCAAAAACCTTAAAGAATTTACCAAAAAACTGGTAGAACTAATAAATAAATTCAGCAAAGTAGTCAGATACAAAGTCAACACACAAAAATCAACTGCATTTCTGTACACAAACAACAAATAATTTGAAAAGGAAACTACAAAAACAATTTCATTTATAATAACATCAGAATGAAAACACTTGGTAATTAACCAAGGAATGAAATCTATAAATCATTGCTGAAAAAAATTAAAGAAAACACAAATAAATGGAAACACATTCCATTTCATGGATTGTAAGGTTTATTATTGTTAAGGTGTTCATATGACTAAAAGTGATCTATAAATTTAATGCAATGTGTATAAAAATCCCATTGACATTTTTTGCAAAAATAGAAAAACCCATTCTAAAATCCGTATGAAATCTTGAGGGACTCCAAATAGCCAAAATAATCTTGAAAAAGAACAAAGCTGGATGATTCACACTTGTTGATTTCAAAACTTACTACAAAGCCACAATAATTAAAATCGTGTGGTATTGGCCTAAGAATGGAGACATATAGACCAATGGAATAAAATAGAGATGCCCAGAAATAAAACCTTGTCTATATGGTTCTCATGATTTTTGACAAGGGTGCCAAGTCCATTCAATGACAGTCTTTTCAACAAATGGTGTAGGGAAAACTGGATATCCACATGCAAAGAATGAAATTGGACTCCCACCTAACATCATCTACAAAAATTGACTCAAATTGGATCCATGACCTAAAAATAAGACTTCAAATACAGGGCCAAAGCTTAATGACAGTGGATTTGCCAATGATTTATTATTCGTGTGACACCAAAGGTATAGGTAACAAAATAAAAAATAGACACACTGGGTTACATGAAAAATTTTTTAAATTGTGCATCGAAAGACACCATCAAATGAGTAAAATGGCAATCCACAGAATGGAAGAACATATTTCAAATCATATGTCTGATAAAGGATTAATATCCAAGATATATAGAGAACTCTTAAACTTCAACAACAACAACAACAACAAACCCAACCAAATTATAAAATGGGCAAAGGACTAAACAGACATTTTTCTAAAGAAGATATACAAATAGCCAATCAGCATATGAAATGATGTTCAACATCACTCTTAGGGAAATGCAAATCAAATCTGCAATGAGATATCACCTCACACCTTAGGATGGCTACTATCAAAAAACAAAAAAACCCAAAAACAGAAAATAACAAGTGTTACAGAGAATGTGGAAAAACTGGAACACTTGTGTGCTATTGGGAATATAAAATGGTATAGCCCCTGTATTACACAGTATGATGGTTCCTCAAAAAATTAAAGATAGAATTACCATATGATTCAGCAATGCCATTTCTGGTATATATCCAAAAAATTAAAAGCACAGTCTTGTAGAGATATTTGTACACCCATGTGCATAACAGCATTAGTCATAACAGTCAAAATATGAAAGCAACCCGTGTCCACTGATGAACAGATAAGCAAAATATGGTATATACATACAGTGGAATATTAGCCTAAAAAGGAACAGAAATTCTGACATAATGCTACAACATGGATGAACCTTGAGGACATTACGCTGATTGAAATAAGTCAGTCAGAAAAAGACAAATACTATGATTCCACTTATATGAGGTTCTTATAGAGTAGTCAAATTCATAGAGACAGAAAGCAAAATGGTAGTTGCCAGGGGCTGGAAGTAGTGGGGAATAGGGAGGTTATTATTTAATGGGTATAGAGTTTGTTTTATCAGATGAAAAATGTCCTAGAGATGGATGGTGGTAAGAGTTGTATAACATTATGAATGTATTTAACCATACGCTTAAAAAAATCAATTCTATGTGTATTTTACCACATTAAAAACTTTTTTAAAAAAGTAGGGTGGGTAATTCTTCAATTATAGTTGACATACAATATTATAGTAGTTTCAGGTGCATATATTACCTATCAAAATTTCTAAAATCTTAAATTTCTAAAACCTTAGTTTCAAAACATTCAATGGTTACATTCTCAATGTTGATGCTCTTTATGTGCAGAACAAAAAACAAATAAACAGCAGTACTGTTTATTATATTTTATAATCCCTATGAAATGTGTCTGGTGTCAATTTCTTGTAGGTCTTTAATTGTATAGCTCCACTGGTTAATCAAAAGGGCAGCCAAAAATAGTCAATTAAATTTCTAGGGGCCGGGCCAGTAGCTCAGGTGGTTGGAGTACCGTGCTCCTAACGCTGAGGTTGCCGGTTCGATTCCCACATGGGCCAGTGAGCTGCACCCTCTACAGCAGGGGTGTCCAAACTTTTTTCAACGTTTTTCACCAAAGTCCATGTGTGGTAAAATACATAAACAGCCGGGCCACTCACTCGAGGTGAAGTACGTATTGCCTCACCTGGTTTATTTAAGTAAACTAAATATATTTTTGGAATTTGCTGCGGGCCAATTAAAAACTGTGGCCGCAGTTGGCCTGTGGGCCGCAGTTTGGACACCCCTGCTCTACAGCTAAGATTGTGAACAACGGCTCTCCCTGAAGCTGGGCTGCCGTGTGTAGCCAGAGGTAGCATAAGCTGCCATGGGATGTCGCGGGCTGCTGTGTCCTGCTGCGGGCTACTGTGCTGCCGTGGGCTACCATGTGCTGCTGGGAGTGGCCAGTGGCCAACGTGAGCGGCCATGGGCTCCTGTGTGCTGCTGTGGGCTACCGTGTGCTGCCATGGGCTACTGTGTGCTGCCACAAGCGGCCGGCAGCCAGCGTTGAGTGGCCAGCAGCCGACGTGAGTGGCTGTGGGCTGCTGTGTGCTGCCGTGAGCTACCATGTGCTGCCATGAGTAGCGGGCAGCCAGCGTGAGTGGCCGGCAGCCAGTGTGAGCGGCTGTGAGCTGGGGACGAGACTGCCTCAATGAGGGGGAGCGCAAGGCTCACAATACCAGCATGGGCCAGGGAGCTGTGCCCTACAACTAGACTGAGAAACAACAGCATGAACTGGAGTGGGGGGTGGGGTATGGAACAAAGGGAAAAAAAAAATTCTAGGCACACAGGACACTTCTCAGATAAGAGGCAACTATGGCACAAAACTACTTGGTGGCCTAAACACAGTTTCCAAAGTAGAGTAATAAATATTGTCAATTTTTTTAAAATTTAAATTTTAACTACAGTTCCAAGGGTTACACTCACAGATTTTTTTTTCTCCCCCATCCTACTATAGTGCTCACATACTATTTTTTGGAATAGGAGTATCTGCAGTTTTCAGCAACCCTTGGAATCTGGAGTAAGTGGGAAAAACAGTAAAAAGAGCTATTTAAAAATTAAAGGAAGCTGTAGTAAGCTCAGAGTTCCTATCCATGTCAAACACGACCTGGAAACCAGAAAGAGTTGATTTTTAGGGCTAACAAGGTGCTATTTTTAGGGAAACAGGAAAGAAAATGTAGGAATCAAATTGGATCTTATGGCTAGTACCTTGCTGGTATATGCTGGAAAAAAGGCCATCCTAGGGACACTGAAAAGTTATACCTTTCCTCCAAGAAATATTTTGATTTTGGAACACAGGATTATGTGGCCCTTCCTCTGTATCCACCCTTACCTCCTGCCTACTACCCAATTCTTTTACCTATCACATTGATATTTTGACTTTACAAAAGCTGCACTTAAGCACAATTTAAGAGGAAAAAGCAGTATTTGACAGGCGCCATCTGTCCCACCCTGAATTAATTCACTTCCATATCTTGATGGAAACAATACTTACTGATACTCAGCCACACAGTCCAGCAGACCTACATACTTTAAGGTCTCATGTTGAACAGCGCTTTCAAGAGCTCGAACTCCACTGACATCTTTTAGAATATGCTGGATGCTTTCAATGTAGCCAGATGTGAGATTTTCATCTCTCTCTTTTACGTTCCCCTGGGGTGAAAGTATGCTTTCCAAGGCTTCATGGAACTGTTTCCCTTGTAAAAATATGTCTGAAGATAAAATCAGGGAAAAAAGGAAAAATAAAACAAAAAATTCCAAACTAGTACTAAAAAACAAATACTCTAAAAAACTCAGTAATAAAATTAAAAATCACACGAGATTTACCTTTAAGTGACAACCTGAGACACCACATTTCAGCTTCTTGTGACACCTAAGAATGCACTTTGAAAACCAAAGGGACTAGAATAGCTTAGACAATAAAATGGATCAAAATAAAGTATTTCTGAATGCATCAGGCCAAAATTAGAATTGGAAGATCTGGGCGCTACAGAACCAGATCTAATTTAAGGTACTCTGAATTTAAGTATCCATTTTAGTAAATTAACGGGTTGTGATAAATAATTTTTAGAAATTTAGGAAACTGATTCTGTTTACACTTCTTTTTACAACCAAAACTTAATTATGTACATAGAAATGATGGAGGAATCCTTGTAATAACCAGCTTAATGACAGGCAAGAAATGAAAATCAAGGCACAAATTAAAAAAAATGAATTGTTGTGGGGATGGTGTGGGACTTAGGGAGAGGGGAAGAAAACATGTAACATTCTTCTCCTGCACTTTTTTTAAGGAATAGAACAGCCTAAGATAATTGCTCTGTCCTGAATTTTTTTCCTTATATACATTTAAGAAAGGAGAACACATGGGGGCAGGGGGTTATCACTTTGTGAGGGGTGTATATTACATTGTTTTGTACACCTGAAACTAATAAAAATAAAATAAAAAAAGAAAGAAAGGAGACCACAAACATATTCACCAAACACAAGAAGTACAGTGGTACCCCGGTTTTCGAACATAATCTATTCCGGAAGAATGTTCGAGTACTGAAACGTTCGAAAACCAAGGTACCACTGTACTACATATTCACTTGACTCTTGGTAAGGGAAGAAAGAGGGGGTGTTGTGCTAAGCAGTGGCCTTGGTGCTTTCAAAATACTGTGTTACCTTTCAAATAGGACAACCAGCAAGATAAAGATCATTACCCCCATTTCAGTGAATGAGAGAGACCTAGGCAGAGCTGTTAATTTGCCCAAAAGAAAAAAGCTGGACCAGCAGCCTATTCATTCCAGATCACCACACAGCAGAGCTAGGAAGGCAAATTCAGGGACCATCACTTAGATACACATAGGAACAGTGTAAAAAATATACATGCTTGGAGACAGAACCATAGAAAATGAGGAAAACAATCTCACCTAATGAGGTAATATCAAACCCTATTACGTTTGTCAGGTCTTTTTACAAAGATTTTGAAAGGTCAGTTCTACCACTGGCAAAAGATGGAATCGCTTCCAGGAAATTACTTGGAGACTTAAATGAAATTCAACTGAGCAACTACGTTATTCTATTCCAAATTTACTTGGCTCAGTTGAACTTAATGTCAGCACATGAAAGAAAGGCCTGTAAGAGATTTAAGACCGGTAGATAAAAACCTAGGAAAACAGGTGTAGTGTTCATCTACAGACTAGTTTAATGAAGAACACAAACATGTTAAAAGCAGGAAGAAAAAACTGCTTTATCAACCGCCAAGCAAACAGACAACTCATTACCCACTGCAGACTTGGCCTCTGGCTAGGGTTCTTCACATGTAAGAGGCAACGAACATGAACTGTAGAATACAGGATACCTTAGATTGTAAGTCTCAGAACATTAAAAATGATTCAATTTTTGTCAAAATAAATTTTAAAAGATTCAAGATTTATTGCAGATAGCATTAAGTCAGAGTATTCACTCAATGAGTTAAAGGAATGAAACTGAAATGTTTTCATGTCCCAGTATATAAAGGATATTAAAAATAAAAAATTCATGAGTCTCCAGTATTCTGATTGATAGAATAGGCAGGATGGATACTTTAGGATAAAAAAAATCAGTGTAGCAAAAAACTGAAAAAAATAAACCATTTCCACTATGATTGACACATATATAAAGTCAGACTTCCTTATCCTCAGCAATCTTCAAAAGATAAACTGATGTTTGAGAAATTGACAAAAAAAGTAAGATGCCATTAAATGACTTTTTTATGCTGCTTGTTTAGAAAGCAGAGAATAGAAGCATACTTTGGAGATATTGATGGTTCAGTTCTACCGCAATAAAGCGAGTATCAAAATAAAGTGAGCTATAATCTTTTTCCTTCAATTTGTATTGCAACACCTGTGAAGAGCAATAAAGTGAATCACAATAAAACGAGGTATGTCCGTAGTTTGGTTGGTACTAATGAACTTTCTTAAGGCAGCCCCTGCATGTATTTCTTGGCCCACACACCTGAGGAATGTTATAAAGGGGTATGGCCTTCATCATTTTTGCCATATCTAGGTGCCACTTATATACTTAATATTTTTCTTTAAAACTCGTGACCACTTGTTTATTGTGTTGTGTGCGCACACACAATTTTTTCTAAGATGACTCAAAAAAAGTGCATTACTCTTAAAAGTGCTTGTCTACCACTAGAGGTACATATAGTGCTCTGTGGGAAGCCTGGGCTAATGAATGATGAATGTAACACTTAGCTTTAACAAAAGACAACTACATAATCCTGATGGGAACCAGCTAATTCACCTGTGCCAATGGTCTTTCTTTTTATCTTACTTTTGAATGGAATCTGATTCAAGGAAGCTATTCTCCTCATTTGTTTAAGAAGTTAGTAAGTTAGGAGTTGAAAGCTAAAGTTTACTCTCAGAGCATCTGATTATCTCAATTTACCAAGATCTAAATACAGAGCATGTGTTCTGGCTTATTGTTTGCGAGTCCGTCTGCGTTGATAAATTGAACAAAGGGATATTTACTAGAGTCTGAACAGAATGCCTAGCAAACAACTAGAATTCCATTATCAGGTGATTGACTCTCTTTCATAATCAAAGAAAACAGGCAATTCTAACACTTAAATTTGTAGCTTATAAATGAATGTTATACATCATTTAGTCAAAGTACTTGATCTCTGTGCTTGTTTGCGAAATGGTGATGACAGTAGATTAAGTAAATTACTACACAAAGTGCTATTTAAAGATAATTATTTGAAAGCAGTTCCTCACTAAAGTTAAAAAAAAATGACACCAGTCTAGAAAACAAATTAACAATACAGAAACAGGATTGAGAAAATTACTTGAAGTATATTCTGCAAAGCCATCTTCTCCCAGTTCCAGAATCATCCGCTGTTTCCACCTCTCCAAATAGAAAATCTGTTCTGATGTCATGGTCTGCTGAAGGACCCGGGTCACACTTGGTATCTTATTCCTTTGCAAAGGAATTTTCAAAGGAATTGTAGCATCATTTGTTGCATTTGGTTTTAAGCTTTTCTCTGGATTTAAAAGTGGAAACCAGTTTTCTGTAACTCTTGTTTCCTCATCTTGCTTTGGGGGTTTACACTTACTCACAGGTCCATAGAGTAAAGTATCTTCCTCAAACAATGATTCTGGAGTCTGAGCATGGCCTCTGAATGACAAGACAGACTGTACTAAATCAGAGTACTTTCCTTGGTCCACTTCTTCATAAGGGTTCATTTTTTTCTTCCGGCCACATGAATAAGAAGTGGAGAAACCCACAGAAGGGGTTCGTTCTACAAAAAACCCCTTTGAATTTCTAAGCTGCCTGCAGATGGTCTGAACCGCCTTCATCTTAGATTTTTTTCACTTCACTCTAGTCTCCTTGCAACGCCGAGGGCCTTTTTTAATTTTTGCATTCCTATTGAAGAGAAAAGTGGTGTTAGGTACCAGATATGTTAAACATTTGAACTATGAAGTGAAAGCTTCATCAGTATGATATTGCACATTAAAAGCGTGTTCAGTAAGTTTCTGCGACATATTTGGACAAGAGTTTTCCGAAGACCGACTCTCATCAATACCAGAAGACCAGTACTTAGTAAATGCGAAATAGCAAAAAGTTTGGGGCAAGACGTCCCCAGTATTCGATCTGAAACAATGGGACGCCTAGGAAGGATGATATGTAAGACAGAAAAACAGAACCCTAGAGCCCATCCTGTAACGGCCAGGAGTCAGTTAACAATTAATCACGGATCCCTAAACACCAGGTTCTTTGCTAAGTAATCTACGAGTTTTTTCATTTAATCCTCACACCCTGTAACGTGAGTACTATTGCGACCCTTTTTACAGACGTGGAAATCGAGCTTCTCAAGGGTCACGTCAGACCCGAGCTGGCAAGCGGCCTTCAGCAAGGGGCACTCTCGTGATCCCCAGAAGGCAGCTTCCCGCCCCGCGGCAGGTGTGGAACTCTGCTGGGGACAGGACGGCTGTGGCCCCTCGGGTGGGAGTCAGGATTAGGGAAGAGACGGCTTCAACAGTAGCCTAACCCAAGGCAGGGGTATGTACCTCAGAGACCACCACCCTTCACTTAACTCCCAGAGCCCGAACAACGTCTCGGATCGCACAGTTCCACCGATCCCGCGCTTTCGTCTCGAGTTAGGCCTCGCCCTAGGCACGGCGGCCCCAGCAAGCACTGCGGCACTCACGCCCCGCCCCTAGTCCCTGGTGCACGCGATTCGTGGGGAGTCCCTCCCCTCCGCCAGTAGAGCGGACGCCAGCAAATCGTACCCTATCGCTCTCACGAGATCTTGTTTACGTCACAGCTCGTCGCCATCTTGGACCCTGGCTGAGTAATAAATTCCCCCGCAGGAGAGCGCGGTCTTTCTTGAGACGCGCCTCGCTGGGAGTTTTCCTGGTTTGTCGTTCCTGTGTGGCACTGCGGTCAGTGGTTTCCGCGTGGCCCGGAGCGAGGGTAGGCTCCGCGTAGCTTCTTTGCCCGGCTCCAAGATGGACGGCAGTGGGTCCTGGGGAGGCAGCTGCGGGGGAGCACGTGGCACGCCAGTCTCCTTTCTCGGGGCTTCTGGGATGGTGGCGGAGTCCCGAGGCCTCCTGCCACTGTCGGGTAGGGAGGCTAGCGGAGGCGGGGCCGCGGCCGCCCCTGAGTAGTGCCCTGGCGGCGGCGGTCCAGCCTCTTCTTTCCTCGCACAGCCAGGCGGCCCCCGCTCGAGGTGCGCGTCGCCATGGCCGCGGTTCCTGAGTTGCTGCAGCAGCAGGAGGAGGACCGCAGCAAGGTGAGGCCATCCCCGCTGTCAGGCTCCAGATTGCGAGGCCCCGCCGACCTCCCGAAGCCCCACATTCCTTCTCCGGTCCCCCGGGGGCTCTGGGCCTTCTCGTGCACCCATATCTTGCTACGAGGGGCTCCCCCACGTGTGAAGCACCTGCCGGACCCCGAGCGCCCTATGCTCTCTTCTCTCTGAGCACTGCCCTGGGAGCTCCCTGCGGACCCTGGGAAGAGAGAACCAGAGACGCTGGACCGTTGCTAGTACCACGCGCGGCCCGGTGTCCAGTACCGAACCGGCGCGCAGCGCGTTTCTGGAGACCCGAGAATGTTTTTCCGTAAAAAGTTTTTGAAACTTTTCTTGACTTCGTGAAGACTGGACGGGGAACATGAAATCCACTTATCATGTAATAAATAGTGGTTTTGTTGTTTCCAAACTGCCCCCCACTTGAGAAAACTTTTTGGCTCAAATACTGGGGAAATTCCATAAAATCTGAAGCATGTTCCTTACAACTTTATAAATCTAAATGCGTCACTGCGGGGGTTCTGTAATTTTTAGTAGGTGATCAAATAATTGTTGAACTCGGTTTTTACTTTTATTTTGGGTGTTTATGTAAATTATCCCCATGCCGCTTAAGTATTCAGGTCTAGAAGGTAAACTAATGCAGTAAATTCAGGTTACCATAGACAAAGATTTAGAGACACCCTCCGCTTTTTTATTGCTCCTTTACATTTGAGTAAGTTTCACAATTCAGAGAGGTTGGTCTGAACCACAACGTCATGTGCAGAATCTTCAACAGGAAAGTTTTTTTTGCGAGAAAGTGGGAAAAAAGCCCACGTAATCTAAAAATGCAGGGCGCTCTCAAATTTAAGTAACCTGGAAGGAAGGCGTCTTAAAAAGAACTATTTGGAAGTCTTATTTGGAGAGACTGTTTTTCATCTAGTACCAAAGTTCACGCACAGCATGCCTGGATTGTTCCAATACGGGGTATCATTGCTGTATTAGTTATTGAAATGCAACTTTGTGCATGACTAGGGTTTTGGTTGTAGT
Source organism: Rhinolophus ferrumequinum (assembly GCF_004115265.2). Classification (NCBI taxonomy): domain Eukaryota; kingdom Metazoa; phylum Chordata; class Mammalia; order Chiroptera; family Rhinolophidae; genus Rhinolophus; species Rhinolophus ferrumequinum. The sequence goes on along the minus strand of NC_046306.1, from coordinate 38,315,446 downwards.
ATTTTTACTTGAAAGTTGAGAAGTAAATTTTTTTACTAACACTGAAAGTGGGAACTTGAGACTATTCTTTCTAGAACGTTCCAAAGGTACTTTTTTCAAATTTAGATGCTGACTAGGAATTTTGATAGCAATTTGATTACCCCCCACATGCACTTACTTTCTTGATCAGAATCTGTTTTAGCTATTTTAAAGGACTTTACTGCTTTAGCAGGCCTTATTTGTTAATGCAGTATGTGGTAGCTGGTATTTAAAATAACAACATTCTGTTCCTCCAGAATTGGAGGCTTGTGAAGGCCTCCTGGATTTAGTGGCTACAGGAAAGGATTATATAGAATTATTTTTTTTCTGATTTTTTTAATTACAGAAATAAGGAAATAATAAAACTTAATAAAATGTTACCCTAATACATAGCTTCATTTTGCTTCCTGATTTAATAGATCGCTTAGATGGTTTTTGCTGTTAACCTGATGGGAAAGATTGTATTTGGATCTTTAAATTTAGAAAAGTAGGGTTTTACCAAGTCTGGCCTCTGAAAAAGTTAACTAAAGCATTAACACCATTTGGGCCCATCCTCGTGATAAACTGCTGCTGTGCTGCCCCTGTGTCTCCCCCCGCCCCCCCCCCCCCAGAGTTTTTAGTGGGTAGGGGGGAAATAATTGGAGATTGTTCAGAACTTGTTCCCATAAAAATTTCCCTGGCCTCCAGTCATTTTGCACCTTCTGGGTTCTCCTGAGCATCCTGTTTAGGTTCCCACTCATTCAATGTGTGTTTTTCTATGATGATGAGTCTCATCCCATTAGTCTAGCAAACCTACAACAAATTGAGTGTGAGTCCAGATTGCCTCCTAGGACTTTTTTTTTTTTTAAATGATTCTTAAATTCCTAATAGACTGAAGTAAGTTGCGCTCATGGGAAAAGCTTTGCAAGGACTAGGTGGTAGCCCTTCCCAGCCTAGTGCTATTACAACTTAGCCTTAACTTTCACTAGTTGGGTAGGTGGGCTTTGGGTAGATGGTGTCTCCAGAGCCAGTCATATAATGTTTAAGAGCCGCTGTTCTTATTTGCTTTTTTTTGTTAATTGGTGTGGAAGTTGTCTCTAGGGACACTTGACTCCACCAGCTTGGTGGAAGTCTACAATTAGTATAGGAACAGTCCTGAACTTTGACCAATACTGCAGCAAGTCCAAGTTTACAAATTTTTGTGTACTGACGTTTTCTACATTTGATAGCTCGACTTCATTTTTCTTTTTTAAACTCTGGAAGTACGATTTACAAAGCTGCCCACAAGCCTTAGTTCTGGATCAGTAACTTGTGCACAGTATTGTAAGATCCCAACGTTTGTGAGTACTACTTTAGCACAGGTCATGATGTCACTTTTTTTTTTGCTGTAGGAAGAAATGACCAAGGGAGGCTTTTATAGAAATTTCTAGATTCTGAGATTATTTGGTGTGAGACCTAGTAAGTGACTAACATCTATTGTAGAGCTTTAGTTTAAACCCGGGTTTCTCAATCTGAACCCTATTGACATTTTGGGCTTGTTAATTTGTGAATTGTCCTGTGCATTGTAGAGTGTTTAGCAGTATATCTAGTCTCTACTGGATAACGGTAGCTTTCTTCCCTCCAGTAGTGACAGTCAAAAATACATATGTCCAGGCATTGTCAGATGTTCCTTGGTTGAAAATCACTGGTTTATTACATTTTGCATTCTAAAGTGTGATGTGTGGGTCAGGTTGTGTTACAGAGGCTAATCTTGAGTGTGCCCGTGTATTTCAATATTTTTCAAATCTATGATTGATGAATTGTAAGGAAATAACATGCTGTATAAAACATAAGCACCATTGACTATCTTTGGAATTAGGCCCCCCTCACCCCCCCAATATTGAGGAACCTTTATTCTGGGCAATTAGGATTACAAAAAGACTTACTGTGTTGGAATTCAGTGCCCTCTGATGCCACAGCATTCAAAACATTGTGGGCTAGAATTGAAGCTCACTAAGAAATGTGCCACAGGGTAGAACTTGGTTTAAAATCCTGCTTTTCAGTTTGCTCTCTTTTGTCAAGGCCTTGCTTGAGGAAATGAGACGAATAATTCTGCAGGTTAGTACTCTTCAAATAGTGGTGGAGGGTGCATGCAGTGAAGTTAGGTAGTATTTAGGGAAACAACCTTTTAATGAACCCAATTATTTTAAGGAAAGTATTTTCAGAGCATTATAAGTTCTACCTTTTCTTTGTGAAGGAGTGAAGGAAGATGGCTGCAGGAGGACATCTTGTCTCACAAGAATGTGCCAAAGTTGATTTTTACAAATACAAATGGAGAAGTTTCTCTGCATGATCTTACTTTCTAAAAAGCTACTTTTTCACTTCCACATCTGTTTATTTTCTGATTGGTCATTCAGTTACTCTTAAGAGATGGCCCTTCTAAAAGAGGGACATGGAACTTGTCAACTGTTTCATACCCCAAAGGCAAACCATAAATAACGGAGCAGTGTGTAAGTTGCAGTTAGAAAGGCCTGAACTTCTTCAGTTCAGATATTGGGTCCTTGGCTTGTCACCTTCCCGCATTCCCTTTTACAAATTTGGTGAAACTTTTTCAGGCACCACTATGTAGTATGAAGAGGAGTAATTTTCTTAGAACAGCTGCTTATATTAACCTGTGGAATACATGTTCTGCCTGAGGAAGAGAGTTTATGTCTTACTTATTTTTGAGGGGCAGACCCCTAATCTTCATTCTAGTCAGTGTGCAGAAGCCAACCTCTTGGCTTTCACTTGATCTTTCTTGAAAAGCAGTTCAAAGCTGCTGGTGAGTGATGAAATGAAGTACTGGAATATTTACATCTCAGTGAGCTGGGAAATACGTGGAACCTCTGGATCAAAGCAGAAGAAACCTCACCATGAAGCAGGCAGCCTGCTCCGTGCCGCCATTGTCTCAGATAACACAAGCTTAAGCTCAGATGGTTCTCCATGTTGCTGAATCTTTGTTGGTGGTGAAGGTAATTTTTTTTTTTCCAAACCTATTTCTATTTGGTTTGCTCAGAAAGGTCAGGCAGTGGATGTTCTTAAATACCCTCAACCTGAGTAATGTGTAACATGGCAGGTTTGTTTGTTAGCAGAGGGTTGTGGACTTGATAAACCAGGCAACTTTTGGGAGGGAGCCTTGATGGGATTCGATAGTAAATGAAGGGCTTTAGCTTTGAGTGGAAGAAATTTTCCATTTGTTCCAGCCCTTCCTCTGTAGCAGTGCTTTGTTGATTCCCAGTAGAACTTCTGTGCTGGGAGATCCTTAGAGATCATACAGTTCAACCCTTTCACTTTGTGAATTCGTTTGAAAGTAATCGAGGTATCTAATAATTAGATGGATTTCTTGTAATGAATATTATTTTTTATTTTTTAATTAAAGTTTATTGGGGTGACAATTGTTAGTAAAGTTACATAGATTTCAGGTGTACAATTCTGTATTACATCATCTATAAATCCCATTGTGTGTTCACCACCCGGAGTCAGTTCTCCAAAATGAATAATATTTAAGCCAGTAATTCAACTTAATCTTTCTGGTTCTGTGTTGGTAGTTCATGAGTTCATGGGCTTTGCAGCCTTGTGAAATGATGATTCAGTTTATCCATTCGCTGAGTGCGCTGCACTGACCTTCTTCCAAGCTTCTGTTCCTGTTCTAGGAACTTGGGGCCATGTAGCCTCCAAATGCCCTGCAGTCTGTGGTGTTCTATCGTGGACAGCTGGTGTGTTTGGTGGACTACCGGAAAGGGGTTGGTGTCGGCAGAGATGGTCCCTCTGGGTCCTGTCTCGCCAAGATGAGTGGTGGAAATCTGATCACATGCTGTAGCCCTTTAGTTTTGAAGCTTATGACTAACTTCTATAACTATTACCTATGTTAGTAGACTAAGATCTTCAGAAGCCTTTGGTTCTTTTGTCCTGGAAGACTAAGATATTGGCAGGCCTGAATTACAGGAAGGGAAGAACCAATTGGTGAGGGGCGAGATGAGGGGAGGTAAGACACGAGAAACAAATACACTGCTTGCAGTCTGTTCGGTTTTCGTACACCGGTGCCACAACAAAAGCTGGGACGGAACAGGGTTTGGTTACCTGCGAGATGGGAGAAAACTAACACATAATGCACACCAGTCTGGGACCACAAAGAGGGATTTGAAGAAGGATATAGTTATTAGAATTTCTAAACGGCACTTCTTTTCCTGTGAGTTGAAACAGTAACAAAGTAATACATGTTTCATAAGTATGTATCATGTGAGTCTTGGTTTCAGAAATTCATCTAGTGTGTGCAGCAGAACCTTTGTGGGTTTATTTCCTCACTAATGAGTGTTTGACTAGGCAAGGGATGTATACCTTTCTAACTGAAATACGCTGTTTCTTGTTTCCTGTGATCAAAGTGAAAATGTGATCCGGGTGGGAGGCTTCTTGCCTATTTTGGCTCTATGCTGTCAACAGACCATTCATGGATGACTTGTCATATTGGCTGTGTCCCTGGTAGAGTTCTTAGTTCCTTAGGCAGTGGGATGAAGGATAACAAAGCAAAAATCCGTAGGAGAGAGAGGAGAGAAACACTTTGAAGGCAAGACTCACTGATATAACTAACATGTGCTGGCTACTAAGTACATTGCTTCTGCTTTGGGAATGGAAACCAGAAAATTACTTAAAAATAAACTAGTATTTTTCTATCTGTTGTTTCTTTGCAACATTCAAATTAAGATGGAAATATAGGGGTGGGCATATTCAATTTTTCTTTACATTGCATACAAAATTGATTAAACTTACATGGCTATTCAACTAGCTCACATTCTAGCAGGTTAGAGTTACTATGGAGATTTCTTTTCATTGTGTCTTACTATTTTGGCTGTGTGGCACTAGTGTAACTGGAGTCTGTATTCACCATAACAGCACTTACATCCTCTGTATATATCTTTTCTGTTCTCCCTTGTGGGCTCTGAATTTGAGAACCTAACCTTCTGTGTTGTGTCCTTTGCCATCCGTGAGCCATTAAACCTTTTGAAGAGGGAGCGTAGCAGATGGTACTAAGTACCAAAGCGAGTCATAAGTGAGATTTGGACCAAAAGTGGGAAACCTCAGTTCAGAGCTTTACAGTTGTCCTGCAGCCATTGTCATGTGCCCCAGTTGGGAGGCTGATGAACAGGTGAGAAAATGCGCAGGGATTCTGTATCAGTAAAACAGTCAAAATTTTGCTTTCTAAATGAAGCAGTGCATGTTTATCCCCCACACCTACTTTTTTTCTTGTCACAAAGATCATTGTAATCTTTACTATAAGGATTAATCTGACAGGAAGTACATTGGGGACTGAAACTCTACCTAAAACTTTGGGTATGTGATATAGTGGTTTCTGTAGAAATCTACAATGGAAAAATTAACATGACTCCGTTCTGATACCTGCCTGCCTTTCCCCACTGATTTAAACAGCCATTCTAGGCATTTTGACTCTTGTGGCCCAAGTCAGAGACTCACAGTATTGGCCAGCAGTGCTAAGCAGTATTCTGGATGCTTATTTAGGGTGGGGATAGAGGTGGGTGAATGGGGAAAAATATATGGAGGGATACAACCCACCCCTTATATTCTCCATTCTGGTGATTTATTTAGCAGCTATTGTGGCATGGGGCTGTGGGGTGTTGGTTTTGTTGACTAAGCAGAAGGAAAGCTGAGCTTTTAATCACACTTGATGTTTAATGCTTCCTGAGTAAGGATACAGTGCTGACTTAGAAGTTTTAAACATTTCACAACATTTAACTTTCTGATGATTTATCTGCTTCATTATCTGGAGGGTTATGCTACAGTATGGGTTACATGTATCCTCATTGCACTGATAAACCAAAAAACTACACCAAAAAATATTTTTGTGGTGGCATGAAAGGAAAATTAGTGATACGGTAAATAGTCTGGGCTATTACCTCTGTATGGTTGGGGGCATAGGAAAAGAGGAAACCAGAAGGTAATTGTTCATTGGGACAAAAAGCAGTTGGTAAAGTTCGCTGTGAATTTGACTACGGTGCTTATTAAATGAGCCCATTTACTAGATAACATTCCCCTTGGATCCTCCAACCCCTAATTCCAAAGCTAGTCCATGTGGAGCTCGCAGGCTCATTGAATTTGTTTGGCTTGTAGTGAGCTAAAATGGAATTGTCAGCATGTTCAGAAATTGAGAGATGGCTAGAAACCAGGATTTGTGACTTCTTTAGGAAATGGAATCTCAGGAAACATGGAAGTTGTTGCTGAGCTCAGGGAAATGCACCTTAGACCTGTCCTGTAAGCTGCCCCCATCTCTCCACTAGTATCTGTTACCCTTTTTACACCTGCCCACTTTATTCCTGTACTGACTCTGGCAGCTACAAACATAAGATATGTAGGGTGTTCAGTGTTCTCTGCAGTCAAGTTTTAGTGTATATTTTGAGATCTTTTTGAACTCTTCATTTGCCCAGTGGTAAGTTACCAGAAGGAAGGAAGCTTTTATCAGAGATGTCAGAGCTAGAGTCACGGACATGATAAAATGAAGTATCTCTGACCTTGAAGCTTTATTTTTGTAAAGAGCTCATAAATGGGCATAGGAAAAGTAAGCCAAACAAGCAAGTATTTCATAGGAGTCATCAAGAATTCCTTTGGGAGAGAAGTCTTTAGGTTGAGATGTCAGGGACTAATAAGGATATTGTGATCTTACTAATACCTAATGTTATGATGACAGAAATTTAAGCATGTTTCTTAGAGAAAAGCCATTGTTAACAGGGCTAACTCTGGTTTTTGCAATTGAAATTTTTTCTTAGTGCTAACGGGAAAAGGGAGGTACTGACAGCTTCTAAAATACAGAGAAGTAATTCATGCATTTTTAGTGATGAATGTAGTTAATCTTTTTACACCTGATTGAATCAGTTTATCTAGTTTCGATAGTTAAGTTCATCAGTCCTTGGTCTTGAACTTTTTATTTTGAAGAAATGAATCTAAAGTGAAATTTAAGGGAAAATAACCTCAGCATTCCGTTCTCATCTTCTTGACTCCAGTCTTCACTTCGCATTCTCTCTGTTCAGTAATCTAGAGTGTTGGGACAACTTTACTTTAGCATAGGCTCATTGTTTAAGGAGGCGGGTGGGAAGACGAGATGTTTATTCATGCGGTTTCATGTCTTGTTTGGGTCAGGCCTTCTGATTGATCGTCAGCTTGTCTATTTTAAGAATTAGGGAATTTGTCGTATTAAATTTAGAACGAAACAATTTTAACTACTTTTTCCTAACAGTCCAGTTCTTCCAAAAATTCTTTTTAAACTGGCAAAAAAGGAGTTGCATATTCTCTGAATTTCTAACTCACAAAATCTGTTACTTTTGCTTCCAGGGCAGTGCTCACACTTGTCCCTTATGTGTGACCATAGTGGGATTCTACTAATTAAGACCATTGTTAGTTTTACAATTCATCGCTTGTGTCTAGATTTTTTATTCTCCTTGAAAACAGTCCCTGAATATAAATAGGTCCACTCTTGAACTGGATTTTTCTTATCTTTTCATCCAGGATCCCACACCACATGACTGTTCTCTGTGCCTTCTCTCTGTTTTCCTAGCCTCTAACTTCTTTCAGATATATGTATGGTATGTATGGTCTAGTTGATAATGCCTCTTGAATGTACTTTGTAGTTTGGGCACTTATGTAAGAAGTTCAAGATTTCTTCCTATCTAGTTCAAGCCTTCTTAGTACAATTTTTCGACTATTAAGTATGTTTTTCATGTGACATAAAACAAGTAATGTACATGATATTAGAATCCTAGTTGCTTTGTTCAAATTACAGCAATACTTTGGACCCATTCATGCATTTAAGAGCACATTTTCCCACAGTTTCAAATAAACTTAGATTCTTAGATTTATCTCAGCTGACTTTGTTCTAAATGATCTTGTATAGACTGCTTTTACTTACTAGCTACCATTTTTGGAAAGATACTTCTTAGAACTAAAATGAATTGGAGACTAATAGCCAAAAAAAAAAATAATGTATTTCAGCTGAGATCTGTATCTGTGGACCTGAATGTTGATCCCTCGCTTCAGATTGACATACCTGATGCACTCAGTGAGAGAGATAAGGTCAAGTTTACAGTACACACCAAGGTAAGTGACAGCATGCCTTCAGTAATAAAACAGTGCTAGGTTGCAGCCTTGGCTCTGAGAAGAGACTTCCAGAACTGAAATGACTGCCATCTGCTTGTAGTGGAGCACCTCCCTCATCCTCCTGGTAGTGAGACTCAGATAAGTTCACTCGTTGCAGGATTTTTACCACTACGGTGGAGCCCTAGGGCTGTGGGTATTGCTGCTGTTAAAACCAGGCAAAGTGCTGTAGGGGAGCCAGCTAAACCTACAGTTGAATTCTTCCACTTTGTCTTTTTAATTTGTCTGCATGGGAGGTGCTTGCTTTCTCATGTTTACTAAGTTCTTGTCCTTTGCCCCACTTATTTCTTGTGATAAAAAAGACTTTCCTTCTCCAAATTTTTAATTTGACAAAAGCAATACGGCAATCTGGAATATGTAGAAAGTAAGTTTAGTTTCTTAGAATTAGTCCTTTCAGGACCATTTTTCAGCCTCATTTCTCCTTCCATACCAGTTAAAAGGTATTTGAGTGCTTGTCTTATGCCGGGCACTGTTATAAAGGGTTTACATGGATTTGATCTTTTTTTTTTTTTTAATAACAACCTTATAGTGTTTCAGTATCCCTGTTTTATAGGTGAGGAAACTGAGGCACAGGTTTAAATAAAGCAAAGGTCCTCTCCCACATGGTTTTCTCTTAATATTTTGGTGGCTTGATTACCATACCTCTGTTATTCAGGAGGCAGTGTGAAGACTACATGATAATACCTGCCTGAGTTGACCTGAAAGGTGGAGTTTTGTGAAAAGAATAATTTAAAGAATGTGTTGAATCTTAGCTATGACTTTATGGTGATGGGGGAGATTATGTGTTGCTGCTTTTTGTTCTTTATTGGATCTTATTGTGATGTTTTTTATGTAGAATTTTCCCATAGTACAGCCCAGAAAACTCAAACCATTTTTATCTAAAAGTGGTTGTTAACGGTTAACTTTTCTTTACAGACCACGCTGCCCACGTTTCAGAGCCCAGAGTTTTCTGTTACAAGGCAACATGAAGACTTTGTATGGCTACATGACACTCTCACTGAAACTGCAGACTACGCTGGGCTTATTGTAAGTGCATTTTGGAAAATCAAATAACTGAAGCTAGTTTCTTCTACCTTGCTGCTCATTTTGTCCAAAGAGACTTTTACCCACTTTTCAAATGGATTATGAAAATAGTCTGATTTCATCTTCCAGCTAGAGTATGTGTTAACCATTACTGTTAGTCTAAACTATATGAGAATAGTGTTAACAGTTATGAATGAAACGAAACATACAGTCTTACATTTTGTACAGTATGAGAGGGTAAACATAAACAGTTTCATGATTTAAGTCTTACCTACCTCTGGGTTTGGCGTTTCTGGCATTTTTCTTTAGGCATCAAGTAGAATTGATTTTTAGGAAAACCTCAGTATTGGTGACGTTATGCAGTACATTTCTCAAAAGGGTTTTAGTCTGCTCAAAGTAAAGGAGGTAGTTGTCTTTGTGCTCAGATTTTTAGAGTTAATGTATGGCTGCAGGAAGAGTCTTAGCTGATTTTAAAGGAGAATTAAGTGGCTTGTCCTGCCAGGCCGACTGAAGAATCTGGCCAAATAATTAAACAAAATTAGTACTGAAGGTCGTATTTAAGAATGTTCTCTTCACTCAAAATTAGAATCTTTTGATTATCCTCGGGAATTAAAAACTCCTTTTGTAGTCAGTGACTATAATCTTGGTGGTTCTTCATCAGCTTCATTTTATCCCTGATTGTAATATTAATATATAAACTTTAAACTGACATTGAAGCAGGATAGATACTATTGTACCCTCCCTGCTAATTGTCCAGACTGGGTAAACTGAACAAGTGATAACACTCAAAGTGAGCGCCCAGTTGTGGTCAGGACACTTCTTTTCAGTGGCCAAAAGGACTAAGGTTAAGAGAAAAACAGATTGACCAGCAGGGCTGGCCACCTCTCAGGCGCAGCCCCCAACTAGAGTATCACTGCCTGGGTGAGAATGCTCACAAGTTACCTGTCTCTGCTGCAGATTCCGCCTGCTCCTACGAAGCCTGACTTTGATGGCCCTCGAGAGAAGATGCAGAAACTGGGAGAGGGTGAAGGGTCTATGACCAAAGAAGAATTTGCCAAGATGAAGCAAGAGCTGGAAGCGTAAGTGGGTGTCTTTAATGGGACTCTATCTGTGGAGAAAAAAAGTGGTAACGTACAGAAATAAGAACCTGACAACTAATTTAATTTTTTTTAAGTATGGTAGTTAATTAGTTGCCTACTGTTGTCTTTTTTTTTGAAAGGAGGGCGCAGCTCACAGTGGCCCATGCCGGGATCGAACCGGCAACCTTGGTGTTATCAGTACCACACTCCAACTGAGCTAACAGGCCATCCCTTAGCGCTGTCTTCTAAAACTACATTTTGCAGAGTGTGGGGCACAGTCTTTGAACTTTATGCTTTGACTTCCTGGGGGCCATTAACATGGGATAGATTAGTTGTTTTCCCCTGTGTAGATCATACTTCTTTTGGGATGCTGGTCTGGCATAGTGAAGTAAACCTTTGTGTCTTTATATATGAGGAGTTCTTCAGGTTGCTGATAATGTAATGTACAAAGCTTTCTTCCCTGAAGTTTAATTACTAGAAATACAGTTGAAACTAGATTGCTGTGAATGCGGTACAAAGAAGCATTATGAATAATAACCACATTGATGGTTTGAAAGAAGCCCAGGTCCGTAGGAAGTGTATTTTAATTATTTCAAGCAAAAGTGGGTTTTTTGTTGCATGAAAGTTTCTTATGAAACCATTCTTGTACTACATCTTGGCTCCTTCCCCTCTTCCACCATCAGTGTATTGGAATTCATGTGCTCATTTCAGCAGTTCTCTTAGTGCTCTGCCCCCAAGACCATATTATCTAGGCCAGTGCTCAAGTACCTCCAGGTCCTGAATCATTCAGCACACACTTGACTGCCTGTCATGACCAACTCTGAGCATAAAGCACCAAACACAACAGACTCAAGTTCCTACCAAAAAAGAGGAGTTTACAGTGATCTTTAATATACAGATGGAGATAAAGCTGCTTTACAGTTTCTGACAATTCCAAGTCTTGTTAGACTCAATGCTGTGTACATAGGTGCGGAATTAAAGGGTTTTCATTATTTTAAAGAAACCAGTGTTCTGTGACTGCCAAGTACCAGCAGTATTTGCTTGTAGGTTTTGCGCTTTGCAGACTTGCTCCATCAACCCCAGTTAAAAATCACTTTCCCCTTTCATTTGCTCATTCCACAGGTTCCAAAATGACAACTACCTTACTACCTAATTAGATAAGAGGTTATACCAAAATGTTTTGGTCCAATTCAGATATTTCGCTTAGAGGCATGAGCAGAACAGTGATGCTCACCGGGAGCAGTAGTGGTCATCAGTTAAGCAATGCCAACACAATGCCTTGTGTGCTTCTCTTCCAGTGAATATCTTGCTGTCTTTAAGAAGACTGTATCCTCCCATGAAGTCTTTCTTCAGCGGCTATCTTCTCACCCTATTCTCAATAAGGATCGCAACTTTCATGTTTTCCTGGAATATGATCAGGATGTAAGGCATTTTAATTCCATTTCTGTGATCCACTTAAAATGTACAGGACTATACTTTTTAAAAATGCACTCGATATATTTTCTGAAAAATTGACTTAAAATTCTGAATTTCTTACCAACACACCAGAAACCTTTTTTAGATGCCATTTCCCTTCCCCACAGATGTATTATGTAAGACATTTTTATAAAAGGCTACTTAAAGATTTTGACCTTTTCCCATTCTAAAGACTAGTTTTCTTCCCTCAGTTACTTTGGGATTATTAGAAGGAACTTGAATTGATCCACATTTGTTTTCTCCCTGGCTACCGTTTTGTTGAAAGGATACCTGCGTGCCTTTTTTTCCCTCTAACATGTTAATTTTCTTTTAATATGTATGAGGCAGTCCCTGACTTAGAAATTTCCTCAGTGTCTTCTAACCAGTGAAATTTAATAGAACAGAACAGTAATTTTACCAAGAATTTAAAAGCCACTAAGACTTTGGTGCCTAGTTTTTCAAAATATCTCTTTAGTCATACTTTTAGAATTCTGACCTGTGGTTTAGTCATTTATTGGATATTTTAAATCTGGTGGTTGGGATGGAATTTAAGGTGTGTGCCTATGCAATTGAACACTTACTTGGAATGTATTCAGGACTTCTTTAAAAGAACCTAGAAAAATGTATGTACCATAAACTATTCTTTTGGAATTCTCTTTTTTCAGCTAAGTGTTAGGCGAAAGAATACCAAAGAGATGTTTGGTGGCTTTTTCAAAAGTGTGGTGAAAAGTGCTGATGAAGTCCTTTTTTCTGGAGTTAAGGTAAGTTGCTTTTAGCTGTTAAAGAAAATTCTTGACTTCATGAGGATGTGAACTTTTATTTCTTCAGAAAACATATTTGTGAAACAAATGGTAGTAACTTCTCAGAAATGTAGTAATTTCTTTATAAATTTTTGGTTATTTTTATATATTCATTTAATGTTCACTTATTTTCCCCAAATAACCCTGTTCTCTCCCTGAGAGGAAATAAACCTACCCACACTTAAGTCTTCATTTTCTGCTTTTCTGTAAGGAGAGAGCTTAGATTATTATTAAACAGAAAATAAGCTACAAGATCAGTATTTCATGCCATTCTCCAGAACTATACTGTCCCTTTTGGTAGCCCCAGACACAAGTAGCAGTTGAGAACTTGTGTGTAATTAAGGAACCAAATTTTGATTTACATGCTGGATTTCAAGTACTGGATACAAATAAAATCATGTAAAATATCTTACTGATGTTTTTGTTTTAGATATACTGAGTTAAGTAAAATATTAAAAGTAATTTCACCTAGTTTTAAAAAAATAACGTGGCTACTAGAAAAATTTTCAATGGCCCATATGGCTCACACGTTTCTACTAGACAGTGCTGTTCTAGAAAATCAAATTAATATACAAGTCTCTCATTACCCTCATAGGTGCAGTTTATTTCTTCACTCCTCAGCCCCCCACTCCCTTTTTAAGTGAGTTACTTCAACAGCTACTATTTGATACCTAACTTTCTCACTTGAGGGCTTTAGTAAGCACCCGAGTAGAGGGGGCATTGTCAGAAATTTGGAAACTTTTGTAACTATCTCATTGGCATCGCTTTTAAGGTGTGTGGGACGGTCCTGTTTGGTGTTGCTGGGGGTGCCCACCAGATACTGGTATTGCCTCTTAGTCTGCAACTGACCAAATTCATCACGTCACCTACACCCAAGGCTAGGTAGCAACCCACCAGGCAGAACCACTAGTCTAGCGTAATTGTTAGATAATAGAAAATAAATACACATTCATTTTATTAAAAGTTTTGCGTCTTAAATTTCTTTTTTCCTCCCTTTTTAGGAGGTAGATGACTTCTTTGAGCAAGAGAAGAATTTCCTCATTAACTATTATAATAGGATCAAGGATTCATGTGCAAAAGCTGACAAAATGACCAGATCGCATAAAAGTAAATACCATTCACCCACTAGCCACTTAGCTTTGTTAATGTGCCAGCTATATTCATATAAAAAGGGCTGTTCTTGTTTCTGCAGATGTTTCAGATGACTATATCCACACTGCAGCCTGCCTACATAGCCTGGCTTTAGAAGAGCCCACAGTCATCAAAAAGTAAGTTTTTGTTGGAAAAGCATTTCCCCTAATTGAAAACTAGGTGGTTTAATTAATTAAAGTTATGAACAGTGACTACATAGTTTCAGCTGTGCTCTGGAGTACAAGCTCATCAAGGGTAGTCGATAGATTCCAGGAACTCAAGTCTTACACATCCTTGAACAGACACTTTGTAGGGCACTCAGAGGGCACTTCTGTATCCAACATGGTGGCTGTCATCAAAGCCTTTATTACATGTCTGTTTCTTGTAGATTATTTTAATTTTGGAGTTGTCTTTGAGTGAAGTTTGCCTTGTGTGTTCTTTGGCGTGTGGTGCTTGTCATTTACCTGAATACCCTGGACTGACTTGAAGAGATTTGATTAAGGTGATCATAAGGATAATGTAATGACCCCGGTCTGATCTTGAGCTTTTTTTTTTTTTTTTTTTAATTTATTGGGAGCTCTTTTTTAATATGAATTTCTCATAGTTTTTCTACCCTGGCCACTTTTAGTGTGAGATAGTATTCTACTTAACACTTAGGCTTGGTATCACAGGTACTAGTATTTCTGATTTCAAAATGGAGTCAGGCTAATGGCAGAACCAAGATGCAATAGTACATGTTTATTGCTTTGGGACACCCATGGTGGTGGTTCATTAGAACCTGACTTTGGTTAACACAGCTTTCATGTCTTAGAGTACTTATAAAATCATACATCATACATGATTCAAGACCTTAAACCAAAATCATGTGTATATTTTCAGGTACCTACTGAAGGTTGCTGAGCTATTTGAAAAACTTAGGGTAAGGATTTTTATGTTGATCTTCATTAAATGCTTTATAATCTGTAGATTTCTGCTTAGATGATGGTGATCTTTATTATATTTTTTAAATAGAAAGTAGAGAGTCGAGTCTCCTCAGACGAAGATTTAAAGCTGACAGAGCTTCTTCGATACTACATGCTCAATATAGAGGCTGCTAAGGTAAGAAGTTCTTTAAGTCCTCAGACGAGTGCAAGACCACCTGGCCATGACCCAGAAGAGGTTGGATGTTAGAGATGTATTCTTGATAAAAATGAAGGGAGATAGGAATTTGTCAGGATTGTTTAAGTGATGTCGACCTAAATAAATAGAGGTGTAAACTGAGATGAGCTTGAGTTACCAGAAATTGAGTTTATTGAGGAATAGCAGAACTACAATTCTAAAAAGCATCTGTGACAAGTTATAGGTGAGTCCGTTGAGGATTCAGGGTGGGCTGTATTTATGGGCAAAGGAGTAGAAAGAGTTGAAGTCCTGCCGGAATTCAAGCATAAGTTCATTAGTCAGGAGATTTTTCTGGGTCTTCTGCAAATCGACCTCTTAGTTCTTAAGTTCTATTTTTTTGAGGGCGTACACATAATGAAGTTCTTCATTTCGTGTCCTCCAATTGCATTTTGGTTGAAATCTTTTCATGGTGACATGCCTTTACGTGGCATTGTATACTTAGATTGTATTGGCTCAGAAGCAGTAGGGGTGGTGCTGAGTACAGATACTAGTTTGGGGGATTCTCAGTTATTGGATGTGGGACATAACCAAAGACATGTCAAAAGGTCTATTTCCGAGGTAGAAAGGGTTTGGGGATTTGTGAGTTTTTATTGAATTGCAGTTGTCACTGAAGACTTTGAATCATAAAAGCATTACTTACCAAAAGCGAGACTAAAGGGCAAGCAGAATGACCTTTTGGAATGAAACATGCATTCTTCACTATCTCCAATCCCCTGAACAAAATGTTTAAATTATTTTTATATGAAATATACTGAAGCAGGCAACATAAAATTAGATAGGGAAAATATGTAACAGGAAAATGTCATCAGGAAGTAGAAATTTGTTATTTTCCCCATAGTTTAGTTTTATTTTAATTTGTCCTTTGGCATGTTTCCTTAGTCTTTTACTTGATTTTTTTTAACACACATTAGACTGTTGTCTTTATAATGGATTTAAGTGCTGATGGTAAACACAAATTTTTTGAGTATACACAAAACCGAACCTTATCTATCTGTCATATACATGCATCATAATATCCCATTTTAGATAATGAGGTAACTTTATTTTGCTGTAAGATTGCAGAGACTATTTCAGATTAGATTCTCAGGGCAGATCCCTAGAGGCAGGTTTACAGGATAGGGTTATAAAAATGTTTCAGAGTATTTTAGATAATCTTCCTATTTTGTTCTCTAGAGATTTTTCAGGGTAGAGTGAATTACTGTGTCATATCTGTTAATTTTCTTTTCAGGATCTCTTATACAGACGCACCAAAGCCCTCATTGACTATGAAAACTCAAATAAAGCGTTGGATAAGGCCCGCTTAAAAAGCAAAGACGTCAAGTTGGCTGAGGCACACCAGCAGGAATGCTGCCAGAAATTTGAACAGCTTTCTGAGTCTGCAAAAGAAGGTCGAGCGGGGTCGCTCTTTTTGCTTTCTATTTGGAAATAATTTCAAGCTTACAGAGAGATGTTGCACAAATACCAGAGAATACTCCTACATCCTTTACTTGGGGTCACTTGACCCTTCTGCTTTGTCACTTGGCACATGTCCTACCGTATGTGTTTTTATAAACACATTGGGGTTTTTTTTTTAACTGTAAGTTTTATATATCGTGGTCCTTTTATTTCTAAGAACTTTGTTGTGCATTTCCCTTACCTCTATACAGTAGTACTTTGGTAACTTTGATGCAATATAATACAATCTACTGTCTTTATTCTTAGTCTCAATAATCTCAGTTTTCATAGCTCCTAAGTCTAATTTGGAAGGAACCCTTCTCAGCCTCTTTTTCTTTTTAATGACATTTGCCTTTTCCCCTATCCCCCCACTCCGGTTCAAGCCGTTGTTTCTCAGTCTAGTTGTGTAGGACACAGCTCCCTGGCCCCTGCTGGTGTTATGAGCCTCGCACTCCCCACGGATGAGGCAGTCGTTCGCCAGTTGTTGGTTGGCCGCTCACAGCCCCTCATGGCAGCTCCTGCCGGGCTGCCAGCCACTCACGATGGTCACCGGCCTGGTCACCAGCCGCAGCACATAGCAGTGGGCGGTGGTAGCTCAGGCCAACCTCCGACTGCTCACGGCAGCCCAGCTGTAGCTCCAGGGAGAGCTGTTGTTCACAATCTTAGCTGTAGAGGGCGCAGCTCACTGGCCCATGTGGGAATCGAACCTGCGACCTCAGTGTTAGGAGCACGCCGCTCCAACCACCTGAGACACTGGGGTGGCCCCAACGTTGGCCCTTTTGAAGACCATAATCTCTTTTTTACAAATAGAATGTTTCTCATTTTTGATTGGCCTATTTTCTGAAGATTCGGTTCCAGATACACATTTCCAACAAACAACTATATAAATAATGCATCCTTCTTAGGGTATGCTATCTGAAGGCATGTTGTCCATCTTCGCCTAAGCAGTGTTAGAGTGTTGTGGTGTTAATTTTGATTACCCAATCAGGAGTTACCTGATTTCTCCACTATATAGTTAATATTTTTTTCTCATGCCACTACTTAGCAATCCATGGGGAGAAAATTTAAGACTGCATGTTTCCTACTCTTCAACTTTCTCCCTAAGTATAGCCTGTGTGGATGATTCTTGCCTGAGCCAACCATTATTCTCTTGGTTGCAAAAAGGTGATTTTCCTCCTCTCCCAATTTTCGCATTCCCTTTCTAAGTCAGCACTTGACATTATTCTTTAAGCACAAACCTTCTCTTCTCTCCTTCTTTATTTTTATTAGTCATGGATTCCTATTTTTGAAAATAGTTTTTAAATTCATCACTGTACTAAGTTATTTTGGTGCTCAAATTGTCCAAACTTAGCCAGTGGGGAGTATCTTTAAGCTGACTTACCCTTATGACATACTTCCCATTCTGTTAAGTAGTTAGATGTTCTATACTAATCTTACTACTCTTTTCTACTGTTGGCCTGGAAGTCTCCATTTCTTCCAGAAGCCCAGGTTCTTGTTACTTAAAAGATTAGTAACAAGGTTTGGGTGCTAAATACACTCATTGCTCCTGTGGGGTCTCTGCTTCTGGGCCCTTCTGCTTACAGTGAGGAAATGGTAGGGGTATGTGCAGGTGCACATAGCTTCTCTCTTCCCTCCCCCTTCCTCACTCCCCTCCCCCCTTTGTCTTCCCTTTTCCCTCTCCTCCACCTTCCTTTTCCCTCTCTGTCTCATTCCTTCTCTCCCTCTCTCTCCCAAGGAATCACGTGTCCCATGATGATGATTCAATTCCAGTCCATGTCCACAGGGTTCTTTCTTGCCTTCCCTTATTCCTTTTTAATATAGCTTAGATTTAGGGAGATGATGCACCATTTCCATTGAACATGAATGTAATATAGTCTTTTCCTTAAGGGACCTCACTGCTGATAATTTGTAGGGGCCATGGAACAAGCTGGAGAAAAGTAAAGAATGTGTCTTTCAGAACAAATGTAATTATAGTAGGAACTCTGTACTTGATTCACCCTCACAACGCTTTCCCACCCTTTCAAAACTCAGGTTCCCGTGAGAAATCCCAATTTCATTTTAAGACTTTGTTTTCCAAAAACTTTTTCTCCCCCGTAGTTTCAAAATCTAGGCATATCTGGAAACATCCTAATAATAGCAATGGACAGTAGAGTTTTCCTTTGTCTTGGCTTGTGTCTATTTAGGACTATAATGTTTGAACTATAAGGGACAGAGCTGCTCTGCACAAAAACTTTACAAATGACATGCAGACATGCTCATGTGGCTATCATGGTCATGTGGATTCTTTCAAAGGAACCTCCTTGTTGCCCTATTAAAATAAATTTTTTAACAGCGAATTTTAATTGACTTCAAAAGTATTGAGTTGAAATCTTAGGTTATTATATAGTCAGAGTTTAGAGGCTCTGACAATTTTAGAGGGGATGAAAGAAAACCACCAAGTTTTAAAATGGGGCCAATTTATGCCTATCCTTATTGCCTGAGATTTGTCCCTATGTTGCTAGATTTTATTTTCTTCATTCAAATTGTGAGCCTGAATGTATGATAATTTAAAAGTATAAACTATTCTGAAAAATACAGAGGTGAACTGATCTTAACCTGTTTGCCTTTGGTCCCAGTTCTTTGTAAAATTTGTGGCTGAACTGATTAGAGTCAATCAAGTGAACATAGTAAAACAATACAGCGTGAGCAGGCAGCATGGGAGACGTTAATGTTAAGTCCTGGTCTTCTGTGCGAGTCTCAGATGAAGGAGGCGAGCTTATTTTGACAGCTGGGGAAGATCTATTTAGCCTCGTATATCCAAGGTATTGTTAGTAACACATCAGCACAAAATTTTTTGTGTGAGTTTTTAATGTGGCTGCTTGCATTATATCTCTGTTGGTCATTGCTGTATAGACAGGATACAGGAGGGTAAGTTTGAGTACCCTAGTGCACCAGCTTGAGCTAGGGAGGGTTTTCACAGTTTAAAAGTAATCCATAAAAAAGTCACTGGTTAAAGTGCGTATGGTTCACCACCTCCCCAGCGCTTTCTCCACAAACACTGGAACCTAGAGGTTAAGGCAAAGCCACTCAACTCAGATTCTCCAAGTCAGTAGCCGTTCTCTGAATTTTGGTGTTTTGTGGGCGGGTGGTATTGTTCACTTAACATCAATGACAAGCACATCACTGCAGTGTCCGTAAAATGGTATGTGTACCAATTGCAGAGATGATGAAAATGTGAGATGTGGTGGTGCATCAAGGGATGATGTTTGGAAGTTAAACATGAAAAGTATTCAACTTTTCTTGGTAAACTTTCTCTTTTGTAGAACTAAGCAATTTCAAACGAAAGAGAGTGGCAGCATTTAGAAAAAATCTAATTGAAATGTCTGAACTGGAAATAAAGCATGCTAGGGTAAGTATTTTCTTCAAATTAAGCCAACAACTTTTTTTCTCCTAAGGTATTTCCCAATTTACTATCTCCTAAGTTATTTCCTCATCAGGCAGAGGGGTTTGCGCTATAGTTTTAATCCCCTGTAGTATAGGTGGGAGCTACTTGTTAGAGTATTTATTCTACTGCAAACCAAAAATCTGGAATGTCTTGATAAAATACTGCTTTTGAGAAGAGTATTCTTGGTGGCAGCTACCCTGCCTCCTTCTCAAAGTCCTTGCAGGCCACACTTTGAAGAACCCGTTCTAATAATTGGGACACATCCAGCATACCATTATAAGGTCTTAATTATCTGGAGTTCATGGAGAACATTTTTAAAAATGTTTTCTAGTTTTATGAAGTGTCTTCTGATATTCCCTTTTTGGTTTGGAAAAGAAAGAAAACTTTTTATATTTACTGTCCAGCTTAATTTTGCACAGAAAAGTTGAAGAGCAGTGGTTCTCAATGCTGGATACACATTAGAATCTAGTACGGAGCTTTGAAGACTTTTTGTTGCCCAGACCCATTCACTCGGAACTTCTGGGGGTGGCTCTTTGAGTGGTTCCTGGGTGTAGCTGAGATTGAGCCCCGCTAGAGTGGCTATCTGGTCTAGGGCAGCTGGGTCAGCCTTTGGGTCAGTAGGGAGCCACTGGAGGCGGGAATTGTCACTAGCCATTAGCATTAGTTAAAGCAGAAAGACTGAACATTGGGTATATGTTTTGAATTCCTTTATTGGGACAGCATAGATGTGTTTATTCACTTGCCTCTTGATTAAGCCCAAGTCCCTTTCAATTGGAGTTTTAAAGTATCATTTATACATAAATTATACCCATAATGTTTTGGGTATTCTAAGTTTTTTTAATGCCTTTAAAGTGAGAACTTTTAAAGCAATTTGTGTGAAGTCCTATTTAAATATTTATCATTTGTAATCTGATATAAAAATTTCACCCATAACTAATTTTTAGCAACATTTTATCTGATCTTTCAAGGCCTTCAACTTCAAAGAAGGACTCGTTTATGTAATATTTAGGTTAACTCACAGTAAGCAGAATAGGCATGACTGTGTAGGGAACAAACTGGGGGGGGTGGAGGTGCTGGAGGGAGCCTGTTATGTGCAGCAGCCCCAGACCCTCTAAGAGGAGCTCACCAACATGAAAAATGGGGTGAGGGGTGTAGGTTATGGTTCAGAAGTGATTTAATGAAGAAAAGCACCAACCCAGTTTTCTGGCTAGGTCTGTGGGTTTGAGTTTAATTCTTATATAGGAAGTCTTAGACCTAGCACGATTCATTGGTCTATGTTGACTTTTGTTTTTCTTCCAGAACAATGTCTCCCTCTTGCAGAGCTGCATTGACTTGTTCAAGAACAACTGATCTGCCTTTTCTCTGAATGAAGGACACGAATGTGAAAGAAAGCCAGCATCACTTGCACTTAAATCATTACCACAGAAGATTTATTACCTTTGACTTTAGTTTAAAATTATGTTAATAAATATTTTGATTTCTAAAAATCTTAACACTTAACCATGTTGGTTTAAAAATTTTCTATTACGTGCTACTTGGACATAACTAATCTTTTCCTTATGCATTTAATAGCTCACAGTGGGTAGAATCTAAATACTGGGTTCTCCTGTAATTTGTCTTTAGTTATTAAAAAAGGGTGCAGGAAACATGTGCCTTCTGGAAACAAGTATAAGCAATTGCCTGGCACATGTAGTCTCATTGTTTCATGTGCTCATATACAGTTATTTTAGAGTAGGTGCCAGTTATAATAAATTCAGCTACTTGTTAACAGGCGACAGACATTCCGTTCCTTAATTAGATGACTTCCCCCCTTCTTAACACTCATAGTTCTTTAGTCATCTTAAGTGTTTATACGTAACAAGAGCAAGAAAGTCTCACCTTTATACACCCTTTGCAGCTCCATTTTTGTAGTTGGGATATATTTGAGAGAGGATAGGGTATAAAACCCAACAATATGGCATCTTTAGAAAATGGCCAGATCTACATTAATAAAGATATGATCATGCTCCCTAATGGGGCGGATGTTAGTGTTTGGATTTTTTTATAAAGTGTATAATAAAATGATAAACCATGATACCATATGGAGTGTTTTTGTGGAAAGCAAGGCCAACCAAGTACATCCAAGTCTGCATTTGCAGCTAAGCCTTGGCAGTGGTGAGGTGCTTTAGCGTCTACCCAGTCTTTCTGGCCTCTGTTCTAGTCTTAATGTTTTTGAAGACTGCAGGCCAGTCTTTTAGAAGGTCCTAAGATTTGGGTTTGTCTACTTTTGACTTGATTCTGGTTTGCATTTTTGACAGGCTTTAAATAACATAAGTGATGCTGTGTCCTCAGGATGTGTCTGTCTCATCATTGGCAATAACTGAGCAATTAAGGTGCTCCTCCCAGGTTTTCTCCCCTGAGAAGTTTTACATCTTACCTTCAACTGATTAAAACAAGAATAGAGGCTTAAAATGGTGGGTAAACAAACATTTTTTTACAGTCTCAGTATCATTCTAATAGTTAATCACAATGAGTTGTAACTGGTATGAGGGTTGTAAAACATTGATTTTGAATGCTCTGAGGGAGCATTTTTTCCTTAAAGTGATATTGAGGTCTTACCTCCCCAGCCAGATAGGTAGCTAAAATTTACTAAAATGGATTGGACATAGTAGCTTCTACTCCCTTTGTTATATATTTGGGTAGCATGGTATACAAAACGAGTGAAGTTGTACTGCTCTCAGTTCCTGACCGCATTTCTGTCTGCTCTCCTGTCACGCTCATACGTATTGTCTGTAGTAGCAGAGGCGTTGTGTGGTTGGGGCAAGCAACTCCTAGTGTACCTGGGTCACAGCTAGTCCAAGGAGCTGGCGATAGTCCTGCTTTGCTTCAAGCCTTGACTGGAACCTTGCTGCACTTTGGAATAGGCCTGTTGCCAGATGTCAAAGAGGGGTGCTGTGTTCTGAGTGCTGGCCCTGCTTGCTGAGTGGCCTAAGCAGGTACCCCTCTGAGCCAGACAGCCTTCTGTCACGTGCCCCACAAGTTAATTTTATACCAGTGGTGTCAAATTTGGCACAATTCTAGGTGTATTTACCTTCTGCACTATTGGTGTCAAGGATAGAAACATCCTTCATCCACTCAGAATGACATGGGGTTTCACGAATAACCTTCAGACCTAGTTACTTAAAAAAAATTACTGGTCCTTTCCCTTTCCTACCCATGTCAGTTAACAGTGCAACCACTGCCTTTCTGTTCTGTGTTCCTGAGAAACCAGCAGAGGTAGAGGTAACCAACATCCTGAAATGGGAAGGCACTAGATGTTTGTGAGACTAGGTGCTGTCCTGTCCAAAGTGCCGCAGCCTGTGGATGGAGTGCAGATCAAAGGGAAGGTGGCGTCTCGCCTTTAGGAGGATGCCAAGCGGAAAACTACAGCTGATGAAGCTTCCAAGGTTGCAGGTGGGCTTAGGTAAAACATTTTGAAATGTTTTCCCTAAAGCCAGTAGGGCTACTTGAATGATGCGGGGAGGCTTTTGTCGGGATATCTTTTAAAGCTTCAGCAAGAGTGCTATTAAGTTGAGGATTGTTTTGAGAGACTCGAGAACTGGACATACTAGGAAAGTTGCATTGTAACACACAACCACAGTTCACAGGTAACACATTTTCCCTAAAGGGAGATAGGGGACACAGGTGAGTAAAGGGATGACCACCCCGGCCTGGTCTGTAAAGCTTTGGTAGAAAGTCCAGGTCACCTCATGACTTCATTGCCATCAGTGGTGACAGCCGAAGCAGTGGGCCAGCTACCTGCCCATGTGTTCACTTGTTTCGCCACCATCTTCTTGGGTCTGTTTACTCAACATTTGTCTTGCCCACGTTTTGGAGTGGTGAGGTTCATTTGAGATCATGCCTAGACTCAACTCTGAGTTGCTGGAAGCTGTTTCCAGGAGACATGGGGTTACTTTGCACCATCAACCTGCCTGTAGGCAGCAGACGCCCCCACTGCAGCCACATGTGCTCTGCTTGGTCCTCGGGGAGCAACTGAGGGTAAGCCTGGCGCTGCAGAGTTGCTCAAATGATTGATAGCCTCGGAACAGGAAGAGGCACGTCATGGGATCTGAGGTTTCAAGTTACTCTGGATGGTGTCTTCCCAGACCAGTCCTCCAGCATTCAGGTAGGCCTCAGATTCCTGGTGATTCAGGACAACCTCTGGCTCCTGTTCCGGGAACTTCTGGGATTGGTGTTAAACAGCTGCAAAGGAATGGAGTTTCAGAGTTGGTCCATGTGAAATGCCTGGAAGGAAAGTGCGGGGTGGGGAGGGGTGCTGTTAGCTCGGTTAGAGCCTGGTGCTACGGTGTTTCCCCGAAAAGAAGACTGAGTCTTACATTAGTTTTTGCTCCAAAAGACACATTAAGGTTTATGTTCTGGGGATGTCATCCTGAAAAAGAATGCTAGGGCTTGTTTTCCGGTTAGGTCTTATTTTCAGGGAAACGGTAGCACCAAAGTTGCCAGTTATATCCCTGCATAGGCCACTGTGAGCTGTGCCCTCCTAAAAAAGTCCAAAATCTGAAAGGAAAGCTGGGGGGACCTCCCCTTGCCTGGTGGAACAATGTTTCTAAAGAGCCCATCAGCTCGAAGTCATCCCTCAATCTAGTGGAGGGTGCATCTCAGCCCCAAGTCCAGTTGCCATTTTCAATCTTAGTTGCAGGGGGCACAGCCCACCATCCCACGCGGGAATTGAACCGGCAATCTTATCGAGAGCTTGTGCTCACAATGGCTCCAAAAGAGCCATCCGGCCGCCCAAAGATTTCTTAGAGGTTTGGTCTGTTAACATTAAAAGGCATTTAAAAAAATCTTTATTTCTGAACCATAAAAGCAATATATATTTAAGGAATTCAAACAATACAGACATATAAACTAGGAAGTAAAAGTTCTCTATTTTAACATCCTATAAAATCAGTTACTAATTTTTTTTTCCCTATCCATATATGTGGCATCTTTTACAGAAAATGATTTAGGATGCCCAAATTGGTGTTTTTGGTTTCTGGAGTTTCCTAGCTCTTGAGTGTCTTTGCCCTTGGAGTGGTCTCCATGGTCCGGAGGCTAGAACACCTGTTTCGCATTTTATCAGTGCCCATCCCAGCAGAAAGTGCAGGAGACAATGGAGGAAGCAGAAGGTATCCTGGGCTTCCCTTCAGCAAACCTGCCCCCCTCCTTCTATTGTGTCTTAGTTTCATCTTTATTTACATGCTTTACACAACTTTGAAACTTGTTGAACTGTGGGACTTCTAATGTTCAAAACACTCAGGAAAAGGAGAGCCCACGGTCCCAGCCCACAGCCATTTTTATTTCTGACGGTTGCCTTTCGGCTCTTGCCCATGAGTGTTAATTCACCTAGTACACTCTCAGTTAATGGGGGGTTTGGGGGGCAGGGTGCAGGATTTCCGCTGAACTTTACTGCAAAGATTATGTACTGGAAGGCTGGCCAACTGCTTAGGTTTCAGGAACTGTTTATTACTGGCCTTATTTTTTAACTGCCACGTAGCAGATTCTTTCCTGTCATTCTGGTGTAATTGTAGATGGAATGGATATCGTGTCTGTTCTTTGCCGTGTTGCTTCCACACTGCAAAACCACGGAAGGGACTATTCATGCCCCACCTAAGCCAAGGCAGGATTGGGAACAGCAAATAAAAACAGTGCTGCTGGGACATTAGGCTAGTACTAATTACTCCTGATTCGGGCCTGATACGGTCATTTTTGGCATAGTTGATGGAAGTCCCAACTCTTGCCCTGTCCTGCCAGGATAAGGGAGGTTTCTGCAAAGCGGCTAATCTGTGGAAACAAAGCTAGAGTCAGCCTATGAGACTCAGCTTCAGCTCCCAGGGCCTCTCTGCTCCTTGGAGTTGATTGGTATAATGAGCTCACAATTCGGTCATGTTGGGAGGCAGGCAGCAGGTCCAGGCATGTATTTGGGGACAGAAAGTGGCAGGAGGAGGAATACAGGAAAAGGATCCTCGGGGGACTACAGAGGGAGCCAGTGAGCAAACAGACAATACATGAAGTCTCACTCCTTCCGTGAACCTGACTTGGGCCTGCTCAGCGAACACCCCAGAAGACAGGAAATCCTGAGTTTGGGTGGTCCAGAGGGAAATACTGGGAACGCCTGCTGTGAATGCTACAGGACTTGTACAAAAGGTTTTCCTAAAGTTCGATTTGTTTCGGCAGCACTTTTTACCCCTTCTGCACTGTGGAAGTGCTTGTCTCACTAGGAGGGGCAGGGGATGTGAAACTGACTGGATGTGATTTACCTCAGAGAGGCCAGATGGAGGGACTACTGCAGTGTCCCTGTTGGGCAAGCTGAGAGGGAGGGGGCAGGACACGGGTTATGGCACTCCTGCATCACCAGTTCAGGGCGGTCTGATTCCAGCCTAGCCACACCGAGATAAGTGCCCAATCACTATCTTTGCCCCTTAAGTTTCATTTTAAAACCTAAGTCTGATCATGACTCTTCTCTACAAAAATCCCTTCCATGACCCCATTTGTTGCAACATAAAAGCCCTAAGTCCTTCCAACCACTACAAGACCTGACCAATTTGCTGTTCACCCTTGACTTGAATGGTTTCCCAAGGTGTCCATGATAGTTTTTTCAATCCCATGTGTTCTTCTGTTCCCTCTCCTTGAATCTGGGCTGGATTCAGTGACACATTTGTAATCCACAGAATGGGACAAGTGACTTGGTGCTCCTTGCTGTCTCAAGTCCATCCATCCATCCATCCAATCTCCTGCTGCCACACCGGGAGAAGCCAAACCATACTTAAGAGAGGTCGTGTGTCCCAGCTAACCTTCAAGTTATACCAGCCCAGGAACCAGACGCTAGAAGTCTCTAGATCAGCACTGCCCAATAGAACTTTCTGTGTGAGAGAAATGTTCTCTATCTGTGCTATCCAACACAGTGACCATTAGTCACGTTAGCTAGGGTTTAGAACATGGAACAACACCCTGGTAAATTTGAATGAGATAAACAATAAACACTTAGTGTATGTCCCATGCAATATTTGGGATATACTTACGCTAAAACAATTATTTGTTTACCTGAAATCCAAGTTTACTGGGCATTCTGCATTTTCATTTGCTAAGTCTGGCACCTGGAATGTGGCTAGGGTAATTGAGGTCACTTAATTTTGTTTAATTAAATTTAAATAGCCACGTATACCTTGTGGCTACTGTATTGGACAATGCACTCTAGAGAATTCCAGATCCAGTCATTGTTGTCACCCCAAGACAGTCATGTTTCCCAGCTGAAGCCCCAGACATTGTATAACAGACAAGCCATTCCCACCACACCGAGTTTTTTTAAGTTTATTGGGGTGTAGGGGTGGCTGTTTAACTCAGTTGGTGAGAGTGTGGTGCTGATAACACCAAGGTTGCTGGTGCATGGGCCACTGTGAGCTGAGCCCTCCTTAAAAAAAAAAAATTGGGGTGATAATTGTTAGTAAAGTTACATAGGTTTCAGGCGTACAATTCTGTATTACATCATCTCTATATCACATTGTGTGTTCACCACCCACAGTCATTTCTTTCCATCAACATATATCTGATCCCCCTTACCCTCATCTACGCCCCTCCCCCCTTACCCTCTGGTAACCACTAAAGCATTGTGTGTCTATGAGTTTTTGTTTCTCATTTGTTTGTCTTGTTCTTTTGTTGTTTTCACTTTTATATACCACATATCAGTGAAATCATATAGTTCTCGACTTTTTCTGACTTATTTCACTTAGCATAATAATCTCAAGATCCATCCATGTCGCAAATGACACTATTTCATCTTTTCTTACCGCCGAATAGTATTCCATTGTGTATATATACCACAACTTCTTTATCCATTCATCTATCGAAGGACACTTTGGTTGTTTCCATGTCTTGGCCACCGTAAATAAAGCTGCAGTGAACATCAGAGCACATATATCTTTACGGATAAATGTTTTCAGATTTTTGGGGTAGATACCCAGGAGAGGGATTGCTGGGTCATATGGTAATTCTATTCTTAATTTTTTGAGGAACCTGCACACTGCCTTCCATAGCGGCTGCACCAGTCTGCATTCCCACCAACAGTGTATGAGGGTTCCTTTTTCTCCAAAGCCTCTCCAACACTCGTTACTATTTGTCTTGTTGATGATAGCCATTCTAACTGCACACCGAATTCTTGACCCACAGAATCCCTAAGCACGGTGGAGGTTCCATGTACCAAATCTGTGGTGGTTCATTACTCAGCAATAGTAGTTGAAACTCCCTTGACCTCTCTTACCTTCTCTCCTTGAACCCCACTTTCATTCCACCCCAGCAAACCCAAGGCGTACTTCTGCCTGAGGCCCTTTGCTCCAGCTGCTCCCCATGTTGGGATGTTCTCCCTGTATTCCCTTGGCTCGTTCCCTCACCTGCTTCCCTTCCAATTTTTGCTCAGACCTTACCATTCAGTGAGGCTTTACCTGGCCACCCTATTTAATTCCTGATCAACTTTATCTTACTTTATTAATTTTTTTTTCACAAGCCTCTCCATCTTTACTCTTTACATATATAGCTTATTTTCCATCTCTCTTTGCTGAACTGTACGCTCAAGGAAGGTAGACAGGGCTCTTCACGTTTCATGTTCTTTGACATGCCCCAAATGCTGATGCCATCTTCCCAAACGTCCCTCAAGTGTGGCTGCTGCTGCCCATTGCCCCTAGATTCTCTGTAAGTTTAAAGTTTTGTTCTGGTAAGAACATTCATTCAACAAACACACTATGCCAGGTACTGTCCCAGGCCCTGGGGATACAGAATTGGCCATGACAGATGAGGTCTCTGTCTTCAAGAAACCTCTATTCTAGGAGAGTGAGGGTCTGGGAGGGCGACTCCCAAATCGGCCATTTAACTTGGTTTTAGTGAGGTGAACCGAAGGGTTATAGTCACTGTCACAAGCATGGTCTAGTCTCAATTGGCTGCCACTGTGGAAGATTTTTAAAATGCTCATGGCTGGGCCCACCCCAAAGGTTCTGATTTCAATGGTACAGGGTCCAGCCCAAATGTTGGTAGATGGGGTAGCTAGTAGTTTATAAAATTCACCTGGTAGTTCTGATATGTAGGCAAGATTAGAACCACTCATTTAGGTGAATCCTGGTCATTACCTGTGAGCCAGGGGTTCTCATCAACCCCATTTTGGGTATGAGGTAAATGAGGCTTACTGGCTTGGCCACGTGATCAGAGCCAAAGGGTGAGAAATGGTGCATCTGGGAGTCCCTTGGGTCCTTCCCCTACACTGAGGGGATAGGGTCTGACCAGAAGGCTGAGGCCTGGGCCCAGGGACCCCTAGGCTTTGAGAGGGACCCTCAGTCCCCCAGGAGGGACCTCCCCCAGGGCCTCTTACTCATCAGGCTAATGAGAGGCTCTGGCTCCCTCTGTAATTTGCTCACAGGCCTTCCCTCTAATTTTATTGCCTCGTCATCAGTTTCCCAAGACCTGGGGCCTCCATTTCCGGTGGGAGGCCCTTCCCTGGCTTAATGAAAGGGGCTGCTTTCCTGCAGCTGGTCAACTCCCCTGGGGTTGGGGGAGCAGCTCCTTTACAGAGCTCTACAGGGAGTGGGAAAATCTGTTGCAAATGTTTTAGAGTAGGAGTCAACAACCCTTCTGTCCACCAAGTGCCACTCTAAGTTCTTCTGCAGACACTTTTTTAGAAACCACGGACCCAGTAAAGAGCATGGGCAGGCTACAGGGAGGAGTGGGCAGGACATCTGGGTGCCTAGTGTCCGGCTCTAGGTGGTAATATCTCCTGTGTCACTGCCTCGTGTTGGGGTTTAACTTCTCTGCTCAAGTTTCCCTGGGTCTTGTTTTCCCACTAGACTGTGGCTCCTGTGGGAAAAGACTTGGTAATGTTTTGGAATCATCCAGGCCTTGTGTGGGTTAGTTTCTGCTTCACTCCCCGGCAGTGGTGACCATGGACAAACTACTGAAGCTCACTTGTTCCCACATTTGTAAAGTGTGTGTGGAAGGTGTGAGGGTGGGGGCATTACTCTGAGCACTGAAGGAGGGTCCAGATGATGAAGTTTTGGGCCCTCCTGCCCACATCTGAGGCATTTGGCAAGACGAGAATAGTTCAGATGGGTTCCAGAGGCGGGGAGGACCAGGAAGGTCATCCATGCATAACCTGCAGAAGTACAGTGCTTGCCACATACCAAGTGCTCAATAAATGTGATATTGTTGTCATATCATTGGTCTCTGCCCATCTCCTGACTGCGGGTTATGTGCACAGTAGACTCAAGCAATGCTGTTTGTACCACTGGCTTAGAGCTGTTTACCTCGGAGCTAATTCTAGGAATTCCATCTCTGCCAAAGAGTTCATATGTCAGGCATCCACAGTGTAACCAGAGGCAACAAGCTCTGGCTTTCTACAGCTGGCAGGCAGTTCCTGCAGCGGGTCTGGACCTTTCTCCCTTGCTCCCTTGGAACCCGGAGCTCTCCTCTGAAAGGCCTCATTTGCACAGATGCCTTTGCCACAAAGCCCCTTAGACAGGTGGGCTCAGGAAATTCAGTGTCCAGACTGAAGTTGGAGAGTCAACAACACAAGTTCTATCACTCATAGCCTCGGTTTCCTCTGCGGAAATACCCCTAGAGAGGCATTCTTGGATCTCTTTCCCCTGGGACACTGCAGGTTCCCTGGGTTACACATGCTGTTTTCAGTTGTCCCTGGCCACTGAGGCTACCGGAATGAAGCTCATTCCTGTGTACACATACTGGCCCTACCTCAAGACCTGCCTCTGGCCCAGGGCATGCCTGTCTGCAGGGGAGAGCTCCGCTAGCCCAGGAATGCCTGCAGTTAGTGCTGGGAGTAAACCTCACCTGGTGAGGGGCAGGAGCTGGTGGATCCTCGCCCCTTGGTGGGATGAATGGAGGTGGGTTTCACACAGTCCCTGCTTGATGACTCTCACCTCCACACCCCCTGCTGGGCCTTCCTGGGGCCACTGCCTAATAAAATCCTTATGCCCAAATCCTCAGGTTGGGTCACTCTTGGTGGAACCTAAATTAAGGCAAACATTACTGAGCAGTCACCAGTGAACTCCAGACACTTGCTTGCACTCTGTGCTTTTCCTCCCAAATTACCAAAATTTTCCTTGAGGTTCCTGGAAGGGAGGGAGGTTGAGGTGTAAATTGGAGCAGCCTGGGGGCTGCAGGGGAGCATCCCTTCTTGCCCCCTTCCTTAATGTCGTTGAAGCTCTGAGAGTGGAGGGGCTAGCCAAGGTCTAATAGCCTGTGTTGTTTCCTTTCCCTTTGGTTGCTTCACAGTAAACAATGTTAAAGTCAATTTAATGAGATCCTGGGGTTGTCAGAGGCTTCTTATTGTGGGGAGGGCTTCCAGCTCCATATTAGGGACAGGTCGGGTTCCAGGGCAGGCTGGGAGGAAAGAAAAGGCTCACAGTGGGTCTCCTGACTGGGGGTCTGGTAGGCCCTGGGCAGTAGTGGTAGGTGCCTCTGTCCAGTGGTCTGAGGGAGCTCTGGGCAAGATGTGCCTCAAAATACTCTGGTTCCCTTTGCAAGTCACTGTCACTCAGCCTCCAGATGCTCATGTGAAACATAGAGGGAAGAGCATCCCCACTGATAGATCTAGGAAAAGGGGATCAAATAGAGAAGTTTGGAAGTCCCTTTTATACACTAATGGGATTGTTCAAAGGTGAGGACCACTAAGATCCATGGGAAGGAGGGACCAGGGCAAGGCAGGCAGATGGGGGGATGCCTGGAATGAATCTCCAAGTAGTGGTCCATGACCGCTAGGAATCACTAGGAACCACTAGGGTGTGAGATGAACTCATCCATTCATTCCACAAATAGCTGAGCCCTTTTACGTGCTGGATACCAGGGAAAGCAGTAGACAAAACAGGCAATATTCTTGCCCTCATGGAGTCTATATTCTGCTGTGTGTGTTGGGGCAATAGAGACAATAAACAAGTAAGTAGATCCATGTAAAGGTGAGGTGATGAATGCTATAGCAAGGTTCACAAGGTGCCAAAAAATGGATACACATTTTAAGAAAGGAAAACTACTAAAATTGTAATATTCACTATATACTGATAACAAAAGATGAATACAAGTCATGTTTGACTTCTGCGATTACAAGAGATGCTCAAAGTGGTGACCATCAGCGCCCAGATACTTCTCATTACAGTGAACTACTGCTTGAACAATGTTAACCAAAGAGTCCACTTGTATACATTTTTTTGGCACACCAGCCCAGTATATATCAGGAAGAGTGAATGGAAGTGGAGGTGTTATTTTATATAGATAGGCCAGGGATGGTCTTATCTGGAGCAGTGAGGGAAAAACTCATGTGGATATTTAGGAGAAGAGAGTTCCAGGCTGAGGAAGAGCAAAGACTGCGAGGTAGAGACATTTTCAGTGTGCTTATCAGTTAGCTATCGCTGTACAACAAACTACTCCAACACTTAGTGACTTAAAATAGCAGTTGTTTATTTTTAATGCTGGGCCCATCTGGGTAGTTCTGATAGCTGAGCTCACTCAGTTGTCTGAAGTTAGCTGCCAGGTTGGCTGGGGCTGGTGGCTTAGAATGGCCTCACCTGGGATGGCTTGTCTCTGCTCCACATGATCTCTCATCCCCCAGCAGGCTAGTCTAGGTCTGTGCTCATGGCAGCTGGGGAAACATCCAAGAGAGCAAGGAAAGCTGCAGGCCTAGGCTGGGTATCACATTCTGTTAGCCAAAACACCTTACAAGGCCAGCCTAGGTTCAAGGGAAGGGAAAATCGGCTCTGTCTTTTGAAGGGAGGAGCTGCAAAGATTGGGGCCACTCTGGCAATTCACTATAATCTTCCATGTTGCAGATGAGGAACCAGGGCTCAGAGAGATAAAGGCACAAGTCCACACAACCACTGAGATTCAAACCCATGCCTGTTTAACTTCGTTATTGGTGCCTTTTCTAATATAAATCACTTCTTGTCCAGCAAGTTTTTTTTTTAATGAAATTTATTGGAGTGACAATGGTTAGTAAAATTACATGGGTGTCAAGTGTACAATTATATAATACATCATCTATATATCACATTGTGTGCTCACCACCCAGAGTCAGTTATGTTTCAATCACCACACATATTTGACCCCCTTTACCCTCTTCTACTATCCCCCCCTTACACTCTGGTAACCACTAAACTGTTGTCTGCATCTATGAGTTTTGTTTATTTGTTTGTCTTGTTCCTTTGTTGCTTTCAGTTTTCTACGCCACATACAAGTGAAATCATATGGTTCTTGACTTTTTCTGTCTGACTTATTTTGCTTAGCATAATAATCTCAAGATCCATCCATGTTGTTGCAAATGGCAATATTTCATTTTTTCTTATGGCAGTATAGTATTCCATTGTGAATATATATAACAACTACTTTATCCATTCATCTATTAAAGAACAAAAGCTCCACCAAAAGTTAGTAGAAATAGCTTCTGGTTGTTTCCATGTCTTGGCCACCATAAATAAAGCTGCAATGCACATTGGAACACATATGTGTTTATGGATAAATGTTTTTATATTTTTTGAGTAGATACCCAGGAGAGGGATTGCTGGGTCATACGGTAATTCTATTTTTAATTTTTGAGGAACCTCCACATCGCCTTCCATAGCGGCTGCACCAATCTGCATTCCCACCAACAGTGTATGCTCGGCCTCTCCACAGCCTGTCCAACACTTGTTATTATTTGTCTTGTTGATGATAGCCATTCTAACATGTGTGAGGTGATATTGTGGTTTTGATTTGCATTTGCTAATAGCTAGTACAGTTGAGCATTTTTTTTACGTAACTGTTAGCCATTTGTATGTCTTCTTCAAAGAAGTGTCTGTTTGGGGCCGGCCCGGTGGCTCAGGCAGTTAGAGCTCCATGCTCCTAACTCCGAAGGCTGCCGGTTCGATTCCCACATGGGCCGGTGGGCTCTCAACCACAAGGTTGCCAGTTCAATTCCTCGAGTCCCACAAGGGATGGTGGGCTGCCTCCCCTGCAACTAGCAATGGCAACTGGACCTGGAGCTGAGCTGCGCCATCCACAACTAAGACTGAAAGGACAACTTGAAGCTGAACGGCACCCTCCACAACTAAGATTGAAAGGACAACAACTTGACTTGGGAAAAAAAAAAAAGTCCTGGAAGTACACACTGTTCCCCAATAAAGTCCTGTTCCCCTTCCCCAATAAATTCTTAAAAAAAAAAAAAAGTGTCTGTTCATGTCCTCTGCCCATTTTTAATTGAATTGTCTTTTTGCTGTTGAGTTGTATGAATTCCTTATATATTTTGGATATTAACCCCTTATCATGGGGTTAATATGATAGCAAATATATTCTCCCGTTCAGTTGGTTGTCTCTTTGTTTTGTAAATATATTCTTTTGCTGTGCAGAAGCTTTTTATATATTAAAAAAAGGCACATCTTTTATATGTAGTTGATATAGTCCTGTTTATTTATTTTAGCTTTTCCTTCCCTTGCCTTTGAGGTCAAATTCATCAAATGCTCTTTGAACCGAAGGTCCATAAGTTTAGTACCTATGTTTTCTTCTATGCAGTTTATTGTTTCAGATCTTATGTTTAGGTCTTTGATCCATTTTGAGTTAATTTTGGTACACAGTGACAGATAGCAGTCTAGTTTCATTTTTTTGCACCTGGCTTTCCAATTTTCTCAGCACCATTTATTGAAGAGCCTTTCTTGTCTCCATTGTCTGTTTTTGGCTTCTTTTTCGAAAATTATCTGTCCATATTTATGTGGGTTTATTTCTGGGTTTTCAGTTCTATTCCACTGGTCTGTTTTTCTGCCAGTACCATGCTGTTTTGATTATTGTTGCTCTGTAGTAGAAGCTGAAGTCAGGGAATGTGATACCTCCAGCCTTATTCTTATTTCTGAGCATTGCTTTAGCTATTTGGGATCTTTTGTGATTCCATACAAATCTGATGATTTTTTTGTTCTATTTCTTTAAAAAATGCCATTGGGATTTTGATGGGGATTGCATTAAATCTGTATATTGCTTTGGACAATATACATTTTAACTATGTTGATTCTTCCAATCTATGAACATGGAATGTCTTTCCATTTCTTTGTGTCTTCTTCAATTTCTTTTAAAAATGTCTTATCGTTTTCAGTGTATAGGTCCTTCACTTCCCTGGTTAAGTTTATTCTTAGGTAGTTTATTCTTTTTGTTGCAATTGCAAAAGCATTTCTTTTTCTGAAATTTAGTTGTTAGTGTATAAGAATGCAATGGATTTTTGTACAATGATTTTGTAGCTAGAAATTTACTGTATGCATTTATTATTTCTACTAGCTTTTAGTGGAGCTAAAGCTTTAGGCTTTTCTATATAAAACATCATGTCATCTGCAAAAAATGACAATTTAACTTCTTCATTACCAATTTGGATGCCTTTTTATTTTTTTCTCTTGCCTGATTGCTCTGGCTAGGATTTCCAACACGACCGTGTTTCCCTGAAAATAAGACCTAGCTGGACGATCAGCTCTAATGCGTCTTTTGGAGCAAAAATTAATATAAGACCTGATCTTATTTTAATATAATATAAGACCGGGTTTTTTATTTTTCTAATTAAGTCATAAACTTCAAAATTTTTATGCTGAAAATCCACAAAAACATTTTTCTCCAACCTATTGCTTTTCTAATGAAAAAATACAGTAAAAAATTTAAAGATAAAAATATTTATTTTCCCCCTTCTTCCACCTCCTCTCCCTCCCCCCACTCATAGTTTCTCAGTCGAGTTGTGCAGGACACAGCTCCCTGGCCCATGCTGGTGTTATGAGCCTTGCCCCGCCCCCAGACAGGCTGCTCACAGCAGCTCAGCTCATGGT
Organism: Rhinolophus ferrumequinum; assembly: GCF_004115265.2. Lineage (NCBI taxonomy): Eukaryota > Metazoa > Chordata > Mammalia > Chiroptera > Rhinolophidae > Rhinolophus > Rhinolophus ferrumequinum. Next base: position 38,279,940 of record NC_046306.1, on the reverse strand, counting down.
AGCTCCTGCCAGCAGTGCTGCAGCAGTCTGTAGCCCAGGACAGCACACGGCAGCCCCGCTCCAGGAAAAGCGGTTGTTCATAATCTTAGCTGTAGAGGGCGCGGCTCACTGGCCCATGTGGGAATCGAACTAGTGACCTCAGCGTTAGGAGCACGGCGCTCCAACCACGTGAGCCACCTGGACAGCCCTTCTCCTTATGAGACAACTGCTCCTCCAAATCCACCATTTTCCTTCTGGAGACAAACCACTGTGGCGGCGGCCACCTCTTTCTAATATAATATAAGACCGGGTCATGTAATATATTATAATGTAATATAATATAATAAATATAATATATAATATAATAGCAGGTCTTATATTAATTTTTGCTCCAAAAGATGCATTAGAGCTGATGGTCCTGCTAGGTCTTATTTTCGGGGAAACACGGTATGTTGAATAACAGTGGTGATGGGGGACAATGCTGTCTTGTTCTTGAACAAGCAAAAGGCTTCAATTCTTCACCAATTATGATATTAGCTGAAGACTTGTCATGTATGGCATTTATTATGTTAATAATACTGATTTTACTTTTTTGAGTATAATTATGTTAATTATACTCATTTTATTAAGTGTTTTAATCACAAATGGATGTTGTATCTTGTTAAATGCTTTCTCTGCATCTATAGATATAGTCATATGAGTTTTACTTTTTATTTTGTTTATGTGGTATATCACATAGATTGATTTGCCTATGTTGAACCTCCTTGTAGTCCTGGGATGAACCCCATTTGATCGTGATGTATAATCTTTTTAACGCATTGTTGTGTTCAATTTGCTAGAATTTTGTTTAGGATTTTTGCATCTGTATTCATCAGAGATATTGGTCTGTGATTTTCTTTTTTTGTGTTATCCTTACCAGGTTATGGTATCAGGGTAATGTTGGCCTCATAAAATGAATTAGGAAGTATTGCTTCTTCTTCAATTTTTTGGAAGAGTTTGAGAAGGACAGGTATTACATCCTCTTTGAAGGTTTGGTAGAATTCACTAGTGAAGCCATCTGGTTCTGAACTTTTGCTTTTGGGAAGGTTTTGGATGACTGATTCAATTTCGTTACTGGTGATCGGTCTATTTAGATTTTCCAGTTCTTCATGGTTCAGCCTAGGAAGGCTATATGTTTCTAAGAACTTGTCCATTTTTTCTAGGTTATTGAATTTGATGGCATATAGTCCTTCATAGTATTCTTGGATGATCCTTTGTATTTTTGTGGTAGCTGTGGTAACTTTTCCTCTTTCATTTCTGGTTTTGTTTATTTGCATTTTTTTTCTTTTTACATTAGTGTCTAGCCAAGGGTTTGTCAATTTTATTAATCTTTTCAAAGAACCAGCTCTTTGTTGCATTATTTTTTTCTATTGTCTTTTTGTTCTCTATTTCATTTCATTCTGCTCTGATTTTTATTATTTCCTTCCTTCTGCTGACTTTGGGTTTTATTTGTTCTTCCTTTTCCAGTTCTTGTTCTTTTTTTCTTTTTTGGTCATTCAATTTTATTTTATTTATTTATTTATTTATTTATTTATTTATTTATTTATTTATTTAAAATTAAAGTTTATTGGGGCCTTTTCCAGTTCTTTAAGATGTAATGCTAGGTTGTTTTTCTGGGATTTTTCTTCTTTCTTAAGTAGGCCTGTCATGATATAAACTTCCCTCTTATTATTGCTTTCGCTACTTCCTAATAATTTTGATAGGATGTATTTTCATTCTCATTTTTGTTTCTATGTATCTTTTTTTTAAACATCTTTTGTTAATTTTTTTTATAGATACATTTTATTTTACTTTACTTTCTTTTTAAGGAGGGTGCAGCTCACAGTGGTCCATGTGGAGATTGAACCGGCAACCTTGGTGTTATTAACACCACGCACTAACCAACTGAGCTAACTGGCCACCCCTCCATGTATCTGTTGATCTCTCCTCTTATTTTCTCTTTGACCCGATCGTTCTTTCAAAGCATGTTGTTTAATCGCCACATATTTGTGGTTTTTCCTGCTTTCTTTTTGCAGTTGATATCCAATTTCAAAGCCTTGTGATCAGAGAGTATGCTTGGTATGATTTCTATCTTCTTAAATTTGTTGAATCTAGTTTTATGTCCCAGCATATGGTCTGTCCTTGAGAATGTTCTATGTACACCAGATAAGAGTGTATAGTCTGGTGTTTTAGGATGAAGTGCTCTATAAATGTCAATTATGTCCATTTGGTCTGAAATGTCATTTAGAGCTGATATTTCCTTACTTATTTTCTGTTTGGATATCTATCTATAGCTGTCAATGATGTATTTAGGCCCCCTACTATAATTGTGTTTTGGTCAATTTCTCCCTTTAGTTCTGTTAGTAGTAGCTTTGTATATTTTGATGTTCCCTGATTGCGGGGCATATATATATTGATAAGTGTTATGCTTTCTTATTGCATTGTCCCCTTTATCATTATGAAGTGTCCATCTTTGTCTCTTGTTACCTATTTTATCCTGAAGTCTGAGTCATCTGATATAAGTATGTATACACTCACTTTTCTTTGGATACCATTTGCTTGGAGTATTGATTTCTACCCTTTCACTTTGAATCCATATTTGTCTTTGTATCTGAGATGTGTCTCTTGGAGACAGTATATGGTTGGGTTTTGTGTTTTGATCCAATCTGCTACTCTGTGTATTTTTATTGGTGAGTTCAGTCCATTTACATTTAGGGTGATTTTTGAGATGTGAGGATTTCCTATATCCATTTTGTCTTTTGTTTTCTGGTATCTTGGTGTCTCCACTGTTTCTTTGCCTTTTTGTTGCTGTCTGTTATTTTAATGTGGTGGTATTCTATGATTTTTTCCTATGTTTCTTCTTTTTTTATGTTATATATCTCAGTTCTGGATTTACTTTTGAGTGGTTACCATTAAGTTTGTGTAAAAGAAAGTTTCATACATACAGTAGTCCTTTTTTTTTCAGTATGCTTCTTATCTCCATTCCTCTTTGCAGATTCAGACCTTTACTCTCTCCCCTTTTATGTTTCTATTGTCACAAGTTAGCCCTACTTATTCTGTGAGCTGATTTCTGAGTTGCAGTAGCAAGTTGTCTTTTTCTTCTTTTTTCTTTTTTTTTAAAAAAACACGTTTTTATCTTCTTTATCCTTTATGTTATGTTTAAGTCTATAGTGCCCTATTTTGTGTAGGTGTTGCCATTTCCTGCTTCTGTCTGTCTATTTGTAATGCTGCTGATGCTTTTGTATTCTTTTGTTTTTTTGTTTCAGGTCGAATAGCCTCCTTCAATATTTCCTGCAATGCAGGTCATGTGTTAGAAAATTCCCACAGCTTCTGTATGTCTGGAAAGGGTTTTATTCCTCCTTCATATCTAAAGGATATCTTTGCTGGATGTATTGTTCTTGGCTCATAATTTCTCTCTTTCAATAGTTTGAATATTTGATTCCACTACTTCCTGGCTTGTAGGATTTCTGCTGAAAGACTGATGATAGTCTAATGGGCTTTCTCTTATATGTTATTGCTTTTTTTTTCCTCCTGGCTGCCTTCAAAATTCTTTCTTTGTCATTAATTTTTGACAGCTTCAATACAATACACCTTGGAAAAGACCTGTTGAGATTGAGGTAATTGGGTGTTCTGTTTGCTTCTGAGATTCAAGGATCCAGTTCTTGCCATAAATTTGGGAAGTTCTTGTTGTCTATTTTTGAATACACTCTTTTTTCCCTTCTCCTTCTACTATACCCATTATTCTTATGTTGCTCTTTCTAGTGGAATCAGAAATTTCTTGTAGAGTTCTTTCATTTCTTTTAACTCTCAAGTCTCTCTCTTCTTTCTTCTATGTTATTTCCAGATTTCTACCTTCAATATTACTAATTCTTACCTCTATCTCATCAGCTCTACTACCTAAGCTGCCTATTTTACTCTTCAATTCTTTTATTGAGTTCTTAATCTCCAGAATTTGGTTCTTTTGTAAAGTTTCAATCTCTTTGGTAAAATATTCATTTTATTCTTTGATTGTGTTTCTGAGTTCGTTAAACTGCCTATCTGTGTTTTCTTGCATCTCATTGAGTGTTCTCAGAACTGCAATCTTGAATTCTCTGTCATTTAAGTCACATATTTCCATGTTTTTTTTTTTTTTTTTTATGTTCATTTCCTGGAGAGTTTTCATTTTCTTTCTGAGCTGCCTTGTTAAATTGGTTATTCATGGCAATTAATTAATTAGTATTTCTCCTCCTGGGCATCTACAGGAGTGGATTCTGCAGCAGGTTCATATGAAGAAGTTTTTGTTTTGCTTTCCAATAGTTGTTGCTGGAATGTTTCATTTTCTCTCCCACTGCAACCTTTTATTTTCTCGCATGCTGTAGCATTTTATTTTCTCTTGTGCTGTTCCGGCTTCTCACGCAATGGAATGTGGGCCTCTCCTCGGTGAGCAGGTTGCCTGAGTCTCAGGGCACCACCTCTGTGGGAAGATGTGGAGGGTGATAGAATTCCGAGCTTCTGAAATCCCAGTGCTGTCCCTGCAACCCATTGCAGAGCCTGTGTGTCTCAGCAGCTCTGCTTGCCCATGAAGGGATCCATCCAGAAAGGTGGGGCAGGGTGGGCTGTGAGATGTGGCTGGTCCGTTTGTGTCTCTGAGCATTGGCAACTACCAGCCCATAGCTGTCTCGCCCCTACAGCCCCTTTCCCTATTGCTGGAGTGTGTGTCTGCATCTGTGGGACTGTAGTGCCAGTTCTCAGGGCTGTAGATATTCTGTTCTTTAATCTGAGACTGCTACCATTTCTTCTGGAGCCTGCTTCTAACACTGAGGGGGGGGTTGAGAGTTGGCCAGGCTCCGTGTCTTTGTTTCCTATTTTCTGCCTGGCAGTGAGGGCTTAAACCACAGTTCTCACCTGAGGTCTCTGCCCCGAATGCTGCATTCAGCCTATTATATTCTGATCTGTCAGGCACGGCTGTGGGCTACAGGGAATGTGCCTGCAGCCTGAATTCTTCCCTCTCCCAAGACTGCAGTGAGCACCAGACTGTGTCTTGCAGCCTGTGACCTACGTCTCTGCACTTCCCCCTTCTCTCCTCCCCTGCTCACCCAATTTGCCCACCTTCAGATGATTCGATGCACAGATCTCTCAGATGTGCTTAAGTGTTGATTAAATTATCATTTAGTGAATTGTAGCATTCAATTTGTTGTAAGTTCCAGGACAGATTTCAAGAAGCACTCCTCACACCACCATTTCTGTGACATCCACCCACCAAGTTTTTTAAATTTATTTTGTAGTTTTCCCTAAGTCACATGTTAATGTAGAAAATACAAAAATGACAGGACCCAGAAGTCATATGCCAAGATATCCTTCCAGCCTTTTTTCCTACACATACAAGTGTGAACCTCCACCTTCTACCCCAAATTTCTCTACCTCTCAAAAACTTTTTCAGGTGGTATCTTTCTTTAAGACTTTACTTTTTTAGAGCAGTTTTAAGTTCACAGCAAATGTAAGGGGAAGGTACAGAGATTGCTTATATCTTCTTTATCTCATGTGGGAATAAAATAGAAAAAAAGAGTGGCCAGAATTAGGTCCAATCTCTAGAGGGGTTAAGGAATTTGGAGATATTTACTTTTCTTATTACAAATAATCAGAACAGACTTATGGAATAATGACTAATGCCAGTAATATTTTGGGGGCCAGATTTAGATGGATCTGAAACACCAGAGTGAGGATTCTGATGGCAGGTAGTGGGGAGCCATTGAAGATTTGAGCAGAGGAGTTGTCCATGTGTGACGAACAGCAGGTGTCCATAGCTGGACAAGCAGCTGGCCTGAGAGGGTTGTTGGGAAAATTTCCTGAGGTGTACTGGAATCAAATATCAAAGGGCCGAGAGACCGAAGAAAGAGGCTGACAACTCCAGAATTATACAAAGAGTTTATTAAGGGAACTTATGGACAGAAGCAGAGTCTTAGGCAGCAAGACCGAATCTCTGCACGAGAAAGGGGATGAGTCTTGATATATATATATATATATATATATATATATATATATATATATATATATTAATAGCTTCCAAGAACACAGGTGGCTTGTAGCCAAGTGGCACATGCTTGTTAAGAGCTATGTATCACAGCAGTAAACAACATAATGGGCCTATTTCAAATGTAAGAACATTCCTTTCAGGCGATATTGCCCCACCCTGCCTACGCTGAACAGGAAGTCACTGAGAACAACTTGCTTCTTAAGATGGTGTTATTCACGTCAAACACCAGAAACCATTTTGCCTAATAAGGGTCTGGAATTCTGGACAAAGGAAGTGGGAGTGCTGGGCCAGGTGTGATACATTGAAGTGAGGGGAGTGGAGTTTGGGGTGGTTGGTAGGGGACATGAATACTGTCAGCAAACCCTTTAAGGGCCATCAGGCAAACAAAGGGAGATTGTTCTGGGTGGCCTCAGAAGGCAGAACCAAGTGTGATGGGTGGGAGAGACAGGGAGACATAACTGGACTAGACTCTGAAGAGCTTTAATCATCAGGGCAACCCTCACGTTGGATGAGCCCCCTTGTGAGGTGGAGGTGGGCTGGTTGGGCATGTGATGGGTTTCGCCTACTCAGCTACCCTCCCTCCTTTTGGTTGAGATGGGATAGGTAGATAGATAGAAATGAGCAGGAGAAGGAGAAATTTAGCTGCGGTTAGAAATCCCCTTGCTGCAGCTCCTACTTGGGTCAATACCCCTTGCAGCTGCCCAGCAGGACTAAAGACTTACCCATACCTCTGAATCAAAGAGTCTTGTTAAAAGTGAGACGGGGGAGCCCATCCTGTCTGTCACCAATACCTTACTAGCCAAACAGAATTTCAGGTTTACAGATACCCCTAATGGATGTATTTACATATCCCCACAAATCAAGGGGATGTATTTACCCATGCCCCTAAATCAAAGGAATATATTTCCTCATGTCCATAAATCAAAGAAATGCATTGCTAAATGCCAGAGGACTAGGCACCTCAGGGGGAGAAAGAGAGACAAGAGAAGGAAGGGAAAGAGGCAATTCTATGCATAGAAATAAAAGCTTTCACACAATGTAAGGCCAGACTGCTTCCCTCTCTTGGGTCAGCCTGCTCCACATCTCAGAGTGTACTTGCTTTTACTAATAAACTTCTGCTCTTCATGTTGCACAAATTTCTGTCTCTTGATTGAAGTCTTTCCTTCAAGAAGACGAAGAGCTGAGGTAGTTCAATGTCATTTTCCTGGTAACAGTAGGACCCCTGATTTTTCCGTGGGCACCTCACCTCCATTCCCACGGGGAAGGGAGAGTTTCCTTCTGTCCTTCTGCTGTTGCTAACCCCACCCTCGGCTTGTAGGAGTGGCTGGAACTCTTAAGGTCTGGCTCAGGAAAGCCTTTTCCAGCTCAGTCCTTAGTGATTGGCCCACAGTCAGAAAAATGGCCCTGTCAGGCTGATGAGGGGCAGCCCTGGACTTTGGTTGGGCCGTTGGTTTGGGGACACGCTCCCACTCTGTTCAAGCTGCCAGGTGGGAGTGGGGTAAGTGTGGCGTTGCAGAGAGCTCCCTGATGGCGTTTCTCTAGCACGTGTGTCTGCAATCCAGGCACCACACTGCTGTGCGGCACCCAAGGGTCAGTGGTTAGTCACACTCCAGTGTGGCCTGTGCTGGGAGGGAGGGAGGCCCTGGGGCTGGACTGAAGACGGGAGTCAGGGAAGCCTTCGTGTAGGAAGGGATTGAGACCCCCATTGTCCAAATTATCTAGACAATTTGTGTGGGGGCAAGAGAGAGCGTTCCCAGCCAAAGCAACAGAAGCAGGTCTGACTGCTCCACTCTGCAAGGCTGTAGAGAGGTGGAGCAGAAGTCAGGACACTGGCACTTTCCTCACTCCTTCTGTAGTCAAAGAAAGTTTTACCCCCTTTCTGGGACTCAGCTTACTTATTTGCTAAATGGGTCTAATGAGCCTCATGCCTGAACAGGCATCAGAATCAACAGGGAAGGTGCTAAAAATTCACATTTCTGGGCTTCACTCCTGAGTGTTTCCAGTGGAATGTGAGGTGGGTGTGACCCAGGAATGTGCGTTTTTTACCCAGCACTCCAGGGGCTTTGATGAGAGCCCTGTATCCACATTTTGAGAAACTCTCTCTGAGAATGCCAGCAGGCCCTTTGGACCAGGGGATCCACCAAGTGCCTGTTGAAGCAGGTGTTTACCAAGGACCTTCCAACATGGCATTGGTGATAGATTACAGGTGTCCCCTTTGGGCCACACCTTTTCCAAACATAAGCTGTTCAGGCACTGGCATGGCGCAGCATCCTGGTAGCTTGACTTAAAGTCAGTCCCTCAGGGTTCTGGGGCATTGAGGATGTCTGTAAGAGAAGTTTCTCCAAGGCCCCTAGGCAGGGGGAGCTCAATGGCCTGCGAATTCCTCAGAACCCTTTCTAGGCCATGCTCCCTCTGTGGACTCAGCCACTTGGCCTTGTGCTGCTCCTCATCTTTGTCAATATTTATTTCTTCCTTAGCCTCAAACAGTCTGGAATTTGCTTAGAGGGCAGGGACAGACGTGGCTGGCTTTGCTTCTTGCCTTGCACTCTGCTTCCCGACATTTCTGCACAGGCTGCCTTGTTCTCAGCAAGTGGGCTCACCAAGTAGCTCTGCCTGTGCCTCTGGCTCCAGCACAGGGCCCAAGGCCTGATGAGAGCTTGCTCGTGTCACACTTGAGTCTACTTCCCCTCCGAGACACTTGAACCTGTCTTTTGGCTCCACGAGCATCATATCGGGTCTATAGGCCTAGAACTGAGGCACTCAGAACATTCTAAATGTTTCCAAAAATACTCCTGATCCAAATTCGAACAAACCACCAAGAGGCTGTGATGAAAAGCCACGTGGTTGGAAACATGTGCACATCATTTTCTACGAAATAAGAGATCGTGTGATTTTTGCCTCCTTTGAAACTCAGGGGCACGTTTCAGAGAGAATATCCCTGCCCTTACCTCCCCAATTCCACATTCAAAATGTTTTGAGATCTGTTGCCTCAGATTTGAGCATTGCTCTAATCAACACAAGTGTGGTGATTATTCCTTTTCTAATAAAGACACTGCTCATAAAATGGACACCTGCTACTGTTTCTTTAACTTGTAATTTTGAAACACATTTAGAAAAATTGTGGTAAAAAGAAAATGTAGTAGGAAAGTTGTAAAAATAGTAGAATTTCCCTACACCCTTCCCCAACCACCCCCAACCTTACAAAACCATAGCACAGTGATCAAAACCAGGACATTAACCTTGGTACAACACCCTTAATCCCACTCAAGACCCTGTGAGAAGCTCACCTGCTTTTTCATCAGTGTCCTTCTTTTGCTCCAGTAACACTCAGGAGCCCACGTTTGTATTTAGTTGTTTTATCCTCTCTGGTGTCCTGCTGCTTGCAACAGTTCCTGGGTAATTGTTTGCCTTTCACAACCTGGATACCCACGAGGAGTGTGGAACAGTTACTTTACTGAATGTCCCTCAACTCAGGCCTGTCTAGGTTGGGTGGAGGTCGTGAATCCCATGCAAGGACACCACAGATGTGGAGCTCAGTGCAGCAGGCCACAGGGTCATGGAGATGATGTGTCTTATTTCTGCAATGATGCCTAGATTTCTGGTCAAGTGGTCTCTGAGGGGCTTTTCTTCTGCAGGATTATTATATCTACCTTCCACACTCCCTGCCTAGTCAACAAACATCTTGAGGCTATGCAAATCCCTTTTCTCAAACCGTCCATGGATTCTAACATCTGCCAGCAGATCTTGTCTGCAGGTCACCTCTGTGCTGTTTGCCTAATGCTGATTTCCTCCTTCCTTTCACATTTATTGATTGGATTTCCACTGCAAGAAAGAACTGTCACTTCTGCTCCATTGATTTATTTAATCAATTGTTATGTATATCAATATGGACTCATGTGTATTTTATTCTATGAGTTGTAATCTGATACTACGATTATTTATTTTATTGTTCAAATCATTTCAACCCTGGACATTGGGAATTCCTTCAGGGCTCCTGTGTTTGTACAACAAGCCTCCATTTTTTTGTGGTTTCACACAAAGTGCCAGGATTTGCTGCTGGTCTTGCTCAGCTCATTGTTAGATATCCTCTTCGAGTTCTGCATAGATTGTGAGCTAATGAGGCCACAGATCACATCTTCTGTTTAATATCAGTTATGGGCCAGATTATGCTCAAAACATATTCCTTAATTGGTGCATTGGCAGCACTGGTTCTTTGAAAGAAATTCTCACCACTTGGAGGTTGGAAGTTGTGATGGTTGTGTTGGGAGTGAATAAAACCAGGCAAGACCCAAGTAAGCTCCAACTTTACTGTCTTTTATAGTTGATGTTCCTTCTACCTGAAAGTCTCCACAGTGAGAAACTCGAGTTCAAAAGCCCCAGAATATCCCACTCATATTGACCTGTAGCTCCCTTTGCCTGGAACACAGAAGGGTGCCAAGATTTCATGATGATAAACTTGACCTTTGTCTGAGCGTCACCTGCTCTTGTCAACAACAGAGAAAGGTGAGAAGTTTTTTAGTTTGGGTTCTCCCAGAAGCTGACCTTGTTATAGGGATTCAAGTGCAAATACTTTCTATGGGAGGTTATCTCAGTGGAGAGTGGAGAAGTGAGACAGGGACTGGAGGGCAGCCATTCTTATGTTATCGATTGTCAAGCACATCATCACTATGTACAGTTGGAGTTCAGTCCTGCTGGAGAACCCTGAAAACAGTGTAGAACGTGCACTTAAAAGTTCTCCTGTCCCTCAGGAGCTGGGGTATTTATATACCAGCTCCTGTCAATTTTTGGTTGAGGGTTGCTCCTGGGCTTATTAATTCTCTGGGACTTCTAAGCACACAGACAGAGTGCTTAGAAAGTCCTCGGGCTAAGTTGTGCTCAGAAATGGTAAGGGTCTACAGGATATAGGTGGAATACTAATAGCATCCACTACAGGCATTTCCCCATATTGCAGATGAAGAAACTGAGGTGCAGAGAAGCTAAGGGATTCGTCTGGGGCCTAGAGGTGGTACTGAAAGCTGGTACTTGAAGCTAGGAATTTGGGTAAAGATTGTGTTAGGTGGTTTTAAGTCTCCACCCAACTCTTTCCCTCTGATTCTTATGTCAGGTCCTTCCTCCGCTGCCTGCTTGCGGGCCCAGAAATGGCCTCCTCAGCTTGGCAGGGTGCATATTTGCACAAGGGCACACCCCGGTACAATAAGTGATGATTTGGCTTAATGTCTTGGTAGTTGCAAGTTCTTGTTTGAGTTGGACGGGGACAAGTGCCTGTATTACTTCAGCATGCTTGAGTTACAGCAACACCCCACCCCCCACCCCCAATGAACGGTGTTAAAAGATTAGGCAAATAGATGGAAGAAACTCTTGGCTTCTTATTTGCTTAGACTGTCGGACTGATAGAGAGTCCTGTTTATCTCTCTGGCCCCAGGTTCCTCTGACACCCCCAGGAGACAGAACTGTCCCGCACTGAGCTGTACGGTGGTGTCTTCCAGCTTCTCACTGCTCCCCCGGACCCCTTCTAACGTCCCAGGTCTTTTTCTGATGACCCCCTCCTCTCTGCCCCTCATATATTCCCAGCCTGTTCTCCTAGTGAACTTTTGGATCTGGGCTATCCTCATGAGTCTGGAGAGGGAATTCTGGGTCAGGACACCTGGGCTCTGCCAACAAATAAACGAGTGTGTGGGGCCAAGGTGCAGCCCCAGCCTCAATTTCCCACAGTTCCCACAGGGGGAACGGAGTGTTTAAAGAGGAAATGACCCTTGCTGGGTCCACCTCCTAGGACACCCACCTGGGAACTTCAAAGCAGATGAAGTTACAAAAGGATTGTCACATCCTAGAGCCTGGCTAGCTTCCTAGGCTCTGAGAAACAAAAAGAAGCCCCACCTCACCAATATTCAGGCACTTGTGAATTAAAACAAGATACTAGTGAAGCAGGAGTGTCCAGCCCCTTTGGGGGTGTGTGTGTGTGAATTGACACTATCACAATAAAAACAGTCCATATCCTATAACCGAGGTACTCACTTCTTTAAATCTGCAGCAGAAAGCCCCTTGCACAGATGCGTAAGGACTCAGGTATGCACGAGGCTGTTCATGAAAGTAGTGCTTCTCAACAGTCCATGGGCAAGTTCCAGTCTTTATTTCCAATCTGTTGAAACTTGTACAGTTTTACTTTTACAGTAAAAATGAATTACTAAAGAAATGAAAATTTAAAAATCAAAGACTTACAAAATACAACCCCTGATCTTTATAGTGCGATTTGACATAACGTTACTTAGCCAAATTGCTATAAAATTTCCTCAATGCTTACCCCCAGTCTCTATTCCTACCTCATCATTGACTGCTAACAAACAGCTGAGTGTCCCGCACCTGAGTGTAGGACCACAGACTAACTGCTGTGTCGCTTGCAAAAAACCAAAACAAAACAAAGCAAAAAAAAAGTGCAAAACAAAAAAACTGAAAGGAAGCTATTTATTAATAGAAGAATGACTACATAAACATATTACGTCCATACTATAAAAATCCATGTACTAGTAAAGAATCAGGATGAGAGATTTATAAGTCCTGACCTGGAAGGGTGGCCAAGACACATTACTGAGTGGAAAACAGAAACAACAACAACAACAACAACAAAAATCAAGTTTCAAAATGACACACAGTTTTCTCCTGTGTTAAAGGTAAAAAAAATAAAAATAAATCCTCAATAAAATGTTAAGATGGGATTGTTATGGTGGCACTATATATCTTCTATTTTGAGATTTGGATCTCTGGTATAATTTGATTTAACAAATGCGATTTAGCTTGGGACTTTTTTTTTTTTTTTAACTTTTATTTATTTTAAATGTGTTTTTCCAGGACCCATCAGCTCCAGTAGTTGTTTCAATCTAGTTGTGGAGGGCGCAGCTCACAGTGGCCCATGTGGGGATCGAACTGGCAACCTTGTTGTTAAGAGCACCACGCTCTAACCAACTCTGCTAACCGGCTGCCCCAAGACTGAATAATATTACAATCTATGTACATACCACATTTTGTTTATCCATTCGTCGATCAAGGGACACTTGTGTTGCTTATAGCTTTTTGGCTATTGTGAATAATGCTGTTATGAATATGAATGTCCCTGCTTTCATTTCTTTTGGGTATATACCCAGAAATAGAATTGCTATATCATATGGTAATTCTGTTTAATCTTTTGAGGAAATTTTATACTGTTTTCCATAATATTTACAGTATTTTTACAATTTAACATTCCCACCAACAGGACAGCCTAACTTTTTGTATTTCTCTGGTAATCCTACTTAGCCATTTCAAACAATGACCATGTCATACTGTATCTTTCTTCCTCAAAACTCCCTCCTCCCCTCCCCCACTTTTACTTTTAGGTTCAGCTGCTGACTTTGCCTCATTTCACTGAGAAAATAGAAGCCATCAGATCCAAACAGACTCATCTTCCCTGCATCAGACTATGTCTCTTCATTTTCATCATCTTCCAGTTCTCCTTCCTGCTTGTTACAACCAAGGAGATATGTCTGCGGCCAGGCAGGGTTAATCCCTTCACCTGATTTCGCCCCCAGCACCCCCACCCCCAGCCAGTGCAAGGATTTATCACTTCATTCATTTTGTCAATTTCCGTCCTCGTCACCCGTCCTTGACCTGCTGCGTCACTACATCGGCATTTAAGTAGGATGAGTATTTTCTATCTTCAAAAAGATCTCCCTTGAGAAGTTCACATCATCTATGTAGTATTCTTGCCAAAAATGTTTAACCTGAATCCAATTATGAGGAAACAAACAGACAAACCCAGGATGTGGGACATGCTACGTGACAACTGGCCCGAACTCTTCCAACATGTCAGTGCCATGAAAGACAAAAAAAAAAAAAAAAAAAAAAAAGAGGACTGTTTCAGATTAAAGGAGAGTACGGAGACGTGACAACTAAATGGAATGTATGAATCTCAATTGCATCCAGCACCAGCTGAAATGAAAGCACGTAGAGAAGATGTTTCTGGACTTTTGGGGGAATGTAAACATGGTCTGTTTATGAGCTATAATATTATTGGTTCAATATTAAATTTTTTCAGGTGGGATATGGCACTGAGGTCACCTACGAGATTGGTGTTGATTTTAGGAAAAGCATGCTGAAGTAATTTGGGTAATCTGCAACTCTGTTTGCAATGATTCACCCCAAAATGAATGTACATAGATGTGTGGGAAGTAAATGTGGCAGTATTAACAAATGATGAATTAAGGTGAAGAGTGAAGAGATGTGCCTTGTACTTCTGTTCCAACTTTCAGTGGGTTTGAAATTTTTCAAAAGAAAAAGTTGAGCAGAAAAGAAAAATAATATTCCCTTGATCCATATCTCTCTATAGCCGTACCCATTTTATGTGCCTTCCTTCTTAGCTGAACTTCTGGATAGAGTCATTGACATTTAATGCTTCTAGTTCCTCATTTCCCCTAATCATTTGGTCCATTCCTGGCAGGTGTCTGCCCCACCACCTCACTGAAACTGGTCTTGTCAAGGTCCTGACGGCCTCCATACTGGCAACTCTAGGGCAGTGTTCCACACATGCGGCCGCTTCCTTGCTCTTGAGGTACTCCTGTCTCTCAGCTTCAGGGACACCTTCTCCAGGTTCCCTTCTATCTCAATGGTCTCTTCTCTCGCTCTACTTGCTTGCTCCTTTTTCTCTACCCAACCTGTAATTTTTGGGTTCCTTAGCACTCAAACTCTTTCTTTAAATCCTTCCTCAGGTGAGTTTATACATCCTATAAATTTAAAAACTGAATTTATTCTAATGATGTCCAAACGTATTCCTCCAGCGTGGATGTTTTCCACACTTGATGACCTGACAACTCTCTCACTTGACATCTCTCCTTGGATTTTTCACAGACATCTCAAGTTTAACTTTTGCTTATTTGTTCACTAATTGAGCAAATATTGAGTGCCCCACTATGTACTAGGTAACTGTCCTAAACACTGGAGATGCAGAGAACGAGCCAATTATGGCTGTGCCATTAGAGGACATACCAGTTGGGAGAGACAGCAAATAAGAATTTGATGATGGTAAGGGCTATGAAGAGAATAAATGTGTGTGATGTCAGAGGGGTAGTAGGTGGGGGGAGGGGGGTCGTCACTGTGTGAGGGATATAAATGATAAATGTCTAACTATTACATTGTTTTGTGCCCCTGAAACTAATAAAAAATGTTAAAAATAATAAAAATAAAAATGCAATTATTTCCTGGAAAAAAAAAGAGAATAAATGAAAAGGGGGGATGCATTAGAGACTGCTTGGGTGGACCTACACCTATACTTTAAGTGATCAGAGAAGACCTCTCTGAGGCTGTACATTGAAACGGAGAGCAGAATGAGAAGTGGGGGCCAGCATGAGAAGATGTAGATATGAGGAGTTGAGGTAGAGGGGTGGCTAGTTTAGATGCCCTCAGGTGGGTCTGTGCTTGGTGTGTACCAGACCTGAGATGTATCCCCAGCACTCAGAACCTTGATCCCTTTTCTCTCTGGTTTGTATTTTTGAATCTCAGGGCATTTAAAACCTGTTTAATCTACTCTAACTGAAAAACCTTCCTTTGACCCTGAATTTCTATTTTGGAATCTCCTTCAGCTCAGGAACACCCCCCTCTCTGGGCTGGAAATCACTTTGATTCTTGTATTGGCAAAGGGTTGGGGGCAGGCATTTGTCAGAGCTTCAACAGCCCTTTTACCACCAGCACCTGCAAAGCCCAAGTAGTAATCCTTACATCTGCTTGAAGGGGGAAGGTTTCCATCCTCCGCTGGGGCTGGCTCCATCCCCAGCCCACCGTCTACCCTCTGCAGCTGTCACTGTGTTCCTGGAAACCTGAGAGGAGCTATGAGAGAGGGTCCTGGGACTTACTCTAAGCGTCCCTCCCAGCAAAGTGGAAAAGGTGACCTGACTCTGTTTTATAACCTTTCCTGGGTAGAAATTGCAGCCAATAATGATAAAATCATGCCTCCCTCAGGGTAGGTCTTTGCTAATGAGGCAAAAATCCATCTTTTCCTAAATGGGGGGTGGGGGGTGGGGGGGTGAAACCACTCCTTAAATAAATTAGAAACATACTTAGAACTTAATTTTTTTGAAGGGGGAATGTATTCATATCTTTCTACAACTTAAAATATGTATCAAATAATGTTTTCTTCTTACCCCTGTCCCTAACCTTCCAAGTACCCATCAACCTCCATCCTCTGCCCTACAAATGCATAACCACTATTATCAGTTTCTTTTGTATCCTTGTGTGAGGACTTACTCAGAAACCCAGAGTTGTTGTCACGATTATTGTAAGCTAAAGATATTTGAGATTCAACAGATGCAGAAAAAAGTCTTCTTGGATTTCCCTTATCCAGTTAAAAGCACAAAATGCTGAGAAATGAGGACTGCTGTAAATTCTCTCTTTGGGGCAGCTTCTACTACCAGAGGAGAGACCAAAAGTAAATCTACCAAAAATCACATGAAGAAGATGAAAAGACCACTCGCACCTGCATAAACAAACATTATCACAAACTTTATTTCCAGTTTGTTTTCCTAAAAACCCATTTATCTTTCCTAAAGAAACCTTTGTGTTCTTTCTGTAGAAGCTTTTTTCTCCCCCTCGTATTCCCCTACTAAATTAGGTATATAAGTATAAAAGGCCCAAATTCCAAAGACCACTTTAAGTTACTCATCACTGAGCTCTCTTACATGTATGTGTAAATAAATTCTGTATCTTCTGTTGCTAACCTTTTATCTGTTTAATCTGCAAGCCCCCACCTTTAGAACCTAAGAGGGGAGAGGAAAGTTTTCCTCCCTGACACTGGCAAAGACTTTTTAAAAAATATATATAAACAAATATATTCTGTGCTCTACTCTTACATATACCTCTTATTTATTTATTTAAACACAAATGATGTTACACTGTAGAACTGTTATGCATCTTGCTTTTTTCACTTGGCAATGTATCTTGGAAATCTTTCAATGTCTGTTCATAGAGATTATCCTTTTATTTTTTGTACCCGAAGAGTATTCATTATTTGCATGTGCCATACTTTAAAAAAATAAATATTAAATAATAAATATAAGCATAATAGTCACTATAAATAATTGTCATGCAGGGTGTCAGGCGGGGTCTGTTCCCGCTCCCCACACAAGAACGCAGATATGGTGAGGCCAAAAAGGAACACCCAGGGAGCCATAGATAGGGGAGTCATACCACTATACTCTCGCTGGCAGCTGGTTTGGAGACTCAGGAGTCAGGAGCCACACTATCCGAAACCTGCCGCCACTTCTCTGCAATCCGCAACCCGCACTCCGCCGCCTGCTAGCTTAGCCATGGCAGTTATATCAGTGGCTAATGGGTAACCAGTAACAGCCGATGGCCAACTAGTCACAGCTGATGACCATCTACTACCTGAGCCAGCACCTTTCCATGTGAGGCCAGGAGCGTGGAAACTGCTCTCTGGGGCTCTGTCCCCACATTTTCTTGGGGGGTCTCATAGCAACCTCCTGTTAGGGATCCACTTTCTCCTTCTCCAAGCTTCCTGGCAAAGCTGTTAGCTCAGACGCTCTCACCATTCCCTCAGCCCCGGTCGTCACTCTCCACCCCACCACTGGGACTGGCCTCTCAAGAACGACTTCTCCATGGCCTTGCTTTACAGTTATCCCCAGACCCAATCTTCCAGGCCCGCTGGGCTCTCTGTAGTCTTTGTTCTTTTTGCTTCTTCCAGCAACTTAATTCCTTGACACCGGATACCACCCCCTCTCCCTCCCCTCTCCCCCCCCCCCCCCCCCCCCCCCCCCCGTCCCCGCCCCAGGACCTCATTCTGACCACTGCCTTGTACTTCTTGCCCAGTTCTTTTTCTATTCTTCAAGTTGGAGAGTTCTTCAGAGTCTCCACCTTGGTCCATTTCTCTTCCCATTCCATGTGCTCTCCCTATTTCACAATTATTTATTTTACCACTAAGTCTCTTTTTTAAAAATTGAGATATAATTAACATATAACATTGAATTAATGTTAGGAGTAAAACACCTATTCTTTTGCTTTTTTAAACAAATTCTTGTTATTTTTTCTTTTTTTGCTGTTATTATTGTTTTTTTTAATACTTCAAAAATTTTGCTATTTTAAAAATCAACTTTATTGAGGTATAATTTTATACAATAAAATTCATTTATACATTTCAAGTGTTAAGTTCTATGATTTTGACCAATGCATACACCTACCAAGATATAAAACCCATCTGTCATCCCAGAAAGTTCCTTAGATCTTCTTTGTAGTCCCCTGAATTCAAGGCAACCACTGGACTGCTTTCTGTCACTGTGAATTAGTTTTGCTTGTTTAGAAATTTTGTATAAATGCAATCATGTGGTAGGCACAGTGATTTTTGAGAGGCATTGTCACGCGGGGTGTCATGCGGGGTCTCAGCTCCCTCTCCCCACACAAGAACAGAGGATATGGTGAGGCCAAAAAGGAACACCCAGGGAGCCACAGGTAGGGGAGTCATGCCACTATAATCTCACTGGAGGCTGGATTCACACCACGTGCGACCTGCTGTCCACTTTTCTGCCATCTGACAGACTCTCTCTCCACCACAGCCGCGGCAGTTATATCAGTGGCCAATTGGCTAACCGGCTACAGCTGACGGCCAACTAGTCACAGCCGACGGCCATCTACTACCTGAGCCAGCACCTTTCCACGTGAGGCCGAGAGCCTGGAAACTGCTCTCTGGGGCTCTGTCCCCACAGTCATCCATGAATTTGCACCTTTCAGTAACTTCATCCTTTTTATTTATAATCTTTCTATATATGCCAAATTTTGTTTACCCATGCCATAGTTGATGTACATTTGTTTTTTTTTCCAGTTTTTAGAAATTGTGAATAAAGTTGCTATGCACATTGTGTACCGGTATTCTTCTTCTTCTTCTTCTTCTTCTTTTTTTTTTAACTTTTAAAACAATTTATTTTAAGTGTGTTTTTCCAGGACCCATCAGTTCCAAGTCAAGATGTTGTTTCAATCTAGGTGTAGAGGGTGCAGCTCACACTGGCCCCTGTGGGTATTGAACGGGCAACCTTGTTAAGAGCACCATGTTCTAACTGAGCTAACCGACTGTACCATTTTTTTTTTCTTAAGGTAACTTATGCATTTTGGGGGGATTTTTTTTTTTTATAACGTCTGTTTTTTTTTTTTTAAGGCTTAAAGTGAATTTTAAAAAAAATTTTATTGGGGAATAGTGTTTCTTCAGGGCCCATCAGCTCCAGGTTGTTGTCCTTCAGTCTAGTTGTGGAGGGTGCAGCTCAGCTCCACGTCCACTTACCATTTTCAATCTTTAGTTGCAGGGGGTGCAGCCCACCATCCCATGCGGGAATTGAACTAGCAACCTTTTTGTTGAGAGCTCACGTTCTAACCAACTGAGCCATCAGCCTACCTCTCCGGAAACTCAGCAGCAGCTCGTTGTCTTCAATCTAGTTGTGGAGGGTGCAGCTCACTGGCCTATGTGGGAATCCAACCTGCGATCCTGTTGTTCAGAGCTTGCGTTCTAACAAACTGAGCCATCCGGCCGCCCCTAACATATGCGTCTTAATGTAGAGCTTCACAAGCATTTGAGCAACCAGATCATATAGAGTTGACATGTCCAACGTGGTAGTCATTAGCTGCTTTTACATGTGGCTACTTATATTTGTGTACGAGTCTTTTTGTGGACTTCTTTTTATTGCTCTTTCATAAATATCTAAGAGTGGAATTGCTGGGTCATATAGTAGGTGTAGTCGTAACTTTAAAAGAAACCCATATAGGCTTTGTTGAGGAACAAATTGTATTTCTTCTCCCAGAACATTCTCACCTGTATGGGATTCCTGCCCAGGTGCGGGGCCTCCTTCCAGATTAGATGATGAAAGTCTGTGGAAGCAGTTATTAATCCTCACCTGCATCAGAGTCACTCACCTGGGTAGCTTTTACAATCCCTCTTTCCCCTCTGCACCAGAGTTTGGCTCTACCCATTCAACAGACAGTGCTGGCTCTCAAAGCGTGGTCCCCAGAACGGCAGTATCTGCATCACCTGGGCACTTGTTAGAAATGCAAATTTCTAACTAAACCCGTGTTTCTCACACTTGAGCATGTATCAAAATCACTGGGAGGGTCTATTAAAACAATTAGAACAGAGATTGCTGGGGCTGCCTGCAGAATCCAGCAGGTCTGGAGTGGGCCTAAGAATTTGCATTTCTAGTTCCTACTCCATGAACACCCTTTGAGAACCACTGTACTAGTTAGTGGTTCTGATTCTTTTGGTCTGGGGCCAGGCGGGCCTGGGCAGCCTGTGTTTCAAAAGCTCCCTTTGGTTCTGATGTGCAGCCGAAGGTTAGAGCTCCTGGTCCGTGGGCCGGGGTGCGACGTGGCTGGAGCTACACAATTCCAGTGGAATAAAAGATGTTTTAAATACAGAACCTTCCTAAGGGTTTTTTTTCTTTTGTCTAGTCTTTCCTTACATGTCAACCCTGAACATCCAGTTGCTCAGGGCCCCATAAATTTCTTCTAAGGACATGCAAAGCCTTGGAGGAGTTTCTGAGCCAGGGCTGACGTGGGGCCTGGCTATCAGTGCTTGGTGCCAGGTGCTGTTGAGCCATAAGAGGACAACTCAGCTCTGGGCCGGGCCACAGCTTCCTTGGCTGGAAAGGGACACATCCCTTTTGGTACCGGTAAGCAGTACGGATTGAAACTGCTGCCAAGGGCCTTGGGACCACGACTGTATTTGAGAATGTTCTATTAAACTTCTAGATGACAAAGTTTATTATATTACATGCAAGCCTTTGATGTTCAGCCATGCTTCTATCAAGCATGGTCACCCAAGACTTTAAATTGTTTTTACTTTTATTTAGGCATAGTCTACATACAGTAAAATGCACAAATCTTAAGTAAACAATTCAGTGAATTTTTACCTATGTATAGGTAACGACCATGTCACCACTACCCAGATCAGCATAGAGGACATTTCCATCATTGCAGGAAGTTCCCTCGAGCCCTTTTCTAGTCAATCTCCACCTCTCACTGACACAGCTGTTGACCTCCATCACCATGGAAGAGTTTTGCCTGTTTTTGCTTCATTTAAATTTAAACTTAGTCACATGGGATGTGCTCTTTTGTGTCTGTTTTTTTTTTTTTTTTTTTTTGCTTAACATTGTTTTTGAGATTTATCCATATTATAGTATATAAGAACGATTCATTCATTTTCCTTCTGTGCTGTATACAATACATTTACCCATTCTTCTCCTGATGGGCATTTGGGTTGTACTTAGGTTTTGGCTGTTATCAATTCAGCTGCAATATACACTTTTGTACATTTCCTTTGTTGTCCACACTCATTTCTTTTGAGCATATAGTGAGTGGAAATTCTTGGTCATATGTTTATGCTTAATTTCAGAAGAAATTGCCAAACAGTTCTCCAAAGTGCTTGTACCAATTTGCACTTCCACCAGCAGTATCTGAGAATTCCGGTTGCTCCCCAGTCTCGCCTACCCTTGGTATTTTCAGAGGTTTGATTTGCGCCGTTCTGGAGAGTGTGCAGTCACAGCACATTGCAGTTTTCGTTTGCGTTTCCCTGTAACTGCTGCTGCTGAGCATCTTTCCGTGTTTCCTGGCCATCTGGACTTCCCCTTGTGTAAAGTGCTTGTCCAAGTTGTTTGCCCAGGTTTTTCTATTGGGTAGCTGAGACCTTTCAATTAACGTAAAAGTGCTGTGAAATATTGCTTTACTTATGCCAGGAATTGAGAGGGGGCTCAAGTGGGCTTGTGAAGAGGAGGATGAGACAGAAGGGTCTTTCTTAAAGAATCTGCTCCCCAGCCCTCTGAAGCGTGTTGAGCTCTGTCTTCCCAGCACCTAGAATAGGGCCAGACATAAGACCTGAACTCAGTAAATTATCAGATATGGGGATTGTCCTTTTTCTTGGGGAGGGGCTATCGTGTAACTTGTGAACAATAATATTCTTCATTCTCCACTCTTCCGTCTATCTGAAACTCGGCCAGATCCCAGGTCCTTCCCAGTTCTGGGCAGGTGGCCCATAAGCAGCCTTAGACCATCAGATGGCTAATATGGCCCTCACTCAGACTTGTTGATCAGCCTACTTGGATCCCATGAAAATCCTCACTGGTAACTGGAGTCCTTCACAGTCCCCAGGGATTGCAACCCTATCCACACTCCAATATCTTCAAAGTCAAGATTTGCATCCAATAGTGCAGGTTGCCCAGCATCTGGATCCCTAGATCACAGAAGAGTTTCTGGAGACCACAGGCTGCCCTCCCAAGCCAGGTCTTCGTTGACCATTTGCTCTGTTCCTGATGATTTCTAGACTGGGGATGCATTGTGTTCTTTCATGTGCAGATCCCAGATAAGCAGCCTTCAATGGCCCGATCAGTACTTGTGAACTGAAAGGAGAAATTAATGATTTAGGGTCTGACTCATTTCCCAATCAGGCAAGCCATTTTTCATTCCTGCCAGCTCGGGCCAAAGGAAAAAAACAGGAATGTTTTTTCATGTTTTTCCAGAGACTCAAGAATTTTGATATCTTCTTGTTCTTGATAACTTCATAAAGTCCCACCGATTATTGAACACTTTTGTGCCTGATAAATTGTTTGAAATAGTAAATCCCATTTCTGCACTGACTTCATAATTGATAACAACAAAAAAAAAGTTAATAAAATGCTCAGTGGTGCAATTCTGGAATCTTCAGATTCAGTCAATCAATCAATCAAGTAATTAACATTTATTATGTATCTTTTTGGTGCTAGGCATTGGGCTAGGCACAAGGAATATGATACTGGAGATTTCAGTCTGGTGGTGGATGAATTTTCTGACTCATTTTCTCCTCCTGGTACTTCATTCCTGATCCTCTTCTGGTGTGGGATCTCTCTCACACTCGTGGATCCCCTGACACTCCACTGGTAGCTGTTGAACCCCACAGCATCTGGCCAGTTTCCAGTGTCTGATTGTGCTAGGTTGTAATTCCACATGCTGCCAGTAGGTGCCTCCCTTTTAATACCTGGTACTCCCATGGCCGAAAGATTTGGTTTTCATGTGACAAATGAGAAGAGTGGTAAAAGTAAATTTTGTGGCTTTGTAGTTTTATTTATTTTATTTTTTATTTTATTTGTTTTGAATCTATATTTTATTTTATTATTATTTTTAATAGTTTTAGGTGTACAAAACAATGTAATACTTAGATATTTATCATTTATATCCCTCACAAAGTGATAACCCCCCACCCCCAATCTACTACCCCTCTGACATCGCACACAGCTGTTACATTTCCACTGTCTCTATTCCTAATGCTGTACTCCACTTCTTGTAAATATATATACACACATGTATGTATATATATATACATGTATATATATATATATATGTAAAATTATAGTTGACATTCATTATTATTCAGCTTCAGTTTCACGTGTACAGTGCAGTGATCAGGCATCTGCATCATCCCTGAAGTGGTTTTCCTAATAAGTTAAGTGTCCATTGGATACCCTACAAAGTCTTTACAATATTATTGATTACATTCCCCAAATTGAGTTTCGTATCCCCGTGGCATCTTGTGGTTACCGACTGTGCTTTCTAATCCCCTCACCTTCCCCCTTATCCCCACACCCCCCGCCCCATCTAGCAACCTTCAGTTTGAAGTTTTATTTTTTTAAAAACTTAACTTTGAATGAAGAGTGACCTTGGGTAGTGAAAGGTATATAAGTATTTTTTGGAATAGTGCTGTTCAATAGAACTTTCCTCAATTTTTTCTACAATCTGAGCTGTCCAATATCAGTAGCCAAGAGCCATGTGTCACTGTTAAGCACTTGACATGTGGCTGGTGTGACTGAGAAACTGAATTTTACATTTTATTTAATTTTAATTAATTTAAATTTAAATAGCCACACATGCCCAGTGGTCACTGTATCAACCAGCACAACTTTAGAATCATTTTTGTTTCTGTCACTGCAGCGTCATCATCACCAAGAAGGGCAGCAGGGCCATTTCAGCAAAGGAAAAGCAAGAGAAGCAATGTACGAACAGAGCAGCAGCCAGGAAGTCCCCAGCCTCACCAATGTCCCTGATGACAATTCCACTTCAGGTTGGTTCAGTGTAAGACTGTAGAACCCGAAAGATTTGGGAGTTAATTCTGGTCTTGTCACTTAATAGCTGGTGTGGTCTTGGACATGTGAGTTCATCTCATTGATTCTTAGTTTCTTCATCATAAATTGGGGACACTGGCATCAACCTCAAGACTATGGTGAGGGGTGAGTGAAGTACAGCCTTCCGGGCAGTGCCAGCATCCATGAAGACTCAACAGATGGCCCTGCTGCCCTTCTTGGGGATGATGACGCTGCAGTGACAGACCGCCCAGCTCTGAGCTGGCCTTGCTGAGTGTCTGAGGGGCTACGTCAGGGTGAGGACACAATCCAAGATCAAGAACATCAAGTAAATGGATTAGGCAGGACTCATCTAGAAGTCAAGCTGCTGTGTCAATCTCATTCATCCAGAGGTTAAAATCAAAAGGGCTTGCCAGCGGGCTCAACTGTTTTCCAAGAGGGTGTCAGCTTCACCCCCACGTGTGCTCTCTGGACAGTTAACCCCTGCGTGACCTCTGTCTTCTCCCACCTTGTCAGGATCCTGACCATGATGGATGCTGGAAAAACATGGACCAGCTGGAACTCCCATTCCAGGTCCAGCAGACTGGCTGCCTCTGCCTGTCTGTGTTGTGTTAATCTTTTACTAGAGGGTTTTTCGGTCATCCTGATGTGGATTCTTCCCACCTGCACTCATCCCATCCATAGTCCTAAGCACTTGCAGTCCTAACAAATATGCATGTGTGTGAGATGGTTTGGATCTCCTTTGAAGCAGGGTTTCTCAAGCTTTCCTGGGGGCACAGATCACTTGGAAATCTTGTTAATATGCAGATTCTGACTCAGGTCTGGAGCTGGGGTGCTGAGAGTATGTATTTTCCCAAGTCATGCTGACATTGCTGGTCCCCAGCACCACACTTTAAGTGGCAAGATTGTTTCAGTCAGTGGTTCGAAAAGTGTGGTCCTGAGACAGGCAGCATCAGCATCCCCTAACCAGTGACTTGTAGGAAAAGCATACTCTCGGGTCCCATCCCAGGCCTCCTGAATCAGACTCTGGGTGGAACTCAGTAATCTGTGCGTTATCAAGCCTCACTGGTGACCTGGATGCCAACTAATGTTTGAGAATTGCTGTTCGAAATCCCTCGTTCTCAAACTTGGCTTGTCCTTGGAGTCACCTGTTTCCAGTTGATTATTTTTCTTTATTTTTTTATTTGTTTTTTATTATTCCTTTTATTTTTATATTTAAAAATCAACATCATGGAGGCATAATTTCCTGGCGAGTTAAAAAATTCCATTGTGTGGGTTTGAACCCTAGAGCTTTTGGTTTGATGGGTTGAGAATGTAGCCTGGGCATGACACTTTAAAGTCTGCCTGGGTGGGATGTGGGGTCCATTTTTTAAAATCATGGGAATTCAGTAGAATTACCTGGAGAGCTTTAAAAATCCCTGGTGCTTATGTCTCACATCCAGAGATTCTGATCTAGGATGTTTTCTAAGCTTTGGAGTTTTCAAAGTCTCCTGAGGTTGAGAACCACTGTCTAACTAATGGGGATCAATGGGGGTAGGGTTAGGGGTGGGGATTCCTGTTTTAAAGATGGATTTGGAGAAGACTCTATTAGAGAAAGGGATTCTTAGGTAGTCCCAAATGGGAATTCGGAAGGATCATCCAGGAGTTGTAGAAGGGAGATGTTCTTGTCTTGGAGCTAAACGTGCATGTGAGAAAGGACAATCCTGAAGGCTGAAATACCTGTGGTGCTTGAGGTTTGTGGGATGTTTTTTCCTTTAAACTTTTTATTTTAACATAATTTCAGGCTTATAGAAAAATTGCAACAAAATTATTTACTCTTCACCCAGAGTCTTGTGTATTTGTTTTTTCTGAATAAAATGAGAAGAAGTTGAACATGTGATGTCCTTTACCCCTCAAAGACTCAGTTTTATGATTGCTAAAAATATAAAGGACATTAGCTTATATAACCACAGTGCAGTTACCCAACCCAGGAAACTGGTATCAGTTCAATACAATTATTTAATCTGCAGACATTCAGATTCAGATTTCACCAACTGTTGTTATAGAAAAATAATATCCCGGGTCACACGTTGCATTTAGTTATCCTGTCTCTACTCTCCTCTAGTCTGGAACCGTTCCTCAGGCTTTCTTTATCTTTCACGACGTTTGCATTGTTGAAGAGTACAGGCCAGTTATTTTGTAAAATGTCTCGCAATTCAGATCTGATATTTCCTTATGATTAGACTTAGGTTGTGCATTTTTGGCAAGAATATTAGGAAAGGGATGTTGAGTTCTTCTCAGTGCATCATAGATCATAAGGTCAATTTCTTGGTTTGGGAGATTTTAAAACAAATTTGGATGATCAATATTTCCAGTGAGAAGGAAAATCAAGACACCTATAGAGACATTGGTGTGGTTTGCACAAGCAGTGGCGATTAGCTCAAATTTTCGAAGGACAGGAACAAAGGTTTGAAGACAGAGGACTAAAGACAGAGGGAGAAAATAGATAATGGCTGAAAACTGACACTCAGAGTGAGCTGAGGCCACGAAAAATGCTGAAGGCAAACAAATGGGCTTTTAAATGTCTTACTTAAAAAACACTAATTTCTTCTTTTGTCAATAAAAAATAGAATGTACCTATTGTAGGAAAAACAATAGTATAAAAATGAAAATAGCTTTTCCTTAAGTCCTACAACCAGTAGCAACCAGTAGCAACTACTGCTAATATTTTGGCACATTTCCTCCCGGCCTCCAGAAATTACATTTAAAGCTGTGCTTGGAGCATGAAACACAATGAGGAAGTGCTAAGTCTTCTCCGCTGGGGAAGGTGATGTCATGCAGGCTGGCAAGAGAGGGCAGCCTGTGTGTCCTCCTCAGTGAAGATGGCATCTATAATCTGGGAAGGATAGAGCTAAGCCAGGGAGGAGGCAGGGCGTGCATTCGAGAGCCCAGAGCCGCTGCCCTGGTCTTGGCAAAACTCAGAGGCTTGTTCCAAAAGATTGGAGCTAGGCAAATATTTTACTGATTTGTAAAAATAAAAGGATGGAGGGAGGGTGTGTGGTGACGGGGTTGTTCTAACTTGAGACTAAGCTGGGCGTAACCTTGATTCAGAGTTAGGAGGTTCACGGGGTTGGGGGGGGAGCAGGCAGGGAGCATATGTCACCCAAAATAGTCTTCACAACTGTCTGTCCAGGTGGGTACTTCTCATTCCTGTTTTACAGATAAGGAAACCGAGACTCAAAGGTAAGTGATGTGGCAGATATCATCTGCCCCACCCAATGTCCTCAGTCACCCAGATGTCACTCTAGAGAGTTCCCGTGTGTACTGATAGCTTCCTGCATCTCTCTGTGGAGTGATCTCTGACCTTTGGAGTGTGGGGGAGTTAACACCCTAAGAGTGACTTTCGACCAGGGAATTGATGATAAATACCCCAACTTGTTTGCTCCTTGATGAAACAATTTTTGAATCTGGTGAAAAACATATTACATAAGATTTGCCATCTTAACCATTTTTAAGTTTACAGTACATAGTGTTAACTACATGCACCTTGTTGTGCAACAGATCTCTAGAATTTTTTTATCTTGCAAAACTGAAATTCTATACCCATTGATCGACTCTTCTTTTCCCCCTACCCTCCAGCCCTGGCAACTACCATTCTGCTTTCTGTTTCTATGAATTTGTTTGCTTTAAATACAGTGTATAAGTAAAATCATGCAGTACTTGTCCTTTGGTGACTGGCATATTTCACTTAACATAATGTCCTCAAGGTGCATCTATTTGCAGTATGTGACAAAATTTCCTTAATTCTTGGCTGAAAAGTATTCTATTGTAGGTACATGCCACATCTTATTTATCTATTCATCCATCAGTGGACACTGGGTTGCTTCTACCTCTTGGCTATTGTGAATAATTTTGCTATGAACATGGGTAGGAAAATACCTCTTCGAGATCCTGTTTCCAATTATTTTGGGTGTATACTCAGAAGTGGGATTGCTGGATCATATGGTAATTCTATTTTAAAATCTTTGAGGAGCCTTCATACTGTTTTCCACAGTGCCTGCACTGTTTTATCAATGAGACAATTTTGAGCTGAGTTTTACACATTCTTTCAGAGAGTCCCAAGAGGCACTGATCATCATGGTGACCTACTCATAAATGCTCTCCTTCTACTGGCTGCTTTCTCTTCCCTTCCTCACTTCCTCACTCTCCTACCTGTGTTTCCTGGAATAACCACTCCAATAAACTACATGTACCAAGTCTTTTTCACAGGGTCTACTTCTGGCCGTAACTTAAACTAAGGCCTGTCTCTTGCTTCAGATTACACAGTTAGTAAGTGGCTCATCTGAATATCTATTGCTGTATAATAAATCACCCAAAACTTGATGGCTTAAGAGAGCAACTTATTGTCACTCATGATTCTGTGTATTAACTGCACTTGGCTGGGTGATTTTCACGAGGGGTCTAACATGGTTGCAGTCAGATGTTAGTGGGGCTGGAGGCATCTGAAGGCTCAGTTGTGCTGGACATCCATTATGATTACTCACATGTTGGTAGTCACTGGCTGAAAGCTTAGCTGGGGCTGTCAGCCAGAGCATCCACAATTGGCCTCTCCATGCGGTGTGGGCTTCCTCATAGCATGTAGCTGGCTTTAGAGAGGAGCATCTCAAGAATGAACAGTCCAAGGGGGAGGAATATGGAACTGCTGGCCCAGTTAAAGGCTTTGCCTGGAAATGGCAGTGTCACTTCCACCATATTCTTTTGGAGAAAGCACTTGTAGGCTCACCCAGATTCAAGTGTGTGCAGAAATGGACTCCAGCTCTTGGTGGGTATAGAGGACAAGTCCACATTAGTGAAAAGCATGTGGGATAGGAGATATTTAGGTGGCCATCTTTGGAAAATACAGTTGGCTACAGTGACCAGACCAGGATTCAAACTCAGGCAATCTGAGGTGAGAAAGTGTGATCTCAACTGCTAGGCTGCCTCCACTTAAGAGATACGTTTTAGGGATTCCCAACATTTCTAGGGGGCTGGAAAACTGGCAATAATAGCAAACTTGAGAAATGATGTTTTTGTTTATTATGACCCTAATTTTATGTCCAGACTGATGTGGCCTGGGGAAGTACAGGTCTCAAGTTGACTCCAAAAAGTAGAGACAGTAACTTTGATGTTAACTTTTGGAAATTGTAGAGCAGAGCATGTCATGGCTTATTCATAACTGTTAGAAAAGAGTGTAGTGATTATGAGGCAGGAAAGCATGGTGGGCTTGAGTCGTGTCAAACTGTGGTGGGCTGAATAATGGCCCCCCAGAGATATCAGGCCCTAATCCTTGGACTTGTAAATATGATAAAGAAAAAGGGTCTTTGCAGATGTGATTAAGGATTTTAAGACATTACTCTGGATTATCTGGATAGGCCCTAAATGCCATCACAAGTGTTCATATGAGAGACAGGCAGAGCGAGACCTGACACGCACTCAGAGGAGATAGTGATGTGAAGACCGAGCACAAAAAGATTTAAAGATGCTGGACTTGAGACTTGAAAACTGACGTGATGCAGCCACAAACCATGGAATGTCAGCAGCCCCCACAAGATGGAAGAGGCAGGAACAGATTCTCCCCTAGAGCCTCCTGAGGGAGCACAGTGCTGAGGACTCTGATTATGGTCCAGTGATACTGATTTCAGACTTCTGACATCCAGAACTGTGAGAGAATAAGCTTTTATTGTTTCACACCACCAACTCTGTGGTAATTTGTTATAGCAGCTATAGGAAACTAATACACAAGCTAAGATAACTTCCTCTGTAGACGGTGCTGGTGAACTTGTGTCCAGTCAGCATGTTAATAAAGGCTTGGCAAACTCCTTGATAATAAGAGGATTCCAGGGCATTTATGGCAGGTGGCCCCACTCTCTGCAAAATGTTTGTCCTTCAGGGGTCTCTGTTATCCAGGTGGTGGTGGAGTTCATAGAGGAGTGCGAGGGCACTGGGGTCAGCTCTGCCCAGGTCATGAGATCAATCAATTTTCTCATGCAGATGGGGAGAATCTAGGGCTTCAAATGTGCAGGCGACACAATGTTGGGGGGAGGAGGGAAAGTGATAATGGGATTGCGGTGGAAGTTATTTTGATGGAGGGTTTTAGTGGTCAATAGTGCGGTGTAGTTTTTTATAAGAACAAAATTTGGGGCACTTTGTGGGAGGGTAGTGTTCACTTCATAGAAGGGGATGGTCCTAGGTACTCACTTCTGGTTGGAGTGCATTGGAGAACTTTATTCCACTTTTACTATCTCCTTCCTTTTTTAAAAATGGGAGGCAGGATGGTAAAGAATCAGGAATAAGTGTGCTGAATCAGTGACTGTTTACCCCTCCATGTCCATTCTCTGCCCTTCTTTACTCTGCTTTAAGCCTCTGGAGGCCGAACTCTTTGGTCTGTGGGCAGCTTGGGCCTTGGAGGTGAGCAGAGCCTCCCGTTGGATGGAGGGTCTGTCCTTATGCATTAGTGTCATATGTTAAATTATCATCAGTGAAGTACAATTTTCCAATGATCTCTCATTAAGCTAATGCTATGGAACAAATCACCTTGTGTAAGAAAACACAGTGCCATGTGGGGTGGCTGGTTAGCTCAGTTAGTTAGAGTGTGGTGCTCTTAACAAGGTTCCCGGTTCAATTCCCACATGGGCCACTGTGAGCTGTGCCCTCCACAACTAGATTGAAACAACTACTTGACTTGGAGATGATGGGTCCTGGAAAAACACACTAAAAATAAATAAAAAGTTAAAAAAAGAAAAGAAAGAGAAAACACAGTGTCCTAAATCCACAATAATCATGTAATGTCACAGTTTCTGTGGGTCTGGAATCCGAGAGCTGCTTAGCAGGGTGATTCTGGCTCAGGGTCTCTCATGAGGCTGCCGTCAAAGTGCAGCTGGGTTTGCAACATCTGAAGGCTGGACTGGGGCCTGAAAACTGGTTTCCAAGAGGCCTCACTTACATGGATGGTGAGTTCATGTTGCCTGTTCACAGGAGGCCTCAATTCCTCATCCTGTGGACCTCTCCACAGGGCTGCTCGAGTGTCCTCACACTCAAGCAGCTGGCGCTCCCCAGAGGAAGAGCTCCCAGAGAAAGAAAGGTGGAAGCCACAATGTCTGCTATGACCTAGTCACATTCTGCTGTTTCCACAACCCATTATACAGGTCATGTGGGAGGGGACTACATTGTACAGTAGAACGGCTGGCAGGAGACAATGGTCTCCTGCCAGAGGGCCTGAGTGCAAGGAGATGGGGTCCATCTTGAGGCCTGGCTACCACAGGAGCAGCAGGTGGGGATGTGATGTGGCTAGAACAAAATGTGGAGAGACCGGAGCTGGAAGGTATGATGAAATCTGCCCCAACTCAGGTTGGCCAAGTTCTGGCCCTGCTTCCGGGATGAAGATCTCTGCTCCTCGGTGGTTCTGCCAGGGGGACTTCAACATGTGCTCGGAGGGAGTGAAGACCTCCTTTGAGCCCTGCCAGGATTGCATTACACCATCCACAGAGCAGGGCTTCGGGACGGGGAGGAGGAGGACGACGCATTGTGAAGACAAGAGCTGTGCTGGCAGCAGACAATAGCCTCCATTGAGGAAATATGACATAATGGACCAGCCAATCCATAGCCACCATGCCAAGAAACAATAGGTGTTTCAGGAGAGCACAGGAGGTGTTGCTGGTCGGGCCAGCAACGTGCCGTCATGCCCTTCACACCCTCCCACTCCGCTGTCTCAAAGGTGGTGCCAAGGGAGAAATTCTGCTGGGATTTGTCTGAAAAGGTCGGTTGTTCAAAACAGCTTTTAAAACACACAGTGTCTTCTAACCTTGGTTCAGTTTGTCCTTGCTTGGTTCAAAATGGTGCTTTCCTGATCCATTTCCCATAAAGCCATTACCTGTAGCATAAGGTGAAAAGAGATTAGGAACTAGAAAGAAAGGATTTGAGAATAACTTGTTTAAAAAGTCACACAGGCACACTGTGGTTCTGTTTCTGTGAGGTCTCTCTATGAGATCACATGTCCAACAGAGTGCTGGCTCACATGCTTTCCTAGGAGCAGGGCCTGAATGATGGACTCAGCCACATGTCTGGTAGCCAAAGTTCTGTGGGCAGCTTGGGCCTTGGAGTTGAGCAGAGCTTCCAGTTGAATGCAGGGTCTGTCCTTATTGGTCACATTTTCATCAGTGAAGTACAACTTGGCAATGATGTCTCATTGCAAAAAATACCTGGGACACTGAGAGCACAGAAAAATTCCCTTACACAGACTTTCCTTGGAAAATACTTGTGGATGCCAGGTCACCCAAGGCAGGGGGCACAGGTGGTAGACCTGAGTATTCCTGATGGGGGCACTGGAGAGAATATCTTTGTGAAAGAACCTGCTGATTGAGTGATTAAAGGTCATATTTTAACGTGGAAGGCCACCTGGAATATTTTCCAGAGCTGCCAATTGGGGAGGGCAGGCTGGTATTTCGATCAGGGTTTAGCCACCTACGAATGGGGTGAACTTTTTGCAAGTTTATTTGAGCCCTCGTGGAATGGATTGCTGACATCTTGTGGCCTTCCAGTGGTTGCTATCCCTTTCAGCTGCCCTCTAATTTCCTCCTGGGGAACTATCTGCCTTCCTCCTATTTGGATGTAATCAAGGAGGTCGCTGGAGTGGGCATTTTCAGGAACTGTGCTTAACTCAAAGCCAACCCAACTTTGCTCCATACCTCTATTGATCTAAATATCTGGGGTCCTGAACAGCTTTGAGTAAGTTGAATTTTCCATAAGTGAAACCATATTTTAATTATAGGGGAAGTTTGTTATTTAAAGGTAACTGGTTGAAAATGTTTGTAAAATCAAAAAATCATTTGTGCAAATAAATAAATCAATTGTGCAAATAATTACTCCCTGCTTTCTGTTCACTGAATTCATAATTTCTAATTGGGTTGTATACTTTCAGAGCATTTGTGAAAATATACCTTCTATTTGCTCCTCCTCCCTGCTCCCCTCTGAGCTGTCCCAGGTCTCTGTCTCCTCTGACCTGTGTCCTGGAATGCTGGACACTTAAACCTGCATCAATGGGCAACAATGACACATAATTTCTAGTTGGGTCCATCCAATGGGATGATATTTGGAGGGCAGGAGAAAAGTGAGGTCTGGGTATTTGTTCCTCCAGCTCCTTCCTTTCTGGATCCCCCCAGGTTGGGTATACCTGTCTTCTAAAGGCCCCAGAGCCTGTCCAGGGCCCTCTCCATGCTGTCATTCTCTCTGAGTTCTAGTAATTGTTCCTTCACCTTCAGGAATGGTCCCCTGTTATTGCTGGTCCCAGGATTCTGCATCACCCTGCATTGGTTTCCTAAATCCTCCGTTCACCTTTGTAAATAGTCTCTTTGTCAAACTCCCCTCAAATTGCCCAGTTTGAGTGTACCACCCAGGGACTGTGACTCACACGATATTCAAAATTTTATTCTGTACAATATTTTTAGATGCTTTATAGTGTCCTCTTCGTCTTTTGAAGGCCTTAGGAGAGATGTGGATATGTGTGTTCAATTGAATTGCTATTGTTTGAACTTAAAAAGCGGAGCTGGCCTTTGGAGAAGGAGAACAGTAGCTTTGTGCCTTTCTGCAGTGCAAGAGTCTACTGTGTTTTAAAAGTCACTGCTGTCAGGGAACATGGACCAAACTGAAGATGGTTTCATCTCGCAGGGGGATAGCTCCAGAAAGCTCAGAGTAAGTCCAAGCAGGACTGGAGAGGGAGGATGCCATGTCTGCCCCCACACTCACTGTAGTGAACTTCAGATGAAAGCCAAATCAAGGGCTGGGGTGGGGGTGGGGGGAGGAAAGAAATCAGGATGGAGTAGGTTGCCTGCTTCAAAAGAGATCCTGGGAGCTGGTTGTAGGGAAGGAGCATGTGGTCCAAACACCAGTCATAATTATTACGAAAACATCCTAGGCTAAAGGACAAGTCCACAAAATAAAATACTGGTGGAACATCAAGTGGGAAGCTAGGTGGCTGCTTACCGTGGTTGTACGTGTAATTGTAGAAGAATATTCAGTGACACGGAGAGAGATTCCTGGTGGTAAGTGGATAAAAGCAGGTTACAGCACAGTATGCAAATGTGAGCCTATTTTTGTGGAATAAACTTTATATTTACTTAGAGTATAAAAACTCGTGAGCTGGGGGGGAATCGTGTTTGGCTACATGCGAGGTATAGTGAGAGGGGAAGAAGATAAGAAGCCCCCATAGAGAGACAAAAGGAACTAACAACGAGCATCCGAGTCCAGTCCCTTATTCTTGTCGGGACTCCCCGAGCCCTTCCACAATCCCCCTTCTCCTGAGCAGCTCTCAGGAGAGGTCTGTTATTAGCTGCATTGGGAATATTGGACAGTTAGCATTGCTATCATCATACCCCTTTTCCAGATGTGGAAACGAAGGCTGAGAGAGGTCAAGAAACTTGGAAGTAAGTGGTGGAGCTGAGGTTCAAACCGAGGTCATCTGAGTCCAATACTGGACATTTGCCTCTTTGTTGGAGCCAGATGCCCTCAGGGTATGTGGGTCAGGGCAACGAGAGGAGTCAAGCAGCAACTCAGCAGGGATTACTAAGGGCATTTTCTTAATGGAGGGGCTGCTCACAGCTGGGAAGGCAGAGTGAAGGGTACCACAGGGGCGTTGAGGCACCACTAACGGCTAAGGGGATGTTTCACACTTTACCTGCAGGGCTGGGGAAGAGTGTCTCCAGTCACTGGTGAGAGGACGGCCACCAGCCAGGAGAAAGCCCCTGCTCATAACCTGGAAGGCGGGATAAACACTCTTCCTTTCTCTCCCGCTCTCTTTCCCTCTCTCTTTCTCTCTCTCTCTTCTCTCAGAAGCCCAGTCTCCTGCCAGCTTCTCCTGTAGCTGTTGGCTGGCTCCAACGAGAAGAGGAGGACTAGAGGACCAGGCAACACAGTCCCTAAGGCTCAGCTCTCCAGGGTGCAGGTAGGGTGGGAATGATCTAGGAAGCAGAGTCTAGCTGAGTCCTAAACTGCCTGGGCCTGTAGGACCATGAGGAGCCAGACGTGGACAGAGGGGTTTTCTGGAAAAGCTGCCAGAGTCACTGGACTGGAGGCCCACCCAAGGGAGGAATCCTCCCAGTTCTGCCCCAGGAAGTGCCCCACCTTCATGCCCACCTCTCCTCTCTTCCTTGCCCCTTTTGCCTACTTCTTCCTCTCCTAGGTTCTACTTTCTTTCTCCTTCCTCACATAGTGAGAACAACTAGTGGAAAGGGGGCAAGGAGCATACAGGACGGTTCTCCTTACCTCAAATCCCTACCGCGTGGTACATAACAGGCATGTGACAACTGTTTGTTGTGTGTGTGAATGAAGCAGGGAGTGAGAGACCCAGAGCAAGGACAGGGCGCAGGCAGTGATCCCAGAAGCACAAGGGAGGGAAGGGGGAGAGGGAAACAGGAAGGGGGAGGCTGACGGTGGGTGGGCAGTTACCAGCATAGGCACCTGACATCCATCCTACAGGGTTCAGCTGAGGAACCAAATAGGATGCACCTCAGGCAAAGAGAAGCTGCTGGATTTACCCCACAACTGACCCTCCTGGTTGGAGGATGGCTCCTGATGGCATTAAATCCCTACCATTTCTGGGCTGTTCTGAATGCAGGCTGAGCAGTCGAGGAAGCCTTCAGCTGGAGAAGCAAAGCCATGTGGGAACTATCCACCTAAGGGCAGGTGAGGTCAGAGGGGGACCTGTGAAGGGGAAACAGTCTCTTCACTTGAGGCCCAACTACTAAGCACCTGCTGTTTGCACAAAAGCTAATGGCAAGGCACCCACTGAACTAACCTCTGCCCACGGCCTGGAGGCACTGAAGTAGAGATGCAAAGCACTATGGGACCATGTAGAACATGCCCGGCTCACAATAAATGTTTATGAAAGGAACGTTCCTTGCAGTTGAGGGAATGGAGGAGACTGGAGGAGACAGGTTTGAATGGTTGAGAAGGGATTTAACGGTTGGAGAGGACCCATGGAGGGTGCTTCTTGTTCATCTGTAGGACAGGTATCCAAGAGAGTGAAGGCAAAGGAACTGGCACCTCGGGGTGGCGGGTGGGGCAAGACCAGCGTTGGGAGGAAAGTGGGTCTGATGATGAGGACTCTGAGTGCCTGGTGGACATAGCTTTTGCCTGCAGACAGTGGGGGGCCACCGTAGGTCTTTGTGTCTACCACTGGTGTCTTTTTGAGGGTGGCTTGGAGGGTGTGGGACGGCTGGGAGCACGGACCTGATTAAGGGACAGCTTGATGGGGTCCTTTAGCCACCAGCCGGCCTGATCCTTGAAGGGACAAGGGGCTTCAGAAAGACTGAGGCTGCCCACGTTGTGCCAGCGAGCCCGGAACTGGCCATTGCTTGCTGGATGTGCTGGACGCCTGCCCAGGCCATCTGAGGTGCTTCAGCAGAGGGTATCCCTGCCTCCTGGGCCACAAACTCTGAGTGGCAGCCTCGGGGGAGATTCCGATGACTGATCGTAGTGCCTGGTAGAGGAAGGCAGGCGGTGGCCCTCCCAGCGGTGGATACAGACCAGCCTTTGTGCTGAGGGGCACAGGGGCTGTGTAGGCTGTGTGCCCACTCAGCGACGGGCCCCAACACAGTCTCCCTTTGTGGGCTCAGGCCCAGGCTGGGGGCGGGACGGTGGCTGGAGGCAAGGGAATAGGTTTTCCTTGGAGTAGCTCTGCTGTGCTGTGCTGGGTGAGGTCCCCACAGAGCTAGGGCTGGAAGATGGCAGGCTGGATATGGGAGGTCCCAGGAAAAGGTTCCCTCAGGCCAGCCAGGTGACATCACACAGCCTGGCCTGAGCTGAAGGCCCTCCTGAATTGTCCCTTTGCTAATTAAAGCTGCTCAGGACCCAGGGCCCATGGGGCCTGCTGGTGGGCCTTATAGCTCTCAAAAGTCCAGAGTTTCAAATGCATACACATAATTGTGAATGTTGTATTTGCTCTGATGAGATTCCTGGTGAGTCGATGGGTTCCTGTGAGTCTTTTACTCAGAACCCCAGGCTTCCCAAGGCCCCAATCAGCTCCTGCCTGACCTTTTCCCCTGGCCTCCCCTCTGGCTATTTCTTTGGCAGTAAACACTCTGTAATTTGCTCTGATGATCTCACTGGGCAGGGCTGGCCTCACAGACAGGCAACCTGTGCAGTCACCCAGGGCCCTGTGCTTAGAAGGACCTGGTGTTTGGCTAAATGCTCTGCTGTCACCATCTTGAATTTCTTCATGATTTTTAAATGAGGGGCCCTACATTTTCATTTTGCACTGAGCCCCACAAATTAAGTAGGTATTCCCATCTCAGAGCTCTGGGAGGGGACAGAAGAGCACTGAGTCAAAGTCTGGCGAGGATCCTCGGTCACCTGCCATCTCTGAAGTCCCCTCGGCCCTCCCCGCCCCCACTCAGGGTAGAAGTAGAGAAAGTTAAATGACAGTCTCTTAAGCATTTTGCAAACATCAAATTACTCTAAAACCTGCAACAATACTATCTTTAAAAATAATTATTTCACTGAAATTATACATGCTTATTATGAAAAATTTAAATAATAAAGAAAAATACCAAGAAGAAAGGGAAGAAAAAAGAATTGAAATTCCATCATGGAGCAATAAGCATTATCAGCATTTTGGTGAACACTTTTACGGTGCTTTGAGTGTGTGTGTGTGTGTGTGTGTGTGTGTGTGTATTTATGTACTATCTTAGTTAGCTCCAGCCGCTATAACAAAAATAACTATAGTCTGGGTGGCTTAAACAACAAACATTTATTTCTCACAATTCTAGAGGCTGGGAAGTCTAAGATCAGGGTGCTGGCAGATTTAGTATCTGGTGAGGACCTCCTTATATGGCAGAGAGCAAGCTCTAGTCTCTTTTTCTTCTTATAAAGACACTAATCCCATCATGGGGGCTCTACCTCATGACCTCATCTAAAATTACCTCCCAAAGTCCCCACCTCCTGATACCATCACATTGGAGGTTAGAGTTTCAACACATGAATGTTGGGAGGGGACACAAACATGCATATATATAGTATGGTGTGTGTATATATATATATATATATGCACTATCTATCTATATATATATATGGTATATATATGTTACATATACATATACATACACACATATATTTATATGATATTCATGTTCATTTATATATCCATACACATTTACCCACATATAATTTTACATAAATGGGATACATACACACACACACACACACACACACACACACAGTGCCAAAAAAATGTATACACATTTTAAGAAAGGAAAAAACTATTAAAATTGTAATACTCAATATATACTGGTAACAAAAGATGAATACAAGTCACATTTGACTTCTGCAATTACAAGAGGTGCTCAAAGTGGTTCCCATCAGCGCCCAGACACTTCTGATTATGGTGAACTACTGCTTGAGCAACGTTGACCAAAGTGTCCACTTGTATACATTTTTTTGGCATCCCCGTATATATATTTACTTTACATTATGATTTGGGCTGTTCAAAGTCCAAGATATATAGATTTACCTCGCTCATTTTTTAACTGCTGCGTAGAATTCCATTGCACTTTTTTTCCACTGTATTTGTTAATTGTTTATTTATCAAGAGAAACTGCTCCTAGCCCAAATGCTCATGTTTCATAGTTCATGAACACAGGTCAGTGACAAATTTCCATAGTAGTCAACTCAAAGAAATACTTTACAGTCTGAAATCACTTAGCACTCTGAAAGATACCAGCCTTCCTCATCTCCTCAAAGTCTTTCATAGAATCCTAATTCCTGTAGAAATCTGTGTATGCCTTCTTCCTGGTTCAGTCACAGCAAACTTCTAGAAAGCTGCGACCCCCATGAGCTCCTCAATATTTATTATGGAAAATTTCAAATACAGCAAAGTTGAATAAATTGTACAGTGAACACCCATATACCCACCACCTGGATAGCATTTTGTTCTATTTACTTCATCATATATCTATCCATCTCTCCATCTGCCTATCAATCCATCTTATTTTTTTATACCTTTCAAGGAGAGTTGCAAACTTTAGTACATTTCACCCCTAAACACTTTAGCACATATATCATTAAGTAGAGTTGAATAATTATAATTCATTTGTTAGGTAAAATTTAATGCAATGAAATATTCAGATCTTAAGTGTACCATTTGCTGAGTTTTAACAAATGCATACACCTGTGTGAATCAAAACCCTATCAAAGTTCAGACCATCACCATCCTCCAGAAGATTCCCTCACGCTCCTGCCCTGTCAACCACCCCCACCCGATCCCTGAGACAGCCGCTGTTCTGATCTTTATTTCATCACCAGTTAGTTTTGCCTGTTCTAGAACTTCTTATGAATGGACTTATACTGCAGTCTGGCTTCTTTCACTCCCTATAACGGTTTTGAAATCCATCCACGTATAGCAGTTCCATTGTGTATATGTACCACTTGTATTCATCCATCACACTCTTCCAGATCACTCAACAAACTTTAAAAGGCTGTTTACAATTTCTACTTGACTGGATTTGTCTAAGGCCTCACTGCCATTTAGAGGAGGATCAAGATTTGTCTCCATGCCTCCAGGCAGGGAAGTGCCCTGAAGGTTACCATGGATTTCTGCCCTGACCCACCCTCTTGGGCTGCCTCTGCTCCCTCTGCCCCCAACCCATCCCGCACTGCAGGATTTCTTTTTCTTTCTTTTGTTCTATTAGTTTCATGTTTACAAAACACTGTGATAGTTAGATATTTATCATTTATACCCCTCACAAAGTGATAACTCCCCTCCCCCAATCTGCTACCCCTCTGACATCGCATACAACCATTACATTTCCACTAATTCTATTCCTAATGCTGTATTCCACTTCTTGTGACTATGTCTATCTATCTATCTATCTATCTATCTATCTATCTATCTACCTACCTACCTATCTATTTATCTACCTATCTATCTATAAAATTAAAGTTGACATTCATTATTGTTCAGCTTCAGCTTCAGGTGTACAGCTCAGTGATCAGGCATCTACACCACCCCTGAGGTGGTCTCCCTAATGAGACAAGTGTCCATCGGATACCCTACAAAATCTTTACAACATATTGATTACATTCCCCAAATTGACTTTCATATCCCCATGGCAATATTGTGGTTACCGACTGTGCCTTCTAATCCCCTCACCTTCCCCCTTATCCCCAATCCCCTTCCCATTTAACAGTATGGAGGTATCTCAAAAAATTGAAAATGGAACTACGTTATGACCCAGCAATTCCACTCTTGGGTATCTATCCAGAGAATTCCAAAATGCTAATTCGAAAAAATCTATGCAACCCTATGTTTATTGCAGCACTATTCACGATAGCCAAGACATGGAAACAACCGAAATGCCCATCGGTAGATGACTGGATTAAGAAACTGTGGTACATTTATACAATGGAGTATTACACAGCCATAAAGAAGAATGAAATCTTACCATTTGCAACAATACGGATGGACCTAGAGAACATTATGCTAAGTGAAATAAGTCAGACAGAAAAAGACAAATACCATATGATCTCATTTATATGTGGAATCTAAAAAATAGAATAAGTGAATGAACTAATCAGAAACTGCAGGATTTCTTGATGGATGTAGCACATTTGCTTCCTCCCTTCCTCTCCACTAATTTTCCCTTCGGCCCACTGTAGGCTGGCTTTGGTTTCCACTTCTCACTTTATTAG
Organism: Rhinolophus ferrumequinum; assembly: GCF_004115265.2. Classification (NCBI taxonomy): domain Eukaryota; kingdom Metazoa; phylum Chordata; class Mammalia; order Chiroptera; family Rhinolophidae; genus Rhinolophus; species Rhinolophus ferrumequinum. Next base: position 38,239,116 of record NC_046306.1, on the reverse strand, counting down.
GCCTCCCTGCTGCATCCCACATGGTCCGCCCCCTGCCTTTTGGACACTTGCTTCTCTTGCCCGTCCCTGTGGGTTTTCCTCCTGCCTCCCTGGCTGCTCTGACTCTGTTTCCTTGGCTGTTTTCCTCTGTGATCTGCAAATGTTGACAGTCTTCAACTACTGGAGGTTGTCTCTGTTCTCTGGGCTCTCACTCTCAGGTGGTCTTTCTCAGAACACAATTTAACATAATCAGAAACAGAACCTATGGCTCCCTTCTCTAATCTTGTCCTGCTCCATCTCCCTTTCTCACGTAACGGCCCCACTAATCCACAGTTGCTCTTGCTGAGAGTCTGGGGGCATCCTTGACTTCTCCCTCATCCTCATCTCCTACATTCAAATCATCACCAACCCCCATAGAGTCTATTTCTAAATCAAATCTTAAATCTGTCCCCTTCTCTTTATCCTCATTGCCATGGCCCTAGTCTGTGGGATACCTCATACTAAACATTTTTTTCTGGGTTATTTAAAATTCAAACATAAATGGGCATCTGGTATTTTTATTTGGTAGGTCTGGCTGCCCCTCTGTGAGGAGCTGCAGTTGGCCGGTGCCTCAACTCTGTCTTATCTCACCCTTGCCAAAGATGTGTCTGTCCCTGTTACCCGGCTTGTGTGGGCTCAGAGTAAACCAGGGGAGCCCTCTGCCTCCCCAGCCTGCCTACCCCACTTTCCCTTTCTGCAGCATTGAGGGGGTGGTCAAAACCTCCACAAGCCCCTGAGATGTCTGCACGGCTCAGCCAGAGCTGGGCTTCTATTCTACTCTCATTCCAGGCTGCTGGGACACAGATGTTTCCACTGTGCTAGTGACGCTTGTCCCAGAGTTCTGACTTTATGGGTGGACGGGACTGGTATGTGTGTGGCTCCCAGCACAGGGCCTGGCTCTCTCGGTGACCAATACACGATAGTGGTAGCACTCTCTGGGTCCTCCTCTTGCCCGCTTCCGGCACTGACACAGCAAAGGGCTGTGCAGGTGAGGAACCGGTTCTCTGATTCTTGGAAGGGGAATGCCCCTCTCTCTCCCTGAGTAGGTTTCTTTTGAAATCATTGCATTTAAACCATGGGTAGTAGTGAGGAGTCCTGTTTCGGGGCAGTTCTGGGAATTACAAGGACAAAGTCTGGCTTTGTGGCTGGTGGAGCAATGTGGGGGTGTGGACACTTCTGTGCTGGCTCCTCACGCCCACGTGGGACAAAGTCCAGACCCCACGCCAGGCCTGTGGCCAGCCAGCCCTGGCTTATCTTTCCAGCCTTCAGCCTCCTGCTCATCTTCTTTTCTTCCTAGCAAACTCCTGCCAAACATGGAAGCAGAAAGAGCTGGCCATTTGTGATCAGGGAGGACATCCCTTTACTAAAAGTCTGCTCATGAGGAAGATGTCACTCACTCTCAGTGCCTCGACTTTTTCAGCAGCCAAATGGGGCTAAGGAATTCTGCTTCCTTTGCAGAGAAAATGGGACCTACCACGCATCTGAGAGTTTAAGAGGGGTTCCTTCTGTCCACGTGGGTGGTTCTCCTTTGAGACCCTGCTCCCTGTCACCCAGGAAGGTTTCCTAACTGCCCCCATCGACTTGGGGCTGGTTCCTCTCCTGTTTCTGTGGCACTTTCTAAACTCCTCTGTTACTGACTTCGGCAATGTGTGCTTGGTGGTCATTTATTTTCACATTTCTTTCTGCCACTGCGTTCTGAGCTCTTTGATCTACAGGAGGCTGTGGTTCCCGCACAGAGCCTGGCACACGAATGATGCTCATGAATACTTAATGAAAAACCGTAGACTGTGAAATTTGACTGCCTTTGAGGTATCTATTAATAGAATAGAGAGAGAGGCGCCTCCTACTCCCCTGTAGCCACTCTAAAACAAAACGGTTAATTTCTGTCCCAGAAATTTCTGTCTGTTCCTTTGGCCAAGTGTAAGTCTTTTGGGGAAGATTAACTCTCCAATTCTGATTCGTTTTTTTGATGCCTATGAGAGACCAACACTGATTTTAAGCCAGGCCCTTGATTTGTGTTACTTTATTTAATTCTCACAAGAGTCCTATGAAATAGGTACTGTTACTATCATCCCTACTTTACAGTTGGAGAAACTAAGGCCCAAAGAGATTAAGTAATTTGCCCAAGTCACACAGCTAGCAGGCGGTACGCAAGGGATTTGATTCCAGGCTGGTCTAACGCTAAAGCTTGTGCTGTCGAATCTCTGGGCTACACTGTCTGAGGTTTATGAGGGTTCTAAAGGAATAAGGAAGAAAGCTTGGCGCGACTGGGTGCTGAGTGGAATGAGAGATGTGCGTGCTTTGTGCGTGTGAATGTGCAGGGAAGAGGTTGCTGCAGAGGGACTCAGCACAGGAGAGGGAGGACGTGGGGAGGTGACAGAGGGGCCCCCAAGTGGTCGACTGTGCTGATGGACAGGGCTGGGCGAAGAGAACCCAGGCTAGGGAGGCGGGGCTTGGTGAGCAAGCCCTGCCAAGCCCTCCCTCCAGCCCGGCACCCAGCCAGGCTACACTTGTGCAGCTAATGAGAAGCAGATTGAGGAGTGGGATGGGCTAGAGACCGGAAGGCTGGCTGTGCTACGTGGCGTCCTTCAGCTCGCCCTGAGCTTGCTGCCAACCTACCGAGAGCCGAGAGCTGAGAGTCTGGTAGGGCTTCGCAGCTGGATCTCTGTCTCTCTCTGGTTTTACTCCAGCTCGGTCTGTATTGTATTAAAAGATGGATTTAAACATTGCCAGCCTCAGTGAATGATGTGGAGGCCTGATGGAAACACTGGCCACCCACAAGAGGCTGTACCTCCAGTCACGGGTCTCCCCTTCCTTAACCCAGCACGTGAACGGTCCAGCCCACAGGCCTGAATCCTCCGAGGCATCCCGGCGTCACCCCAGGAAGAAAGGGTGCACAGGCTTCAGCAAGGGCTGCTCTGCTGAGCTAGTTGGCTCAGCCTCTAGAGGACATGAGAGTGGGGTGGTAGGCTCCATGAGTTGGAGTCTGAGTGTGTCTTGAAGACAGCTGTATCCCCAGCACCTTGCACTGTGTACTTAGTAGATGTACAATAAACATTTAAGCTGCATAAGATAATGGCTCTGCAAACAGTTTCTGGAATCAGCTATGGATCTGAACCTCAGCCCCACTACTACTTGCTAGCTCAGGAGAGGGCTTAACCTCTTTAAACTTTAGTTTTTCTATCTCTGAACTGGAGATAATAAGAGTATTTATCTTATGAAGGATGTTTTTTAGATTAGCTCTAATATTTATTGAGCACTTACTTTGTGTCAGGCATCATTTTAAGTGCTTTGCTTTTTTTCACTTATTGAATCCCCACAACAACCTAAGGCAGATAAATTATTGTTCCCATTCTATGCGTGAGGAAACCCCCCACCCAGAGAGGTTAAGTAACTTTCTAAGGTCACACAGTTGGTAAGAGTCAGAGCCAGGCTTCAACTCAGGTAGTTGGCTCAGGGCCCAGCTCCGAATCAGTCACCACTCTGAAAGTTGCGGAGTTTAGCATGGTGTCTGGCACATAATAAGTACTCACTGAAAGGTAGCCATTGATGTTTAACAAACAAGTGGCAGGTAAAGTGGAATGTCCTAGGTCTTCCTGAAAGAAGTCAAATGATGGAATTTTGTACCATTCACTATTCATTCATTTAGTCATTGAATCTTTAGTCAAAAACTCTCCTGCAAACTTTGTCCCAAATGCAGGGAGAGTGGGTGTTGGAGAAGAAATGACTCCAGGTTCATCATACTCCTTGAAGCCTATTTGGGGACAAGGAGCAGAGAGCCATTCATGTGAACTCAAGGAAGAAGGGGCTCCCTGTAGGAACCTGGCTTGTAAGAGAGGCCTCACGGCCTCATGAACGAGAGGTTGCCAGGCAACCTGGGGTTGTCAGTCACTTCTCTGCCAGTCTGCTCCCCTCTCCCTGCAGACTATATCTTCAAGGCTTTGTGCTTCTGCTGCCCCAAACCCAGTGTGTGACAGACTCTGGGTTACCATGATAACAGTCCTAATTTTATATGTTTTTACCGTTCCAAGGTCAGCATCATCTGACTGCAGTTGGGTCTTTCTGAGTTCAAATTCTGTTCCCTCGCCCCCAAGGGGTGGGGTCATCTGTTTCAAACTGGTTTGCTGCTGCTTCATCCTCAGCAAGGAGGGGGGACACGTCCATAAAAAACAATCACTAGGAAGGCACATCAAAATTATCTACGAGGGACAGACTAAGGGACAGAGCATCTCCAAGCATCCCTTTTAGATGACTATTTTGATGCTATTTTTATATTATCATCTTACCTCTCTTTTCTCAAGACTGTTAATAAGCTCCGAGAGCTATAGTTATAAGCCACAAGAATGTTTCAATTTACATTTCCAACCTTGCCACCTGCCAGTTTCCTTCACAAACCTGCTTTTATGGTTAGATGGGTCCACTCTGCCCACAGGTCTAAACATGTCAGGCACTTGAATGCTCACACTCTCCCCTTCACCCAGAACACCCTCCTCTCCAACTCTTAGTCAGCCCTTAAAATCCTGCTAATTTCTGTCTCCTGCACAAATCTTCCACATGATTCCAGCCTGAAATGGTCAGGATCCTCTGTGTAGCATTTATTATTTCTTCCACCCATTTGGTTGTCTCCTATACTATTGTGAGGGAAAACTTGTGAGAGACCTTCAAATGGATGAGAAAAAGATCACTGAGTGCCCTGTCTAGGGTACCCTTCCAGGTAACCTCTGCCTTTCATTGTCTTAGAGCTATTTCATAAAAGTAAGTCATAGAAAATTGATAATAATGCCAATGATTTGTGCTCATAGAAGTACAAATTAATTGTGTCCAGTGGAATTCAATTCACTTCTACCTATCCATATAGAAAATTATTTCAGCATTCTGATCACTGATATGTTTTTGGTTCTTCTAATTCTCCTTTGAACCACTTAGAACACTTCAGTTGGTTCCCTTATTAATGAATGAGTTAAATAAAATCTGTATATTTTGATGAGAGTCATAATTTTACCCTTTTTCCCCCAAAAAATTATTCTTTGACATTATTTAACTCTTGAATTAATAAAAGAATGGTTTGGCACACTGTATCAGTCAGTGTTTTGGGGTGCAAGAAACAGAAATCAACTGTGGCTAGCTTTAGGCAAAAACAGAAGCCATTGGGAGATTATTGGATAGTTTGTAGAATGAACGTATAGCCCAAAGTTGTGGGCTTAGAAAATTGACTAGAGTTGTGAGTGGTTTGGTAGCAGAACTACAGGCAAAGGCATGGGATGAAGTGGCTTGAAACACACCTCTGGACACTGCCACTGCTGGACATCGCTGCTGGTGGTCTCTGGCCACCACCGCAGCCACTGGCTGCTATAGCCATGAAATGAATGCGAACTGGTTCCTGAGTGTTTTCATCTCTCGCTCAACATTTGAAGTCCTGTGCAAGGTGATCCAATTGTCTGGGCCAACGCCTCTGCCTTACCCTGGTCTTCTGGACTAGGAGGTAGGGAGGGACCTATTACCCACTATGATCCCTGCAGTGGGAACGCATCCCCCCAAACAGGAAAAGAACCGCCAGAAAGTGACAACTATCTACCAGTCTTTTCTTGAGATTAAATTGTGCATTCTGTAAGTGCTATCACTGCAAAGTGGACAGGTACACAGATTCCTTGTTTTGATAGTGAGGGGGTCACTGAAGGGTCCAGTCCACCAGAACTTGTGGAGACATTATGCAGGAGGCCAAGGGAAGATACGGAATTAGAGAATGTCCTTGATGAGTGGGTCACAGAAGTTGCCTCTCAGTCCTTTCATGTTCCTCTTGTGGCCACTGAGCTACACGTGCCAAAGGTTCTGTGTGGCCCATAGTGGGCCCAGTCTCACGGTATGCTTTGGAGATTGTCTATCAAATGTTCATTAAATGGGGCACGTCTGCTTACCCCCAAATCTGGTTATTGTCACCAGTGGGAGGGAATACCACGGGCTGATTTAAAATAGCATCTGAGTAGCGTTTGGCTCCTGGGCCGCTTCCAAGCTTTGCTGGCACCAAACTTCTCTTCCTTGGTATGTTTTGCTGACGTGGCTTGCCATGGAGAGCTGGAGGCACAATTTGCTGAGGATCTGTTTGCAATATTGAAACCCTGCCACTGAGAACCCTCTGCACATTGCAGCTGTGAAGAGATGTGAGTTCAAGGCCAAGGGCAGCCTTCCAGCAAGAGCCTGACATCCCCCTGGGACACCCACGGCTTTGTCTGGGAACTCAAGCAGCCTTGGCTGCAATGTGTCCCCTCTCATGGGCCCTTTTGGGGAAAAAGAGTCCCTGTCTTCTCTTTGCTGGGTCTTCTCATCCCTCTCCTGCTTCTTCCTCTTCTCTTGTCTCACATTATGATTTCCAGAAGGCAGGAAACTCCACCTGGGATTTCGGGATAAAAGTTTGGCTACTGGGCTTGCTTGACTCCCTGGCTTGGGAGATTGGGGTGCTCCCACAATGGCTGTTAGTGCCAGGCTTGGAATGGGTGTCTCCAGTGGAAGTTAGGAGGGGTTTTGTCAGACAAGCATGTCATTTGCCCCCCAAGGGACGCCCTTGGCATTTGGTGGGGGTGTACCTGCTGGACAAGGGCAGGAAACCAGGTGTCCAGCTCTTCATTCCTGTTGAGGCTGCTTTCTCTTCTCCATCTAGGCACCCCCCCACCCAGCTCCAGACCCAGTCTACCCCATTGCAGCCCCTCAACAGGCCTCACCATCCCTCCCTTCTCTTCTCAGTCAGATTTGGGGTTCAAGTTACCCCACTGCCACTTACTATGTGAAGCTGGGCAAGTTCCTTCACATCTTGGAGACTCAGTTTCCTCATCTGTAAAATGGTGATGACAGTAAGACCTGTCTCAAAGACAGTGCATGCATGCATGTAAAATGCAAGCAGGGATTTTATTATTGTTGTTGTTTTATGTGTTTTTGTCTTTCTCTCCAAATAGATTAGGCAGTGAGTCTCTTCTTTCTCTTACCCTTTAATTTCCCACTGTGTGTGGCACCTGGTAAGTGTTTAAAGAAGTGTTGGTTGAGAAGTTGGGGAAGGGGATTAACACTGCTGAGCTGACTAGTGTCAGCAGCTGCATTCCACTTAAGGTTCAACACATTCTGCGAGGTAGGCAGCAGCACCCATTCTACAGAAGGTGAAACTGAGGCTGAGAGCGCTAGGAGGTGGTGAACTCAGCCCTACCAGGCTTCAAAGCCCACAGTCTTCCTATGGCACCATGCTGAATTCAAACTCTCCCTTACTATCCTTCTCTAGTTCTTTCACTCTATCAATCAGCAAATACCCCAACTGTGATTGATAGGTCAGCTGGAGAGAAAAGATAGGAGGAGTCAAGCTTTTCCTGTTTTGTCTTGTTTTTAAACCCCTTGCAGACATTTTCCTGCCCATCTGAAATGGTCTTGGGCCTCGTGTTTGAAAGGAGCCCCAGATCCCTGTGTGCAAAAAACTCTTTCTTTGCATTTCCTTGTGGAAATTTTCAGCTGGTGTGGTGGAGGTTGTGTCTTGCTTCCCTAGCTCAGGAAAGCTGAGAGCGTAGAGAGGAGACCCTGACGTGCTGCTGGGTCGGCTGGGGCTTTCAGTCCCCCAGTTTCCTGATTGGTTGGGGAGTCTACAAGCTATGCCCACAGCACAGCCCTCATCTGCCAAGTGTGGCAATGTGGTAAGAGGGAGGGTGCCCATGTCCCGAAGTCATATCCACCACTGTTACTCCACTGCTCCTTGAGCCACTTAGAGACTCAGCTTCTCCATCTGTTAAATGGAATAAGAGAACCTACCTCATAGAGGTGGTTGTGAGGGTTAGATGAGTTTACGCATGTAACTCCAAAACCACTATATTGGGAAACACCGTGACGTTCCCCACTCCCCAGGTGATCCCTGGGATAGATTTGAACAACCAGGTGCTGTTTGGGTGAAGTGTGTTACCTGAAGCAACCTTCATTCCTGGGTGTTTTGGCCGTTTACTTACTAGGGACTTGCTAGAAGGAGGCTAGGAAGTTTAACCCACATTTGGAACAGTTCCCAAGGGGGTGGTGTCATAGCCCTGCAACATGAGTGTGAACAAGTCTTTTAAAGACACTTAAGAAAGCTGTGTGCCATGCAGGGTGGCCTGCGGGGTCTCTGGTCCCGCTCCCCACATAAGAACGCAGGACATGGTGAGGCCAAAAAGGAACACCCACGGAGCCATGGATAGGGGAGTCACACCACCATAATCTCGCTGGCGGCTGGGTTGGAGACACAGGAAGCAGGAGCCACACCATCCGCAATCCGCAATGCTAACTGCAATCTGCCTCTCTCCAATCCACAATCCACACTCCACCCTTGCTAGCCCCCATTTTCTGCAGCGTAGCCACGGCAGTTCTATTAGTGGCCAATGGCTCACTGGTGACAGCTGATGGCCAACTAGCCACAGCTGATGGCCATCCAATCACAGTTGATGGCCATTTACTACCCGAGTGAGCACCTTTCCACGTGAGGCCAAGAGCCTGGAATCTGTACTCCTGGCTCTGTTCCCACACTATGTCAGTGGTTATATTACTGAGGTCATGCATGACACCTCAGGGATGAATGGAACAACGAGCTGCCCTAATGGTATGCAAATAGGTGCTGCAGGCAAGGGATAAAAATTCCACTGAAAGCATCCTCCAGATTCCAAAAATGCTATATCACCAAGAACAGACAAGAAGGGAGAGAAAAAGTTATGCTCAGAAAACTCCAATGACTCAAAGGGTGGCTTTGATGATGACAAAGATCCTGAGTGCAAAGATGACTTGGAGGAACTGCTATGAAATTGAGTCCTGGAATGAGGGTGAGGAAAGCAACGCCTCTAAATTAATACATCAGCACATGTAATAATATGTAATTGTAGGCATGCCGGGTAGGTAATAAATTAATTGTTAGAAATAGATGTTTAACTATTTCACTGACTTTAACAAAGATTATATATTCAGTTTGGTCACATATCCTTGGATCTTTTGACTGAGGATATGGGGACTTGTATTTTTGCGTTTTTTATTTAGGTGCTGTTGATGCCCTCCTTTCTTCAAACACCCCCTTTCCCGACTCCTGACTACTATCTCTTGTGACTCTGACTCAGGGCTTTCTCTGGCGACCTGCACTGGGGATGGCTGTGAGTGCCCGTGCATTAATACCCCAGGAGCAGCCCTCACCCAGTGACTGATGGGCTTGGGGTATAAATTCCCCACTTCCCTCATCCCTCATCCATTGAACAAGACGTTGCTAAAGTGTGTGTTTTGTACTGGCCCCGACAGTTCCCAGGGGAATTAAACTCCAGTTGCCCCAGTGGTAACCTGTTCAAAAACACACCCTTTATTGGCTGACTTCTATTCTCAGTCTCACTTTCCCACTCCCTTCCTAGTGCCTCGAGGATCTCTTCCAAATAAAGTAGATTGACTAGAATGTCTGTCTCAGGGTCTGCTTTTTGGGAAATTCAACCTATAGTAAGCACATCTGATATAGGATAGTGGTTATTATTATCACTTATCATTATTTTGATAAGATCAGGAAAATGGTTTCTGCTTTTCCAGGGCTTGTGGGAGCCCAGCCAGAGATCTTTTAGGTCTGGTCAGGAAGAAGAGGTCTGACTATATATTTATCTCAAAGCAATCTCAAAGTGATTCATTCTTTCTCTCGTTCTCACTCAATTATATGCTTGAGCAGTTAAGCCAAAAATCGGTCCATCCAGAGCAATTAAAAGCTTCCTTTGCCAGACCTTGGGGATTTCTCTCTGATCAATGAGAAAAACACCGCAGCTGAAAAACAGCCGAAATCAAAAACAGGGCAATTGTGTCTTAGATGTTCAGATGAGCTGAAACACCATTCAAATGTATTTTTAAAAGATCCTTTTATTTTCCAATGTGAAATGTGTGGTGTGTGTGGGGGGGCGGGGTGCGGGTCGAGGGGGCGGTTATACAAACGACCAGAAATTTCCTGTTAGTTTTCCATCCCCTTTGTCCCCAAACTTGAATTCATTTGTGAAAATTTGTATCTGGCTCCACCTATCAGCTCATGAGCGATGGTAAATTATTTATTATTACGTTTATGATTAGTAATAAACTAATAGCAGCAGAAATCATGCAACTCATAGTTACCATGTGCTGGTCACTGGGCTAAGAACAGCACATGTTTTATCTCAGCTGACTCTAATTATCCTATGAAGAGGTCACTGTTATTGTATCCACTTTATTGATGCAGCTATTCAGGCTCAGAGAAGTTAAGTGTTTTCTCTGAGATCACACAGCCAGGAAGTAGCAGAATGGGGTTATAAACACAGGCAGTCTGGTTTCAAAGCCTAGGTTTTTAACCACGGGAAAAGCAACCTGCTTTTCATCCTAGAAGGAAAGAAAGGACAGACTGCCTTGGTTGACTTCATTGACTAAGGCCAGGCTGACCCTGACTTGAAACAAGGTGGGTTTTGATTCTTATGCCATTTCTCCTTGTTGATCTCTTTTGTGAAAAAGTTGAACAGTTTTGTAAACTTGATTTCTCCAGGTCTCAGCTGCCCAAGGCTGTAGAAACGGTCATAGCCCAGGACATTTTCTGGGTCTGCTGTGCCCAGATGCTGCTGAGGTCCTCCAGCCTGGAGGAGACACCTCTCTGTGTGTCCACACACAAGCCATTTTCCGCTGGAGCCCACTGCTGGGTTAGGGAACAGTGATTGCTTATCTAGAAAGACAGGGTGATGTAAGAAAACATATCATGCTAGTCATATGCCATCATAGGTGATCCACTTGCAAGGGGTGGGAGAAGACCAGGAGGCTCTGGGGTGCTCATGGAGCCAAGGAGTGGATGAAGAATACAAAAGGTCACTGACAGACAGACATCTGGGAATGTATATAACAGAGTCGTCCCAGGTCCCCCCAACCATCATTCACTGTGTGTCTTTCACCACATCACTCCTCTGCTCTATTTCCTCCTCTGTGAAAGGGGTGGAGGGTTCAGAGGAACCCCGAGACCCCTCTTTACGCACCGGGATCCATGAGTAACACTTCCCACAGGTGGCTTAGACACTCCCACCCCTGCTCTATGCACTGTCTGCTCTCTCCATGTCCTTAGGCCAGTTTGGGTGGTTACGTGTCTAACTGAGGATCCAGCGGGGCTGTAAGTCTGTGAGATCAGTGCATGAGGACTTCTTTGTGTTTAGATTTACACAGAGTAAGTCTAGCACAGTGGTTCCCAATCAGGTGTGATTTTGACTTCTCAGGATATTTAGAAACATCTGGAAATATTTTTGGTTGTCACAACTGGGGAGAGGGTGCTACTGGTATCAAGTACATAGAAGCCAGGGATGCTGCAAAACATCTTACAATGTACAGGATGGCTCCCCACAAGAATGATCTGGTCCGTAATGTCAGTGGTGCTGATGTTGAGAAACCCTGGTCTAGAGGAGGCTATATAGATTCATGGGATGTAGGCAACAGGCACTGTGCAGACCCTGGTATTCCCTCCTTTTCGAATTCCTTTCCCCTAATAATCAGCAGACCACCAAATAATTATGGCTAACTCAAGACACAGTTATTCTTAAAAAAAAAAAAAAAAGTAATATATACACTTGTTAAGAAGCTCAATGCAAAATGGTTCAAAAGGTCGTACAACGCATATGGATCATCTTCGACATCCATGTATCCTGGTCTCCCTTCCCATTCCCCACAGGTAATCACCACTCACCTGTTTCTTGCATATTCTCGACCAGGATTTCTCAATCTCAGTACTAATGACATTTCTGACCAAATGATCCTATGTCATGGGGCTGTCCTGAGCATTGTCGCTATTTAGCAGCGTCACTGGCCTCTACCCACTAGCTGCCAAAAATGTTGCCAGACATTGACAAATGTCCCTGGGGAGCCCTGGTTGAGAAACACTGTTCTAGAAATAGCCTTCATATATTATCACATATGTCTTTTTCTTATGGTACTTGCAAACATTAGATGCTCAATAAATATTTATTAGAAGAATAGATAACTAAGAATCAAGCAACTTAAATAATAAGTCAAGTTCTATCTTAAATGCCCTATGGGTACAGGTTACATCTATCTTAATGCAAATACAGGATATGAAACAATTTTCCCCTGATTTTTATTTTAACAGTTTTGCTACCCAAACTCTGTATTCATCTCACTTCTAAAGACTCGGATGAGGGGGATGTGTCCCAGATGCCTCAGAAGCAGCTGGGCTGCCTACAATAAGGAGGATAAAGGCCCTCCCTGCATTTGAGGGTCTCCTTCCCCTTTCCTGACTGAGGTGGGGAGGGTATCAGGGACATGCTTTGTTTACCCCCAGGGCCTCTCCCACCGCAGCTGTCCTGCTCTGCCAACATCTGGCTTTCGTGACAAGTTGTGGCCTTGGTTCTGGAAAGAGTGCCCTTCCTAAGAAGGTGGGGGCGTTAGTACAGCTTGGATAATCAGCTCAAAGTCCATTTTGTGTAATTCTGGGCAGACTGCCCAGTTCTTCCTGGAGAGCAGCTGGGCCTCGGATGGCCTCAGGATTTTCAACGTTTCCTGGAGTGGAGTGGGTGGGGATCTGGGAGCTGAGCAGGTGATCTGTGCCCACAGCCAACAGGACCTATTCTGGGTGGATATTCTGCCCAGGGCCTGCTTGCTGATCACCTACTCTGGGGCTTGGGTGGGGTGCATACGGGAATTCACAGGGAATGCACAGTCGGCGTGAAGGGCAGGGCCTTGTGAGCCCCCCAGGGAACAAGACAGATTATGGTCATGAGTCATGTGAGAGGTGTGGCTGGGAGTGTTGGCTGGGAGTTCAGTTGAAGATGGGCTGAGGGGGTGTCTCTTTGTGGTGGTTTTAGGAAAACTGGACTTATTACACAGTGGCTCAGTGCTTCAAACACATGTCCCTGGGGAAGCTGCATGGCCCTGTTCAACCATGAGGTCCAACCACAAGGATGAGGTCACCCAACATGGTTTTTCACTGGACTCTACTAGTTCAGGTGGTCACAAAGGCCCACCAGGTTCAAGGTGAAGGGACATAAACCTCACCACTTGATGGGAGAGTGTGAAAGTCACATTGTCAAAGAACACATGGAATGGAAAATACAGTTATGATCGTTTTTTGGAAAATGCCATCTGCCACAGGGCTGTAATGGGGTCCAATCCTGGAGAAAAAGGTGAGAGCCAGGCTGTTCCACGTATAATCCAGGAGCCTCAGAGCTCCACTAGATCCCACTGACTATTTCCTTTTAAGCTTCTCTTAACAGCTAGGACAAGCCCAAAGCTGGGGTCAGGTTCAAGGGACCCAGACGTGTTCTCTGCCCAAGTCTCTTCTTTCTTCAGCTCTTCTTGTGTCTGTACGGATAGGGGGGTTGGGGCAAAATGGGAAGGGAATAGTCACGTGAGTTTGCTAAGTCTGAGATTTTAGGCTAGCGACTTTTGTCTATCCCAGAACATTCTTCACCCACTATTGGATCCATCTCTTTCCCCACCCCCTCCTTCCTCATCATCAAATCTGTTCTCAGCATTATCCCAAATTCCTTCTTGAAGGAATGACTTACAGCCTCTCATTGACCTGGAACCTCCACTCCTCGGACATTATTCTCACGTGGCCACTGGTAACCTCTGATCACCAAACCCTTTCAGGTCTCACTTTGTTTGCTTGGCCTCTCTGTAGTATCGATCGTGAGCTGCCTGCCTTCTTAGAACTCTTTCTTTGGCACCTCACACATTCTTCTACATCTCAGACTGGATCCTTCTTCTTCCCAGTATGCGTCCTTCGTTCTCTCCTCTCACTGAACCCATGACCTCATCTATCCCCTTCTAGCACTGACTACAGAATCTATTCCTTTGTTTTCTACTTATCTCATGAGCTCTGAATCTCACATTTCCAACTTCCCACTAGATTTCCCAACCTGGCTGATTCCTAAAAACCACAGTTTCACTGGACCAAAGGTAAGCGTAGGGTCTACTTCCCATCTTGCTCTATTCCTTCCCATGACACTGAGTGTCACCGTGCAATACATCAAGACAGAAACATTGGAGCATCACTGATATGCCCTTCTTCCACTGCCACATTTTAATTGTATGAAGTTCTAGAAAGTTTATCACTGGAATATCTTTTGAACTCATCATTCATTCATTCTTTTGGTTAGGAAATGTTTATCGGGTGTGTACTGTACTCCGGGCACTGTTGTGGTGGCTGGAGATACAATTTTAAGCTCCACAGAGTCCTGACGTTCTACAAGGGGGAGAAAGACAACAAGCAAATAAAGAGTACGATAAACGGTGGTAAATGCTGTGAGACAATGAGGCTGGGTGAGGCGCTGGGAGAGGAGGCAACATGATTGTTTTATGTCAGGTACACAGGGAGAGCCTTACTGATCAGGTGACGGCAGAGACTAGAAGGTAATGAGGGTTAGCCGTGTGGTTATCAGGTCTTTCTTCTCATTCCCATGGCCACAGCCCCTCATTCTTTCCCCTCAATCACCTGTGAAATGGCAATGACCTCTTTGCTTCCCTCTCCATCCCGTTTCAGTGGATTTCTGTCTCACACAGAACAAAGTCCTAACTATGGCCTACAAGGGCCTTCACAGTAGGGCTCTCTCTCTCTTTCCAGCTAAGTCATACTGTGATGGGCAGGATGTTAAGATGGCCCCATGGTCTCCACCCTTCATTGTTATCCCCTGTGTAATCCCTCCCCGTAAGTGCTGGTAGAAACTCTGACTGGCTGCTAGCCAATGGAATATGGCAAAGATGGTGGGATGTCACTCCTTTGATGAGGCTGTTATATAAGATTCTGTATTAGCCGACTTTACTGAGAGAGATTGTCCTGCTGGCCTTGAAAGAGCCAATGGCCAGGTTGTGAACTTCCTGTGGAGAAGACCACAAGGCAGGCAGCCTCTGGGAACTTTGGGTGCCTTTAGGAGCCAAAAGCAACTTCCAGCCTCAAGCCTGTAGGAAGCTGGGACTCTTAGTCCTGGACTCCCAAGGGAATGAAGTCTGCCAACCATCTGAATGAACTGGGAAGCAGATTTTCCCCTTGTTAAACCTCACATGGGATCACAGCCCCCGCCAACACTGTTTGTACCTAGTGAGCTGAAAACCAAGCAGAGCTAAGGTCAGTCCTGACACACAGAAACTGTGAGATAATTAGGGTGTGCTGTTTTAAGCCTCTAAGTTTGTGGTCGTTTGTCACACAGCAATAGAAAAGCAATACACCTGCCCTTTATATCC
Source organism: Rhinolophus ferrumequinum (assembly GCF_004115265.2). Taxonomy (NCBI): domain Eukaryota; kingdom Metazoa; phylum Chordata; class Mammalia; order Chiroptera; family Rhinolophidae; genus Rhinolophus; species Rhinolophus ferrumequinum. Next base: position 38,223,894 of record NC_046306.1, on the reverse strand, counting down.
TGTACAAGCCCTGCTCGAAACAAGTTTTCTCTTTTATGCCCTCCTATGAACACAAATTCTGTACACAAATTCTCTAACTCTACATTTTCTTTCTGGTAAAATCATGTTTGTCCTTCAAAACTCCATTCGAATGTAAATTCTTCTTCTCCACACACCAGTAGCCCTTGGTTCTTATCTCTCCGTACTCGTGATGCTGGCTGGTATTTGCCTGCATGCATGTCCTCTGTCTGATTCATCCGTTCCTCTCAGAGCCTAGCTCAGTGCCTGGCTTCCAGCACATCAAGTGTTCCTCACTTAGGGGTGTGTATGTGGGGGCCTGAATGGACCTATTATCTACAAAGTCCCTAAAATTGCTTGCAGAATGCTTCTCATGAGTAACTTTTCTGGGTCCATAGCTTTCATCAGATTCTCAGAGAAGCCTGAAGTCCTAAAAAGATTAAAATTGATCGAGGCAGGGTGTCAATACATGTCTTTTGAGTTTAAACCACTGGATTATTGACCACTAAGGGGATTTTCGCTCTAAGCCTTGTTGCTAACTGTGGCTTTGCTAGAGGAATTTGAAGCTTCCTGGGCATTTTTCAGGAGAGCTGCTGTTTAGACGTTTGTAAAAGCAGTCATGTAGGCAGCCATAGCTCCACCCAGGGAAGAAGGTGGTCCAGGCAGGGGAGAGAGAAAGGAGGCAGGGACAGCGCTGGGGTGCAGGGAAGCCCACACGTCTAAAAAGAAGAAACAAAGGGAAAATCTTGGAGACAAGGGGGTGGGGGGGCCCTGGAGGCTGGCTAATTCTGTGTTGAAGGAAGGACTGCATTTCTCCTTCTAATTGTGCCAGGTGCTAGGATACCTGTTCCCCACTGCGGGCTCTCCTGGGCTCTCAAGGACTGCCTTTGGCAGTGCCGGTGTATTTTTAGACCTCCGGTAAGTGGAACAAAGTGCTCTGAGAGGCAGTGCTGCACTCTTGGCTCTTGGCTCTGGGCAACGCTCAGCAGCTTTCTGAGAAAGTACAGGACTCCCACTCCAGCCACAGCCAGGATGTGGATCCAGCTCCCTCATCTCCCTCTCAGGCTCTCTCCACAGGGGTTTAGGAGGCTATCTCCTACAGGGGCTGGGGAAAGGGACATCCGTGTCAGCTGCAGGGGGCAGGGATATGTGCTCAGGTGGTTTGGGGAGTGAGTGGGATGGCCTTTCACAAAGAGGGACACTGCACAGAGCCTGATGCTTGCCTCCTCTAGCCACTCACTCTAGAGGAGAAAATGATTTGTCCTGGGACCACCTGGAGTTAGACAGTCAGGGCAGGGAGCTCTAAGACAGGAGCTGGGAGGCTGGGTAAGCCCCTGACTGTAGCCAGAAACAACCATCCCTGAAGGCTGCAGTGAAGGGAGGTGCGGGGCAGAGTGGCCGGAAGCCACTTCCTCATGACTGGAGTGATGAACTGTCAAGGTCAACCTTGAGCATTGATCTACCAAATATTTGCTTGGATCACTGACCCAGCAGACCTCCTGCCTTCACCCCTTCCCACTTGTACCCGGGCCTGCCACAACAGGGTAGCCCTACCCCTTAACCCTGGAGGGGTCAGCACTGTTTCCCAAAAAGGCCTCTCCAGGCAAGTGTGGCTGGCACAGCCTCCTCCTGGTGACGTGGGCTACAGTGAAAGTAGATAGACTGGGGGCTGGATCTGGCATTCCCATAGACCCTTTTGTTTGAAGTGACTACCTCAGCGAACCACTGATGTGGTCAAGGTTCAGCATAGCTGCCCACGTAGAATCAAACTCCACAAGGCTCGGCCACCACTGACCACTCACCCACGCCTGGAAGGAGAGCACCTCGCTCCTTGAAGCATAGAGAGAGGGAGGTCAATAAAGGGGTTGGCTTGGGTATGGGAAGAAGGAAAGAACTAATCTCTGCCTGTCTGTCTCTCTCTTTCATGAACACACACTCCACTTTTCTACCACGCTAAGGTCTGCACAAGCCCCACCCGCTGAATCCTTGTGACCCTGTGAGTAACTCTTGCTCCATTTTTATTAATTAGAAACTAGAATTCAGAAAGATTAAACAACTTGTCTAAGCTCACACAACTAGCAAGGGGGAAATCTGGGTGTCAAATCGATGGCCATTGGACAACCTGCAGCTCCCAAGAAGGGGAAAGAGAGGGAGAAGTTCCAACACCTGTTCTCTGAGACTCTAGAGCATAAGGTGTAGTAAAGGGCTGAATACAGGGCGGAGCTGGGTGCCTGTCTAGACCGCTTACTTCCCAAAATCGCAATGGGGAGAGAATTAAACTTCTGTTTCGTTGGGTTTTCTGTTACTGGAATCTAAACCGATACTAAACAATACACTAGTGGTCTCAGCCCCTGTCTCTACCTTTGCCTGTGCTGTCTTCTCAGGTAGTCTTTATTTATCCTATTTATCCAAGGCCCAGCTGAAATGCCACCTCCCCCACAGGGCCTTACCTAATCTCCACCTCCCCGTGAACTACCATGTTTCCTCGAAAATAAGACCTAACCGGAAAATAAGCCCTAGCATGATTTTTAGGATGACATCCCCTGAACATAAGCCCTAATGTGTCTTTTGGAGCAAAAGTTAATATAAGACCCGGTCTTATTTTCGGGGAAACACGGTATGAGTTCCTTTTCTTCTAAGTCTCTAGTCTCTCAATTTACTTTATGTACTGGACTCATCACGTTCTGATTGGGGTGTTATAATCTTTCACTGTGTATCTGTCACCCTTTACTCCTTAGGTTGGAAGAGACACTATTGGTTTTGGCCTAAGGGCAGTGGTGTACTATAAACAAGGTCTCTGGAGAAAAAGTATTCTGATTTGTAGCGCTTGCCAATTTCCATGGTGTAAATACTCTCTCACTGTGACCAATTTCAAACTATGCTAGTTTAACAATGGGCTCACAAGGTTCCTGAATATTTAACAGTTGGCTCTTGTGAACCAGTACTTAACCTCAGTGCTGCTTACGGGTCTGCCCACTGCTTACACTTCAGGTTCGCACTTAGTAGGTGCACATTGGGCTGGTGCTACAGAATCCTTGCTTGGATGGACGATTCAATTCAACATGGTTTTTTTGTTTTGTTTTTTTCTGGAGCCCCTGCTAGAAGAATTTTATTCCTGGAAGAATTTAGAATGGACCTCTGGGGAAGATCAATTGCGAACGTGGTGACAGTCCTTCTCTCCTCCCTATAACCATTCCCCTTTGCAATGTGACTTTGCAGTTTTCCCTACCAAGACCTGGGGCTAAGTTCTCAATCCTTGAATCAGGCTTGGACTTGTGACTTGACTTAGTTATTGGATTATGGTGGAGATGACTTCATGACCATTCTCAACCTGGGCCTCAGGAGGCCTTGAGCACTTCTGTTTTTGTCTAGGGATCCTGCCAGATGTAGAAAGCCCAGGCTACCCTGCTGAGCATGAGAGGACACATGGAGCAGAGGCACACCATCTCAGCTGAGCCATCTTTGATCAGCCAGGTCCGGCACACCCAGCAGCTGGACAAAGATTTGGGAGTGAGCCCAGCTGGGATCAAAAGACTCACCCAGCTGAGCCCAACCCAAATTTGCTAACCTGTAGAATCATGAGCTAAATAAATGGTGGTTGTTTTAAACTACTAAAGTATTGGGGTGGTTTGTTATGCAACAAAAGCTAACTGATAAAATACCATCTTTGCATTCAGCAGTAGCTTGGCTTTTGACTGGATTGTCCATCTCTGAGTGAGGTAGAAATATCCTCCTGTTCCCTGTAGCTTCTCAGCCATGAGCTAGAGCTCCAGGTATCAGCAGTGCCGACCCCAACAATACACCAGTTCTGGCTGAGCATTAATCCTCCCCTAAGCATATCCTATAGGAGGTGGAAGACGTGGACTCACTGGATCCCCAATAGAAGAGTTGACAATAGACCTGGATTGTGTGGCTGTAGAACTATGCTAAGATGAGCGCTCCCGTCCTTTGACTTTGCCTGTCCCATAAAACCACAGGGCTAGGTCAGAGCAGCGAAAACTTAATTGCCTTTTGGGGGAACTATCTTATCAGAAACAGGAAAACTCACCAATTCCTCTTTACTACCCTGTAGAATAATTTTTTGTGTGTGTGGGAAAAAAGGGTCCTAATGTATTTACGGTGGGGAGAAGCAAGAGAGTTATGTCGTAAACCAAACTTAATAAATTCCTACTTTCAGTTCAAGAGTAAAATCTTGCCTTAACATGTGAAAGAATGTGTGAAAAGTCCAATCCAAGCCATTCTGCCTTCTAGGTTTAAACTATCGAAACTCTGTAGTAACAAAAGGGCATTCTACAGAGAGAGGAAGCAGGTCATGAAGCAGATTTGCAGCTGCATGTGGTGGTGGTATGTGGTTCTCCTCTCACCAGCTGTATGACCTTGGGAAACTCACCCACCCTCTCTGGGCCTGAAAATGATATGGAAGACCGGAGAGCTCCACAGTCCCTTCATGATGTGGTTTTTTCATTGGTCAAATGGAAAAGCCAGGGAGAGCCAGAGAGGCTGCTGAGAGTTGACTGTCCACTCTACTATTGGGGGTGCATACTGACCTCCTTCCATTCGCAGACAATGTACTCTTTGTGCTGACATAACGTAGAGCTAGCACTACATGCTCGTGCCTTCCCAGTTTGTATTTGGCCTTGTGATACTGTCCACCTTGGCTCAGGGGGCCAGGAGCCTTGAACATGACTGGACAGGTGGGGAAATGTCAATAGTGTGTTAACAGTATGGGTTAATTAGTAGTCACTCCCTCAGTGAGTGTCTCTCGTTGACGAGCTGTGTGACCCTGGGCACGTTACGCTACCTCTCCAATCTTCCATTTTTTCCTCTAAAATATGATGTCACATGACACTTTTACAATGTTGAATCACAATAAATATTGAATGAAAACACCTATAGTGATAATACATGCTTTATTACATAGAACATATACAGAAGTTAATTTTTTTTCTATTCATTTAATAGAAAATTATGTTGACCAAGGATCTAATTTGGTCTCAAGCAGTCACACTGCATACTCAGACTTGGGATGTTCTCGTTCTCAGTTTCAGAACTTTGACTCTGTTCAGTTATTTGTGGACACCTGGAACACACTATTTTTTCCACTATAATAATTTTTTTTCTGGGTTTTCTGGGGATACCATTAGTGCTTATCTTAGAGGGTTGTTAAAAGGTTTAAATGAAATAGTCCATTCAAGCACAAAGCTTAGTGCCGAGGCTAGTAGATGCTTCATCAACAACTGCTGCTGTTGTTATTTCTCCAGAATGCTGTCTGTCTGGTCCTGCTAACAGGAGTTAGACTCCAGCTCTGGCTGGCAGGGCCATTCAAGAACAACTGTGCAGGGAAGGTCAAGTGTTGAGAATCCATTCATGCTGGCTCCCCAGACTGCAGGTCAAGTAACCTGAGGTGCCACCTAAGGTCATTCTTCCACTATCCCTCCTGATGGGGACTGACAGACAGCACCTTGTCCCTCACTGCTTATCCCCTCCACTGTATCGGTCAGAAGAGACTCAAAGATGTCAACTAAGGCCATCTTGCCCTCAAGTAAGCATAGGAGACCTTTTCATCTCCATTTTATAGCAGTGGAGACTGTCTTATTTGTCATCAATCCATCTCTCACCCTTCCCTGCTCTGCTCTGTGTTCAGGGGCCTGGCCCTGTGGACTACATTTCTCAGCCCCCCTTGCACTCTGGTTTCCTGTGCGTTCAGCCAATAGGAGGCCCTGGTGGGGGACTGGTGCTTGGGAGGAAGGGAGAAGCCAGAATTAGGCTCCCTGCAGTGCTCTCTGCTTCAAGTGGTGTCTCCAGCAATGGCTCGATCTCCTCCATAATTCCAGCACCTGCTGAACATAGTTCCAGCTCCTGATTATACCCTTTATTCCTTTGTTCCTCCAGCCCTAGGGAAGTAGCAGTTTCTTACTGCTAATGATCCTTGGGTGCTTTATCCTCCCCATTTAGGTTTTCAGCTCTTCCGTCACCTTTGTAACTCCTTTCTTATATTGACTCACCATTGAGCCACTTAGCCTGGGCTCTGTTTTCCTGATGGGACCCTGCCTGCTGCAGTTACCATGTTAACCATCTTGCAGACAGGAGCCCCTGGGACACCCCTCCGGTCTACCCTAGAAGAAGCGGGTGTGCTGGATAATCTAACTGGACGTGTCCCCTTGGCCTTACCAACTCCTGACCCTGCGGTGAGGAACATGGCCTACAAGAGGCAGAGTGGGGCGCTGCAAGGCCTGATGCCTCGAGTCAAAGGGCAGCACAATGGCTGGGCACCCTGGGAGTTAGCTCCTCCCTGGTGGATCTACTCCTGACTCTTTGGACCTTCTGGGGCGCATTCCTCTCTTCCAAGGGATGCCAGGTTCAGGTCATTTCAAGCTGATTCTCTGTCCTCACCCATCCTGTGATGTAATGGGCAAGGTCTTTTTCTAAATAAGCAAAAACCCTAAAGTCAGTCTCTGTTGTGGCATCCCCTTTGAAAGGTGATCTTGCACAGAGGGGAAACTTAGCCCACCCCCGCCTTGGTGTTCAAAAGCCACAAGCCCATGACTTGCCCATGTGACCCTGTCTCACACCTGCAAGCACAGTGCCTGCCACCCCCTTCCTGTTCTAGACCCCATGGTGGCCCTCAGCTCCCAGCTGTCTCCTCCCATCCAGGGCTCTTTGCTGCTCAATATGTCAGCCAGGAAACATGTGGGCAGATGTTTTTGGCAAACCACTCAGCTGTGGTTAACCTGTGAGGGTGGAAGGGGGTGAATGAACCACCTGGGGATTCCCCTCCCCTGCCTTTCCCCTGGGACACCCAGGCTCTCTGCTGGGGTAAGCACCATATATATTTATAGTGGCAGTGACTGTGGGAGCTCAGGGAATAAATAATGGTGGCTGAGGACTTTGGGTGTGCTTCATTCTGAATTGAATTCCTCTCCAGCTGCCTGTAAGGTCAGGAGGCTCAGACTGCAGCAAGAGCTACAAGCCCTTGATGTAGCACCCAAGGGACATGCTGTGTTGGGTTTTTAGAGCTGAGAAGCCCCTTTTATTACAGACCCATAGAGAAGCAGGGATTTGGCCAAGCATTCTGACTCCAAGGGGGCCCAGGCAGATCTGGCCTCACAGGCTTCCTCTGAGCAAGTGTGGGCTCAGCAGACTGCAGCCAGCTCCTTAGAGTGTGGGGTGGCCTAGGAGGTGCGGGCTCTGAGCCAGCTCCTGGGCAGCTCTTCTGGAGGTGAGCTCCCAGGTACTAATGGACTACTGGGTGTTCAAGGTGACAGGCAGGACCTCCACCTGTGGTCACAGAAGGAAGTGCCCTCTGCAGCCGACCCCTGAGATAACACCTGTGGCAGATGTGCTGGGGCCAAAAGTGAAGGAATACTCATTCCTGGGATGTGTTGCAGGGAGCTGCCTGGAGGAGGCCAGAGAAACACTTGTGAGACGGTTGTGCCAGGGAAAACTTGCCAAGTTCCATTTTAAAAGTGAAACAGAATGAACCTGTATGTGTGTATAATGGCTGTGTGTGTGTGTGATATGTACATGTGTGTGTGTGCGTGCATATATGTGTGTGATATATGAGAGACTTCTGTTTGGCATGCACATATTTATGTGTGTGTGCATGTGTGCGTGTATGGGTGCACAGGAATGTGTGTGCGTAAGTGTATTTTGTGTGTATATGTATGAGCAAATATGTGTATGTATATAGGTGCATTGTGGGTAGGCGTGTGTGTGTTTGTGCATTTATGTGTGGCATATGTGTAAGTGTATGCGTGTGTGTGTATGCATATGAGGTTTGTATGTGTGTGTGTTGGTGAAGAAGTGCCCAGCCTATGTCACATTATTGGCTCCTGGTTTTGTGCCCTCCCAAGGGAGGAGGCTGTAGGGTGGTAACAAGCCATCCCTCCTCTCACCATCTATTGCCCCAACCTTTTCCTGCTACAGGCTTTGCCTGGAACCTGCTACTGGTTTAGTATTGCCCGAAGATTATCTGTCTTTCCCATTAATAAAGATGTGCATATTCCTTGAGAAAATTTTGGAAAATACAGAAGAGCACCAAAAAGAAAATAAAAATTGCCCTTAGTTCCAACACCTAGAGTCTTGGCTATGGCTTAATAAAGTTTTATTCTCTGGGTAACAAGGCCGTGGTGGGACAGAAGAGGAAGGAAACAAGCAACATCATCACCCCAGGGCCCTTGATCCCTGACCCCACACTGGCCAAGTCTTTGGAACCTGAAGTCTACTAAATTGTCTTCTTTTGTTGTTACTGAATTCTTTATGGTTCACAAAATCCCTGAGGTGATTAGTTTTGTCTGAGCCATGAAGACAGACCCACTGACCTGGGTTTAAATCAGGGCTTCATTGACCTAAAAGTTGCTTCATTATGGTTGGATCAGTCAGTTAACTTCTCCAAGTCTGTTTCCTCATCTCTAAAATGGGGTAAAGACAACTACCTTGAAGAGTAGTTGTCAAGGTTAGCAATCTCTGCCCTTGTCCCTCCCTCCTTCTTCTGGCGGTGTCCTCTACAGTGGCTGCATCTCCACTGTGCCTCCAGCTCCTCCTGGGTGGCCCTGAACTATGGGCTCTGATAACGCCACCTTCTCCTTTTGTCCCTATTCTGACCCAAGTGGTGGCAGCAACAACTTCCTGTTGTTACTAAACTCTGAATCACCTCCATCCATTTGGCTCTCAAAAAGCTGCAAAAATATCCCCTGTATTAAATTCCCTCCATTGAAAGACCTCTCGTGGTTTTGGTTATGTGCTTGGAACCCAAGTGATACAGACCCAACATGCAAGGTAGTGCTGGTGCATAGAGGATGCTCACTGTGTGGCACTCAGGTCTGTGGCTATGGCCTCTTATGGGTTTGTGACAACCTCACCCGCTAGCCCCTCCCCCAAGTGAAGAGGTCAGGAGTGGTGCCTTCTCCCTACACTTGATCAAAGCCCTAACTTGGCCTGTTTAGCTTTTTAAATAGCATGGCCCCGTTGTAAGAGAATGGGCTCTGAAGCAAGGCAGCCCTGATTTTGAATCTCAGATTCACCACTACTAGCTGGGTGGCCTTGAGCCGACCATTTCAACTCAGATGCATTCTCTAAAACTAGGGGATAAGAATAGTGATTCATAGAGATGGTGCATATAAAGTGCTTGATGGAGAGGAAGCTATCATGTTTAACTATTGTAACTAATATTACCACCACAGTCCCTTCTTTCAAGAACTTGAGATCTTTTCACTTGGATTTGGGTCAATGGACAAAAAAATGGCTCATCCGTGTTCCTCCCGGTATCTCTTCATATGAAGAGCTTAAAGGTTTCCGGGAAAGGGGTGGGCAAATTTGCACAGGGGCCAAGACTCATTGTGGGAAGAAAAGGATAAAGACCCAGAACTTTTCCTTTTGATGATGGCCTCAAAGGATCTTGAGTGGGTTGAGGTGGTCACCAAAAGAATAAGGACCCCACTATGAGGAAGTTCTGTGGGTTCTTGAGTGTGCAGAGCCAAGGTTTAGATGGTCACAGCAGGAGGGCCAGTTTGGTACATGTTTGACTGAGGACAGATACATAGAAGTGACAATTCTGATGCTAATCTGCTTCTTCACAAGTCACTTGGAATTCATCCTGCCCCATCTCTTCTCCTCTCTTGGCCAACATATATATATATATATATCTATATATATATATATATCTATATATATATCTATATATATATATATCTATATATATATATATATATCTATATATATATATATATATCTCAACATTTTTTTAAATTAGTTTCAGGTGTACAAAACAATGTAACAGTTAGACATTTATCATTTATATCCCTCACACAGTGACAACCCCCTTCCCCCCATCTACTACCCCTCTGACATCGCATACAGCCATTACATTTCCATTGTCTCTATTCCTAATACAAGTCCACTACTTGTAACCATATATATATACATATATATGTATATATATATAAAATTGTAATTGACATTCATTATTGTTCAGCTTCAGCTTCACGTGTACAGTGCAGTGATCAGGCATCTACATCATCCCTGAGGTGGTCTCCCTAATAAGATGAGTGTCCATCGGATACCCTACAAAATCTTTACAACATTATTGATTACATTCCCCAAATTGACTTTCGTATCCCCGTGGCAATATTGTGGTTACCGACTGTGCCTTCTAATCCCCTCACCTTCCCCCTTATCCCCACCCCGCCACCCCCATCTAGCAGCCCTCATTTTTTCCTCTGTGTCTCTGAGACTGTTTCTGATTAGTTTATTCATTTATTCTTTTCTTTAGATTCCACATATAAGTGAGATCATATGGAATCTGTCTTTCTCTGTCTGACTTAGTTCACTTAGCATAATGTTCTCTAGGTCCATCCATATTGTTACAAATGTTAAGACTTCATTCTTTTTTATGGCTGTGTAGTACTCCATTGTATAAATATACCACAGTTCCTTCATCCAGTCTATGACCCAGCAATTCCACTCCTAGGTATCTATCCGGAGAAATCCAAAACTCTAATTCGAAAAAATTTATGCACCCCTATGTTTATTGCAGCACTGTACACAATAGCTAAGACATGGAAACAACCGAAATGCCCATTGGTTGGCCAACATATTTGCTTCTACCTGAAATGCCTTTTCATTTCTCGTCTGTCCAGTAAACCTCTATACATCCTTCAAGACCCAGCTGAACTATCATCTTTGGAGGCCTTTGGTGCATTCCCAGGCAAAATTAAACACATCCTTCTCTATACTCTCAGAGCTGGTATTTTCTTCTGTTGTGGGGCTCTGCACATCCTTCTCTGTGTTTGCATTATAGTTTGTACATCCTTCTATTATGGCATCTATCAAATCCCTACAGTAATAGTAATAGCAATAAACATAGTGGGTAACTGTTGGTGAAACTGGAGGCCAAATGAGTCTGGGGCTCATGCTGCCTGTGACCTTCAGCCAATAGACTGACACAGGAGTTGGATCAGAGAATAAGCATTTATTATCAGAGCACCGGTGGTCTGAGAAGGCAGCAGGTTAACACCTCCAAAAACTGCCTTAACATTCTCAGACTGGCTGGGGGTATTTAAGGGAAAATCAGGGCACTCTCCCAGAGGGTACATGATGGTTCCAGGGGGTGGGTGGGGGTGGCAGTGGGTGAAGGTGGTGGGGTGGTGGGCGTGGTAGGGGGTGGTGTGGTGTGCATGGAGCCTTCCCTGTGGCCACACGATTCTACAATGGAGTCAGCAACCCAGGAACAATGATGGGATTAGCCTGGTAGACCATTGAGATTGTGATTAATAACCCTAAGGCTCTTAATCATGTTTCAGGGTAATTTTCTAAAACAGGGAACTGGGTGGCACTGGGGACATTCTGAGCTCAAGCCACAGGGGGTTGATCTATTGTTAAGCTATAGGTAGGTCAAGTAGAGGAGAGGCTGTGGACTGGAGAGACCTCTACTATAGAGGTGCCAACCAGGCCCTGCTTCATTGGGAGCTTTACCTGCGTGCTAGGCACTGTGCCAAGTGCCTCAGGAGCGTTACCTCATTGAATCCTCTCCCCTTCCTTCTGAGGCGTCCCTGTCTCACAGATGAGGAGACAGACCCTAGTTCAAACCCACAGCTACCTGGTTCTGGGGTCTGTAGTCTTAACTGCCATCATTTTGCTTGTGAACGTCCTGGGGGCAAGAAGACTGGTTTATATCCACTTTTGTGTACCTAGTAGCTGGCAGGGTGCCTCTCAAGTTGGGACTTAATGAACGCCAGAAGAAGAAAAAACAAACAAAAAAACCATTCTATTGTACTGATGTGCCAAGATTTATTAAATCATTTCCCTTATGCCCCTGTGAATATTTCCGGACACATCTCTCTTGCTTAGTCTGGATTGTTTTCTTTGGATTAGCTCCTGGAAGCTGAAAGTCTGAAACCCAGGATGTGGCGCTTCTTCGCGCTGCCACGTCATCTCCCACCTCACGGCGCCGCCAAGCGCACAGGAGCGGATCCAGTGGTTGGCACGCCCGCAGGCCTCTTCTCTCCTTGATACGGCACTAATATTGCGCCTGCCTCCGGCCTCCGACTCTGACCTTGGCCCACATGGGTGCAGGAGGAGCGGCGGAGCCGGAGAAGCTGCGCTGCCGCGAGCCCGGCGCGCCCTGCACCGCCGCGCTCAGCCCGGCCGCTTCCAGCTGCGCTCGGGTCCCGCCCCGCGGCCTCGCTGGCAGCAGGATTCGGCCTGGGGGAGGGGAGCATCCCCACAGGCATCCGGGTCGGACCATTCCACTGCCTCAGGCTTCCTTATATGGAGGGACAGGAGGTGGGGAGAGAGGAGGGTGGTTAGAAGCCGCCCTGGCGAGAAAAATGTAGGGAACGGGGAGGCAGTGAGATAGGGAAAGGGGTGGCCCTGCTTGTGGGGGTGGGGTTGGTTAGGCCTTCAGTCGCTTCAGGGTTTTGCGCAGCAGTTCTCCTGATTTCGGAAGACTCTCTCCAAATCCTTAGGTGACAGAAGGAAAGGCAAATTCTCGCCCTAAACTGGTGCTGGAGTTCCTTTGGGCGTGGGGAATGGGGGTGAGGATCGCTTCCAGCGTGGATCCCCTTCTCTCCGCCCCCTCTTTCATTTGTCTATTTTTACATCGTCTTCTGGCATTTTAACTCCACCAACAAATAGAAAGCTAGAGACACCTGTATGGGCCAGGGACTCCCAGGTAAGACCAGAGACATGTAGTTAAGCAGGGAGAAAACCAGTTTAACTCGATTTGTTAGGGTGTTCTAACCAGTTGACACCAATCTATTTGTCTGTATGTTTTAGGATTGTCAGATAAAGTCCAGGATGCCCAGTTCAATTTGTATTTCAGACAGGCAATAAATAATACTTTTGTATAAGTATGTCCCTTGCAATATATATATATATATATATATATATATATATATATATATATATATATATATATATATATTTAACTTTTATTTATTTTAAGTGTTTTTCCAGGACCTGTCAGCTCCAAGTCAAGTAGTTGTTTCAATCTACTTGTGGAGGGCGCAGCTCACAGTGGCCCATGTGGGGACCAAACCGGCAACCTTGTTAAGTGCACAGTGTTCTAACCAACTGAGCTAACCGGCCACCCCCACCCCATGCAATATTTAATGTAAGTATGCCCCAAATATGGCATGGGACACACTTATACACTAAAGAATTTATTCATTGTTCATCTGAAATTCAAATTGAACCAGGCATCCGCATTTTAATTTGCTAAATCTGGCAACCCTAGTGTATTTCCCTTCTCTTCCTGAATTTTAAATTCTCAGAATTCTGCACCCCCATCCCTAATCAGCTTCCCTCTTTCACCTTCTTGGTAGAGGTTTGGCTTCTCCTAGACCCACGTTCTTTTTAATTTCCCTCATCCCCTGGGTTTTATTTACTTTAGCAAAGTCACACTGGGTCTCAATTTCAAAGTCTTTGATGTTATTACCAGAGACTGGGGTTGAGGCAGCATAAGCTTTTAGGAAGGTTTCTTCAGGACACTGGAAGGAAATTAAACCTCAGAAAATATGCTTGACATTTTTTTTTCTTTCTTTCTTAAAAGAAAGTCTATGGGTAGGGCTCCTTTGTGACCACAGGAGCACGAACAGTGGAGTTGAGGCCAAAACCCTTATTTCTCAGACCACCACCAGCTGTATCCCCAGCCAGTGAGTGATTTATGTCCCGCAGCATTGGTGACTTGCTCAGGGTTTTCATCCTCAGCTTAACATGTTAGGGAGGTCCTGAACTTGTAGGCTCGAAGGGATCTGAGAAATCAGCTAGACTAGTGCTTTCTTCCCAAATGATACTGTTTGCATGAATCCTTAGGAGGTTTTTATGCCCACGCTGATTAACTCAGGATTTCTAGAGGTGGGGCCCAGGCATCATAAATTTTTAAAAAATCTCCCCAGATGATTCTAGTAGTTTGAGACCCAGTGAACCAGAGCAGTGCTTCTCAATGGCTGATGGAAACTAATGGGTAAATACCCCAGCTCATTCCCCTTGGGATAATTCTGAGACATGTGACCCTCTCCTGTTGACCATCTCTATCTTTTGTTGCCCAGTTGCCCACAGCAGTAACTGGCTCGATAAAACACCCAGTTTTGGCTTCCTTTACTTTCAGGGAAGTGCCAGGATGCTTTGGTTGCAAGCCACAGAAATCAGGTTTGAGTTCTGGCTCTTTCCCCCTTCAATTCCCTCATCTGCCTTCCTCTCTGTAGATCAACTTTATTCTCGGCTGGCTTCCCTTGTATTCCAAGCCTGCACACTCTCTAGATTGTATCTGTGTTCCAGAATTCCCAGCTTCAAGATATCTGATGACCTCTGCACCACTCCCTGTAGCATTCCATGGAAATTCCTTTTGCTAAATGACTTCGGTCTGGGTTATTTGTATCAGCCACTATGAAAGGGGGTAGCACCTACTGAAATGATCTTATTGCAGTTAAGTCCCATTCTGGGCCTGGGGCAGAGCCAGACATAAACAATCTGCATGGTTGTCATATGGTGGGGGAGGATAGGTAGGATATTTGGGAGCAACCCCAAGTCTAAAGGAAGGGGTGGGGTGGGGTAGGGTAGGAGAGCAGAGAGGCTTAGGAGTAGCCCAGCTATCCTCAGGTGATTCTCAGAGAAGGCAATGTCCCCATGTTCTCTGAAGCTCTCAAAAACTGTTGTACCAGTCCCTGGCAAAGTGATTCTTTCTCCATCACAGGAGGAGTTGTCCATTTGCCTTGGCTGTGTCTGGTTGGAGGGGAGGGGTCAGTAGGTTCCTCCTGAATAGGTCCTGGGACAAGGACTCATGTGCCTGTGATTTATTAAGGAAGCTCTTCTAGGAGAAACTCCGAAGGGAATGAAGGAAGCCAGTCAAGGTAGGAAGGAGCCGAGCCCAGGCAATCAAAGGGAAAGTCTCACAGAGGGTGGCTTTAGCCTGATGCTTTGGGGAGCTCTGGAGTATGAGGAATACTCAGTTATTTTGACCCGAGTGAAGAGGGCTGACTTCCATACCCTTGCTCCCATCAGTACTTCACCAAGGATGGTGGGTATGGAAGAAGGATGTAAAATTCTAGGCACCTGTGGCTCCAGGCAAGGAGGCTCCAGTAGCCCAATGGAAGCCCTCCAAACAAGAGCCCCAGGTGCACACTTGGGGAAACAAAAGCATTTCAGAGCCAGGAGAGGTAAGGGACACAAGATGGTAAGAAGACATCCAAAGGGATGGGGTGGAGCGCTGACATTGCCCACTCCAGGCTGCCATGGCCCATTCAGCCGGGGTCCACGCATTAGCTCTTACCCATAAATCAGAGGTCTCCAGCTCTGGCCTGCAGGCCCAGCTCTACCCACAGATGCATTTGGCTTACCCCATATGGTGCTGACTTGCCAGTGCCTTAAAGCTTCTGAATTAGTTGCCAAATTTAAACCTCAGGCCATTTTTACACAAAAATCCAGATCTCTAGGTCAGATTTATCAGAGGCCCACCTCTCCACATGGCCACAATTGTGGGTGCCACAGTCTGTCCAACCTGAGCAATTTTACTTGGTGACTCTGATGCCCCACTCCCCACCACTCTCTATTGCATCCCAAACTCATGCACTGTTATTTTTCTTATAGGAGAGCTAAGAGGAAAGAAATATTTTTTGTACCCACATTTCTAAAGTGGAGGAAAATACAGGACCCAAGGGTGGTTAGTGTGGATACAAGATGTATCTGTATCTGAAGAATACGGCCCAAGATGCTATTAAGAAATCTCTGTCAAGGTGCCTGCTGGGCCCACTGGACAATTGAGTTTGCCCCTCCTGCTATGAGCTTCATGCCCCCACCATCGTTTTGCTTTTTCATCAAGATCCAGCTGCTCTGCACCCTCTCTCCCAACCCCATTTTGTTAAAAGCAGCTGTTTTCCCCCTTCCAGCTCTCCAAGTGCTGATTTCATTTCTTTCCTGACAAAAGTTTGGAGCCAGGAGTGAAATGGTTTGGCAGGAAATCAACATGCAGCGGGTGGAAGAACACAGCGTGGAGAAAGCAGATGCTTTGTAGAGGTCTGGCATGAGGGCTCTGAATGAAGACTGACTGGACCCAGCCTCTGAAGACCCCAAGAGGCAAGAAGGTCCTTGGGCATGGGCCTCTGGAATTTTTCTGGGTCTCCTCAGAGTCACCCTCGACAACTATAGCTGGAGTAAATCTCAAAGAGTTTATGTTCCCAATGATTTTACTCTCTGGTGTAGCTGGAGAGAGGTTGAGACAAGTTGTAAGGGAAATGGAGGGGAGGCAGCAAGGCCCGCAGCAGATGACTTAATGCCCACCGATCGCTTCTATAGGATCTTTTGAGCGCTTGTGTTGTATGTGATTGGTCGGAAAGGAGACTCGAGCGGTAATGAGATGGTTAGGAGTTGACTAATGACTGGAGAGCTGGTCAGCGGGCAAACCGGGCTCAGGGCCAGTGGGTCTTGGGAAATGTGGCCCAGGGCAGGAGGAGCCCAGTCCCGCTCTGTGGGGTCTCACATTATCCCCCCACGCCCCAGACAGAGCAGCGCCTCAGTTCTCATCAAAATTGCCCTCCCCTCGCAACCCATCTGAGCCAACATCTTTGACTGAGTTCTGGAAAAATTCCTTTCTCTTTAACTGTGCCAAAAAAGGACTAAAAATTTCCAAAAAGAACACTTCACTGAGACACAGAGGGGAAAACCCAGGCCCAGATTAACGGGTGAGTTTACAGAGTGCAGACTGCTGAGCCCAACTTGACCACATGTCTGGTGGAAGGTCTGCTTGGTGGCACAGTGGAGGAGGTGTCTGTTCCCTGGAATTCCTTGAGTCAGCCAGGCCTGGCGTGGGGGCCTGCTTCCCGCCTGGTGGGGCCTCAGTCGTCCCAATGAATTAGGATCTTTTGAATGATCCATTTTTCCTCCACAAAAATAAATTAGGAAACTCCTCTCTTTGGCATATATTTAGCAGGGAGGCTGAGGGGAGGTGGGCTGTTGGTACTACTTTAGTCTCAGCTCTATTTTCTTGCATAGTTCAGTTCAGGATCCAAACTTGCAAATTCCTCTCAGGGAAGCAGAAGCCCTGCGGTTACTGAGGATTTTCTCTTTGGAGTGCAGCTTTGCAAAGGCCCTTACTGCGCAGCCCCACCTTCCCTGTCCCTCCCCACAGCGTCCCGGAGTGCTACTTGCAATCAATTGCTCTCTGCACTTCTCTCCCTCCACAATTGCTGGAGGAGCCCTGGGGAACGTGGTTTCCTCCATCTCTCCATACTTCCAGGTTGTGTCCCTGGTCTGTGTCCCTGCGGAGCAACTCTGACCTTAGCTCTGAGGGCTACCATTTTTCAGATGCCCTCTTTGTGTTCCTCTATACCGAGGGCTTAAGAGACTTCATCTCACGTCCTCATCAGAACACGCTTCACAGGAGATACTCATTTACACCAATTTAGGGATGTAGAAAATGAGGCCTGGAGAGATTAAGTCACTTGTGGATATCAAGTGCAGGATTTAAACCTAGCTCTGACTCCAAAGCCTCAACTCTTCTCTACCTACGATGCTGTCATCAGAAAGCTTAGCCAGCAGGCCTCACAGATGCTTTGGCTGAGCGAAGGGAGAGGAGATCCAGTGGCCCTGAGAGAGGGGTCAAACTCAAGAGCGTTGTCCTTAGCATCCCCACTTCTCCAAATCACATTGCATCTTGGGTTCCCCACTGCAGACCCAGCTCAGCCAACCAGAACCCACTCCGGGGTACCAGCAAAACTTTCTTCTCCAGAGACCCATGTTATCAGAACCCACTCACTCACTGCTGGGCAATCGTGGATGATACTGAGTTTTATTTCTCATTATCTCCAGTTTTTATCGTACAGGCAACACAGTGGCCAGTCTGAGCTCTGGATTCACTGGTGAAACTGACCAGTAAGATGAGGAACATCACTGGGGTCCATCTGACCCAAGTCACTAGCCCTCACCCTGCCCCCTCCTGCTGCCACAGTGCTGCGAATTTAGCAATCACTCTTTAAAGGCCACCTGGATAATTGTTTTCTTTTTCTAAGCCTGAGCTTATTCAAATAAAACTGACTTTGGCTTGGCATGTGGAAAAGGTCAGGACATTACATGGTTGGAAATGTTTATGTGCTTGAAAAGACCTGAACATTCTCTGAATATGCAGCTTCCTCACTCCCTTCACAGTGAGGTATTTCACCCATTTTGTGGCATCGAAAGTAAGGATTTTTAAAAGAGCATCTGGAAGCATGAGTATTTTACCTGGTTATATCACCTGGAGAAGCCATGATAGACGAGCGGGCCCCCACACTAATGAGGATCTGGTGCTCTTAACTGGCCCCCGCTCAGCCCAATGACTCACTCCACTCTGTCCCCTGGAGGGGACCCATCACAGTAGCCTCCTTCCAGCCTCTCCTTTCTGCCACAGACCCTCTCACATGCCTCCCTCTCTCTGGAACACTCCTGCTCCTTTTCACCTGACCAGCTTCTTGCTATCCTGCATATCTCATTTACCAGCCCCTCCCTTCAGGAAGCCATCCCTAAATCTAGGGCAGGGTTATGAGGGAAAGTAGAGTTTGTCACCCCAAAATATGCCTTTTGGGATATTATTTTACACTGGTTATTTTTAAGAAACAAAAGACTCAGAAAGAAACTTTGACCATCCCTCTAACTGCTAAAAATAATTTAGATAGAGGAGCTATCATCATACATAATTATAGTTTAATATAGTGTGTTAGACAAGGAGAAACTTAGTAAGACCCCTTTGATCAAAGTCCGCTTTGTGTCCCATTGTTAAGATGGCCCAGCAAACATTTGTTTACCAAACACTTGCTTTTCTATCTCCATGTGAATTACCTTCCTGTTGTTTGAAGTCCCAAGCCACAACCCTCCCCATGTCCTTTCTCCTTAGCTCAAGATGGCATAGAACCCTCAACTGCCCAATGTATCCTTGAGCCCCATATTCTTATGGAACCCCTGTGTGTACATACACAATAAACTTGATCATTTTCTCTTGTAAATCTGTCTCATGTTAATTTGATTATTAGGCTAACATGAACTTAGAAGGGTAGGAGGAAATTTATTTTCCTTCCCTCATAGTTACATCAACCCCTCAGGTCCTCTCAGGGACGTCTTCTTGCTCCAGGAGGAAAAAACTTCTAATTTTGGCACCACTCTGCCTGATATGTAACAGGCTTTCAGTAATATCTGTGCAGAGTGTATGTGCCTGTGAATCCTTCATATCATGGCAGGAAGTGCCAGAGCCAGTGTTGGGGGAAGGGAGTGGAGGGACCCCATGGCTTGTGGCTGGAGAAGATTCTCCATGATGATCCAGCAGCAACACAGCGTCAATATAAAGAAGCAAAATATCCCAATGGTGAATGGTCTGAGGCTCACAGTTCCCGGGAGAAACAAGCAAGTTTCTAGGAAAACTAGATGGGCATCAGATGAGGAACCAGGGACCCCAAAAAACTGGGATGCAGACCTGAGGGCCTGAGGCTGCCAGAGGACCTGGGGCTTGGGCATGACTGAATGTTCTGGAGGATTATTAAATGGATTGTAAAAGTTCAGGAATCATGCAGAGTGCTGCCTCTACGCTGCCAGGATCCATCGGAGGCAATGTATGCCAGCCTCTCACAGAAGGGCAAGGCTGAGGCCCAGCAAAGTTAATGAATCTCCCTCTAATGTCTGGAGCAGAAGGCATAGGGTGTGACCTTTGACCCTTGAGTTCTACAGTGTCCCCTAGGCTAGGAAAGGTTAAAGGAGGAACTGAACAACCTCTGCAGACAAAGAGCTTTCGGCTGAGTCCAAAGGGAAAAGTAAAGTTCACAGACAGCTCTGCCCTCTCCCTCTCTACTTCTCTTTTGAAAAGAGACTCAGAATTGAGGCTTATCTTTAATGCTTGTATGACTCCATGGGGAAATATATTTACTGTAAAAAGGAAAATCCCAACAGGGTAATAGTACATGGAGGTGGGTTTGTTTTGCTGTTGAGGTTTTTCTGCACTTTAAAATTTGATCTACAATTATTTTATACTTTTACGGAAAATAAACAAACGAACTGAAAATGCTTTTCAGAGATTCTGTACGTATTCCCCGAGAATAATAGTTCTAAATCTTGGCTGCATGTTGAAATGACCTAGGGAGCTTTAAAAATACTGATCCCTGGGTCCCACCCCAAAGCAATTTAGATTTAATTGGTTGGAGGTGTGGCCTACCCAGGTGATTACAATGTACAACCAGGTTGAGAGCCAGTGCCCTACATGGAGTATGTACTAGAGAGGTCAAATGAGATACACTATTAGTGATCCATATCCCAGAACGTCACATTCAGTTGTATGAGCTGTGTACTCATAACTATAGGTAACACCATTTATATAGCCTACAGTGTGAATGGTGCCTGGAGTTGTGCAAGGTGGCAGCCTTGTAAATATGGAGATATATATATATATATATATATATATATATATATATATATATATATATATATATATATATAGAGAGAGAGAGAGAGAGAGAGAGAGAGAGAGAGAGAGAGTGCCAAAAAATATATATACATTTTAAGAAAGGAAAAAAACTATTAAAATAGTAATACTCAATATATACCGATAACAAAAGATGAACACAAGTCACGTTTGACTTCTGCAATTATGAGGTGCTCAAAGTGGTTACCATCAGTGTCCAGATGCTTCTGATTACAGCGAACTACTGCTTGAGGAACATTGACCAAAGTGTCCACTTGTATACATTTTTTTGGCACCCCTGGTACACACCCACCCACCCACACACACACACACATACACGTTTGACAATTAAGTTTGCGAACTTGCCATCGTGCTCTTACATTGGCACCACTGTACAAACAGCTCGGGAAGATTTCATAACCTGGGTATATCGGTGTCTCACAGCTGTGTTCGTGTCAACGTGTGGCAGTGTCTTACTGAGTGGTGTTTATTATTGTTGTGTGTTTTGTATGCATTTGCAAGAATTTCTGAGCTTGAATTAGAACAACGAACAATCATTAAATTTCTTGTTAAGCTTGGCAAGAGTGGAAGTGAAATCAGGGACATGTTAGTCCAAGTTTATAGAGACAGTGCCATGAAGAAAACAGCAGCGTACAAATGGATTAAACGTTTTTCTGAGAGGAGAGAATGTGCCACTGATAAAGAGAGGTCAGGGCGGCCAGTAATGAGCAGAACTGATGAAAACATTGCAAAAATTTGTCAAATTGTGTGTCAAAATCATCATCTGACTGTGAGAAGCATAACAGACCAAGTAAGTAAACATTAGGAAAATCTTAACTGAAAATCTTGGCATGAGAAAGGTGTGTGTAAAAATGGTCCTGAAGGAGCTCACCAAAGAACAAAAGCAAAGGAGAGTCAAGGTTTGCTGAGACCTTTTGGAGAGGCAAGACGATGTTTTGGGCCGTGTTATCAATTGTCATGAAACATGGGTGTACCAATACAACCCTGAAGCAAAGTGTCAAAGTGTACAATGGAAGTCAATTCTCAGCCAATTCTCCACGACCAAAAAAGTTCCATCAGTCCAAGTGAAGAGTCAAAACGATGTTGCTAACTATTTTTGATACCAGAGGGATTATTCATTATGAATTTGTACCAACTGTACAAACCATTAACCAAATTTACTATTTGGAAGTGCTGAAAAGCCTGAGTGAAAAAGTTAGATGTAAACGGCCTGAACTTTTCGCCAACAATTCATGGCTCTTGCATCATGACAATGCTCTAGCTCACATGGCACTGTCTGTGAGGGAATTTTTAGCCAGTAAACAAAGAACTATATTGGAACACCCTCCCAACTCACCTGGTCTGCCCCCCAATGACTTCTTTCTTTACCTGAAGATAAAGGAAATATTGAAAAGAAGACATTTTGATGACATTTTAAAATATTGAAAAGAAGACAAAGAACATCAAGGGTAATACGATGATAGCTGTGATGGCCATTCCAGAAAAAGAGTTCCAAAATTGCTTTGAAGGGTGGACTAGGTGCTGGAGTCAGTGCATAGCTTCCCAAGGGGAGTACTTCGAAGGTGACCATAGTGATATTCAGCAATGAGGTAGGTAGCACTTTTGCTAGGATGAGTTTGCGAACTGAATTGTCAGATCTCTCTCTCTCGTGTGTGTGTGTGTGTGTGTGTGTGTGTGTGTGTGTGTGACATTGATGCCATTTATTAACTGCAACTCTCTAGTGGGTGGAAGGGGAGCAAGGCGACTTTCACTAAAATGTACAGAGCATTTTAGGAGACTTAGTTTTGTCATTTGGGAGTTTAAAATTCTGAAGGCCAAGATACCAATAAAAATCAAGAGCACAGGTGACCACATCAGTCTGGAACCATGGGTTGTACTGCACACAGAGGACTAAAAGGATAGGCCTGAGAAAGCTAGAGTGCGTACAGGTTGGAAGTTACCCCATACAATCAGTCCAGATGTGCCCGGTGGGAATACTATTGGGGCCATGGGGCAGTGGTCAGGTGGGGATTTCAGCCTTTGCCAGGAAGCTTGTTTGTCTCTGCCTGTTGGGATGACCACAATTTTCACGACTTCCTTTCCTTTAGAGATGGGATATAATTCTCTGCCCTTGAATCTGGGCTGGCCTTTGACTTCTTTTGATGAAGACAGTAGTACAAGTGGTGCTATGTAAGTGCTGGGGCTGCAGAGGTCTGTAGCTTCTGCCATTGCCTCTTAAATCTGTGCTTCTTGGAACCTAACTGCTATTCTGTGAGGAAGCCCAAGTGGCCAAGTAGAGAGGTCCACACAAAGGGGAGTGGAGCTCCCCTGAGCTCCCAGCTAGAAGCCAGTCTAGACGAGCCCCATGTGTGAGGCCATTCTGTAGCTTCCAGCCATTCTAGGGTCCCAGATAACAACACATAAAGCAGAAAAACCATCTGGTCAACCCACAGAATTGTGAGAAATAATACACTGTGGTTGTTTTGAGTCACCATTTTTACGGATTTTTTTGTGACAGAAATAGGTGGCTGAAGCAGGGTCATTTCTGCTCTGCAGGTGGGAGTGGGCCAGCCTGCTGGAAGGATACATGGATTGAACTTGTTCTGGATCCTTGTAGGGATAGAGATAAGGGAATATCCTAATAAAGCAAGGTTTAAAATTTTTTTGGTGTTTATTAAAGTAATATATATACATGGCAACAACTCAGATATATCAGAAAAGCTCATAATGAAATCAACTGCAACTCACCTCTTAGGTGGCTTACCTCTCTAGTCTCCTATCTTTGTCTTGTGTCAATTGAGAAAATTTAAAGATCGGGTTGACTTTATTCAATGACTCATGAATAGGGCAGTATCCCATCTACCAAATAGAAAGGAACTCTGAGGAGCTGCAGAAAATGGAAGACTTTTATGATCAGGAAGGGGGTGGGATAAAGAAGTTATTGGGAAAAAAAAAAAAGGATTGGTTCAGGCAAGTCACCTTCCTTTGGGGAAAGACAAGGGTCTAAAAGGCAGATTACCTCATTAGTGCTGATCAGAAATTCCAGATTGACTGGTCACATCCTGAGAGAGGTTGAAACACATGGGGCTTAACACAAATGACTCCATTTTGGACCGGTTCTTTCTTTTTCAACAGTCCTTTATGATGTTGGTATTTTTGAGGACCACAGACTAATTGTTTGGGAAATGTTCTTCTGTTTGGGTCTGTTTCCTCATGATGAGATTCAGGTTGTGCCCTTTTTCAAGAATAAGATCCTGCCAATCACTTTTCATCTCCAGATCTAACAGGTTCAAAATTCATAGAGTCTCTCTGCCACAGGGAGGAACTACTTTACCCCGTGTTTATTCTTATGTCAAGGCCCCAGAATTAAATAACCTACACACTGAATGACAGAGCTGAGAGGATATCTGGGTACCCTTAGCTGTAGCTCAGAATCTTGTCCTACTTGGAATGTCTTCCTTCACTCATCTCCACCTATCCTCCAAAGCTCATCCTAAATGTCATCTCCTTCAGGAGGTACCACCCCTCACTCCACCCCCAACCAGACATGGTCTCTCTTGCAGCTTGTTCTTGCCATTGACCATACCCCATCTTGTTTTTAGTTTTTGGAAACCATAAGTGGGCACCAGAGCCAGTGCGCACTACCTCATAAGAGCCAATTTTGTGCATCTCTTCCCCATTCTGAATTCAGTGACGTCACGTTGGCAGTTTGAAACCAACTATGGTAGGAGTATTTAAGCCAGGAAAATCAGCAAATACTGTAAATCAGGGCCCCCCATCCCCTCAGAGAGCTGGCTTACCAGCACATTCCTTCAGTAGACTGTGAGATGCATGAGGGAAGGGAGAGATTCTCTGCAAGGCCACTAACTTCCTGTGAACACCTCCTGACGTGCGTTGCACTTATTAGGAACTTTGATTTGGTTGAGTGGATTGACTTACATGAGGCAAGGATCTACTGAATGGGACACGGGGTAGTTAAGCTAGCGAGGTCAGTAGAGGGGAGAGAGCATTAGAGTAGCACTGAACCTTAAGGTGCCCCAAATAACCTCCATATACTTCAAGATGTCATAGACCAAAATGGCCCCACCATCTTCTGGTCTCCCATTTTTATGACCCTTGTTTAAAAAATTATAATAGTCACAATTTTTCCATTTGTGATAGAATAAAAATGGCCACAAATTCTTTACTTCTCTTTCATTGAGTCGTGGAGTCTATGTCCCTTCTCTTCGAATTAGGTGATACTCTATGGCCACTTGACCAGTAGAATGTGGTGGAAGTGCTGCTGTACTAGTTTGCAAGCCCAGGCCTTAGGTGTCTGGCAGCTTCCACTTCCTGTGTTGGGGCACCTGCTCTGGGGGCTCCAAAAGAAGTTTGATTACCCTGAGCTCCCCATACTAAAGAGCACTCTGATCAATCATTCTACGTGAGACTAGCTTTCCAGTTCTCCCACCAAAACACCAGACCTGGGAGTGAAGCTCCTTCAAACTACCCACCCACTAGCTGGATACTGAGAAACCACCATTGATGCCACAATGGGCAGAAGAATCACCAGGCCTAGCCCTGCCTGAAATCCTAACCCACAAAATCATGAGCGATAATATGATGGTGCTATTTGGGATCACTAAGTTTTGGAGTCACTTGTTATGCAGCAGTACTTATTTACTTACTATGTTTCAGACACAGTGCTGGGCATTTTATCTGCTTTATCCCAGTCAACCTTCACATCACCTCCATGAATCAAGCCTTATTATCATCATCTCCTTTTCACAGATGAGGCAACTGAGGCATACAGAGGTAGAGAAAATGTCCCAAGGTCACACCAGTACTACCCTACATCCCAGCAAGAAGAGGAGACCCTACCTTGGACCCTGTACTTTATTTATTTATTTCTCTTTTTTCAGATTTTATTGGGGAAGGGGAATAGGACTTTATTGGGGAACAGTGTGTACCTCCAGGATTTTTTCCAAGTCAAGTTGTTGTCCTTTCAATCGTAGTTGTGGAGGGTGCAGGGCAGCTCTAGGTCCAGTTGCCATTGTTAGTTGCAGGGGGCAGAGCCCACCATCCCTTATGGGAGTTGAGGAATCGAACTGGCAGCCTTTGGTGTTAGGAGCATGAAGCTCCAACCGCCTGAGCCACCAGCCTGGCCCAAGGACCCTGTATTTTAGAGCGTTCCACTTTGGCCCTTCTTGGGCTGTGCCTCTCCCCACAGGGTGAGGAGCCTGGGACTGTGGGACATGCCTAACCAGAGCTTGGAGACCTTTCTTGACCAAGCCCCATATACCTGGGACCCTGGATTTCCAGCCCAAATGGCAGAGGGCTTTCTCCTAGGACCTGTGTGGGTCCTTTTTCCTGGTTGCATCCCCAAAGGTGACCTATGACTGAAACATGGAGGTGCAGGGGTGGCCAAGGGGCAACTCTTTCTGAAAGTGTGGGTGGAACTTAGACTGTGGGCTGGATGACTGTGTGTGTGAGCATATGAGGTCTTCCCAGGATTAGATAGAGTTGTTGGGGGTAGGAAGGGGCTGGGCCTTGGTCTGAGTCAGCTCTCCCTATGCTGGCACATCATGGAGTGGAATTCTGTGGAGCTCTAGAATTCTGAATTCAAACATGGCTTCCCAGCTCTTATGAAAGTCTGTAGTCAATGTATGAGCACGGAACATATTTTGTTTGCTTGATTTATAACATTTAGATATTCAAATACATAGTATTGGGTCTCCATTTGGCCCCATGACTCAAGCCTACAAGTGTAAGCCAGGGCCAGAGCCTGGGGCTGACTGAAGCCAGGACAACCACTCAAAGCATATTGCCCATAGAAGAGTGGAGGCCGGGGGACAGACATGTTAAGAGGAAAAGCAAACCATTAGTGCTTTTAGGAGTCCTGCTAATAGAGTTGGATCATCTCAAATTCATTCCCAGTTTGGATTAATGCAAGTGGCTACAGAGCTGGGCAAACCACTAGGAGGCTGGATTTAGAGAATCCAGTTGCCTGAGGGGCAGGTGATGGGACTTTGTATGAAAGAAGATGCTTTCAGTGCGCTGTCCTGACTCCTTAATAAGAAACTCATGCTGAGACTGAGACTAGTGACTGGCTGGGTGCTGAAGGGAGAGAGAAGAGCCTGCCCTGTCCGTGGCTCCTCCCTGGCCTTCTTTACCCCAAGAACCACATTCCACACCACTGGCTGCAGCTTCAGTGCCATCCTTAGGGGGTCTGTTTTCCTCATTTCAGACTGACCAGGGGCCTGGATGGCACAGGCTGGGGCATAGGCTAGTGTGGCAGGCGTTGCTGGGTTCTTGTCAGAGTGGTATGTATCTCCCAGCCAAAGGGAACATTTAAAAAATAATTGGTTATGATTTAAAGAAAGAATCAAAGAGAGAAACTCTGGTGGTGGGAAACTCTTTTCAAAATCAGTTTTTTGGGGGAGGGTTTGGGAGCCCAAACTTTTTTCAGCCTTCGGGGAGCCACGTGGCAGTGCGTCTTGTCTGCACAGACGGTTGCTCTCTCTGGCTGAGACAGTGTTTCCTGAGATGGACTCAAGATCATTTTTTCCTCTCTTAATAGGAAATTCTGAGTGCATGAGGTAAACCATGTCTGGGAGAGAAGGAATGTGTGGAGTGGAGTTGCCAGGGTTTCGTCTCCTCCAGGGAGGTTTGGGGAAGAGCCTGTGGTGTGCACATTTGTTTGTGGACAGGGCCTCCTCGGAGAGTGTAGAATGGAGCATTCACAAGAGGTTTAGGGTTAGTTCTTTTTGATTTTCTGGTTACTGGGAGTACTCAATCTGACATGGGGTCCAGAGCCCCTCCTAGTTTGTAGTGGGGGTGCCTAGGCCTGAGTGAACACGTGGTAGACCAGTTTCATTTTGGCTGAGCTATAGATGCCCTAATTTGTGCTCTGGGGAGGGCAGAGACTAGATTGGATGGTGACGAGACCTGGCTGTTGGCAGCATCAAAGAGCAGCTGGAGAGAATCTCCTGCTTTCTGTTTCTCAGCCTTGAAGAGACCCAAACCAACAAGGGCAGGGCCAGGCATCTGGGGAAAAGCCAGCAGTGGGGAAACCCTATTCCCTTCAGGGAAGCTGGGATGTCCTTTGCAGAAAGCAGTTGGTATCATTAGGGTTGGGTGGGACAACAGAACCAGACCTTCACCTCACTGCAATTGTTCAGGAATTCTGTGCAGTTTGAGTTTGGTGCTCTTTTTCCTAAAGGGGGTATGGAGCCCATTCAGAGAATGTGGACTGGGAATTCAGCCTTTGCCTCCTAGGCAACCTGTGAGTGTGAGTGTGTGTGTGTGTGTGTGTGTGTGTGTGTGTGTGAGACAGAGACAGCTGCTTGAGAGTAGGAGATATGCTCCCAGCTGACTTTCCATGAGCCACAGGGAAGTCAAGTCAAGTGACCTGCAAGAGGCTGGGGATGAGGGTTTGTAATACAGAAGTTAACCACCCTGTACTATTGGGGAAGCAGGCTCAGGTTTGAGAGCCTAGACTTAAATCAAGTAGTACTTGTCATCTTCAAATTACCTTCTCCTCCTCTCCATTTTTTTTCAGCCA
The DNA here is from genome assembly GCF_004115265.2 of Rhinolophus ferrumequinum. Classification (NCBI taxonomy): domain Eukaryota; kingdom Metazoa; phylum Chordata; class Mammalia; order Chiroptera; family Rhinolophidae; genus Rhinolophus; species Rhinolophus ferrumequinum. Next base: position 38,195,941 of record NC_046306.1, on the reverse strand, counting down.
ACATTTACAGAGGGTATATTAGTTTCCAGGGGCTGCTATAACAAATTGCCATGAACTGGGTGGCTTGCAACAGAAATTTATTGTCTCACATTTCTGCAGGTCAGAAGTCCAAAATCAAGGTGTCAACAGGGCTGCGATCCTTCCAGAGGCTCTTCCTTGCTTCTTTCAGCTTCTGGTAGCTCTAGGCATTCCTTGGCTTTGCCTGTGTCAATCTGTTCTCTACCTCTGTCTTCATCTGGCTTCTCCTCTTCTTATTAGTGTGCCTCTCCTCTTTGTGTCTCTTATAAAAGACACTACAACTAGATTTATGGCCCACCTGGGAAATCCATGTTGATCTCATCCTGACACCTTAACTTAATTACGTCTGTAAAGACCTTCCAATAAGATGACATTCACAGGTTCCAGGGATTAGGAAGTAAACATATCTTTTTGGAGATCACCATTTAACCCCTACAGAGGGTTTCCATAAGCCAGATCCTAGGCTAGGTCCTCAGATGGTCAGTAGAGACAGCACTCAACTGTGAGTCAAGCCCTCTGAGTCCCAGTCCTGGCTGCAAAGGTGCTCCTTCGGCCTTACTGTACTCATCTGCAGAATGACCAGGCGAGCTGTAGAGCTCTTCCTTCTGGCACATACACTCCCCGTCCACACCCCATCAGTTCCTCGGTGGGGGGACTTTGGTTTACTCTGTGGCTTTACAAATTACACACACACACACACACGTATATATACACATATATGTTTTTTATTGTAGTAAAATGTACATAACATAAAATTTACCATTTTACCTATTTTAGGTGGCAGTGTAGACACTCACATTGTTGTGCAACTATCAGAGATGAAACAGGAAGGCTCATTGCCAGGCCCCTGGGACTTGGAGCATCATTCACGGGTAAAGCTTCTCACAGGAGATGCCTTTACCACACAGTCCACCATTCATGCTTCTTTATGGAGCTGTGAGGGAAGCATCCCAGAAGGGGAGGCAGACTGGGCTTTGAACAGGGATGAACCCAGAGCAATAGCCCAGACCCTTGTGACCCAGTGACCTCAAAGAGGATGACCACCCAGCAATGCCTACTGCAAGGTATGCTGTCTAATTGCCATCCATTTTCTGCCTACCCATCTTCTCTTTTTCCCTCTAGACCATAAGTTTTCAAAGTCTGGTCCCTGGACCAACCATATCAGGATCACCTGAGAATTTGTTAGAAATTCAAATTCTCAGTGTCTGCTCCATATGTCATGCAAAGCATCCAGCGGGGTCTCTGCTCCCACTCCTCACATAAGAACGCAGGACATGGTGAGGCCAAAAAGGAACATCCACGGAGCCATAGGTAGAGGAGTCATACTAGTATATTCTTGCTGGCGGCACTATAGTCTCACTGGAGGCTGGATCCACACTGTCCGCAACCCACCATCCTAACTGCAGTCCGCGCTTGCCAGCTCAGCCACCATCTTCTTGCTAGCACCCATTCTCTGCTAGAGTAGCCACGGCAGTTATATTAGTGGCCAATGGCTCACTGGTTACAGCTGACGGCCAACTAGCCACAGCTGATGGCTATCCAATCACAGTTGATGGCCATTTACTACCTGAGCCAGCACCTTTCTATGTGAGGCCAAGAGCCTGGAAACTGCACTCCTGGCTCTGTCCCGACACCATATCACTGGACCAGGAACTAGAGGTGGGGTCAGCATCTGTGTTTTAACAAGCCCTCCAGGTGATTCAGATCCACACTAAAGTGTGAAAAGCACTGTTTTGGATTTTCTGAGAAATCCTGCTTTGAAAGAACTTAACTACCTCTCTACAAAGCTACAATTTTTATTACTGGAAGCTCAATGAATAAATAAAACAAGGAAGCTGACAGATTCAGTAATATCTTATAGGTTAAAGATTGCAAATGAGGGGTGGCTAGTTAGCTCAGTTGGTTAGAGCAAGGTTGCTGAATGTTGCTGGTTCACCGGTTCGATCCCTGCATGGGCCACTGTGAGCTGCACCATTGTTAAAAGAAAAAAAACAAAGATTGCAAATGAGCTGCCTGAGGGCATATGTGTCCTTGAATTTGTTTGGCCTGCACATATTTTTAAAAATTTAAGTGTCAGCATTAAAGAAATAAAAAGTTTCACATAGAAATCCAGATTTCAATATCTCTTGAAAAAATTGGTGTGTTTGGCACTCTTGATACACTATGTTTCCATGTGACAGTAAACTGGGCAAAACGTGGGCCACCCTGTTTCAGTGAGGCGTGGTCTCTGCAGTTATCCTCAGTCTCTACTCCTCAAGGTAAGGAGGTGGGCCCCACCTGATAAGACCCCTCACTTATCTCCCTGCATGGGCTGCTGTAGGGATTTTGAGTTTTCAAATTTTATGTGTGAATGGAGGCCACAAACTAGCCCATTGTGATGGCTGATTTTATGTGTCAACTTGATTAGGCCACAGTACCCAGATATTTGGTCAAACACTAGTCCAGATATTGCTGTGAAGATATTTTTTTAGATGAGATTAACATTTAAATCGGTAGACTTTGAGTATAGCAGATTCCTCGCCATAATGTGTGTGGGCCTCATTCAATCAGTTGAAGGCCATAAGAGAAAAAGATTGACTCCCTTAAGGAAAAAGGAATTCTGCCTGCAGTCTAGTCTAGTTGAACTCAAGCTGTAACATCAACTCTTTCAACTCTTCCCTGGGTCTCCAGCCTGCTGTCTTATCCTGCAGGTTTTTGATTTGCCGGTCTCCACAATTGCATGAACCAATTCCTTAAAAATCTCTCTCTCCCTCTCCATCCTATTGGTTCTGTTTGTCTGGATAATCTTCAGTAATACACCCATCCTGTAAGTGATGTTATTTGTTGATGACTCAGAACCATTTAGCGACCAAGAAGTACAGAAATTCTTTTTGGTGGCAGCTTTTAGGAATATATTTTCATTCACACTATGTCCACAGAGATGGAGGTTGCAAAGCTAATGAGCAGTATTATAATATTAATAATAATAAATAACGGTAATCAATAAAAATCAACAATGATGTTATTAGCAATAAGACTTTCTTCTAATTAAATCTAATTTAGTCTTTGGAACAGCCTTATGGCACAGGTACTACCATCATCACATCCATTTTACTGATGGAACAGTTACAGAAAGGAAATAACTTGCTCAAGGTTACCTAGCTCATGAGTGGCAAGAACAAAATTTGACCTGGAGTCAGATTTCAAAGCTCTTGAGCATAATCACTATATTGGACTGCCATGCTATAGTATGGACTTTACCCTGAATTTCCCAAATGACAGCATTCAGTAGAATACCCTAGGGTAAAGAAATTTGAGACCCTGGATTGTGATTCAGGTAGTCCTTAGATCACAATTTCAAAGTCCAGCTGCACAGGTTGTGCGCTGTACAACTGTACTCAACAATGCCAGTACAAATACTACTATAGACAGTGGAGAGGGAGACAGCTGATGTTTCCCACTTCTCTTAGAGGTAGAGAAAGGTGGTGATATAGTCACAGAATGGAATACTCTGCAGCAATGAAAAGGAATAGATAATACATGCAACAATATTGATGAATCTCAAAAACTTGATATTGAGGGAAAAATGCCAGTCACTAAAGTATGTTATATAATTCCATTTATGGTGGAGAAACCTGGTAGACACTAAGTTAGCCAGGTGATCAAGGTAAACATCACTGGTGATAAGACATTTTGACATCATGAACCCTTTGATATGATGAGGACACAACATCATTTTAATGGAATTCTTATCAAAAATGCATAACCTCACCCCAGTAATGAGAAAACATTGAACAAATTCAAACTGAGAGACATTCCATAAAATAACTGACCAGTCCCTTTCAAAAATGTCAAGGTCATTAGAGACAAGGAAAGACTGAGGAAGGATCACAACCCAGAGGAGACTAAGAAGAAATAACCACTAAATGCAGTGTGGGATCATGGATAAAATTTTGCAACAGAAAAAGTACATTATCGCAAATATTGGTAAAATTTGAATAAGATCTGCGGTTTAGTTAATGAGTTGTTAACTTAGATTTACCAGTGCTGATTTTCTGTTCTAATCATTGTGCTATAGTAGCGTAAGATGTTAACACGAGGAGAAGTAGGATGAGGAATATAAGGGAACTCTCTGTATTATTTCTGCAACTTTTCTCTAAGTCTAAAATTAGTTCAAAATTAAAAGTTAAAAACCAAAACAGCCCAGTAAGTTAGGTAATGTGCTGTTGACCCCGCCGCCTCCCGCAGGCCACACTGGAAGGAGTGATGCAGGCTGTCTGGAAAAGTCCACTGGGCCTCAGACAACAGAATTTGGTTCTGCAACAAGAGGAAAATCTCACTTCACTGATTCAAGAATGGGTTGGTTGTGAATGCTTTCCCAGAAGCACCGAAATGCAGCCAAGGAGGACTTGGTTAAGTTCTCACTTTTCCACCGGATGATGGCTGCTCTCGGAGTTTGGATGTGCCAGGCCCTGTGGCCTTTCTGTGAGTTGCCAACCTGGTGTGCCCTGGGGGTGCAGGAATGGGAGGGAGTGCTGTGACGGACCCCAGGGAAGGCGTTAGCCCTCTGAGCAGGGTGGAGAAGGCAGCAAAGGGAGCATCTCTTTGTGGAGAGAAGACAGGGTGACAGCAGGCTGCTGCACCCTCCTAAAAAGGGACAAGAGGCAGGAAGGACGTGGCCCTGCTCCCTTCCTGTGATCCCATTCTCCCCTCCCTCTCCCCGGGGCCACTCTGTCTTGTGTCCCACACCTGTACGTTTGATTTTCTGTGAGCTCTAATCGCTCATAAAGGCTCATAAAGCTCTAAGTGCTCACAGAGTCCCCTAATGTGACTGATGAGAACTGGGCTCTGAGAGGGATCTGGGCCCCTGAGGGTGAGGATGTTTAATCTCATCTTCAGGGGAGAAGCAAGTGCCCCTTTCTCACTCCTTTCAACACCTTCCCACCCCCACCGTTATTTGGATGAAGCATGGTCAGATTCTGTGACATGATTGTCAGTCCGAGTGTCTAGAAGTATGTATTTAAATCTTGGGATCCCCTTGAACCATGGGGACTTCTGGACGATCATCTCCAGACTTCACAGAGAAGTAGACAGGCTGCTGTAAATTTTGAAAGATGCCCTGCTTCTCCATCTTGATTTCTCATTCGATCCCAGAACTCTTTTGTGCTGCTCTTGCACTGTTTGCGGATTTAGTCTTTGTCTTATGTTGTGTTCCCCCAGGAGCAGATCCTGAAACAAGCATTTTGAAGACAAATATTTGGGAAGTGACCCCAGGAAATGCTGGTAGGGACATGGGGAAGGAGACAGAGAGGGGAGAGAGGTAACAAAGAGGGTGGCTTTGGTTAGGTGACCATCGTGGGCAGCTGAGACTCAGGCATGAGAGAGCCTCTGGGACAGGGAAGCCTCTGGGACAGGCTTTTGAGTTATTACCCCTAAGGGGCAAGGGAGTGGGGTATTTGCACTACTGTGCACTGTTGAACACTGTTTGTATGCTCTGGATGGTCACACCTGTGTGTGGGTGAAGTAGGTTCTGAAAACCAGAGACGTTGCTCAAGCATAGAGATCCTGGCAGCTGGTGTCAGCTGGAGCTCCTGGAAGTGGCAAAGGCCTGGGATGCCAACAGTACCTTGTGTCCTGGTGGAAGAACAAGCCATATCTGAGGTGGGAATTAGAAATGAAGATTCTAAAAGGCCAGCAGGAGAAGGTTGGGGAAGCACAACTGGATCCATCCTGCAAAGCCAAGTCATCCAGCCATCCAGGTGAGCCAGGCACATCTCCAGGTACCACTGAGAACGTGGTGCTAGAGCAGAGAAAAAATGGAGCAGGGGGTGGGGGTAGGATGTGGGGGTCCTGAATCCGTCTTGGCCCCCATACGACTGCCCTGGAATGACTCCAGCGGTACTAACCGCTTAAAGCCACCCTTTCTCTTTCCATCCTGTGAATAGCACCAAGCAATTTTGAAACCAGAATTTCTCAAACTATTTCTGTTAAAAAAAAAAAAAAAAGCAAAAACAAGAAGTACTACCTCTTTATCAGATATTTTTTTGAGAGCAGTCAACCCAGGGAACAGAAGCCTCTTTCAGTTTTGGGCCTGATGCTTGCAGGTGCCACCAGGCTTCACCCCCCTTGGGGTCTGCTTTCTCATAGGCACATCCTCCAACATGCCAGACACTAGTTGGCATTTTTGTAGGTTTTTGTTTTTAAATAGGGAAGTTGCTATTGCAGAAATGAGAGGGCGTTTTTGCAAATGGTCACCAGACTTTTTCACTGTCCAGGGCTTTCCTCTGGCATCCAGCTGAGCCACTAGAACAGCACTGCCTAACAGAACTTTATGGAATGATAGCAAGGGTGTGTCTGTGTCAACCATTATGGCAGCCATATGCAATTGGACTTTTAATTTCATTTAAATGTAATTAATTTAAATTTAAATAGCTACATGTAGTCACATACGGCTGCTAAATTGGACTGAACAGATCTTGAGCAAAGGAAACCTGAACTTGGGCATTCTTCTCAGCCACCTGTGGAATGGGGCTGAGTTTGCAGTATAGGTAGACGCAAAGGTATGCACTCACATTTGTTTCTTCTCAAATTATGCCCTCTGCAAATGTTATCAACATGTCATGTTCATGCCCTTGCCCTTTGCCTGTGACCATGACTTTGACCTCATCAGAGCAGGCTGGAAGAAGTAGAATATAAGAGACTGCCCGTGTCAGAAGCTTTCATGCATTCAGCTGGCCTTGCTCTCTGTGACACCTTACAGAGGCGGGGAAGTGGGGGGTCATGTTTTTTACCCCCATTGTCCTGGGTGGGGAAAACTGAGGCTCAGTGAACTCCACTGTCCTGCCTGAACTCCACAGCCAAATGTGGCTGAGTCAGAATTTGCACTCAGGTCCACAGAGGCCCGTGATCGTGCATTTGGAGTGTTATTTCCCCCTAGTTGGAAGTGGTGTTGCCCTGAACTTTCTCCCACACTTGGAGTTTCTGAGTGATCCTGACATTCACTGGAGAGAGTCTAGCAGATGCTCCAGAGTGGAGACTATCGACATAGGAAACTCTCTGCTCCCTCAGGTCTCGTGATGATGGCCTCATGACCGATGGCAAAATCTCCAGCCCTGACCCATCCCACTCCCCGCTCATGAACCTCATGTTAAACATAACAAAGAATGACAAGAACCAGGGTTCTGCAGCCAAAAGGACAACATATGTTGTTCATTTTCTTCTTTCCCTTCCCCCATTCTCTAGAAGTGGATTAAATATAAAAAAGAACTTCTTGACTGAAGGGTTGGGACACTGGGAAGGGTTGTCCAGTGGAGAAATTATTCTCCAGGGAATCTTTTTAAAGCCACTTCTTATTAAAAATAACAAGAGCCAGAAAAACTCTCAATTATACAATTTACACATATTGCTTACAGAACTTATAAAATAGACAGATACAAAGAAAAAATGCATTGTCACTCCACTCAAAGAATCCTCACTAACCAATGCGTTATATTCTTTTTTGGTTCCTTTTTTTCATGCACGAATTGTTTTGTTTGTTGTAGTTATTACTATAGGTCTTAGGGGGATTATAGATTATAATAGTTGGGTTCAGATCCTTCTGAGTCAAAACAATAGTTTAGATCATTGCTTTTCAAACCTTCTGGGTCAAAGGATCAGTTGTTAAACTTTGCAGCCCATCACTGGTTTTCTCCTGTGACGAGTACATAGCATGTCCACACTGTTGCTACTCACCACACTTTTTGCCATCTGGGTAGGCTGAGTCCACTGCACACATGCTTGGATGCCTCAGCAATGTCTAAGTGTTCTGGAAGTTTATAAACACATACTCTCAACATCTACACTTATTTCTTCATACGAGGTGTGATCCAACAATAGGTATGATCAAATGAGGTATGATCATACGAGGTGTGATCAAACACTTATTTCTTCATATGTGGTGTGATCAAACAGTAAAAGACACATTGCCATTAATCCTCCTCAAAATACTTGCTCTTACTTTGAACACACTTATGCCACCATTCTTGCCACTTTCTGAAGCAGTTCTGGAAGTCCTCTTTCACGAGTGTCTTTAGTTGCGCTGTCGTGGCTGCCTCCATGTCCTGAATGGATTCAAAACGTTTACCTTTCATGGTCAGTTTGACTTTGAGGAAGAGCCAGAAGTCACACGGTGCCAGATCTGGTGAATGAGGACACACCATGTTTTCATTTGGCAGAAATTGCTATATATGTGTGACATAGAGCTATGTCATGATGGAGGATGATTTATGGCACGCTTTAAAACACATTTTCTCTCAACTGTAGTTCACACCTGACTGACAGCACTGAACAAGTTGAAACTTGTCACACACTGTTCCTAAGGTTCGATGTGCCACTTCCCATATTGAAGATCCCTGCCTTTCCGTTGGATGGCACTTGGCAGCAGCATTCACCATATTATTTGATCACAACAGAAAGTCTTCTGGTACAGCAATTTCTGTCAAATAAAAGCATTACAGTGTGTCCTCATCTACCTTATTTACTGGATCTGGCACCATGTGACTTCTGGCTCTTTCCCAAAGTCAAAATGACTATGAAAGGTAAACATTTTGAATCGATTCAGGACATCGAGATAGCCACGACAGCGCAACTGAAGACACTCACGAAAGAGGACTTCCAGAACTGCTTCAGAAAGTGGCAAGAACAATAGCATAAGTGTGTTCAAAGTGAGGTGGAGTACTTTGAGGGGGATTAATGGCAACGTGTCTTTTACTGTAATAAATTTTTAAAATTTAAACAGTCATCATAATTTTTGATCACACCTTATAGGTACACTGGTCTAGAGCAGGGGTCTGCAAACTTTAGCCGTAGGGCCAAGTCCCAACCACCACTTCATTTGAGCTATGGATTATTTTTCACTTTTTATTCCTCTAGGCATTGTGTTTTTAATTTTGATATTTTTTTATTTTTCAATTATAGTTGACATACAATATTATATTAGTTTCAGGTGTACAACATAGTGATTAGACATTTATATAACTTGCAAAGTGATCACCCCAATAAATCTAGTACCCATCTGACACCATACGTAGTTATTACAATATTATTGACTATATTCCTTAAGCTATACTTTACATCCCCATGACTATTTTGTAACTATCAATTTGTACTTCTTAATCCCTTCCCATTTTTGCCCACCTCCCCAACCCATCTCCCATCTGACAACAATCAAAATGTTCTCTGTATCTGTGAGTTTGTTTCTGTTTTGCTTGTTTCTTTTATTTTTTAGATTCTACATATAAGTGAAATCATATTGCATTTATCTTTGTCTGACTTACTCTGCTCAGCACAATACCTTCTAGGTCCATCTTTGTTGTTGTAAAATGCATGATTTCATTCTTTTTTACAACTGAGTAATATTTCATTTATTATATATGCGTGTGTGTGTGTATATATATATATATATATCACAATTTTTTATTCATTCATATATTGATTTCATCTCGTTTGGGACTCTCTGCACTGCCTGGGCTTGTATGTTTATTTCCTTCACTAGATTATGGAAGTTTTCCATTATTATTTCTTCAAATAGGTTTTCAATTCCTTGCGCTCTCTCTTCTCCTTCTCATACTTCTGTGATGCAAATGTTGATATGCTTGATATTGTTCCAGAAGCCCCTTAAACTATTCTCATTCTTTAGGATTTTTTTTCTTTATTTTTGCTGTTCTGATTGAGTATTTTCTGCTACTTTATCTTCTAAATTGCTGATTTGGGTCCTCTGCTTCATCTAATCTACTGTTGATTCCCTCTAATGTATTCTTCTTATTTTTCTTTTTAACTTAGAGGTTAGGTTTTTGTTTTTTGTTTTTTAATATTATTGGGGAATATTGGAGAACAGCGTGTTTCTCCAGGGTCCATCAGCTCCAAGTTTTTGTCCTTCAATCCAGTTGTGGAGGATGCAGCTCGGTTCCAAGTTCAATTGCTATTTTCAATCTTTAGTTGCAGGGGGCATGGCCCATCATCCCATGCAGGAATTGAACCGGCAACCTTGTTGTTGAGAGCTCGCACTCTAACCAACTGAGCCATCCGGCCGTCCCTCCGGAAGCTCAGCAGCAGCTCCTTGCCTTCAATCTAGTTGTGGAGGGCGCAGTTCACTGGCCCATATATAGGGAATCGAACCAGCAACCCTATTGCTAAGAGCTCGCACTCTAACCAACTGAGCCATCCGGCCACCCCTCTAATGTATTCTTTAGTTCAGTTATTGTATTCTTTATTTCTGGTTGGTTCTTTTTTAGATTTATTATCTCCATTTTTATATTTCCTATCTCTTTGTTGAAGTTGTTACTGACATCATTGAGCATCCTTATAATCAGTGTTTTGAATTTTGTGTCTAGTAGATTGCCTGTCTCCATTTTCTTTAGTTCTATTTCTGGAGCTTTGTTCTTTCATTTGGGACATGTTTCGTTGTCTCCCCATTTGGCTGCCTCCCTGTGTTTGTTTGTATGTATTAGGTAGGGCTGCTATGTCTCCTGGTCTCAGTAGTGTGGTAGTGCCCTATGAGGCCGAGTGGTGCAGTCTCCTTAGTCACCTGAGCCGGGTGCTGTACGTGTGTCACTTGCATGGGTGTGTGTGCCCTCCTGTTGTAGTTGAGCTTGGTTGCTGTTTGCATATCATTGAGAGGGATTGAACCCTGGGCTTATTGGTTGTGAGGACTGATTGTAGCTACAGTGGAGGAGGTGTGGTGCAGGGGCCGACTCTACAGAGCAGAATTTTTGTTAGCAATGCTCTGGTGCCTGCCCAATCTGCCCTTTGAGTTTGTCATTCTCAGAGATGGCCAGATAGTGCTCTGGCTCATTCTGAAGCCAGCCACTGGGTGTCCTGGCCTCAGGGTCTCCTGGGGAGGAGCCCTGTTGTCCTGTTCCAGATCAAGTTTAGCAGCACACTGTGCCCTGCCTGGGGCCACCTGGCATGAGCCACAAAGCAATCCACAGATGGCCACCATTCGTGCTGGGCTTGGAGGTGCCTCAAAAGTCCAAGCAGTGAACCGAGGTTGGCTGTCACTAGTGTGAGTCTTGGGGCTGCTCAGCAAGAGGTACAGGGCATGCAGAGGCCAGATGCTGCTTGTTTAGGTTTTGTGAACCTTTGAGAGATTTTAGGAAAGTCCACAGCATGAGCCAAGACAGGCCATTTGTATGGAAAGCCACTGGAAGCAGCTTGGGTGGGCCCACAAGTTGGGTGAGGCAGTGTCTCAGGGGGTCGCCAGGGCAGGGTGAATGGTGTTAGCCAGGTTGACTGAAACTCATACATGGTGGCTACCTGTGTCTGCACACTGGGAGTGGGTGGGCTTAACAAAGAAACAATGGATTTTGCCAGCACTGCTGTCTGGGAGAAAGTTGTCCCTCCAGCCCTAACCCTGCAGTCAGACAATTTAGTTCCTCCTGTCGCTGGCAACTTTCGAGCTGCTGCCCCAGTGCTGGCGCTCAGAGTGAATGAGTCCATCACTCAGCCACAATCTCCACTGGTTTTCACAGCTAGAAGTCGTGGGGACTTCTCTTCCTGTCAATGGAACCCTGAGCGGGGGAGTGGGGCTGGGACCCCTCGCTCCTCAGGGGGTACCTCTGCAGTCAAGATATCCCTCCTGATTTTTAACTACCACTTGGGTGTGGGACTAGCCCATTCCTTGTTTCCACCCCTTCTACCAGTCTTGAGGTGGCTTCTTTCGTGTGTCCTTCATCGTAGGACTTCTGCTCAGCTAGACTTCTGGCAATTCTCAATGATGGTTGTTCTGTAGTTTAGTTGTAATTTTGATGTGGTTGTGAGAGGAGGCAAGCACAGCATTTCCATATTCTGCCACGTGGATCAGAAAAATCAATCTTTACTTTTTAAATGGTTTTGGGGAAAATTTTTAAAAAGCCTAATATTTCATGAAAAAAAATCTATAAAATTCAAATTTCAGGGTCCACAAATACAGTAGTTCTCCTTCATCCAAGATTTCACTTTCTGCAGTTTCGGTTACCCACAGTCAACCACTGTCCTAACTACTGTAAAGTTTTACTGAAACACAGCTGCATTCATTCATTAATGCATCATCTATGGCTGCTTTTGTGGTACAATGTCACAGAACTGAATAGTTAGACAGAGACTGGTTGGCCATGAAGCCTAAAATATTTATAGTCTGGCTGTTTCAGAAAAAGTTTGATGATTCCTGTTCTAGATCAATATTTCCTGAGTTTGCTGCCTCTCAGAATTATGGGGAAACTTAAAAAAAAAAATGTAGTTTGCCAGGCCTCTCCCAACCCTATGGAATCAGAGTCTCCAGGGTTGGGCCTGGAACTCTACTTTTTGAAAACCCCACCCCTGCCCTCAGGTTGTTCTGATGGTCAGCAGCTCTGGTAGCACCACCAGGTGGGCCCCAGGAGACGTGCTTCTCCGAGCCCACAGGCTGAGTCCCCAGGATGGATCCTGCTGCTCTGCTCAGAGCCTCCTCTGGGACAAAATCTCTTGTGCCCTCAGCTGCTCCAGATGTGGGCTTTGCAGTCACATTCCTGGCAGATCCAGCTGCCCCCGGGCACATAGCTGAGATTCACAAGTTGTGGCTGGGCCCTGGCCCAGAGTCCCTTCAGCCACAGCTCAGCCCTTTGCACCAAGGCCCTCCTCCCACCCACAGGCTTCCTTGATGTCACCCCAGCCCAGGGCTCCTCTGACTCTCCCCAGCCTTGGGTGTCTAGAATTCTTGGCCTGCCTCTGGGGAGACTAGAGAGGAGCATCATTAGCCCTTTGTCCAGTGCACTGGGCAGCCTGGCTCACCTCATCTAGGCCTTATGACTCTCCTACTCTCCAGTTTATGTTTCTGGCACCAGAGCTAGAGCCCTGAGCCAACTGCTCACATAGCTCTAAGGGAGAGTCAAGAGGAGTGAGCTGGCAGGGAGCATGACCATGAACCAGGCCTGTCTTCTGTCCGGTCTCTTCTCTCTCCCTGCATTTCCTCATGACCCCATCTTTATGTTTCTGACTCCTTTCTTGTTGCCCATTATGTCCCTTAGCTCAAGCTCTGCTCTGTCACTCTTCCTTCTTGTACCGCCACCTCTCTCCTTCTTTCCTTCTTTTCCCCTTCTTACCCTGCTTTTTCTTATTCCCTGGTTCTTTCCCCTCCTGCCTTTGGTTGTTTAGTCAGACTCACTGCTTCTAGGCAGAACTAAACCCCCTGCCTCAGGAAACAGCACCATCTTCCAGAAAGAGATGACGTTGGATTGGCTCCTTTGCTTACAGTGGCTCAGATCTTTGGTCTGGACCTGTACACAGAGTTTATTTTGGGAAAATGTATTCAGGTCCTGCCCTCAGGAAACTAACCGTTTATGGGAGAGTCAGAGAAGACACAGGAAATTTTAATAGTGTCCTAAAGGGCGACCTGGGGGTCAGGACATGGCACTGTGTAAGGCAGAGTCCAGCACTGAGCCTGTGATGAGGAGTTGGGGAGTGTCTGAGGGGAATCACCAGCTCCACACACTGGGAACTGGGGCTGAGTTATATCCAGGGTGGAGAATGTCCCCAGGAAAAAAAATGGCACGAGCATATGGAAGACCCTGGACATACCCCTAACTAAAACCCACAGAAAGATCTTGAGTGAGGGAGGGTCATGATCTGATTCATACTTACTCTCATCTAGAGAGAGTGGACTTGAGGGTATCAGTCTAAAGGCTAGAAGGCCACTGGGAAGCCACTTTAATCCAGAATGATGAGGCCTGAACTGGGGCAGAGACAGAGGGATTGGAGAGGGTGGGAGGGCACTGAGGAATACTTAGGGCTTGAGGATTAGCTGTGAGGCGTGAAGGAAAGGCAGGAGTGAAAGGAAACATTTAGGTTTCCAGTGTGGCTATCTGAATGGATGGTACATCATATGTGTAATGATACGACATGACAAACTACAATCTAAGTGGTTTATATCAACAAACTTTTTATTTCATGCTCATGAGACCATAGGTTGGCTGCAGTTGATTGATTTTGAAGGGGCTTGGCTGGGCTTGGCTGAGCCAGACTTCTGATTGGGTTCAGGATGCTTCATTTGGCTTCATTCTGGAACTCAAGCCAAGGGTAGTAACTATCTCGTATAGGCTCTTGTCATGGAAAATCATAGGAGTGCATCACACACCATCTTTAAAATCTCCACTAGTATCGTATTAAGTGCAGAGGTAAACTCAAGGCCACAAGAGGTGACAGGAGATAAGACCTTTGGAAACTGAGGGCTGGGGATGATTTCTCTGGAAAGCCTAGCTGGGTCTCCTGTTTTCCCCAGGCCAACAAAGCTCACTCTTGTGATGATGTATTTCTCAAGTCTTTAGAAGGATGCCAGAGAACAGAGGTGTGTAACCAGTAATGGGTATAAATGATGTCTACAAAAGTCTTTGTTCATCAATTACATATCGACTCTATGACAGATGCACCGTTCCCTCCTGTGGGGTACACATGCCTGCTGAAATTAAGCCGTACTTTAAAGCTGCTGTCCCCCTAGCACAGAAAATAGGCTTTTGGTGTCCTAAAGTCTAGTTGTACTATCAAATTGTAACTTCACTTAGAATTTCAGCATAATCAATTATGTAAATTTTATCAATTTGAAATTGCAGTTTGCTGTAACAGAGACCTGAAAAATAGTGACATAAATCCCCAATTGTTTATTCTTTTACTTATTAAGAGGTTTAGAGATAGGCAATCAGGGCAGAACCCACTCTTGTTGTATCTTTTGACTCCTCTGTCTTCACTAAATAGCTTCTACCCTCTGAGTGTCCTTATGGTCCAATATGGCTACTGGAGCTCCAGCCATTGTATGAACTGAGGCTGGAAGAAGGAGAAAAGGCAAAAAGGGTAATTCTCTAAATGGAGGCAGGTGCCTTTGAAGAAGGTTTCTGGCAGCCCTCCCAATTAAGGGTTACGTATCAGTCACACATCCACACCCCGCTACAAGAGAGACTGGGAAATGTGGGTTCAGCTGGATGCATTCCTTCCCTGTTATCAAGCCAGAAAGAAAGAATAGATATTGATTGGCAAGCAACATTTTTCTGCAACACCCTTCATGTTTTTTTGTTTTTTCCAAAATAGAGTGGCAGTGGAGTACAGCAGAAAAAAAGCCCTGGTTTGGACTCAAGGCCCCTAGACCTAATTCTCAATTCCTCTACTTACTGGCTATACCATCTGGGCAAAGTCACATAAGCTTTCTGAGCTTTTGGTTCCCTCTTATGCAAAATAGACTGTTGATCATATTTGCCTTCCAGCATTATCAAAAGGGACCAAATAAGACCAGGAATTCTATGAATTATAGCATACGATACAAAAATCAATAATATATGCGGTACAATTGAAAATAGAGCAAATACCTGTTTCAACAAGAAGGGAACACCTGATTTAGTTCTCCCTAGATAGAAGTGATTGCCCTTTGTTCCCATGGCTGTTCCCCAACCTTCATAAGCTGTCATGCTTCTCACAGGGTGTAGCTGGGGTCGGAGTGGGGCAGGACTCAGAGTGTGGATGGAGCGGGGGCCCTGTTGATGCAGACCATATCCTCACGACCTGGGGGCAGTAGGTACCTTAGGAAATTGTCTACCTGTGGATGACTCCCCTTGATCCAGTGGTTCTCAGCTGTTCCAGCCAGGTTGCACCCCAAACCCGCCTTCACGTGCTGTCTCCATGTGGCGTGGGCTTCTCATAGCATGGAAGCTGGGTTCTAAGTGGGAAACCCCGAACAGCAAATGTTTCAAGAGGAAGAAAGAAAAAACTGCCACTTCTCTTATAAGCTAGACTGGAAGTAGCATGCATTATTTTTGCTCAGAGTCAGGGAGGGGGTGGGAGAACAGACGCCCCCTCTCTGTGGGGGAGTTACATGCATGTTAGGAAGGGTGGGAATTGATGGCAGCATCTTAGAGACCAGCTATCACAACGACCTCGGCCGTATGCTGACTTCATTCACTCAGTGTAATAAAACATGAGGCCTGAGTGCAGCCCTAGTGACTGCTGTAATTGGTAGCCTGTAGTATGGGTATCATGATATTTAAAAACCACAGAGATGATCCTAATGTGCAGCCAAAATTGAGAACCGTTGGTTTAATCCAACGCTGAGAAAAACCCAAAAGACCCAGGGAGGGAAAGAACCCAAGGATTGGCCCACAAGGCCAGGGAGGCTCCTACGCAGGTGTTTAGGAGGCTTTGCTCCCCCCGACTTCCTGGGCTAGTTTGGTTCCCATGGGCCTTCCTGCATGTAGTTAACTTACATGGTGGGGGACTAGAAGAACAACACAGAAAGTAAGGTGCAAAGAGTTATTTATTATTAAATGTGGGTGGGACCTGTAGAGTTTATAATACTACTTGGAAGTCTCCTTGATTCCAGACTTTTGATCTGAAATCGGTAGTTTGGCCAACTTTTTCCATTGCCTTCAGCAGGAACTAACTTGTGTCAGAATGTGATGCATGTTCTAACAAAAATATCAGAAATCCCATTTTTAGAGCATTTGGGTCAACCAGGCTACCGATAGTTAATATACCCTCTCCCCAGTGGGCAAAGGATGGTTTTAAACACCCTTATTTGAGGATGGAGGGGCAGGGAACATGCGAATGAATATTCATGATTCTGTCTGCTGGCCTCACACATTAGAAAATACTGTTTATTCCTTTGGCGAATGAGCTTTTAAATTTCTTTTGTGGCAGAGAAAGAGGCTTTATTTTTCTGAATAATTCTCTTTGGTGCCTGTCTATTTTTTGGAAGGCATCTTCCCTTTAAGACACTGGGCATATTTCAAGAGCAGAGTGAAGATTTCAATAAACCCCCCACGTCGAGAAGCCTGCTGGCCTAGTGATAACATGAAGGAAGCCTGCACCAACGGGACACGAATTTGCTGTGAGACCAGTTCCCAGGAAGATCGAGAGCTGATAGGATAATCACATAATCAACACGCCTGTAAAGTGCATGAAACTATGCAATGGAACACAGATGTGGGAACATGAATGTGGACAGTACATGATTGGAATCTGAGACTTTCAGGCGTTGAAGGGATCTCATAAGACATCTTGTCCAGTGACCTGTTACACATTAGAACCTCCGTGCTATGACTGCTGTAGCAGCCAGAAGAGGGAGGTTGTCTGTTCCTCTCTCTCATTTGTCCAGTTTTGGCTTAGATGGGCCTTCCTTACATCTATCCACACATTCTTTCTACAACTTCGACTCAGCCCCGTGAACCACTCATTTACTCTTGCACCATTCTTGTTCTCTGCACTCTGCTCCACGTCAAAAGGGCTGGAACACTGCAAGTGGCATTTCCAAGGCTATCTTGCCAGGAGACTTCTGCTTAGGGTCAACCAATGGAAGGTATTGGAAGGCAACATAAGAGGAAGCTAATCCTGTTTTTTTTCTGTTATAGACTGTCCCTTCAGCAGAGGCAGAATGAATGCAAGTCGCTGGACACTCAGGAAGCCCCGGGAATTCAGTGACTTGTGGCTCTGGGTTATCTCATTTTCCCTGTTGTTCCTCCAGCCCCAAAGGTGATCATGGCTTCCTGCAGTTATTAATGTGTAGGTATCCTTACCTTTCCCTGTTTGCACCTCCATTCCTTCCAATATCTTTGTAACAAATTCCCTGTATTAAACTCCTCTTGTTTGAAATACCTAAAGAGGTTCCTTTTTCCCTAAATGGACATTGATTGAGAGGCTGTATTAGTGGGATTCCTGGAGTTGTGTAAATGTTTATGTCTCTTCGAGGTAACATTAAATATTTCAACTTGGCTATATTGTCCTCTTTTAGTTTTCTTGTCATCATGCCCTCAAGCAAATGCCTCTTCTCTCATAATGTGGTATCCAGGCTGTCTCCATACTGGCCACTCTCGTCTGATCACAGTTCATTTGGCTAGCGCTTATTTCAAAGGATGTCACAGCTGGTGCCACTTCCCCAGCTATGGTCAGCACAGGACAAGGAGAAGAGGAATTTCACCTCCCTCCGTTTCAACATTATCCTTCATGGAATTAACCTGTGATCCTGTTGGAGCTTGGCAGCTACACCACAGTACTGACATGAAAACTACCCACTATACCTGTGTCATTGTGTTCTTGATAAGCCTTTGTTTTTTCCATATACCCTGTTTCCCCGAAAATAAGATCTAGCCAGACAATCAGCTCTAATGTGTCTTTGGAGCAAACATTAATATAAGATCCGGACTTATTTTACTATACTATAAGACAGGGTCCTATATAATATAAGACAGGGTTCTATATTATAGTAAAATAAGACCGGGTCTTATACAAATGTTTTCTCCAAATGATGCGTTAGAGCTGATTGTCCGGCTAAATCTTATTTTCGGGGAAACATGGAACACTTGTGTGGTTATTTTGTTTTTGTAGTTTTTGTTATAGCTAGGACCTATAGGGAGCTCTAGCCAACTTCCAACTGCCTTTATCTAAAGACTTTCCCCCAAACCACAGAAGACTGCTCTGCCTATAATTATCAGATCAGAAATGCCAGAAAATTCATATGCCCCAAGAGCAACCCTCAACCAGTGATTGAGGGGGCGTTGGCATATACATACCTAGTTATGGGTGGTCACATTAAGTCCCACTAAACCTTATCTTGATCGATTCAGTCCATTGTTCTGTAAAGTTCTTTGAGACTCCTCATTCTGCTTTCCAGTACACTTTCTATTCCTCCCAGTCTCGTCTTCTGTGAATTTGTCAGCCATGACTTCTACCTTATTGTGTCAGACACTGATTTAAAATTAGTGAATAGAACCTAGCATTCCATAATTTGCTCACTCAACAATCATTGCCCATTTAATTCATCTTGCTAACAAAACCCTGATTTGTCGGGGTGGGGTGGGGGGTAGGTGGGTAGCAGTGAACCCAATTTTAGGAGGCATTAACTGTTCTGCTTCCCTTTGCTAGATGCTGTTTCATCTTCCCCTGGGGCAGCTGGAGGCAGGCAGTTGGACATGTGACACAGGTCTGTCCATGGGGAAGTCTACTGTGGTATTTCTGGGAAGAGTTTCCCTCCCGAATAAAGGGACAAGCTGTCACACTTTGGGGACTTCCTAGCATTCCCTGAGATAAGAATTGGAGAGCAAGTAGTTTTGGGGGAATGTAACCCCAGGCAACACTGGTATGGGAATGGGGAAGCAAGACAGGGGAAAGAAGGTATCTAACAAAGCGTGCATTCTAGAGCAGGTACTACTGTGTGTGACTGGAGCTTAATCATGCAGGGAAATTCTTGGCAAAGGTGTAAATCATTTGCTTTGGTGTTATCCCTCAGAGGGATGAGGGAACTAGGTTATTTATATGTCATCTCCCCTTCAATCATTGGTTGAGAGGTTGCTCTCATAGGATATAAATTTTTTGGCACTTCTGATCTGATAATCATAGGCGAGCCGCCTTCTGTGGTTTTTGGAGAAAGTCTTCATGTAAAGGCAGTTGGAAGCTGGCCGGAGTTCACCAGCGTGGAGGGATACTGGAGGAGCTCAAATAACATCTGCTGTCACGTCCCTCTTCCACTGTGCTTTCTGATTTTATGTATTTTGTCGTGATGTCTGGAGCTGCAATAGCCATCTTGTGACCATAAGGTGATAAGCAAGAGTGTGACAAACCAACACAATGATGGTGGTGGTTTAGGGATGATGGAAAAATACATGGTCTTTCCTAATGTCATTGTCCTGCTACACCAAAACTGTTACAATGATGGCACTCTTATTTTATGAAATAATTAAGTGTCCTTATTTATTAAGCCACTATTACTTGGGTGTCCTGTTATGTGTGGTTAACTAAATCCCACTCGAAACAGCACTATGGAATGAATGGATGACAAGCTCAATGGCAGAGTTGACCTGACAACTTACTAGAAACCACCCTCTTGCAATTGAATCTTTTTTTTTGGTAAATTAATTAATTAATTAAATTAAACGACCAAGTTTCTAAATCCATGTGTGGTTATCTGTTCAATCTCTGTTCCTCCTCTCTGATTCTTAACATAATTCAGTTTTTTTTTTTTTAAATTAAAGTTTATTGGGGTGACAATGGTTAGGAAAGTTACGTAGATTTCAGGTGTACAATTCTGTATTACATCATCTATAAATCCCATTGTGTGCTCACCACCCAGAGTCAGTTCTCCTTCCATCACCGTGTATTTGATCTCCTTTACCGCATCTACCAACCCCTGCCCCCGACCCTCTGGTAACCACTAAACTATTGTCTGTGTCTATGAGTTTTTGTTTCTCATTTGTTTGTCTTGTTCTTTTGTTCTTTTTGGTTTATATACCACATACCAGTGAAATCATATGGTTCTTTACTTTTTCTGTCTGACTTATTTCGCTTAGCATTATAATCTCAAGATCCATTCCATGTCGTCACAAATGGTCCTATTTCTTCTTTTCTTACCACAGAATACTATTCCATTGTGTATATATACCACAACTTTATCCATTCATCTATCAAGGGACATTTTGATTGTTTCCATGTCTTGGCCACCGTAAATAAAGCTGCAATGAACATTTATGAATAAATGTTTTCAGATTTTTGGGGCAGATAGCCAGGAGAGAGATTGCTGGGTCATATGGTAATTCTATTCTTAATTTTTTGAGGAACCTTCACACTGCCTTCCATAGTGGCTGCACCAGTCTGCGTTCCCACCAACAGTGTATGAGGGTTCCTTTTTCTCCACAGCCTCTCCCAACACTTGTTACTATTTGTCTTGTTGATGATAGCCATTCTGACTGGGGTGAGGTGATATCTCATTGTGGTTTTTATTTGCATTTCTCTGATGATTAGTGATGTTGAGCATTTTTTCATATGTCTATTTGCCATTTGTCTGTCCACTTTGGAGAAATGGCTCTTCAGGTCCTCTGCCCATTTTTCAATTGGGTTGTTTGTTTTTTTGGTGTTGAGTTTCATGAGTTCCTTGTATATTTTGGATATTAGCCCCTTATCAGAGGCACTGTTTGCAAAAATCTTCTCCCATTCAGTTTGCTGCCTCTTTATTTTGTCGATGATTTCTTCTGCTGTGCAGAAGCTTTTAAGTTTGATATAGTCCCATTCATTTATCTTAGCTTTTACTTCCTTTGCCTTTGGAGTCAAACTCATAAAATGCTCTTTGAACCCAAGGTCCATAAGTTTAGTACCTATGTTTTCTTCTATGCAGTTTATTGTTTCAGGTCTAATGCTTAGGTCTTAGATCCATTTTGAATTAATTTTGGTACATGGTGACAGATAGCAGTCCACTTTCATTCTTTTGCACATGGCTTTCCAATTCTGCCAGCACCATTTATTGAAAGGCTGTCTTTTCTCCATTGTATGTTTTTTGCTTCTTTGTCAAAAATTATCTGTCCATATTTATGTGGTTTTATTTCTGGGTTCTCAATTCTGTTCCATTGGTCTATGTGTCTGTTATTCTGCCAATATCATGCTGTTTCGATTATTGTTGCCCTGTAGTACAAGCTAAAGTCAGGGAGTGTGATACCTCCAGCACTGTTCTTTTTTCTGAGGATTGTTTTCGCTATTCGGGGTCTTTTGTGGTTCCATACAAATCTGATGATTCTGTGTTCTATTTCTTTAAAAAATGCCATTGGGATTTTCATGGGAATTGCATTAAATCTGTATATTGCTTTGGGTAATATAGCCATTTTAACTATGTCGATTCTTCCAATCCATGAGCACAGAATGTCTTTCTATTTCTTTGTGTCTTCTTCAATTTCTTTTACAAATGTCTTATAGTTTTCAGCATGTAAGTCTTTCACATCCTTGGTTAAGTTTATTCCTAGGTATTTTATTCTTTTTGTTGCAATTGCAAACGGAATTTTTTAAAATTTCTTTTTCTGAGATTTCATTGTCAGTATATAGGAATGGAATGGACTTTTGTACGTTGATGTTGTAGCCGGTAACTTTACTATATTCGTTGATTGTTTCTAATAGCTTTTTGGTGGAGTCTTTAGGGTTTTCTATATATAGCATCATGTCATCTGCAAAAAATGACAATTTAACTTCTTCATTCCCAATTTGGATGTCTTTTATTTCTTTGTCTTGCCTAATTGCTCTGGCGAGGACTTCCAACACTATGTTGAAAAGCACAGGTGATAGGGGACAGCTCTGTCGTGTTCCTGAACATAGAGCAAAGGGCTTCAATTCTTCACCATCAATTATGATATTAGCTGAGGTTTTGTAATATATATGGCCTTTATTATGTTAAGGTATTTTCCTTCTATACCGATTTTATTAAGTGTTTTAATCATAAATGGATGTTGTATCTTATCAAATGCTTTTTCTGCATCAATTGATATAATCATATGATTTTTGTCCTTTATTTTGTTTATGTGATGTATCACATTGACAGATTTGCGTATGTTGAACCATCCTTGTGCCCCTGGGATGAATCCCTTTTCGTCGTGATATATAACCTTTTTAATGTATTGTTGCATTTGATTTGCTAGGATTTTGTTTAGGAATTTTGCATCTGTATTCATCAGAGATATTGGTCTGTAGTTTCTTTTTTTGTGTTGTTCTTACCAGTTTTGGTATCAGGGTAATGTTGGCCTCATAAAATGAGTTAGGGAGTACTGTCTCTTCTTCAATTTTTTTGGAAGAGTTTAAGTAGGACAGGTATTAGATCCTCTTTGAAGGTGTGGTAGAATTCACTAGTGAAGCCGTCTGGTCCCGGACTTTTGCTTTTGGGAAGGTTTCAGATGACTGATTCAATTTCCTTACTGGTGATCGGTCTATTTAGATTTTTCAGTTCTTCATGATTCAGCCTAGGAAGTCTGTGTGTTTCTAAGAACTTGTCCATTTCTTTTAGGTTATTGAATTTGGTGGCATATAGTCCTTCACAGTATTCTTGGATGATCCTCTGTATTTCTGTGGTGTCCGTGATAACTTCCCCTTTTTCATTTCTGATTTTGTTTATTAGTGTCTTCTCTATTTTTATCTTAGTGAGTCCAGCCAAGGGTTTGTCAATTTTGTTAATCTTTTCAAAGAACCAGCTCTTTGTCACATTAATTTTTTTCTATTGTCTTTTTGTTCTCTATTTCATTTAGTTCTGCTCTGATTTTTGTTACTTCCTTTCTTCTGCTGACCTTGGGTTTCATTTGTTCTTCTTTTTCTAGTTCTTTAAGATGTAATATGAGGTTATTTATTTGGGATTTTTCTTGTTTCTTGAGTTAGGCCTGTAATGATATAAATTTCCCTCTTAAAACTGCTTTCGCTGCATCCCCAAAATTTTGGTAGGATGTATTTTCATTCTCATTTGTTTCTATGGATCTTTTGATCTCTCCTCTCATTTCTTCTTTGACCCAGTCGTTCTTTAAAAGTATGTTGTTTAATCTCCATGTATTTGTGGTTTTTCCTGCTTTCTTTTTGCAGTTGATATCCAATTTCAAAGCCTTGTGATCAGAGAATATGCTTGGTATGATGTCAATCTTCTTAAATTTGCTGAGGTTAGTTTTATGTCCCAACATATGGTCTATCCTTGAGAATGTTCCATGTACACTAGAAAAAAAAATGTATAGTCTGATGAAGGATGAAGTGCTCTATAAATGTCAGTTATGTCCATTTCATCTAATGTGTCATTTAGGGCTGCTGTTTCTTTATTTATTTTCTGTTTGGATGATCTATCCATAGCTGTAAATGATGTATTTAGGTCCTCTACTATAATTGTGTTTTGGCCAATTTCTCTCTTTAGTTCTCTTAGTAGTTGTTTGGTATATTTTGGGGCTCCCTGATTGGGGGCATAAATATTGATACTGTTATGTCTTCTTGTTGTATAGTCCCCTTTACCATTATGAAATGTCCATCTTTGTCTCTTGTTACCTTTTTCACCCTGAAGTCTATTTCACTGATATCAGTATGGCGACACCTGATTTTCTCTGGATACCATTTGCTTGGAGTGTCAATTTCCACCCTTTCACTTTCAGTCTATATTTGTTCTTGTAGCTCTGTCTCTTGGAGGCAGCATATGGTTGGGTTTAGTTTTTTGATCCAATGTGCCTTTTTATTGGTGAGTTCAGTCCATTTACATTTAGGGTGATTATTGATATGTGAGGATTTCCTATCATTCTATCTTTAGTTTTCTGGTAAGACTGTGTCTCCATTGTTTCTTTGCCTTTTTGTTGTTGTTTGTTATTTCTGTGTGGTGGTATTCTATGATTTTCCCCTGTGTTTCTTCTTTTATTACGTTATATATTTCAGTTCTGGATTTTTTTTTGAGTAGTTACCATTAAGTTTATGTAAAAGAAAGTTTAATATTTAGAGTATTCCATTTTCTTCAGCATGCTTACTTTCTCCATTCCCTATTCCGGTCAGGCCTTTAGTCTCCCCCCTTTTATGTTTTGGTTGCCACAAATTATTGCTATTGATGCTGGTCAAATAGCCTCCTTCAGTATTTCTTATAGTGCAGGTCATGTGTTAGAAAATTTCCTCATCTTCTGTATGTCTGGAAAGGTCTTTATATCTCCTTCATATCTGAAGGATATCTTTGCTGGATATATTATTCTTGGCTCATAATTTCTCTCTTTCAATAGTTTCAATATTTGGTTCCACTCCCTCCTGGCTTGTAGAGTTTCCTGCTGAAAAATCTGATGATGTTCTAAAAGGCTTTCCTTTGTAGTTTACCATCTTATTTTCCCTGGCTGCCTTGAGGATTCTTTCTTTGTCATTGATTTTTGACATTTTCAATACAATGTGCCTTGGAGAAGGCCTGTTGGGGTTGAGATAATTAGGTGTTCTATTTGCTTCTTGGATTCGAAGATACAGTTTTTCCACTTATTTGGGAAGTTCTCATCGACCATTTGTTTGAGTATACTCTCTCTTCCCTTTTCTTTTTCTCCTCCTTCTGGTGTGCTCAGTATTCTTATATTGCTCTTTCTGAAAGTTCTTGTAGAGTTATTTCATTTCTTTTAAGTCTCAAGTCTCTTTCTTCTTCCATCTGTGTCATTTCCAGGTTTCTATTTTCGATGTCACTGATTCTTTACTCCATCTGGTCAACTCTACTACCTAAGCTGGATATTTCATTCTTCATTTCTTTTATTGAGTTCTTAATCTCTAGAAATTCTATTTTTTTAAAAAAATTTCAATCTCTTTGGTAAAGTGTTCATTTTGTTCTTTGATTGTGTTTCTGTGTTCATTACATTGCCTATCTGTGTTTTCTTGCATCTTGTTGAGGTTTTTTAGGAAGAGCAATCTTGAATTCTCTGTCAGTTAAGTCGCATATTTCCATGTCTTTAAGTTCCTTTTCTGGAGACTTTTCATTTTCTTTCTGAGCTGTCTTGTTACCTTGGTTTTTCATGGCAATTAATGATTTAGTATTTCTCTTCCTAGACATCTACAGGAGTGGATTCTGCAACAGTTTGATAGAAACAAGGTCTTTCTTTTGTTTTCCAGTAGGTGTTGGTAGAATGTTTTATTTTCTCTCTGACTGCAGCCTTTTATTCTCTCTCACACTGTAGTGTTGTGTTTTGTCTGCACTATTCTGGCTTCTCACACAATGGAGGGAGTCCCTGGAAGGCGGACTTCTCCTCTGTGAACAGTTCGCCTTGGTCATAGGGTGCCGCCTCTGTGTGGGAATGCGGAGAGTTTCTGAGGTTCCAAAGCTCTTCCTGCACCAGATTCAGGGCCCGTGTGTTTCAGTAGCTCTGTTTACTCCTGCAGGGATTTGCCCAGATAGGTGAGGACAGGGGCAGGGTGAATTGAGAGACTTGGCCCAGAGCAATGGCGGCGACCACCACCACAGTCAGTCCTGTTTCCACAGCTCTCTCCCCTTTGCCATAAGTAGTTGGGCTGTGAGTCCATGTCTGTGGACCACAGTTCTCAGTACTGCAAATATTGTGTTCTTCCGATTTGACACGCTATTGTTCTATTTCTAGCACTGGGCAGGAGGGGGCCAGGCGAGCTCTGGGAGGGTAGTGACGGGGTGGCTAGTCCCAGTGCCTAAGGCTTCCGTTCTCTGCTTGGCAGTTAGGGCTTAAACCACCGTTTTCAGCCTTCTTCCCTTAGTCTTTGCTCCGAGGTCTCTGCCTTGAGCATTGGGTTCAGCCATGTTATATGCTGAGTCTTTGCTCCAAGGACTCTGCCGCGAGTGTTGGGTTCAGCCGTGTTATATGCTGTCTCCTCAGCCCTGTGGGCAATAATGTAGCCCTAGCAGTCCAAGTTCTTCCCTCTCCCGCAACTGTGGTAGTTCTGGGATGCAGTGAGCTGGGAGCACTGAGTTAGGCCTGTGTCCTGCACCTGCGGGGCCCCGTGTCTGCACTTCTCCCTTCCCTCCTCCCCCACTCATGCAATTTGCCCACCTTTAGGTGAGTTCAGTAATGTGCTTGTTAGTCTTGCCTGTCTGCTGTGCAGGGAGTCCTTTGTGGAGTTATAGTTGTTCAATTTGCTGTAAATTCCAGGGGAGATTTCAAGAGGCTCACCTCACACCATCATTTTTATGACGTCACTTCTCAATTGAATCTTTGTCACAGTGTTTTCTTTGAGGGGACACACAGTAAAATACACTCCAAACAAGACCTTTAAATAAATGTTTATTAATAAATAAATGAATGGGTGAGTGAATGGATACATTGATGGGTGTAACTTCAGTCTTTCTGTGTTAACTATTGATGAAATTCCTATTGTTTGTGGCTAATGGATCTCTATTTTTTAGTTTTCCTGGATTCTCTTCTTTTGCCATCTGATTGTACATTACAAAGTCACTTGACACTAATTGTTGACTTCACAGATCCTCTGTCTGGAGTTCTACAACTGTTTATAATGGTCACTAAATAAAAGTATTGACCAGTTTACTAAATAATAGCTATTGCTGCTTCTCCTAGCTGCTGTAATGCTAGAAATTAAGGGGCATCATTTTCCTCTAGTGTCCATCAGGAGAGAGCTTGTGCAGGGGGCCAAAGGGGAGGAAAATTTTGGCTTTTGTCAGGAGAAGAAGTCCTTCCAGGTAGGTACAACTAAAACTGTCTACTATTTGTCAGTACACTTTGGTTGCAAGTGACAGAAATCCAGTCAAATTCAGCAAAAAAGGCATATGTTGGCTCTAGTAACCACAAGGTCCAAAAGCAACTGGCTTCAGGTATAGCTGGATCCAGTAGCTCTGATGATTTTCTTGTCCTCTCTCTCTCTCTCTCTCTCTCTCTCTCTCTCTCTCTCTCTCTCTCTCTCTCTCTCTCTCATCTCATTTTGCCTCTATTTTCCTTTATTCTGCACACAGGCTCTGTTCACATGGCAGACAAAATCTTAGTTATCCACAACCTCAGATGCACCCTTCTAATTACAATCCTGGTTTACAAGCCTTCTTTACATTCTCCCCCAGGATCCTGTATCACCCTCAGGGAGAGTTCTGATTGGAATTGCCTGAGCCAATCATAGTGTTCAGGAGGATGAAATATTCTGATTGGCCAACCTCAGTCACGTGCTCACTGCAGTGGCAAGATGAGGATGGGGATAAGTGTCATGGTTTTCACCATATCAGGAAAGCATACTAAACAGACAAATGCTATGGCTGTTATTGGTCACTCCAGCATCCTGCTCCTCATTGATGGTGATAGCTCCTATAGTGCACTATCAGATGCCCCCTGTGGCTGCTGGCAGGTTTTAATGCTCACATCTCCTTCTCTGGTGTTGGGGGTTGGGGGGCACCCATATTCTAATGTCAGCCGAAGTATAGATGTGTCTCTGTTTGGGCTGCCCCTGAGACAAGGACTTGGGTATAGGTGATTTATTTGAGAGATGACCTTAGGACTCACTGGGAGGAAATGAATAATAAGTGAGACAAGGAAGAGAAGAAAACCAATAAAGGGTGTGTTAACAAGAGAAGGAAATAGGGGTCAAGCACCCCTGGGGATCTTCTGAGAGGCTATATAAAATTTTATCGCACCAAACAATTCCTCAAAATTATACACAGAGAGGCAAAGACACCTGGGTCCTTTCTACCTTCCTCATCCTTCCTCATTGCTTGGGGGCTGCTCCAGGGAGTGGTCTCTTCCCAGCTCTTCTGGCCTGTGCACACTGTGTTGGGGATAGGCAGAGGGGGATAGAGGACACCCTCAGGCAGAGAGCCACAGGTTCTTGAGGGAGGAAGCCTTTGGCATAGCCTGGAATTGTCCACTGAAGCTGTGAGTAACTTCCAGAGTGGGCCCGGAGGATAGGGGCTTCTGCTGCAATCTGTTGTTCTTGACCATTTCCATGGCCCCATGAGGTGAGTATTACTCCACGCTGGGCAGGCTGAGGCCCAAACAGTTTCAAACTCTGATACCAGGCATGCTCCAACAGCAAACAATGATTTTTTTTTTTAAGTTAACTGACCTAGTTTATAGAGTTCAGGGTTTTAAAGCTTCTTCCAAAAGTTCGACCTGCATCTGTTTTGAGAGTTTGTTGCTACCATTGCTTATTACTTGGTGTTAATAAAGACCCTGGCAGTTATTATCTGATAGTCACAACCGTTTTGAATCTTAGGCAATAGACACACACAATTTTATGCTTCAGAATAGTGACGTGGGGTTGAGATTGGCTTTAGTTCCATAGGGCCCACGAGATTGTAGTTCACGGTGCTCGTAAAGCATTGTCTGCCAAAAAGGGAAACCACAGCTTATCACCAGGGACACTTCATGCTCCACCATGAACAAGGATCTGGCAGTCAGCACTCCCTTCCTAATTTTTTACACATCACAAATATGATATGTTTTCATGGGTGTGAAAGCCGAAAACATCAATTCTTACAAATCAAGGACTCGCTGGGGTCCTGAACTCTGTCATTTTGCTCTCAAGGGGCCAGGTCAGGAAACTTGACACAAAGGGGTCCCGGGGAATTCTTTGGCTTAGATGTGGTAATGAGACGATAAGATAAAGTAACTTTACAGCCTGGCCATAGCAGTGTGGCCCTGGGCAAATCACTTAACCTCTCTGGGGTCTAGCTATTCGTATATAAAATGAGGGAGTTTGGCTAATCAAGTGGCCAATATGAGGCACTGGTGCGGCCACTGCCCCCTCCCTGCTCGTGGCATAGGTTACTATTCAATTATGGTACTTTTCCCCTGAGCTAGGTGTTGGCCTCAGAATCCTTCTGAACACAGTGAGCCAGAGAGACATTACTAAGTGTTGGCACGTGGGTTGAAACTCATTTGCCATCTCTAGACTGCACGATCTCTAAGGTTCCTTTTAATTTAAACTTGTTGGAGTCTGTGAACTTGTAAACCAGGTGTTGGTAGACTATACCTGCAGGCCAAACCCTGTCTGCTACCTGTGGTGTGATAAAAGTTTCACCAGAGTACAACCAGGCTCACTTGTTTGCATGTTGTCTGTGGCTGCTTTTGTGCTGCAGTGGCAAAGATGGGAGGTTGTGATAGAGGCTCAAATATTTGCAAAGCCTCAAATATTTCCGATCAGGTCCTGTACAGAAAAGGCTGGGCACCCTCTGATTTAAACCTCCCTTTTTCCCTCCAATCTTTCCTTTCAGGTCATGAGTGAAACTCCTCTTTGCTCCTGAGGGTCCTGTGTGACTGAGCAACATCCCAAGTGCCTGTGGGCCTTTGGCAACCCTACATCAGAGGAAAGAAGGCCATAAGCCAGTGGGAAGATACAGGGAATGTACACTGTATGGTGGTGGGGTGGACAGAGACAGGTGGGAGTTGGGGTTAGCAAAAGAAAAGATAAAGGTGCATCCAGACAAGAGGGACAGAGGCCTCCCTTTTGTACTGAAACTGAAGGGCTACATAGACCAGCTTGGTCTGGCATCCAGGTTGAGCCACTTTCTGAAGCTCGGTGTTCTGAGAACCCTGATCAAACCGTTGCCCACTGGCTTCCAGAAATAGTTTGGCACGAAAGGTCCAGGTTTGGGACCTTGTGTTGTTTCCTGAAAGAAACCACCACCTTTTCCAGGTCTGTGGACAACTACCGCTACCCACCTGGACACGGGCCGGAGTTTTAAATAGCACCCCTGATGGCTGTCCCAGGAGTGGGACCATGAGTGATGCTTCTACAGCTATGTAGCATGGACTACTGTATCTATTTTCAATTTGTGGGCTCCCAATCCATAGCCCCAGCAATGATTACTACAATGAGTCTTATATGATTCTTGGTGTGTGTAACAAACTCTAGTCTCTTCTCTCCCTCCTAGGTCCCTTGGGATCCCTATTCCAAATTCTGTGTGCTTTGCTGCTATTGGTTCACACCTGCAACCTTCTGGGGCCTGCTCTTGGGTACTGGGGCCTCTGCTCACACTGAAAACCTGAAGTGCCTGGGAGTCCCATTCTCCCTGTGGGGCAGCCCGCAGGTAGTGACTGGAGGCAGAGGACAAAGCCCAGTTCCTCTGCCTCCTCAAGATATGATTCCTGCCCAAGTGCCCTGCCGGGTCAAGCTGAGGCTAGGACTCTGTCAAGTTCATACACATATAGGACAGGCCAACAACAAGCCCTGACTGATTTGGTCAGTGAACACACAAGACATTTTTAGATTCAGAAAGTTTATTACTCATGTACAGTGAAAACAAGAGTAAGCCAATGGTGCCAACTCCCCAGGTCCTTTTCCCACACTCCAGAGAGGACAGCACCAACACAGGGGGCCAGATGACCCAATGCGATCTGGAGGTTTCCTGTCTCTGAAGAATCAGTTTTAGGTTGCAGCTAAAGCTGGGGAAAGAAGAGGGGGACAGGAAGCCCCATCCCTCATCAGAACTCTAGAGGTGACCAGATACTGCCTCAAGACAGTCCCATGGGAGGATAGGGAGGCAAGTGGGGGATGGCCTGGAGCTCCTCATGGGCCTCCCACCCGCTCCTGCTCTGGGAGGATCAAGGTGTCCTGCCACTGCTCAGTGTGTTAGATTCCTACTGCTGCTCTAACAAATTATCACAAACTTGGTGGCTTAAACAATACAAACTTGTTATCTTACAGTTCTGGAGACCAGAGATCTGCAATGGGTTTCTCTGGGCTAAAATTGAAGTGCTGCTGGGCTTCACTCCTCACCAAAGCTCAAGGGGAGAATCATCCTTCTTGCCTTTTCCAGCTTCTAGAGGTTTCCTGTGTTCTTTGGCTCAAGGCCGTGGCCAGGAATCACACTACTCCAGCTCTGCTTCCAGCATCACATTTCTCCCTTTCACAAGGACCTTTGTGATTACATTGGGCCTATCCAGATATGAGATGTAATCAAACAATATGGTGAATCTTTAAACAAAAAAATTTTTATTATAGTAAAAGACACATTGCCATTAATCCCCGGCAAAATACTCCCCTTCACTTCCAACACACTTATCCCATCGTTCTTGTCACTTTCAGAAGCAGTTCTGGAAGTCCTCTTTGTGAGTGTCTTTAGTTGTGCTGTCGTGGCTGCCTCGATGTCTGAATCATTTTGAGTTTGGGGAAGAGCCAGAAGTGGCATACTGCCGGATTTGGTGAATAACATGGACGAGGACACACGGTAGCGTTTTTATTTGACAGAAATTGTCATATACAGGAAATGCTGTGTGCCACGGAGCATGGTTATGATGGAGGATGATTTATGGCACACTTTAAAATGCACCTTCTCTCAACCATAGCTCACACCTGACTGACTGCCCCCAACAAGTTGAAACTTGTCACACACTGTTACTAAAGTTCAGTGTGTCACTTCCTGTATTGAAGATCCCTGCCATTGGAGAGCACTCGGCAGCAGCATTCAACGTATATTTTGTGATCAAAACAGAAAGCCTCCATGTCACTCATCGCTTCTGATACGGCAATTTCTGTCAAATAAAAGCATTACGGTGTGTCCTTATTTACCTAATTTACTGGATCTGGCACCGTGTGACTTTTGGCTCTTTCCCAAAGTCAAGATGATTCAAGACATCGAGGTAGCCACGACAGCACAACTAAAGGCACTCATGAAAGAAGACTTCTAGAACTGTTTCAGAAGTGGCAAGAACGATGGGATAAGGGTGTTTGAAGCAAGGGGGAGTATTTTGAGGGGGATTAATGACAATGTGTCTTTTTCTGTAATAATTTTTTTTAATTTAAACATTCACCGTATATTTTCATCACACCTCTTAATCCAGGATAATCTTCCCATCTCAAGATTCTTAATTTAACCCTGTCTGCAAAGTCCTTTCTACCATATAAGCTGGCATATTCACAAGTTCCATGGATTAGGACTCAGACATTTTTGGGGGATGTTGTTCTGCCCACCACGTTCAGATTAGCTGTATGGCCTGCCTGGACACAAGTGAGGTCACCTGGGCGTCATGGCAGCTGTTCCCATTCAGACTTCAGCTGAAATCCACCCTGACTGGCTTCCTCCTCTTCCTGATGATGCTTCTCTCATGCCTGGGAACATTTCTTAGTAAGTCACTTGCCCAAAGTTTTGGCTGAGGGGACACAGCCCTGAGACCTTGGGTCTCTCTCAGGTAGAAAGGAGTACTTGCTTCCTTTTTGCTGCTTACGTAAAATGTAATAGTATAAACTAGGGGATCCAGTTCTTCAGTTAATCATGGAGAAGTCTGGCTAAAATTCCTGAGGTTCTATTAAGTGTGACCCCGAGGGAGGGAAGTTTGGATGGGAGCATTCTCGTCCCCGTGTAGCCTCAGGAAGACGCAGTAAGACCTTGGGGAGCCCTGCAGCCAAAGTGATGCATGAGAGAGCCCCATGTCCCCAGGAACAGCTGCTCTAGCATTTCTGTGTACTCATTTATGGGATGGGGCAGCCCATGGGAGGCACAGGCTCCTCGAAACATGTAAGCCCAGCAGCCGGGGCACTCTGTCAGTTATGCTTCCTGTATTTGAAGTCTCATGGCTTCCACGAAAGGGCATGGCCAACTGGGTATAGAATTTGAATTTTATTTCAGGTACATTGTGGGGACAGAGCCAGGAGTGCAGTTTCCAGGCTTTTGGCCTCACGTGGAAAGGTGCTGGCTCAGGTAGTAAATGGCCATCAACTGTGATTGGATGGTCATCAGCTGTGGCTAGTTGGCCGTCAGCTATAAACAGTGAGCCATTGGCCACTAATATAACTGCCGTGGCTACGCTAGCAGCAAATGGGGGCTAGCAAGAAGATGGTGGCTGGCAAGCATGGATTGCAGTTAGCATGGCGATTGCAGTTAGCAAGGGGTTGGTTGGTTGGCAGAGAAGCAGATGACAGGTTATGGATCATGTGGCTCCTGCTTCCCGCGTCTCTAACCCTGCTGCTAGCGAAAATATAGTGGTATGACTCCCCTATCTGTGGCTCCGTGGGTGTTCCTTTTTGGCTTCACCATATCCTGTGTTCTTCTGCAGGGAGTGGGAGCTGAGACCCCGCAGGCCACCCTGCATGACAGCGTTGTGGAACTCTTGGGAGGTTTTAAGCAAGAGGAGTGACAAGGCCTGGTTGACCAGTCCGTGTTTTTGACCAGTCACTCTGGCTGCTGAGTAGAGGAAGGATGGGGCGTTGGTGGCAGACAGGAGGCAGGGAGGCCAGAGAGAGGCTCTGCTCTTGTTTAGGGAAAGATAGTGGTGGTTGACCCAGGGCAGTCCTCAGGAGAACTCAAAGAAAGAGGGCAGAGAAGACCTCAACTCCATTTCCTGTCTCATCTCAGCAAAGTTGGGTGTCTTCTCACTTTCTAGCTTCTCAAATCCCATGGCGTCTGCCACTCACTGCCTCACCCAGCTCTCTTCCTATGAACTCTGCCTTACACCAGCTGGCCCTTTACCTCAGGAACACCTTTTTTCCTCTTCTTCTCAAATCCCTCCTTATCCCTGGTGCTCTGCTCTTCTGCTCCCAGCTCTGCCCTGAGAAGATATTTATCCTGTTTCCTGAGACTCTCACACTCCTTGGGAGAAGTGCAGATTATAGATCCCCACCACAGACCTGTAGAGGAGGAGTTTTGTTGGCGGGGGGGGCATAAATCTGTGTTCTAATATGGCCTCCAGGTGATCCTGATGCATTGAGAACCACTGCTGCACACATAATGGAATCTCCTGGGAATTCCTTAAAAATCCTGATGTCTGGGTTCCAAACGAGATCAATTAAATCAGGACCTCCAGGCGAGGACCCGGCTTCCATACCTTTTTAAGCTTCTCAGGTGATTTCAATGTTTAGTCAAGGCTGTGTGTGATCACACATGTTGTACATGTGCAAGTCATTCAACAAACATTCATTGAATCAACAACATGCCCGCCCGGTGTTAGGTGATCCCTGAGAACAAAAAGCTTGCATCTATCAGGGGTTACAGCAAGCAAACAAGGGGGTGCAGTTATATGTGTATGTGTACTCTCGTATGTGTGGAGGAGAAAAGGACTGGGGAAGGTGGAAAACACAAGACCCAGGACAAATTTTTAAAAGAAGTCATTAAATGTTGGGAAAGTTGCTTCTTCTGAAAAGTCAGCACCCTCATGTGCTAGTTTCTCTGTCAGCCTGACCCTGAGGGTTAGCAGTAGGTCCAGTAAATATCTGGATAACTCCAAATCACAAAGCTGGATGTGGCTCTTTGGCTCACAACCCAAAATCACACTGTCCCTGACCCCTTGCAGCTTAAGGGCCTGGAAAATGGTAGCTTTAAAGAGTGGGAGGCAGGGTAGGGGCTGGGAGGCAGGTCAGGATTCTGCTGGTGTGCCCAGTGAGGGCAGGGCAACCCCTGGGCAGAGAAGGAGGGGAGTGTCAGTGGGCACTGGAACTGTAGGGGAAGTTAGGCTGTCGTTGCTCACATCTCCAGGCTGTCTGGACACCCCTGGTTTCTGGAGATGGAGGTCACGATAGTCTCTTGGTCTAAGGCACACTATTTGGAAAGTTCATCGTATCTGGACCAATGTGATGCTCCAATAAATGATACTCTGGAGCAAAAATAGTGCAGACCCCTTGGCACTTGCCAATTCCCCAGTTACTGCTTCAGTGATGTTCTCTCTGTGGAGAGGCCTGCTCAAAGAAGGTGCAGGGTAGAGAAAGAGCTGGAGTGCAGTGCCTTCATGGGGAAGTTCAGCCACTTCGTGTTTTTGGAAAAAGAAGTGCCCTGAGGCAGAATCCTTGTCTGGTTTTCAGCAACATCAGTATGAACTGAGGTGATTTTCTTTCTCTCTTGTGGATGCACCCAGAGTGCTGGAAAGGTGGGGAGTTGCCGGGAGTAGGAAGGCCCTGCTATGAGTCCTGATGATGTCTTAATTGGGTTCCTCAAAAGCAGAGCTGAGCACAGAGTTGATGTAGGTGGTGATCACAGCAAGTAGGGATGCAGTGTGGGGAGAGCAAGGGTGCTTCATTGAGGAGCTTTGCGCAGTGGGCACCCAGGGTCAATCCACTGAGGAACTATGTAGAATGCGTTTCAAATTAACCCTCTGGAAGAGTGTTACTTGCCATTGTTGTGCTCGTGTGCAAACTTAGGTGTCTCTCAAGGTTTCAGAAAGCCCTGAAACAGGAAAGCAGCGAGATACTTTGGCACAGCTAAGAAGGGATGCTCACAGCACATGTGGACTCTATCCCATAGCCATTCTAAAATCAGGGGAGCCAAGGGGAGGTGGCCTTGGCACCAAAACAATCGGCTATGCTGGTCAGGAGCCCTGGTTCTGACTCAGATATGCCTGAGATCAAATCCCAGTGCAGACGTTTGATATCTGTATGGCTTTGGGCAACTATTTTACCTCTCAAAACCTCAGCTTCCCCATCTATAAAATGGAGTTAATAATACTGCTTCTTACATTGAATTCGTGTGAGGAGTCGAAGAGAGTGCCCAAGCAACTGGATCACCACATACTAAAGAATAAAGTTGGACCTCTACCTTACACCACAAACAAAAATTTCTCAAAATGAATCAACAATATGACTAAGAAAACATAGGGGTAGATTTTTATGACCTTGGATTTGGCAATAGATTCTTAGATATGACCCCAAAAGTGTGAGTAACAAAAGAAAAACTAGATAAATTGGATTACATCAAAATTAAAAACTTTTATACAGAGAATAAAACTGATGTTTGCTAGATGGGAGGGGGGTTGAGGGATGGATGAGAAGGTGAAGGGATTAGGAAGTACAAATTTGTAGTCAAAAAATAGTCACGGGGATGTGAAATAAATTATGGGGAATATAATTAATAATATTGCAAAGATTGTGTAGGGTGTCAGATGGGTACTAGACTTATTAGGGGGATCACTTCATAGATTATATAAACGGCTAACCACTGTGCCATACACCTGAAACTAATACAAAGTAATATTGAATGTTAACTATAATTACATATATATATGTGATGTAAAGTACAGTACAGCATAGGGAATATAGTCAATGGTATTGTAATAACTATGCACAATGCCAGAGGGGTAATAGACTTGGTGGGGTTATCAGTTTGTGAGGGGTATAAATGTCTAATCATTATGTTGTTTTGTACACCTGAAATGAATAATAAAATAAAATTTAAAAAAATTAAAAACTATTGTGCATCAAAGGATATTATCAAGAAAGTGAAAAGACAGCTGACAGAATGGGAGAGGTTTTTGTAAATTATATAGAAGGATCTAGTATCCAGAATATATAAAGAATTCTCACTGTTCAACAGCAAAACGGTAGACTAATTAAAGATAGGACTTGGGCAAATGACTTGAATATATATTTCACCAAAGAAGACATACAGATAGCCAACAAGCACATGAAAAGATGCTCAACATCCTTAGCTATTAGGGAAATGTAAATAAAAACCACAATGAGATACCACTTCATACCCACTAAGAGGGATATAATAAAAAACAGAACTCAACAAAATAAGAAATGTTGGCAGGAGTGTGCAGAAATTGCACTCTTTGTACATTGCTGATAGGACCGTAAACAGTTCAGCCTCAACAGAAAACAGTTCCGTGGTTCCTCAAGAAGTGAAACCCATAGAATTGCCATAGGATCCAGTGACTCCACTCTTAAGTATATACCCCAAAGAACTGAAAACTGGTTCTCAAGCAGATACAAGTACACGTATGTTCATAGCAGCACTATTCACAATAGCCAAAAAGTGGAAACAGCCCAAATGTCCACCAATGGATAAATGAATAAACAAATCGTGGTCTATACAAAGGAATACCATTCAGTCATAAAAAGAAATGAAGTACTGATACATGGTACATCATGGATGAACCTCAAAAACATGCTAAGTGACAAAAGCTAGATACAAAAGGTCACACATATAGTGTATATTTCTATTTATACCGCACCCTTACCTGCATCCTCAGGCCAATGGCCTCAGCCTCCTGCCTCCAGATTCCTAGGCCACAAACTACAGGGTCTTCTTGAAGCCCTTTGCTTCAGGTGTAAGGTGAGGCGAAAGCATCACTACCCATTGCCATTGACGACTTTCTTCAGAGAACTCCCCACCTCTCTGGCCACTTCAGATTCAGGTCTTTGTAACCTTGAGGTGATTGAGAGACGAACGTCCCACACCTGGTTTCTGAACATCTCTTTTGCGAATCTGCCTTGGAGTGTTTGACCCTTTGGTATACTGGGATCTTCTCCCCTATTTGGTCAGTCTTGGCCTTTGAGCCTCAGTCAACAAGAGAATTCCTTTAATAATCCTATCACATTATTATGTAACAGTATGTATTAGTTTTGTGGAGCTGCTGTGATAAATTACCACAAATTTTTTATCTCACACATCTTCAGACTAGAAGTCCAAAGTCAAGACATTGCAAGTGCTGCAGTCCCTCTGGACACTCTAGGGGAGAACGCTTCCTTGGTTTTTCCAGCTTTTGGCAGCTTCAGGTGTTCCTTGGAAGGTGTGCATAACTGCATGCCTGCCTCATCGTCTCATGGCCTTCTTCCCTGGTCTACTTTCCACTCTGTCTACACTCCCTCTGCCTCACCCTCACAGAGTCACCTGCCATTGGATTTTGGTCCCACTTAGTTAATACAGGATGATTTCATCTTAAGAGTCTTAAGTTAATTACCTCTGTAATAATCCTTTTCCCAAATACTGTCACATCCATAAGTTCCTGGGGTCAGACATGTTTAATGGAGCCATCATTCAACACAGAATTTTTTTTTTTTTAATTTATTGGGGTGACAATTGTTAGTAAAATTACATAGATTTCAGGTGTACAATTCTGCATTACATCATCTATAAATCCCATTGTGTGTTCACCACCCGGAGTCAGTTCTCCTTCCAACACCATATATTTGATCCCCCTTACCCTCATCTCCCACCCCCACCCCCCTTACCCTGTGGTAACCACTAAACTATCGTCTACAACACAGAATTTTTTATTCATTTACTTTATTTTAGCCTCATCCCCTACTCCTATATTCCTTCCCCACCACAGTCAGTGGGGAGGTTTAAAAACATGACCACAAATTCTTTGATACTTCTCCCATGAAGAAGTAGAGGCTATGTCCCTCTTCTTGAACCTGGGTGGGCTAATGACTTCTTCCACCAGTCTAGTGTGGCCAAAGTGATGCTGTGTGACTTCCAGGCAGCCTTCTCCTGGTTTGCTAGTACTCTGAGCCGCCATGTAAGAAATCCAACTACCCTAAGACCACCATGATACAGAGACTTCCTGGAGGTGCTCTGGTTGACAGCTCCAGCTGAGCCCCTGCCGAAATGTCAGATATGTCAGCAAGCCACTTTGGGCCTACAGACCTGCCCACCCTCCTGCAGATAACACCTGGTGACTTCAGTCCATACCACATGGAGCTGAAGCATCTCTTGGTCAACCCTGCTTGAGTTTCTGACCTAGGGAATTTGTGTGACATTATAGAACGATTGTTTTAAGTCATTAAGTTTTGGGATAATCTATCACACAGCAACAGTAACTAGAAGAGCACCATTCTGTCTATGCTTTTTGCTTGTATGTGTTCTAGAAAATGTGTTTGTTATTTTGTTACTTAAATTTACATAAATGCTATCATGTCATGGATCTCATTCTGCATTTTTTTTTTCACTCAGCACTATGTTTTTAAGACCACTTCACACCTGTATGTGGACCTCTGGCTCATTACTTCAAACTGCTGCCTGGACCTTCAGCTTCGTGATCTGCACAATTTCTCTCTCCACTCCCTCGTGAGGGACATTTGTACTGCTTATGGCTCCTGCCATTACCACCACTAATGACACACAGCAACGTCCTCAGCCAGTTCTGGGTTTGTGACAGCATTCCTCTGGGGATTTATGCAGGGGCAGAATTTCTGGGCCACAGGATGAGTGACTCCTTTTTTGAGTAAGGAGAGTGTTGGCATGTCAGTTCACACTCATATGCATACCAGCAGGACGTAAGAGTCTTTTATTCTAATAGGTGTAAATTTGTTATCTCGTTTTAATTCTCAGTTTCTCTGATTAGTAACAACTTTAAGAATTTCTTTAAACAGTTGTTAGCTTTTGGGTTTTCTCTTATGAAAATTGCCTGTCCATGTTTTTTGCCCATTTTTCTATGAGGTTTGCTGGTGTTTTTTTTAAATTGTTGTTTGCAGGAGCTCTGCAAATATTTTAGATATGCATTTCTTGTCAGTTTTAAACATTGCAAATATTTTCTCTCATTACGTTATTTGTCTGGGAACTTTGTTGAACAAGGTCCTTAGTTTTGATGAAACCAAATTCACCAATATTTTGCTTTATCGTTTGTGCATTTGAAGGGGTGTTTAACAAATCATTTTCTATCCTTGGGCCATAAAGGTGTACACCTACAGTGCCTCCTCTGAACTTGACAGTTAGAGTCTCAGTTTAGGTCTTTCATCTGGCTGGAGTCCACCTTGTTGTGAAGTGCTAGGTGGGGATTCAATTTCATTGCACTTCAACTGCTGAGCCCATTTCCCTAGCACCGTTTACTAAATAGCCTGTCCTTTCCCCAGTGATTGTGGCAACACAAGCGTTTCTCAACAGTGGACTCTGTGCTATTACCCTCGCTTCCACCTCCTAGATTACAAACTCCTTAAAGTCAGAAGCACCCTCTGTTTCCTCCCTTCGTCCTCCCTCTCCTCTTCCGCCTTCCTGCAGCCAGTGCCCAGCTAGGTCCTGTGCATGGAGTAGACTGCTCACTTACTGGCTAATTGAAGGCTCTGAGCATCATTTCTTTATCACAAGCCCTCTCTTGCTTGGAAGGCACATAGGATTTCATGACCACCGATCTTTGTGAAACAGGACAGGGAGAGAGAGCATGGGGGAGGTTGTGGAGTGCGTGACTTTCTGGGGGCAGCATCCCACCTGCCAGGTTGGCATCCCTACAGGAAAAGATGTCAGCTCCCACCAGGGCCCTGCCTTCTCCAGAAACAGGGAAAATAGAAACTAGCAAGCAGACTTCACATTGGGTCTTAAGGACTGGAAAAACTGATTTTATAACATTGCCGTTGACAGGCTTTTTATGGGGAAGGGGAGAGGAGCTATATCTTCTTAAGCTTACTATGAGCCCAATACCAGAAAAAGGTCTGTCCTTGTCTTTAAGAAGTTTCTTGGGAGAGGAAGAAACATAACAGAAAGTGTTAATACAATGTACTCACGAGTAGTACAGTGATGGAGACCAGCCAAGGGCATTGGATGGGGAGGGAACAGGCAAGAGAGTGGGTGCTAGCAAGAGCACTGTGAGTTAAGGAGCCTGTGGGGCAGAGTGAAGAGGAGCCTGAAAACAGATGGGACAGTGTGATCACAGGTGGGAGGACCACAGGAGCGAGCTGTCATGGAGGCCAAGTCTTGAAGACATATTGGTGTCCCCTGTGTCATTCCTTGGTCTACCACTGACTGCAGTTGCAGCGTGGTCACTTCCTGTGCATGCAGATGGCTTCCCAGCTCAAGTATCCACCAGCGCTCTCTGTTTTCCTGCCTCAGGGACTTCGTGTCCCTGGGAAGCAACCCTCCACCAGTGGGAGCCAAGAGTTCAGCTAAATGCTCCTGCCTTTCGCCCTTTGCAGAAGCAATTTTAAGGTGCATTCTACACGTTCCTTGGAGGGCGAAGGACAGATAAAGCCTCAGGTGCCCACAGCCCAATAAAACATACCTGTCCTTGTCTCACTTCCCTGCATCTCACTCCTGTGTCCTGGGACCACATCCTAAATAAACTACATGCACCCAAGTCCTTGTCTTGGGTTCTGTTTGGGTGAATCCAAACTAAGACAAGAGAGTAGTGAGTTCTAAGTAAAAGAGATCAAAGATAGTTCCAAATGGGATAAAGTGAGAGATGAGATAAGTTCTGAAGAGTGGCCCTTGAATTTGGCCGTGAAGAAGCCACTGACATCCTTGGTGCCAACTTAGTGGAGTGGTGGAGGAGGCAGTCCCAGAGGGCTGAGGAGTGAATGCAGCCCGGGAGGTGAGACAACGAGCACTGTTTTGAGAAGTTTAGGGGACAGAGGAGGAGTGTCCCTTCAATATTCAGCTAGCCCCTTCCCGACTCCCCATCCCAATATCCATCACACTCTTCCTCCTCCCCTCCACAGAGTCCTCGGATCTCCTTTAGGGGATGGTGTTGCTTTGTACATTTTTTTTTCCTGGAATTTTCCATGATGAATGTTCTAGCACCCCAGCGACTGGCGTTCATGGAGGTAGGGGTCTTTGCCCCTCTCTCAGTTGTGTGAAAGCACAGCCCATGGACAAAGCTCTGAGTTTGGAATTACCATGTGTCCCCGAAAATAAGACCTAGCCAGACAATCAGCTCTAAGGAATCATTTGGAGCGAAAATTAATATAAGACCCAGTCTTATTTTACTATAATATAAGACTGAGTCTATAATATAATATGATATAGTATAATATAATATAATACCAGGTCATATATTAATTTTTGCTCCAAAAGACTCATTAGAGCTGATTGTCTGGCTAGGTCTTATTTTCGGGGAAACAGGGTATTGTCTGCTTTTTGAGGCTGCCTCAGACAACTACCCAGCCATGCCCAACAGTGAGGTAAGCGGCAGCTGATGGTGGAAAAAAGGTACAGATAAAACATAACCATCTGTCCAAGGTCAGCCAGGAAGCCTGCAGCAACCTTGAGTCTAGGATGCAGAAAAGAGATCTCTCAGGCCTAGCCCCAGTGCCACAAGCACACACTTCCGGAAGAGGAGGTGGAGGAGGGAAAGAACGCTCTCCTTCCTTTCTGTCTGCAGGGGAGTAACTCGTGGACGCTGGCAGCATCTGTGGGCTACCTGTAAGGAACCAGGTGGCTGCTCTGTTACGAGACGGTAAGGAAATGTCTGGGTGCCACTGTCAAGAGCAGACCCTGGTGAGCTTCTGTTCTGAGCCGAGTGGAGGCAGGCACTTATGATGGGCTAAGGGGGCTGGTTTACTGATCCCAATGCCCAAGCCCAAGTCCTAGTCAGGGAAGGCCTTGGCTTTGGAAGGAACAGAGGAAAGGGAGAGAGAGATGGAGGAGGGAGGCCTTACAACTGACGGGACTGAAGAATGGCACCCTTGGCCACAGGGCAGCACTTAGCCGGGGAATAAGTGGCTGTGTGGGTGTGTGTGTGTGTGTGTGTGTGTGTGTGTGTGTGTGATATTTTTTAAAAACTCAGGGTTAACAGCGTGGATCCTGAAGTTTGGAAAGTAAAATTTTATATTTTTGAGTGTGTGAGGAAACAAGAAGCACAGATACATTAAGGCACAGAATATGATACTGTGAATTTAAAAATAACAATAGGAGATTTTAAGGAAAATTCTCCTAAGATGCTGAGATTCCAGGCCTCTGTGGTTCCAAGCTCTCCTCTGCCACTAGGAGACTTGAGCTAAAGAGTCTGAGAAGCACCCATTTAGTCGTCGTAGGCTGGTGAATATTTAACAAGCAACTTTCAAACAAAACAAAAAACCCCACAGTACTGATTTGTAGTGTTTGCCAACGTCTATTGTATAAATGTTCCCTTGATGGCCACTTTCAACCTGCCAATGTGATGTCACTGACTGCAGTTGGGAAGAGATGCACAGAATGTACCCTCACAAGCCGGTGCAAGCTGCCTCTAGCATACCCCCTTTTAGAGCAAGAAGGACAGAGGCCCAGGGAGGGAAAATGACCACCTCAAGGTCACACGGGGAATTAGTGACACACTGGACTCCTACTCAAATGTCCTGCTCTTTATTCCAAGCTGTCATTTGTTGTTTCTTTTATTTGCCCTGCTCTAACCTGAGTCTGTCTTTTATATTTTTAAAATTGTGTGTGTGTGTGCACGCATGCCTTTTTCATTTGGCCATTCCCTCCGTACAGAATACACGCCCACACTGCACCTCGTCCCTCGCTATCACTCAGACATGTTTTCTTCATGGCACTTGGTGTCTAAAGTCATCCTCTTATTGCTCCTCCTCCCTCAAGAGCAGAGCAGTCTCCATGTGAGCAGGAACTGCATTTTGTTCACTGTTATGTCAGCTCCTAGGAAGGGCCTGGAATCTATTCCTTTATTTGCCATATATATATTGAGTACCTACTATGTGTCGGCCACCGGTTTAGCACCGGCTCATAGAAAGGAGCTGGGTTCCGCTGCTCTAGAAAGTGGTACGTTTAGCGTTTCCTTCCGTGGATGTGTCTGGAGGCTTGACCCCACACTGTCTTATTTAGGAACAAGGCAGAACAGAGGTAGTAGATCTGGAAAGCAGGTGGAGGTACCTTGGGCTGCTTACCAGGTGTTCCAATTACCTATTGCTGCATAGCTAATCACCCTAGACCAAGTGGTTTACAGCACAGCCTTTTATCACTTTATTTATTTTTTATATTATCTCTCGCCGTTCTGTAAAATACAATCTGCCACAATTAGCCTCTTGAGTTTCAGCTTCTCCATAGAATTATTGTGAGGATTATATACATCAACATTTAAATTTAAAAAATGAGCTAAAGCGATCGATTGCCTCACGTGCCGAGGTCTTCATTGGATGGTCATCCCCTTTCTTACGCTCCAGGCTCAGAGGCTGTTCTATTAAGCTTCATTTTTTTAATTGTTCACGAAGACCTTAGAATGAAAGACTTCTCTAGCAGTGATGTCCAAGCTTTTTTCTTTTGTCGGGTTTATTGAGGTGTAGTTTATGTACAGTAAAATTCACCCTTTTTAGTGTATAGGTCTATGAATTCTGACAAATGCACGTAGTTGTCTAACCCCCATCACAGTCAGGATATGGAGCATTCCTTGTGACCTTTCATAGTCAACCCTTCCTTCCCCAGCTCCTGGCAACAGTGATCTATTTGTTTTTCGTCCCCATAGTTTTATCTT
Organism: Rhinolophus ferrumequinum; assembly: GCF_004115265.2. Taxonomy (NCBI): domain Eukaryota; kingdom Metazoa; phylum Chordata; class Mammalia; order Chiroptera; family Rhinolophidae; genus Rhinolophus; species Rhinolophus ferrumequinum. The sequence continues at coordinate 38,151,917 of NC_046306.1, read as the reverse complement.
TTCTAGAATGTCATACAAATGCAATCGTATGGCATATAACCTTTCGAGTCTGGCTCCTTTCATTCAGCATAATGCTTTTGTGATCCATCCATGTTGCTACATGTGTCACCACTTTATCCCTTCGTAATGCTGAGTAGTTGACCATTGACTGGCTGTACTGCTTTTTGTTTATCTACCCCCAGCTTGTTTTTCAGATAAGGAATTCTTTAAATGAAATCCAATGTGGGAACTCAAAATACAGAACAGATGAGAACTGAGATCTTCTGGTGTGGTCATGGGTGGCGGGTGGGGGTAAGGTGGGGACCATGGACCCGATAAGGAATCCAGGAGTCCCTTGGAACACAGTTTGAAAACCCCTGGTCTCGCAGCTTATGAATAAACCTGTCTGTCCTCTGCCCTCTCTAAAGTTTTTTTTTTTTTTTTTTTTTTTAATTTATTGGGGTGACAATTGTTAGTAAAATTACATAGATTTCAGGTGTACAATTCTGCATTACATCATCTATAAATCCCATTGTGTGTTCACCACCCGGAGTCAGTTCTCCTTCCATCTCCATATATTGGATCCCCCTTACCCTCATCTCCCACCCCCCACCCCCCTTACCCTCTGGTAACCACTAAATTACGTTCCCCAGATTAATTTTCAAAACCCCGTGGCCATCTTGTGGTTACTGATTGTTTTCTAATCCCCTCACCTTCCCCCTTACCCCCACCCTCCCGCCCATCTAGCAACCCTCAGTTTTTCCTCTTTGTCTCCAAAACTGTTTCTGATTAGTTCATTCACTTATTCTTTTCTTTAGATTCCGCATATAAGTGAGATCATATGGTACTTATCTTTCTCTGTCTGCCTTATTTCACTTAACATAATGTTCTCTAGATCCATCCATGTTGTTGCAAATGGTAAGATTTCTTTCTTCTTTATGGCTGCATAATACTCCATTGTATAAATGTACCACAGTTTCTTGATCCAGTCATCTACCGATGGGCATTTCGGTTGTTTCCATGTCTTAGCTATTGTGTATAGTGCTGCAATAAACATAGGAGTGCATAAAGATTTTTGAATTGGAGTTTTGGATTTCTCCGGATAGATACCTAGGAGTGGAATTACTGGATCATAGGGTAGTTCCATTTTCAGATTTTTGAGATACCTCCATACTGTTTTCCATAGCGGCTGCACCAATCTGCAATCCCACCAACAGTGCACAAGCGTTCCCTTTTCTCCACATCCGCGTCAGCACTTGTTGTTTGTTGATTTATTGATGATAGCCATTTTGACTGGGGTGAGGTGGTATCTCATTGTGGTTTTTATTTGCATTTCTCTGATGGTTAGTGAGGTTGAGCATTTCTTCATATGTCTGTTTGCCATCTGTATGTCCTTTTTAGAAAAATGTCTCTTCAAGTCCTCTGCCCATTTCTTAATTGGGTTGTTTGTTTTTTTGGAGTTGAGTTGAGTGAGTTTTCCATAGATTTGTGATATTAATCTCTTATCAGATATATCATTGGCAAATATCTTTTCCCATTCAGTAGAATCCCTTTATGTTTTATTGATGGTTTCCTTTGCTGTGAAAAAACTTTAGTTTGATATAATCCCACATGTTTATTTTTTCTCACTTCCTTCGCGCGAGGGGATATGTCAGTAAAAATCTTACTCCGGGTAATGTCTGTGAAGTTTCTTCCTATATTTTCTTCTAGGTATTTTATGGTTTTAGATCTTACATTTAAGTCTTTAAGCCATTTTGAATTTATTTTTGTATATGGTGTAAGGAGGTGGTCCAGCTTCATTTTTTTGCATGTGTCTGTCCAGGTTTCCCAGCACCATTTATTGAATAGACTGTCTTTACCCCATCGTACATTCTTGCTTCCATTGTCGTAGATTAAATGGCCATATAGGCGTGGATTTATTTCTGGACTCTCTATTCTGTTCCATTGATCTATGTGTCTGTTTTTATGCCAGTACCATGCTGTTTTGATTACTGTAGCCTTGTAGTATAATTTGAAGTCAGGTATTGTTATACCTCCCACTTTGTTCTTATTTCTCAAGATTGCCTTTGCTATTCGGGGTCTTTTATGGTCCCATATAAATTTTAGGATTATATGTTCTATTTCTGTGAAAAACGTCGTTGGTAGTTTGATAGGAATTGCGTTGAATATGTATATTGCCTTAGGCAGTATGGACATTTTAACTATATTAATTCTTCCTATCCATGAACATGATATGTGTTTCCATCTATTTATATCTTCTTTCATTCCTTTCTTCAGTGTCTTATAATTTTCTGAATACAGATCTTTTACTTCTTTGGTTAAATTTATTCCTGGGGTGTTTTATAGTCTTTGGAGCAATTGTAAATGGGATTGTTTTTTTTAATTTCTCCTTCTGATGTTTTATTATTGGTATATACAAATGCAACTGATTTCTGAATATTAATTTTGTATCCTGCTACTTTACTAAATTCATCTATCAGCTCTAATAGCTTCTTGGTGGAGTCTTTAGGGTTCTCTATATATAGTATCGTATCATCTGCGTATAATGACAATTTTACTTCCTCCTTACTGATTTGGATGCCTTTTATTTCTGTTTCTTGTCTGATTGCTGTGGCTAGAACTTCCAGCACTATGTTGAATAGAAGCGGAGATAGTGGACAAACTTGTCTTGTTCCTGATCTTAGGGGGAATGGTTTTAGCTTTTCCCCATTGAGTATGATGTTAGCTGTGGGTTTGTCATATATGGCCTTTATTATGTTGAGGTAAGATCCCTCTATTCCCACTTTCTTAAGGGTTTTTATCATAAATGGCTGTTGGATTTTATCAAATGCTTTTTCTGCATCTATTGATATGATCATGTGATTTTTATTTTTCATTTTGTTAATGTGGTGTATCACATTAATTGATTTGCAGATGTTGAACCACCCTTGCATACCAGGGATGAATCCCACTTGATCATGGTGTATGATCTTTTTTTTTTTTTTTTTTTTTGTAATTTAGTCACAATAAGTTTATTACCAGCATAGTTCACACCTTTGACTACTTAGCTTCCACATGCACCTTTTTTACACACATTTGAACTCCCATAAAATAATCAAACAAGTCAACACATCTATTTTAAAAGATACAGCATTTCTTCATACAAAGGAAGGAATTCTACCTTTTCCTCCAAAATAACAAGATGCACAGTCCCAAGAGTCATTGTACGCATTGCTGGATATATTACCAATTTCTCAAATTCAGTCAGTCCCACTGTATATTCTATTACCTAAAGACTAAATTGTAACATTAACTTCCAATAACTTGTATGCGTATATAGAAAAGAAAATGGTTAGCATATAGAAAAAAAGCTTCATATAAAAAGCAAATGGAAAATATTCAAAGCTACTACAGTTCTAATTTCTATAATTGTTCACAAGGTCATAAGTGATATCTACTACATTCCCCCCAACTCTGTCAAAACTTGGTAGAGTAACCAGAACCTTCATTCCTACAGGGTCTGAATTCTCAGTCATCCTGCTGAAGATTTAATATCCTGCTAAGGATTCAGCATCCTTTTTTGTTGGTATACTTTTCTATTAACCTTTACTATCGGACATGGAAGTATTAAGAGGTCCCTCAGAGAATAAGTACCCTGGGTTCCCAAAATAGTCTACTTGTCTCCACTTTATAGAAGCAACCTAATTTCTCCTTGGTAATCGAGATTAATTACGCCATATGAGTCTGACAATTAAGTTCACGAACTCATCCTAGAAAAAGTGCTACATACCTCATTGCTGAATATCACTATGGTCACAGGGGTGACCATACAGAGAATTATGTTTTAGTTCTATTTATGCAGAAATACAGATCTTTATCATTCCTTTAAATTGCCACATAGTTTTATAGCATATGATTATGCCAAATTATATTTATTTATCGATTGATATATTTACAATTATTTGGTTTTTTTTTTTTTAATTTATTTTTAATTTATTGGGGTGACAATTGTTAGTAGAATTACATAGATTTCAGTTGTGCAATTCTGTATCACATCATCCATAAATCACACTGTGTGTTCACCACCCAGAGTCAGCTCCCCTTCCATCACCATACATTTGATCCCCCTCACCCTCATCCCCCACCCCCCAACACCCTTACGCTCTGGTAACCACCAAATTATGTTCCCCAGATTAATTTTCAAACTCCGTGGCCATCCTGTGGTCACCGACTGCCGCATGGTGTATGATCTTTTTAATGTATTGCTGAATTCTGTTCGCTAATATTATGTTGAGGATTTTTGCATCTATGTTCATTAGAGATATCGGCCTGTAGTTTTCTTTTTTTGTGGTGTCTTTGTCTGATTTTGGGATCAGGGTGATAGTGGCTTCGTAAAAAGTGTTTGGGAGTCTTCCCTCCTTCTGGATTTTTTGGAAGAGCTTGAGGAGAATAGGTGATAATTCTTTTTTTTTAATTTTTTTTTATTTTTAATTTATTGGGGTGACAATTGTTAGTAAAATTACATAGATTTCAGGTGTGCAATTCTGTATCACATCATCCATAAATCACACTGTGTGTTCACCACCCAGAGTCAGCTCCCCTTCCATCACCATACATTTGATCCCCCTCACCCTCATCCCCCACCCCCCAACCCCTTTACCTTCTGGTAACCACCAAATTACGTTCCCCAGATTAATTTTCAAGCCCGTGGCCATCCTATGGTCACCGATTGCCCTCCAATCCCCTCACCCTCCCCCCCACCCCCCACCCCTCCCGCCCATCTAGCAACCCTCAGTTTTTCCTCATTGTCTCCCAAACTGTTTCTGATTAGTTCATTCACTTATTCTTTTCTTTAGAATCCGCAAATAAGTGAGATCATATGGTACTTATCTTTCTCTGTCTGACTTATTTCACTTAACATAATGTTCTCTAGATCCATCCATGTTGTTGCAAATGGTAAGATTTCTTTCTTCTTTATGGCTGCATAATACTCCATTGTATAAATGTACCACAGTTTCTTGATCCAGTCATCTACCGATGGGCATTTCGGTTGTTTCCATGTCTTAGCTATTGTGTATAGTGCTGCAATAAACATAGGAGTGCATAAAGATTTTTGAATTGAAGTTTTGGATTTCTCCGGATAGATACCTAGGAGTGGAATTACAGGATCATAAGGTAGTTCCATTTTCAGATTTTTGAGATACCTCCATACTGTTTTCCATAGCGGCTGCACCAATCTGCAATCCCACCAACAGTGCACAAGCGTTCCCTTTTCTCCACATCTGCGCCAGCACTTGTTGTTTGTTGATTTATTGATGATAGCCATTTTGACTGGGGTGAGGTGGTATCTCATTGTGGTTTTTATTTGCATTTCTCTGATGGTTAGTGAGGTTGAGCATTTCTTCATATGTCTATTTGCCATTTGTATATCCTTTTTAGAAAAATGTCTCTTCAAGTCCTCTGCCCATTTCTTAATTGGGTTGTTTGTTTTTTTGGAGTTGAGTTGAGTGAGTTTTCCATAGATTTGTGATATTAATCCCTTATCAGATATATCATTGGCAAATATCTTTTCCCATTCAGTAGGATCCCTTCTTGTTTTATTGATGGTTTCCTTTGCTGTGAAAAAACTTTTTAGTTTGATATAATCCCATATGTTTATTTTTTCTCTTAGTTCCCTCGAGCGAGGGTATATATCAGTAAAAATCTTACTCCGGGTAATGTCTGAGAAGTTTCTTCCTGTATTTTCTTCTAGGTATTTTATAGTTTCAGATCTTACATTTAAGTCTTTAAGCCATTTTGAATTTATTTTTGTATATGGTGTAAGGAGGTGGTCCAACTTCATTTTTTTGCATGTGTCTGTCCAGGTTTCCCAGCACCATTTATTGAATAGACTGTCATTACTCCATCGTACATTCTTGCTTCCATTGTCGTAGATTAAATGGCCATATAGGCGTGGATTTATTTCTGGACTCTCTATTCTGTTCCATTGATCTATGTGTCTGTTTTTATGCCAGTACCATGCTGTTTTGATTACTGTAGCCTTGTAGTATAATTTGAAGTCAGGTATTGTTATACCTCCCACTTTGTTCTTATTTCTCAAGATTGCCTTTGCTATTCGGGGTCTTTTATGGTCCCATATAAATTTTAGGATTATATGTTCTATTTCTGTGAAAAACGACGTTGGCAGTTTGATAGGAATTGCATTGAATATGTATATTGCCTTAGGCAGTATGGACATTTTAACTATATTAATTCTTCCTATCCATGAACATGATATGTGTTTCCATCTATTTATATCTTCCTTCATTCCTTTCTTCAGTGTCTTATAATTTTCTGAGTATAGATCTTTTACTTCTTTGGTTAAATTTATTCCCAGGTATTTTATAGTCTTTGGAGCGATTGTAAATGGGATTGTTTTTTTAATTTCTCCTTCTGATGTTTTATTATTGGTATATACAAATGCAACTGATTTCTGAATATTAATTTTGTATCCTGCTACTTTACTAAATTCATCTATCAGCTCTAATAGCTTCTTGGTGGAGTCTTTAGGGTTCTCTATATATAGTATCATATAATCTGCATACAATGATAACTTTACTTCCTCCTTACCAATCTGGATGCCTTTTATTTCTTTTTCTTGTCTGATTGCTGTGGCTAGAACTTCCAGCACTATGTTGAATAGAAGCGGAGATAGTGGACAAACTTGTCTTGTTCCTGATCTTAGGGGGAATGGTTTTAGCTTTTCCCCATTGAGTATGATGTTAGCTGTGGGTTTGTCATATATGGCCTTTATTATGTTGAGGTAAGATCCCTCTATTCCCACTTTCTTAAGGGTTTTTATCATAAATGGCTGTTGGATTTTATCAAATGCTTTTTCTGCATCTATTGATATGATCATGTGATTTTTATTTTTCATTTTGTTAATGTGGTGTATCATATTAATAGATTTGCGGATGTTGAACCACCCCTGCATACCAGGGATGAATCCCACTTGATCATGGTGAATGATCTTTTTAATGTATTGCTGAATTCTGTTCGCTAATATTTTGTTGAGGATTTTTGCATCTATGTTCATTAAAGATATTGGCCTGTAGTTTTCTTTTTTTGTGGTGTCTTTGTCTGATTTTGGGATCAGGGTGATAGTGGCTTCGTAAAAAGTGTTTGGGAGTCTTCCCTCCTTCTGGATTTTTTGGAAGAGCTTGAGGAGAATTGGTGATAATTCTTTTTTGAACGCTTTGTAAAATTCACCTGTAAAGCCATCTGGTCCAGGGCTTTTGTTTGTTGGGAGACTGTTGATTACTGATTCAATTTCCGTGGTGGTAATCAGTCTATTCAGGTTTTCTGTTTCTTCTTGAGTTAGCCTTGGAAGGTTGTACGCCTCTAGAAAATTGTCCATTTCTTCCAAATTGTCAAATTTGTTGGCATATAGTTGCTCATAGTAACTTCTTAAAACTCTTTGTATTCCTGCAGTGTCCGTTGTCACTTCTCCTCTTTCGTTTCTGATTTTATTAATTTGGGTCCTCTCTCTCTCTTTTTAAATGAGTCTGGCTAAAGGTTTGTCGATTTTGTTTATCTTCTCTAAGAACCAACTCTTGGATTCATTGATCTTTTGTATTGTTTTTCTGGTTTCTATTTCATTTATTTCTGCTCTGATCTTTATTATCTCCTTCCTTGTGTTCCCTTTGGGCTTATTTTGCTGTTCTTTTTCCAAATCCCTTAAATGTGAAGATAAACTGTTGATTAGTGATGTTTCTTGTTTCTTTAGGTAGCCCTGCAAAACTATGAATTTCCCTCTTAGGACTGCTTTCGTGGCATCCCATAGATTTTGGGTCGTCGTGTTTTCATTTTCGTTTATCTCGAGATATCTTTTGATTTCTTCCTTGATCTCCTGCTTGACCCATTCATTATTTAGTAATAAGTTATTCAGCCTCCATGAATTGGTGTGTCTTCCAGTTTTTTTCCTGTAGTTCATTTCTAATTTCATAGCATTGTGATCAGAGAAGACAATTGGTATGATTTCAATTTTCTTAAATTTATCAAGACTTGTTATGTGGCCTAACATATGATCTATCTTGGAAAATGTTCCATGTGCGCTTGAGAAAAAGGTGTATTTTGCAGCATTGGGGTGAAATGTTCTGAAAATATCGATTAAATCCAAGTGGTCCAATGTATCATTTAAGGCTGTTGTTTCCATATTGATTTTCTGTCTGGAAGACCTGTCCCTTGTTGTCAGAGGTGTGTTGAAGTCCCCGACTATAATAGTGTTACTGTTGATCTCTGCCTTTATGTCAGTCAGTACCTGTTTTATATATTTAGGTGCTCCTATGTTGGGTGCATAGATGTTTACTAGGGTTATGTCCTCTTGTCGGATCGATCCCTTTATTATTATATAGTGCCCATGTTTATCTTTTAGTATGTTCTTCATTTTAAAGTCTATTTTGTCAGATATAAGTATTGCAACTCCAGATTTTTTCTCGTTTCCATTTGCATGAAATATCTTACTCCAACCCTTCACTTTCAGCCTGTGTGTGTCTTTTGTTCTGAGGTGAGTCTCTTGTATACAGCATATACAAGGGTCTTGCTGTCTTATCCAGTCAGCCACCCTATGTCTCTTGATTGGAGCATTTAATCCATTTACATTTAAAGTGATTATTGATAGGTACATAGATATTGCCATTTTTAAATTTGTAGTTAGGTTGTTTTGATCTTTCTTCTATTTACAGAAGTCCTTTTAGTATTTCTTGCAATGCTGGCTTGGTGGTGATAAATTCCTTTAGCTTATTTTTTTCTGGAAAGCTCTTTATGTCTCCATCAACTTTAAATGATAGCCTTGCTGGATAAAGCAATCTAGGTTGTAGGCCTTTGTTTTCCATCACTTTGAGTATCTCCTGCCACTCCCTCCTGGCCTTCAATGTTTCTGTAGAAAAGTCATTTGATAGTCTTATGGGAGTTCCCTTGTATGTAACCCTCTGTCTTTCTCTTGCTGCTTTTAGGATTCTCTCTTTGTCATTAAGCTTTGCCATTTTAACTATAATGTGTCTTGGTGTGGACCTGTTAGGGTTTATCCTGGTTGGAACTCTCTGCACTTCCTGGGCTTGTATGTTGGTTTCCTTCATCAGGTTAGGGAAGTTTTAGGACATTATTACTTCAAATATGTTCTCAATCCCTTGCTTCCTCTCTTCACCTTCTGGTATTCCTATGATGCGCATGTTGTTGCGCTTGATGTTATCCCAGAGATCTCTTAAACCATCTTCATTGTTTTTTATTCTTTTTTCTTTCTGTTGTTCTGTTTGGGTGATCTCTGCTAACTTGTCTTCTAAGTCGCTGATTCGATCCTCTGCTTCATCTAACCTGCTGGTAATTCCTTCAAGTGAGTTCTTAATTTCGGTAATTGTGTTCTTTAGTTCTAACTGGTTGTTCGTTATGATTTCTACATCCTTCTTTATGTCTTTTCTAAGCTCCTTAAACATTCTTATCACCAGTGTTCTGAACTCTGTGTCTGAAAGGTTGGTTACCTCTGCTTCATTTGGTTCCAGTTGTGGATGTTTCTTCTGTTCTTTTATTTGGGACGTGTATCTTTGTTTCCCCATTCTGGCTGACTCTCTGTGTTTATTTTGATATATTAGGTAGATCCCCTAGAGTTCTTAGTTCTTGCTAGGTTATCTTATGTAGTATGTGTCCTTTATATTTGACTCGCACCACGTCATCCTTCTCCTCTGCGTGTGCTCCAAAGGTGACTCTTGTGTTGAGCACACTGTCCCGTTCAAGAAGATCTTTAATTGCTTTTTGCTTGTGAGTAGGTGGGGTTAACTCCTAGGCTGACTCGTTGTGAGACTTGGCTCTGCCCACCGCAGGGCGTTCTGCTGCATGAGGGTTGACCACTTAAATGTGGTTTGGCCTCTATGGGCTCTAGTGCCTGCAGAGAATTCCCTCTGGGTGTGTGACTTGTAGGTCAAACCCGGTGGTACTCTGGTTTGGTCTGGAGTTGGCCTCTGGATATGTTGAATCTTGTGCCTCTTAAGCTGGACCCTCCTGGTCTCTGTGCTCTCCGTTCTGCCCTGGGATCCCGTGCGTGCCCGGAACTGCGGGTGCCACCGTGGTTTTCGCCGCCGCCGCCGCCTGCTAAGACCCCGCCGAGGCCCCGCACGTTTTCAGTCTGCTCCCTTCCTTCTTTCCCTGCTCGCCCAATTAGCGCACCTTCAAGTAATCCTTCCACGAGTCTCTTAGCTGTTCTGTGTGATGAGCAAAGAGTTCTTTGTTGGGTTATAGGACCCGTTTGTAATAAGATCTGGAGGAGAACTCAGAAAGTGCGCCCCGCTGCCGCCATTCCTATGACGTCATCAGCTCTAAAGTTTTAAAGTCTCTGTGGGTTTTATTTTCCTGGAAGTTGTTTTCCATCATTCCAAGGAGATGGACCTCAGTGTGACAGTAAGAGGACAGAAGCTTAGAGGTCAGTCTGTCTTGATCTAGGCACAACCCTGGCAGGTTCTGGCCCACTTCCAGGTCTCTATTTATACATCTGCAAAATGAGGATTGAATTAAAATAGACACATGTGGGGAACCCTGGCTAGGAATGGAGAGAGGCTAAGGATGCCGGCTCTACATCCCAAGGCTCCCATGCCTTCATTCCCTTTCATCCATCCCCAGCCAAAGGAAGGATCCTCTCCAGAGCCACCATCCTGTTGAGCAATGTTGGCCGACTGGAAGACAGATGTAGCCAACAGCATAGAGGGTGTGGGGCATGGGGCAGGAGGAGAGTCTGTTTTTGTCTTCTCTGATCGCCTAGAAATGGACCGGCCCCTTGGCCCTGCCCCCTTCTGACTAGGACAGCTGGAGCCCCAGGAATCACAGTTCTTTTCTGTGGCCGACACCCTACCACTCTGATGATGCCTGTGGAGATGCCAGGGTAACATTTCCCAGCTCCCAGCGCTCTCACTGCTGGGTTTCTGTTCTTCGCCTAGGCCAGGGAATTGTGAATAAACACTATGTCAGTGTCTCATAAGAGTGATGGCGTTCTTACTGGAATAAATAATTAATAGTGACACTGTACAATTTAACACCCAGGAGTATCATTCTCTCAAAAGCACAGGGACTATCAGATTCACACCCTGCTCTGAGAGAAGGGACGTTTAACTTGATCTCAGACTTTTCTTCGTGGGATATCTTCCAGAAATACTCCTGATGCCATGGTGGACATACTTGGGGCTAGGATCACCTGAAACAAGTTATCTTCACTTACTTTAATCCTACTGCTGACAGTGACACCATTGTTATACTTCTGGGTCATTCAGGTAAGTAAAATTGCCCACCTCTCGTCCTAGCTCCCACCCCTGTGCAGGCTCCAGACTTAAGAATAACAGCCTGTTTAACATCTTTCAATGGGGAGTATTCTTCCATTTGTTCAACCTGGGCTTCTAAAGTTGGTGGGATCTGTGCTGCCCTGGACTGTCCTCGGTGTGTCCAGGCTTGGTTCTCACCCAGGAAGCCCTGCTTGGTGTAGCCCCAGGGCCTCTGCTGTGGGAGAGTTTTCCACTGTGGTTGAAATGTCGACCTGTGCAAAACCACCCCAGGTGAGCTCCTTCTCCAGGAAAGGCCTTGTGGTCAAGGCTCATGAAGAGGCATGAAGCAAACACCCAAAATGAGCAACAGAAGCAGCAATTCCAACAGCACCAGGAACCCACCTGGAAGGCTGCTTCATTTCTCCTTAATGATGTCTTAGGTCTTCATTTCTACTGTTTTGCACTGGCTGTTCCCTATGCCTGGACACCCTTCTTCCAGATGTCAACAGAGTTCACAATGTCAGCTCCTTTAAGTGTTTGCTGAAACTTCACCTTCCCATGAGGCCAACACTGTCCCTCTTTTTAATACTGAAATCTGACCCCCTATTCCTGCACTCCCAACCCCTTACTCCGTTCTACTTACTTTCTTATAACATTGAACTCTGTATAACATACTATATAATTTACTTATTCATGTGCTTATTGTTTAATGTCTGCTTTCCCTGTAATAAGGTAAGCTCCACAAGGCAAGGATCTTTGCTTTGTTCCTTAATCTATCTCAAGCACCTAGAACAGTGTCTGGCAAATTGTAGATGCTCCATGAATAGTGTTGGATGAACAAATGAGTACCTCTGATCAGCATTGAGGTCAAGACAGGTGTCTGAAGACTGTGTGTACTGCTTCGCAGCTTATCAACTTTATACACACAATTTGGTCTCTCTGAGCCTCAGTTTTCTCATTTAGAAAATGGAATTAATAGTATGCCTAGTGCACACGACCGCAGTAGACACATTAAAATAAATAAAAAGAAACAGAGATGTATTAGTTTCCCAGGGCTGCTGTAACAAAGTGCTACAAACTAGATACCTTGAAAAACAACAGAAAGTTATTATCTCAGAGTTCTGGAGGCTACAAGTCCAAAATCAAGGTATCAGCAGAGCCATGCTTTCTTAGGGGAGGATCCTTTCTTACCTCTTCTAGCTTCTGGTGTGTGCCAGCAATTCTTGGCATTCCTTGGCTTATAGACACATCATTCCAGTCTCTGCCTCCATTATCACATGGCTGTCATTTTACTATGTGTGTTGTTGTCTCTTCTTAGGAGGACATTGATCATATTGGATTAAGGACCTATCCTATTCCAGTATAACCTCATTTTAACTAATTACATCTGCAACCACCCTATTTGCAAATAAGGTCACGTTCTGAGGTACTGGGGGTCAGGACTCCATCACCTCTTTTTGGGAGACACAATTTGATGCTTAACAAGGTGAGATTAATTTTAATATATTTCATTTAACCCAATATATATATAAATATTATTTCAACATGTAATCAACACAGAACATTATTAACGATATATTTTGTCTTTTTTCATTCTAAGTCTTGAAATCAGTGTGTGTTCCATGCTAACAGCATACATCAATTGTACAGGCTGCATTTCCAATGCTCGATTATCATGAGTGTCTAGAGGCTACCATATTAGACAGTGCGAGTATAGATGGAGTTAATACAGCCATGAAATAAATGTAAGCCCACATCCAATTAATAGCAGCCCTAGGAGCAATCTCATAATAGAGGTTTCTAGGCTCCAGACACCCTTATGTTTCTCCCAACCACAGTTTTTCTGCCACTTTCACCCCATACCCCGGCATTTCTTTTTGTGTCCAGGGCAGTGTAAATATCCTGACAATTAGATGGGACCTGGAGTTAGTGTTTAAAAAATGTATCGGGAAGCCCAACTGAAGGATAAACAGACTTATGACTCAACCAGGGACACTGAAAGGGAGTGAACACAGACCCCATCCAGGTCTTCTTGGGTCTAGTTCAGGTTGAATCCACTTGTCCCATGGGAGTAAAGGTGGTATGCTGCACTCACAGCAGGGTCGATACTTTCCAGACTCCCAATTTTCCTTCCTGGTGCCCACATCTCATCTTCATCAACCATAGATGCCCACCCCATCCTTCTCTGAAACCAAGGAACCATCTTTAATTTGGAATCCGAGATGTGCAAGTTCAAGACCACCAAGAAACCTTAGCACCGCCCTCAAATCAAGCCTGTAGCCCCTAAGCTGTCAGAGGCATCGACCCTCCAGCAGGGACCTGGGAACATGCATTCAGGGTCCACTTTATCCCTTAGACTGTTCTGCTAAGTAAAACAGAGCTCCGGACGCCATCCAGACTCCAACGCATTACTCTGTGCTTGATCGTAGAGCTCCTGGGCCTTCCGAGGCTGGGACAGGACATGGCAAAAGGGCTTCTGTGGCATTTCATAAGTTTGAGCCGTGAGCTTCACTGCGGCCCTCCTAAAAAGTCAGAACACAGGAGGGAACCCAGCCCCCCTCCAGGCATCCAGCATGGTTCTGTAGAAGGCTTCTTATGTTCAACCGTAATTTCTGCTTTTACCACTCTTTTCTGCATCACTGTGGCCTCATATTTTCCTTTACCCTTAGAATCCTGGCTGCTTCTTTCAGTTTGGCAGTCACAGCCCTCCTGTTTCTGAATTCTCACTGGACTCTGTCCTCTCTGACACCTACTTCATGTGTGTGCTCTGTGGATGTCCAGGCAACGGCCCAGGGCCTGGAGGCCCAAATTCAGTTTTGTGCCACGTCTGATGCCATATGTATAAGAGAAGTCCTGCTTTTGGGGCCTGTGACAAGGATTCAAGGGTAAGTCATTTATTTGGGAGGTGACCCCAGGAGACATTGGTAAGGGCTGGGGGAGTGGAACAGGGAAGGGAAGGAACCAGTGCAGGTATGTTATGGAGCAGGTTACCACTGTGGGAGGCAGTATAGTGCCCACTCCTCAGGATGACCACCTGGAGGGAGGAGGGTGTGTTTGTATACCAGTTTTCATGGGCTGAGGGTGGCCAGGGGTGAGGTTAATTCTACTGGCCCTTCTAGCCTGGCCTGCTTATGGGCAGAGCAGCTTTCTGAAGCTTCAGAAAAAGCGTTTGTGTAAAGAGAGGCAGACACTGGCAGGTGGAATTGGTAATGCCCAAAGAATATGGGCGGGACACACACACCTGCTATAGCCCCCTCACAGACAGGTCTAAACATCCATACATTCATCACGAATTGTCGGGCACCTACTTATGCCAGGCCAAGTGTTAGTGGCTGGGAATAAATGTTGAACAAGTGACGGGAGGGAGGAATGAGTCACAGGGGCTCAGGGAGGGTGAGTGGGGTGGGTGTTGGGAGACAAGGGGTGTTGGGGACAAACAAGGGAGATGGTGCTGGCCTTCCAGATGCACATTTGCCCGCTGGTCTGCAGGGCTGAGACCATGAGTGTGGAAACGGACTGGATGGCCATCTGGAGCAGCTGCATCAGGACTGGGTCCCCATGACCCAGCTCTACCTCAGTCTTACCTGTTGTCTTGATCAACACTCAGGGCTTGGCCACTTTGGGGAATCCTCTGTTTGGGGGACTTTAGCCTTTTTGGGGGGTTCAACAAGCTTGAAGTCTCAACCACCTTGAGAGTCTTTTCCACACCCTTCAACACATTTTTCTTGGAGTCAGGGGATTCTAAGATGGTTGACTTAGTTTTGTGTTTCCAGAAGAAAATCTAAGAACCAAGACAGGGAGAGGAGAGACAGACAGAGGGGCAGAGTAGAGACAGCAGTCATAAGGGAAGCTACAAAAGGGTGGGGCAGTGAGTTTCAGAGTCTCCTTCCCCTCAAACCCTTCCCCAGCTGTCCTTTCCCTTACCTTCTGCCTTTCTGTTTGGCCACAGGAGGCCAGGAGGAGAGGGAGGCCAGGTGAGGGGGTGGGGGTTTCTATGACCTAGAGGTCATTAACCAGTATCTCATAAGGAAGAGGCAATCTCTGAAATTCACCCGTCAAGTAATCTTTTGCCAAATCCATCAGAATAACCTCATAACCACAGCTATTTCTCCCCATATGACAAGTCCCAAGTAGAGGGCAGAGCCAGCATTTGGTATGGTATGGGGGGAGGGGGACAGGCTGAAGACCAGTGGCCACCATTTAAGGGGTCTCATGAGAGCTTCAAGCACAGCAGTGAAGAAAGAACAGGGGCTCCTCCCAAAGCTCCCCTCAGACTATCATAGGCCTTTTGTCCCTTCCTTGGGACAGAGAGAGGAGTCCAAGTGGATGAGAACCCAGAGGGAGGGAGAGTTCTGGCTCATTGTGAGAACCTACCTGGCCTTGATTCCAAACCCCAGGTCCTTACAGGACCCCCAGAGCCAATCCCTGCACCCTCAGCCCTTCTTCCCCCAGATCTAGGGAAGGGAAACTAACATTTACCGAGAGCCTGGTACTCAGTAGGCATTCCTCATGTATAATGTCATGTAATCTTCACAGCAGCTCTTCAAGGTAGGTCACTGACCTCCTGGGGCTTCATCTGGCAGGAGATAAAGATACTTAAACAGAGAGTTGCAATGAATGCTATGAGGAATGAATGCTATGACCCCAGCAGGAGTTAGGGAAGGCTCTTCTGTGATGGCTGAGAGCTGGAGGGTGAGCTGGGAGAAACAATGGGGCCCTTGCGGAGGTTGGTCAGTGCACTGGGAAAAGTACTGTTCTTGGTAGGTGGAGAGCAAACACATGTGACCTACTTAGGGACCTGAAGTGGGTTTTGTAGGGGAGAGGGAGATGGGGAAGGAGGCGGGGCTGTGGTGAGAGATGAGGCTGCAGTCAATTCTGGAACAGTCCTGTAAAGCATATTAAGGAGGACAGAGGCAAGGCATTGAAGAGATTCAACCATGGGAGGACCTGCCCAACTTTGTGGTTTGGAAAGGCACATCATCACCCCTATACCCTATCACCTTCTCTGTCGTGGCCGCTCGTGGGTTGTGAAAGAATTCACAAAGCACAAAGGAATAGAAGTTAGAAAATTTATTCAAGAAGAAAGGCACCAGCAGAGAAGCTGCTGGGGGCAGAGTCTAGGTGGAGCAGACAACTGCGCTGATCTTCAAGTTAGATTTTCTTATATAGGAAAGCGTAGGTAACTTTCTTCCAGCAGAGGATGTGATGTAGAGAATGAGGTCATTTGATTGACATGCAGGTTATATTACTGGCTTCTTTCTTTGCATGCTCTTACCCAGAATGCATACAGAAAAACCTGTGGGGGCGGGAGGAGAGGGCAAGCCATAATGTTCATTTTATTCTAATTGTATTATAATGATGTGGATTATAATGATGTCCAGGCTAAGGGTAGACTCTAGCAGTCTGTGCAGGCGCCAAAAACTGGATAATTCTGCTCAGGGTCTTATCTTCTTTTCTTAGGGGTGTTTCGACAGAAAATATTATCTCTAGGGGCTGAGCTTGAGTAGTCCCTGGGGAGTGGACACAGGCTTGGGAAGTCCTTGGGAGCGGACCTGGTGGTGCCAAGTACTGATCAAATCACCTTCTGCTAATCCCCCCTCAGACCCACTTTTTGTTAACTTTTTTTCTGCCTCATTATTCTCTCCCACAGAATCCATTACGTGTCCCTAGGTAGGTCACGTCTGCTCTCTCTGATGGCTGTATAAACAGTGAGTTGCGTGTGTGAGAGGTGTAAGAGGAACAGTGCGGGGACCCAGTAGGGGCTGAAGGTGACAGTGGCTTGGACTGGGGGTAGAGAGAAAAGGATCCTGCCTCTTAAAGGCTTTTAGGGAATCCCTAATAGGATAAGAAAGGCAGGCACCTCTGGGCTACCTTTCCCAACCTTTATTTTTATGTTTTTACTTTTCACGTTGTAGTTAACCTCTTTATTGGCATATAACTTATAAATTGTGCAGCGCAGGAATTAAAAGAGGCAGATCTTGAATGTTTCCTTGTATGCACAGCTGTATGGCTCAGAGGGAGATATAGGGCACTTCCAGTTCTCCCCTTCATGTTCCCTTACAGTTAATCCCACGCCCGCACACCCCAATTAGCTGCCATTCTGACCTCTACCACCGATGGTTAGTGTTTGCCTGTCTTTGACCTTCATGGAAATTGAATCGTATACTATATACTTTCTTTGCTCAACATTATGTCTCTGAAGTTAATCCATACTGCTGCATGTCATGGTAGTTTATTATTTTCTTACTGTGTGGTTTTGTGTTCTGTTGTGTGAAGGCATGCATGTTATTTATATGCCCTCCTGCTGGTGGGTGTCTGGGACTATTGTGTTGCAGTTTGGGGCTGTTGTGAACAGTGCTGCTGTGAATATTCTTGCACATGCTTTAAGGCGCTCAAACTCAACAGAAGCACTCATGTCTGTTGGGCACACTCCCAGGAGCACAGTTTCCAGGCTGCATTTCTAGGAAGTCCTCTTCCACCTTCCCCCCACCCTTAGGTAGAAGCGAAGGTTTGAGGGGCAGTGGGAGGTAGGACTTCCTTATCTTGAATGTACTGCCACAGATGGGCCGTTACCCTGATATCAGGGCACTGTCTGTCCAATGAGCCCAGATGCTCCCCCAGTTGAACAAAGTGAGGCAGGTTTCTTCGGTGAATCTTCAAGAGACGCCTCCCCGCCCTCCAACCCTTTGCTCCCAGTGGATCACTTTGCAGGACGAGTGATCTGAAGACCCCACACTAGGCAAGTCTGTGTAGAGGGATATTTAGGATAAAATATTCTTAGAATATTTCTGTTTTGGTCCCTGGGGCCTGTTTCTTCCAAATCTGGGCCTGATGTCAGGCCCAGCAGGGCATCTCTCTTGGGACTACCAGGTTGAGCACAGCAGTGTCTCCCCACTCTTGCTTTTGGCTCCACCCGACTCTGAGCATTGAGATGACTTGTCCAACTCCAAATAAATCAGAAGAGGATGGAACCAGGCCTCTGGGGAGTTCCCAGGAGCTCTAGGGCACACAGACCACTACACAAATGAGGGAGGGTTTTGTCCTCTCTAGAGTCCCGTGGGGCCTTTGCACATGCCAGTCCCTCTGGATTTCCCCCAGAAGTCTCAGAGCCCACTCACTTCCTCACCTTCTCAGTGAGAACTTCCCTGACCGCCCTATAAATTGCTACCCCCCACTTCCTGTCCACGTTCCTGATGTTTCCCTCCTGAGGGAAGTAACACTTCTGTTGTTTATCTAACTTGCTGATTGTCTATTCCCCCTTCTCCCAGCTAGAATGCAAGCCTCACAAGAGCAGGGATTGTTATCTGTCTTGTTCTGCTGTATCCCCGGAGCCTAGAACACTGTCTAGCACACAGTAGGTGCTCCACAACTAGGTCTTGAATGAATGAAGGAAAATCTGCTGTGTTCTTGTGAGAACTCTTTCTTCTCATTTTGTTGTTTCTGCCTAGAGAAGGCCAAGCTGGCAGTCTGATTTAGAAAGGTGAGGACGACACATAGGGCCACACTGGCTTTATTCAAGGGAGACCTATTGTTCTGAGACAAGCCCTGGGTGGGTAGCTGACATGGGTAGCTGACATCATGAGACCACACACCATGGTTAGTGGATTCAGACTAAAACACAGGGCTCCTTTTTGTTTTTACTGATGTTACATTAAAAATGTGTGTGTGTGTGTGTGTGTGTGTGTGTGTGTGTGTGTGTGTGTATTATACAAAGTGAAGTTTCTTTCTCACCTTGACCCCCTATGTTCTACTTCTCCCCACAGGTAACCCCTGATGACAGTTTTTTGTTTATCCTTCCCGAGACATTTCATGCATGTACAAGCACATGGTGCACACTCTTCATTCAGCATGCTCTTCTTTCACTTAGCAATAGGTCTTGGAGGTTCTTCCAGCTCAGAGCATAAAGCTCTCCCTCTGAAAAGGCTAGAGAGTATTCCATTAGGTGAAGAAAGCGTAATGGAATTAACCCTCCATACCCACAGACACAAAGGCCTGGTCCAGTTTTTGCCCTATTACAAGGAATGGCATCATGTGTATACTTTGTGATGAGACAGAGAGAGAGGCACAGAGGAAAGAAGTTAGTTAGGAAGGGTAACACACCCATGTGGCTTCAGAATTTATTGGTGCATATTTTAAGCGCCAGTCAAAGCTCTTACCCTTGGAGCCAATCTAACAATGAACCTCTTCCCTGCTGTCTTTTTCTTCCTGGTAGAAATTCCACGTGGCTTCCCCAGGAGGGTCAGGAGAAGGGAAAAGTCAAAAAGAGGCTCCATTTTGAACTGCACACTGTGGTTGGGTTTTACCGGAGACACTCAACCACAGGATGGGCGATTCTCACAAATATGCATCTGGGCAGCCTGAGGCTTGTGAGTTTGTTGCGATATATTTGGAAGTGATGTATCAGTAGTACTTCAGGCCAGAGTGTAAGTAGCTGCTTGCAGGGGTATTTAAAGCTACATAGAAAGAGGCTGTAATTGCAGAGCTCAGGAAATGCTGTACTTGGGAGCTTTTCTGAAATGACATGCTATTTGACTCAATATTTTCCCTGAATGAAGAGGCCTCTTTGATCTCTGCAGCCAGCCTCCCTTGCACAAGGACTGGTTGTCAGCGGGGCCCTGGAGGAACTTGCTCAGCTGGGGTAGAGGCTGACAATTGGAAGGACTGAGCTGAGAGTTGGTGGATGTGTCTTGGGTTGAATTCTCCCGGGAACACATAAGGATAGAGTGCCAGTAGATGATTTGGAAGGCAGTTCCAGGAAGGAAGCACAAGGACGGGAGTGGGGAAGGGAGAGAGAGATGGGAAGGAAGCCTGGGCAGAGTGTAATTGGGCAGTTACTGGGGCCCTGAGAGCCTGCAGAGAACATACTGCAGAGTTCCCCATAGGAGGGCAAGGAAGCGGGAGTATTTATTCCACCAACATCCATCCATCACTGGTTGAAGGCTCCTTGGGAGGGAGTAGGGGTTGAGTCCCCAGCCTGCCAAGCATATGTGCGCGAGGCTGGGGAGAGAAGCTATTGGGTTGGACCCAAGGGATTTTTAATGCAAAACCTCCCAATTGAGAAGTATTGGTCCATGACCCCCATATTTTCTAAATGCTTTGAGAGGCAAACAACACAAGTTGAACTGCTGATGCAACTTGTGGACATCCAGGTGCTGCCCCTACTAGGCAGAGGGCAAGACCCCACTGCCCCTGCTCCGAGGAGCTGCCTCTTAGTTGTCCAGATGGGGAGACCTCCCAATCCATGGGGCCTGAAGAACCAGGGAGCTCTGAGCAGCCAGTGGTTTTGCCATCTGTTCTTCTCCATCCCCACTTTAAAAATCCTAATGAGTCTATCTGAACTGGAACAAGATCTATATAGTTGAAACTTATGGGACTGGAACAAAATTGGAACTTTCTTTGAATTGAACTCAAATATCTTTTGTGAGAGCCTCTGATTGAGGGTAATAATAAAAATGACCTTGGGAACAGCAGGGACAATAGTTGTTTGCAGGTTGTGATTTAGGTCCCATCAACAGAAAAGTCTCACCTTCCCACTTCCCACAGGTGAAACAATGTCTGTCGGAAGCTGCCATTACTACACCATTCTTCAGCTTATGGCCTAGTTAAAAATTCCACTAGAGAGGGCTGACAATTTAGACCTCCTCAATTATTTACACCTCAATTTAAATGAGTTTTTCAGATTAAAATGGTATTGCTTTTTACTGAACTCTTTATAGGTGAAATGATATACTATTTGGGATTTGTTTCAAAGTGATACAGGAAGGGAAGAATGGATCAGATGTATATGCAACAAGACTGGTCATGAATTTGGTAATAATTGAAGTTGAGTTATAACGGTCATATGCCATTTTTATTTTTGTTTAACATTTTTATAGTGAAATTTTTTGGGAAAACTTTAAAAGTTATTATTTTTGTCAGTAAGTGGATTAAATGTGAACATCATTGAGTAAGAGCAGAACCCAACGATGTGCTGAAGGTATACAAGATGTCAGAGGAGGTTTTGTAAACAGAATCAGCTAGCGCCACTCCCTGCACATTTCACTCTAGAGCGTAAAGTAATATTAACTTTGGTTTTGGAAGCGACTAAATTCTGGAAGAGAATTTAAGTTTCTGTATTGGATTGTAAGCAAGTGTTCTTGAGTGACTGCTGACAAAAGTTAACCTCAAGGAAAATCTGATGTGGTTCTAGAACCACTGGGAAACACAAGGTACTCAGGTTGTGGGCTGCTGGAGCTAGCTCACATCAGCTCTTAAGAGCTGATTCTACACATCTCTTCCCGATTCTATTTTTCTAGACATCAGGTAGGAAGCTTGAAATTGGCTACAGTGGGAGTATTTACACCATGGAAATTGGCAAATGCTACGAACTGGGAACTTTCTTATTATTTTTTTAAAGAACTGGTGGTTAGGTACCAGCACACCATTGCTATGAGGACTCCTGTCTCGGAATGGCCACAAATAGGGAGCTTCCATCTTAAATGTCTGTGGACACTCTCTGGAAACAGATTGCTGTCAACACTCGTCAGAGCTTGGGCAGAGTGAAGATTGACAAGGAAGGGGATGCAACAGCAGACTGTCTTCATTTAAAACACTGATGTGTATTAATGTGCCCGGCACTGGGGAAGCCCATGGTGGAGACCTAATCTATGTCAACGCATTTTTGTTGAGCAATACTAGGGAATGGGGCAGGTTCTTGGGGAAGAAGTGAAGGATTAGAAAAGGATGATGATTAGTTTCATCTGCAATGTTGTGTTGAGAAGGATTCTGAGGCCAGTCTGGGCTCAGCAGGAAAGAGAACAGACATCTCTTGGTGATGTCTGCCATGCATGTACCAGGTACTTGCCACCTTGATCTACTACTATGTGCTAGACTCTTGCTCTCAAGTAGCTTAAAATCTTGTGACCAATAAATGTTTATTCATTGATTCATCCATCCAGAAATCTATTCATCCATCCATTCTTCTCCGGCTACCTGGAATGAGTTTATCAGCAACTTTCTTGGGAGGAAAAGTGTAAGAGTTTGAGGCCACCAGATACAATTTAAAAATCTGCTGTTTTGGGCTGTCCATGATCTACTTTTCCTTTGTCTGGGAATTATATCCAGTTTCCTTTGGGGGACCCCTTCCTCCCCTCTCAGTGCACCTTCTGACTCCAGTGTGGCCAATCAACTCATATATGCCCTTCACCACAGTGATTATGTCATGTTGAACCCCTGACCTAGGTTAGACTAAGGAGAGCCCATCCTGGGAACTGCATTGGAAAAGAGGCTCTCTCTTTTCATTGAGATTAATAAACAGGTAGGACATATGCACCTTCCATTGGTGGCCATATTTTTCTGTCACATGGAGAGAACTAGCAGCCAACAAAGAGAAAAGTGAAAACTGAGGAGAGTAGGTGCCTTATGATATTTCTGAGCACCTGGAGCCTGCTATTCCTGAAGCCAGTACCCCTAGACTTCTAAGGTACATAAACCAATGAATTTGTTGTGTTGCTCTTCAAACCAATTGGAATTGGATTTCTGTCCCTATGTCAAATAGTCCAGGTGATACGCTGCTTTGACACCCTCCAGAAGACCCAAAGCCATGTAGACAGCCATCACCCATAATTAGTGAGTAATAAGGTAGTTCATTTCCAATTAGCTTGCTATCCAGATGATAAGCCGATTTTGACTGGTGTCTATAATAAGCCCATATGTTGTTAGGTTTCCAGGCTATGTTTTTTAGGGGTGGAGGAGGCCTGCCATGCCCCACACTCCATGCTGGGGAGCATGGATGCAGCTAACAGCACACATTGGCTGCCCAAAAGTACCTAGTGGGCGAGCCTGGGGGTGTTCTTCCTTCCCAGTCTATAACACGTGTCCCTGGGGTAGATTGTGAACAAAGCTTGAGAAAGCTCTGGGTGCTTGCTGTTGGGGTCCCAGCCCCACAGAAAGCGCAGGCTATTTGCGCTTTCCACAGGCTATTTGCCACAGAAAGAGATGGACTATTTGGGGAGCTAAACAGGGGTCTTAAATATGCTAAAACAACTGGATTTCAAGTAACTTCCAGGATGAGAGGTAAAAACAGATGTTTGCTTGTCCCCAGCAGGACTATTTTTTTCTCTGAGGTTTCCCATACCAACCTTGTTAGGCCTCTGTGCTGTAGAACCCACAGTTAAAGAGTTTTGCAGAGGAGACAGGGCCTTGAATCCAAGAGAGGTTTGTGGGGAAGAATACTGGGCTAAGTTAAACTCTGGGTTCCAATTCTGTGCTCTGTGCTTTGGGTAAGTCATCTCACCATTCCTTCTCATTGAAGTGGAATGACATTTTATTTATTCCTATTGCTACCAACCACACCTATGTCTCTGTCATTGCTTACTTGAACCACCTCATTACCTCCTAACTGGTCTCAACTCCACTCTGACCCCTTACAGCTCTTCTCCACAAAGAAGTAGACCTGATCTTTCATATACATATATATGTATGCATCAGGTCATACTAGGCTCCCATTTGAAACGCTCCACCAAATTCACAAACTACTTTGAAAAACTCTTTGGCAGGATTTACTAAGGTCAACATAGACCTGCTCTATTACCCAGCAGTTCTACTCCCAGGTCTACACCCAACAGAGATGGGCACCCATGACCACCAAAGACTTACCCAAGAATATTCATAGCTGCTTCATTCATAATAGCCCCGAAGTGGGAACAACCTAATTACAGGAGAATGGATAAACATATTATGGTAAATTTATACAAGGGAATACTACACAGCAAAGGAAAAATATATCCTGCCACTACATGTAGTGACATGGGTGCCAGGTGCCTGACTTAGCTTAGAAAACATGTTCATTTCCATTTTAAAAGAACCTGCCACATCCCCCCACATCATGACCTCCAAGGGCACTTCCAGAGCTTGGATTCTGTGGGACCACATTCCTTTTTCCTTTTGACCCAGCTCTGGAGCAACACCTGGAGGGATGGAGGTGTGAGCACAGTAATGGGGGAGGAAAATCCCATGAGAGGGTGAGTTGGGTAGGGAGAAGGGGTGAAAAAGAGATTGAAGACAGAGACAGCATCAGCTGCAAAGCAAAAATGAATGAAACCTGGGGGTTGTGAAACCAAGAAGATCTGAGGGGAAAATTTATAACTTCAAATAGGTGACAATTGTTTTTATCTATCAAATTTTTGTGAGATGTGGCTTCAATTTGAAAGGTTCATAGGACGCAACTCAACATGACTCCAGGGAAATGAAAAAAACAAGGTCACAGCGCCAACTTTAGTAGGAGCCTTGGCAGGAGAAGGGAGGCCTTCTGGGGACTAATGGGACCTTCCACCACCTGCGTCCACCACCTGCCCATGTCCACCTTCCTCAGACAGTGGAGGCCTACCTGCCCCATGGGGCGTAAGGGCACAGAGTGGTGGGACCCTCCTCCTCTTCTCTCTGTGCCAGTCTCACTCAGGGCTGGGCACATTCTTAGATGTCAGTCTCTTCAGATGGAAGGACCATGACAGGAAGTCCAGGCCAGGGCTGGGACTAGGGTGAAGCAACGAGGTGCTTGCCTTGGGTACAACATTTAAGGGGGCACCAAGAGACTCAGTAATTAGGATAAATAACATTTTAATTTGATGTTTTTAAAATCAAAAGTAATGCAAAAAATACATAATGAACTAAATACCAAAATTTTAAATGAAGACAGGATTTAATCCTGTACTTGTCTGACCCTGCCTTACCTCATTCTAGTCACAACCCTGGTTCCAATAAAATCTAGATCTGAAAAGGGGGACTGAGCAGGGGAGAGAAAGGAATCCCATCCACAGCTCTCTGTTTAAGGACACCACAAAGCTGGCCTGCTCCCAACTCTCTCACCACCTCCTCACTGATCTGATAGGTGATTTAGACCCATGATCATCTCTCGAACCCTAGGGCAACAATACTCTGACTGTGGGAGCCTCAACTGGTAGAAGACGGGTGCCTGAAAGTGTGGAGCCTTGCAGGGAACAAATTTTAGAACTACATGTGTTGTTTTGCTTTCCAAAAGACAAAGCTCAGAAATGAACAGAAATTTAACCAAAGAGGATATACAGATGGCAAATAAACACAGAAAAGATGCTCAATATCTTTTACTGTTAGGGGAAAGCATATTAAAATGAAAATTAGGTATCATTATATATCTATCAGAATGGCTAAAATAAGAAACAGTGACAACACGAAATGCTGGTGAGGATTCAGCCATGAGGATTCATTCCCTCATGGCTAGTGGGATGTATAACGGTACAACCACTCTGGAAAAGAGTTTGGCATGTTTTTTAAAAAAGCTAAACACACAACTACTATACAACCCAGCAATTGCACTCCTAGGCATTTATCCGAGAAAAATGAAGACTTACATCCATACACAAAAACCTGTATACAAATGTTCGTAGCAGCTTTATTTGTACTAATGGAAAGCTGGAATCCACCTAGATGTCCTTCAACAGGTGAATGGTTAAAAAACAAAACTATGGCACATCCTTGCCATGGAATAAAGGAATGAACTCAGACATGCAACTTGAATGACTCTCCAGGAAATTACATTAAGCAAAACAAAACAAAAGCCAAAACCAATAAACAAAAGCCAAAACCAATAAACAAAAATCCCCAAAGGGTTACATACTATATGATTCTATTTCTATAGTATTTTTGAAATGACAAAATCTTAGAAATGAGTAACAGATCAATGGTGACCAGGAGTTAAGGAAGGGGTGAAGGCAAGAGACAAGCAGGTGTGGCTATTCAATGGCAATAACGAGGGATCCTTATGATGATGGAAATGTTCCGTTTCTTGACCATATCAATGTCAATATCCTGATTGTGATATTGTACTATTGCTCTGAAAGCTGTTATCACTGAAGGAAACTGAGAAAGGGGTCTACGGGTTCTCTCTGTCTTATTTCTTACAAATGAACGTAACTTTATAATTATCTCAAAATTAAAAGTTTAATTTAGAAAAGCTGCCTGAATACACTGAAGAGGGAACAAAGGCAGGCAAAAACATGAGAAGGCTCTGCACTTAGCCGTAAAGGAATGGCACAGGAAGAACTTCCCATTTTTTACTTTTATGGCTTTTAGCGCGAGGGCAGTTCCCGGACTGCGTTATGCAGGGTAGCTAAAACTCCAAGAGAAAACCTATTGTCTTTCTGGCTTGAAGAACCAGAACACAGAGTCTGGGCAACCACAACTGTTGGAAAGTGTGAGGAGAACCATAGAATAGAGAGGACCAGAGAAGGAAAGTACCACGTTCTGTATATTAACTGTGCAACTCTCTGACTGACCCCTGAACCATGCATATGTGATTAAGACTTCCAACAGCCCAGCCAAGTCTAAGAGAACTGAACTGTGATTTGAACTGCTGCCCAAAAGACAGTTGGTGGTTTGAGTCTAGCCAATTTTATTGCTTTATAAAACAAGTAACAAACAAGCATTGATACTCTTCAGAGGAATATACCAGAATCCAGAGTCTACAAAATAGCACCTGCCATGCCTAGAATACAATCTAAATTTATTTGACATAGGAAAACCTAGGGATCATCTTTGATTTTTCCCTGTCTCTTGTTTTCTACAATCAATCCATTCGTGGGAGCTGTCAGCCCTACCTCCAAAACAAAGCCTCACTGCATCTGCTTTAGGCATCTCCACTATGAGCTCCTTGTGCCAGCCACCACCATCTCTGACCTGGGTTACTATACAAGGCTCCTCTCTGATGACCCTACTTCGTCTCTTGCTCCTCTGCAATTCATTTTGTGCACAGCAGCCAGAGCCATTTTTATAATATACAGAACATGTCACTTGCCATTGCTCTTAGGATACAACCCAGCCTCCTTGCCATGTCCCACAAGGCCCCACAAAGAGTGACTCAGTCTGCCTCTTGGACCTTGTCTCCTCCACTCATGCCCGTCCTCACCACTTTCCATCTCACTGGCTGCTGTCTGCTCCTCCAGTATCCTTAGCACCTTTATACTTGTTGTTCCCCTGATCCTCCTGTTATCATTCAGGTTTCAGCCCAAATATCACCTGCTGAAAGAGATCTTCCCTGACCCTCCGACTCCCCAAGGTAGTCTGACAGTCAGTATCACATTCCCTGGTTTTATATTTCTAAATCATTGAGTCACTGCTGGGGTGTTTATTTATTTACATTATCTCTCTTCCCCAATTGGAGCATTAATTAGCCCTACACAGGACTATATTTTGCCTATCTTGTTTATTGCTTACCTGCAGTGCCTGGATTAGTCCCTAATACATAGCAGGCTCTTGTCCCAGCTATCTACTATGTGTGGTCTTCCCAAACCTAGAGACATAAAACAACCATTTTATTATGCCCACAGATTCGGACAGGACGCAGCAGGAATAGCTTGTTTCTGTTTCACAATGTCTAGGGCGTCAGTAAGAAAGACCAGAGTGGTTGGAGGTGACTCAAAGCACTGGACTAGGGCTGTAGTATCCACTTCCAGCAGGTCTTCCTTAATGCCATGTCTCGTGCCTGGGCTGTAATGGTCTGGAGACTGGACTCAGCTGAAAACCCAGCCTGGCAACCTCACCTCAGGATTGTCAGATTCTTTATATGGCAGCTAGTCTTTCAGTGAACTAGGCTAGAGCTGTGTAGCCTCAGAAGTCACACAGCAGAGCTTCCACTATGCTCTCTTGGTTGAAGTAGTTACAAGGGAATCTATACTCCAATTCTTGGTGGGAGGAATGTAAAATAATTTGTGGTCATTAAAAAACATCTGCCAACAGTTCTCAATAAATCTTTGTTGGATGAATGAATGAATGAATGAATGAATCTCTATGAAGGTATTCCTAGGTGATTGGTTTCATGTATCAGCCACTAAAGTCAAAGCCAATACTGAGGAATCTCTCCAAAGGATGGCACTTAGATAAATACATTTTCCTCCATGCCAGCTCAATGAGAGGGTCCTTCCTATTGCCTGCTCCGCTTCTTTTCCTCCTGCCTTATGTGACTACATCAGAGAGTAAGGCCACGAGTCACTGCATCGCGTTTTCTAACAACTTGACCTCTTCTCACGCCATGACAGTGGACACTGGATCAGAAATGAGCAATGCAGCATGTGGTGACTCTCCGAGGCTTAACGTGAAGGTGTTCCATTGATCTTGGGGTAACACAGCCTACAACAGAGGACCAGATGGTTCCACTGACCCTAACAATTGGGTATTGATTATCAATGGGCACATGCCATTCTAGATTACTTCACATGAGGTGAAAAGCAGATACATATGGCTCCTGCTTACCCTCCACCCCCTCAGGAGGGTTTAAAACCATCATAAGAACTCAAACAAGCCTAAAATTGGATGAAGAGAGATGATGTATATGAATGAATGCTTTGTAAGCAATTGTAAGCACTCTTCAAGAAGACGGTAAAAGAATGGAAAGAAGGCCTTCTCACAAAAGCTAGTCAAATGAAGGAGATTGTTGATACACAAACACACACATTTGAAAACACCCATTAAACATGGCATTGAACTGAGAGCTGAGAGGCCTCCAGCTTCAAAGCCTGCCAAAGGGCCCACGTGAGGTGGGATGCCACGTGGAAATACCAACTTCTGGTCCCTGCTCATCTTAGTTGTTTCTGTGCTCACTGTCCACCCCTCTCCTTTTCACCGCTAGCATACCCCAGTCTGCCTCTGTCCCCACAGACGGGCCCTCGCTGAGGTTACCAGCTGCATCCTTGTTGCCAAATCTCACGGGCACATTTGGGTCATTTTCTTGCTCAGCCTCTGAAGAATTAACACTGCCTTTTGGAAACACTTTCCTCTCTTGATGGTCCATGGAAACTCTCTCTTCCGGTTCCCTCCCACTCCTCTGACTCTCCTTCTTGGTGTCCACTGTGGGTCCATCTACACCCTGAAGCCTTTGTTCCACCTGGTGCCTTCCCAGCTCTTTTCCTCTTTTCACCATACTTGATCGACCACGTCTTCCCCACCCGTGTCTTCAACCTGTGTTCTGGTGACTCCAAAAGTGACATCACCAGCCTCAATTCTCTTCTTGACTTCCAGATCCACAGGGTCATCTGCTTGCACGATGTTGGCCCTCAGGTGCTGCACAGACACCTCCAGTTCAACTTATCTAAAATAGAACTTAACCAGTGTCCCCTGCAAACCTTTCTCTTGCCCCCAACTTCCAATCAGTCCTCAAGTCCTGGGGAGGGAAGCAGGGGCTTACAGAATATCTCCTAAATCTCTCTCCTTGATTTCCCACCCTAACAGTCTCCGTTGCGACCCCACCGTTCTCACCTGGATTCCTGCAATCACTGTCGATTCTGTCTTCCCTCCCCCTGCCTCCCCATGCTGTGGTCATAGTGATGTGACCTCCCCCCACCTCTTAAACCCTCCAGTGTCTCCCATCATGGTGGGGGAGGGGTAATGTACAGATCCGAGAATAATACACCAGGTGTGGACTGATCTGGCCCCACCCCGCCTAGCTGTAACAAGGCTCTCCTACTTACTAGCTGTCTGATTTTGGGCAAATAACCTCTCTACACCTCATTTTTCCCCCATGTACAGAGAGTGCCAAAAAAATGTATACACATTTTAAGAAAGGAAAAAAACTGTATTGAAATTGTAGTACTCAATATATACAGATAACAAGAGATGACTACAAGTCACGTGTATACATGTTTTTGGCACCTCCGGTATAAAGCAAACAATAATTTCTCCTTCTGTTTTGAAGATGAAATGAAAAACGCATGTGAGTGCTTAATACCATGCCGTGGAGTGGTCCATGGCGTGGAGTGGACCGCCATTGGTCACTCTCATTTTTATGGACAATCCAGATCTTTCTCCCCATCCCTACATGTACCCTGCATCCAGACATACTACCTCCCAAAGCTCCAGGCTCCCTTTTTATTCACCACGCATGGCTCAGCCTGTTACTTCTTCTGCCTAACATTCTCTTCCTCCTCTTTCTCTCCCTTCTTCCCCTACCTGTCTCCTGCTCAAGACCCCACTCAGGATCACACCTTTCAGAAAGTTCCTCCCCTTTCTACCCTTCTGCCTGGGGCCCCTGGGATTCCTGGACACAGCTTTGTTTAGCCCACCAGGGTAGAAAATTCCTGGCTCTAAGGCAGATTCTAGTTACTGACATACTTTACTCTACATAATATTTTTCGAACTTTTGCACTTGTTACAACATAAAAAGTTGGGATATATCACATGAAAATCTGGATTTCTGGCAATTCTTGAAAAACTGAAGATGACAACATGGCCACCACCAGCTTGTGACAAGAGTCAGCTGACCCTTACAGGCGCACGGGCACTCCAGTTCACCAGACTCCCTGCTTCTCCCTAGTGTATGAAACCCAGCTGTCTCAGTTCCTTCCACACCAGATGCTGAGATGAGAACTTGGGTGTAAGTAGTTTATTTGGAAGGTCAATCCAAGCAGCAGAGGGAGGGGTCAGAGAAGTGAGGTGAGGAGGAAAGGAAGTTAATACTGGGCGTATCCATGGGTAGGTTACCCTTGGTGTGAGTAAATGGGGCTTAGTCACCTGGGCACCTCTGGGAGACACTGTAGAACATGCCACAGAATGGTCCCACTAGTGGTTGGGAAGCTGGGATATTTATCCACCTGGGATATTTATCCAGCTTCCCAAAAGCTGTCATCCCTCTTTTGTTGTAGGCTACTCCTGGGGCCATACAACCTCTCACTCTCAGCTTGCCAAGTGTGCAAGCACAGCGAGCCCTTAGAGAAGTTGAGAGTAACAGCGTGCCTGAGGGCTGTCTGCTGTAGCCACAGGTGAGCCCAGAGGTGAAGAGACTGAGCGGGGCATCTCACAGCATCTGCCTGGACCCTGTAGACACATTTGCAACCTCTCAACCCAGTAGCATTGCACTAGACTGGTTATTTTTCTTCCCTGACTAAACTGTGAGCTCCTTGAGGATAAGGATTGTGAACTTTATCTTCCTAACTATAGTACCTAGCACTGTGCCTGGCACAAAGTTACTCAAAGACGTCTCATTAAACGTTTGTGTGCCTCAGCTTTCCTGTTGTAAAACAAAGCAGTTTCATTCAGTTCTATGACAGATGCGGGCACGTTCTGCAGGAGTGAAGCAGCTTCCCACAACTTCTGTAGACTTGCCACACAAATAGGTGAGCAGGGAGAGCTCATCTCACTGGTGCGGCTGTAGCCAAGGTGGGAAAGCTCTCTGCACCCACATGCCTTCCTGGGCATCCCCCTGAGCAAGGCAGCCTGCAAGTAATAGCGGGGATACCACCACAGGTTGTGTGATCCAGGTTGTGTGAAAGGGAGGAGACCCAGAGGGCTGGGCACTGCTGCTGCTGGAAGCGTATTAGAATTCAGTCAGTAAATACAGGTGGAGTTCCTGCAGTACATCGGTCACCTTGAAAGGTGCTGGGGATGTACCACCTTACATGCTGGTGCTGGGGAGACAGGCATTTCAGCAGTAAATGGGGATCTCTCTAGAAGGTTACAGGCACCATGAAGGAAACAAACAGGGCGATGTGACGGGAAGGAGACGACCTTAGGTTGAATGGTCAGGGAAGGCCCTTGTGAAGAACTCAGTACAGACATTAGTGGGAAAGGCATTGCAGGTGGAGGGAACAGAGTGTGCAAAGAGCCTGAGGCAGGAACTAACTGGTGTAATTCAAGGAACAGAAAGGACACAGGAAGAGAAATACAAATGAGGTCCAAAAGGAAAACAGAAGCAGGTCACATGAGAGTCTGGGTGTTTTCTAAGTGTAATCAAAGGGCACAGAAGTTTTAATTCTATGCTGTGATAATCTAATTTCATTTTTAAAGAATCCTTCCAGGCAGAGAATGGGGTATGGGGGCAGGTACGGTGGATTGATAGGGAAGCTGTTGTCATCCTCCAGACAAGAGCTATGGTGTTGTGTAGAACTGAGGAAGTGGAAAGGTTGTGGATGCATTTTGGAATTGAAGTTGACAGGACTAATGATGAATGCAATGTGAGCGGGAGGAGAGGGGAGGAGAAATTGCGCCTTTGGGGTCCAGTAGATGTGATCACTTCTGTGCTGGGCCATTGGCAATGCCCCTAAAAGGGGTTGTCACTTGTCACCTCCCCTGATCTGCCTGGGATGTTAGGACAGTGGCTCATAACCCTCCTGAGGGAGGCAGCACCCTCTGCATCAGTCTGACTTTCTTACCCAAGGGCCAGACTTCCCTTGATGGGCACTCAGTTCTCTTGGGGTTGATGGAGAGAAGGGGGGTTTGAGGAATTATTTGTAGAGATTCTAAAATGCCAGTATGAGAGGCACTCCATACCCCGTCCCAGATCCCAGCCCCTTGAGAAACACCTGAATTACTGTAGCCACTTGGAATCTGTTTGGCAGCATCTTGGAAAGTTACATGTACCTACACCCTTATTAGCCAGAAATTCCCAAGATAAATGATAATACATTCAACAAAAAATACATACAAGAATGTTCTCAGCAGCACTATTTATTATTTATTGACTCAGCAGTCAATAAACCAATTAGTTAATTCATACAACGGAATAGTATGCAGCCATAAGAAAGCATGAATTGCTGACTGCAATATCATACACGAATCTCACAAACATAGTGTGGAAAGAGCCAGGCACAGAAGTGTACATATTGCAGGCTCCCACCATATCAAGTTCAAGGACAGGCTAAACAATCTCTGCTGCTAGACATCAGAATAACAGACACCCCTGGGGAGGTGAGCCTGTCTGAAGAGGCATGGGGGTCTCCTGGGTGCTGATAATGTTCTATTCTTGCTCTGGGTGATGGTTACCTGACAGTATTCCATTTCTGAAATCTCCCAAGCCACTTATGATTTGTGCACATTTCTGTGTGTACATTACACTTCAACAACAACAAAAAATTTTAAAGACCATGTTCCATCATATTCACAACGCTTTGCTCTAAATATATTAATAGTGACTTCATTCTTTCCAAAATTCAGATGGACTTTAAGAAGACAGAGATTTCAATATTGATAATATTTAAAAGAACATTTTGGGCGTTACGTGGCTATTCTGAAGGAGGAATTCCAGAAATAATCTGAGCCAGGATTGGTAGGCCTCCACAGTGGCTGGGTCCCCGACGGCCCAAGTGGGCAATGAACTTATGGGGTGAGTCAGGAAGGAAAGTCCTTGGCCCTCAAGGTGGGTCTCCTTGCTGGTGGAGGTGACTTAGTAGAGGCTCTGGGGTTGGGACCAGTTCTGAATTTGCTTCCTTTGCTGAGGACCCAACCCTAAAACCATTAATTATCAGACATTATTTATCCATTGACTTATGGACCCTTTGCAATCATTGCTGTATGGGCTTGGGAATGTTGATTCTCTGTCTGCACTGGAAACCCCAAGAGCTTGGCCGGAAATGTCCCACAATGGGAGACTCCTGAGGGACTCCCTGCTGCTTTGCCAGCAGAGGCCAGAGAAGGGATTTCCTAGCTTCCCGGCTTCCCGTGGGTTCTTCCTCTCCTGCCCTGTCCTGTGCTGCACACAGCCTGTGCAGGAAACTGCCTGCCCTGCAGGAGACCTGCAGGAGGGCTCTGTCCATGTTTGGGCATGTGGGCCTGCTCCCAGAAGGAACTGGTGAGGTCAAAGGGCCCCACAGGCAGCTCAAGGACTGGAAGCGAGTGGGTCACCACTCTGTGTGGGCCCTGGGAAGGTTTGCACTCCTTCCGGAAACAAACCTTTGTATTGTACTGCCCAGTCACAAGCGGGATGATCTGTCAGGGGCAACCTCTTCCAGGTTTCACTACAAGGCAGAACAAACAGTCTTTGAGGCAGCTGCCTGTCCAGTGTGTTCCAAAGCTGAGTCAAGAAAGAACAGATGACAAGGACTTTTTGGAAGACCAGAGCCTGCTGCTGTTGTCCAGAGGGAAGGTCAGAGTGGGCCCCCAAATTTATAAGGAGAGCTCTCAGAGCTAGCTGTCAACTCAAGTCAACACTTATTTATTGAGTGCCTACATAGGCCAGGCACTGGAACAGGCTTTAATGGTTAATATTAGTAGGTTGAAATAATAAACAAAATAAGCAAATTATTCAGTATATTAGAAGGTGATAAGTGCTATGGAGAAAAATAAAAATGAAGCTTGGAGAGGAGATAGGGAATATTGGGGGTGACTTCGTTTTAAAATTAATGTTTATTGGGGTGACATTTTTAATGGGAGGGCCTCGCTGAGAAAGTGCAAAGGACACTGACCTCCCTGCCAACAAGTGGGTGTGGTGTGTTTAAAGACCAGCAAGGAGGCCAGCATGGCTGGAGGGAGAGAGCCAGTGAGGGAGAGAGAAGCGGGGCTTTATGGCCCTCGGGCCATTGTAAAGAATTTGGTTTTACTGAGTGAGATATACTTGGACTAATTCAAAGCCACATTTAACAGTTTGGGTCAACCTTTCTAGAAAAGCAGTTGCAGTAAGAATCAAAAACTTAAAAATGTTCCTGTTCCACCCCCCCCCCCCCCAGTTAAATCCATTTCTAGGCAGCTTCCCTAAAGGAAGAATGGGAAATGTTGTGAAGATTTATATCTAACGCCTCATTCATTTATTCATTCATTCATTCCCTAAAACATGTATAGAGCTGCTCATAGAAATTTTGTTTACAATGGTTAAAAATAAATTGGCAATCACCTAAAAGTCCAAAGCTAGGAGCACAATTCGACACATTCATTATTGCACATAAATTTGATGAATTGTTATATAACCATAAAAATTATTTTTCAATGATTTAATAATGAGGGGGAAATGTTTAAAACATATAGATAAAGGAAACAGGGTAACTAATGTTTGATAGAATCTGAATTTGTTTTTTTTAAATGTATACATGTGCATGCCATAATAGGAATGAGCCTTGAGCACGTTATGCTCAGTGAATGGAAGCAGTCACAAAAGACTACATATTTTATGATTCCATTTATATGAAATGTCCAGAATAGGTAAATCCATAGAGACAGAAAGTAAATTAGTGGTTGCCATGGGCTGGGCTGGGGGTGTGGGGAGTGACTAATGGAACTGCTAATGGGGTTTCTTTTTGGGGTGATGAAAATATTCTGAAATTAAATAGCGGTGACAGTTGCACTGCTCTATGTATAGACTAAAAGCCACTGAATTGTACACTTTAAAAGGGTGTCTTTTATGATGTGTGAAATATATTTCAATAAAGCTGGAAAGGAATACAATAAAATATTAGATGGTATTTTTTCGGGGGAGTTATTAATTTTCTCCTATGTATTCTCCTATGTTTCAGTGATGGTGGCAAATTTGCAAAAAGATAAAAGGGCAAGTAGGGTAAGGGATAGAGTCTTCTCAGGGACTGTCTGTGAGCCTGAACCCTGTCCTGCGAGGCTCTCCCATGTGATTTGTGATATTTGCCCCAATTTTCTTTTCTCCCCCTTTCCAGTAGACAGCACTGCTTGGTCCCCTTGGAGTTGGGTGGGATTGTATGACTAGCTCTGGCCAATAATTTGTTAGTGAAAGCGACATGTTACTTGTGAGCCATAGCATGTAATTGCCCGTGTGAGACACCCCCAGGGCTCTCTTTATGCTGAAGTACCCTTCAAACATTCAAGATGGAAGCTGTCAGACTGGGGCCTAGAGCGAGGCCAACGCAGCCCATCCCGGCAAACTCGAGATGGGCCGGTGAGGTGAGAGAGATATGAAGCTTTGTTCTTTTAAGCCACTGAGTTCTTAGGTTTTTTTGTTGTTGTCACATCCTAGCCAGTACTGACAATGCGATCCGAGGAACTGCTGGGCCATTAGCCATCTGTAGCTGCTGTCTAAGATAAAATAATGCAATAACTACACAATACATTGCTGTAGGGCGCCCCACCCCACCTCCTTTTTTCAAATTTTTTTTTATTTAACGTGCCTTTCTGTCTGTTTTTCAGTTATCTTCAAAACAAAGGTGGGAGAATGAGAATCAGGTATTTTCCTCATTTCACAGACAAGTCAAGTGATCCGTCCATAGTCCCAGACCCCTTAGAGGCATTATCTAGGTCTTCTAAATCTCTGCCCAGTGTTCTGGCCACAGTGGCCCTTCAGTCTGGTCCAAGAAAATCCAATAACTGGATCAAGGCAAGCAATAATATAGCATAGTTTGCACAATAAGGTTTCTCCTGAAAAGAAACCAGATATTTGACGATGGGGAGTGGGGGCGGGGAACCTAATGAACAGCTATGAAGAATCTGGTAGAAATGGGCAAGAATGGGTCTATAAAGACAACTGCAGTCTTCCATTTCTCCAAGGTGAATTTGGCCTTCAGAAAGTAAGGGGCGAACAGGAGAGTGGAGGTAATGAGAAAGGAGGCCTAAAGTCTCCAGGCCAGAGAATTCTCAGAGGATCTTTCCCTCTGCGTGCTGTGAGACCTGCCATGTGGGAGAATCCAGGGAAGGACGGGGTGTTGGCCTCCCAGAATGGCTGTCCTCAGGGCTTCAGTCCACCTGTCTCTGGAGCTCTAATTCTTTGTGTTCCCAAATGCCAATATCTTTTTTTTTCTTGATTTATAAAAGTGATACTACTGAAAACTTCAAATGATGGACTACCAGATAAAGTGGAAAGTGAAAGGGATCCCACCCTCCAAGGATGACCAGTATTGACAGTTCAATGTCTCTCTTGCCAGACTTTTTTCTATGCATATACTTTTTTCTATGATAGCTAGGATCTATTCTAGAATAGATATCTGAACGATATCTATCTATCTACCTATCTAATGTATCATCTATATTGTTTACACAAATGAATCTGTCTCTCTATAAAGTCCAGCTACTGTTCCACTGTCCCACACAACTAACTCTACTTTCCGTTCTCATGCACAGCTTGCCATCTTGTTTCTTATTGCACTGAGAAAACAGAGGCCCTCAGAAGAGAAATTCCGTGATTTCCCACCACCATGACAGCCCACTTCCCTAGTCAGGGTACTCTGCTCCTCCTTCCCTATGGGTGAGCTGTGTGTGCTCCTAGCTGAGGCCAGTCCTACCTCCTGTGGCCTGGACCTCACCCACCACCTGCTCAAGGAAACAGGCCAGCGATGCTTCCCTCTCTCCTGCATCACCAGAGCTCCCCCACCCCCAATTCCCAGTCCTCACCTCAGCTGCCCCCCCAGCAGCATTTGACACCATTGCCCCCCTCTCCTCCAGCACCCCCAACCCAGTGACCATAGTTCCCCCCTTCTCCCTGTGTCTTCTGAACACTGGAATGCTGAGGGCTCAGGGTATTCCATCCATGCTCACTCCTACTGGCTCTACCTTCAAAACAGATCCTGGTCCGACCCTCATCTCTCACCCGGATTACTGCATAGCTTACGAACTAGTCTCCCTGCTCTCACCCTTCCTCTCGACACTCTTCTAAACACAGTACAGTGATCCTTCTTAAATGCACATCTAATCACATGGTTTTCCAATTGATTTCCTTCTCCATCTGAGTAGAAGCCAAAGTACTGTTGAGGACCCACAAGGCCCTACCCAACCTGACCCCCACCCTTTTGTCTTGGGCCTCATTTCCTGCAGCTCTCTGTCTTGCCCACTCCACTGCTGAACTCATGAGGCACACCCTACCTCAGGACCTTAGCACTGGCTGTTGCCTCGGCTTGCAATGGTCTTTCCCGGCCTTCTCCCATCTCTCAGCCTCATCTCTTTCAGAACTTTACTTTGCCCCTGTAGTGAGGCCTCCCCTGGCTACCTTATTTAAAATTTCCCATCTTCCCACCTTTCTTGACCTCCTTCCCTTGCTTCATTTTCTTCACAACGCTCATCCTTAAACTAACATATAAGGTCGAACCATATAAAATTGTCTACATTCAACCACTTTTGACCCTTCTAAAAGGCAATTTTTTATCATCCAAATTAATATATACTATTTCATTAACTTTTGTTTTTGTGCCTTCTCCCGTTAAAATGCCAGGTTTTGAGGGAAGATAGTTTTGTCTGCTCTCTTCTCTGCTACATCTAGCACTGCAGTAGGCACATAGTAGGCACTCAGTAAATATTTGAATAGTTCTTTTTAAATAACCTGCTTTCCTTCTTAACGCTTCATGGTCATCTCTCTATGACCATTCGAATGGGTCTCCCTCATCCCTTCTGATGCCTGTCTGTCCCTTGCGGGTGCAGCCTTTGAGACCCTGAGAGGACCTCTAAATCACCAAATATACCCTCCACCATGTCCAGTGAGGATGGCACTGTAGGCGTTGGGCACAGCTTTAATGTTAGGCAGACCTGGACTGAAACGGCTTGCCCAATCATCGTGGCCATGTTACTTAACTTCTTTGGTCCTCAGAGAAAATACCCCTCCTTCACCCCGGGAGGATTTGGGGAATGCTGAAGTGCTTGTGGTAGTACGTGCTGAATCAACTGCTCATATTTCAGCAAACGTTTAAAAATTATATATTTCCAGAAACACTTGCTTAAAGGTTTATCTGCATGAATCAGCTTTCTTTCAGAGGTTTCCAGGAATATCATCCAGGGTACCTACAACTGGTCACACAATTGATAACTCTTGTCTTTCCCTCTGAGTTTGTCCTAGTTTTGTCCTACATTCTTCCACTCTAAGTCAAGCTTTGCTTGCATTGTTCTCCCCACTTGACATCCACCACCGTTGCTTGGCTTTTGTGTATGAGCCATAGTGATCCCTCTCATTGTCACCATATAGGCAAATATCACTCAGATGCTTTCCAAAAAATAAGTAGGAGGTTCCCATTTTACACTTGGAGATAGATACTCCACACTCTGAGACCTCACATGGGACTGCTAAGAGTTAGCTATAGCCACATAACAAATTACTCCCCAAATATAGTAGCTTAAAATAATAAGATTTATTTATGTGAGTTTGTGGGTCAGTTGGGTAGTTTTTCTGGTTTGGGCCAGTTATGGAGATCTTAGCTGGACTCACTCACAGATCTGACATCAGCTGACAGGTTGGCTGGTCCAGGAAGTCCTCACTCACATGTCTGGAGGTTGGCTGGCTGTTGGCTAAGGCAATAGGGATAATGGGGCCACGTGCCTCTCATCCTCCCGTGAGCTAGCCCAGCTTGTTCTATGGTGGTCATACGCTACAGGAGAGCAATCAGAAGCCTAGGCTCACGGTGTCACATCTGCCATATACTTTTGGCCAAAGCAAGTCACCAGGTTAGTCCAGATTCAATAGGAAGGGAGGTAGACTCCACCTCTTGGTAGGAGAGCTGCAAAGTCATGTGAAGGCTTTGGATGCAAGGAGGAGTGAAGGGTTGTGGGTATTTTTAGAATCAATTACTACAGGGTCTTTCTCAGGTATGGGGAGCAAGGCTGCCCTATTCTAGATTATCAGCAGAGATGGGGTCCCGGTCCCCACTGACTGCTAGAGACTGCTAACATTCCTCAGGACAGATATCCTGCAGTGGCTGGCTTCTCAAATGGGGCCAGCTACCAACTCATACTCAGCTTCCGTCTGGGGGAAATGGGAGGAAGACTTTACCCTGCAGACTCCAGTCCCACCCCTTACCTTTTCCTACAGGTTCTCACAACTCACTCTCTCTGGACCAACTGGGTTTGTCTTTCGCCTCACAACTCCTTTTCTCCCTCTCTCCTGACCCCCTCCTTCTTCCCCTTCCTCTTTTCCATCGTTGGCTTATTCAACCTTGACCTTCCCATTTAACACCAAGGTGAAATATCACCTCTTCCTAGGAACGTTCCCTGACCACTCTCACCTATGCCCACCTCTCCTTTCTTTAAATAGCAATACACAATCAGTGCTGCACATTTTAATACCGAGGGTTTTAGAGCTACCCATGCATGAAGCTCTTAGCAGGTGACAGGAATTTTAATCTTCCTAACGCTTGAGTAGGTACTATTATTATCATCATTTTACAGATGGGCAGCTGGGCCAAGAGGATGACTTTCTAAAGGTCTTAGAACTGGTGGTAAGGGGTGGATTCTGTTTTCAAAGTCACGCCTGTCCTATTCCAAAACCCACTCTGTGGCAGAAGCTGTGGGTTCCCTGCTCATCCATGTGCCCTCGCCCTTACCACTTCAGTGCGTGTGGCTAGCCTGACTTCCAGCTGCCAGAGCCTGCATTTCTTTGCCTGACTGCTTTCTCAGTGAGGCTTGATTTCCCCACGTGGCAGGCTCAAGGGCTGAGGGAGTAACCTCCTGTGGGAGCAGAACTCAATAAATGACCGGTAAGAGTGGTGTTTAGATATCCCAGGATGGAGTAACTAAACGCCTGTCTACACTGGCTCCTACAGTGTAGGAGGTAGGGCTGAGCTCCAGCAGTGATGGCACAGCTCTATTGGCTTCTTCCCCTCCCTGTCACACTCCTCCCTCCCCTATGGGCATTTCCTGGGAGCACTCCTGTATACACTACTTTGCATCAGACCACGTCTCAGGTTCTGCTTCTGGGGGGCTCATACTAAGATATACCTCCTAACACTTTGGCTGTTGTGCCCTTCCTTTTCCCAATTGCCTCTTATTAAGTTGTAAGCTCCTCGAAGCTAGAGAAACTCGTCCTTATTTCTTTTGCTTTTTCCAGAGCACCTAAACATGCTTAGAACTTTAGACACTCCATAAATACTAATCGAAGACATTTATTGATTCATAGATCTTTCCAGACTACAGATATTGAGCCAAGAGTCAGTGTGTGGCCCCTTTTCCTTGCAGATGGCTCAGCTGCTGTTTAAGATGCTGGTCAAATCCATAACAATTTGTTAATATTCTCAGGCACCAACCCTTTCCAAAATCATTGAAACAACTGTCCTGCCGAGTAGAAGGTGGGCCTTTGATGGGACTAAGGACACGCATGCAAGCCTGCTCTTCCCGAGTGTCCTTGAGAATGCTTTTGAGGCTCTGTGGGCTAATATTTCAGTCAAAATCTGAAATAATCTTATTTTCATCAGTTGTCCTTTGTACCCACCCATTAAAGAATCTGCAGTCCCTACCAGTTGTACAGTGCCCAATACTTATATGTGGGAACAGAATTGGACTAGATTGGATAAGCGGATAGCTGGGCTCCCTTCCAACTTACAGCTGTGAGTTCTCTCCTGAGTGCCACATGTTGTCCAAACAGCAGGAGGCCAGGTTTGAGGAGAGCTTGAGAACAAGGATAGTGTTCCTGCTGTGTACCGCATACATAATATATATAATTTCAGTTGATTCACCCTGCAAGGCAAGGTAATTACCTTCCTGCCCTCACTTTACAGATGAGGAAACCGAGGCTCAGAGAAGTTAAGTAGCTCACCTAGGATACTCAGCATTAGCTGAGCTGGAATTCGCACCATGCCGGCTGGCTCCAGAGAAAATGTCTCTCCCCCACCCTGGCCTGCTACTCCATCAGGCCAGATTTTGTTGGACTTTGATGTGATACCTGGTGGCAGGGTAAGGACATTTTAGACTAGAAGAAATGTATCAGTTAGATATTGCTGCATAGAGAACTGTCCCAAACATTAGTGGCTTTGAACAGCAATCCTTTATTCTCACTCACATATCTGAGTAAGCTGAGGGTTGGCTGATCCTGGCTGGGCTCAGTAGGGCAGCTTTGTATCAATCGGCAGGTCTGGCTAGCCTTGGGTCCTTGCTGCAGGTCGGGGTAAGGTCAGTTCCACCTGGGCCCATTCTGGGGCCCAGGCTTCAGGGACAGCAGTTATCCAAGGGGGTAGTTCTTCTCTTGGTGTTGGCAGAGGCACACGAGAGCAAGGGGAAATGTGTTGTGAGGCTCAGGCTGGCACATTGTCATTTCAGGTTTATACCACTGGCCAAGTCTACATCAAGGGGCTGAGAGTTACTCTGCCT
The DNA here is from genome assembly GCF_004115265.2 of Rhinolophus ferrumequinum. NCBI lineage: Eukaryota > Metazoa > Chordata > Mammalia > Chiroptera > Rhinolophidae > Rhinolophus > Rhinolophus ferrumequinum. The sequence goes on along the minus strand of NC_046306.1, from coordinate 38,109,954 downwards.
CTAGTGGGAGGGACTGCAAAATCCCATGACAAAGGTGGGGAATACAAGGAGAAATGAAAAATTAAAGTCAATAATTTTACCTACGAGGAAGACAAAATCTGATACAAAGGAATAAACAGCTGAAGTGAAACGTTCCTAGTGTCTATGGGTGAAGATTTTTGGAAACATGGTGTGTAGAAATAGAGTAAGGGACAAAGCTATTTCCCTCTCTCCTTTCTGTAGAGCCAGCCAGCTCCTGTCTTAGAAAATGAGTGACTTCTAAACATCATGACTATTTCAGTGGAGAATTAATGCACTGAATTAATCTGTGCAGGAGGGAGCAGGGGAAAAGCTCTGGATGGTCAGAACCTGAGCTCTTAGGAAATGGAGCTATTCAAATATTTGGACCAACCAGTGGGCTACCTGGAGTTCTTCTCTTTGGCCTCTTTTTGGGGAGAGCTAAAGAGGTAAAGCTAGAAAGAGTTACGCAGACCCCAATAGAAATATCCCAGTCATATTATGAATTTAGGAAATATAACAGTTGTGAGGCATTTAAGGAAAAAAATAATGAACTTAATTGGTAAACTTAATTGATTATTTCTGTCACCAAATATTTCCACTTTTTCTGACTTCAGAAGAATCCTAGCCCCTTTGGAGTTAGGTATGACCATGTGACTTGCTCTGGCCAATGAAATTTGAAAACATAAGTGGAGGGTATCACTCTGAGCAGAGGCTTTGACAGACAGTGTGTAATTCACCACAATTCCTTCCTACTGTGTGGTACTCATGGAAAAGCACATTAAGACGGAATTTCCATCAACTTAAGCCTCAGAGTGACTGCAATGGACAGTACTCACTGATGACATATACTGCATATGTCGCATGAGAGAGAAATCAACTTTTGTCAGCTAATTCTTGAACCTCAGAAACCATGTGAGATAAAATTATTGTTTAAGCTGCTACATTTGGGGTTCCTTTGCTATGTAGCAATAGATAAATAGTACACTGACTTAAAATTTAATTCCCATTTTTAAATAAAATTGTCCATTCTTTTATAAAATTTATGATGAGATGTTTGGCATGATATTCATGTAAGGGGAAGGATCATTGTTTCTGGGTGGTGAACTTTGGGATCATTTTTTCTTGTGTTTATCCTTTTTTATACTCTTGAACTACTTTTTGTAATAAGCATGTATCATTCAAGTTAAAATAAAAAATAACGACTTCAAGCCTGGGTCTCGGTGCAGAACGTGTCATTTACCCAGAAGGCAGAGCAAGAAGAGGCGTTTATAGGAAGCAGGAGCACCACTCCTTCAAGCAGTTAGAACTCTCCTGGGCCTCACACTCCGTGGCGCCACAGCAACAAATGAGCCACTTCTGAAACTCAGCTTCGTTCTTGTGCATCAGGAGGAATTGTCCCAACAGGATGTAGGCCTGTGGGGAGGGGATGAGGCAGAGAGGAAAATGGGAAAGGTTATAATAAATTGGCTCAGATATGCATTTCCTCCCCCAACATGAGGACTCATATGAAAATCAAAGGAGGGGGCACAGGTCAGGTAGTTGAGGTAGACTGGCAATTCCAGAAACCCTGAAAGGGCAATGAGGATTTGGGGATAGCCCGTGGTGAGATAGATGTAAGGCCAAGTTGAATGTCCATCCCTCAGAGTGGGAAAGGGGGCTGTCCAGTCTAAGCTAAACCAGAGGCTGTCTTTCTCAACTTTAATGAGCACATGAGTTACCTGGCATCTTGTAAAAAGGCAGGTTCTGACGCAGTAAGTCTGGGGTAAGGCCTGAGAGCCTGCATTTCTAACACACTCCTGGCTGATGCTCATCCAGGGACAACATTTTGAGTAACAAGAGCCTAGGATAACTCTGATGCTCCCTTTAGGCCTCGGATCTATTATTTCTCTCTTTAACACACACACACACACACGCTCCCCACTCTACCACTTTCTCAATTGTTCTAGCAAATATTTTTTAACCCTTGGCACTGTTGACATTTTGGATAATTATGTGTTGGAGGAGTGGTCATATTGTGCATAGTAGGAAGTTTAGCAGCATCCTTGGCTTCTACCCACTAGATACCAGTAGTACACCTCCCTGCCCCTAAATTGTGATCCTTATGAAAAATCTCCAGATATTGCCAAATGCCCCCTCGGGGACAAAATCTTCCTTGATTTAGACCCACTACACATATAGCTGGCAAATGAAGGGCATCTTAGCATTCATTGATTTGCTTTTGCAAACCAACTATGATCTCAGGCAACTCTCTTAACCTGAACTGAGAACCTCTAGAACCTAGGCCTCAGTTTCTGCATCTTCTGAAGGTACATAGCATGCCTTGACCTATCCTGCAAATTGAATTAAGTGCGTTCAATGTGAGAGCATTAGAATAGTGCAAACTCTTTTTTTTTTTTTGGTCCTGGAATACATAGCCTGGTGGGAAGAGCAGAAGTTATAAAACGCGAAACCTTGCCCGTCTTTAGTTTTTGAAGAGTCTCTGTGAATGAAAAACTCATGTAAAATAAAGATTCCATGACTCCTAGTCCACGGCATTTTTAGTTTTCTAACTACTCATCCCCACAACGTTTCATTTCTTTTTTTTTTTTTTTTACCATTTTAATCACAGGCTTATTGAGGAGGAGCAAGGACCACATGGAGAGAGAGACATCCAAGATCATATGAACACAAGTTGGGGAAGCCACGAAACAGTAAATCCTAGAGATTTAAGATCACATTAAATGCCCATCTCTTGGGGGTAGTTTGGGGGCTCTCCAGCCTGGAATAAATGACAACCACTGTCCACACCTTGAGTTCTGGGCCACCACCAGGAAAACCCACAAGTGTCTGTTTACTTTCAGTTTCATAAAACAAAGCAAACTTTATCTTGACCAAAGGAACATATTTTTTAAAAGAGAAATTAAATAAAAGCTGAATTCTAGTCATAAAATGTACTAAGCATTGGAATTTGGGGTTTTTTATTTTGAGTCATTATCCAGTTGTTGAAAAGAGAAAAGGCCAGGATTTCATGGTCATTTTAAACTGCTGTTTTAATCATCTTAAAAAAGCAGTATAGTTACTTAGAATGATCTCATTTTACTTTATAAGTATCCTCAAATTTTCAGTGATGGGTTTTACTGAGATGTCTTTTAATTGAATATTTTAAAAAATTAACATTTATTTCCAGTCAAGGTTGGGGAATAGGCAAATGCTGTGCTTGCATCATCTCACAGCCACATCAAAATTACAACTAAAGTACAGAACAACCATCACTGAGAATCCCCTGAAGTCTAGCTGAACAGAAGTTCTATACTTAAAAATATCAGAAGAAGCCATGTGGAGATGGATAGGAGTTGTGGAGACATTGAACAGGCTGGTCCCACAGCCATACGTGGCAGTTAAAAATCAGGAGGTGTATCTCAGTTGCAGAGATACCCCTGAGGAGCGAGGGACCCCAGCACCACACCAGGCTCCCCAGCTCAGGGTTTCAGTGTCAGAAAGAAAAGTCGCCACAACTTCTGGCTGTGAAAACCAGTGGAGATTATAGGTGAGAGAGAGCAGCTTCACTTCTAGGTGCTCCTCTTAAAGGGCCCACACATAAACTTGCTGATGAACTCACTTACTCTGAGCTCCAGTGCTGGGACAGCAATTCAAAAGGCACCCAGGACATATGGAGAAGTACTGAATTGTCTAGCTTCAGGGCAAGCCTGAAGGGGCAGCTTCCTCACAGAGAGAAGTGCTGACAGAGGCCATTGTTCCTTTGTTGAGCCATCCCCCCTCCCACCATGCAGACGCAGGCAGCCAGCATGTCTGAGTCTCCATCAACCTGGCTAACACTGTTCACCCTGCCCTGGTGATTCCCTAAGACTCTGCCCCCCAGCCTCCTAACTTGTGGGCCACTTAAGCCACTTCCAGTGGTTTTTCCATACAAATGACCTGTACTGGCTCATGCTGTGGACTTTTCTAAAATCTCTCAAAATTTCACAAACCCCAAACAAGTAGCATCTGGCTATGGTGTGCTGCATACTTCTTGCTAAGCAGCTCCAAGCCTGGCACTAGCAGCAGCTGGTCTTGGTTCACAACTTAGCCTCTCCCAGGCACCTCCAAGTCCAGCATGGGTAGTGGCCATCTGTGGATTGCTTTGTGGCTCATTCCAGGTGGCCCCAGGCAGGGCACAGGCTGCAGCTGAACTTGGCCTGTAGTGGGGTCCCTTCCAGGAGGCCCTAGGGTGAGTACACCCAGTGTCCAACTTTGGACCAAGCTGGAGCACCACCTGGCTGCCTCTATGGACAATATACCCCAAGGGCACACTAGGCAGGTACCAGAGCCTTGCTAAAGTGAATCCTGCTCTGTAGGGTCAGCCTCTGCACCACAGCTCCTCCACTATAGTCATGGCCAGTTCTCACAACCAATCAGCTCAAGGGTCAATACCTCCCATTAATGTGAAAACAGCAACCAAGGCTCAACTACAATAGGAAGGCACACACAACCCACCCAAGGGATACACCTGCAGCACCCAGCTCAGGTGACCAGGAAGACTATGCCACTCGGTCCCACAGAACACCTACTACGTAAGGCCACTCTACTAAGACTGGGAGATATAGCAGCTCTACCTAATACATACAAACAAACACAGGGAGACAGCCAAAATGTGGAGACAAAGAAACATGTCCCAAATAAAAGAACAGAACAAAACTCCAGAAAAAGAACTAAACAAAATGGAGACAAGCGATGCACTAGATATACAGAGTTTAAAACATCAGTTATAAAGATGCTCAATAATATCAATGAGAGCTTCAACAGAGATAGAAAATATCAAAATGGAAATAGAAAACATAAAAAAGAACCAGTCAGAAATGAAGAATACAATAACTTAATAAAGAATTCATTAGAGGGAATCAACAGTAGATTAGATGAAGCAGAGGATCAAGTCATTAATTTGGAAGATAAGGTAGCAGAAAACACCCAATCAGAACAGCAGAAAGAAAAAATAATCAAAAAAATAATGAGGATAGTTTAAGGGGCCTCTGGGACAACATCAAGCATACCAACATTTACATCAGAGGGGTACCAGGAGGAGAAGAGAGAGCAAGGAATTGAAAACCTATTTGAAATAATAATGATGGAAAACTTCCCTAACCTGGTGAAGGAAATAGACATGCAAGCCCAGGAAGTGCAGAGAGTCCCAAACAAGACGAAATCAAAGAGGCCAACACCAAGACACATCATAATTAAAATGCCAAAGGCTAAAGACAAAGAGATTCTTAAAATCAGCAAGAGAAAAGCAATTAGTTACCTACAAGGGAGTTCCTATAAGACTGTCAGCTGATTTCTCAATAGAAACTTTGCAAGCCAGGGTGATTGGCAGGAAATATTCAAAGTGATGAAAAGCAGGACCTACGACTAAGATTACTCTACCCAGCAAAACTATCATTTAGAACTGAAGGACAGATAAAGAGCATCCCACACAAGAAAAAGCTAATGGAATTCATCACCACCAAACCAGTATTACAAGGAATCTTAAAGGGACTTCTTTAAGAAGAAGAAAAAAAATTTAAAAATATGAATACTAAAATGGCATAACTACATATCTATCGACAATCACTTTAAATGTAAATGGATTAAATGCTCCAATCAGAAGACATAGGGTGGCTGACTACATAAGAAAACAAGACCATTACATATGCTGCCTACAAGAAATTCACTTCAAATAAAAAACCCACAGACTGAAAGCAAAGGGATAGAAAAAGGTATTTCCTGAAAATGGAAACAAAAAACAAACAAACAAAAACCTGGGATAGCAATACTTAAACCATTTAAAATAGACTTTAAAACAAAGTCTATAACAAGAGACAAAGAAGGATCCAGTAATCCCACTTCTGGGTATCTATCTGAAGAAACCCAAAATGCTACTTTGAGGGGACGTGCGGATCCATATGTTTGTTGCAGCATTGTTTACAATAGCCAAGAAACAGAGGCAACTTGGGTGTCCATCAATGGATGAATGGATAAAAAAAAGAGGTGGTACACACATACTCAAACAACAGAATATCACTCAGCCATAAAAAAGAATGAAATCTTGCCACCTACAACAACATGGATGAACCTAGAGGGTATTATGCTGAGTGGAGTAAGTCAGACTGCGAAAGACAAATGCCATATGATTTCACACATATGTGAAATCACATAAAGAACAAAATAAGCAAACAAACAAAACAGAAACAAAATCAGAGATATAAAGAACATTTTGGTGGTTGCCAGATGGGAGTTTTGGGGTTATGGGTGTAAAAGGGGAAAGGATTACGAAGCACAAATTGGTAGTTACAAAATAGTCATGGAGATGTAAAGTACAGCATAAGGAATATAGTCAATAATATGGTAATAACTATATATGATGTCAGATGGGTACTAGATTTATCGGGATGATCACCTTGTAAGTTATATAAATGTCTAATCACTAAGTTATACACCTGAAACTAATATAATATTGTATACCAACTGTAATTGGAAAGTAAAAAAAATTGTTTAAAAAAATAGAGAAAAAAAGATAGTGGCTATCTTAAGAAAACAACAATTAACATTTATTGAATTAACATTTATTGAACTGCTGTCGTAGGTGTGGAAGGTGCAGAGGTGAATGTAACGGGATTAAGAAACACAGCCTTTTGTCCAAGGAGAGAGAACATTGATGATGAGGAGGAGGAGGATCAGGAGGAGGACACTAATAACTGGCACTTTTGGGGACCTTTGATGGGATCCAGACTCCTGGAGCATTTTAGTTGATCTGATCCTCACATGTACCCCGTTCCATTCTGCAGACAGTCACTAAGAATTGGAAGGTAAAGACTCCTGTTTTCCTCAGCCCCGTTCTTGCATATCTCATCCGTCCACAGTCTGGCCTGGCATCTATGGAGTCCTCTGCCATTTTACAGGCCTTGCTGCTGGTATCCGATGGTCTGGTGATCACAGCCTCCATGTCACCACCAGGCTTTGCAGTCGGGAAGCCAGGGAATGCATGGCACTCAGGGCCAGAGACAAATTTTCCAGGAATGCTACAGGAAGCAGGGCCTCCTCATCTTGCAGCCTCCAGAGCCAAGTTGCAACCTGATGCTCCTTTCTCCACTTTCTCCCTGGTCTCACTCTGCTATCTTCCAGTGGCAGGGAGGGAAAATTAATCTGCTTCACCTTCTCCTATCATGGCCATGCTGGAAGCCTGCTCAGTTTCTCTGCTGGCTCCAGAGAGCCAGCCCCTAATCCTGGAGAATAGAAGCTACTCTCGCCCTCCTTGGTCCAAAGCTCAGAAATATCAGATTCTCTAGGATATTAAACTTACTTCTACCTGTTGGAATAACTCCAGGATTATCCCCAGACTAACGCATCTTCCCCAGGGGGCACTGCTTGATAACTCTGAATTTACTGAGTGCCTGGAAAATCACTTATCCCTGGGCAGGGTTTTCATAAGGAGAGGAGGAGTACAAAGAACATAGAACCATTGTCTGCCTCAGAGAAGGTGTGGAAGTACACCAAAGGCAAGCTGTGCCTCTATCATAATGAGTGTGGTTCTCAGGCCACGTGTGGAAAAAATAGTCAACAGTATGGATGTCACAGCAAGGGTCGCACTGAATACTCAGTCTTCAGAAACAGGAGCTTGTTAAGCTGGGATGGGTGGGCAGAAGGAAGGCTTAGTTCCCAGAGGAGGTAGGCTGTGAGGTGGACCTTGAAGGGAAAGAGTCCATTTCGAGAGGGGCCTCAGGACGGCACGAGGGAGGTCCCGTATGTGTTTATGGCTCAGGGACAGTCTGGCTCGAGTATGGGTTTGGGTGTGGGGGGTGAGGACAGAAGAATATAAGACGGAGCTAGAGCGAGGCTGTGGAAAGCCTTGAGCATCTTGTGAATGATGTATTTTTCCTTCTTGGTAATTCCTTTCTCCATTGCAGCCCCTCCATCATTAAATCTAGACCAACACTGTCCAGTAGAAATCTAATGTGAGCCAGATGCGTATGTGATTTTTATTTTTTTTGGTAGCCACAGCAAAAGGGAGAAACAGGTGAAATTAGTTCTAATGATAGTTTTATAGTCTAATGATAGTTTTATATTTCCAAAATATTATCATTTCAATATGCAATCAATTAAAAAATTATTGGTGAGATACTCTGAATTTTTTTGTACTAAGTCTTTAAAATTGCAGTGTGTATTTTATAATTTTAGCACATCTCAATTCAGACAGATACTCACTAGTCCAAGTAGCCAGTGGCTACCATGTTGGATGGTAGAGAGCTGGATCCTCAGGCCAAAGCTGACTGCCCCAGGGAAGGGTAGGCATGAAATCACTGAGAGAGAATGCAGTCCAATGTTGACTTTTGGGCTCCTGAAGAGATTTGGGTGAATTCATAGCAGGGAGTCTGGGGTTCCAGTGTCCGGGTGTTTTGGGAGAGTGCTGGTAGCCAAGCGATGAGCCCAGACAAGTAGGGCTGAGGGCAGCTACCTGGTCTGTGTCCCAGCGGGTCTTCAGAAAGGGTGCAGAAAGAGCCAGCACCCATGAGACAAGGCCAAGAAAGCTGTCATGAGTACAGCCCTGACTGTGTAGCAAGCTCTCAAATGTCTGAAAATTTCTGTCATTCATTCTTTTGTCTTAATCATGCCTATCACCCCACCTGCTAGCCTCATTAAAAACACAGTTAAGCTGGAAAAAGCAAAACTATAGAGACAGAAAACAAATCAGGGGTTGCCAGGGACTGAGAGGGGAGAATATGAAGGTCATGGGGAGACATTATGGGGTGACAGGACTGTTTTATGTCTTGATTGTGGTAATGGCTACATAGTGCCTGCATCTGTCAAAACTTGCAGAACTGTGTACTAAAAAAGGTAAAATTTACTGTACGTAAATAAAATATTTTTTAAATGAGTATGGCTAAATAATAACAAAACCTCACAATTATGGATACATTAAAACAGTGGCAGTAGAAGCCAGAATACTGGGTATCTCTGGGAATGAAGGAAGGCTTTGATCTGGAAGAGGAATGAAAGAACAATCTGGAATCTGGAGGTGTCTGATCACTGGATCCAGGTAGTGGGTCCATGGATGTATAAATATCTGTCAAAATTCATTGAACTGTACCTTTCATATCAATGTAAGTATGTTACACCACAATAGAAAAGCAAAAGGGATACTCACTTCTTTTAAAAAAGAATTTTGAATTTAAAATGTTTCCCCTAGTCAGAATTGCTTTATTATGTGTTCGGGAGTGGTTCAGTCTCCTTCATCCGAGAGAAAAGAAACAAATGTACCTTAATCATGGAGCTCCAACTTCCTGACAATACCACCTATTGGATATTAAATTGGTTGGTAGCTTGGGGAGATATTCAGAATATTTAACATCTGGTGCAAAGCAGTGTGTCAACCAGAAAACCACAGGCCCAGGAGTTTAGATGCCCCCCTGGAAACGGCCGTGCACTGTGCTGGTGCAAACCAAACTGATTATCAGCCGTGCACACACCAGTTCCTAGCCTCCTTGGGTGTTTCTGCAACATCTTCCTGCCTGGTGGTGTAGACTGCTGTTGAAAACTGAAAGGAGTGAGCAGCAATAGTTCTGTTGCTGGTGCTTCTCTCGATGGAGTGTGCAAAGCTCTGTGTGAATTCCCACACACCTCTGCATGTGCTCACTTTCTTTGGGTGCTCTTTGGGACCATCTCCCATTCTCTCCTAAAGTTCTAAGCAGCCTTATAATAGCACATAAAAAACAATTACATAGAAAAAAATGTTTAGATTCCATTAGATACCTTTGAGGCCATTCTTGGGCTGCCAGCGACATCTTAGAACATCTCACATCCTCTTACTCTAGTGTAGACCCCAGGCTGCTGTTATTCCACTTGCCATCTCCAGGCTGGTGCCCTGATGGGGCAAGTGAGACCCTGAAGGTCTCTTCATGGGCGTGGGCAGTGCACCCAAATCATCCATCTTGACAGCTCAGCCCCAGACTTGGGAAGCTGGCTCACTTCTGTTAACCCCTGGGTGTTTGAACACCAAGTGAATCATGCCTGGCCCAGCTGCTCTGAGCTGAAGCAATTCAATTTGCCCATTGTCACTGGCCCTTGAGGCTGCCCAAGCATGTAGAGTCAGTAGCACAGAAGGATGTGGCTCCCTGCTAAGTATGGCAGCTTTGCTCTCTGATGGCCACTTGCAGGGACATGTGGCAGTGGCTGCCATCTGGCAGGACTAGGAGAAGAGAGGTTGGGAAGACAAGTTGGAGAAATAAAAACAAAGAAATTACCTTGTTGAAACCTTTGGTGACCAAATTGATTGCGAGTTCATGGCTGACCCCGTCTACCCAGACAACATCCTTTTCTCCGATGGGTTCAGAGAGGAAGGCCCTTAGCCTGGATGACATGTGATCCATGTTCTGCAATAGCAGCGGGGAGGAAAACAGTTAGGAGGCGGCTGGCTGCTCAGTGCGGATGGACATGGGGGACTCTTTCGGCCTGCTGACGGACTATGAGCGACAGATGGCAGGTTTCCTTTCACCTTCCAACATTTATTGGGGCCTTTTAGATGCCAGCTGTAAGGCCAGCACTGAAGGCCTTTACAGATGTATTCCCACCTGGATGGACTAAGAGACGTGTAATCATGGCCGCAGATGAGTTCAATAAAACCACACAAAAAGGATGTGCTTAATGCTAAGAAATGCAATTGTTCTTTCCAACTCTTCCCACCCTAAATGCTTAAGGAAGTATTACTTCTTTTAGATAATTACCCCACCTTCTTTCTTAATCACCCAACACTTTTTTCATACTTTTATTTTAGTACTTACTATACTCTATAATAGTTGGCTGTTTGGTTGCAAGTAACAGAAAACTCATAAACTGGATCAAATATTAAAGAAGACACAATATAACTCAAAAGCCCAAGGGTAAGTAAGGTATGTGCAATCAAGTCACAGCTCCATTTCTCTGATTCTTTCCACTTTTCTTCCTTGGATTGGCTTTAGTCTTGGTTGGTTCCTTTCATGGTAGTGAAATGGCTATTTCAGCACTCATATTCCCCAACAATTGCATCCCCCCCCAAAAAAAAAAATGAAACAGAGAATGTGCCTCTGAAGAATTCTAAGCAGAGCCTCACGCAGTCTCAGTGGTCTGCACGGGGTCACCAGTGTGAGCTTAGTATCAGCCATATGTCCTAGCCTTAGACTTGGGAGTGGAGTTAGCCATGCAAACTGTGAGTTTAAGCATAATTTTACTTGAACAAAATCAGGATTATCATCCAGAGAAGATGAGATGGGTATTAGAGCAGTAACCATAACATTCCACTATGGTCCACCCTTTTGGTGAATCAACATCCATACACTCTCCTTCCCTTACATAATCATCAGAAATATGCACACTTGGCTAAAATAGACTCACCCCCTCTCCCAAAGGGCGATGAAGCCCTATGATTCATCCAGTTACAGGATTCAGGTTCAAGTTCATATTTTCTGGAAGATCCATCATTCTCTCCATCATGTCTGGAAGTAGCTACTCATAGAATACCTATGAATTAAATTCTGAGGTTCATCACCATCAACATAGCCGTCAATGCCAGGGGAAAAAAAACAGATACCTGCAATAAGCATTTCCAGAAGGGGAATTTTCCGTTTGGAGAAGGGGAGAATAGGAAACACCTTCCGTTGTCTTTGGTCAATAGTACATACAATATTGAAGCAACTAAGGATTTCTTGCCCTGGTGGTAAAGCAAGTCCCTTGGTCAGGCAAGATGGCAGTCCTCAGTTCTGGGTTTGGGTGTATCTGCTCTGGCCACTGCCTTGTTAACATCTGAGTGGGCATGTGGTTGATGCCTTCCAAGGAGAGTCACTGTTTTAGCACCCCATTTCTTATGGGTACAAGTTCAGGGATTGCCCTGAAGGCTGGGCAATCTCAGGCCATAGTTGGCCACTTTCTTTAGCAATTCAGTTCCCCTAAAAATTTAATGGGTTTCTTCTACTCAAGTCCATGTGCTGGTAGTTTGAGCTGGAGATCACCTCAGGTCAGAATCCCTGAGCTGGCAACTGGTCTCTGTCCTTGCCCACCGCCCTGGTCCTCAGATTAGTGGCATCTTCCTTCATCTCTGAAGTGGGGACGCACCGCAAACTTTCTCCTTGTCCCTTAGCTGCATCTTCACAATAAGTCAATTGTCCCCTTTATCAAGCTTCATGTCCTTAAGACAAGATGCTCAGGAGAGACCTGGGAACTAGGGCAATGTTTTTCCGGAACCCCAGTCTTTTCTCTTGCTAAGTAACCTGATTTGTTGCCTGTGTTCTAACTTTAGCAAGATAAATCAGCTGTCCTTTCTTTTTTTCAAAATAGACTTTATATTTTAGACTTGTAGGTTTAGATTCACAGCCAAATTGAGCAGAAAGTACAGAGATTTCCCATATACCCCACCCCCTGCCTTACTCCCTGACATGCAGTCTCCCCCACTTACATTAGCTTTTCCTACCCAACAGGACTTGCTCATCAATGTCCAGTCACTTTAGATTGCAGGCCATAGGCAGAAAGGCCCTCTCTTAGGGATATATTTCCATCCCTCTCCACCCTCAAACGGCCCACATTCCCCCTAAATATGAGTCTTCTAGGACCTTAATGAAGACTGCCAGAGGTAGCCGACACCCTGAATATTTTCCACCAGATCTCCAAATGCCATATCTCCATACCAGAAGGTCTGCTTTTGCAGGGTGCAACAGACCCACTGCACCCAGCCATTTTGCTAAACCAGGATCACCATCTTTTGAGTTTAAGTAAAGACATCCTTGCTCTCTGCGTGAAACATCACTTCTCAGCAAATCCACATTTATGGTTTGCTCATGGTCACATCCCCTTCATTTATGATGCAAGCAATAGAAAATCCAGTTCAAACTGACTTATACAGGACGGTTTATAAGCATATGTCAAACAAAAATCCAGAGGTAGATCACGTGTGGTTTGATCAAAGCTCCAGCTTCATTTCCCTGCAACTCTCTCGACTCAGTCTTCCTTTATACTTGTATACCTGCTCAATCCAAAATCCTTGTGGAAATAACAGGGCTGCAGCAGAGTGTGGCGTGGTTTTTTCAAGCCAAGCCCCCACCCCCAAAGGAAAACATTTTTTTCCTAGAAGCCACCAACAAATGCCTTCTCTAGTTCAAATCATCACAGGCCAGGCCCTATAACGTTATCTATGGCCTGATATGAATGCCCTACCTCTGGTTCAAAAGTGAGTACATGACCTGTAAAGCATATAGACTGTAGGGGTGGGGATGGGGCACAAAATCCAAGTACTTGCCATGTCACTGGAGGTAGTCACCCTACACTAGGATACAGAACGAGGTTAGGAGAGCAACCTAGCATGGCGCATATTCCCCAATAGATTGTGAGGACTTAAGGGCTGCATCTGCCTCTAATGGCCTTTGCTCCCCTGCCCAGCCACAGCCCAGCACCAAGTACTGTGCCTCAGTGATAAGCACTCAATGACATAGTTGACTGATGCATCCATTGCTTTCAAGTGCCTCCCTTTCACAGCACTGGTCCCTTTGCCTGGCCTCACGTTCCCAATTTTCGTCCAGACCTTTTTGTAAAGTCCGGCTCCCTCTCTAAGCCTTCCTGCCCCCAGATGTTCTGTGACACTTCAGATGAAAGCAAACTGAAAGGAAGTGATTTTAGGAGTCAGGGGATCCTAAGAAAAATGATCTCAAAGTGTTGGCTGATTCTAAGAAGGAAAACATAAGGCAAGAGAGGTTGTCCAGGGTCCCTTGACTCTGTAGGTCTCAAAAACATGGATGTGTGAGCTGCGAATATATTATTATACGAAGGGCATTCATCTCTATCTTCAGCAGCTAAATATGACGATGTCTCCTAGTCTGTGAAAGTATGTTAACAGGTGAACTCTGCAGCACCATCACCTCATGGATGATGAATCAGGATTGGTGGCCTAGCTCAGGGTGGACTGGTAAGAGATGGGGATTTGTAAGCAAGAGGAAAAGGCTGAGCATGCTGGCAAGGCTCCCCAACTTTGCTGAGGGAAAATTCCATTCACTATCCACGTTGGCCATCTGTTAGGTTAAACATTTCTGCCTAGTACAAGAATAAATGGAAACTACAACATCGTTATCAGTGCTCCAGCATCATTAAAGACAGGTAATGATTAGCAACACCTTGTGTGTGTTTGCTTTTCTCACACACCAGATCTCACTTTGATCTTTGAAACACTCTGGAGCATGGGCAGCGATTTTTACCTTCCTAAGGACCAATTGAATAAAAGGTCCTCACATTCATTAGGATGCCTTTGTCTGCAACAATGGTTCCCAACTGGGGAAAAATTGACCCCTCCCACATTTGACAATGTGTCTGGAGACACTTTTGGATGTCACAACTGAGGGAGAGGAAAATGCAATGGCATCTGATGGGTCGAGGCCAGGGTTGTTGCTAAACATGCTACAATGCACAGAACAGCCTACTCTACCCCCCAAAGAATTATCCTGCCCCAATGTTCATAGTGTCAAGGCTGAGAAACTCTGGGCTACAAGTAATAGAAACCCTGACTCAAACAGTCAAATAATAAGTACATTTCTAATCTCACGTAAGCATAAATTCACTGGTGAAGTGAACCCAGGATTTTGTCAGTCAGTGACTCTGTGTTATCTAGGACCAGGCTAGCTGCCCACATAGTCTCAAGATGCCTGCATGGAAACTTCCAAAGGCAAGAGAGGCCATTTCTTCTCAGGTGTCCCCAGAACTTCTTCAGCAGAACTTCCCTTAGTTTTTTGACCAGAGCCAGGCAACACGCTCACCCATAAACCAGTCACTGGCCAGGAGAGTGGGAACGTGTGGGGTGTGGATGAAGTCAGCCTCCTGGCATGTGGTTGCTCAGACAATGTAGGGTTCTATAAGGAGGAAGAAAGGAAGTGGATGCTGGGTAAGCAAGCAACCTAATGACCATGTCTGCTGTGTCTTCTAACCCCGGGCTTATAGTCAGTCCAGCATAACTAGTGCCTCTTGAAGTTTAATGTGCACACAGACCACTTGGGGGGTCTTGTTAAAAAATGCAGGATTTTATACAGCAGGTCTGGGGTAGGGCCTGAGATGCTGTATTTGTGATGAGCTCCTGAGAAGATGCCAATGCTGCCAGCCCACAGATCACATTTTGAGTAGCAAGGTGTTACATTATACCACTTATTCTTTTTATGTTGCTTTATATTCACTTGTGACAAAGGGCAGTATTCACCCCTTATCAACGGAGGATATATTCCAAGACCCCCAGTAGATTCCTGAAACCAAGGATAATACTGAACCCTATAGGGTTTTTCTATACACACATGCTCTTTCACTTAGAGGAAGCACTTTACAGCTCCTGTTTAACGTATCTGAATTTCCAGCATCACTAACGCTTTGGGGACATTATAAAGTAAAGCAAGGGTTACTTGAACACAAGCACTATATGTATGATACCTCAATAGTCAATCTGGAAACTAAGACGGTTACTAACTGACTAACGGGTTGGGAGTGTATACAGCATGGAGACAGTGGACTAAGGAATGATTCACATCCCAGAGGGTAGAGCTGGATAGAGCAAGATTTTATCACGCTACTCAGAATGACGCACAACTTAAAACTTGTGAATTGTTTATTTTTGGAATTTCCATTTAATATCTTTGGACTGTGGTTGACGGTGGGTAACTGAAACCATGGAAAGTAAAACTGCAAATTAGGGCAGACTACTGTACACATAACATAAATTTACCACCTTAACCATTTTTAAGTATGCAGTTCAGTAATGTTAAGCATATTTACATTACCGTGCAACCAATCTCCAGAACTCTTTTCATCTTACAAAACTGAAACTCTAAATCCATTAAATAACAGCTCTCCATCCCCACCTCCCCGCAGCCCCTGGCAGTCACCAGTCTACTTTCTGTCTCCATGAATTTAAATGCTCTAGGTAACTCATATAAGTGGAATCAACAGTATTTGTCCTTTTGTGACTGGCTTATTTCACTTAGCATAATGTCCTCAAAGATCAAGCATGATGTATAATGTGTTAGATTTTCTTCTTTTTTAAGGAAGCTCACTTTGTCTGCATGTACTACATTTTGTTTATCCATTCATCCATCAATGGACACTTGAGTTGTTTCCACCTTTTGGCTGTTATGAATAATGCTGCAATGAATATGGGTATACAAATATCACTTCAAGATCCTGCTTTCCTTCTATCCTGCAATTCTTTTGGATATAAACCCACAAATGGGGTTGTTAGATCATATGGTAATTCTATGTTTAATCTTTTGAGGAACCTCCATACTGTTTTCCATAATGGCTGTACCAATGTCACTATTCCTAAATTTGATAGCCCATTAAACTCACATTGGGAGATTTACAAATTACCGTTGCTTGGGTCCTTCCTCCAAAGTTTGATTTAATTAATATGGGGTGTAGCCTGGACGTTGGGAACTTAAAAACTTCCCAGGCGATTCCAATATGCTGCAAAATTTGAGAACCACTGCTTCCTTCTCATTTGTTTCTTTCTCATAAGATTATGACTAGCAGGTTTTCTAGGATGATGGGACTCTAGCTAAGTGGGACTTTATGGTGGGATCTCTAACATCTGTGTCACCAAATGACATATGTTCACCAACTCACAGGTAGTGTCTATTTCCCAGGCCCACCCCCAATCACCAGGCATAATATATCCTCATTAATCATCAATAGGAAGATGACCTGTGAAGGCTTTGAAGTCAGAGAACTTCAGAGCAGTCAGACCTCAATACTAGCCTACCTAGCATTTTTAATTAAAAAGAAAAAAAGGAATCTTTATTTAAAAGGAAATTTTACCTGAAATCCATTTATATTAAGTAGATCAAAGCAGAATTACTCTGTTGATTTGGGAATGAGGTGAGGGCACCAGTGAGGCCCCCCCATTAGAAACATGGAGCCATTCCCATAATCCACCTTGTGTTTCTCAAAACCCCTCTCTGATCTAGCCTAATCTTTTATTTCATCCATAAGAATTTAAGTGGCCTGCTCAAAATCATGGACCTAGCAAAGCATGGTTGGCTCTATGTTTCCGAGAAGAGTGTCCCCCTTCTAAGTCATTTGGAATTTCCTGGGTGGGCTTCTCCGTGGACTTTGTTGTGGGCAGATTAAGCACTAGGCCACTATGCAACAAAACTACTATAAATGCCTTAATGTCATCCTGTGAAAGATTCTTGTTTATAAGCTGTTCTCACAATTACTTTATTTTGAGCCACAAAATATTGTTTGGGGAGGACACATTGGTAGGAAACGACCTCATTCAAGTCTGGGTTTGGATGCTTAGAAGAGTCACCCATTTAAATAAGGAATAAAAAAGTCAATGGAATTTAATCATGGTTCCCAAAGGAATAACGTCCTAGTTGCAAACATTCAACTTTGTTTAAAGATCAAGTTTTAAATCTATGCAATAGGTCTTTATGAGCAGGTATCACAAACATGCTCTTCTCAGGTAAACCGAGTGTGGTTGAGGGGACTGCTATAATGCCACACAAATGGGTATTTGGGGCTTAGGGTACAATTTCCAGTGGAGATATTATACGTAAATCCAAAAGGTGACATCTCTGAACAGCAGCCATTAGTTGTAAGTGAAGTCATTATTCTCTGAAAACCTTACACGACGACTCAAAAAGTGACTCTGATGACGAAGACACAGATGTGGCGACATGTGACTATAGTGAGAATATTATTGTTTTCTTGAAATACAAATGGAAAAAGTCAAATATTTCTAAATATATTGTTTTCTATGTGAGATTTTTAAATGTGTGTAATTAAATTATGAAATCAAATGGTGTAAGTAGACTATCTATATCCTTAAAAGTTTATATATTCAAATGACCAAAAAACATTTTTGAGGGTCTCCTTATTGAGAAAATGGAGGATTATCATATTTTCATGTTTGCTTTATATTTCAGCATATATAGGATTTCTTACCCCAGGGAACTGAAATGTTTATAGTTAAACTTCATGTTTTGCCCTCACTCTTTACTGAGGGTGGTCACAAGGGGTGCGGAAGGGAAATCTGCATATATATTAACATTGTTGAGACTACTGCTGCCCACATTTTGCTCTATAAAATGTCCCATATGATAAATCTTTTGAATTTAATGCATTAAAAAGTATATCTTTCAAAGCTGGTATATTTCTACCTTCATGATAAGAAAAATGTTGTAAAAATATTTCTGTTTTTACTCAGCTTACTAGAAAGCTTTGAGCTAAATATGATGACCATATAGAGAAACCAGCCTGGATTAAAACCGCCCTCTCTTCGTAGTTATCACATCTGCTTCTTCTGTTAAACGCCTCCATTTTCTCTTTCTATGTTTACTTTAAAACTTAAATTCATGTGCTCAAAGTACTCAACCCTTTATTAAAAACTGCTTTATTACATGCTCAAAGCCTCAAAGATATAGAGAATATAAATAATTTCTAAACTAAGATTTATGGGAAAATTCAGGATCCAACCCTATGTCCTCAAAACACTGCAGCCTTGTAGCACCAAATGAAGGCAAGAGAATGAGGGTGAGAATGATCTCTGTGGAGGCCCTTAACCTTCAGTGAGAGACTGGCGGGATGATGGAGTTCGACCTGGATGGAGTGAGGACACTACACACTTCTCACCTATCAGGATCCAAGGGAATGTCGCCTGTCAAATACCCCTCCTGGCTGTCAGTATCTCTGCCCTATTCCTCAAAGCTGCATCTTCTCCATTCAGATGACCAGATATGGCCCCTTGCCAGTCATTCATCGAGAAAGGATGAAAAGAAGGGTGGTAATGTTCTTATGACACTGAGGTCTCACTCTGAGGAATCCTTTCCTCTTTAAGCTGTTAAGGGCCCAATAAGACACTGTAAGGTTGCCTCCTTTTTTGGATGGAAGTTCATGGTCTTAAGACAGAGCTCCTTTTTACATAGTCAGCTCAAGGTTTACTTTTTAGGGCACACCATGTTCATCACAGTGTCCTGGGGCTGGCATGCAGCCACTTCTCACCTTCTCAAGCTGCATTTTGGGGCACCTAAGAATAACTTTCTCTGTGAGGATTGCTCAGCTGGTGCCATCTAAACCTGCTGGCAGCCATCTTTGCCACCACCCATGGATAGCCTCCCTGAGAAGGAAGCAACATGAAGAAAACCAGATCTGAGAGAAGGAAGCCTCCAACAATGCAGATGGGCAGAGGAAATGCTCAAGCAAGGGACTCAACAGTAAGTGGATAGGAATACCTGTCCCTTCAATTACTAACTATGAGAACTTGAGAGGATTCCTGAACCAAAGATTCAATTTCCTCATCTGTAAAGTGGGCATAATGAATTCCAGCCACCCATAGGATGGTTGTGCAGGTCAAATGAGTTAACTGAATATTGAATGCGTCGTACACTGTGTGGAAAAAGATAAGCACCACTTATAGATGAGCTGATTCACAGGGGTTGTATTTAATCATTATTTCTCAAGCCTATTATCAAGCAATTCTCTATGGGTATAAAATCAAGTTGAATTCTGTTGCTTCCAAGGATTATCATCTTCTAAAACATGAGTTTAATGCATCCTTCACCTGCCATGGAAAGACCCTTCAGCATCCACCCCTGAAAGAGACATCTATTGTCTACCCCTGCTCAGCACCCACACTCTCTCCATCTGGGACCATCACCTCTACTTCCCTTTGGGGATCACTCTTCCCTAAACCTCAGTCTCTATCTGCCCAACACCCTGGCTCCAGGGGGTAACCATGTTCAGACCTGACCAACGAAATTAGCCTATCACTTTGGTCACAGTGATTGGTTCAGAAATGGGCACATTACCTAGCCCAGGCCAAGTCTGAGAGTTCTGTTAGAATTACGGGTAAAAAGGTTATCTTTCTCTGCAAGGATTGCTGAGCTGGTAGGATGTGAGTGAAGAAATACGGGGACAATCTTTGCTATTATCTCTACCTCACAGCCTGCCTAAAAGGAAGCAATATATAGGAAAGCAAATCTGGAGAAGAAAAGAGACAGATTCCCCAATAATAATTTGCAGTTCTGGATTTAGCCATGCCTGAAGGTATCTACCCCCAGACTTTTAAATTTTGTCAAGTAATATTTCCCATTGTTGTTTAATTCAGTTTAAGTTGGGATGTGCTATTTGCAACAAAAATTCTTAACTAATACCCCTAACATTCATTTATTCACTCACTCATTTGACAAGTGTTTATAGGGCATCTACTATGAGCCAAGTTCTATTACTAGGCACAAAAATATCTTCATTCTACCCAGACACTGGGGCAGGATCAGTCCCATGGCTTAGGCATCAAGATGGAAAAATAAATTTTCAATAAACATTAATGCTCATCATTCAAAAATAAAGGTAACATTTGCCTTCCTTGCCTCTAGCTCCAAGTCTACAATGCCAAACAAGATCTTTGGTGGCTGTCTTATACACGGCCCTTTAATTATAGCTCTTTCTCTAGATGAGTCTTATGTGATAAATACCCAAATAAATTCAATGATTCCTCAGACCTTTACTGAGCACCACCTGTACACAAGGTCTTGAGTTAAATCTATGAACCCATAAGACAAGGCCTTTTCCAGGTACCTCTCCCAGAGAAAATTAAATTGGCTCATTGCAAGGTATAACAAGCAGGGTGAACTCAGCGATAAGGGGGGCTATTCCTAGAGACAAGAGATCACCTCTTCAGGGAACTAGAAGGGAGGGGGAGGGTTGACTTCATGAATTCAAGGCTACTGAGATGGCAGTCCGGGTTGTAGGCCATGGCTAGACTACTGCTAGGTATGCTGGGGTGGGGGTAGGACCTGAGCCTGATTTCAGCTCTGCGCGTGACCAGCAGTGTGACCTCGGCAAGTCATTTTTGTTTTACATCTATAAAACCAGAATGTTGGATGAATTCATTGTTCTGGTCCCTTTCAACATTTTGTATCTTTGTTAATCTACAATCTTTAGGTGGTACAAAATTCATTCAGATCCACAATCCTTATTCCGCCATTTTAGAATCCAGAAAGTTTCAGAAACCAAAAGATTTTTTTTGAAACTTATTTGGCAGCAAAACTTGGCATGAACTTACATGAAGCTATTTATAATCTTTATTATCCCACTTAGTGTGAATATTCATATATTTTGCCATAATAATATTAAAGGATTTGCTTACAGGGTGCTGAGCCAGACTCCACCGGGAATGTTCTGTAATATACAGAATAGGCACCATATTGCCTTTCTAAAATTAAAAAACAAAACAAAACTGAATTCCCCAAAATTTCTGGCCCCAGTAATTCTGAGTAAGGTTTTATAGGCCTGGGCTAAGATCACTGTGTCTGCAGCCAACGCAACTGCAAAGATCTCCTGAAGAAGCTACTTGTCTCTCTAGCTTGTCTACACTCCACCTTTCTCATCCATAACTTGAATTCTCCCAATCTTCTTTCCCTGGATATAATTGTCCCCTTTCTCTAAAATCCTACCTATGCTGGATATCCTTTGTCCAGATAGTGGTTCTAGCTGGAACTGTTTCTGGTTGCACCTATTTTTCATGAAAATATTTCCTCTCCTTTGGGGCCGTGTTCTCTGCAAAGGATCAGGGGCTAACCTAATAAAGTAAGTCATCTAAGGAGCAGATATGTGTATTAGTTACCCTCCATGGACAAGACGTCAGCATTTGTAACAGACATATATATTTTTCACTTTTTATTTTTTAATGTGATAAAATACACATAACAAATTTACCATTTAAACCATTTTTAAGTGTACAATTCAGTAGTGTTGAGGATATTCACATTGTTGTGCAACTAATCTCCAGAACTTTTTCATACCCATTAAAGAACTCCCGTTCCCTCTTTCCCAGTCCCTGGCAACTACTATTCTACTTGCTGTCTCTATGAGGTTCCTACTGTAGCTAGACTACTGTAGGTACCTCGTGTACGTGGAATTATACAGTATGGTGGTTTTCTTTTCTTTTCTTTTTTGTGATTGGCTTATTTCACTCAGCATAATGTCTCCTCAAGTTTCACCCATATTGTATCATGTGTCAGAATTTTCTTTTTAAGCCTGAATAATATTCCACTGTATGTATACACCACATTTCCTCATCCATCCATCAATGGGCATTTGGGTTGTTTCCACCTTTCTGCTATGAACTTGGCTGTTCTATAACATATATTTTTAAACTTCTTAATTTGCACCCCCTTATGGGTAGAGGTTTTTGATTCCTCCTCTCTCTGCCATTATAGCCCCAGAGAGAAGGAGAAAACAATACTGTCTTGGGTAGAAGGAGTTTCCTCAGAAAGATGAAAGAGGAAGGCAGTGTCTATCTGTTCTGCCCCATGGATTTTAGAAAGAAGAAGGAGAAAACTCATCCCATCATCCACAAGAGAGATGATATTTGGGAAGTAAGTAATAGGGGCAGGGGCTCTCTGGGACAAAAATCCAAGTGGGCAGACATGTTAGATTCCAGAGGGTGAGGTTTGGAACATTGGCCATGCCATGGGAATGCTTCCCTGGGCTTACCAGGAGATGACCAGGACAGCCCACTTCCAAAGTGTTTGGGCAGTGGTGCAGCAGCCACGAACAATGACTGGATAGATGAGCCTGACATGGGGCAAAAGATGCTTTGAGGGCTCATGGGTGAGTGGAAGCCTGAAGTTAGAATGAAGAAGTCCCATGAATGGGAACTTTACAACCAAAGCAAATAACCAAGCCATAGACTCCAGCAGTATCCCTACAAGACCCAAAATATCCCTATAAGACCAGAAGGCGCAGGTCACTGTTGTGGACCAGAGTACACACATTGTCAAAAGGATCAGGCCATCCCATGGGTATTCAAAGCCCCATCGCTCCACTGCCATAAAGACGAATAGTCACTGCCCCGCTCCCCCAGAGCCATAAAACACCTTAGAGAGGGTGGGAGGGGCAGAGTGGTCACTAAGGACTCTCTCCCGCTCTCCCCCCCCCCCTCTCTCCCTGACTCCCCTTCCACCCCACCATGTGAGGATACAATGAAAAAATGATTGTCTGCAACTCGGAAGTGGATCCTCATCAGAACCCAACCACGCTGGCACCCTGGTTTCAGACTTCCAGCCTCCAGAACTGGGAGAAATAAATTTCTGTTGTTTATAAGCCACCCAGTTGATGGTACTTTGTTATAGCAGCCAAACTAAGACACATAATTTTAGAGAGATAAGGAGCAGCTTGGAGCAGAGATGGGGACAGTATTGGACAATGTAGGGGAAGGTCTCTCTGAGAGCCACACTTGATTTGCTGTCCTGATGTTGAATAGAGGCAAACCATAAAAAGATCGGCAAAAAAGATGATGCCAGCAGAGGGAACAGCAAGCGCCAAAGCCCTGAGGGGGAAACAGGCTTTCTGTTTGAGGCTCAGGCAGTGGATCTGGTGGTGAATGCAGAGGAAAGGGGTAAGAGGGGTGAGGTCAAGAGATGAAATCACAGAAGTCGGCAGGGTTACAGCTGCACCTTCCAGTTTAGCGGCCATGGCCACAGAAGGCTATTCTACATTAAACTCAAACTTAACATTAAAATTAAGCAAACTTACATTAAAATTAAGCATAATTGAAAATTCAGTTCCTCAGTCCCACTAGCCAGATTTCAAGTGCTCAACAGCCACATGTGGCTCGTGGCTACCATAAGGGACCACATAATTGAGAACATTATTGTAGATGTAGAAAGTTCTATTGGTCAGCACTGGCCATGGAACAAATAAGAAGTAAGCCAGGGTTCAAGGTCAAACCATGTACTCTTGGCTTTGGTTCTTTATTAAATCCCTTGAGGTCCAGTTTTCTCCAGACTTAAATGAGGTTCTTCCACCCCAACAGTGGGTCCAAATCATCCACGGCAAGATGCCAAGTCCATGAGCAGCTGAACTGGGGTCTTACCCAGAGGGCATGTTCAGGACCTCATCCATGGTAACTGGCAGCAAAGAGGCCTGTTTAACTGACATCTTTGCAACCTGATTTATGCTGCCAATTTGGGGCTCCCTGATGTGAAAAAAGAACAGAGCGTGGCTACTATTTCAGGGCAACACAAAAAAAGGAAATTGCTACAATTAGCCAAAGCTGATTTCTATTAACATATTTTCTTCCTTGGCGCATAACATCTGTTGGTGTGGAAACAGTCACTCAGTCTTATCCCATCAGGACGAGAGGCGTGGGCAGCAAACCAGGCAGGTCCATGGGGGAGCCCAATGTCAGCCAACACAAAGTCAAAGAGGGGCTAAATAATAGCCCCTGAGGAACTGGGCAAGTCACCAGCAATTAGTTTTTAGGAAGGATACATAGAAAAATGCTTCCTTGCACAAGCTGGGAGGCTGCAGACGGAGTTAGTGAGACTTGTGTTGTCAGTATGACATCTTCACAAGCTCCCTAACCTCTGGGGCAGTTACTTACCCATGCTCATCTGAGAAATGGGGATGATGACACCCACCTGATGGGTTGGGGCTGAAAGTGAAATTACATGAAATATTCTCTGTAAACACTTGGAATACAGTAGGTGCTCAGTAAATGTTGGCCAAACTCTTGATAGAAAAGAGTTTTGGAAGAGGAAGAGAGGTGGGCTAAGGGATGTTTGATTAGCATTCAGGCTCGCTCCAATCCTGGGCTGTTACTCATCCATCCATCCATCCATCCATCCATTCATTCATTCATTCAACAAATATTCATTCTGTGAATTGGCTCTATGGCCTTGGATCACCGCCTTAAACAGCCTGCCCCCCTGATTCATACCTGGGACTCAGCAAGTCCACAGAGCCCATCTCTATTATACCTTCCAGGTCTGCCCTCCTAACAAAGTTTGCAGCTGCCCTGGAAGGCCTGACCCATTTGGGTTCGAATGTGGAGGATTAGCAAAGTATCAAGACCCAGATCCTGCAATCTGGGATTTGGAAGGATCTTTAAAGATCTTTTGGGCCAGCTCTCAACTGATCACAGGAATCCTGTTCCAGCCTTGCTGACATAAAGCATCCGGCTTGCCTGGACCCTTCCACAAGCATGCTCTCACTACCTCACGGAGCAGCCTCTTCTATTTTCAGAGCGCTCTAATATTGGGAGGCGCTTGTCTCTAAGTGGAGTGTATATAAATTCTAGGTTAATATCCCTCTTAAAATGTGGCACCCAGCATAGAACACAGTTCTCAGTTTCCATATCTATAAATGAGCATGAGATACCTGCTTCTCCTTCCTGGTGATAGGAATTAAGAGCAATAACATAGGTAGTGGGATACATAGTAGGTGTCTAATAGGTGTTTGTTTCCTCTCTTCAAAGTAGGGCTGGCACAGGTGGAGCACCACGGGCCCCTCTAGTTCTGGCCCCTAGACTGTTCTTCTGTTTCAGTGGGGCCTGAGATGGAGCTAACATGTCCTCAGCAGGCTTGGAGGACTCTTATGTGTGAAGTAGAGGTTCGCATCAGCCATCACAATAAGACCAAAAAGGATGACACAGCTTCAGGGTAGATTTCTCCCACCACCCACCTCACTTCCTGCCTTACAGGTAAAGCCAGGAACTGCTCAACATCACGGCCTCCCTGAAAAACCACCTCTGTGTGCGAGGTGTGCTGGGGCTGTGCAGACCTGTTGGTTCTCACAGATGGCGAATGGCCCATATAGATGCATGAAGACGATGGACAGGCTGTGGGAGTGTGTGACAACAGGGGAGTCTGGCTCTGCCTCTTGGTGCCCTGGCCCCGCTCCCCACTGTTGGCTGTAGAGGCCTTTGGCCCTTAGACCATCTTCAACCAACTGCTGGTGGTGCAGCTGGGAAGAACCAGTGTCCTCTCAGACATATAGCTTTCTGCCCTGTCCCCCACCCCACCTTCTTCCATTTTGCCTATTTTTCTGGTGTTTTAATCCATCTACTCACTTCCCAGCGTGGTCTCAGATCTCTCTGTCACTAAAGGGAAAGAAAAGATTTGATACAATAGGGAGCCATGGGGAGTTGGATTTAAAAACAGCCAAAGGTAAAATGTAGAGAGAGGAGGGGCCATCATGAATATTTTTGGAGGGGAGGTGGTTCTGGCATTCCTTGTACCACCACAAAGCTATACTGTCACACTGCTGTGAGGAGCTTCATTGGGTCAATGGCTGTCTGGGACCTTAGCTGGGACTCTGAGTGATTCAACGGATTTCTCATCTAAGAGCCTGGCCTCCCTGCCCTGAGCTTCTTTGCACAGTTGACCTTTGTCTAGGGAGCTGGGGCAGGTGGCAAACTGGGCCTTGGAAGTGATTAGAATATCACTTCCTGCAGCTGATATACCCCATAGGAATAAGCCAGGAAAGGGGTGCTTGCATCAGGTCAGTCAGCTTTCCCAGGAAGGGCTCTGGGCATGTCCCAGCACACCCCTGGCCCCAGACTGGATAATGCTGTTATGAGTATGAGACCCCAAAGCACGAGGCCAGCCTCGTGTATTACCTGTTGGTTAAAATACTGGGTGTATTTCTTTCCACAGTTCTCAGGAAGTCTGAATACTCACCGAGAGTGCCTGGTAGGTTGGTGCCACAGGTTGGTTTGTCTTGGTTGGCGTGGCCCTGGAAGTACAGGCCAGCCCTAGGAGAATAAACTTATATGTCAGTCCCAAGAGCCTGAATGGACTACATTGTGATGTCACACCACGGGGGTGGCCCCCACAAGGCCTGCTGTCACTGCTGGTGTTAGGGAACAGGGAGCCCCTCCTAAATGAATGAAGATGTGGAGAAGGAATGAGGGGTGTCTGCCCTGCTAGAGACCATCAGCCTGGGAGAAACCACCGCAATGCTATGCGTTCCTACCCCCACCTGGCCTGAGTCAACGCTGTTGAACCAAGCCCATCTTGTAAATAGTTTTCCCATACAAATTAACTGAAGAGGGACCCCAACACTTAACTATTCCCTTTGCACATTTTCTATGATTGATTTAAAAGTCCAGGGCAGACCCCTGACTTTTCCCCTATTGCCCACCTGGTGTGTTCATAGGGCTCCCAAAAGAGTTTAAATATTAGCTGAGGAAAACAAACAGGAACATAAATCTCCCCCACCCCCTCTCTGACACTAGTCAAATCCAACACAGCCGTCTTTCAGGTTATCTTCTATAGTATATATATATGCCTGTGCTGCTTTCTATTGGAGGTCATTGGTAATTAGGTAGGTACAACTTATATGTAATAAACCCCAAAAGAAAAGAAATACTCACAAAAAAGGCCAAAGGCTTAAAGTTTCCTAGAGGCGCCTTCCCCTTTCTATTCTGGTGCTTCGGGTTGGGAGTAGGAAGCATTCTAACTAGCTTGCCTTGGAAACTGTCCTAAATTTTAGAGTCTAGAGTAGTGTTTTTCAAACTTTAGGGTACATTCAAATCACTTGGAGGGCTTGTAAAAATACAGAATCCTGGGCCTCAGCCTCAGATTCCTGATTCAGTAGGTCTGGGGTAGGACCCAAGGGTTTGCGTTTCTAACAAGTTCCCAGGTGACGCTGCTGCTACTCACTGTGAGAACCATTGCTCGAAAATATAAGGGGTGTGATCTTAAAATAGCGCTGCCAGCTAATAGCAGTGTTCAGGCGTTTCTGGAGGAAAAACAGGAGCTATACCTTTGGGGCTAAACTAGCTGAGCCCTCTGGGTTCACCCAACCTGCTTTATTGAGGATGTGCTCATTGCCAGGGTTGAGCTGTGTTGTCTGTGCCCTCTTGGCTTTACCACTCCAGTGTTCAAAGGTAGACTGACTTTCTACTGCTAGCACCTGCGTCTCTCTGCTGGGATTCTGTCTCCAGCTGCTGGAGCCCACCCTACCTGCAGATGGTATAGATGCAAGACCAAGAAGTAAAGTCTCCCCAGGAACATCCGTAAGTGATGATTGTTAGCAGATGATGGATAAATACCCCAACTCCCTCCCTCTCGGTGTGGTAACTTAGAGGTATGCCCTGTGCCATCTTCCAGAGGTCCCCACAGGACCAAGCCTTAGCTGCCCACAGTGGTAACTGGCTTGATAACACACCTTATCTTGCTGCCTCCTGCTCCGGGCTCCCTTCCCCCACTATCCTATCAGAGTTTCCTGGGATCACCCCCTCAATAAATGACTTGCACTTAAATCCTCATGTCAGGGTCTGCTTTGGGGGAACACAGACTAAGACGTCATGAATAGGAATGGTTTTTGTCCTTGATAAGTTCACATTTAGAGGGGGAAAGATGTATAACATGGCTTTGTACAATTAGGAATTCCTGGGAACTGCTGGTGAGCGCCCGGGCTCGGGGCAGATGGAGGTGTTCTGGTGGTTGCTCTTTGGAGGGTCCTCAAAGGCGCCTTGAGGAAATGCAGGAGCTCAGCTGATGCTATCATGGGGAGGCCAGCAGGGAGAAGGGGCCTGGCAACCTGGCCCAAAGGCCTTTTCTTCCACACAGGGAGGCCTGAATGCGGTAAGCGCAGCGCATTGATTTGCTATGCAAATTCCTCCTGCCTGCCACCTCCCTGGACAACTCCTCCTGAGATACGAATATTGAGGTGGACCCGGCACCACATAAAATATGACTCTTGTTAGGTTTAAGGGGCTGTAGGATGCTTGGAGAGGGGTTGATAAGGGTCTCTGTTGGCCTGATAGGATTAATAAGATTTCCTACGTACCCAGCCTCACACCTTCAGTATGGCAGGGTTAATCCCATTCCTCCATTGCTGGCAAATAGGCCATAGTTCTCCCAGCTCCTCCCACATACGCCTCTGCGTCATCAGCAGTCCTCCCAGAGCCCCTTCACACAAACATACAATCCAAATGACAACACTGTACAACGCATCAAATTACTCCTCAAATCAAGTTCCCTCCCCTCTTCAATCTGAACCATCACGTATAGAAATTCTGGAACTGCCAAGCAGCCAATCGCTACTTGGTTGGCCTCTTTCACAGATCATTGTTAGGGGACAGGGCACTCCAGAGTTCTTCTTTCCTCACATTTCAACTTGGTTAGAAGGAGAATGGAGCCTATTGTACTGGAGCATTGTGTCAATAACAGAATTAACCTTTTCAGCGTTACTCAGGACTCAAAAAATGATTGGCTACAAACCAGCCACTAGCTCTGCCTTTAAACAAAAGGATCAAATACAAGAAGGGGCCCAATTCTGAGATCTCAGCATAAAGCTAAGAAATGTAAAAAGCTTGCCTTCAAAGATAGCAGTCTCAATGTTTTATGCTCTGAAAGCCACAAAAATGCCTTTGACCCAATCATTTTGCTTCTGTGATTTATTTAAAGGAAATAATCTAAAATATTTATTTAGAAATGGTGTCTCTAAATAAATATTTGAAATTTATGCACTTGTGTTATTTTCAGTGTTATTTAGAATTGTGGGAAACTGGAAATAATTTAAAGTCTAATAGAGGAATGATTAAATAAATTGAGAATACCCTTGTTGGAATATTAGGAACCATTAATGTAATTGTTACGAAGACCACAGGGTAACAGAAGAATGCTAAGATTAAGGGTAAATTTAAAAACCAGAGAATACAGATAATTACAACTATGAAAACACTTGCCTGTGAAAAATGCTCAACATCATTAATGATCAGGGAAACGCAAAAGAAAACCACCCACACTCACAAGAATGGCTAAAATAAAAAACAGCACTGATACTGTGTGTTGTCAAAGACGTGGAGTAAACTGAACTCTCATAAACTGAGAAATGGTACAACCACTTTGGAAAATTATTTGATAGTTTTATATAAAGTTAAACATCCAGATCTACTCTATGACCCAGCAACTCCACTCCTAGGTACTTACCTAAGAGAAAGAAAACATCTCCAGCTATTGTACAAGAATGTACATAGCTGCTTTATTCATAATAGCCGCAAACCAGAAGCAACCCAAATGTTCATTAACAGGTGAATGAATAAACGAATTCTTGTATATTCTTTTCTTTTCTTGTATATTCTTATAATGGAATATTAGTCAGCAAGGAAAAGGAACAAACTGCTGGTTCATACATTATAATATGATAAAGCTCAAAAACACACCAATCAACAGAGGCCAACGACAAAAGAGTACACACTTGATTCCATTTCTATGAAGATCTGGAATAGGCAAAACTACTCCAAGGCTGCAGAAATAAGTTCAGTAATTACCTGGAGGAGCCAGGGGGGACAAGAGAATTTTGCGGGGTAAAGGAAATATTCTAGATCTTTAGCATAGTGGTGCTTACTTGGGTGCACACATTTGTCTAATTCACACCTAAAATGTGTGAATTTTAAAGCAAGTAAATTATACCACAATAAAGGTGAGAGTAGAGATATATATGTGTTTCAGTGTGTGTATTTGTGGTGTGTGTATATATGACATCTAATACACATATATATACATTCACATATTTATACATTCAAATATACACACATGCATACATTACTTGCTTAGGGGTAAAATCCAGAAGGAAATATATTAAAATGCGGAAAGTGGTTGTGCTTCACAAATGAGATTATAGATGACTTTGTTCCTCAGATTTACCAAAATTTTACCTGTATGCTTCTTTTTTAATGATAGAATATTAAATGTTCACTTTGTTAAAAAATAACACCAACTGGAGGCAAACCCTTATGGTGGTCTACAACACACGAGGTTTTTATTGCATGTTTGTGTGATGAAGTTTTATGGATTTTTTCCCCTGGGCACCGACCAGTCTAAATCTTCAAGCCAGGCTCAAATCTCACATTTGCTATTAAGTCATCCATAATGTCTTTGCTGGAAACCAATACTGTCTAGTATAATCCACCATCTTTTCACACATTGTTTCTCTTTAAGCACATCATGTGCTCACCAAGGGCTGGAATAATATCTTTTTTTATTTTTTAAGATTTTATTGGGGAAGGGGAACGGTGTGTATTTCCAGGACTTTATTGGGGGAACAGTGTGTTTTACCCAGGACCCATCAGCTCCAAGTCAAGTCGTTGTCCTTCAATCTTCGTTGTGGAGGGTGCAGCTCAGCTCCAAGTCCAGTTGCCATTTTCAATCTAGTTGCGGGGGGTGCAGCCCACCATCCCATGAGGGAGTCAAACCGGCAAACCCACTGCTCAGAGCTCGCGCTGTAACCAACTGAGCCATCCGGCGCCCCTGGAATAGTATCTTTTTTCTTTGTATTCCCAATAGCCCCTAGCACTGAAGGGTCGTTATATATAATGACACAGGCTGTGCACTGCACAAACTTCATGCAATGACAAAAATGGCTCCCCTGCTGCATGGATAGTGTCCTCTGGAGTTGTATAAACATGAGTAGTTCTTGGTCAGAGTCCCTGTCCCACCGTTTTCTAGTTTTGTGGACTTGAGGAAGTTAACTCTTGAACCTGTTTCCTTATGTAATAGGGTTGTTGAGATAATTGAATTGAGATAGTGTCTGTTCAAAGCCCTCTGCAAACTAGAACACATTCTACAATGTTAGCTGTGATGTTTCTTATAAAAATCTGGTCCCTGCTTTTCTTTACCACTTACTTCCTCACCCGCTTTCACTCAGTTCCCTAAAATTGTCAAACATGCTCCTGCCTCAGGGCCTTTGCACATGTTATTCCGGCTGCCTAGAAGACCATTGCGCCCACATTTTCCCTCAGCTGGTGTCTTCAGGTGATTCCAATTTTCGTTCCAGTATCATCACTTGAGGCTTTACCCAAGCATCCTAAAATAGCCTCCTCCCCACTATTATTTTCTGTCTCATCACCCTGTGTTATAGTACTTGAAATTATTTTGTTTAATGCTGAATGTCCACCTCTCATCCCAAAACTCTTTGTGTAGAAGGTGTATGTCTGTTTTGTTCACTGCTCTATCTCCAGCCCCTGGAGCATACTAGGTACTCAAAAATCATTTATGGAATGAATGCAAAATACTTATTGATAACTAGGTGACACACTGTATTTATTCAGTTCAGTCTGCCAACTGTTTTCCAAAAACAAGAGACTCTGAGGTAACCATAGCTTGTCCCCACCTCTGCTGAGAATGGGAACCCACGGCAGTGGCTGAAGGAATCTGCCCAAGACGTTCTTGGCAGCCACGGGTCCAAACATTTGCCACTGATGCTGTGCTGGGTAAGGCTCCAAGTCAGCCACCATGTGGTGAGGACCTCGGGAATAAGGAGCGCATTGTGCTGCTTACAGGGATGCAGGGTTCTGAAAAGAGCCCGGGAAAGTATGTCCCTCCGGCTGGACACACCTCTCCCAGCCAGGTGCTTTGTTCCTGTCTCTTTTCCTCCTTTCTTTTTCCAACTGTGAGCAAGGAAATCAGGCCAATCAGCCTTACCTTTGTTCCTTGCAGCTCTCAATGTGGGATTTCTTTAACGTTCTAGTGCCACAGAAGCCCTGCCAGCGCCACAGTGGAATTTTCTAATCCATGCCAAAGATGGAGCTCATTAATTTTCCTGCCTCAAAGAAAGAAAACACTTCTTTAAGAACTGGTGTATTTAATGTTCTGCTGAAGGAGAGCAAGGCCTCCCTGCAAGGAAGATTAATCTAGGTTTGTAGGTGGGTCATTCAGGGAAATCCAAGCACACTGCAAAGGCCTGTGAGGCCCCTGGACGTCGTTCACACCAATGGCTGCCCACTGACCGTGGGCTGAGGGCCAGGGATAAAGGTGCTCAGAGACTTGAACAGAGGCAGGAATGCACCCCAACATACCCCTACAGTGCCCACCAAGTACATTTCCAGAAAGTTCTTTTGCCCTCTCTCTTCCGTCCTCTTCTGAAATGTGAATGATTCCTAGAGGGGTCACAGCTGAGGCCCTGCTTTTCAGACTAGTAAACATCTGGGCCATCTCCAGAGCCTGGAGCTGACTCCGTCAGGTAAATACAAATGCACAGTGGTGTATTTACCACTTTATTTTATAGTAAACACTTCATTTAATATTAAAACAAACAATGTGTGTTTATTAATAGAAAATAGTATAGGAGGGAAAAAGTGAAAAAGTCACACGAGGGGCTTGGGACTTCAGGTGATTTTCTACATTTTTCTTGATACTTTTTCCTGTGTTATCTGTGTTATGTATTCATATACATTACTCTTATGTCATAAAAATAACAATGAAATGGTTTCCATTTTTAGAAAATCTGCCTTTGTAGATATATTTTAGAGAAGGCAAAAATTACACAGATCTTTAATTTAAACCTTAGCTCCTTCTTGATACAGATGGTTTAGAGGCCAGAGCCCTCCATCTTCACTATCTACCTTCACTCTCCCCTGCCATTAGAGGCAGTTTGGTGAAAATGTTTAAGAGGCATTGCATGGTAAGTTTGCAAAACTTTAGTGTGACAATCTCTCTCTCTCTCTCTCTCTCTCTCTCTCTCTCTCTCTCTCTTTCTCACACACACACACACACACACACACACACCCCTCAGATGTCACCTAGAAATGTGAGTCTATGGACTCACAGTGAAATGACACTTGAAGAAGCAATGAAAGTTGCTTAAATTAAAACAGCTAACTAAATTCTGTCCCAGCCTGGATTTTACAAACCACAGCAACCTTTAGCAGTCTGAAGAAGAGTGTCAATAGGGCTACAGGCTAAGTTTGGAAAGTTCTCATCTTTCCAAATCTAATTTTTCTGCAGCACACATTCAGATCAGAGGCTGGAGGGTTGTGTGAGCCAAGGTAGTCTGCTTGATCTATCAGCTGGTTGTAGGGCCTGCCAGACCAAAGACAGAGAGCTAAACTCAATCTTCCTAGCAGCCCTTTCCTGATTTTATTATTTCTTTTTTGCTTCTGGTTTGAAGACCTTCTTCAAAACTCTCACTAATGATTTTTGTTTTTTTTTTATAGCTGATTAACAGAGTTTGAGAAGAGCTACACAGTGGCTGAGGAAAAGATGTGAAAGAAAGCTTTAAGGAGCTGCAGTTTTTAAGTCTGGAGTGAAGAATACAGAGAAGGGGATAAAATAATGATTTTTACATGCGAGGCACTTACTAATCAACACACACACACCCTGTGAACACTTAACAGAGCACACAGTAAAATAGGAGTGATTTAAGATAGACATAAGAAAGGACTTCCCAAAGCTAAAAGCAGCTCATTGTAGAACTAGAAAGCACAGGGAATGCAGAAGAAAAAAGGTAAGATTCAGGCCTTTTACAAGTTTTTATCATTGTTGAAGAGTCATAATTCCTATACACAGAATCTGCCAGCAAACTGGTGCCCAGTATGTCAGGACAGCCTCTAAATGAATAAGGTTATGGGGAGAAAATGTATTCAGAGACTTTGTTAAAGAAACAGCTCTGTAGGCTCTTCAAAGGCAGAAGAAACCCAAGTTCAATCAACTTTGTACCTCCACCAATAAGAGGGTGGCTGGCAAACTTAGTGCCCAGTTCCAGAATGAATGACCAAAGTCAGCAATTGAAAAATGGCACAGGAAGAGGATGGCTCAAGGTTGGGGAGAGCGTGCTTTGGACAGAGGCACGGAGTGGGCACAAATGAGTACAGATAGAGCTTGGTGATTGCAGGGGGCACCAAGCTATAGGATTCCACAAAAGACAGGCAAAGAAATGAAGATTTGACCTAAAATGGTAGGTTTTAGGCTCATTAAGGGGAGGCAAGACAAAATGGAAATAGTGGTTTTAGAATGTGAGGTTTACTAAAAGTGAGCAAGATGGATTGGAGAGAGAGAGAGAGAGAGAGAGAGAGAGAGAGAGAGAGAGAGAGAGAGAGAGAGAAGACAGAAAGACAGGTCTTTCATAGTTTCTGAGTACCATTTCACTCTATTTACTCTGGAGCACTTCACCACAGCTGAACTTTAGTGTAATGAATTATTAATTGCTTGCCCCCATCTCTACTTAGCTATAAGCTCACTGAACATAGTGTCCTATTTTTCTTGTTCTCTGTTGAATTCTTAGCACCTAGCCTAGACCCTAGTGTGCATCAATGCTCCATAAATATTTATTGAATAAATGAATAAAGTAGAAAAACCAGGAATCAGGAACAAAGTTCTGGAGTCCCAAGCTCTTTAGCACTGGTAATCTTAGAGAAGAGTGAAGATTTCTAACTAGCTAGGCTAGTTAAGGATGCTTTCCGCTCACCTACAAAAGATGAAGCCCCATTGTGCCTTCTAACTGAATAGCCCTCGGATTTTGTTCTAAGATGTCCAGTGTGAGGCATCCAGCCCTGCCAGGTTGACCTTAGGGCCGTGAAGTGTTTATCATGACTGATACTTCCCATCTGAGACAGAGGGGTATCATTCCAGAATTCCTAGGACAATATAGCTGGGCAGCACAACTGGACAGTGTCTATAGTTCAATTAAAACATTTTGACAACTTACCAAGTGCTCACTGTTATCTAAGGAGTAGGCTAAAGGGGAGACTCATGGAGCCTTGGAAGATCAATGGAAAGGAGAAACATTTCATTAACTACCATGTTTCCCCGAAAATAAGATTGGGTCTTATATTAATTTTTGCTCCAAAAGACGCATTAGGGCTTATGTTCAGGGGCTGTCATCCTGAAAAAAATCATGCTAGGGCTTATTTTCCAGTTAGATCTTATTTTTGGGGAAACACGGTATGGTCATTTGCCCATTGGCTTTTTCGTGGGGAAAGCAGAGAGAAGAATCGTGGAAAGATGCTGTTTTTGGAGTCTCCAAAGCTTATTTAACTTTATCATTTATACGTATGAAGTCTTAACCTACTGTACTTCTCTGAACATTGGCTGCCTCACCTGTAAACTGAGGGTAATGATGATAATACTTCTCTCTCGTGAGTTCTATTAAGGATCATTTGCAAAGCACTCTAGAAAGAGGAAAGTGCCAGACAAACATCAACAATCTATTTTTCCTCCTTTTTTTCTTTGGGGACTCATAGCCAGCCACTGGATCAATCCTCATTTTTGCAAAAACTCCTATATCTAAGCTCACTTTCCAATATCACCCACATGGCAAATCAAACATTCTTACCCAAGTTATCTTATGCTACCACCAGCAACCATAAAAATTGGTAATTTGGATTCATACTTATCTTCTATTTCCTTTGTGTAAGTTTTATTTTTCTTTAGACAGTTACTATTATATAACCTATCTATACGAATTTTTCTTTAAGTGTATAACAATATTGCTCTGATTTTTAGTAACACTACTGCAGAATTTACTACTGGCATATCATAGGTTGTCTGCTCTAGATTTTGCAAAAGTATACAATAAATGTGCTGGTTGTAGAGTAGAAGGATCTACATTCTGTTTTAAAACTTTTAAACCCTAACTTTGTATTCAAAGGAGCTCAAAAGACCCTACATTCATTCATTCAAGAAATATTTATGAGTTTTGGACCAATGCTATTGGTGCCCTGTTTACATCCCCTCTGTCATTACTGTGCATATCAACAACCATTGATTGCAAACACCAGCAACCTTCTTCCTCAGGGCTTTTTCTCTGGGGTGTGGGCTGGAAATGCCAGGAGCAGCCTTCAACCAGTGATGGATAGGAGTTGGTGAATAAGTACTCCAGCATCCTCGTTTCTCAGTTTGGGTAACTCTGAAGCATACGCTACACCGTCTTCTACAGTTTCTCAATGAATTAGAGTTCAGCTGCTCACAGCGGAAACTTGATGATACACTATTCATTGGCTGTCTTCCATTCCTTGTCTCATATCTCCACTTCCTTCCTGGTAATTCCTGGGATCGCCTTCCAAATAAATTTGTTTCACTCAAGTCTTTTTCTCAAAGTCTTCTTTGAGAAACATAAGATGAATTTTAACCAGAATCAAGGCATTGATCAAGGTGTTCAGGGAACATAATGATGCATGAGATAGAGCCACTGACCCCGAGTCCAGTCAGACAGGGAGTGAGATGTGTGCAAAAATGTCAACATGAATATGTACAATATTTCATTTTTTAAAATCCTGTTGTGCTTCTCTCTCTCTCTCTCTCTTCACTCCACTCCAGATAACTATTATATTCAGTGGTGTGGAGGAGCCAGCTGGCTCATAAGCACCAATTGTTATATTTTTAGGACTTTTTCAAGTATTAATAGTTCATGAAAACATGGTCATTATTAAAAATTTAATGATATAAATTTACAATGAAATAGATTATGTTAAAAACAAAAGTGATATATTTGAGGAACCTCCATTTTGTTTTCCATAGTGGCTGTACCAATTTACATTCCCACCCACAGTGTATGAGGGTTCCTTTTTCTCTACAGCCT
The DNA here is from genome assembly GCF_004115265.2 of Rhinolophus ferrumequinum. Classification (NCBI taxonomy): domain Eukaryota; kingdom Metazoa; phylum Chordata; class Mammalia; order Chiroptera; family Rhinolophidae; genus Rhinolophus; species Rhinolophus ferrumequinum. The sequence goes on along the minus strand of NC_046306.1, from coordinate 38,072,865 downwards.
CTCCCACACTTGTTATTATTTGTCTTGTTGATGATAGCCATTCTAACAGGTGTGAGGTGGTATCTCATTGTGGTTTTTGATCTGCATTTCCCTAATATCTAGTGAAGTTGAGCATTATTTCATATATCTGTTGGCCATTTATGTCTTTTTTATATTTTTTTTTTTTTAAAGATTATTATTAGGGAAGGGGAACAGGACTTTATTGGGGAACAGTGTGTACTTCCAGGACTTTTTCCAAGTCAAGTTGTTGTCCTTCCAATCTTAGTTGTGGAGGCCACAGCACAGCTTCAGGTCCAGATGCCATTGTTAGTTGCAGGGGGGGCAGCCCACCATCCCTTGCGGGAGTCGAGGAGTCGAATCGGCAACCTTGTGGTTGAGAGCCCACTGGCCCATGTGGGAATAGAACCAGCAGCCTTCAGTGTTAGGAGCACAGAGCTCCAACCGCCTGAACCTGACCCACTGGGCCAGCCTATATGTCTTCTTGAGAGAAGTGTCTGTTCAGGTCATCTGACCATTTTTTAATAGGATTGTTTTTTGTTGTTGTTGAGTTGTACAAGTTCTTTACAGACTTTGGATATCAGCCCCTTATCTGAGGCATTGTTTGCAAATATCTTCTCCCATTCGGTTGGTTGCCTCTTTGTTTTCTCTTTTTTGTTGTGTTGTTGTTTTGTTTTTTGTTTTATTTAAATTAAAGTTTATTGGGGTGACAATTGTTAGTAAAGTTATATAGATTTCAGGTGTACAATTCTGTATTACATCATCTATACATCCCATTGTGTGTTCACCACCCAGAGTCAGTTCTCCTTCCATCACCATGTATTTGATCCCCTTTACCTTCATCTACCACCTCCCTCCCCCCTTACCCTCTGGTAACCACTAAACTATTGTCTGTGTCTATGAGTTTTTGTTTCTCATCTGTTTGTCTTGTTCTTTTGCTGTTTTTTGTTTATATACCACATATCAATGAAATCATATAGTTTTCTGCTTTTTCTGTTTGACTTATTTCACTTAGCATTATCTCAGATCCATCCATGTTGTCACAAATGGTCCTATTTTATCTTTTCTTACCGCTGAATAGTATTCCATTGTGTATATATACCACAACTTCTTTATCCATTCATCTATCGAAGGACATTTTGGTTGTTTCCATGTCTTGGCCACCGTAAACAAAGCTGCAATGAACATTGGAGCACATTTGTCTTTATGTATAAACGTTTTCAGTAGATACCCAGGGGAGGGATTGCTGGGTTATATGGTAATTCTATTCTTAATTTTTTGAGGAACCTCCACACTGCCTTCCATAGCAGCTGCACCAGTCTGCATTCCCACCAACAGTGTATGAGGGTTCCTTTTTCTCCACAACCTCTCCAACACTTGTTATTATTTGTCTTGTTGATGAAAGCCATTCTGACTGGGGTGAGGTGATATCTCATTGAGGTTTTTATTTGCATTTCTCTGATGATTAGTGATGTTGAGCATTTTTTCATATGTCTATTTGCCATTTGTATGTCCTCTTTGGAGAAATGTCTCTTCAGGTCCTCTGCCCATTTTTCAACTGAGTTGTTTGTTTTTTTGTTGCTGAGTTGCATGAGTTCCTTGTATATTTTCAATATTAGCCCCTTATCAGAGGCACTGTTTGCAAAAGTCTTCTCCCATTCAGTTGGTTGCCTCTTTATTTTGTCCATCGTTTCTTTTGCTGTGCAGAAGCTTTTAAGTTTGATACAGTCCCATTCATTTATTTTAGATTTTACTTCCCTTGCCTTTGGAGTCAAATTCACGAAATGCTCTTTGAACCCAAGGCCCATAAGTTTAGTACCTATGTTTTCTTCTATGCAGTTTATTGTTTCAGGTCTTATGCTTAAGTCTTTGATACATTTTGAATTAATTTTGGTACATGGTGACAGATAGCAGTCCAGTTTCATTCTTTTTCGCATGGCTTTCCAATTCTGCTAGCACCATTTATTGAAGAGTTTCCTCCATTGCATGTTTTTCACTTCTTTGTCAAAAATTATCTGTCCATATTTATGTGGTTTTATTTCTGGGTTCTCAGTTCTATTCCATTGGTCTATGTGTCTGTTTTTCTGCTAATACCATGCTGTTTTGATTATTGTAGCCCTGTAGTACAAGCTAAAGTCAAGGAGTGTGATACCTCCAGCATTGTTCTTTTTTCTTAAGATTGCTTTGGCTATTCGGGGTCTTTCAGCGTTCCAAACAAATCTGATGATTTTTTGTTCTATTTCTTTAAAAAATGCCTTTGGGATTTTGATGGGGATTGCATTAAATCTGCATATTGCTTTGGGTAATATGGCCTTTTAACTATGTTGATTCTTCCAATCCATGAACACGGAATGTCTTTCCATTTCTTTGTGTCTTCTTCAATTTCTTTTACAAATGTCTTATCGTTTTCAGCATATAAGTCTTTCACATCCTTGCTTAAGTTTATTCCTAGGTATTTTATTCTTTTTGTTGCAACTTGAAAAGGAATTTTTTTTTAAATTTCTTTTTCTGAGATTTCATTGTTAGTATATAGGAATGCAATGGACTTTTGTACGTTCATTTTGTAGCCGGCAACTTTACTGTATTCGTTTTGTTCCTTTACTGTATTCGTTGATAGCGTTTTGGTGGAGTCATTAGGGTTTTCTATATATAGCATCATGTCATCTGCAAAGAATGACAATTTAACTTATTCTTTCCCAATTTGGATGTCTTTTATTTTTTTCTCTTGCCTGATTGCTCTGGCGAGGACTTCCAACACTATGTTGAAAAGCAGAGGTGATAGGGGAAAGCCCTGTTGTGTTACTGAACGTAGAGCAAAGGCCTTCAGTTTTTCACCGTTAAACATGAGATTAGCTGAGGGTTTGTCATATATGGCCTTTATTACTTTAAGGTATTTTCCTTTTATACCTATTATATTAAGTGTTTTAAGCATAAATGGATGCTGTATCTTGTCAAGTGCTTTTTCTGCATCAATTGATATAATCATATGATTTTTGTCCTTTATTTTGTTTATGTGATGTATCACATTGATGGATTTGCGGATGTTGAACCATGCTTGTGCCCCTGGGATGAACCCCAGTTGGTCGTGATGAATAATCTTTTTAATGCATTGTTGCATTGGATTTGCTAGAATTTTGTTTGGGATTTTTGTATCTGTATTCATCAGAGATATAGGTCTGTAGTTTTCTTTTTTTGTGTTGTCCTTACCAGGTTTTGGTATCAGGGTAATGTTGGCCTCATAAAATGAGTTAGGGAGTACTGTCTCTTCAATTTTTTTGGAAGAGTTTGAGTAGGACAGGTATTAGATCCTCTTTGAAGGTTTGGTAGAATTCACTAGTGAAGCCGTCTGGTCCCGGACTTTTGCTTTTGGGAAGGTTTTGGATGACTGATTCAATTTCGTTACTGGTGATCGGTCTGTTTAGATTTTCCTAGGAAAATCTAGGAATACAGCCTAGGAAGGCTATATGTTTCCAAGAACTTGTCCATTTCTTCTAGGTTATTGAATTTGGTGGCATATAGTCCTTTATACTATTCTTGGATGATCCTTTGTATTTCTGTGGCATCCATTATAACTTCCCCGTTTTCATTTCTGATTTTGTTTATTAGTGTCTTTTCTCTTTTTTTTTTTTCCTTTGAATAGATAATTTTTTTTTAAATTTATTTTTAATTTATTGGGGTGACAATTGTTAGTAGAATTACATAGATTTCAGGTGTGCAATTCTGTATCACATCATCCATAAATCACACTGTGTGTTCACCACCCAGAGTCAGCTCCCCTTCCATCACCATACATTTGATCCCCCTCACCCTCATCCCCCACCCCCCAACCCCCTTACGCTCTGGTAACCACCAAATTACGTTCCCCAGATTAATTTTCAAACCCCGTGGCCATCCTGTGGTCACCGACTGCCCTCCAATCCCCTCACCCTCCCCCCCACCCCCCACCCCTCCCGCCCATCTAGCAACCCTCAGTTTTTCCTCATTATCTTAGTGAGTCTAGCCAAGGGTTTGTCAATTTTGTTAATATTTTCAAAGAATCAGCTCTTTGTCACATTAATTTTTTCTATTGTCTTTTTGTTCTCTATTTCATTTAGTTCTGCTCTGATTTTTATTATTTCCTTTTTTCTGCTGACCTTGGGTTTCATTTCTTCTACTTTTTCTAGTTCTTTAATGTGTAACGTGAGGTTATTTATTTGGGATTTTTCTTGTTTCTTGCCATAGGCCTGTAATGATATAAATTTCCCTCTTAAAACTGTTCTCGCTGCATCCCCAAAATTTTGGTAGGATGTATTTTCATTGTCATTTGTTTCTATGTATCTTTTGATCTCTCCTCTAATTTCTTCTTTGACCTGGTCGTTCTTTAAAAGTATGTTGTTTAGTCTCCATGTATTTGTGGTTTTTCCTGCTTTCTTTTTGCAGTTGATATCCAATTTCAAAACCTTGTGATCAGAGAATATGCTTGGTATGATTTCAATCTTCTTAAATTTGCTGAGGCTAGTTTTATGTCCCAATATATGGTCTATCCTTGAGAATGTTCCATGTACACTAGAAAAAAATGTATAGTCTGATGTTTTAGGATGAAGTGCTCTATAAATGTCAGTTATGTCCATTTCATCTAATGTGTCATTTAGGGCTGCTGTTTCGTTATTTTTTTTCTGTTTGGATGATCTATCCATAGCTGTCGATGAGGTGTCTAGGTCCCCTAGTATAATTGTGTTTTGGTCAATTTCTCCCTTTAGTTCTGTTAGTAGTTGCTTGGTATATTTCGGTGCTCCCCGATTGGGGGCATAAATATTGATGACTGTTATGTCTTCTTGTTGTATAGTCTCCTTTACCATTATGAAATGTCCATCTTTGTCTCTTGTTACCCTTTTCACCCTGAAGTCTGAATCATCTGATGGCTACACCTGAGTTTCTCTGGAAAGCATTTGCTTGGAGTGTCAATTTCCACCCTTTCACTTTGAGTCTATGCTTGTCCATGTAGCTGAGATGTGTCTCTTGGAGATAGCATATGGTTGGGTTTAGTTTTTTGATCCAATCTGCTGTTCTGTGCCTTTTTATTTGTGAGTTCCGTCCATTTACATTTAGGGTGATTATTGATATGTGAGGATTTTCTATCATTCTATCTTTAGTTTTCTTGTAAGGCTGTGTCTCCATTGTTTCTCTGCCTGTTTGTTGTTGTCTATTATTTCTGTGTGGTGGTATTCTATGATGTTTCCCTCTGTTTCTTCTTTTATTACAGTATATATTTCAATTCTGGATTTTTTTTGTGTGGTTACCATTAAGTTTATGTAAAAGAAAGTTTCATTTTTAGAGTATTCCATTTTCTTCAGCATGCTTACTTTCTCCATTCCCATATTCCGGTTCAGGCCTTTAGACTCCCCCCTTTTATGTTTTGGTTGCCACATATTGTCCCTGTTGATGGTGGTCGAATAGCCTCCTTTAGTATTTCTTGTAGTGCAGGTCATGTATGAGAAAATTCCCTCAGCTGCTGTATGTCTGGAAAGGTCTTTATTCCGCCTTCAAATCTAAAGGATATCTTTGCTGGGCATATTATTCTTGGCTCATAGTTTCTCCCTTTCAATAGTTTGAATATTTGGTTCTACTCCCTTCTGGTTTGTAGAGTTTCTGCTGAAAAATCTGATGAAAGTCTAATGGGCTTTCCTTTGTAGGTTACTGTCTTCTTTTCCCTGGCTGCCTTGAGGATTCTTTCTTTGTCGTTGATTTTTGACAGCTTCAATACAATGTGCCTTGGAGAAGGCCTGTTATGATTGAGGTAATTAGGTGTTCTATTTGCTTCTTGGATTTGAGGATCCAGTTCTTTCCACAAGTTTGGGAAGTTCTCGTTGACTATTTCTTTGAATATACTGTCTGTTCCCTCTCTCTTTCTTCTCCTTCTGGTATGTCCATTATTCTTATACAGCTCTTTTTGATGAAGTCAGAAAGTTCTTGTAGAGTTCTTTCATTTTTTTTAAGTCTCAAGTCTCTTTCTTCTTCCATCTGTATAATTTCCAGGTTTCTATCTTCGATGTCACTGATTCTTTCCTCCATCTGGTCAACTCTACTTCCTAAACTGGCTAGTTCATTCTTAATTTCTTCTATTCAGTTCTGAATCTCCAGAAATTCTATTTGGTTCTTTTTTGAAATTTCAATCTCTTTGGTAAAATTTTCATGTTGTTCTTTGATTGTGTTTCTGAGTTCATTAAGCTGCCTTTCTGTGTTTTCTTGCATCTCGTTGAGTTTTTTCAGAACTGCAATCTTTAATTCTCTGTCATTTAAGTCAAATATTTCTATATCTTTAAGTTCATTTTCTGGAGACTTTTCACTTTCTTTCTGAGCTGTCTTGTTGCCTTGGTTATTCATAACAATTAATCATTTATTATTTGTCTTCCTAGACATCTACAGGAGTAGGTTCTGTGACAGGCTGATAGGAAGAGGTCTTTCTTTTGTTTTCCAGTATGTGTTGGTAGAATGTTTTATTTTCTCTCTGACTGCAGCCTTTTTTTCTCTCTCATACTGTAGTGCTATGTTTTCTCTGCACTATTCCAGCTTCTCACCCAATGGGGGGATTCCCTGGGAGATGGGCTTCTTCTCTGTGAACAGTTCGCCTGGGTCACAGGGCGCAGTGTCCATGTGGGGGTGTGGAGAGCTTTTGAAGTTCCAAAGCTCTTCCTGCACCAGATTCAGAGCCCGTGTGCTTCAACAGTTCTGTATACTTCTGCAGGGATCCACCAAGATAGGTGGGGACAGGGGCAGGGTGAGTTGTGAGAATTGTCCAGAGCAATGGCAGCGACCACCACCACAGCCAGTCTTGCTTCCACAGCTCCCTCCCCTTTGCCGGAACTAGTTGGGCTGTGGATCTGTGTCTGCGGACCACAGTTTTCAGAACTGCAAATATTCTGTTCTTTTGATCTGACACTGCTACTGTTCCACTTCTGGCACTGGGCAGGTACGGGCGGGCCGAGCTCTGGAAAGGTAGAGAGGGGGCGGCTAGTCTCAGTTCCTAAGCCTTCCATTCTCTGCTCGGCAGTGAGGGCTTTAACCACCATTTTCAACCTTTTCCCCTCCATCTTTGCTCTGAGGTCTCTGCCATGAGTGTTGGGTTCAGCCATGTTATATGCTGTCCCCTCATCCCTGTGGGCCATAAGCGGAGCCCTAACAGTCCGAGTTCTTCCCTCTCCCACAGCTACAGTAGCTCCAGTATGCAGCAAGCTCAGAGCACTGAGCTAGGTCTGAGTCCTCTGCCCGCATGGCTCCGTCGTGCACTTCTCCCTTCCCTCCTACCCTGCTCGTGCAATTTGCCCACCTTTAGGTGAATTCAGTAGTGGGCCTCTTCGTCCTGCCTGTCTGCTGTGCAGGGAGTCCTTTGTGGAGTTATAGTTGTTCAATTTGTTGTAACTTCCAGGGGAGATTTCAAGAGGCTCACCTCACACCGTCAATTTGATCCACTCCATCTTCCCCATCTGGCTTTTTGACAGGCCATACTGGAGAGTTAAAGGGACTGTGCGTTGGCCTCACAATATGTGCCTTCTCCAATTCCAATATTGTACGACCAATCTCCTCCTGCCATTCTGGCAGGTGGTACTGTCGCACTGTAACCACACGCTGGGGCTGCGGCAACACTTGAGGAGGGTGGTGAGCATGCCCACGTGTCACCGCTTTCACCACCTGGATCCAGAGATGGAACTCTCCTACTGACGTCTATAAGTTGAGGCCATGTAGCATGTCCACCCCTAGAATATACTCCGGAACCGGGGAGACATAAATCTTGCAGGTACGTGGGGGAAGCCTTCCTATACCCAGTGGTAAGGAAACAGCTTTTACAGTCACAGTCTTTCCCCCGTAGCCATCAATGCAGATTGCTCTTCTAGGGAACAGTTCTGGGTTCCCATAAACAAAACTGCAGTCTGTGCCAATGTCAACTGGAGCCAAAACCCTATGCACATTAGAAGGGGACCAATGTATGGACAGTTCTACGTGGGGCCTCCAGTCCCCGCTGGTCCCCTCTGACTGGGTACCTTGGCCCCACCCCTAATCAAGCTGAAAGTAGTAGGCCTCAAGCAGCTGCATGAAGTCCTGGAGGGATACGGGTCGTGCTTTCCCAGACTTCTCCTTTAGGCTTCTCTGGAGTTGCTCTTCCGGACGCAACTATTTCCAAAGTTCCAGCAGGAGTGCATTGATTGGGCTATTGGTCTATTTTTTCCCGATCGACCCCTGCTGCCACAAGATCATGCCACATCTGTGCGTGTGATACTCTCTGAGGCCCAGGACCTCACCCCTTTACTTTTGATTTGGGCTTCCAGGTCTTGACGCTCAGACCTCCTGTCTTAACTTCCTTTGTCTCCAGCTTTCAACATCCCTAGGGTGGTGATGGCAGTTGTAACTTCATGGATGTGCTGCCCCACATAGGGCATAAGAATGGCAACCAAGGATCCAAAAGCACTCGCAGGTGCAGTATCCAAAACCAGATCTCTCATGCTGGCTGTAAAATGCTCGTCATCTGTCCCCCGCATATTAGGGTTGAAAATAGCGTGTCTCATACCCATTTCACGGATGATTTGGGTAAGTTCCGTATATGACTGCCATTTACTCACAGTGTCTGGCAGCTCGCCAGCCTGTCCCCATACTGTGCATACCGCAGCAGTGAGCCACTCCGTTAGAGAATGGTTGCCCAGATCTTGGGCCAACCTATGGCAGTTCTATAACATTTGTCGCAGGGACGGATGCACTTTCACGAAGGTTAGCTTTTCCATCTCGCCTGGGGAGCTGTGAATGTTGTCTGCTCTCTCATTCCATAAATGTAATAGCCAAGCCGAGACTGGCTCTCCAGGGCGCTGTCTGTACTGCCTCGCCAGCTCCTGCAACTCAGTGGGAGTGTAAGGGGTGGAGGTTGTGAACTTAGTCACAGCTGGGTTGCCTGCCGCAAGGCCCCCGGGGCCCAAAGGTTGCTCACGTTTTACCCTTTGCTTCAAGATTGGCCAGGCTTGGGGGTTGGGAGCTACATTGTCTCCACTCGCTTCCTCCACCTCTGCCTCAGAGTCTCCACTGTGGGCCCCCTCTTCTAACAGGCGGACTGAGCTTCCGGCGCCTCCATCCGGGACACTTGGTCAGGCACCTGGGCCATTTCATTAAGCACATTTTCCGTGTTGAGACTCAAGGCTATGAGGAACATCCAGCCCATGTGGCCGGCTGTAGCCTTCGCCTCCTCTGGCAATCACTCAGCCAAAACCTACAGGGCCCTCTCCAGGCTGGCCAGAGAGTCATCCATGTCCTCCCACCCCTCCTTGGGGGTCCAACTCCTGAGAACAGTGGCCACCAGGCACCACACACTGTGTGTGGGCTGCCTGTCCTCCTGCCCAGAGTCAGATGCCATTCCTACCTGTCCGGAATCTTGCTCGCTGTGCTAGGCGTCCGATTGGGTGGAGGCCTCTGTGCAAGATGTCTGCAACCCTCGGAGACTACAGCAGCAGCCTACCAAAACGCCGGTAATGCCTGCTATGGCCAACAGGGCGGCATGCCATCCAGAGGCTTGAGAGGACCACCAATTCACCGAAGGGTCATGTCTCTCCCAGGCAGACTGCGCTCCCTGTCTCTGCAGCTGCTCCTCATGGGCTTCCTGACACTGAGTTTTCACAAGAACAAACTGCTCTACCATTCCTCAGAGAGCTTTGGCCAGCACCATACCCTGCTCGGTGCGCCATTTGTCGTGCAGGAGACTCTGCTTGCTGCGCCATTTGTCATGTGAGGAGACCTGCGGGGTCTGTGGTCCTGCTCCCCACATAAGAACACAGGATATGGCTAGGCCAAAATGGAACACCCTCGGAGCCATAGATCGGGGAGTCATACCACTACAGTCTCACTGGAGGCACTATAGTCTCACTGGAGGCTTGTGGGGACAGAGCCCCAAAAAGCAGTTTCCAGACTCTCGGCCTCACATAGAAAGGTGCTGGCTCAGGTAGTAAATGGCCATCGACTGTGATCAAATGGCCAGCAGCTGTGGCTAGTTGGCCGTCAGCTGTAACCAGTGAGCCATTGGCCACGAATATAACTGCCGTGGCTAGGCTAGCAGAAAAAGGGGGGAGTTAGCAAGAAGATGGTGGCTGAGCTTGCAAGCGGCGCAGTGAGGGTTGAGAATTGTGTTGCTCCTGTTTCCTGTTTCTCCAACCCAGCCGCCAGCGAGAGTATAGAGATATGACTCCCCTACCTATGGCTCCATGGGTGTTCCTTTTTGGCCTAGCCATATCCTGCATTCTTATGTGGGGAGTGGGACCAGAGACCCCGCCGGACGCCCTGCACGACAAGGCTGGATCCACATGACCTGCAACCTGCTGTCCACTTCTCTGCCTGCCAACCTACTGACAGACCAACCAATGCAGCCGTGGCAGTTATATCAGTGGCTAATTGGCCAACTAGTTACAGCTGATGGTCAATTAGCCACAGCTGATGGCCATCTACTACCCGGGCCAGCACCTTTCACATGAGGCCGAGAGCCTGGAAACTGCTCTCTGGGACTCTGTCCCCACAGAAGTCTTCCCCCTCATACCTACAAGGTTTATGTCTCCCCCATTCCGAAGTATATTCTAGGGGTGGACGTGCTACATGGCCTCAGCTTACAGACATCGTTAGGCGAGTTCTGTCTCTGGATCCGGGTGGTGAAAGCGGTGACATGCGGGCATGCTCAACACTCTCCTAAAGTGTTGCCACAGCCCTGACACATGGTTACAGTGCGACAGCACGGCCTGCCAGGAGGACAGGAGGATACTGGTGGTACCCTAAGAAGTCCAGGAAGTCTGGTTGTGCCAAGAAGGACTGGTGGTGCCCTGAGAAACCCTGGCTGTCCCCAGAGAGCCTGGCTGTGTCCAGGATATTGCATTCACCTCCAGGCTCCTTGCACAGGGAACTTCACGGAAGATGCTTGTCACATAGATTGTGAGGTGAGACCCTGTATGGGTGGAGTGGGGTGACAGAGTCCCAGAGAGCAGTTTCCAGGCTCTCGGCCTCACGTGGAAAGGTGCTGGCTCAGGTAGTAGATGGCCGTCAGCTGTGGCTAGTTGGCTGTCAGCTGTAACCAGTTAGCCAATTAGCCACTGATATAACTGCCTTGGCTGTGTTGGTTGGTCAGTCGGTTGATTGGCAGGCAGAGACATGGACAGCAGATTGCAGGTCGTGTGGATCCAGCCCCCAATGAGACTATAGTGCTGCCAGTGAGACTATAATGGTATGACTCCCCTATCTATGGCTCCGTGGGTGCTCCTTTTTGGCCTAGCCATATCCTGTGTTCTTATGTGGGGAGCGGGAGCAGAGACCCCACAGGTCGCCTCACACGACAGCCATAAATGGAGCCCTAGCAGTCTGAGTTCTTCTCTCTCCCACAGCTGCGGTAGTTCCGGGATGCAGCAAACTCAGAGCACTGTGCTAGGTCTGCGTCTTGCGCCCGTGCAGCCCCATCTCTGAACTTCTCCCTTCCCTCCTCCCCCGCTTGCGTAATTTGCCCACCTTTAGGTGAATTCAGTAGTGTGCCTCTTAGTCTTACTTGTCTGCTGCGCAGGGAGTCCTTTGTGGAGTTATAGTTGTTCAATTTGTTGTAAATTCCCGGGGAGATTTTCAGAGGCTCACCTCACGCCACCATTTTGATACCATCACTCCCCCTTTTTGTTTTGTTGATGGTTTCTTTTGCTGTGCAGAAATTGTTTAGTTTGATGTAGTGCTATTCATTTATTTTTGCTTTTACTTCCCTTGCCTTTGAGGTCAGATTCATAAAATCCTCTTTGAACCCAAGGTCCATAAGTTTAGTACCTATGCTTTCTTCTATGCAGTTTATTGTTTCAGGTCTTATGTTTAGGTCCAAAAAAATCTGAAAACATTTATCGATAAAGTTATATGTACCCCGATGTTATTTATATTGTCCAAGACATCAAACAACCAAAGTGTCCTTCAATAATGATTAGATAAAGAACATGAGGTATATATACACAATGGAATACTACTTAGCCATAAGAAAAGATGAAATAATGCCATTTGCAACAACATGGATGGATGTTGAGATTATTATGCTTAGCAAAATAAGTCAAACAGAAAAACTCAAGAACCGTATGACTTCACTCATATGTGGGATATAAAATTGAAAGCAACAAAGGAACAAGACAAACAATCAAAGAAACAAAAACTCATAGACACAGAGAACAGCTTAGTGATTACCAAAGGGTAAGGGGGGGGGAGGGTGGCAGATGAGGGTAAAGGGGATCAAATATATGGTGACGGAAGGACAATTGACTGGGTGTTGAATACACAATGCAATATATAGATGATGTATTTTAGAAATGTACACTTGAAACCTGTATAACCAATGTCACCCCAATACATTTAATTTAAAAATTAATAAATACTCAACCTATTACTCCCTAATTATTTAACTACATTTTACTAGTATTTATGCCTTTGAGGATATTCGAGATTATCTGTATGGTGTACAATGGTATGTTCCTGTAAATTTCTTACTACCTTTGTGTTCAGTGACTCAGTAGCTTGAAATCAGCTATATTTACACCACAGAAATTGGCAAATGCTACAAATTAGGAATCCCTGCTAACACCCCACCTCTGATTGTCAATTGTTAAATATTTACCATCACATCAAACATATCTTGCTTGGAATCTTGCAAAAGCCTACTAATTCATCCTGGGAGCCTGCATTATACCATCCTAACTATTCTGTACACCAGTGCTAACATAATATTTTAAAATGCAGATTATATGATATTTATCGTTTTCTGTCTGACATTTATCTTAGTATAATACCCTCTAAGTCCATCCATTTTGTTGCAAATGCCAGGATTTCATTCTTTTTTATGGCTGAGTAATAGTCCATTGTATATACATACCACATGTTCTTTATCCATTTGTCTATTGATGAACACCTAGGTTGTTTGCATATCTTGGCTGTTGTAAGTAATGCTGCAATTAACATAGGGATGCATATATCTTTCTGAATTAGTGTTCATATGATTTCACTTACATGTGGAATCTGAAAAAATAAATAAATAAATAAACAAAACAGAAACAGATTCATAGACATAGAGAAAACACTGATGGTTGCTGCCAGAAAGGAGGGCAGTGAAGAAGAAAGGTAAAAGGGAATAACAGGTACGAATTCCCAGTTATAAAATCACTAAGTCATGGGAATGTAATGTACAGTATAGGGAATATAGTCAATAATATCATAATAACCTTGTATGGTGTCAGATGGTTACTAGACTTATCATGGTGATCACTTCGTTAGGTATACAAATGTTTAATAACTATGTCAGGCACCTGAAACTAATATAATATTGTACTTTTACTTTAATAAAAAAGTAAAATAAAATGTGGATTAGATTGTATTACTCTGCTGCTTAAAGCTCCACACCCCCATTGGCTTTCCAATACATCTCAGGGCCCTCTCTTATATCCAGTACCTTCCTGCCTCATGGATCCCTTGCCTTTCTCTCCCTTCCCCCTTGAGCTCCAGCTACATAGCCTTCTTTCTGTTCCCTGAACCAGCTGCTAAGCTCCTCCTCAGCCCAGGGTTTTTTCATTTATTCTTCGTTCTTTCTGAGACAAGATCAGCTTCTTCTCATCATTTAAGTGTCAACTCAATCATCACCTCCCCAAAGAGGCTTTCTGTAACCGTCTTTACATCCACTGTACTCCTCATCCCCAAATTTCTGTCCGTCTCCATCATATAAGACTGTTCTCTTCTCCGTGTAGTTCTTTGCATCATTTTAATTCATCTTGTTTTTTTAATTGGTTGACTTGTCTATTGTCCCTCTCTTTCTCTACTAGAATGTGAGCTCCATGAAAGGAAACCTTTTGCCTGGCTCGTGCCTGTCTCCCATCACCTAGAATAGTGACATATGGCAGGTACTGAGTTAGGGTCACCTGTTGCATGAATGGATGCACTTTGTTTCTACCTTCTCCTTTCCCATTGATTTCCCAGCCTTCCACAATTTGGTGACCATCTTATTACCCATCCCTTCATCTAAAACTGTGTCCTCAAGGTCCCTAGTGACTCCTGAGTTGCCATCTTTTGCACATACTCTAGTCTTCATTTTGCTGGATTTCCGGGCTCCATTTAACAGTGCTTACCATTCTCCACTTCTTGAAACTCTTCCTTCCATGAACCCTTCTCCTGATTTATCTTTTCTGCCTCTCTATGTTGGACTCAGTTGTACAATGCATCAATGTTGCCATTTCTTCATTCTTACCCATATTTCCCCTCCCCTTGAATCTGTTGTTGTCCATGTGACATGCTTTGGCCAACAGAATAATGTAGAAGCAACACATCAATTATAACCTCGAGTGACCTTGCATATGTATTTAAAATTTTTTTTAATTTTAATTTTTATTAGTTTCAGGTATACAGAACAACATAGTGATCAGACATTTACATAACTCACAAAGTGATAACCCCAATAAGTCTACGACCTATGCTATATATTGTTATTAGAACATTATTGGCTATATTCCCCATGCTGCCCTACACATCCCTGTGACTACTTTTTAAATTATAGTTGACATTCAATATTCTTTTTTTTTATTGGGGAATATTGGGGAACAGTGTGTTTTTCTAGTGCCGATTAGCTCCAAGTCATTGTTCTTTTTTTTTTTTTCAATCTAATTGTGGAGGGTGCAGCTCATCTGTAAGTCCAGTTGCCATTTTCAATCCTAGTTGCAGGGGGCACAGCCGAACATCCCATGCAGGAATTGAACCGGCAACCTTGTTGAGAGCCCACACTCTAACCAACTGAGCCAACTGGCCGCCCCTCCAGCAGCTCAGCAGCCACTTGGTGTCTTCAATCTAGTTGTGGAGAGCGCAGCTTACTGGCCCATATGGGAATCAAACCGGCAACCCCGTTGTTAAGAGCTCATACTGTAACCAACTGAGCCATCCGGCTGCCCTCAATATTCTTTTATATTTGTTTCAGATGTACAGCACAGGGTTAGACATTTACATAATGTATGAGGTGATGCCCCCAATAAGTCCACTACCCATCAGGCACTATATATAGTTTTTACAATGTTATTGACATATTCCCCATACTGTATTTTATATCCCCGTGACTCTCCTTAACTATATTTGTACTTCTTAATCCCTTCCCATTTCTCACCCAGCCTCCCAAACCCCTCCCATCAAGTAACCATCAGTTTTTACTCTGTACCTGTCGGTCTGTTTTTGTTTTGTTTGTTCATTTATTTTGTTCTTCAGATTCCACATATAAGTGAGATCATATGGTATTTGTCTTTCTCAGTCTGACTTATTTCATTATGCATAACACCCTCTAGGTCCGTCCACATTGTCTTAAATGGTAATATTTCATTCTTTTTCATGGTAGAATAATATAACATCATGTATACTATGTTTCCCTGGAAATAAGACCTAGCCAGACAATCAACTCTAATGTATCTTTTGGAGCAAAAATTAATATAAGACCCGGTATTATATTATATTATATTACATTATATTATATTATATTATATTATATTATATTATATTATATTATATTATATTATATTATACTTTGTTATATGTGACCTGGTCTTACAGTAAAATAAATGTGATATAATATAAGACCGGGTCTTATTTTATAGTAAACTAAGACCTGGTCTTATATTAATTTTTGCTCCAAAAGATGCATTAGACCTGATTGTCCCGCTAGGTCTTATTTTCAGGGAAACACGGTATGTATCTCCTCTTCTTTATCCAATCATCTATTGATGGGTATTTTGATTGTTTCCATATCTTGGCTAATGTAAATGGTGCTGCAGTAAACATAGGGGTGCATATATCTTTTCAAATTAGTGTTTTGGATTTCTTTGGGTAAATACCTAGGAGTGGAATTGCTGGGTCATAAGGCAGTTCTATTTTTAATATTTTTGAGGAACCTCCAAACTGTTTTCCATAGTGGCTGCACCAATTTGCAATTTAGACAACAATGCACAAGGATTCCCATTTTTCTAATCCTTGCCACCACTGTTGTTTGTTGATTTATTGATGATGGCCATTCTGACAGGTGTGAGGTGATATCTCATTGTGGTATTCATTTGCATTTCTCTGATGAATAGCGATGATGAGCATTTTTTTTCCATGTTTATTGGCCATCTGTATGTCCTCTTTGGAGAAATGTCTATTCAGGTTCTCTGCCCATTTTTTAAATTGGATTGTTTTGTTTTGTTTGTTTGTTTTGTTTTGTTTTAGTGTTGAGCATAGGAGGTATTTTTTTTTTTTTTTTTTTTTTTTTAGATTTTGGATATTAACCCCTTAGCAGATGCATCATTGGCGAATATCTTCTTCCATTCAGTAGGATGTTTTTTTGTTTTGTTGACGGTTTCCTTTGCTGTGCAAAAACATTATAGTTTGATATAGTCCCATTCGTTTATTTTTTTCCTTTGTTTACCTTATTTGAGGAAATATTTCAGTAAAAATATTATTGAGGGTGATGTCTGAGAGTTTACCGCCTATGTTTTCTTCTAAGAGGTTTGTGGTTTCGGGTCTTGTATTTAAGTCTTTAATCCACTTTGAGTTTATTCTTGTATATGGAGAAAGAAGATGGTCCAGTTTCACTTTTTTGGCCTCTATGTGTCCAGTTTTCCCAGTATCACTTAGTGAATGTATAGTCTTTCTTCTTTTGCCATAGATTAAGTGACCATATAGGCATGGATTTATTTCTGGGCTCTATTTTGTTCCATTGATCTATGTGTCTGTTTTTATGCCAATATCATGCTGTTTTGATTACTATGGCCTTGTAGTGTAGTTTCATATCAGGCAACATGATACCTTCAGCTTTTTCTTTCTTTCTCAAGCTTGCCATGGCTCTTCTGGGTATTTTATGGTTCAATATAAATTTTAAGATTATTTGTTCTAGTTCTGCAAAAATTGCTATTGGTATTTAGATAGGGATTGCATTGAGTCTATAAATTGCTTTGGGTAGTATGGATATTTTAACTATGTTAATTCTTTGTATCCATGGGCATGGTATATGCTTCCATTTTTTTGTATCTTCTTTTATTTCTCTCTTCAATGTCTTATGATTTTATGAGTATAGGTGTTTTACTTCCTTGGTTAAATTTATTCTTAGGTATTTTTTGATGCAATTGTAAGTGAGATTGTTTTCTTAATTTCTCTTTCTGATAGTTTGTTATTGGTGTATAAAAATGCAAACAATTTCTGAATATTAATTTTATGTCCTTCTACTTTACTAAATTCATTTATCAGTTCTAATAGTTTTTTGGTGGAATTTTTGGGCTTCTCTATGTCTACAGTATCATGTCATCTTCTATACATAATGATTATTTTACATCTTTCTTTCCCATTTGGATGGCTTTTATTTGTTTTTATTGACTGCTGGCTGTGGCTAGGACTTCAGTACTATGTTGAATAAAAGTGGTGAAAGTGGACATCCTTGTCTTATTCCTCATCTTGAGGGCAATGCTTTTAGCTTTTCCCCATTGAGTATGATGTTAGCTGTGGATTAGCTATGTGGTCATATATGGCCTTTATTGTATGGAGATACTTTCCTTCTATTCCCACTTTGCTGAGGGTTTTTATCATAAATGGCTGCCGGATTTTGTCAAATGCTTTTTCTGCATCAATGGATATGATCACATGATGTTTATTTTTCTTTTTGTTTATGTGGTGTATCACGTTAATTGATTTCAGATATTGAACCAACCTTGCATACCAAGAATGAAACCCACTTGATTATGGTGTATGATTTTTTTAATGCATCATTGAATTCAGTTTGCTAATATTTTGCTGAGGATTTTTGTATCTATGTTCATTAGGGATATTGCCCTATAATTTTTTTTTTTTTTTTTTTTTTGTAATGTCTTTGTCTGGTTTTGGAATCAGGGTAATGCTAGCCTCATAGAATGAGATTGGGAGCCTCCCTTCCTCTTGAAGTTTTTGAAATAGTTTGAGAAGAAAAGGTGTTAATTCTTCTTTGAATGTTTCATATAATTAATCTGTGAAGCCATCTGGTCCTGGACTTTTGTTTGGAGTTTTTTGATACTGATTTGATTTCATTAATAGTAATCAGTTGTTGCAGATTTTCTGTTTCTTCTTGATTCAGCCTTGAAAGATTGTGTTCTTGTAGGAATTTATCCATTTCTTCCAGATTGTTCAATTTTGTTGGCATATAACTGCTCATAGTATTGTCTTAAAATTTTTTGTATTTTGTGATGTCCATTGTCACTTCTTCTCTTTCATTTCTGATTTTATTTATTTGAGTCCTCTCTCTTTTTTTCTTGATGAGTCTGGTTAAAGGTTTGTCAATTTCGTTTATTCTTTCAAAAATCCAGCTCTTGGTTTCATTGATCTTTTGTATTGTTTATTTGGTCTCTATTTCATTTATTTCCACTCTGATCTTTATTACTTTTTCCCTTGTACTCACTTTGGGCTTTATTTGCTGTTCTATTTCCAGTTCACTTAGGTGTAAAGTTAGATTGTTTATTTGAGGTTTTTCTTGTTTCTTGAGGTAGGCCTCTATTGTTACAAATTTCCCTCTTAGGACTGCTTTCACGGTGCCCCATAGATTTGGGGTCACTGTGTTTTCATTTTTTTTGTCTCAAGGTTATCTTTCAATTTCTTCCTCGATCTCATTGTTGACCCATTCATCATTTAGTAGCATGTTATTTCACCTCCATGTGTTTGTGTGTTTTTCAGGGTTTTTTTGTTGTTGTTTTTGTTTTGTAACTGATTTCTAGTTTCATACCATTGTGGTCAGAGCAAACACTTGATATAATTTTGATCTCCTTAAATTTACTGAGACTTGTTTTGTGGCCTAACCTGTGATCTTTCTTGGAAAATGTTCCATGTGCACTTGAAAAAAATGTATATTCTGCTGCCTTGGGGTGAAATGCTCTAAAAATATCAATTAAATCCATCTGGTCAAGTGTGTCATTTAAGGCCACTGTTTCCTTGTTGATTTTCTGTCTGAAGATCTGTCCATTGGTGTTAATGGGATGTTAAAGCCTCTTACTATGATTGTGTTATTGTCGATCTCTCCCTTTATGTCAGTCAATGTTTGTTTTATATATTTAGGTGCTTCTATATTGGGTGCATAGATGTTTACTAGGGTTATGTCCTCTTGTTGCATTGATCCCTTTATCATTATGTAATGTCCTTCTTTGTCTCTTATTATAGTTCCTTTTAAAGTCTATTTTGTCTGATATAAGTATTGCTACCCCAATTTTTTTTCCATTTCCATTTGTATGAAATATCTTTTCCCATCCCTTTTATTTTAGTTTATGTGTGTCTTTCAATCTGAGGTGGGTCTCTTTTAGGTAGCATATGTATGGGTCTTGTTTTCTTTAAAAAAAATTTTTTTTTATTGGGGAATATTGGGGAACAGTGTGCTTCTCCAGGGCCCATCAGCTCCAAGTTGTTGTCCTTCAATCTAGTTGCAGAGGGTGCAGCCCAGCCCTAAGTTGAGTTGCTGTCCTCAGTCTTTAGTTGCAGGGGGCACAGCCCACCATCCCATGTGGGAATCGAACCAGCGACCCTGCTGCCAAGAGCTTGCACTCCAACCAATTGAGCCATCTGGCCGCCCTCCTAGGAGTTCAGCAGCAGCTTGCTGTCCTCAGTCTAGTTGTGGAGGGTGCAGGTCAGCGGCCCATGTGGGAATTGAACTAGCAACCCTGCTGTCCAGAGCCTGTGCTCTAACCAACTGAGCCATCCCACTGCCCCGGGTCTTGTTTTCTTATCCATTCAACTACCCTATGTCTTTTGATTGGAGCATTTTGTCCACTTACATTTAAACTGATTATTGATAGATACATAGTTGTTGTCATTCTATTATTCATATTATTGATCTTCTTTTGTTTGTTTTCCCCCTTCTTCTTAAAGTAGTTCCTTTAACGTTTCTTATAATTCTGGCTTGGTTTAACTTTTTTTTTCCCCTGGCCTGAGAAGCTCTTTATCTCTTCTTCAATTTTAAATGATAGCCTTGTTTGGTAGAGTAGTCTTGGTTGTAGGCTCTTGTTTTTCATTATTTTGAACATTTCCTTCCACTCCCTTCTGGCCTGCAAAGTTTCTGTTGAGAAATCAGCTGATAGTCTTATGGAAGCTCCCTTGTAAGTAACTAGTTACTGTCTTGCTCTTGCTGCTTTTAGGATTCTCTTTGTCTTTAACCTTTGCCATTTTAATTATAATGTGTCTTGGTGTGGGCCTGTTTGGGTGTTTTCATGTTTGGGACTCTGCACTTCCTGGGCTTGTGTGTCTGTTTCCTTTGCCAGGCTAAGGAAGTTTTCAGTCATTATTTCTTCAAATAGGTTCTTGATCCCTTGCTCCCTCTCTTCACCTTCGGGTACTCCTATGATGCAAATGTTGTTATGCTTGATGATTTCCTAGAGGTCCCTTAAACTATTTTTTTAATTCTTTTTTTTCTGTTGTTCTAATTAAGTGTTTTATGCTACTTTGTCTTCTAAATCACTGATTTGATCCTCTGCTTCATCTAATTTGCTGTTGACTCCATCTAATATATTCTTCATTTCAGTTGTTGTATTCTTTATTTTTGACTGGTTCTTTTTTATGATTTCTATGTCCTCCTTTATGCTTACTATTACTGTGCTGAAGTTCTCACTAAGTTCCTTAAGCATTCTTATAAGCAGTGTTTTAAACTCTGTCTCTGATAGATTGGTTGCCTCCATTTCATGTAGTTCTCTTTCTGGAGTTTTCTCTTATTCTTTTATTTGGGACATGTTTCTTTGTTTCCTCATTCTGGGTGCCTCTTTATGCTTGCTTCTATATATTAGGTAGATTTCCTATGTCTCTCAGACTTTGCCAGGTAGCCTTATGTGGTAGGTGTCCTGTGTGGTCCAGTGGCACAATGTCTCTGATCACCTGTGCATATGTTCCAAGAGTGTCCCTGTGTGTGTGTGTGTTGTGTGTTCTTCCGTTGTAATTGTTTTTGGCATGTCAGTGGATGGGACTGACTCTCAGGCTGACTGGCTGTGCATATTGGATATGCTCACAGCATATGAGCTGCTGTTTGGAGGCTGACCCCTCAGAGGGGGATTTACCCAAGTGGGCTCTTGTGCCTATTGATACCATCCTTTGGGTATGCTGCTTGTGGGGCTAATCATGTAGTACTCTGGGGTGATATGAGGTCGTCCTCTGGATGTGTTGTTTCTTGTGCCTCTTGGGAGGGACTCCTATGTAGGCCAATTTCAGTCTTGTGACCAGCCCAGGGATACCTTGTAGGAGCTGCAAAGCTATATGTGATGAGTTACTCCCTGTGTTGGAACTGGAGCCGTGTGTGGGGGGCCTCTCTGTGAACTGAGGGCAGCGGTCACCAGTATCAGGCCAGAGGAAGCTTTGCAAAAGGCCCAGAAAACCCCTAGGTCTGTTGCCACTTGCCGGCTGCTCGTAAGATTCAATGGCTAAAAGAACATCCTTAGGTGTGCAGGCAGGGCTGGTTAACATGGTGTTGTTAGTGTCTCCAGCAATACAACCTGAGTTGGGTGGGGATTGGTCCCAAGGATTCCCAGGATGTGGCTTGTGGTTTGCACAAAATTAATGCAGATTCAGTTCTTGTGCCAGTACTGAGCCTGTGGTCACTCTGCAAAACACCCTGAGAACACTGTGGCCATTATAAATTTCCCAGGCTGCCCTGGGCTACACTGGCTTACACTGCTGTATAAGTATTCTGCAGCTTGTGAGATGGGCTGGCCACCCAGAAGCCAAGAGTGCCTTCCATCTATACCATGCTAGCTGAGTGGGCAGCAGGGAGTCAAGGGGTGTGGCTGGTGGGTTTTACAAAGTTAATGGAGACTCAGCTCTTGTGCCAGTGCTGAGCCTATGGCCACTCCACAAAATGCCTGAGAATACCGTGGCCAGCCACTATTCACCTTGAGCCCGCAGATCCCTCAGAGCTTGTTAAGAAGGGCTGCAGCACAAGCTAGGGCTGACTGTTCAACACCGAAGTTTTCCAGGCCACCATGCACAGTCTGCTGCTGTAAAAGCCTCCCACAATTTGCAGGAAGGGGCTGGCCGCCAAGGTGCTGAGGCTGCCCAAGGTGATCCTGCACTAGCTGGGTAGGGTCCAAGGGAATCACCAAGGTGGTGCGTGTACACGTGGATTTTACCAGACCAATGTAATCTCAGATTTGGCCCTATGGGGGTGGGTTCAACATAGAAAAGATGATGCCCTCCTGTAAGCTCCACATAGGGATAATGTTGGCTGTCTCTCTAGCCCTCATCCTGAAGGCACACAACTTAGTCTTTCTGTGTATGTTTCTGGAGCCTGTTGGTCACCATCCCTCTACCAGAGCCTAGGTTTGTGCCTGTGAGCGAGTGAGTCTATGTGTGGGCCCTTTTAAGAGGATGTCTGGATTTCCAGCCTCCTTCTGTCTCACCAGAATGGATGGAAAGATGGAATCCTTGCTGATTTTCACTGCCAGATGTTGTGGGGACTCCTCTTCCTGGCACAGGACCCCTGGGCTGGGGAGCCCAGTGTGGGGCTGGGACCCCTCACTCTTCAGGGGATTCCTCTGCTGCTGAGGTGTCCCTCCTGCTGTTCAACCACTACCTGTAGGTTTGGGGTTAGCCCATTTCATGTCTCTAGCCCTCCTACCAGTCTCAATGTGGCCTGTTCTTTATATCCTTAGTTATAGGGGTTCTGTTCAGCTAACCTTCAGATGATTCTCAAGGTTGATTGTTCTATAATTTAGTTATAATTTAATGTGATCCTCGGAGGCGGCAGGCATAGTGTTTACCTATGCCGATGTCTTGGACCTTCTCCCTTACATTTCTGCTTGTTTTCTTTTGCTTCAAACATCATCATAAGAATGCCCCTTCTAGTTTAATGATTCCAGGAGAAGGGTGTGAGGCAAGTGGAACAGAGCTTCTAAGATGTCCCAGTCAAGCCCAGAGTAGAGGGGAACCCCTAGCCCATCCAAAAACCCATAAGTGAGCCGACTGAGGTCAGCCAAGCCTCAGCTGCCCCACAGATGTATGAGCGCTAATAAGAAACTGTAATTGTTTTAAGATACTGCGTTTTGCAGTGGTTTGTTCATGCAGCAAAAGCTGATTGCTATAGACTCTTTTGTGGGTTTTTCTATCTTTGCCCAGGACTTAAGCATTGGCTTTCTAGTGCTCCATGAATCTCGCAGCTCTATATGCTTTGCATGATCATCTCCATTCTTGACTTTTGAACCTCTCCTTATGGGCTTAGGTTTCCAAACTGTATCACCCACACCAGACTCAACCCCTGAGCTTCAGACCCTCAGAAACAATATCTCCATCTGGACTTCCCTCAAGCTCCTCAAATTCAACATGTCAAAACAACATGCAACATCCTCCCCAATTCCTGTCTTCCATCTATGCATTCACCTTTGTGTCCTGCCCCTGTGCTGACACTACTCTGCTCCTTGTCACTAAGGCCAGGAACTAGGGCTCACAGGGGCCTCCGCCCTGTCTCTCACAACTTGTAGTCACCAAGCCTCACCTACTTCACCTCCTAACCATCCTTAATGAAGGAACTTTGCATCTGCCACTTCAAGTCCTCATCACCTAAGCTATTGCAATGTCTCCCAACCCAGTGGATCCCTGACCTAGCTGAGTATCACAATGACTGGAAAGAGAGAGCCAAGAGAGTGACCCTGGCTGTCATTGATCAAAAACGCTTCCCTGAGTCACTCCACTCCCGACCCTGAACATAGGTACAGCACAGTCTGGATCTGGCACCAAATGTGGTTATGTTCATGGACCCTGGGTCCAACCCCTCCTTTTCTGACAAGCCCTGTGACATTGAGCAGGCTACTCAACCTCTCTGTGCCTCAGTTTCTTCATCTCTAAAATGAAAATAAGAACTTTACCTCCTTTATTGGGTTGATCTGAGGGTTAAATAATTTTACCTACTTGTAGGACATCATGAATAGTGCCTGGCACATAAGATTTAAAAATGTTACATATTGTTATGATGGCTTTTTTCCACATGACATTTTATTGTTTGCCATCTATCCTCCTGTCAGAGTTGTTGATAAAGCAAAACCTCTTTTTACACTCTAAGATATATTCTCACCTTTTTGCCTAGTCTTTTAAAATAATATTTGCCGTTTAGTAATAGAAAGCAAAGCACTGTCATGAGTTAATGAACCATACTAGGTAATTATTCTTGTGTTTCATTTTTCCTAATAAGAATGCTGTATTTGTTTTTAAAACCAAATGTTCTCTTTATGAGTCAGGTTGATTGAAGTATAATTTGCTTATAAACCAAGTTCACCCTTCTTAAGGGTGTATAATTTCATCAAGTAACCATTACCATCACCAAAATATGGGACATTTATATCACCCCAAAAGAGTACCCTCATGCCGTTATGATCACTCACCTCTTTTTACCCTCTCCTTCACCCTTCAGGCTTTGGTAAAACAAACTCATAGTTGCTCCTTGTGCATCATGCTGAGATCAACAAGCCTTTGCCCAGGCTGTTCTTTCACCAGGTAGGCCCTTCACCCATGTCTTGACCTGGCTAACTCCCACCTCTCTTTCAAACTTCTGTCACTCCCTCTGCTGTCTTCAGTCTGGGTTAATGCCCCTGTCCGCGGACTCCCACATCACCTCGGGCCTCTTTCTCTGACCTGCTTACATGTGACAGTCCCTGAATGGACTGTTATCCAAGCGGATGGCAGAAACACATTTCCCAGGCTTTAGCCTGGTACCTGGCACTGAGCTGACAGGACCTGGAGGCCAGACTTTGTAATTAACTTTCTCTCCTGCCATAGGAGGCTGCGTGACTTGGCAGATACAGTCCTGCGGTAGAAGATGCAACAGGGCCAGGGGCTCTGAGCCTGGGGGAAAGCCCCTCATATCCCCACAGGCACTCCTGTCCATCTAGTCCTGAGATGGTTCTGCTTTTTCCCAGATACACCCTGGGAGAGAGCAAGGCTGAAATACACTGAGGAGACTGAGCAGGGCCAAGGATGGGAGTCTGTGGGCACAGCAGTGGCCAGGCCAGTAGGTGGGGGGCAGGAGTGGGGGCTGACCTGACCCTGATGGAACCTGGTGGAGGAAGGACAAGGGGCGGAGAGAGAAGAAAAGCAAAGGCTCAGGCTAGGCCACCTTCCCATACTGCAACCTACATTGAGGCCAAAACAACATTAAATTATGGGAGGGAACAGAGAGCCCCTTTTTTGTAAACAC
Source organism: Rhinolophus ferrumequinum (assembly GCF_004115265.2). Taxonomy (NCBI): domain Eukaryota; kingdom Metazoa; phylum Chordata; class Mammalia; order Chiroptera; family Rhinolophidae; genus Rhinolophus; species Rhinolophus ferrumequinum. The sequence continues at coordinate 38,047,691 of NC_046306.1, read as the reverse complement.
CCCCTTTTCTTAGGAACTTTATAATCCTGTAATTAATTTAACAATATTTATGGAACATGCATTTCTTTTTTTTTTTTTAATTTATTTTTAATTTATTGGGGTGACAATTGTTAGTAAAATTACATAGATTTCAGTTGTGCAATTCTGTATCACATCATCCATAAATCACATTGTGTGTTCACCACCCAGAGTCAGCTCCCCTTCCATCACCGTACATTTGATCCCCCTCACCCTCATCCCCCACCCCCCAACCCCTTTACCTTCTGGTAACCACCAAATTACGTTCCCCAGATTAATTTTCAAGCCCGTGGCCATCCTATGGTCACCGATTGCCCTCCAATCCCCTCACCCTCCCCCTCACCCCCCACCCCTCCCGCCCATCTAGCAACCCTCAGATTTTTCTCATTGTCTCCCAAACTGTTTCTGATTAGTTCATTCACTTATTCTTTTCTTTAGAATCCGCAAATAAGTGAGATCATATGGTACTTATCTTTCTCTGTCTGACTTATTTCACTTAACATAATGTTCTCTAGATCCATCCATGTTGTTGCAAATGGTAAGATTTCTTTCTTCTTTATGGCTGCATAATACTCCATTGTATAAATGTACCACAGTTTCTTAATTCAGTCATCTACCGATGGGCATTTTGGTTGTTTCCATGTCTTAGCTATTGTGTATAGTGCTGCAATAAACATAGGAGTGCATAAAGATTTTTGAATAGAAGTTTTGGATTTCTCCGGATAGATACCTAGGAGTGGAATTACTGGATCATAAGGTAGTTCCATTTTCAGATTTTTGAGATACCTCCATACTGTTTTCCATAGCGGCTGCACCAATCTGCAATCCCACCAACAGTGCACAAGCGTTCCCTTTTCTCCACATCCGCGCCAGCACTTGCTGTTTGTTGATTTATTGATGATAGCCATTTTGACTGGGGTGAGGTGGTATCTCATTGTGGTTTTTATTTGCATTTCTCTGATGGTTAGTGAGGTTGAGCATTTCTTCATATGTCTGTTTGCCATCTGTATGTCCTTTTTAGAAAAATGTCTCTTCAAGTCCTCTGCCCATTTTTTAATTGGATCGTTTGTTTTTTTGGAGTTGAGTTGAGTGAGTTTTCCATAGATTTGTGATATTAATCCCTTATCAGATATATCATTGGCAAATATCTTTTCCCATTCAGTAGGATCCCTTCTTGTTTTATTGATGGTTTCCTTTGCTGTGAAAAAACTTTTTAGTTTGATATAATCCCATATGTTTATTTTTTCTCTTAGTTCCCTCGAGCGAGGGTATATATCAGTAAAAATCTTACTCCAGGTAATGTCTGAGAAGTTTCTTCCTATATTTTCTTCTAGGTATTTTATGGTTTCAGATCTTACATTTAAGTTTTTAAGCCATTTTGAATTTATTTTTGTATATGGTGTAAGGAGGTGGTCCAACTTCATTTTTTTGCATGTGTCTGTCCAGGTTTCCCAGCACCATTTATTGAATAGACTGTCATTACTCCATCGTACATTCTTGCTTCCATTGTCGTAGATTAAATGGCCATATAGGCGTGGATTTATTTCTGGACTCTCTATTCTGTTCCATTGATCTATGTGTCTGTTTTTATGCCAGTACCATGCTGGAACATGCACTTCTTGAGCCTCTACTCTGTGCAGGCACTGGGTCACAGTTGGGTAGAAGACACTTTTGTGACTCCCCTCCACCACCGCCCTCTAGGCACTCACCTTCTGCCAAGGGCTTCTTGCTCCGATTAGCTGCTTTGCTCTGTTAGAAGGCTTTCTCTGCCTGATGGGCTATGCGGCTGAGTTCAAGCTCCCCTAGAAGGAGCCCTCAACCAATGAGGGCAGGGAGCAGGTAGATAAATAACCCACTTCCTCACCCCTCAGGTGGGACATCTCTCGGGTATGTACCACACGGTTTCTGAATGCCCAGCAACACTTAGCCCCTGAATGCACAGCAGTCACCTCCTTGATACTATGCTCTTCACCAGCAACTTCCCATCCCATTTCTCTACCATGTTTCCTGTGATCATCCCTCAGATGAGTCACTTGAACCCAAATCCTCCTGTCAGGATCTCCTTCTGGGAAAACCTAAACAGTGAATGAGATAAAGGAGGTCTCTGTCCACAGAAAGGTCCTTGAAGGTAATTGGGTCTTTACTGGGTCAGTATATCACTCTAGGCTGCTTGACTACAGGCACTCAACAAATGGTGAGTAGATGGATGAATGAATAAATGAATGAATAAATGAATAAACTTCCTCTCCAAAACACAGAGGGGGCACTGATTATCTTAGAGGAGTATACCTGTGTTCAGAGAGGTTACCTGGTTTACCCGTGGTCAATTAGAACTGGATGGGAGCAAATGCCAGACAGCAGCTGGGATTCTTGACTTTTATTTCAAGCCAGAGCTCACTACTGGATAAAGACCGAATGTTGAAAGCTAATCCAGGTTAATTCCCATTGATTAATCATTAATATGCTAAGGAACTGCTGAGATTAAAAATAGGAATGGTTTCATTTCAACCCAGCCCCTCTTTATTCCCTCACAACTGTTTATGTTTTCCACATCTTCCTAACAAAAACTTCCTAGTATAGTACCAATGACAAAGGGGCGGGGGGGGGAGGTATGTGAAATTGTCCAAGAAATAGACATCTGAACAGGATTCTTCAGCCACAGGGGCCAGGGAAGTCATGTTGGGCAGATCAGGCTGCCGCAGCTCTTTTGGCCTCTCACAAACCTTAATTTCAAAGATAGCTGCTTTGGCTCAAGTTCAAAGAGTTAGCTTTAAGAGACTGATATAATGGTTAAAAAAACAGGCTTAAAACTATCTTAATTGAAAGACTTATCTTGTTATGAAGAGTGTTGGCTTACATTTGGGGGGGTAACCGTCACGTAATGAAGTACCATTTGCTCCATTTTCTGGGAAATGGGTCAGTTTTCTTGGGTCACACCCTTTCACTCTCCCCACTGCATGGAGTAAAAGCCGAAAGGCAGAATGTAATTATTGCTCTGCCAGCTGTGGTTTGGATGAATAACTCAGGCTTTGCCTCAGTTGTATCCTCCCTAAAAATGGGTGCAATGACGTCCACCCTCCATTCCTTCTGCACCTTCTGGCTTTTCCACCCCAATTCCTTCATTTACTCAAGAAAATTCTTCTGGTGCTGATCGCAGTCTTTTTGAAGCTAGGGACTTGCCCTCTCTGGACTGGCCCCCCAGCAGAGCCTATCCTCACGGCCGGGGGCCCGGAAGGGGTGCTGTTGTAAGGGAAGTTAGTTGGGTTTAAATAAAGCATTTTTCCGGGTTGTTGGTGTGCTATACAGCCTTGCTCAGGGAGACACCCACCGCCACCTCAGCCCAGAGGGGTACAGGGGCGCAGGCTTGGCGCCGCTGGGATTCGAACCTTCCGCCTCCCGCTCAAGCACAGCCTGCCCCAAATCACCCCCTGGGAGCTGCACAGCCGGCCTGGAGTGGGCGGGACCGACCAGCGGCCCCCCCACCCCGTCTGGTGGGGCGTTCTGGCCCCGCCCCGCCCCCGCGCAGGGCCTAGCGCCGCGCCGCGCGGCCCCGCCCCGCTCCGGTCCCGCCCCCTCGGTTTCCCTCAGCTCCTCCCCTCTCCCATTGGCTGAGGCAAAGACCCTCCTCTCTGCCCAATGGCTGCCGCCGTGGCTTGGCTGCCCGCGCTCTGACTGGTCAGCAGCCGGCGGAGTGGCGGGGCACGGTCCAATGGGGAGAGGCGGCTCTATGAATGGCTGGTCCGGGTGGGGAAGGCAGGAGGCGGCGATCCCAGCGGAGGGGGCCGTTCGCCAGCTCCGAGGCAGAAAGTGCCACGACTCCACACGCGCGCACACAGCCAGCGAGCGGCCGGAGCGGACGGCAGACGGGGCGGGCGGTGTTAGGGTCGCGGCGCCTGCAGTTGCTCGGGGGCGGCTTCTCGGCGGAGGCTTGGCCGGCTCCCCTCTCCCGGTTTCGCGGCGGCGACGGCGGCTCCTGCCCTCTCGCTCTTCCTCCCGCGTCTCCGGCTGCAGGTAAGAAACTTGGCCGGGCCCTGCAGCAGCGGTAGCGGCGACGGCGCGCGGGCCGGGCCGTCGGAGCCGGGCCTGGCCGCGCCGCAAGTGACACGTCTCCTTGGCGGCCCCTCCCCCGGCAGCGCCGCCCGCCGTCGCCGCGACCGCTGCCCCTCGGGGTCGGGTCGGGCCCCCGTGGCGAGTTCGCGACCGAACCCCGTGCAGGGGCGTCGGCCGAGCGCGCCCCCGCGGTGTGGACCCAGGCCCCTCGCCGTCGGGGGACCTGCTGCAGCCCGGCTGCGCGACGTGACGACCCCTCCCTCCCCGCGGGGCCGTCGGGCTGGCCCGCGCGCTCCGAAGTTGGGCAAAGAAAGTTGGCGGTGGGGCGGGGTGGCTCACAGCTGGCGGAGGAAGGGGTTAAGTTTCGGGAAGCGGCCGGATGACGTTGCCCGGCTGGAGTCCGGGTTGGAGCGGGTGGGGGGGACAGGCGGAAGGCGGCGGAGGCCGGCCGGGGGAGAGGAGGGCGGGATTGAATGGGGGCCCGCGGGCTGAGCACGCCTGCCTGCGGGTTGCGGCCTGGAGGCGCTTCTGGAGGCTGAGTGGCCCCCGACGGGATGGGTCTGGGACGTGGGGCTGCGGGAGTCGACGTGCGGGGACCGGGGGCCGTCTGGGGTCTGGACACCCGGGCGGCCGCCGGGGCAACTTCCCGGAGTGCTGGAGGCTGCTCTTTGCTCCCCCTGGCGGCGGGGCCGGAGGCACCGTTTCCCGGTCCCAGCCGCGCGGAGACTAGCGCGAGGGCGCCCGGCGTGGGTACGGGGGCACCCCAGGCCCTGCCCTGCCCTCCCTTCCCGCGCCACGATGAATGGATCAGTGGTGCCAGACCTGGGCGGAAGTGGGCACCTCCGGCCCGATCGGCCAAGCGCGCTGGCACCCGGCCTGGCTCCCGCCCCGGCCTGCCGGCTTCCCTTCAAGCTCCCTGGGGCAGGGGAGGACAGGCTGGGGTCCGCGCTTCCGGTAGGGCGTCCGAGAAGCTTCGGGAACCCCTCTTCTAATTACAGATCATCAATGGTAGCTCGATATGGTGTGATAGTTAAAGGAGGGGGCATCTGAAATCCCTGCACCGTTGAGGGTGACCTCGACCCAGCTGTTTCACTCCGGGTGTCAACTTCCCCGTGTGAAAAACAGGACTGCTGATACTTCTACTTAAGAGAAAACCTGTGAAGACCCAGCACACGCAGGGAGTAGTCAACAAGTGTTGGCCGTTATTGTTGGGATGAGTTTTTAGGGGCGTGCGGGGCACGGGAGGGAGGTGGAGTCCGTCTGGCTCCATCTGCCCGTTGCAAATTCAGGGCTGGATTCCACTCTTAAGCCTCCGTGCTTACAAACCCTCTGCTCAGGTCCCTTAACCTCTCTGAACTTGAGTTTCCTTATCTGTAGCCTGGAGATAGTACCAACCACTTACAATTAGAGGCTGGGCAGCCGCCCAGGCAAGTGCTGGGTAAAAACTGGGACCTTGTGCAAACAGAAGGCAGTTTGGCAATAACTCCCGGAGGTTAGAGGTCAGCAGGAAGCACCAAGGAAATGAAACTTTGAAGGCTCTTGGGAGCCTCCCACATCACTGTTTGCCAAGTGTGTTGGAACCTTCAGTGTGATGGTGTTTGGATGGCACATTCTGGAGTTTGGGGGAAGTGGGCCCACTAGGGCCTCCCATCCCAGGCTAGAGATCTCTTCTGTAACACTACTGTTTAGCGTCCTGGAGACCTAAGTCTTTTGTCCAGCACTCCCAGGAGGGACAGCTGCGCGTTTTACATCACCCCGGTACATTTGGGGAGCATTCATTCTCCACTGAACCTCCCTCCTGCTTTACACCTTCCCTCTGCTTGTCTTAACTTCCTATTAGTCTGACACCAGAGAAGTCTTGAGATCCTGCACTATACTGCTTACTGTGGTGACGTCTCAGTTCCTTTATGAGCTTTCCAAAGGTCAACCCCACTATGGGCTGCCAACCTGTTTCCCGTCCAGAAAGAAGCTTCCGATTCTGCGGTCCTAGAGATGCCATTTCCCTCTCTTCCAGTAGAGGATGGAAGGTGGGGCAGACGTCCTAGGAGGTTGTTTTCCCTTTACAAAGAGCAATACGAACCTGGCACGCAGGGCTTCTGGACCCATTGAGGTTGGGAGGGGGACAGGAAAGGTGTCTTTGGTTTGGAAATACAGGGTGTACAGTGGGGAGAGCTATAGGCATTATGCTGTAACACAATTCTTTTTTATTTTACAGAATCGGCCTCAAAAATCTATAAAGAGATTAAGTTAGATTGGTACTTTAGTGCATGAATATTTTTCGGTGATGGGAGAGTTTTAAATAAATCCCAAATCATTGAGTCACATTTGAGCAGTTTTGCTCTTTGTTGAAATGAGCCCTGAGTCAACAGGCTGCTGTAATTATACAACACCAAATTCTGTTTAACTGGTCGAATGCATGTGATTTAATTGGAATATTGATTTATTATGTAGCAGGGACACCTTTTTCAAATGTCAGGACCCCAGACTCTTCTTACTTGTTCTTTTATCCCTGGGAGCTTTAACTAATGGGTGAATGATACACAGGCAGAGAGTCTTTTGAGACACCAGATTTTCTTTGCTAAAATCTTGTTTGGGGAGAAAAAAGTAAACGTCAGAATTATGAAGGCAGAGACTGTGCTATCCATCTGTATATCCTGGACCTGCAATGGTTAAGGCCTGGCCTGTAACACAATAAAAGTTGACTAAGGTAGACTGCCATACCTGTTAACATAGTCTCATTAGTTGTCTTGTATGTCATTGGACAACTGAAGCTGAGTCCAACTTTATTTTTTAAGGTTTATTGTTTAGAATCAGATTCCATACCTTTGACATACATCTAGGCCTTGCAACAACCCGTTCTAGAGAGTAGGTATGGTTGCCCCCATTCTATAGATGAGAACACCGAGGCCCAGCAGGTCAGGTGGTTATCACGCCAGTTCCCATTGCCCAGCTGCTGGGTGATATGGGCATGGCCTTCTGAATGTTCACCTATAGGACTGTATAATTCCACACTTGCTGGGAGAGTAACTACCCAAGGGAGGACAATGGAACTAAAAGATGTAAATTAAAAGCTTCAATGGAAAGAAGGTCAGGAGTCAGTTGCAAATGTAGCAATGCAAGAAGGTATTTTTAATTTCATTTCTTTCTCAGGCATCACCTGTGTGCTGGGCCTTCAAACACTATAAATACAAAGGGGTGAGACCTAGTTCTTGTCTGAAGAAGCTACCATCTAGAAAACTGTGTTATCCAATACTGTAACCACATAGAGCTATTTAAACATAAAACAATTAAAGTTAAAATTTTAAATTCAGTTTCTTAGTCACACTAGCCAGTACATTTCAAGTACTCAGTAGCCATGTGTTAGTCAGTGGAGATTTTGATCATTTCCGTCATCGCAGGAAGTTCTCTTGAGCAGAGCTAGTCTAGAGATAGCTGGTATTCTCTCAACATTCAGATCTCTGTTCCTCTTGATCATTTAGAAATATTGTTGTGTTGAACCATATGAAATTACCAGTTCCGTACGTCAAAACAGTTGACTGGTGGCAGTTCATGTGCTTCAACATAATGAGATAATGAGATAAAAAAGCATTTGTTCCCAACTCCTTGGGTGCATTATAAATTGCATACCAAGAAGAAAAAAAGGAGCGTGGGTAGGCAGCACAGATAGTGGCCCTGCCCTGGCGAGATTCTTACCTAATGCCAACAGCATCAAAATGATCAAACCAAACACAAAAAATAGTTATTGGGCAAAAAGCATATGGCTTGTAGAGAAAGTAAATACGTATTTAAGTGAGAGTGCCTGGGCAAACGGGTCACTTAGTGCTATAGAAAATTAACTTGGGCGCTTCTAGGAGACTGTTTTCTTAGCCAAAAAATTCTGATGAGTCTCCTGAAACAGGCAGCCTGACTCCCGGGTCTAAAAACCAGACACATCTATGTAGTGTGTTTCCTTTAAAGTGTCCTAAGTGACATGTGTCTCCCATCTGTCTAGCAATGGGCAGCAACTTTAATTTATGAAGAAATTTTGTAATTTCTAAATTCAATTATTTTGACGAGACTGGAACAACTGCTGGTTCCCAAACCTTACACGTTCCAGTATACTGGTGGTTTCATACTTGGCTGGCATAAGTTGTTTCCTGGGTCAGTGACTATTTGCAACGCTCTGTTATACTGCATATAACTTTGAAAGGCTCATTTTGGATGGTATTTGGGAAGAATTTTTGAATTCTTAGCTGTACTAGTGGGCTAATCTTAATATTCTGAGTAGAAAAACGTAAAACCAAAGTTAACAACCCAGAATGATGGGTAGCTACTTACTCTCTCCTTGGTCACGGAGGAGGTCCACTAAGATTGTGCCAGTTGTTGTCAGCTATTTCTAGTGATAATGAATATCATCTGCTGGCTTAAAAGCTGGAATAAAAGACCATTTTAAGCTGAAACCTTTAATTCCAGGCCCTAACCCTGGCCGAGGGGTGGGTGAACAAGATCTGTTTTAGGCTGTCTTGAGTCTGGTTCCAGGCTGGTACCCTGTATGGACTGAACTTGGCCTGTACGTGAGATTTGTTTGGCCAATCTCATGTACTAAACAATTAAGCCACCTTTTAAAAATGGAGAATTTTAAAATTAAAATATAGAGTTTTTGGTGTTCTCTTGGGAAAAATTGAAATTTCTGGTCACACCAGGTCTGCCTTTTTGCATGGCAGCCGGGGACCGTGGTCGCTTGCACTGGGCAGGGCCTGTGCTCTCATTTACCAGCATTCTACCCTGATTTACAAGATGTGTGTGGGTATTGGTGGTTCCTGAGGCGGCACTGTATACTCCAGCATCAGAAAGCAGAGAGGAGCTGGAGGGCATCTGGGTGTGACTTGAATGGTCACCAGTGTCTCCCCCTGAGCAGCAGGTTGGGGCAGTGGGAGGAGCACTGGTGGGGGTTCCAGTCCTAGAAATAAGTGACGTGACCTTGGACATAACTTTTCTCCTCCCTGGGCTTTGGTTTCCTCTTTCTGTAAAATGAAACTAGGCCAGAAGGCTCCATCTTTCAGGCCACAAGCCTTGGTTTATCCTTAACTTCTTGCTTTCTCGTACTTGTATCCTGTACAAATAGCAAATCCTGTCACCTCTATCTTCAAATTAGAGCTAAAATTCAACCATTCTCACCACTGCCACTGACGTCATCCTGGTCCAAATCCCTCTCGTCTTGCTTGGGTTATTGTACTAGCTCTGAAGTGGTCGCTCTGCTTTTGCCCTCATCCCCTACCTTCTAGTCTATTCCAAGAGTAGATCATATCACTTGTTTGTTCAAGATTCTCCTTGGCCAGAATCCCTACAGCGGCCTCCAAGGACCCCGCTTTCACTCTGGCCTTCTTGTCCTCTGCTTCAGTCACACTGGCCGCTTCTGTTTCTCAGGCATGTGTCTGCCTTAGGGCCTTTGCACATGCTGTTGTTTTCTGTGGGGAGCTTTTTCCCAGATGGCCACATGGCTTGCTCCCCCCATCTTCTTCAGGTCTGTGAAGTGTTACCTCCCTGACCACCCTATTTAAATTGATAGCCCCTGACAATCCCCAGCCCCCACTCTTGCTCCCTGACCCACTTCACTTCATGGCTTTCTCTTCATTACTGTCATCTGAAATGCTGCATATGTGACTTGTTTTGTCATCTCTATCAGTGGAGCATAAGCTCTACCAGTGCAGGGATGTGTCTTTTGTTTTCCCGAGATATCCCTAACGCCTGGAACAGTGAGTGGCACACAGTAGGTGTCCATTCTTGCTGAGCTAATGGAGAGATGATTTTCTAGTGCTCATATTCTATGAGTATATTATTGTTTAGCTTGAAGTCCTCTAGATTCCTAGAGCATCAAATAATAAACACAAAAAACATATCCCAAAGCCAGGTGATTTTGAATTCCCTCCAGCCTGGCTCCAGTTGGGAAATTGACAGTTACACTTATGGTCGGACCCTGTCAAATGTGTATGGTCCTGCTCTGCCAGGAGAGGCCAGGGGTTTAAAGGGACTCTTAGGAGGAGGCTTGGGCATTTGCTCTCTCCCAGGCACCTCAAACCTCCAGCCTGCTTATATTGATTTCAGTGCTACCTGTTTCTCCGCAGTGTGTCACCCATGCCAGGACCGCTCACCAGACTGGGTCCTTCCCAGGTGTTCCCAGGTTCTGGGAGAATTGGCTGCTTGCATCCTTTATTTTCCTGTGCGGTGAGCATTAGGTGGGCTTGCAGAGTAACTAAGTGTGTCATCACTGATGTGCTCAGTTACTCTGCAAGGCCCACCTAATGCTCATCACACAGGGAGATAAAGGATGCATTGGTTTGAACAAGGAGCTGGCTTGCTCTGAAAAGAGGTGGTGGGTTTTGTGTTTTGTGGCAACAGTGTTCCTTATTGGTAGGAGGGAAAATTCTTCTCTTGTAGTTGGGATTCCATTCTCTCTCTTAGTCAGACTGAGGAGTAAAAGGAGTCGATGAGATTAACCTCCTGCCTCGCTGTGTGGTGGTTTTCTTTACTCTCGGAGGACTTGCTCATGGAGACCAGGGGAGGTGGAAGAAAACTGGGACAAGTGGTCTGGATGGTAAGAGGCCATTCCAGGCCTAGTCCCCATCCTGCGTGTCTCCTCTCTTCCTACTTTTGCTTTTAGGCAAAGAAATGAAAAATAGAGCCTAGATTCCTACCAGTTTCTGACCAGATGATCTGGCCTACTCATTTTTTGTGGAACACCCTTGTTCTGCCCCTAAGCCCAGGTGTTATGTTTTTCTGGAACATCTCATTCAGTCGTTAAAATGCACAACTCAGATACATCAAAAACTATTTTCTTTTCAAGATTCATCCTGAATAGGAATTAGATGTAGCTTTATTTCTGTTGAATATATTTTCATTTCTTTGTGAGTTCTAGATATTTGTGGTAATTGGAAAGAAATATCGTAATTTTCAGAATTTAGTGGAAATCACGGTGATGGAGGGAAGGAAGGAGTCAGTGCTGAAGAATAAATGAATTATTGACTTATTGACACCCTTAATGAAAAGTCTTATTAGTGATGTGTCAGGGACGTTTAAAAGGTCAATTTTATCCACGACTCTAAAGGCCAGGCACACTCGTTAAGTCTCTTCCCTCTTAAGTTGGAAGAGCCTGAGCGTTATTCTGAACAGTTTGATTTTTAAAAGTCAGTAAGGAGGATGGAACAGTGGTCATGGCCATGGCGAGTGAGTGTCTATGGGACAGTTAAAGCAGGGGGTGACTATCTGCCTTGACCTTGGTCCTGGCTACTCCCTCTCTGGTGGGAGCAACATCGCATATGCGAGTATGTACATGAGAGGAGACAGGAGTGAAAGTGCTGTAATAGATTCTCCCGTCATTAAAGATGCTTCTCCTTCAAGATCCACATGATACACTTCCCTACCAAAGTTAGCATAGATATTTTCATAAAACTGCACTGTCATAAGTCTGTAGATCAATAAACTTTCACAAACTAAACACCTTGTTTAACCAGCAGATCAAGAAACAGATTATCCTCCCCCTTAGCCCCCACCTTCTCTACCCCATCCCTCTTGTGCCCCCGCCAGTTGCTGTCCACCCTCCAGGGTCCTGGGCACACAGATTCATTCAGCCTGTGTTTGAACTTGATGTAAATGGAATCATATGGCATAAGCTCTTTTGGGTCTTTCGTTGGTTATGTGTGAGGTTCATCTGTGCTGTTGGGCTCGTTCATTCTTGTTGTATAGGACTCCATCATATGAATACATCACAGTTTATCCATTTCACCGTGGAAGGGTACTTGGATAGTTTCTTATTTGGGGCTTATATTAAAATATAAATTACATTATACAGAGAGTGCCAAAAATGTATAACATTTTGAGAAAGAAAAACTGTGTTAAAATTGTTGATAACAAAAGATGAATACAAGTCACGTTTGACTTCTGCAATTACAAGAGGTGCTCAAAGTGGTTACCATCAGCGTCCAGACACAGTGAACTACTGCTTGAGCAACGTTGACCAAGTGTCCACTTGTATACATTTTTTTGGCACCCCCGGTATTATAAAATACAAAGTCTTGCCCCTGACTCAGGGTAACCACTTGTCCACATTTCCATTGGGTCTCTTCTTAGGAGTGGGATCTTGGAGCCACAAATGCTCAGCTTTAGAAGAGAGTGCCAGACTTTTCCCCAAAGTGCTGGTACTAATTTATACTCCCACCAGCAGTATATGAGAGCTTGGAATATATTATATAGTGGCTGACCTTAAAAAGGACCCAGAATGAAGTTTGAGTTAACCATTGCTTATTAATAAGAAATCACTCTTGTTCTGCAGTTCTCTTCGTCAGAGATGGGAAAGCTTGGGTACAGAATTCCTCAATCAGAGATGCACCTTTGCAGGGGGCTTGTGGAAGAGGGCTGGATTTTACTGCTGATGAGCAAATGCTGCCTCTTAATCACAAATCTGAGTGGAAAGGCAGCTCCTCTTGCAGTAGCTAAATGAAGGGAGGAGTTCAGCAGAGCTCTGATCTAGAGATTGAGTTCTTCCTTGGATCCTCCTCCCCACCCAGGTTAATATAGTGAGTGTTGGAGTATTAAGTGGGTTTCTTAAGAACAAAAGAGACAGTGGTTGGGTACCAGAGGTCATTCAGCCCTGACTCACACATTTCCAATCTGAAAATCCGCCCACCTCCTGGAATTCTTGTGCAGAGCGCAGGTTTGGTGGTGCGAGGACACTGCAGGCTCCCCTCTTCCGGGATTGCTGTACATTCAGGTTTGGGTTTGGAAGGCTCTCTAGCACAGCCAGTCTTCCTGTCATGTAGCAGGGATGATCTCCTTTTTCTTTAAAGAGCTTGATTGGCTGGGATTTTGTTTTGACTAAGAGTGACAACAGTGCCAAATGTCAGTAGCTTAAAGAAAGAAGGGGAACTGTGTTTCTGGTGATAAGATGGACTGGGTGGTCTGACTGGGGTTGAGTGGGGCCAATGCTGGGTAACAGATAAAAATGCCTTTGAAAGCATTAAATGGCTGGGAAGACATTGAGGAAGACTGTGAGGAGGCCAGAATCTCAGTGGAAGTAATCCTGATTGGTAAGGATAAGCCTGAAGGCATTTGGCGAAGTGAGCAAACTCTGGAGTGGGGGTGGGGAGGCAGTACGATGGAGGACCTTTCTTATGGCTGGAACCACAGAGGGCTCCCACACCTTTCACAGTGCAGGCGAGTCAGAAATAAGCCCATTCCTTTCCTGTGAGGTTGAACTCGCAGGTTGCTCCTCATGCAGACTCTTTAATCTTAGTAATAGGAAATTCGCAAGTCAGTTCTAAAAGTTCAGAGTCCACCTGAACGGCTAGTGCTCCTGGGCCAGTCCACAAGCAAGCAGATCTTTGAAGGACTTCACCTTTATCCTGGGCTCAGTGAATCTCCAGGTGTAATTTTTAAAGGAAAATGAGCAGTCCCTAGTTAAAAATAGCTAAGCACAGAGAGTGCAGAGCATTATGAATGAGGACCAGCAGAAAGAGATTTGTGAAAACACAAGACAGTGGAGTGGTTGGCATTGATTTTAAACAACACTTCCTACTATTCTTAAAGTAATAGTAATAGACAGGATTGAAAATACCCACAAGGAAAGAAAACTATCAAATGACTTAACATGTTTGAAAAAAGTATCAGGTACAACTTCTTGACATGAGCAACTCAATAATTGTAATTATAAACTCAACAGATTGAAGAGAACATAAAATGAACTGGAAAAGAGAGCAGAAGAAAATATACTGATTTCATCTTAAAAACCCAAATCGATGAATAATTTGTAAGACCTATTAAGAATTAGGGAGGCTAGACTGAGAAGTGTGTCTAATTGGAGTTGCAGGAGAGGAGAGAGATTATGGACAGAGTCAGTATATATGAGATAATGACTGAGAATTTTACAGAATGGATGAGACACCCGTCCCCCAAAAGAAAAAAAAAAAAATCCCACGTATATACAGTGTAGTGACACATCAACCAAGGGAGAAAATCAAGAATGAGGGTGAAATGAAGGTAACTTAAGAGAAAAACCAAGATAGTTTTTGTCTAAAGGAAATTCTCAAGGATGTTCTTGGAAGGCAAGTAATGCCAAATGGGAAGAATGAGATATACGACAAGAAGAATAAAGAAGGTGGTAAATATTTGGGCAACTCTAAACAAATGTAAAATACTAATAACAATGTTGGTAATGGGGAGGGAGCTGAAAAAAAGGTAGGATTAAATATGTGAAAACAATATTTTAAATTAAAAGGGTAATGGAATTAGTTCAGAGGGGTTAAGTTTTGTTTAACTTTGTGAACGGATGTTATTTTTTTAAAGGTTATTACTAAAGAATAGAAACAGTGTATTCTGTAATAGTCAAGGGGGGCAATGGAATGATTTAAAAACAATTAAAAAAGATGTAAGAATGGAGACAGAAAGAACCCAGGACAGGTGGGGAAATAGCACAATATAAGATTGTAGATTTAAATTTAAATATATCAACATTCATCTTAAATGTAAATTTACTACTCTTGTTAAAACATAAACATCATACCTGCTTTTTTAAAATCCAGCTATTTGAAAAACTGCTGTATTATTGTTATGTAAAATAGACTTTACCACAAAAAGAAGTAGAGAAAGGGTCACTTCATAATGATAAAAGTTCAGTTCATTTTAGATAAGACATTTTTAACTTTGCATCTTAACATAATCACAAAAATATAAAACAAAAATTGACACAACTTTAAGAAATGGCCAAATCTATAATTATAGTAATTTTAGCACATCCTCTCAGTAATTGACAGCTGAGCAGACAAAAATCAATAAGGATTAGAACTTTGAACAAAATTAGGACTGTGGTCTCTCTATAACTATGTGTAAATAAAACACTGAGCCTAATACATATTTGACTTAAATTTTCAAAGATTGGCCCTATCCGGGCCTTAAAGTAAATCTCAAAGGTTTGGGATTATATGCAGCAGGTAGTCTGATCACAATTCAGTTAAATTAGAAATATGAATAAAAAAATAGAGGAATCTCTATATATTTGGAAGTTTAAAAAAGTATGCTTCTAGTATTTATAAGCCAATAAAAAGGAAAATAGAAAATGTTTTGAAAAGAATGGTAGTGAAAACACTACGTATCAAAACTTGTAGGATGTAGCTAAAGTATTATTTACAGGGAAATTTACAACTTTAAATACATAATACTGAAAAAAAAAAGATGAAAAATGAATGAGCTAAGTTTAAGCATCTGTCTCCAGAAATTACAAAAGGTAAAATAAAGTTAAACCAATCAGAAGGAAGTAAAAATGAGAAGGAATTAATGAAACAGGAAACAAATATATAGTACAGAAGTTCAACAAAGCCAAAACTTCATTCTTATAAAGTTGAATAATGCTGACAAATATCAAGCAAAATTGACCAAGAAAAAGGCACAAATAATAATATGAAGAATGTAAAATGGGACTTCTACAGATGTGGTCAACATTAAAAAAATAAGTGACTATTATTAACAACTTGTGCTGAGTAAAAATAAATCAAATCGGTATCATAGGTATTTGTTAAAAATATCTGAAGGATCCAGATGAGAGGGTACTGTACCACGCACACATAGAAGGCTTCTTTTTTACATCTCAATGCGGCAAAAATTTTGCAAGTTGTGACAACATAAATACATTTGTAGGAAGATGTAAGTTATCAACACTGAACCAAGAAGAGAACCACGAACCTGATAAAAAGGATATCTACAAAAAGCCTACAACAAACATCACACTAAATAACAAGACACCTAAATCTCCCTTGTTTCTCTGCTGTCATTCCTTCTCTTTAGCACTGTGTGGGAGGACCTATCCTGCGCAAAAATTCAAGAAAAGTGAAGTGGAAGATAAGAAGATTGGGAAGAAAGAAACAAAAACTGATCCATAGGCAATATGCTTATATATGTAGAAAAAAATTTTTTTAATCTACTAGATGTTACTAGAATTAGGTACGGTTGCTGAGGAAAAAAATCAATTACAGTTCTGTATACCATCAACAAACAAAAAAATGAAACTTAAAAGAGATACCATTAGCAATAGTGTAAAAACTGTGAAGAACCAAGACATAACTCTTTCCAAAAGCATGTTAAGACCCACAGTGCATTATTTTCCTCTACCAGGATACCTGTGTTTTTCTGTTTAGATGTGGTCCTTATAATCATATAAAACCATATAAATGAGCGACTCCTATCCTATCCTAATGTCATATTTAGTAGAGCCTTCATTCAGTGGATATGCTGAGATTTGCTTGGATACAGTGCAGAAATGACTTATCCCTGCTTTCTGGGAGCCTAAGGTCTACTGTAATAAGCATTCTGTTGCGGGCTAGTCAGAATTCTTGAAGGCATATTGTCTGTAGTCTTCTTAGAAGCTCTCAGAAGATTTAGGTCTATCTAAGTACCTACTTTCCCACAGACTATTATTTTGAAGAAATACAAAAACGTGTTAATCCTTCTTTTTTTCCCCCCTTAGGCATAGAAATTGAATCTGAAATGGCCAATTTATGAATAAGCAGAGGCTTATAGTAATAGAATACATTTCTATTTTTAGTGTTTCAATCTTTCTTTAAAATGAGTAGCCTTGTTTCTTTAAAGTAGGAAGTCAGTTATTTCCATCCTCTTTAAGCATGAAATAAATTATTTCAGAATACATCTTTTAGTTACAGCATTTCTCTTAGTTTCTTTGGGTAAAAAAGTAATCAGAGATTATACTTAAAATTTAGATCAGATGATCTGAATAGTCTCTTTTCCAGGCATTTAGAAATGTTAAAGTGAATAAGCATGCTTTAAAAACATAGCTAAACTTACAAGGTAGTAAAGAGATTGCCAGAGGCCATAAACTGAGGGTCAGGGGAGTAGCTGGGACTCTGGAGTAAACTGACCCCGGAGTGTGGGATGGGTGTTGTTAGCCAGAGTCTTCTTGGGTCTTGGGCTTTAATGTCTAGGCAGGGACAGGGGTTTGTCTTAGGTGGGGAGTGGGACCTGAGCCCAAGTAAAACCTGTACCCTTGAAGGTCCACACACTCAGTGAAAGGACAGACTAGTGGCAAAAGGTGGTGAACCTTAACAGTTTTGTTCTGAGGCAGGGGAGGCCAAGTCTCCTCAGAATTTGTAACAGGAGGTTCATCCTTTTAAAAAATCAGTCCATGGATGCAGGTTTCTCTGATGGCCTAGTTGAAGCAAAGGTAAAACCGCCTTGTAGAGACAACCCCACAACTCAGCCCAGACAGGATTGCTGCTGTTAAAGTCCCACCAAAGATATGATACAAAATCACTATTAAAGGCATAAAAGTAGGTAATGAAAAACATTAATGGGAAGAATAATACTAGGAAAAAAAGGAGACTGACTTGGAAAAAACAAATAGAATAAGTTAAAGGACTGATTATAGAGCTGGTTAGATTCACATGGAGAAACGATTGGTGAAGTGGAACATACATCTAAGCAGTTTTCCCAAATGATACCACAGAGATATTGAGATCTAATTAGGAGTTCCACCACAAAGAAACAGACAAGAAATTTTTCAAAGAACTAAGGGGCCCAGGGTTTTCCAGAATTGATGAAAAACATGACTCCTCAAACTCAGAAAGCACAATAAGCCTGAATAAGATAAAAATAAATACACACCAAAAACTATTTTGTTGAATTCTTAGAACCCCAAACATGGATCTTAATAGTAATGAGAGGTTTTTTAAAAAGGTATTATAAGTAAATGACAACTTGACTGACAGCTCGTTTCTACCCCCAACCCCCAAAAAAGCCAGAAGACAAAATAATATCTTCAAAGAAGTGAGAGAAAATAACAGGAATTCCGTACTTATTTAACCCATTCAGTTTCATCAGGGCTATAAGGATTGAGAGAGTTTATCAAGAAGAGATCCTTGTTGAAAGAACTCGTCAAGGATATACTTTGGGAAGACCCAAAAAGAAGGGAGTAGGTTGAAAGAAGCAGTGATGAGCAAATAAATTGGTAAACATTTGGGTAATTTAAACATGAGCTGTCTGGAGCAAAACAATGAGTAGTCCAGGTGTGGGAAGGGAGATGGGATACAGCGAGGTGGAAAAGGGGCTCATCTCAGGTAAAAGGGCACCAGACTTCAGGCCTATAGTTCTTCTGTTGGAGAAGTGGCAAGAGGCATTGGTGAAATGAGGTCAAATATGTATGTTAGGAAAATGTAAGGGTAAAAATCGTTTTAATTGTCATTTTAGTACTAACTAAAAAAAAATAGAAATAGAATATATAACTTCCAAATACCATAGAGGAAAAGGGGATAACATTTAAATAGTTCAATAAAATGCAAAAAAGAGAATAAACAAAGAAAAAGTATTGTAAATGGGAATCACAAAATAAGGGTATAGATTAGTCCAGTTATATAGGAGATCCCAATAGATGTTAATGAACTAAACCTACCAGTTAAAAAGACAAATTGCCACACTGATCTTAAAATAAAATCCTGCTATACGCTATTTTTAAGAGCTCTACTTAAAATGTACCAACACAAAAAGGTTTGAAAGTAAAGAATAGCAAATGATTCTAGGCCAGTATTAACCCCCAAAAGTTGGTATAACTTTAAAAAGAATCAGACGTACTAGACTTTAATGAAAAAAAAATATTGTTAGAGATAAAGAGGGTCACTACATATAATAGGGGAAAAAAAAATAGGTACTTTATCAGGAAGATGTACAATTCTGATTTCATGTTCACCTAATAAGATGGCCTCCAAATAAAGCACAAATTGACAGATTTCCAGGAGAAAAGGGTAAGTCCATGATCATGGTAGGAGATTTTTAAAGCTCTCAATAACTATTAGATTAAGTCGGCGAAAAACTAGAAGGGTTCTATGGAAAATTATGAAGCTCAAAGTAGGGATACATGTAGAACCCTTCATTCCATAGAGTACACATGTATTTATAAAAATTGGCCACCGTCTATCAAAACATCAAATTTCATAATCTAAATCGGTGTTTTTCAAAGTATTGTGAGCCTCAAAGTCAATTTAGTTGGTTGTGAAAAAAACCTTTTAAAATTTTTTGATGGCATAGAAAATACTGGTGCATCCCATGTATTAATACTGAGTTATTGTTTCATGAAAGTTGTTATTTACGTGTGAATATGTACATACACATGCACATACTAGTACCAGTGTATGTGTATATGTCCATCCATTCTGGGTCACATAAAAAATTATTTTTTTTTATCATGGTTAAAAGTCTGGACACTTTTTTTTCCATCACACAGAACAGATTCTCTGGTGACAGTGCAGTTAAATGGGAAATTATCAATAATAATTCAAATCCCCCACATGTTAGGAAAGTTAAGGACACTGCCACCTCATTAATTTGAGAAATAATATGGGAATTAGAAAATACTTACAACTGAACAATAATGAAAAAATACTGTGCATTGCAGTTTGTAGGATGAAGCTACAGCAGTACTTAGAGGGAAATTTCTTGCTTTAAATATTTACTACAAGGAAAAAGAACGGGGGGTGGACCAGTGCCTCAGGAGGTTGGAGCTCCATGCTCCTAAAGCCGAGGCCGCTTGTTGGATTCCCACATGGGCCAGTGAGCTGCGCCCTCTACAGCTAAGATTGTGAATAACGGCTCTCCCTGCAACTGGGCTGTTGTGAGCAGCTAGAGGACTGCCTCAGCTTGGTGGAGCGCAAGGCTCATAATACCAGCATGAGCCAGGGAGCTGTGCCCTACAACTAGACTGAGAAACAATGGCTTAAAAACCGGGGGGTGGGACAGCGGGGACAAAAAAAAAAAAAGGAGATGGAAACCATGAAAAAGAAACAGTCAGAAATAAAGGATATAGCAACAGAAATGAAGAATATATTTTTAAAAAAGAAAGGCCTGAAAATTAATAAACGTCCATGTCAAGCGGATAGAACAAAATAGAAATTGGAGGAAGGAATAATGAGAATTAATTATATAGATCACAAACCCAAAAGCTGGTTCTGGAATCATTGAAATTGAATCAGCAATTTACAGTAGCCAAGTCATTCCTTGTGGATGAAGAAGTTGTGGTGTATATGTGGTGGAATATTATTCAAGCATGAAAAGTACAAACTCCTGCTTTGACATTGACAACATGGATGGACCTTGAGGGCATTATGCTAAGTGAAATAAGTCAGAGAAAGACAAATACTGTATGATCTTATATATGGAGTCTTAAAAAAACTTATCGTAAAAGAGATCAGATTTGTGGTTATCATAGGCAGCGTGTGGGGGAGGGGAAATTGGATGAAGGTGGTCAAAAGGTACAAACTTCCAGTTATAAGATATAAGTAGGGATGTGAGGTATAACATGATGACTATCGTTCACACTGTCGTGTGATACATACAAGTATGAAAGTTGTTAACAGAGTAAATCCTAAAAGTTGTCATCATAGGAAACGTTTTTTTTCTTTCTGTTTTGTATCTATGTGCAATGATGGATATTAACTGAATTTATGGTAATTATGATATATGTAAGTCAAATTATTATGCTGTACACCTTAAACTTATACAGTGCTACATGTCAATTATAGCTCAAAACAATGAATCAGTAGTTAAAAAAAAAAAAATCAGCTCTCTAGCCCCTCCCTCTCCAGGAACAGATCTTAAAACACTAGATCCAGGCAGTTTTATAGGCAAGTTCTTCCAAATCTATTAAGAATAGGGAGAAAGAGATGATCCTTAGCTCATTTTATGAGACTCGAGTGTCCTTGGTACCAAGACCACGTAAGAGCAGTCTGAGAATGACCTGTAACTCTCTTTACTTAAGAGCACGCATGCAAATCCCACATAAAAAGGTGAACAAACCAAATCTAGTGATATATTCTATCACCAAATCTAGTGATAGAAAAAAGAAAAGGCCCACCATCAAGAAGGGTTTATATCATAAGAATGAAATGTGAGTTAACAGAATATATATTATTGTAATTCAACCCATTTCAGGTTAGAGAAAATGTCAGGTGATAAAGAAAGAACATTTGCTAAAATTCAGTACCCAATTGTTAAAATAGTGAAAAGAAAAGGTAACTAGGAATATAAAATAGCTTAATCTGAGAAAACACCGTGTTTCCCCAAAAATATTTTCCCCAAAAAAATAGCTGGACAATCAGCTCTGATGCGTCTTTTGGAGCAAAAATTAATATAAGACCTGGTATTAGAATATATTACAATATTATTATATGATATGATATGATATGATATTGTTATGTTATAGACCCAGTCTTATTTTACTATATAGACCCGGTCTTATAGTAAAATAAGACCGGGTCTTATATTAATTTTTGCTCCAAAAGACGCATTAAAGATGACTGTCCGGCTAGGTCTTATTTTTGGGGAAACACGGTCCTTCTACCAAAAATCTGTGGTCAACACAGCATCTAATGGTGAAGACTCAGGGATGAGACCAGAAGTAGAGACTCAGTGATGAGACTAGGAAGCCCTGTCTCCTACCCTGTTCAACACTGTTACAGAGTTCTGTGAGACAAGAAAAAGAGAAGAAGAAAAAAAAAAGAAAGAAAAAGAGAATAAGGTTTAGACAGCAAGAAATGGCCCTTTTTTCATAGGTGATTTTTTTTTTTTTTAACAGAAAATCTAAGAGAATCTACAAACTCGGTTTGATGAGAGTTTAGCATAATATCTGGGTAAATGAATAACTGTGATTATCTATAGCTAGAAATAGAAGAGTAATTTACAAAAGATATTTTTTTCCAGTATATTTTAAATTAGCAATAATCTTAACAATAAAAGATGGGTAAGACTTTTGTAGGGAAGACCATAAAAAGCTATCCGCAAGTTTAAAAGAACTTTTTAAATGAATGTAGAGCTGTGCCATATGATATTCATTGATGAGAAACTCCCATAGAGTACAGTGTCAGTTCTCACTATATTCATCTGTAAATTCAGTGTTATTTAAATGAAAATCCCAGTAGAATTTTTGGAGAGGAAGCGTAGGCCAAAAATGGGGTGATGATGCAGGGCATAGATAAATACACTGGTGGGACAAAGTATGGAGTCCAGTCCAAAGTATGGAGTCTGCAGGTATATTGCAGACTTGATGGGACAGAGGTGGCCTCTAAGTCGGAGGGAACGTGGTTTTTTTTTTTTTTTTTTTTTTGGAGGGGGTGAGGGGAGATAAAACAATCAGGAAATGGCGCTGGGTAATTATACTGATGGGGAAAAGTTATATCACTATTTCCTGTCACATGCCAAAGTAAATCCCAGGTGATTAAAAACTACCTACGTTCCCACTTACACATTCCCACTGTGGGAATGTAAGTTGGTACAGTCACTGTGGAAAACACAATGGAGGTTCCTCAAAAAGTCGAAAATAGAATTACCATATGACCCAGCTATCCTGCTCCTGGGTATCTACCCCAAAAATCTGAAAAACTTTTACCCGTAAAGATACATGAACTCCAGTGTTCATTGCAGCATTATGTATGGTGACCAAGACATGGAAACAACCAAAGTGTCCTTTGATAGATGATTGGGTAAAGAAGGTGGTACATATATACAATGGAATATTACTCTGCCATAAGAAAAGATGAAACACTGTTATTTGTGACAACATGGATGGATCTTGAGATTATTATGCTGAGCAAAATAAGTCAGACAGAAAAAGTTGAGAGTCATATAACTTCACTCATGTGGGATATAAAACTGAAAGCAACAAAGGAACAAGATAAACAAAGAAACAAAAACTCAGACACAGACAACAGTTTAGTGGTTACCAGAGGCTAACGGGATGGCAATGGTAGAAGAATGTAAAGGGGGTCAAGTATATGGTGATGGAAGGAGAACTGCCTCTGGGTGGTGAGCATACAGTGTGATCTATAGATGATGTGTTACAGAAATGTACACTTGAAACCCATGCAGTTTTACTAACCATTGTCATCCCAATAAATTTAATAATAATAAATAAAAACTACCTATGAAAAGTATTGTTGAGGTTCTTAGAAGAAAATAACTTCTAAACAGTAAAATGACTTCTGTCACAATGGTTGTCTCCCATCCCAATGGTTGGAACCTGGGGGTCAGGGATATAAGGGAGATTTTTCACCCTGTATGAACCATTTTGGTCCTTTTGAGTTTCACCCATGGGGAACGTATTGCCTGCATCCAACATAAATGAGTAATTATTTAAATTTAAAGGGTAGCAATACTTTTTTCCTTTAAAAAAAGGGAAGGTTATGACTCTAGGGTTGTATCTGAAACGAATGACAAACTATAAAGGCAAATATTAGTAAATTGGATTACATTAATAGTATAATTAATAGTTGATATCAGAAACATTATAAATTGTTTGAGAGAGAAACCACAGACTTAGACACATCTAAAACAACAAATGAGTAATATCTAAAATAGTATGTAGAGGATACCTATAAACGGGAAAAAAACAAAACAATAGAAAAATGGGCAAAGGCTATGAATAGTAACACAGTAACGAAATCTGAAGGGCTAATAAACATGGAAGATGCAATGTCATATCCATTTGATTGGCACCACGTCTCAAGTTTGACCACAGTAGGAAATGTTGGCAGAGATGTGGAGGGAGGGGGGACTTTTTTTTTTGGAGGGGGTGAGGGGAGATAAAACAATCAGGAAATGGCGCTGGGTAATTATACTGATGGGGAAAAGTTATATCACTATTTCCTGTCACATGCCAAAGTAAATCCCAGGCACTGCCCCTTTGGGGAGCAGTTTGGCAGCAGCTGGCATATGCATGCCCACCCTGTGACCTAGTAGGTCCAGTTCTAGGTATATCATAGCGAAATCTGTGCAGGGGCACAGAGAACCTGGGAGACATGTCACACTACAGTTTTGTGTAAATACATAAATTTTTAAAACCTAAGTGCCTGTCGTAGTAGTGTGGACCCATTTCCATTTGTGATCTAATTACATAACATAGGAATTAAAATGAACTAAAGCTATGTGTATTTATACAAATAAATCTCAAAAACTAAGTTTTAAAAAACATTGCCCAGCGGTAACCTGCAGTAGCATCATTTATATAGCACTCAAAGCCACACTATATTTTGTTTGTGGAGACATATTTATAATGTAAGGATAAACACGTGTGGAGGTACTAAGTGACATATTCTGGGTGCTGGCTGGTTTTCTCTGGAAAGAGAAAGATAATTTAAAATAAATATCTGAAGTAAATGTGGTAAAATGTTTCCATGTGATAAACCTTTATCAGAGGTAAGGTGGTAGGTAAATGGATGGTCATGATGCTTTTCTTAATCTTTTGTATATTTGAAATATTTCATAATACTAAAAAGGAATTAGGAGAGGGTGACCCTGGTACAGCTATATCTGCTAGGGTCTCTATTTCATTGTCATTCTATTTTAGTTTTGTACCTTCCTGGGAGGTCAACTTGTGCCCAGTAAATGGATCTGGGGACTCGTTCTGTTGGACACCCTCCCTATCCCCGAGCAAACCCCTGCCTCATGGCTTCTCTAAGTGCCTACACGGCCCCAGTGGAGCAGCTGGTTAGTGATGAGACCTAGCCCCAGGGGCGCTTTTGAAGGTCCTTTCGCAAAGCCTAGTTAATCCCAATTGCCAAATTAGTCTGAACTGGCCAAACTGGACTAGGCTGGTTAGGCCACATGAGTTAGCAGATGTAGTCCATGTCTGAAGAATTTGGTTTTCCACTTAACTTTTGCTCCCTGAATCCTTACCCTCTAGGAACGGAAGGAAAAACATTCTCTCAGGACCTACAAGGTGGGCCAGTGAATTTCAGTCAGCCAGGCCTCGGAATAGTCCCCAGGCTTGTGGGTGGCTTCCTGCTTCCTTCCATCGCAGGGCTTTCACCTTTCTACTTTACACTCTAAGTGTACTAGCAATAATAAGTAAAAGTACATATTTCATAGAAATTTCCAGAATTGACAGAATGTAGGTGCTTTGTAGTCAGCCCATGCAGGATATGTGTGGGCATGCACCTTCTTTGCCGGTCTGGACATGGTCTGTGGGAAACCCTGGGGACGACTCCTAGGGGTCCTTTTATAACGGGAATTTCATAAGCAAAGCACCCAAGTGCTGATCTTGAGAGCACATTGTGAGGCATCACCAGCTTTATCACTCCTGTGAGTCGGGGATCTCCCATGGTGTTGCCACCCAAGCTGACCCTACATAGCGTCAGGAAGCCTGGCTTCCCCTTAGGTATCGTTGCTGTTTGTGGTGATCCGACCTTAGTGTTAAATGTTTCAGTGTATTACTCAAGACTAGGGCTTTTTATTTTTCTGTGAAAGATTTCTTTTAAAGAGATTCTAACCCAGGAATTAGTAGTGGGAATGTAATTTCTTTTTAAAGCAACCCTTTCCGCGTAAGTTGGGAATGCACACTTGTGCTGGTATCAAACATACACTTGTGTGTGCTACAGAAGAAAATATTCTCCCAAGCTAGCCTTTCTTGATTCTGTGCTCCCAACAGAGGATGTATTTTGTATTCCATGTTTGCCTAACTTGAGTAAGATTCAAGGTTAATTTTTCAACCTTGGTTCTTCTGCTTAAACCACAAGACTGCATAGGCTCCACAGTGCTTGGCAGGAACAGAGCCTGCATTGTAGGAGCCTGGTGACCCTGCAGCTCCGTGGGAGACCAGCCCTCAAGTTGGGAAGCGACTTGGGGCTTTTGGAGTCGCAGCCAGGGTGACCCAGGCCCCTGGCGTTGTACTGCCTCTGGAGAAAGGGAGTATTTCAGAGGCATTCTGTCGTCTGAATAGACTGAGTATAGTGACTGTAATGTAGTTTTTGTAGCTGAACGTGTCCACATTGGCGAAGTTCTAAGAGGTCCTTGTGAGGACCTAGAGTTTCAGTTGGTGGATGCCCACTAAGAAATGAAGGTTGACCATAGAATGTTCCAAGGCTTCTTGTCCCTGCCCACTTGCCCCCTGAATCCCTCCAGGGCTAGAAGGGCAGTTTCATTTTCAACACTTAGCCTGTAAGTGTGTCTTAGCTTGTGAGTGTGTTTCTGGAAAGACTAATTTGGAACACCCTCTCTTGACTGTCATATATGAGGGCACCCTGGCTGTGGATCATGCTCTCAGAGGGCAGAATCCACTTGTCCAGGTTGAAGGCTCCATGAGCCCGCCTCGGACTTCATTTGCAGAGGTTCCGACCATAATGAAGAGTTTGACTTGGTCCTACATTCCCAGGGTGACAGTCTGGGAGCAGTAAGGATCACAGCTGCGTCTAGTGGTGTTACCACTGGGGAAAGCACATGCCGTGAAGTGTTTGTCAGGAGTGCATTAAACCCTCTGCCTGCAGGGTTTTACTAGAAACTCACAGTGAAAGTGTGTTTGTTCTTTGACGAGAGTGATTTTTCTTAGAAAATATTGCTGAGACATGTAAAACAATTGCTCTTCTCAGTTCCTTCTTTAAAATACCCTGAGATCAAAATTTAGATTTCATGATTGTTGAGAATTCCTACTCTATTTCCCTCTCTTTCTTCTACTGGAAGAGGAATCTCAACTTCTAAGCCACTGACAAGCCTGGACCCGGCCTACCACAGAGTCTAGAGATTTTGGAGGGTTGTGTTGAGGGGGGAGGTTCTCTCCTGCTCCTCTCCCTTCTCCCCCTTTCCACTTTCCCTTAGCCGCCCTTCTATGCTCGCTTTCTGTTCACTAATTCCATTGCTGATCCATAAGGGGCTAGGCTTTTTTCTCATTCTGTAGTGCAAGGGACTGCAAATATGATAATAGCATCAGAATTAGTTGATAAAAGTTGAATGAATCCAAACAAATAAGCATCTTAGAGTTCCTCACTGAAGTTGAACCTAGCCTGGGCTATCAGCCAGGAAGTTGTGGACCAGGCTGCCTCTGACCCTTTGGATTTTGGTCCATGGGCTGTGAGAAGGGGCAGTTCATCTTCTGGGTTTGGAGTTTGTCGTCAGGCAAAGGGCCCCCTTTCCGGTGTGAAGGTTGAGCCGGGTGACACTGTACTCCCTCTTTACAGCCTCCGGATGTTAAATTCTAAACCTGGAGTCTTATTTGGTGGGCTTTCCAAGACTGATACTTCCTGTTTCCAAATGTGTGAATTGCAGGTTCCATATCTCTTCAGCAGCTATCGCTGGCAGAAGGCCATTTTTCATTTTTCCTCACCAAATTCTTGATCACTTTTCTTGCTTGTAATGCAAAGATTTTCATTTCTGATCCTGGGTAGTTGTGTTTATCAGCACTAGGGAAAAGGGAGGTAACAGAGTAGAGATGGCACACTGGGGATCTGCTGGCCAGATATATACGGGTGAAAGCCTACAGAAGTATTTGGTTTGCCTCACATGTTATTTTTTAAATCTGTCAATTTCACATGGAGAAAAAAAGATTTCTGGCCTAACCTGAAAAAGCAAAAATCTTTTTTTTTTTTTTTTTTTTTTTTGTGACACAGCGCTCACATTTCTATAATAATCAGCTATGGCTGGGTAACACTTGCCCCCTAATTTAGTGGGGCATTTTTGCTGCAGTCCTCACCACTCCCCAGTGTTTCACACCTGGCCCGTGCTTGTGCTCATGTGGATCTTTAACCCTTGCAGAGGGGAATATCTTGAATTGTGATTGAGGCTTCTGAGTCTCCAGGGCATCATGTGCCCTAGTTATCCACCTGCATTCTGCCATCTGTCTTTTGCTTTCTATCTGCCGGCACTAAAAGGGACGGCTCATATCTTGTGTAAAATTGCTTCCTTCTAAGGAATGGCAGGTAAGAATGTATGACATCAGAGATTGCCTGGATTTGTTTTTGCTCTGACTTTATCAGTGTGGAGAGGAGTGAAACCTTCAGTCTGGTAGTGAGGGTGGGGTGGAAATTGTTGATGCCTCACTTTCTGCAGAAAGTAATCTATGTTTATGTGTTTGGCAGGTGAAAGGAAAGCCAGCCAGGATGGACATTTACGACACTCAGACCTTGGGGGTTATGGTTTTTGGTGGATTCATGGTTGTTTCCGCCATTGGCATCTTCCTGGTGTCAACCTTCTCCATGAAGGAGACATCCTATGAAGAAGCTCTAGCCAACCAGCGTAAGGAGATGGCAAAAACTCACCACCAGAAAGTGGAGAAGAAAAAGAAGGAGAAAACAGTGGAGAAGAAAGGAAAGACCAAGAAAAAGGAAGAGAAACTCAACGGGAAAATACCTGACCATGAGCCAGCCCCCAACATGACCATCCTCATCAAAGACCCAGTGCGGGCACCTGCAGTGGCAGTGGCTCCAACCCCAGTCCAGCCCCCCGTGGTCATTGCCCCTATAGCCACGATACCAGCCATGCCCCAAGAGAAGCTGGCTTCCTCCCCTAAGGACAAAAAAAAGAAGGAGAAAAAAGTAGCAAAAGTGGAACCAGCAGTCAGTTCTGTAGTGAATTCCATCCAAGTTCTTGCCTCAAAGGCTGCCATCTTGGAAACTGCTCCCAAGGAGGTGCCTATGGTGGTTGTGCCCCCAGTGGGTGCCAAGGCCAGTACTCCATCCACTGGTGCTGCACAGGGCAAAAAGGCAGAGGGGCCCCAGAACCAGGGCAAAAAGGCAGAGGGGCCCCAGAACCAGGGCAAAAAGGCAGAGGGGGCCCAACACCAGGGCAAAAAGGCAGAGGGAACCCCCAACCAGAGCAAAAAGGCAGAGGGAACCCCCAACCAGAGCAAAAAGGCAGAGGGGGTCCCTAACCAGGGTAAAAAGGCAGAGGGGGCCCAAAATCAGGGCAAAAAGGTAGAAGTGGTCTCGAACCAGGGCAAAAAGACAGAAGGAACCCTGAACCAGGGCAAAAAGGCAGAGGGAACCCCAAACCAGGGCAAAAAGGCAGAAGTGGTCCCGAACCAGGGCAAAAAGGCGGAGGGAACCCCGAACCAGGGCAAAAAGATGGAGGGAACCCAAAACCAGGGCAAAAAGGCGGAGGGAACCCCAAACCAGGGCAAAAAGGCAGAGGGGCCTCAGAACCAGGGCAAAAAGTCAGAGGGGGTCCCTAACCAGAGCAAAAGGACAGAAGGGTCCCCCAACCAGGGCAGAAAAGTAGAGGGGGCTCCCAACCAGGGCAAAAAAGTAGAGGTGGCCCAGAATCAGGGTAAAAAAGCAGAGGGGGCTCCCAACCAGGGCAAAAAGGCAGAGGGGAGCCCCAGTCAGGGCAAAAAGGTAGAAGTGGTTCAGAATCAGAGCAAAAAGGTAGAAGGAACCCCCAACCAGGGCAGAAAGGGAGAGGGGGCCCAGAACCAGGGCAAGAAGGCAGAGGGGGCTCCCAACCAAGGCAAAAAGGCAGAAGGGACCCCCAACCAGGGCAAAAAGGCAGAAGGGACCCCCAACCAGGGCAAAAAGGCAGAGGGGGTCCCCAACCAGGGCAAGAAGGCAGAGGGGCCCCCCAACCAAGGCAAAAAGGCAGAAGGGACCCCCAACCAGGGCAAAAAGGCAGAAGGGACCCCCAACCAAGGCAAAAAGGCAGAGGGGGTCCCCAATCAGGGCAAAAAGGCAGAGGGGGTCCCCAACCAAGGCAAAAAGTCAGATGGGGCCCAGAATCAGAGCAAAAAGGCAGATTCAGTTGCTAATCAGGCCACAAAGACTGAGGGTGTTGCAAACCAGGGTAAAAAAGCAGAGGGGGGCCCCAATCAAGGCAGAAAGGCAGAAGGAACCCCAAACCAGGGCAAAAAGTCAGAGGGGTCTCCCAACCAGGGCAAAAAGGTGGATGCATCTTCCAATCAGGGTAAAAAGGCAGAGGCAGTTCCTATCCAGGGCAAAAATGCAGATATGGTCCAGAGCCAGGAGACACCAAAGCAAGAGGCTCTTGCTAAGAAGAAGTCTGGTTCAAAGAAGAAAGGTGAGCCTGGTGAGTAGCTTTGATTTCTTTATGAACTTGGAGGACAAGTTTTCTTTAAATGGCTTATGGATTCCCTTTGGGGAAGCCATCTTTATCAGTCAGCTGTTGCCACAACAAGGCTGCATAACAGACATTCCCAGATTTCAGTGGCTTACACCAGCAGTCATTCTTGCTCTTGCTTCTGTTGAATTGGCTGGAGGTTGACTGATCTGGGTTGTCTCAGCTGAGTGGCTCTGCTTCATGCTGCAGTTTAAGTAGGTTTGGCTCCTTACTGCAGTTCTGTTCCACATGTGCTCATTCTGGGGCCCAGGCAGAGGCTTCAGGGCAGAGGCCCTTTTCGTGGTTACAGCAGAGCTGTAAAATGCCACATTTCAAACCAGCATCCTATTGGCCGCAGCAAGTCATATGACTGAGACTGAGTATGGCAGATCTTTCTTAAATGTCTATTTCTTACCTCACCTGGTACTTTAGCATAGCTTTATTGTTTCTGTATGTTTGTTGAGTGAATAATGGTAGGATAATATTTCCAGAGAAAAATAGCATTCACCCCCTACCCCGTTTCCTCTCTTCCCTACCCCGTACCCCCAGTTATTTAATGGAGCATTTTATATATATGTTTGTATGTATAATACAGAGGTTGCCAAAAAAAGTATACACATTTTAAGACAGGAAAACTGTATTAAAATTGTAATACTTAATGTATACTGATGACAAAAGATGAATATAAGTCATGTTTGACTTCTGTATTTACAAGAGGTGCTCAAAGTGGTTACCATCAGCATCCAAACACTTCTTTTGGATAATGGCGAACTACTGCTTGAGCAACGTTGACCAAAGTGTCCACTTGTGTACATTTTTCTGGCACCCCCGGTATATATGATCTATATATAATAATATAGAACATTAAGTTCCCCTTATTTTTTTAGTGCATGTTACTATAGAAATTGGGCGAGTGAATTCCTATTTCATGTTCATCACTCCTTTGATAGAATAGTCTAACGGTTTTGTTGTTGTTTTCTTTAAGTCTTTGACTAGCCTTTACTTGATTTGGAAAAGGGATTGCATTTGTCTTGATTAGGCATCTTACAGGAGCTGAAGTGTTTGGACCTGTGCTGGATAGCACAGGACCCTATGTTTTTAGCTGGGTTTTCCTCTCTTACCCCTCTGTGAAACTACGTTACTTTTTCTCAGATTTCCTTCTCCAACTTTTGGGGTGGTGGGCATTTATTCAGGCAGCATCTTGCTCCATGTGAGGGGCCCCATCCTCTGTGAGCAGCTTCGGGCTCCTGCTGAGGGTCAGGTACCAGCCACCTGGCCCCACTTAAGTCAACCTCTCATGAACTTTGAAAACCCAACCACTTAGCCTCAGCCCTGCCTGCACAGGCTGGAGGGAGGCCACACTGCCCTGACTTTAACGTAATGTTCCACCTGATCCAGGGACAAGAACATTTGAGACTGGAAGACAGGGATGGGACTGAGAACTGGTCTGTTTCCTGGCTCTCCCCCATCAGGTGTGTCCAGTGGCCATCATTACCATGCAGCGGCTTTAGACCTCTGAGATAAGGCATGAAACAAATGTGCTGATATCAAAAGGAAGGCACATGGTCCTAATTTACAGGTAATAGAGAACCTTGTTAGAAGGAAGATCTAACTATGCCTGTGTGAACCCACACAGCAGCTCAGCTGAGATGGCATAAGGGAAAATTTGATCAGAGGAAAGAAATACCGTGGTCCAGGATAAGAAAGTTTAAATACTATGGATAAAATGATAGTTATTCACAAGTTCACTTAGTGGTTTATTATTATTCCAGCCAAAATTTCAGTTGGACTCCTTCTTCCCCCCTCCCCCGCCACCACCCTTAACTTGACAAAACTATTATAAAAGTTCCATCTGGAAGGAGAAATATATATAAGAATGTTGGATAGAGTT
This sequence comes from Rhinolophus ferrumequinum, assembly GCF_004115265.2. Classification (NCBI taxonomy): domain Eukaryota; kingdom Metazoa; phylum Chordata; class Mammalia; order Chiroptera; family Rhinolophidae; genus Rhinolophus; species Rhinolophus ferrumequinum. The sequence continues at coordinate 38,015,899 of NC_046306.1, read as the reverse complement.
TTAAGTGGCTTTTGGAAGGCCAGTTCTGTCTGATGTGTGAACTACTGTAATTACAAGTAGGGTGCTGGCCCAAGGCTAGCCAGGTCAGAGAACAGAATGGTCCTAAAACAGATGGTGTCATCCCTCAGAACTTCAATGAGGGGAGGGAGCATCATTTCAGAGGGAAGGAGAACTGTTCAGGCAATGATACTGGGCAGCCTGTTCAAGATTTGGAAGAGTCTGCATATACCCCTGTAAAAATGTGAGGTGTGGATGAATTAGATTTAATTTAAAAAGAAATCAAACCCTAGAAAACATAAAAGACAACCGAAATTAATATTGATCAGCTCAGGTGGCAGAGGTTGTCACTCCAAAGCTGCAAGGAGAGAATCACAAAAGCCAATATTGGGTTCTTGGCCACATAAATAGCCATGTGGGACAGTCAGGACCAAAATGAAAACAGCCACAAGGGGCAATATGTGCAGCTGATACGATGCCTGAAAGGTGAATTTCTTTATTCTTTAGGGTGTCTGAGAGTCTGAACATATGGGGGAAATCTTTTCTTGTACTTTATTTTTTATTTCTTGAATGTGCACTGTGTGATGTCAGCCCCGTTTTCCCGAGGTTTTTGTGTAAAGCCATCTTTAGGGCCCTCTGCGGTGGATGCGGCCGCTCCCACCCCCAACTTTGTGAAGTTCATGAAATCATGGGTTTTCCCAGTTGCTTATGGAATGGGGCTCACACTTCTCTTGCGATTACCTCTTCTATGTGGAGTTTAGTGTTCCAGAATTAATCGGACTCATTTTTAGCTATGACCATGTTTCTAAGTGAGAAGCAGGCCACGTTCTTTCCATGCAGTTGCACCTTACGTCCCGTGAGGCTGTGGTCAGCTCCACTTGCCTGTCCTTGACCTCCTTGCCTGCCAGCCGGCATTGAGCTTAGCTTCTCTGTGTCTGTCCAGGGCCTGTCCACCCCTAGCTTCTCTGGGGCTGTGTGTGCCCAACTTGAGGGAACTGTGGGCACAACTCTGGTTCGTCTGGCTGGCCCTGGGCATCCAGAAACGGGGGACTTGGAGATGTGAGTAGCTTTGGGGGCCTGAGGACTGTGGGGAGGTACTAGGGAAGTAGGTTCCAGATCATTGGTGAGGCCAGGAAGTGAGTTCCTCCTTTGAATTGAGGACACCTTGACTCGGGTGGGAGAGCTCCAGGACCATGAAGTTTAGACCCTGGGTACCAGAGAGCTAGAGTCCAGGGCTGTGCTGTCCAGTACGAGAGCTGCTGGTCACATGGGGCCATATAAGTTAGCATTCAAGTCAATTAAAAGTCAATAAGATGAAAGATTCAGTCACACTAGTCACAGGTGCTCAGCGGTACTCACATGTGGCCAGTGGCTGCCCTTTTGGACAGTGCAGATGAAGGACAACATCTCCAGCAGCACAGTAAGTTCTGCTGGACAGCGCTGCTCTGAACAGGAGGGATTGGCAGGGAGGTGGCCTCTTGGGTCACTTTGCAGGTGGCCCTGTGAAAACGAATACATCTTTGCAGCCTTGCGTTGGCGCCTCCCTGCCCTGTTCTGTCTTCTGCCTGTGTCCTGGATGGTGTGGGGGTGAGCTCCCTGTTGTCCTCCATATCGTAGGAGAAGTGACGAATGAGGTCATGGAAGCTATAGCTTGCCATGACATGTGACACATCAGTGACAAAACCCACCGTGGAGTTGCGGCCCACCCGAGATGGGGTTGCTTCCTTGGTCATCATGGGGTTGGCCCAGCAGGGCCCTCGCTGACAGGTGCCCCAGAGGAACACTGGCATGTGTGGAGGCGGGCATAGAACATACTTCTGCAGGTCCGGCTTGGAACTGTTCCAGAACTTCTGATCTGATTTTCCTACAAGAGCAAATGAAGGCCATGTGACAGCTTTTACCACTTGTCTGTAGCCAGATTTGACAGTGAACACCTGCCTTCCTAATCCTTGCTTTTTAAAGTTTATTATATAAATATGTGCTTTCAGCAAACAAAATTCAAGCAGTATAGAAGCTTGGAAGGTGAAAATGGAAAGTCTTCCTTTCCACTGCATCCCATTCACCACCGGCTTCCAGAGGGAGCCACGGGGATGCTCTGCTCATCACACCCGATGCACGCGTGGGGCTGCAGCTCACACAGCTTGAGGACTGGCCTTCTTTACTCATGAGTGTCCTGGCGACTTCTTTCCATGTGGCTCCTACAGGCCCGCCGCTTTCAGCTGCGTCATATTCCATAGCATGAATGTATCATAATTTATTTAAATGACATTAAGTAATGTGCAGTTTTTTTTGCTGCTAAAATTAATGCAGTGATGTATATATATATATTGTCATGTGAGTATCTCTAGGAAGTAAGTTCCTAGATACTGCTAAGTCAAAAGTTACATTTTTAATTTAGGAAGACAGTACTGCATCACTCTCCGAAAACATTTCACGACTTACCATTGTCCCAGAGTGAGAGAGGCCGACATGAGTTTCCAGCATCCTCTTTTTGACTTTACCGCTCACATGGTGCTGTGGAAATGGTGATATTTTCAGGGCAGCATCGTAAACTCAGGTTTGTAACAAAGAGAAAACACTTGCTTTTTCTCTTTGAAAAAGCACGGATTCTTGTCTCAATGTTTGCAGAAGAGGGAACTCATGCAACCATAGAGAAGTGGAAATTTTCCAGAGCTAAATCTTCCGAGTGTTTGCAGAGCTGTGTAGGCCTCTGCTGGATCATTCTCTGATAGTACCTCGGCACTTGTGCACAGAGTTTATTAGGAAAGCCACGTTTCTTTCACAGGAAGTGTGTGTACGCGTATATGTGGTGGTGGTGGTTTTTTAAAAATCTGTTTCTGTCTTCAGACTTAGTCTTTGCCTGCGTAATTATGCTGGCCTGCTTCCCCTGCGCCTAGCGTGTGCTGATGGGTGTGACCTGGAAGTGAGCCCAGATTAGCACAATGTGGGTTTGGGCCCCAGATAAACCAAAGACTTAGAATAAGGAAGTACAGGATGCATATTTTGGAAATTCCACCTTCAGATGAGATCTAGAACGCTGGGTTTCTGCTGGAGCTTGGTTTGTGTGATATAGCAGCTGAGCAAGGCTGAAGCCAGGTGGGCACCCTGGGCATGGCCCTCCTCTCTTGGAGAGTAGGCTGGCTTTATTCCCGACTCCCCCCATCTGTAGGTGGGGGCCATTTACTCTGGGCCCAGAAGGCCATCAGGACAGGGCCCAGGAGAGCCTAGATACTCTCTAGGGCACACAGGTGTTTACAACCCCATGATGACTGTGTTGTCAGATAAACACACCACCCATGTGGGAGAAAGAGGCCATCTTTGGGGGACAGGACTATGGGTAAATCTTAACATTTTCTTTTCATCCTTCTGTATTTCCCAGTTTTTTTGTAACATGTATTTTTTTAATTGAAAAGAAACAAAAACTCCATTATTTGTCTGCGTCAAATAAATAGGCCCTCATTGTACCAAGTGGAACTTCTACCCTTTCAAGTGCTGTGAGGTGATCCTGCCCTGACCAGAGGTCCGCTGAGCATCCTCTGAGCAGCAGAAAGAAGTCCTTGTTCCTTTGGAAGGGCCAGGGTGAGGAAAGAAAGTGGCCAGTTCTTCTTAGGCCTGTCCCAGCCCTGGGCACTGAGTAAATGGTAACAGACTGAGCTAAAATGGAAAGGTATGGTGGGTGCTGTATCTGTGAACCTGGCAGTGTCCTGGGGTGCCTGGCAGCTCCATGTTGTGAGAGGCCCTGCCAGGCCACTTCTACCTCTGCCAGAGCAGGTGGAAATGCAATAAGATCACGTTGCATAACCTAATGGATGGGGTAGGGTCACCAGAGGTCAGGGAAGATGGGGAAAATTTTTTAGACCTACCAGGAAAGCTTTATTCAAGGTGTCTGTAGCTTAGCAGGGGCCTCATGTTCAAATAACACTACCCCTTCCTTCCTCCTACTCCATCCCTCCGTCCCCCCATGCTGTCCTTTGTGCTGTGGACTTCCTGTGTCTGAGGCCAGGGCTGGATCACCACCGTGAATGTGACCCCACTGCTCTCCTGAAGCAGATGCCTCAGGAGTTAGTTAGGTGCGTGCTTCCTGAAGCCCGTCTCCACGCATTTATTCCCTAAACATTCTGTAAGGTGCATTTGTGCTTTTACCTGTTACACAAAAGCAGAAACCAAAGCTGAGCTCTGTTTTGAGACCTCCCAGAAATCACAAGGCCAGCAAATGGCAGGGCAGGGACCATAGCCTGAGCCTGGGTCTCTTATCTGCAGCCCCCCCCTTATAGTGTTGAGGCACAGACAGGTTGTATTGAGAGTAAGTTTGATGTTCTTTCTTTTGAACTTAACTCAGTTTCTCAGGGTCTGAAGCTCTGAAGGAAGAATCTCTGCGGGACGTTTGAGACTTTACTCACTTTCTGTGTTAAGTTCTTCAAACCCAACGTTTTCTTTTCTTCTTTTTTAAAAGAACAAAAACATCCCCTAGGGAAGTAAGCCAAGTATCAGCGTGGGACTGCCACGTCTTAGAGAACCTGCGGGTGATGTTCTTCCAGAACTCTCCAGTCATCTTAAAACATGGCAGCGCTGGGACTCCAGTTGCTGTCCCCAGCGGCTGTGATCAGGAAGCTTACGATTGTACATCCTTTGTCTTTCCTACAGGTGTTAAGTAAAATCTTGATTGTCATTTCAGGCCTGCTCTCCTTGGACCAGCCTGCATGCCTGAGGAAGCCCAAGGAAGGATCTTGCCCAGAGGTCCTCTGGGAGTTGCCTTTATTTTAGAAACACTATGATGTGTTTTTTGTTTTCAGATATAAAATTGATTTTTTTAGAAATTGGGGGGAAAAACAAAAGTATAATGAGAGTAAAGCCATGCAATCTATAGGATTTAAAAAAGAAATTTCATTAGACATCATTAATAGTACAATCTCCCAGTTGGTTACCAGATTACATTTTTCTCCAACCAAAGGAAAAGGCCTGAGTCAAAGACCCCAAATAGGGTTACTGTTGACATTATTTTGTACTTCACTCCAGTGCACGTAAACTGCCAAATGTTAGTGTCTGGCAGTCGGGTCAAGTGAAGCTGCTCCTCCTGGGCCTGTGTCTGGTCAGGAGGGCAGACCAGCCCTTGGGCAGTGCTGGGCTTAGAGTCTGCTGTGTGTGTGCTGCCCAGGGCCTGCCTCCACTGTGGTGCAGATGAGCAGCGATGAGGATGGCAGCGCCTGTAGCTGCCGCCATTGGTGAATTTGGTGGATCTTTCATCAAGAGCCTCATAAGGGTCCTTGCCCAGGAGGACCCTTCCCGGCTGCTGCCCACAAAATGCCACTAAGTGGGGAGCCCAGCAGTGATGCTGGCCTGAGTCCCTTGTTCCTAGAGACGGGTGCACCTGCCGGTTCTCTGATTCAGGGGGACACCCTCTAGACTTGGGGTCAGGAGGAGTCAGGAGCTTATCTTCTGTCTCTAAACGAGATGATTGCTTGTGAAGTACTGGACTTCAAGGTGGTGCAGGGGAACCCTTTCTGGGGTCCTGGGTGATGAGAGTTTGGCTCAGGTGACTGGGGATGTCAGAGGCTGGAAGGCACTCTGAAGTTGGGGTCTTTATGTTGGGGGAAGCCGTGCAGGGTCCCCTGACCTACAATATCGAGGTGGCCCCTGTGCAAGGTCTAGAGGCAGCAGCCATTGAGCCTGCAAGTGTGTGTCTGAGGCCTTCAGACTGGTCCAGACATTCCCTGAGAAAGACAGTGTCTTTGCCATGGGTGTTCTTCCCCACCCCCCAAGAGCACACCCTTGTGGCAGGTTCCTTTTCAGTGTTCCTGGCTTGTCACCTGGGGTTCTTCCCTGATCTGCCTGCCTCCAGCCTTGTCCCGCTGGGTGTCCTGAAATAATTTTTCCCAAACGCAAACCTTGCTCCTTTCTAGGCCTTGCTCCTTGTCTGTGGAGTAAAATCTAGATTCCTGGGGCCTGTGAAGACTTGGACCTGCTCTGACCTCCCTTCACTACCTCTGACTAGCGAGGTGCCTTGCAGGCCTCCAGCGCCTGTCATGTGCTGCTCCCCTTCATGAAGCCGCAGCCTTCGCCTTCTCCTTACTCACTACAGTAGTGTTGGCTCAGGCATCCCGTTTCAAAGCCTTCCTGGTGTTGCTGCCATAGTTGCTTCCATGGTAAAGCGCACAGTCCCCAGGTTCCCTTTGTGTGGCTCTGCTGTGTGATTGCCATGTGTCCTGTGTCCTCTGCCTGTCTTAGCTGGCACTTCTACCTCTAACTTACCTTTCCAAGGCCAGCCTTTTGCAGACTTTCAGGTGCACAGTAGGTCCATGCTTTGTGTCTGGAGACCAGCTGGACCTGCCCGCCCTGGGCAGGGCTGCCTGGCATCTGCAATGAGAGCTGGAGCCTTTTGACAGCCCACCGCAGGGCTGATCCTTCCCACTGATCACCAGCTGCCTGGAGCTCCGGAGGCAGTTCCCTGAGTGGTGCCCACGTCCCCCCGTTGGTTGAGTAAGCCAGCATGAGCAGGGCATGCGTGTTCTATAACCGGCCACTGGAGGGGCTGAAGCGGAAACTGCTGGGCTGTGGAGCCCCATGAGGTCCCCTTTGGCTGGGACCTGGCCTTGGGGATATTGGTAATTATGCAAATGAAAAGAAAATTCTCTCCAAAGGATCCCAGTTGACAGTGAGAGAGGCTCCAGAGTGCCTTTTTTTGGGAAGATAAGTTTAATTTTAGGTGATTAAGCCTCCCAGCGTGATTGCAAAAGGGAGTGTAGTTTTGGAATTTGAGGTGTAATACGCATTATCAGGGCTGTGTGTTTCTTGGCTGAGAGCCCAGGGAGGCAGAGGGCTCCCTGCTTTCTGCACGTGTTACCCCGTGAACCTCCTGAGTGAGGACAGTGGTGTGAGGCAGGAGCCAGAGGGTCCACGGGCTGTGGTGCTATGTCCATTCTGTCGGTGGGGGTAGGAGAAAGGACAGCGTTGCTTCAGCGCCTGCGCGCTCCTTCCTGTGCGCTCTCTGGAAAGTGCTGGACTGCGGAGCCCAGAGCATCCCCCCCCCCCCAATGTGCTCCTTCCTAGGGAGGCTCTCAGGCTCTGCAATTCGCCAGTGACTGGATCTTGAAGGTGGCCCTGTGGATGGACTCTGCAGTGCTTTACCCTGTGCCAGGCATTGTTCAAGCACATTGCTGTGAGGCTGTGAGGGAGGAACGATTATTACCCCTATTTCATATGTGAGGAAACAGGCCAAGGGAGATGAAGCCTCTTGCCCAAGGACAAGCAAGTGGGAAGGAGCTAAGCTGGAATTTGAGCCTACGCTACCATGGGCCCTTTTCTGACCATGGTGCCCCATTGCCCAAGGGCAGGGGTGACCTGCAGGCTGGTTCTGGCCCATGAATGTGTTTGTTCAGCCCCACAATGGTTTTATTTATCTGTTTTTTCTTGAGTTAGCTGTCAGCACTACCGGTCAGGAGATGGCACATAAAAATCTCATGTCTGACTCTCCTCAGCAGCTCTGCAGCTTTGAGGCTTCTGGCCCAGACTCCATGGAGGCTGTCACCTGCAGGTGAAGGAGCATGCCCAAGGCCAACCCATTCATAAGAGGGTTACCCTGAGCCCAGGCCTGGCCCCTGGGGGTGGTTGCAGTACTCCTGCTGGATAGGGGACTGGATTACTCCAGAGCAGTGGGATGCTGGCCCTGCCTCTCTAGTCTTCACTCTCTTTTTGCCTTATTCATACCCCAGGCCTCCCTGCTTGTTCCTGGTATTTCAGACTCAAGGTGGGCAAAACATTGGCTGCAGGAACAGGCCCTCAGTGAGCTGATCTCACTAGATTTCACTGCCTCATGGTTTTTATGAAGTCTCTGGTTTAATAGATTAGATGTTGAATCTTTGACAAATTTATTTTAATGCCTTAAGATTTCACAATACCAAGGATTATTTCTAGTCTTCCAAGTATTTGTTGGAGACGTGTGGGGTGCTGGCACGTATTAGCTCCGTTAGTATGCTGCTTGTTGATGAGTCAGGCAGCGTGCCTGTCTCCCAGTAACTGGTGCCTCATTAAGGTGTGCTTAGTGCCGCTGCTGTGGCGAGGAGATCTTAAAACCTGGAAGTAAACGTGACCCCTGCAGAAGTCCCGAAGTCCTGGTTCCTACTTGAAGGCCTTTTCTTTTTTATTTCAGTTTTTCTTCCCTGATTTGGGGGAGAATAGAGACGGCACCATTCTTACCTAAAAGACTTAATGAAAAAAATATAAATTTATGGTTTTCTAAAAATAATGTAAAAGATAGTATTTGTACGAGGATGGAGAAGGTTGTGGAAGTTTCTGTGAAGGGGGAAATGGGCAGGGGAGAATTAAATTTTGTTGTGCATAGCTTTGGATTTTTCCACTTGTTACAAGTTATTATTTGTTCATTAAGATGCCTAATAAAATTTAATACAATTATAAAGTTTCATTAAAGATGTATTTAGAATGACACTCACCGAATCCGTTCAGAAACGTTTTGTAGACAGGGCGTCTTGCCGCTGCATTTCTCCGTAGCCTTCAGGAAGGAATGCGCCTTGGTCGAGACCACAGGTACGGCACCTGGGAAAGGAGTGACATTTCATCGCGCAGTGTGATCGCATTATCCAGAATCTCCCCCTCCGCCCCCCACTTTGGCAGCGCAGTAGCAGCCTTGGGGGCCTAGAAGGATGGTCTTCAAGAGAGGCCCGAACTCGCCGTCACTGCGAGGCTTCTGCAGGGATGGGAGCTGCCAGGACTTCAGCAGGGAGTGCTGTGGGGGTCCCCAGGGCTGGAGAGGAGCAGACTAGCCTGTCCCGTAGAAACACAGTGTGAGCCCCATGTATGGAATTTAAACCTTCCTAGTAGCCACATTTAAAGAGGCAAACAGGAAACAAATGGAATTCATTTTAATGATATATTTTGACTCAATTTACCAAAAATATTACTTTAAAATACAATCTATTAGAAAAACTATTATAGTTTACTTTTTTTTTCATACAAGGTCTTTGAAATCCAGGGTATACTCCCACCAGTATCACACTTCATTCACACTCGCCACGTTTTAGGTGCCCAGTAGCCCCGCATGGCTGGAGGCCAGCATATTGGACTGTGCAAGAATAGACCTTTCAGAGGGAGGTCAGGAAGTTGTCTGTGCAGTGATCAGCTTCAGAGAGGGTGTCCTGTCCAATCTAACCCCAGTGGTGTCTTTGAAACAAATGGTCCTCCTTTTTCTGGAAAACACTGGCATAAACATCTGACTACGGGCTGAGGGAGGAAAGCAGGAAGCCCATAAACCAAAATGCTAACAGTTGGATTTTCTCCTGATAGTGAACTAGAAAGTGGTTTTTACATTTCTTTTTGGCTTAGCTGTACTCAGATTTTTTTCTAATGTGCATAAGTTTACCATTAAAATTATATTTTATATATATTTCAATGAAAAGACAGAAGGCTAAAGGGGATATGCTCTCCCTTCCCTTTATGTCCCTTTCCGTGGCATCCTTGAGCTCTTAGCCCTTTAATGTCAACATGGTTATTTTTAATCTCAAGCTTCACTCGAGGTAAGAGTGGTTCTTACCTGAGGTAAGAAGTTCTAAAATGAAGGGGCTCACAACAACCAGCTCGCCCAAGTTCCACATTCCCCTTATTAAGGTATCATGCTAAATGCTTTGACTTGTGATGAAAATACTGTGACTAGTATGTGAGAATATTTTGACAGGCCAGGGAATTTAGGGTTGCTATGGAAACCTTCCCTATTCATGGTCCTCAGTGAGGTGGGCTTAGCTGAAGGGGCCGCTGCAGGCCAGTGGGCCTGTTTTCTTGGATTCATCTCATTTTTGGCCCTGTCATTCACCTGTGGGGCAGATTTGGGCCTTAACCTAAGGAATTGTCCAGGCATTTCTGGCAGGGCTCCTACCAGATGCAGCATCGTAGTTCACCCTTCCTTCGTTCCTTCCTTCCTTCCTTCCTTCCTTCAAAATTTATTCCAAATGTGTTTTTCCAGGACCCATCAGCTTCAAGTCAAGTAGTTGTTTCAGTGAAGTTGTGGAGGGCGCAGATCACAGTGGCCCATGTGGGGATCGAACCGGCAACCTTGTTAAGAGCACCGTGCTCTAACCAACTGAGCTAACCGGCTGCCCCCTCAGTTCACCCTTTCTTGCCTTGAGAGCTGTGATGAGAACAAAAGCTTTGAGGGGTGGGGGGTGTGATATCAGGAGTGTTTCGGAAGTGACGGTTGTTGGCAAATGGCTCTATGTCCTCCAGAAGTCAGTAATGGACTGAGTGGGCAGGCGTGTTCTGAAAGAACCCAGCCTAACCTTCCCTCTCCTAACACCTACTTAAGCTTCTTCCAGGGAGAGCTGGAAATAGTGTTTGAACCTTCATGTGTGGGAAGCAGCCTCCTTTTTCCTGGAGCTACAGAGAAGCAGTCCTGGAGACGTGGGCCTTTTGCTTTCCATGCTTCTCCCATGACCGTGGGAGTGCGGCTGTCGGCACCTGTGTTTGTGGGGAATGGCAGGCGTGCTGGTCAGTCAGGACCTGTAGGGCCATAGGGCTTGATCATGCCAGCGGGGTGAACCTTGCTGGGCTGTTCGCTGGAAAAAGGAAGAGGGGAAAAAAAACACTTTTGGGAAAGATATACCTTGCTTAATTCTGCTCATTTAGAAGATAAAATCCGGGAGGCGGCGGAGGGGGGTGGACATCTCCCCCAACTTAGAAAAACTCCGCCTTTCTTTACTTGGGGACCTTGCCCCTCAGCTGCCTTTGGGCTGTCAGGAGTGTCGGGCAGCGCCCTCAGTTTAGTCCATTTGCCAGTATAGATTGTCCTTGACTAATGATGGTTCCAGCCATCAGGTGAAAGTGATACTCGTAAATTGCATGAATACTCAACACTTTTTATGAAGTAGGCTTTGTGTTTGGTGACTTGGCCCAACTATGTATAGGCTCATGTAAGTGTTCTGAGCATGTTTAAGGTAGGCGAGGCTAAGCTATAATGTTTGGTAGCTTAGGTGTATTACATGCGTTTTCAACTTAGGAGCTTTTCAACTTACAGTGAGTTTGTTGTCAAGGAGCATATCCCAGGCAGCTGGACAGAGTCCTTGCCTCTGACTGGCCCCTGCTGCTTTGGGGTGTGATGGGCTTGGTCCTGGTATCTGAGTGTAAGATACCTATGCTCTTTCCTTCTCTCTGTGTACAGGGCCCCAGGACTCAGACAGCCCTCTCTACCTCCCTTACAAGACGCTGGTCTCCACAGTCGGAAGCATGGTGTTCAATGAGGGCGAGGCCCAGCGGCTCATTGAGATCCTATCTGAGAAAGCTGGTGTCATTCAGGACACCTGGCATAAGGTAGGCCCACCCTTCCCAGGCCACGTTCATTGGTTGCTGCATCTTGCCCGGGTGGCTTTGCCCTTCCGCCATCCCTCTCAGGCTGGTGAGTTGCAGTGGTCACCTGGGGGGGTCCCAGCCTCCGCTAGGTGATGCCGGCCATGTTGGCTACTCCCAGCTTGCCCAGCTGTACAGTGTTCCTGAAATAGCCTCTGCTTACCTTTCTCAGCAGAACCCTACCGTCCTTTCCCAAGCAGAGGCTACATGAATCACCCTGCAAATGCTTTGGCTTCTGCCACAGCCCAGCCATTGCTGGGCCACTGAAGCATGATGGAGGTTAAGAACCAGGGCAGAGCTCTGAGTTGCAGGGGGCCTGGGAGTGGAACACAGGAGATGGGGCCCAACTGGTTTGTGGCCAGGGCTCTGGGTGCAGGAAGGAAGGTGTGTAGGTACATTCTGTGAGTGAGGGAGCCCTGTGATGGGCCCAGAAGCCCCTTTCTCTGATTTCCCTCCTATTCGGGGGCCGGTTCAGGGGCTGGCACCACCCTCTGGTACTTTGACGAATGAGCTGCCCCCAGGAAGTGCTGCATGACATATGTTTATTCCTTCATCAGAGTTGGAATTCCAGGTAATTTTGCTGCAGAATTTTGTAGCAACTTAGTGGTTAGAGACGTTGGGGGTGTCCTGAGAGGCAGGCAGTGGCCCACGCCCTGAGGCCAGCCGGAGTCACTCCACTCCTGGCTCTTGCTGAGCTGTGACATGTCAGTCAGTCGCAGGGAGCTTCTCGCTCTGTGATCATGGAGGGTGGAGGCAGGTCTCCGGGGTGTGAGTGGCTGCAGGAGGTCAAGATGCCCACTCCTTCAAGGAGAGAGGCCCAGACTCAGATCAGGCTGCTGTCCCCAACGTACTTCTCCCCTCCCACGGCCTCCATGCTTCAGCCGGTAGGCTGTGGGCTGCACACTGTGTCTAAAGGGTGGGCAGTGAGCCAGAAACAATGGTCACCTGCCCCATAGTGGGGCAGGAGGAGGCCCTAGCCACCATCGATGCGAGCTAGTGGGAAACTCCATGCTCCTAATAACTACCCCAGAGATCCGACACTTCTGTAGCCAGCTCCTAGGCACACAGGCCTGGATGCCCTACAGGACTGGGCGGCTGAGGCAGGAGGACTTTCTCCCCAGAAGTATCTGGAGTCGGGATGCAACTCGCTCATCTTAGAGCACTTGCTTCCACTTCATCAGGCTTGTCACGGGCCAGGGTCTGATTGCTGGATTGGGGGTACGAACCCAGTGTCTGTCTCTCTCCTATTAATGTGGCTCTGTGGGCATTTTTAGGCCACTCAGAAGGGTGACCCTGTGGTGATTCTGAAGCGCCAGCTGGAAGAGAAAGAAAAGCTGCTGGCCACAGAGCAGGAAGACGCGGCCGTCGCCAAGAGCAAACTGAGGGAGCTCAACAAGGTACAGCCAGCCGTACGCCCTGTGCTGAGCAGCCCGGGGCTGTGGCCAGCGCTGCCCCTGCCTCGTACAGTCAGCCTCCCTGTCGCGCGGCTCCTCGCTTGGGCCTGCCGAGTGGAACCGCCCCTCAAACCAAGGCGCACTGCGACTGTGTGAAGCCTGCCGCCAGCCTGTGCTGCCCCGTAGAGCTCTGTGGGGTGGTGGCTCCGTTCTCAGGACGAGGAGAGCAGGGCCTAGGGCACTTGGTGTGTGAGGGGGTGGACTGGAACTTCACTGGCCAGTCCTATGGTGAAGGGCCGTCGTTTTAGGGTATATGCCCTGGAAGGAGGATGGGCAGAGTTGATCGATGATTGTTTGCTTGAGAATTAGAGCAAAAACTCGTGGCGGTGGGGGAAGGGGGAACCGTTATTTCTCTCCTTTTTCTGGTCTGTGGAGCGATCCTGCAGGGACAGCCTGGCTCCTTGTGTCAGCTGATGGCTTGGTGTGTAATGTTTGTACTCATTGAAGAACACTTGGATGAGTCAGGAATCATGCACGAGGGGCCGCTCTCCCCCTGCCAGAACTCACGGGGGTTTCTCGCTTCTCCTGAGGAGCAAGTCCTGGTGCCCCAGCTCCACGGGCTGGGTTTTTCCAGCAAAATGCTGAGTGTTGCTTTAGCTCTCTCCCCGCTTACCTGTCTCCTCCATCAGTGCAGCAGGTGCAAGGGGCTGTCCTGGGCCTTGGAATGCCTCAAACTGTCTGGGCTGCAGCCCTTCCTCTGGGCATCTCCATCTGCTCATTCGAGAAGATGCAGTCTGAGTTTCTGTCCTAAGTTGGAGGGATGCAGCTCCCAGCCAAATGGGAAAGCTCAGTTGGTGGGGGACACAGGAGCAGAAGACGAGTCTTTGGCTGGTTGCTCTTGGTTAATGCTCTGCCCAGGAGAAGAAAAGAAAACAGCAAGTCTCTGTGACCTTCCCTAAAGCTTGATAGTTACTGCCAGGGTTGGGGCTGCTCACTGTCTCTCTCAAGACTGTGCACACAAAGCCTTCACACGAGCCCATTTTGGGTTGTTGGTGAAACGCAGGGTGACTGGAGCCACTTACCTGCTCCCAAGGGCTGAGTGCACATGTTTCTTCCTGCCTCAGCTGGAAGTGTGCCCTAGGCCAGAAGCATTTACACCACAGAAGTGGGCCAGCGGGGCAGTGCTACAAGTCAGAGAGCTAGCCAACCAACATGGCACTGGTTAAGACCACTTTCTGTGGTCTCAGGAAGCCATTCTTCCATACCCTCTTTCTGGACAAGCTGAGAAATGCTGGTGGAAATGTTTGACCCCCAAAATAAAGTTCAAGTCAGAGGACACAGGAGTGAGTATATCCACGGCTGCCTGGCCATATGGTTGCCTTGGCTAGTTCCTGTGCCTGCCCCCTTGAATTTAGTTAGGATGGCCTGCAAGTGTGATTAGTGAGTTGGTATAACTTGTGATGGATACGCTGGCTCGTCTCTTCCCCATTGCTGGTGTCTGGCTACCCTGGGCAAGGCAGCAGATGTGAGGGAAGAGTGCAACCTGCAGAAGGAGGCCCTTTAGACACTGCCCCTTGTGCTGGACACTTACTCCTCTCCCTCAGTGGTGGCCATTTAATGAGATTTTCAAAACCACAATGTCTGCTAGTCCACAGACACCCTCTCAGGGTCCAGATGCATTTCCAGCCCTCCCTTAGTAGACTTGTACCTGGCTGTCAGCTGCAGGGGGCTGTGAGATACACAGGGGTGTGGCCCGTGGTTTTTCATTTCTCATCTTGCCCTCCAGGGTTCCACGGCTTGGCTCCCAGATGAGGAGATGTCTTACAGAGCGTCCAGCCAAGGCCCTCCCTCTCCTAACCGCATCCTCCTCCTGGCAGCCCCAGCAGGTCCTTTTGGGCTCTCGAGTGCTGATCTGGTCCTGGGAGGCCCTCTTTAAGCTCTGCCAGTGGCTCTCCTAGTCTTTAGACCCAAGTCTACACCCTGAGTACCACCTCTGGTCTCCCAGCCCCATCTGCTCCCTGATGTGTTGCACCTCCATCGCCTCCTCTGGGCCTCTCCTCCTGCTCTTTTGTTGGGCTCAAATGCCCTTCGCTACTTGGTTGGCTGGAAATTTTGTCTCTGTCCTTGAAGGTTCAGTTTGCTTTCCCTCCCTTGGGAGGCTTTCTGGAGCCCCCATTTTCTTGTCCCAGCACAGAGGTTATCATTGCTCAGCCTAGCAGGTTTCTTGTCAGCAAGTGGCTGCTGAAGTCCGAGGCCAGCACACGACTGAGACGATGCCTCTGACGGTTATGCATTACCATCTTTTCTCCTGCTCCTGGAACGAGTGGACATCAGGTTTCTGAGCAGCACTGATGTGTTGACTTCATTCTTGACACACATATCTCCTAGCCCAGCACTGTTCAGGAAAGTTATATGAGAAACTAAATTATTGAGAATGTGGAAAGTCCTCTTAATTTAATTCCCCACAGGAGCTGGTGAGAGGGATAGGATCTGGTTCCCTCCACATACATGTTTTCTTTGTCCTTGTAGAGAACTTTTTATAGTTGCAAGAGAGGGTTTTGGTGAATTGTTTTTCTTGTGGTCTGCTGCTGAAGGCATGATCCAGAGAAAGTGTGGATTCTCTTATGACAGATTCATACCTTGCTAATGGGTGAAGTACCAACAGAGTTGTGCTCAAGAACCATTCCAGGCACCAGCTGTAGGAGTTAACAAGCTTGGGTACCTCGAGACCTTTGTCCTGGCTTTCTGAGAGTCTTCATGGCCCTGTGCATGGATTTGGGGACCCACGCGTGGCTCTGGTGTAGCCCTTCTGGAAAGCCATCTTTCCAGCTGTTGTCTTCTCAGGCATTAGTTGCCCTGTCCTGTTAGGGGCTTCGGTCCTGAGGTGAAGCTCTGGACTAGACCCTATCCTGTGCTCTCTCGCCTGGGAGATCAGGCTTTGACTTCATGCAGTCAATGGTGGTCCCAGGGGTGGGGTGGAAGCTCTTCTGGTGGCAGGCCTTTTTGATAGGACCTGCCTCCTGTTTATTCCTCAGAAGCTCATACCAAGTAGGGCCCACTCTCGGTCTGGTGAGCAGAGTGCCATTTCTGAGCCAGCAGTGCTTATGATGCTGCCAAGCCTCCTCCCCCAGCTCAATCAAAGAAAACTGGGCTCCAGTCCCCACCACCACTAAGCATGCCTTTCAAGAAAATAAATCTGACCCTTGAAACTGAATTAAGAATTTAACACGTAAGCGGAATCCTGGGATCTGAGCTCTTAGAAAAGGAAGCCTAAACAAATACCCTGAGGACAAGCTGGCCTTTCTCACCATTTAAAATAATCAGAGGCAAAAGGAAGGGAACTCCCAGTGACTTCTGGTAGCCTTCTGGGGGACTCCGTCCCCAAGATACTGGGACCTTTACACCCTGAGCCCAAGTAGATGGCCAAAACTGCATGAGATCTGCCCAGGGTGGGGAAGGCTAGCCCCAGAAAGATGCGCAGTGCCAGCCTCTGAGTGTTGGGCCGGCATGGCCAGCATTGCTGGCAGAGGACAGCCTGCATGGGGCTGTACCACCTGCTGCTGGTGGAGCTGTGGGCACTCCAGGATCTCTCTGAGCTTTGGTTTCTTCTTCCAAGCCTGGATCCTATACTTTAAAGGGCTCTTGTCTGGGAAACCCAGCAAAGAAAAGAGCTCTCCTCCAATTGCTGGTATGTGGAATTTTGCTGGTGGGGCTGGTGGGGGCATGCATGTTAGAGGAAGCCTGGTGGAGCCTTGAATCCCTGTCGTGCTTCTTTAGAAGTTTCTGGGCCAGCCACAGGAATGTGTGTCTCATTTCTCCCACTTTATGGAACCCTTGTGGGCTCACACAGTCCTGGGTTCCAGCCCACCTCTGCTACTATGGCTGCTTGCTCCCCAGCCTGGAACAATGTCTCCTCCCCAAGGCTCGGTGAGCTCAGCTTTAATCTAGGCATCAAGATCCTGATCTTACTGAGAGAATTGAATGAGACGCCTGCTTGTCTCAGAGCAGGCACACAATGTCAGCCTCCTCTCCCAGATCTGCAGATAATCAGTGAAGCATTCCTGAGCCTGGACTTCATGTTCCTGTGGGCTCTCACTCTGGATGGAGATGGGAGGAGTGTCGGAAAAGTAGGGCCAGTGGATCCCAGGTGGTCCCAGGGAATGCCAGGTGCACATAGTAGCCCTGGCACCCAATGGCCACCCTGATCTGCTCAGCCCCTCCTCTGACCTCCAATTCTCTCCCATTTCAGGCAGGAGGGACACTCTGGCCCTTTGGGATGGGTCTCCCTGTCACCCCTGGCTTGGAGAGGATTTTCTACTTCTCTGCTTCACTGCCCAGGATAGGGAAGGGACAGGGCCTTGAATCTCCTGGGACACTTGGGCCGCAGAAACCCAAGCTTGCTGGGCCCATACCAAGTAGTTGCCATTTCTGGCTGGAGGCCCAGTGGACAGAGCACCCCCTTCCTAGGGCCCATTACATCAGCCCTTCCTTGCACTGTCACCCCCTGCTTTCCTGAGGATTCTGTCCACTGTCATTCCTTCTGAGATGACACAGATCCAGCAAACCCCTCTCCCTCTGCCAGCCCTTCCCACCCTGTGCTCTGCCCCTGCCTGAGGCTCCGAGTCCTCAGACCCAGCATCCTGTGTTCATCGTGGCATCCGACACTGCCTAGAGCAGACATTCCCTGGGCTGGGGTGGAGGACTGAGCAGCAGCCCATGGAGACCCAGGCCCTCCAGCAGTGGGGCTGACCCGTAGCCGCAGTGGGACAGGTAGCTATCTATCCCCACACCAGCCATCAACGCTTGCCGTCTTGTTGGTCCTGACAAAGGTGCTCCAAGTAGAAATAGGCGTTCTGGGGCCTGAATGTGAGGGACCAAGCCAAGTGGGGTGTTGTAATCCCAGCAGGGCTGAGCCATTGTCCCCGGAGAGCCTGGGGACAGAATGCCATGTTTACTCAGCTCCTGCCTATGTCCACTGCCTCCACTGTAGACTAGACTTGATATCCAGCGCTCCATCTGTCAGGCCAGCAGGGCTTTCCGGGAACCTCTCATCTCTTGCTTTTGTCTGCTGTGGCTGGTGTGAGGCTGTCTGAGGACTCAGGAGGAGGGATCTTGTGGCTCTGCTCTCAAGCTCTTCTCAGCCCTAGCCGGTACTCTGGGTTCTGACGATATTGCTTCCATCTGATAAATTCCTGCCCCTGCCTGCCTAACCGGCCCTCTGCCCTCTTCTTTCTCCCAGGAGCTGGCAGCAGAAAAGGCCAAGGCAGCAGCTGGGGAGGCCAAAGTGAAAAAGCAGCTGGTGGCCCGGGAGCAGGAGATCACGGCAGTGCAGGCCCGAATGCAGGCCAGCTACCAGCAGCACGTGAAGGAAGTGCAACAGCTGCAGGGCAAGGTGGGCAGTGGCTGCAGGGGCACGGTCAGGAGACCGGGGAGGGCTGGATGCCTGAGGCCTGTGGAGGGTCTGCAGAATCTGGTTCGTTTTTGGAGGAAGCAGCTGTTTCATCTAGTCAGATGGTGGCAGTCAGCCCACTGTGTGTGTTTAATGTTTCTAACCAGGAAGAAGTAAAAATACATTTTAAAAAGTGCTTTTTGAAAAAAGCCTGGTCCTAAGTGGCCAGGGTCAAGTTCTTAGCCTTCATGTGATCCTAGAGCAATGCTGGCTCTGCCTTCCCTACTTGAGGTTGGGAGGATCGCATAAAGCAAAAGGCCTAAAACCCACACAGCTCCAGAGTAGGGCTGGTGGAGGGCCTGTCTAGCCTGGCATGTGTGGTCAGAGCACTAGGCCTCATCTGCTCAAACCCGCACTCTGCTCATGTTGGGCCACGGGAGACCAGAGAGCGGGAAGCAAGTCTTTCTCTGGGTAATTGTGGCCATGGCTATGGCCGTGTCCTCTGTCTTAGAACAGTCAGCCCTGTGACCTCACAGGCAGAGAGCTCGGAGCATGTCTGCGGCTCTGGGCTGAGCGCTTGGCTGGCTGGAGGCCACAGCTGGGAGGCCGAGGAGAAGAGGCATGTGGCTAGAGTTCACTCTGGGCCCCAAGCCCCTGATGCTGGAGCTGTGCACTTTTCAGACCCCTTGTTCTTAGGGGCCTTCCCCACCTCATGTGGAGAGGTGGAGCCCTCAGAGGTTTTGTCTATGGGCTGTGACCTCATTAACCTTGCTCCAGAAGTCAGCTCTCTCTGTAAGGCCGAGCAACACTCTGATGCTCCATCAATGATTTTCAGATCCGGACTCTTCAGGAACAGCTGGAGAATGGCCCCAACACACAGCTGGCCCGTCTGCAACAGGAGAACTCCATCCTGAGGGACGCTTTGAACCAAGCTACGAGCCAGGTGGAGAGCAAGTAAGCTCAGTGCCCCCAGTCAGACTCTGCGATGGCACATCCCCAGGGGCTCTGGAACCTGGGAGGGTCCCTGAGCCTCTCTTGAGGCTGTGGTGGGTGCATTCTAGTTTCTTACTGGATCTGGGGCTGGCTGTGCATTTCTGTACCTCCCCATTTGGGGCTCCATCCTGACTCTCCATCTCTTGTCTGGTTCTGAGTGCCTGAGCTAGCGTCCTCTCCCATGGTCAGACCACAGGTGAGTGGGGTGAGCTCCTGTCTGCCAGTGCCCATACGATCAGGTGCCCGTCACGTCCTGGCTGGTGCTAGTATCAGCTTTCCCGGATGAGCATATACATTTTCCACGTCTGTGTTCACAACACCCCAATGTGAGGCTTTAAAAACTCCTGATTGTGGCCCAGAGTATCAGGCCAAGTGGATTGTCCAAGATCAGAGTTTGATGTGGTGTAGGGACCGTCCGTGGGCCTGAGCGCCTTCATTTTCCATTGGGGAAGGGATCCCCTGTGCTGGAGGGACATTTGCTTCTGATGCATTGGCGATAAGTACAGCATAGCAGCCCAGCCTACTAAGCATTCTTGACTCAGCATTGCCTCTCAGGAGCTGAAGTGCTAGGAAGTCCATATCGAGTGGGCCGACCCCAAGGGCAGCAGAAACTTCCCTGTGTTGAGGACACCGGGGCATTCTTCTGATTCCGTGGTTTGAGCATTGCACTCCCGACAGGAAGCTACCCCGGCGGTTTCTTTTGATTGACATTTCTCTGCCTTCTCTTGGCCTGAAGCATCCTGAAGAGACTTTCTGGGGATCTGCGTTATCCCAGGGCACCCCTTTTGTCCAGAGGAGACCTAATTAAGGCCGAGAGCACCAACGCCTTTAGTCCTTTAGTTGGAAGTCAGGGAGGGATAACACTGGCCAGGAGCTAGACCACGGAGGGAAGTTGGTACCCTCATTTCTGTTTTTTTCTGGTGGCCTCCCTGGCACAGAGTGACATCTGAAGGCCACCCAGGCCAGTCCCTTCTCCCTGGAGGTCCCCTTTGGGTGTGCATGTGCGCATGTCTTTGTCAGCATCCTGGCGGCTGGTTGGAGGTTTGTGGCTGCAGAAGGTGAACACGGGGACAGAGGAACACTCTGGTTTCCCCTGTCACATAGAATCCATTGTAGCTTCCATCCTGGGGAAAGCTCCAAAGCATGAAGATTTGTTACCCCACAGTGGTAGCTGCTGACTTCCGTCAGTCTGTGGAAGCTCTGCCTGTGTGATACGGATGTCCCCAGGCCTCTCCCAGAACTGCAAATCAGTCCCAAGGGGGCCGCCCACCCAGCGTCCCATCTCCTCAGGGCACTGGAGTCTGGCCTTTCCTGTGAACTCTCCAGTCTTGAATCTTGGTAGTGTACAGCATGAGCTGATGGCCCTGCAGAGGGTTTTGGGACAGCCTCCCTGGTGCAGATAAGGAAACCCAAGTCCAGAGGTTCCCCCACCCTCCCACCCACTGCAGCCTTCCAGAGCTGGTCTTGGCTCGGTTTCTTTCGTCCCAGGTTGTGAACAGTCTTGCCTGTCCCATTCGTCTTGTCTGGTGCTGACCCTTGGCTGGACTATCGGTCAGTCCTGCCTTCAAGAGGTATCGTTTGTGCTAGTCAAGGAGGCCAGCATGCTGATTACCTCCTCATACTAACCTTTGTCCCCGAAAATAAGACCTAGCCAGGCAATCAGCTCTAATGCGTCTTTTGGAGCAAACATTAATATATGACCCGGTCTTATTTTACTGTAAGACCTGGTCTTATGTCAATGTTTGCTCCAAAAGATGCATTAGAGCTGATTGTCCGGCTAGGTCTTATTTTCGGGGAAACACAGTAGAAAAGGCGGGTGTTGGTGGGTGTTGAGCTTCCCCTCTTCCTGTCAATCAAGTCTCCTTCCCGCCCTCCTGAATTTCGCCTGGGTCCTGAGACCCCGTTTCTGTGCAGTGTTGAAGGGTCTGGTTTGTAAAGTGCCTCAGCTTCCTGCTTTTGGTACCAGTGAAGTAGGGCACATGGACTCCAACAGGCTCTTGCCCCCGCCCTGCTGGAGGACTCGGCCTGGCAACCCACATCCCAGGGCTTGTCTGGACCTTGATTAGCAATGAGGAAAAGCATGTTTTGCCTTTTTTTCGGTCTGAATTTCTAGCTGTTTCTTGGAGGGGCACTCGTGGGATATTTTAGTGTGCTCTTTGCTCTTTCCGGTCCGTACACCAAACTAGTAAAACCTCACATGGCTGATAATGCAAGAGGGTCTTTGGTAAAGACTCCCAAGACCTGGGCAGCTACTTACGAAAGAAGTGGTGTCTTGGAGGGAAGTCCCAGATGATGGTCCCAGTCACTTGGGGGCAGCTTTTGGGACTGGTGGCAGCTGACTCAGCCCTCTTCTGTCTGTCAGTTGGGGGCTGGTGACTGTCTTGCAGGCAGAATGCAGAGCTGGCCAAACTCCGGCAAGAGCTCAGCAAGGTCAGTAAGGAGCTGTTGGAAAAGTCAGACGCCTCACGGCAGGAGGAGCAGCAGCGGAAGGCTCTGGAGGCCAAGGCAGCCGCCTTCGAGAAGCAGATCCTGCAGCTGCAGGTGAGTAGGGTGGTGGCCTCCTCAGTGCCCTTTTCACCCCGCTCACCAAGCTTGTCTGTAGCAGGGACAGGCCAGGGCTTTTCCGGCCACACTGAGTCATGCCGACAGCTGGACATTCAAGCAGATCTAGAGCTGCAACCCTCAGCCTTAGCCTCGTGAATAATTGTGATAGCTAGCTAGCTAGCATCAAGTGAGTGCTTTCTATGTGGTGCTAAACATTGTTCTGAGCACTTCACAAGCATTAGCTTAGCTAATTCTCATTGTAACCTTCTGAGGTAGGTTCTATTACTATCTATAATTTACTCATATGGGAAGTCAAGGTGCAGAGAGCAACTATCCCAAGTTCACCCAGAGGCAGGATTCGAATCCCCGGGTTGTTTAGCCTCAGAGCTGTTTGTCCTCCCACACACGCCACCACCTCTGGTACCACAGCTCCAGCCATAGCCGGCCAGGCTAACGTTAGCAGTCTCTGGCTTCAAGGCTGGGTGGGTGTTCTTCCTTCTCAGCCTCTGCATGTGGCTTGGAAGCTGTTGTTTTCCCAGGAAGATGCCCTTTCTCCAGAGGAAGGAAGATTGTCCCCCTGTCCCCAGAGTGCACTGGGCACCATCCACTGTACCCCCTCAGCCTAGGTGCCTTGCTGCCTGTTGGCTTGATGACTTCTGGACCCCCCCCCCAGCTAGCCTGTTTTGGGGCAAGGTGACCGCGTGTGGGGAGCTGTAACATCATGCCTGCTTTGTGTTTAACTTGTCCGGATAACAAGGAAATCCTGGTGTCCCAAAGGGCTTTGGGCCCTTTTCCTGCTCAGTCACTGAAGCTAGACTGTAGCACATGGGGTAATGGGGCTGTCTTGTGGAAGGGACTAGAATGATAAACACAAAATTGTAAGACTGATGTTTGTATAAGGAATATAGACAAATAAACACAGTTTGGATGGTTTGGTGGACTCGAGATGGGTAATTTGGTGTTTACTGATTTTCATGTAAAGCAGGCCTACTCAGACTAATGAAATCAGAACCACAGGGTTGGGCCTGGCCATGATTACATTTTAAAGGCTCCCAGGTGGTGCTGATGCTTCTGGGGCTAGAGCCACCACTTTAGTGCCCAAGGTGGCACCATTACATGTGTCATTTCTAAGGACCCAGGCTGGAGCCAAGGTCTGGGCCTGGCTGGCATCAGTGAGCCCCAGACCTTGAGCATCTCCTGCCCTCTCAGGCCTCATGGTACTCATCCTCAGCTTGAGGCCACACAGAGGAGTCCATTCTTTCCTCTCTGACACCAAAGATTCTGGGAGGGCGTAGTGTTGACAGTAGGCCCCTGGTGTCTGCTGCAGGATTTCAGAGCCTCAGTTTCCCCATCTGTAACAAGGGTGTGACAGTAGTGCCTGTCTCATGGGATGGCTGGCGATTAACCTGCTCATACATATACAATGCCTAGAACAGTGCCTTGCACAGAAAAAGAGCTCAATAAGTGTGAGCTGTATAAGGGCCGACTCAGAAAATAGCCAAGGTGGACTGGAGGTTTAAGTTGTAGGAAACATCTCTCTGTGCCATACTGCAGTGAAAATGGGGCTTTTTCCTTTTTGTGACTCCTTCTTCACCTCAGCCCCCTTTATCCTGAGCTAGCTCTTCAACGGCTGCGGGGCATGGCCTCCTGGCTTTTTCCAGTGGATAATTTGACTTTAGAAATCCAGGTGGGTTTTATAGAAGTCACTGGGTTGGGTGGCAGGTGGTCCTGCGTGACCTGAGAGTTAGCTGAGGATCTGGCCTCCCTCCCCATCTTTATGGCCATTTTTCCTCTGCCTGCTCCCCAGGTGTCTCACAAGGAGAGTGAGGAGGCCTTGCAGAAACGTCTGGACGAGGTCAGCCGGGAGCTCTGCCGCTCGCAGACCAGCCACGCCAGCCTGAGGGCAGATGCTGAGAAAGCCCAGGAGCAGCAGCAGCAGCTGGCTGGTGAGGGCAGAGGCTTGGCTCAGAGGCTGCAGGCGGGGTGGCAGGGTCTGTGCTGAGGCCAGAAGCCATGAACGGTGGGCCGATGGTGCTGCCACCACCACCCTTGTTTGCTGTGGAGCCCCACCTGGAGCCATGCCTGTGGCTGAGCCGGGTCACTCCTGAGTTCGTCGCTAGCCTTCTTGGCTGATTTCTTCTGGACCGTTTTGGCTCTCCCAGCTCAGTTAGCCCAAGATGCCAGGTTTGGAAAGTGGGCCTGTAGTCCCTCTATGCTCACAGGTCACCTTCACAATCAGAAGAGAATGGCGAAGTCTGGGGCACCGAGAGCCCCTAGAGAGAGAAGACAGATGACATCGATGACAGCTCCATGGTTTCTTGTTCACCTTGCTCAGTATTTCCTGAGCAACTGCCATGGGCGAGCTCCGCTGTGGGCACCTGGGGTGTGGCAGGAGAGAAGCAGTGGGCATCAGGGCAGCATTCTAGCAGGAGAGACATAGTTAGACACACATCAGCGACCACACAGCCTGTGCTCTACCGACTTCAAATACCCAAAGTGACCTAGAGTAGGGCCGGCAGCTGTTTCTATAAAGAGCCAGGTAGTAAATATTTTGGTTTTTTGGGCCAGGTGCTGTTACAACTGCTGAGTTCTGCTGCCATGGTGCAGAAGGAGCCCCACATAATATATAAAT
This sequence comes from Rhinolophus ferrumequinum, assembly GCF_004115265.2. Taxonomy (NCBI): domain Eukaryota; kingdom Metazoa; phylum Chordata; class Mammalia; order Chiroptera; family Rhinolophidae; genus Rhinolophus; species Rhinolophus ferrumequinum. The sequence goes on along the minus strand of NC_046306.1, from coordinate 37,991,604 downwards.
AGGCCTAGCTATGTTCCAGTAAAGCTTTATTAAAAAACCATGGGTGGCCCTTGCGCTTGGTTTGCTGACCCCTGCTCTAATGGGTCAGGCCTCTATGGCAGAGGGGATGTTTAAACTGAGGTCTGGATGATGGGAAGTGTGGCCAGCCTCACAGAGACCAGGAAGGGAGAGAAATGGCCAGCACAGGACCCCTACAAATGGGAGTGAACTTGAACTTGGCCTGTACGAGAAACAGAAGGTCAGTGAGTGTGACTGAAGCAAGAAGACAAGTGGCCAGTGTGGGGCCAGATGGGCAGGACTCAGGTGACCGTCTTTGTGAGGAGTTTGGGTGATGTGTTCAGTGATGGGTATGCTTGGAGTCACTGGGGCAGGGAGTGGTATGATCCCGTTTCACTTCGGGAAGCTTTGAGGCTAGATGCAGAATGGAGCATGGGCAGGAGTGGCTCAGGAGACCAGGGAGGAGGCTCTGGCACTTGTTCAGGCCAAAAGGCAATGGCTGGGTCAGGGCAACCACAGAGGTACTGGTGAGGGGGTGGAATGGACTCCCCAGACAGTGGTAGGGAATCCATAGGCCTCGAAGATGGATGAGAGGTGGCGGCACAAGAAGCCGTGGTGGGGAGGTCAAGAGGCCTGGCTTCCAGTTGCCTAAGCAGAGCTTCATTTGGAAGTGGCAGGCAGCTGAGCCTGGGTTTGGGGATGAGACCAGGGCTGGGGGGCTTGGCAAAGTCATAAACACGTGGCTGACATTCACAGCCATAGGACTTACCTAAGGTCATCAAGAGAGGACACTCACAAAAGACCCCTTGGTCTCAGCTAATATGAGCCAGTCTCCTAGAAAACAAATTTTTAGAAACTGCACATGAAATTCATTTTAAATTTCCATCATTTTCCCGTGAGTGATCTGGGAGTATTTCATTCTACCCTAATGAATCCTCTAGAACAAAGCCCCGGTGTGACTTTCTCCAATAGCTAATAAGATGCCCCAGTGGTCAGAAGTATGTCTTAAACCCCAAGCACAAAGGAGGCAGGGGACATGCCTCATGCTCACGTGCTGAAGGGCAGGTGGCGTGTGTGTCCTGGGTGCTTCCTGTCCCTGACCTGGTCTTGCTCCTCTTCTGGCACAGAGCTGCACAGCAAATTACAGTCCTCCGAGGCAGAGGTGAAGAGCCAGTGCGAGGAGCTGAGTGGTCTTCAAGGGCAGCTCAAGGAGTCCAGGGCGGAGAACTCCCAGCTCGCAGAGAGAATCCGGTCCATTGAGGCCCTGCTGGAGGCAGGCCAGGCCCGGGACGCCCAGGATAGCCAGGTCAGCCAGCACCTCCTCCCTGGGGCTGAAGGAAGGGGTGGGAGCACACTGTCGAGTCCTGACCCCCAGGTAGAAGGATGAGAGCAAATGGACCCCACCCTGACTAGTTGCCAAATGAGGTGAGTCTCATGGTAACCGAGGAGCTTTGTGTGTCTCATTTCAGGCCAGCCAAGCAGAAGCTAACCAGCAGCAGGCCCGGTAAGTTGGGGTAAAGGGCTGCGCCTCAGCACAGGGTGGCTTAGGACCCAGGGAGTTGGGGTTTTCAGCAGGGCGGACGGCTCCCTTGGGAAGAGCCCCTTTCAGAGCCTTCTGCCTTTCCCCTGTCCCTCCAGTGACTTTGAGGACAGAGTACATGTGTGGGCAGGAAAGAAGACAGCCTTGCAAATAGCTCTTTGCGTCCTCTCGAGGAACAAGACTCATCTGTGTGGAGAGTGGCAGGTGCCTCAACGGGGGCACGAACCTTCTGCTTCCTGCCTCCACATGTGCATCCATGTCTCGATGGGGAAGGACTAGCTGGGTGGGAGTTCTCCTTGTCTACAGATGAGGGACTTCAGGGACTGAGGTCATAAATCAAATAGGACAAATGGTTACACACCCAGAAGGAAGTGGTCCAGGCTTTCTGCACCGATTTGGGACATTGGTGAAGTTCAGAGCTGACCAAGTCACAGTGTTGTCTGTGAGGTCACTTCATTGCTGGTAGATCTTGTTTTCCCTCCATGTTGGTGGCCCAGTGCCAGGCAGTGCTCAGGGACTGTTTGCTGTTGCTAAGGCCGGAGCTGACACCTGGGTGAGGTGGCTCAAGTTGGGGGGCTCGAGTCCTTGGGACCGTCACCTCTTGGGTGTGTATCCCTAAGCAGGTACCCATGGGCTCCATAGGTGGGTCCTGGCTGCCGTGGCTGGGGGTCCATAGGGCAGCCATGTGGGGGTGAGCCATGGAGGGTGTCCCTATGCAGATGGTCAGATGTGCCCCCAGCCATCAGCCAACCAGGTTCCCTTGCTCTGGCTGCTGCTGCCAGTCAGTCATCTCCCTTGTGTCTCCCCAGTTCACGGCCCATGTTCCCTGGCCTCAGGCTCTGGGGTTCAGGGCCTGGGAAAGGAAGCCAGTCACCCACAGGGCCCAAAATGCCTTGTGGAACCCAGAATCATGCCCTCTCCATCTTCCTTTCCCAATATGCTTTTTTCCAGAAGCCTTGGGCAAACTTTGTTTCTCATGGTATTTGTAGGGGTAGAGAGGATGTGTTTGTTTAGGTTTTTGCTTTTGTATTTTAGGTCAGATTTCTTGGGCCACAGCACATCACTAGGGTACGTCAGTCATGGTGCGGATAGGGGTCACTCCAGTTATTGGCATCATGCAGATGAGTCTGACAGAAATTGGTTTCTTTCTTTCTGAGACAATTTATCAGAAAGTTGTGTCTACGCCAGTTCGTCGTGTTCCAGCATGGAATTGAGTGATCCAGCCCCAGATGTTCTGGAACTCGGGCAGCAGCCACCAAGGGGGTGCTTGTCAGCGTGTCCTTGTCACGGGCCTGCTGAATCTTCTTAAGGGCCTTGTTCTTTTGGGGACCCTCTTGAGGTAGTTTGCTGGAGGCAGGCTGTTGCATAAATCAGAGGCCAGAGGGAACAGCTGTGAGGGGTCCCATCGGCGCTTTGAGGGAGGGGTCAAGGTTCTGTGGGCGTGAAACCAACATCCAAGAAGTCAACAGCTGTCTTCCAGGCCAGATACAAACTGTGTTTAGAATAAAACTGTGAGGTGGTACACAGTGGGAGGCCGTTCCCAGATGGGGTGGTTGGAACACCCGGCATGCTCAGTCCACCCTGAAATGGTTTTGTTCAAGCCTAACGTGTATTAGAATGGTGGTTTTCAAAAGTTTTAGACCATAGCCCACAATAAGAAATACAAATATTTGTGTCCCCATCTGGTGGCAGTGGCACCCCCCCGAGCCAGGAGCATCCTCATGGAGCTTCTTTCCCACTTCCCGAGTGGCCCTGTTGTGCTGATTCAAGTCAGCAGGATCACTTCTGGACTTTAGATTTCACATGTCCTTGGATCCTTCCCAGTCCTAAATCTTAATGCAGAGGTGACATATCCAAGTATCCGTTTGAAGCCTGTTCCCCAGAATGGCTAGTAGAGTTCTAGCTGTGTCAGCCTTTCACTTTCTGGAGGATGAATGAATGAAGCCCACTGGGCCCTTGAATCTGGAGGGACCGTGAAGAGATGGGACTGACATCTTGCCAACCCTGTGGCATCTAGGGGTCATCTCGGGTCTGCTTCCTCAGAGCCCAGGCACAGAACTAAAGGAAGAGCCTTGGGCCTTAGCAGAGTTAAGTTTTGGACAGAGGATGGTCCCACTGTACCCAGTGAACTGCCGAGAGTCCTGGTACCCAGTCTCGATGGGTTTGCAGGTGATGGTACAACATGAGTCTCTAGCTCAGGTGTCCTCTGAGAAGGCCCAGCCCATGTCCTTTGAGGGCCAGGCATGGCCACAGGGAAAGGCCAGCTGACACATTCTGGGGACAGAGCAGGATCAGCTTGAGCAGGAGCCTCGTAACCAGACAATGGGTTTTGTTCACCAGAGGGAAAAGCTTCCCAAAAACCTGTCAGTGCCCATCCCTGTACTGGCCACTGTGGCTGCTCTGACCTCTGCAGTCTCAGTGGTCAGCGTCACCACGTGGGACTCTGATGGCCTCTGGGATCTGCATCCTGGCCCCTGGACACTCGGGATTAGTGGGAGGAGGGGCCAGCGAGGCTGCTTGGGCTTCCCTGAAAGCTTGTGCCCTGTGAGGTGGTCAGCAGAGTGGGAGGTGCTCCTGGCTAGGGTGGGAGCCCGGGTAGAGGAAGGGACTCTCCCAAGACGACTGGGGGCGATGGGCCCGTCATGCCCGGCAGTGATCCCGCTGTCTCCCTTCAGCTTCAAGGAGCTGGAGTCCCAGGTGCGGTGTCTGGAGAAGGAGACCACTGAGCTCAAGGAGGCGGTTGAGCAGCAGAAAGTTAAGAACAATGTGAGTGTCAAGCATGTGTCCATGTACATGGCGGGGTTGCGGGGCGCTGAAGAGGGCTGAGGCCACCCAGATTAGTCAAGAAGGGGCCCAGCTGCTGAAAAGTTCATTTTCCTTCTGGGCTTGTAGGACCCTCTCTCGGGTCCTTCCAAACTCCTAGGGCAGACTCCCATTGGATCAGCTTGAGTCCCATTTAGCAGGATGGAGCCCCCATGATGGGGACAGAATGTACTGATTGGCCTGGCCAGGGTCAGGAGTAGGGAGGAGTAGGGAGGCTAGTGGCGGGAAAGGGGGATGTGGAAGTCCCTCTCCTCTGCAGGGTGCAAAGGAGCCTTGTCTTTGGCCACCCCCCCACCCCCCGCTTGCTGTTTGGTGGCAGGAGCCTCTTCTCTCTCAGGAGCCAGGCCAACCCTCCATCCTCCAAATAGGGTCTCCCTGAAAGGATGCTTAGCCTCCTTAATCTCTCATGCCATAGCCACCCAATAGTGGGCTGTGACGCTTTGGCCTTGTGTTAATGCTGCTTGAGAGAAGCCTAGTGGATGTGGGCCAAGAGAAAGGGCATTTTGTCCCTTTGCAAGGCCTCCTGTGGGGTCCAGAGTGGCGTTGGAGAAGTTCTGCCCTGCTGAGACCGGCTGAGGCAGCTCATGGGTGATATGTCAGTGGTTACCGCCTTTAGCTGCTTACGTTTTCCACGTCTCCCTGCCAGGACCTCCGAGAGAAGAACTGGAAGGCGATGGAGGCACTGGCCTCAGCTGAGAGAGGCTTCGAGGAGAAGCTGCGCTCCCTGACTCAGGCCAAGGTCAGAGTCCAGTCCCAGACTCACCTGCTACTCAGGACTCTATTAGCAGCACCCGTGTAGTTTAGCAAAACACAAAGCTCGCAAACTGCGTGCACAGCGGCTCGGCCCCGGAGCGTCTCAGGCGTCCACACCAGGACCCCTCTGAGAGGCTGGCACACAGAGTGCCCCAGCTCCTGCATCTTTCTCCTCCCTTCTGTCTCCATTCATTCCTTCATTTCTCCCAAAGATGAAAGGAGAAAATGTACCCTTGATTGCTTTTTCTTATCGGGGGCCCTTTGCCATCAGCGAGCAGAAACAGAGGCCGTGGGGACTGTGAGCCCACCTGACTGCACCACCTGTGAGTAAGCTCGACATTGGGCTGTCTTCGAAATCCCGGTATTTTGATCGTGCTGCTTTCTCAGGTGCTCTGAAATCAGGGCCCAGTATGTTCTATGATCTTTACAGTAAGTCACAGAGGGGAAGGACCTCTTTAGCAGCACTCAGGCCCTGAAGTCCATGTTGGTCCCGTGCTCCGTGCTGCCCAGGTGGGGGAGCGTATGGGCATCTCAGTGTCTGGGGGCCCCCATGTCACCTCTGGAGCCCTGGGCTGGGAGTTGTGGCGGGGGGACTTGGCCTGCAGCAACAGCAAGTAGAGGCCTTGCCCACCCCTCTGCCACACATTTCCATTCTTGATGAAAGGCCCCGGGCAGCCAACCCTCTCTTTCCAGTTTTGCTAATGCAGAAGGAATGTCTGTCTTGTTACGGAGAGCTTTGCAGTGACTGTCATGAGCCTGCCAGGAAACCCGAGGGTTGGATAAGATGGGGTCCTGAGACAGGGCGGGAGGTGGAGGGCTGGCCCACTCCAGTTGTGGCAGCTGTACTTCAGGTGCCCCAGAGGTGCCCTAGGAGTCTGTCTGGCCTTTCTGTAGCAAATGCAGGATCTGTGACTAGAGATGTCACCGGACTTGCTCGTGGTCGTGCAGCCAGATAAAGACAGGAGCTGGCCTCCAGGTCCTCTGGCTCTGGCCTCTGACTCCCACGATGGGCGGTCACGAGGTTGGGGGCCTGTGGCAGGCCAGTAGGCATTGTCTACAGATCAGGTGAGCCAAGAAGGATCCTTTTCTGCGACTTGAGTCCAGACCATGTGGGTGCTGTGGTCAGGCAGGGCGTCCATCTGTCAGGCATCCTCCAGTTGCATGTTCCAGAACACTACTCGACCGCTCTAATCCAGTAGTAGTTCCTACCACCGCCCTTGGTATTCAGGCTGGGTGTCAGACCGTGCTGATGTTGTGGCAGGGCTGGCAGTAGGTTCAGCCTACTGGGGACTGGTTATTAGAGGAAGACTCTTACCCAGAAATCTGTAGCCAATGCCCAGGGGGTTGTCTGTCCCCAGGGGACGCTGCTATCCTAGGCTTTGCCTTACAGTTTCTTTGGTCCTTCTTCCGTTCCTTCTTCATGCTTTGAGTGGGAGCCTCAAGGAGGATGGATGGGGGTGCTGGCCTAGACAGCACGGCCACCACATGGACTTACTTTGGGAGTGATGTGACACTGACCAAATCCTTAACCCTGCTGGGTTGGTTCTGCTCTGCAAAGTGGGAGTATTGATCTCTCTCCCTCCAGGATTGCTGGGTCTGGCCACTCCTGGCCAGCGGTAGCTCCTAACTCTGGTGGCTGCTCGGAGTACCTCTAGTGGCACTTCTTCTTTGCCTTCTACCAGGCTCCCACAGCAGCTTAGACACCACTACCGCCACCGCCACCACCGCCACCACCACCTCCACCACCACCACCACCACCACACACACACACACACACACACACACACACACACACACAGCGCTTGGAAATTGAGAACTGACTGAGCCTGAGTACCTGCTGGAAGGTGTTACCGCGTTTCCCCGAAAATAAGACCTAGCTGGACAATCAGCTCTAATGCGTCTTTTGGAACAAAAATTAATATAAGACCCAGTCTTATTTTACTATAAGACCGGGTATAATATAATGTAATGTAATGTAATACCAGGTCTTATATTAATTGTTGCTCTGGAAGATGCATTAGAGCTGATTGTCTGGCTAGGTCTTAGTTTTGGGGAAACAGGGTAGATGAACTTGCTCCTGCCATGTGGACCAGCCTGCCATCCCCCTTTATTAGAGCTGAGTCTGTTTAAAATTGACCCAGCATTGGCTGGTGTGGTTAGAACGGCCACTGAGGTTAAACACCCCTCCCCACAATCAGCCCCGCAGAGTCACTTACCTTCTTTTTTGATCCTTGTCCCTCCCTTTCCTGGGGGTGGCTGTTCCTGCATCTCCATGAACACTGCCTGGAGGTTGCCCTAAACCTCCACATCTGATCTGAACACTGCCCTCAACCCACAGGAGGAATCAGAAAAGCAGCTCAGCCTGACTGAGGCACAGACCAAGGAGGCCCTGCTGGCTCTGCTCCCGGCACTTTCTGACGGGGCCCACAAGGTAGGGAAGGTGACTCCCTGGGATCCCGCTGTTAATTGGGAATGTTGCTGGGCCCCCACTTGCACATTTTTGTTGCAGAATTACACTGAGTGGCTCCAGGAACTGAAAGAGAAAGGCCCAGAACTGCTGAAACAGCTACCAGTAAACACGGAGCCCTCCTTAGTAAGCATGGCACACATACTCGCCCACGTGGGTGGGGGTGCCACTTGCTCTCCAGTCCCCAGTGTCCAGAGTTGTTTCATCCGTGTGTTTGGCTAAGTGCACCGCTGTTCTACCCTCTGCCCTTAGGACCTGGCCTTCAAGCTGAGGGAGGCTGAGGAGACCCAGAGCACACTGCAGGCTGAGTGTGACCAGTACCGCACCATCCTGGCGGAGACGGTGAGGCGCGAGGACCGGGGCCGCTGGCTAGTCTTTAGGCTGGGTGTCCCCTCAGGAGTCTGCCAGGAAAGAGCTTTCGGGGCCTGTAGGACGGGAGGCAGGTGGTGGTATGGAAAACCCCACTGGCCACTCTGGCTCAAACTCTTGGTTTAAACTCTGGCTCTGTGGGGCCTTGGGCAAGTCACTGCCCCACTCGGGACCCCGTTTCGTTGGCTGAATGGTAAAAGGGATGAATAAGGTGCTCTGGTCTTCATTGCTTCTAAGCTTAAGAGAGGGCTGAATTGAAAGTTTGGGGCTGCTCTTGGGGATGGAGAGACTTGGTCATAATAAGGAATAGTCTGGGAAATGAAAGGAAAACGTGAGTGTCAGGCTGATGGCCGGCTTGAAACAGCGCTCTCTGTGACTTCAGAAGCAATGCTGGGTCTAGCCTCCCACTCTGACCGACTCGATCCTGTGCTACTTGTCCTGGGCCACTGAGGCTGGCATTGGTGGCAAACCTAACAGAGATGCAAGTCCATACATCCTCATTTGGGTCACAGGCCTCATTCCCCTGTGTGGCCCTCAGCCTTCATTCACATACTGGCCAGAGGGCGCCACTCCAGGACTGTGGCCAACCTTGCTCCCCACGTGACATTGATTGACCAAATCAGAGCTGGCAGCCAGGCATTCCTTATAGAGGGCCTGAAGGGACAGGAGGACACAGCTGTGTGTTTGTGTGGGGTGGGGCCTCCGGGAGAGTGCCCTGCCTCAGTGCCCATCCCTGCAGGAGGGCATGCTCAGGGACCTGCAGAAGAGCGTGGAGGAGGAGGAGCAGGTCTGGAAGGCCAAAGTCAGCGCCAAGGAGGAGGAGCTCCAAAAGGTACAGCACGGGCCCTCAGAGCCTCCCCGGGGTCCAGCGACACGAGCATCACACCAGGGCATCACATTCCATCTTCTCTAGGAATTCAGACAGAACTTACTCAATCAAGTCAGACAGCTGGGTCAGAATTCCCTAGAGGGAATTCCAGAGGGAAAGCTGATAGGATCATTTGGGTGACGGGAGTCACGTTTGCTGGGTTTTGGTAATGCCGTATTTGCATGGCAATGTCATAATGAAAGCTGACTCCTCAGTCTCAAGGAGATACCCCTTCCCGCCCACTTCCAGGGAGAGGCTGCTGGGTCATGCTCGGAGTGGGTGGGCACCACTGGGCTTCCTGAGAGATGGGACTCGTGTTTGACACGGGGCCTTCTGCTTGCTTTGTAGTCACAGGTCACAGTGAAACATCTCGAAGACATTGTAGAGAAGCTAAAAGGAGAACTTGAAAGTTCAGATCAGGTACGTGTGGGGGCTGTGCTCAGAAAGCTGCTCTCCTTATCACAGAGAAATGTTCTTACAGAGGCGACGTTAGTTATTTTTCCTTGTGGACAGTCTTAAGAGAGGCTAGGGGATCTTGTCAGTCCTGCTTTTCCTTAATGAGAGCCATTTACAACCTGAGTGGCCTGAGACAGCATGGCCCTGTGTAGAATGCCCAGCACTGGGAAACAGTGGCTTCTGCAGTGACCTTCGGAATCGTGGCAGGGTGTGTGAGGTAGCCCCATTGCCCTCTGCAGACACAGTCAACCTTGGCCTTAGAGAAGGTGCTCCTGGTGTTCACCTAGCAAGTAAGGCTAAACAGTTCTCCTCTCCTGACTCCTGAGGTCTGAGAACATCAGGACCCAGGAGTGTGCTGAAGTTTAGGTACCGTTTTCAATTAAGGGAGTCTGTCGCCATGAAGTTGTTTCTGCCTGGCCTTGGCTGGCCCAGGAGCCAACAGGCCATGAGGTCACCTCTCAGCCCTTATCCCAGGGCCAGCCACACTTGTTTGCCTCATTGCCCTGCTGCCTGCTGTCAAGGCCTCTGACACGTGCCTGTGTATGTGTGTGTCCAGGTAAGGGAGTACACGTCGCACCTGGAAGCAGAGCTGGAGAAGCACATGGCTGCTGCCAGCGCTGAGTGCCAGAGCTATGCCAAAGAGGTGGCGGGGGTGAGTCTCCCAGCGGGGTCTCTGCCTGCCCAGAGCCGGTCCTCCGCAGCAGCTCTTGTTAACATGAGCTCAAAGTCTCAGTTCTCAGGCTTTGCCCTAGGCCTTCCTTGGGCTGGCCATCCTGAGGAAGGGTCGTGGGGCAGATTCAAAAAGGCAGCCCAGCCAACAGGCCAGGTCAGCCTTGCAGTGAAAGAATTCTTCACCTGGCTTGGTGACACTATTTCTGGGGTGAATGGATTTAAATCTGATACTATTTTCTAACTTTGGAAGCAGAAAGCACAAACCTGTAACCCCCAATTCTGGTTTGATCTGAAACTTTTGGTCTTATTTTGTGAGGGTAAACGTAAACATTTGCAAAGTCCCCAGGCGAGGTGTGCAGTGAATGTCAGCCTTCCTCAATCTTCTGAAAAGAAACAGGAGCTGCCAGAGGCCTGGGAGCCTGTGCACCTGCTCTGCCCCAGTGTTCTCAAGGGTGTGGGTTACGTGGATGTCTTAGAATGGTGTGTTTAGGCGCTAACGCACGGGAGCTGATTTTCTCTTCTCTCTCCTTCCTCCCCATCACCTGGGTCTGTTTTCTCCCCAAGTTGAGGCAACTTTTATTAGAATCTCAATCTCAGCTGGATACAGCCAAGAGCGAAGCCCAAAAACAGAGCAATGAGCTCGCCCTGGTGAGGTGAACATGGGATGGGTGGGGTGGGAGCGTGTGACGATGTGTGTGTGTGTGATCACTTGCCAGTTGTGCTTTTGCATCCTGTCAAAGGTCATGCAGTGTGACAGGGCCACGTGCACCAGTTTGGTATTTGGGCCAGACTTTGATCGGGCTGTGCTGACGGGGCTCCTTGCACATTTGCTCAAAACTCCACGCGGGGCCTGCGGCTGCCAGGACTAATACTCTCAGGGCCCACCTCCCATCTCTCCTGGTGCGAACTCGTCCCTGGCCACGGCACTGGAGCTCAGGGTGACCTGACTTCTGTGAGCCCAATGTCACCTGGGCGTCTCTGGCCTGGCTGCTCTCTGCCCTGTGGCTGTCAGCATGGGCCTTGCCGTATGTGGGACTCAGGCCTTTTCTCACTAAGGTGGCTGAGACTAGTTCAGTCCAACCTGTGGCTGGGGAGGGAGGTTTCCTCTATGCCTGGCAGGTGGCAGCAGACTTGCAGAGCTCCCTGTTGTGCAGGTGGCCTCTGGTCCTTCGGTTTTTGTCTTGGTGTGTGATCACAGTGTCCACTCCTTGGCAAGGTCAGCCCAGCCTTACAGAGCTGGGGCCTCACCAGTCCCAGTATCAGCTCCAGGCAGCAGCCTGCAGGGCCACAGACATATTCTGTTTGATCTGCACGGTCTTTTTAAGATCTTGACTTGGTTGTTACCGTTTAGAAATTGGGGAGATTTCGAATATAAATGGATGTGTCTGGTTTGCTGTGAGGAGACTGAAGTTCTGGTGCACGGGGCTGCCCTTCCCACAGCAGCATCTGCTGAGCTGCAAGCAGCTGCCTGCGTAGTACGCAGGCTTCTACCTCCCCATGGGACTTACCGGGGACTATTGCACTAGAGGGGGGCTGCTGTCCAGGCCAAGTCACCACCTGAGCCCGAGGGCCACTCCCCAAGGCCAGGTCTGTGTGACAGGCCCCGGGCGCACTGCCCAGGCGGGGGCACGTGTGGAGAAGACTCCCCCGAGTCTATCGTCATTGGCCAGCAAGTTTGGTTTTTGCTTTGGGGGGTTATTGGGAGGGGAGAGAAGAGAGGGAACAAGGCCCTCACAATTGGGTGCTCCAGGTAGCAGCACCTCTTGGATGGGCCCTGAGAACAACCCCGTCTCCTGGGAGCTCGTGCCAGTGGCCCACCCAGATCCTTCGACTGGAACCTTTACCCAAGCTCCCTGATGACCCCACTGCCTCTTCATATTTGAGGCTCAATGGTCTGGAGGCTTGGGGGTCACCAGACGTGTCATCTGCCCCCAGCAGTGCAGCTCAGGGTGGGGGAACCTTATTGGGCAAGAGTGTCACCTCGTACTCTTTTCTAGACCGGTGTTAAGGGCTCTGCACAGTGGACTGTGTCTAGAAGAAGGAATCGGGATGTAGGCAGTACTGTCTGTGCTGAGCCTGGTGGCTGCTGCTTCTTCCCTTTGGATCCTTAGCTCTGTGTGCACTGTCCTTCGGGGTCACGTCGCTCCTGGGGGGCTTCATGCTGGCTGGCCTTTGAGCAGGGCACATGGGTCAGGCCAGCCTGGGCCCCTTATTGGTCTTTGGGACCTGTTTGGTCCAGGTGAGGGGTCGTGATATTGGCTCCTCTGCCCCAGTGAACCTGCACGAGGACCCCATCACAGATCAGTTACCAGAGCAGGTCCCCTGTAAGGGCTTTGGCTGTTGGAGCATCTGCGGTCCCCCCAACGGGGTCTGTGTGTGTGTGCAAGGTGGGCGTGCTTCCGGATGGGTATTTGCACAAACCCACCCCTCCCTGTTTCAGGTCAGGCAGCAGTTGAGTGAGATGAAGAGCCACGTAGAGGATGGTGATGTAGCTGGGTCTCCGGCTGCCCCCCCCGAGGTCCCCCCAGCAGAGCAGGACCCTGTCGAGGTTAGGGCGGTGAGCCAGTCCCAGATACTGTCCACTAACCGCCCTCGGGCCCCCTCCACCCTAGTTGGAGCTCAGGGATAACCTCTGTTCTGGCTAAACACCCATTACTTGCAGCCTCCACTTCCCACTCTCCCCACAACCCCACTTTGCCCAGATGCCCAGTTGGAGGTCACCTAGGTTCTGAAGAAGCCACAGAGCAGAGGAAAGGGCGGGAGGAGGTGGCCAGGCTGGGAGGGTGCTGGAGGATCAGTCCTGACAACGTGTGCAGGAGGGACTGGAAGAGCGGAAAGCAGGCGGCCAGGCTTGCCATTAGGGGTCTGGTCTCCCACTGTGGCCCTTGCTAGGGTGTTACTAGGAGGGTGATTGCTCTCTGCTGCTGAGAGCCCTCCCCACCCGAGTAGCAGTGGGGTGGCTGCTGGGTGGGGATACAGCTGTGGCGGTGCTGGTGCAGTGGCTCTGAGCATCCTCGTCCCGTGGGTCTCATCAAAGTCACCGGAGGTCAGCACAAATCCCATCAGCATCTCCCTTCCGCCACACTAGCTTCTGTACCCGGGGGCTGAAGCGCCGTCTCCCCAAAGGGGCAGCTTTGGAAACAGCTTTGGGCTGGCTGGTGGTCAGAGGCAGGGGCAGGTGGGCACTAGAAGCAGTTAGACGGTGGACACCCCCCGCACCCCCCGGTCTCAGCCTGCCCAGGAGCCCTTGGCTCCCAAGAGGGTCCTTCATCAGGTTCCCAAAGCATGTTTGCGGTGTTTCCATGCAGCTGAAAACGCAGTTGGAGCGGACAGAAGCCATCCTGGAGGACGAGCAGATGCAGCGGCAGAAGCTCACGGCCGAGTTTGAGGAGGTCAGGCTCTGCCCGGAGGCCCTGAGCCGACGTCCCTGTCAGGGGTGGTGAGGGTGTGGCCCAGGCCCAGGCAGGTGGGCGTGGTCTGGGGCGTCTCTCCCACTGGGTGTTGCTATGTAGTCGGTCACCTGCCTCCTGTCCACAGGCTGGAACTGTTGTCCCATGATGCTGGGTGCCCTCTCCTATTCCCGTAGGGCTAGCTGGGTTTCTGAGGCAGCTCCCCAGACCCATGCCCTAACCCCAGTTCCTCTTCTCTGCCAAGGCTCAGAACACAGCGTGTCGGCTACAGGAGGAGCTGGAGAAGCTTCGCACCAGCCCCCTCGAGTCTGCAGAGGCAGGGGTGGTCGTGCAGCTTAAGGTAGAAGGGTGGACTCTGCTCCGAGGCTTCAGTGGGGGGCCAGCACTCGGCACTGGCTTCCCGTTGTTACCACCTGTGGCAGGAATGGGAGAGGAAACGTCTTACAGCCCCTTGAGCAGGGTCCAGCCTCATTTGGTGGTTGGTGTGGAGGGAGGGGAATCCCTAAACCTCCAGGGTCATATATGGCAGCCGCTAGTCAATGTGGCTAAATTTAAAAAGTTCGGTTCCTCAGTCACAGTGGCTATATTGCAAGTGTTCAGCAGTGACCACGTGTGTCCACTGGCCGCTGCTCTGAACAGTGCACTTTAGAACATCCCGTGTCACAGGAAGCTCATTGGCAGCGCTGGTAGACAGGACACAGGCCTAACTGTAATGGCTGTTTGCTCCCAGCTGTCACTTCCTCTCTCTGGGTAACCAGAAGACAGCATCATCCTGCCCTCAGAGGGCTCCCAGTTCCGAGGTGTCAGATCCCAGGGGCATAGCCAGGTGGCCTTCCTGATATGTGGTGTGTGAAGGCTGATCTGCTTTAATCCTCTGACCCACAGGAGAGGCTAGAAAAAGAAAAGAAGTTAACGAGTGACCTGGGACGTGCTGCCACCAGATTACAGGAGCTTTTGAAGAAGACCCAGGAGCAGCTGGCAAAGGAGAAAGACACAGTGAAGAAGTTACAGGAGCAGCTGGACAAAACAGTGAGTGTCCTGCCCACGCAGAGCCGCTGGCAAGGGCTTGGTTCTGGGCCCCCAGGACTGCTGAGAAGCAGAACCAACAGGAGACGCAGACCTGGGGGCAGGAGGTGTTGGGGTCGGACTTCTGAAGGCAACCTCAGGACATGCGGCACCCACCCCTCCGTGGTCCCCTCGGTGGGAAGCACATCTCTGGCCCCCCATTCCTGGCCCAATGTCCTCACTCTGCAGCCTCTGGGACCAGGGTTCTCACCCAATCTTGGGGTCCTCAGCTCCCGCCAACCCTCAGGCACCTCCACCAGCCCCAGCAGTCAGCTCTGGTTCTCTAGACAATGCTGGGTGTTCTCTGAAGGGCTTGGAGTGGTATGGGATGTTAATCCAGGGGAGACTGCAGGTCCCTAGGAGTTGAGGTGAGTGCTCCCCTTGGCTCCTTGGCCCCAACCTCTCTTTCCCTCTGCCCTCTGTTTGCAGGAAGACAGTAGCAACTCAAAGGAGGGCACATCTGTTTGAGTCTTCTCTGCGAAAAAAGAAGTTACTGTTCAACTTACCAAAATGCCTTATACATTCCTTACAAATAAACAAACCAACACCGCGTTATCCAGGCCCAACTCCGGTGGCTCTGAAAGAAGCCATTAGAGACAAGTCTCTTAGAACCACAGAAATAGATCTTCCAGACCCTCAATGTGTAAAAGAACCTGTCACATTCGATAAACACTATTCCCCAAGACCAGCCCTGGACCACCGCCGAGCAGACGCCAAAGCCCTGATCAGCTGTGTGACAGACCCTGGAGTGTGTGCTGGGGAGGCCGGGACCTCTGGCTATGTGTATGTCAATCAGTGCAATTGTTTTGTCTCTCAGTGGGGTGGGGGTGGGGGGCAGGCAGACCAGGTGGCGAGTCTCAAAGGCTGTGGCACAGACTGGAGGGGCCCCGCCCAGCGAGGCAGCAGCCACTCACCCCTGGAAGAAGTTGCCAACCAGAACTGATGTGTGACCTCCTGGATGTTAATGCCATTAAAACCAACATTGTCGCCCGGTACTGCAGTTTTGTCTGCTCTTCTGCTGGGCTCTCAGGAGAGAGCAGGTGTGGTTCTTGGTTTCTCTGAAGTCGAGATCAGCATCTCTGTCCAGAGTGGGCGTGAAACTCATTGCTTCATGGTCCCCAGCACTTTTTCCGATCATGCCACCCAGTCCACAGTGCCCACCAGGCAGGATGAGCAGGGCCTGGGATGCCTGGTGGCCAGATGCACCGACTGCAGTCCCCACCCTTGAGGACCTGAGGTTACGTGAGCAGGGCTGTGTGTGACAGGCTGCTGTGTGAAATGAGCTCGGTGAGTAAGGTGGGTCGGTCCTTCTGGCTGAGGCTGATAAACACCCGTGCCTCAGGAGGGGCAGTCCAGGCCCGGAGCAGCCAGTGGAGACTTCCTGTGATCCTCAGACCCACTGTGTCCTTGGTGGCCTAAGAGCATGGTCCAGGAGACTCTTGGGCCAAGAGGTATGTCAGGGACTTTGTAAGAAATAGGAACCTGGAGCTTAAGCAAAATGGAATTAGAAATCGAGTCACAGGAGGAGTTGAAACGCCCCAGGAATGGAAGGTGAATCTGAGGAGCTCAGGGTCTTGAGGGCAGACATTAACCAGGTCTGTCAAGGGCTGCCTGGACCAAGCACTGTGCCACTTCCATCTCCCTCCCAATTCTCAGAATCCTGGGAGGTGAGGGGACGTTCCATTCATTGGCTGAACTTGGCTGGATGAATTCTGAGAACTTTCACAGCAGGTCCAAGGAGACGGAAGGGTGGTGCTCCCAGAGAGAGCAGCCCAAGAGCTGGGGTCTCCACCACCTGCCTGCCTTGGGACCTCTCAATCTCTTGCATCCTTTAGGTGGTGCGTTTGACACCTCTGCTGGTTGTCATGGGAACCTCAAGACATCGGGAAGTACTGTGGTACATACATGTGTGTCCTTTAGCTGCCTTCAGCCCCCACACCCAGTCTGCACGACCGAGTCCTGGTCCTGGCTTGCATAGAGCACCTGGTCTGGGGGCCACCTCACCATGCTGTGTAGCCCTTGCGACTATACTGGGATCAGGGTGCTGGAAAGTCTGGGAAGCCTCCCCAGAGAAGTGATCTTAAGCTGGAGCTGGAGTTTTCTGTAACAGGAGGCATTTGCCAGGGGAGGTGAAGGGTCAAGGCTGAGGGGACAAAAAAGGGGGACGGTGAAGGCATCGTGGAGCCAGGTTATAAAGGTTAAGGGGTCTGCACAGATAAGGCAGTAGGAGCCAGGTTTTTAAGCAAGGGAACACAATTGTACTTGTTCTAGAACTCGGGAGGGGGCTGAAATGGAGAGGGAGCCCATGGGACTTGGGCGTCGTGGTTCCTGGCCAAGAGACTGAGCAGGAGGAAATGACTGGTAACACCTGCCACCAGCCAGTGTCCAGCCCTCTGCCTGGTTCTCACGTGGGTCTTTCAGTCCCCTTTGGGAGGTGAACCTCTCCATTTTGCAAAGCCGCCTCATAAAATGAAGAGAGCTCACCTGGTCAAGGGCAAGGAGGTCTCAAACCCACCTCTAAAGCCTGGCACTGTATCAAGCAGCCCAGGGGATCCTTTGGAGGAAGAGTTTCATTCTGGAGCCCTTGAACAGTGGCCCCTCACAGTCCCCTTTCTGTGTGCCTTGTTCCTCAGCAGCCAGGGCTTAAGGCTGGAGGACTGGCCCTGGGGGGACAAACTGGTCCTACACGATGGTTTTATGCAAGGTCTGGTTTGGGACCTTGGTGAGTTTCCTTGTGGGAAACCAGCCAGACCTGTGCCTTGCATGAGAACTGCCACCACAGGCCTGGGAGCCTGCCTTTACAATAAGCTCCCCACCCCTCCTCGCTGACTGCAGAACTGCCAACCCCTAGACTGGGCAGATGCCCTCTGAAGGCACAGGAATGGGAGGACCTCAGGAAAGAGAGGCGCCAAGAAGCCCTGGGGGAACCAAACTGCTGCCTTTGGGTTCTAGAGGGCAAGGCTGCTCCCTGGGTTCTGGCTACAGCCCTTTTCCCTCCTCAGACCACCTGGTGGGGGCACAGTGCCTGTAGGGTTTGGGGCCCTATGGGGCTCAGGAAAAGGCTACATTGGAGGCCACCTGCAGCTCAAGCTTTGAGGGTCCATCAGGCCTCCTCACCTGCCCGGCAAGGGCTGACCAGCCCTAAGGCTCAGCAGTGGCACCTCCTGGGCCAGGAGAGGGAGCCCGAGTTTGCCAGGCAGCCTGCCAGGCCTTGCCCCAGCCTGGCCTTGTCGCCTGGGCTGTTCCTGGCTCCATCATCAGGCTGGGGAAGGAGGAAAGAGCTGTTCAGGAAGGTATGGGAGGCAGCCGCCCTCTGCACATTCCAGCACAAGGTGTCCCTCAACATGGAACAGACACCCAGGAGCCTAGCTCACTGGCCTGGCTACTCAGCTCTCTGGCCTGCAAATGTGGCAACCCTGCGGCACGGGAGCACTGGGTTTTGTAGTTACCTGCGAGGAACTTCCATGTGGAGGAGGAATCACCCAGGCTGGATTGGAGCACTTGTCAACTAAACGGAGCACTAGCTGGCCTAACAGGAAGTGCTGCCGTCCTAAGGCCTGGCCAGAAGCCACAGCCTGGGCACAGCACTACTGCTCACTTTAGACCACCAACAGCAGAGCTGGGAAGAGTTCTGAAGAGATTTTAAGAATCCACCAGACAGCCTCCACAAATGCCTTCTCTCTCAGACTCCTTCAGGTTTCGGTCTAACAGGATTCAAAGCCCAAAATAACTGTTTTCCTTCCCAGTTCGAGTTTTATCCCTAGCACTGAATAAGATCTAACCTTAGAATTCCAGGTGTTAGAAACGAAAAACTCCAGCGGTGCAAGGGGAAGAACTTAGGACCAGAAAACAAGAGACCTGAGTTCTCCTGGTTCTGTTGCTCAAGAGTTGTGACCTAGGCAAGTTACTTGACCTTTCTGGGCGGAATACTGTCCTGGGACTGGGCAGAGCCCAAGGAAAGCCCTGGCCAGCCAAATACAGCTCAAGTTACACAAACTTCCACTGCTAGCCTGGCTCCTGGAACTCCTCTTCCCCTCTTCCAGCCACAATGCAATTAATGGCCCTTCTTCCAGCTGCAACCTCAGCTGGAGCTCAGTCTGGAGACTGTAACCGTATTTCAGAAATGCCCCAAATCACGAGCAAGTAATGTGTCCTTGGGCACAGCCATTCTCTGGTAGTCCAAAGAACAACGAACCAATCAAGACGCAGAAGTAGCACTTCTGTGTGTGGACCAGCCAACACTTGGCAGTTCTGCAAAAGGAAACAACTCGACTAAGTCTAATTCTATTATTCGAGTCACTATGTTCACTGTTTTCTCCGATTATTCTCTGAAATAAGAAACTTCAGTAAAGTTCTGAATTTCTATTAGCAGTGGCTTCATCTGCTTCTTTCTCAGGGTAAAGAATACTCACTAGGTGAACTCTAAATTAGCTTTCCACAAACACATTTTTGTAATCTGTTAACACTTGTAAAAACGTAAATTTGCTGAAAACAGAATATACCTGCAGTTTTATTACTAACCAATGTTAACTGAGGTCCCAAACTATAATTCTGCATCAGAATTACCTGGAGTTTGATAGAAGGATTCTTGGGCCCCTCTCTCAGGAATTCAGTAAGACTCGCTCAATAGTTCCCCTAGGCAGAGGTGGAAGTAACTATCAACATCTTCCCAATTTCTGGAATAAGAGTTACTGTCAGGAGATGTTCACATTGTATTACATCCCTGTGCACTGCTTAAAACCTTCCCATGGCATGCACCGCTCCCCGCCCCCGCCCCCGCCACACACACACACAGAAGCACACCTACATGGGATGGTGGTTAAACAAGTCGTACCACATGTCAAGCTGAAACCACAGAAAAAACTTTCTCCCAAAATTCCTTGACCAAATACCTGGTGGCTCTACCTGGCTGATTCTTGAGTCAGGTAGCTTTGGGCTTGCAGTGACTCAGGAGGCCTATTAATATACACAGTCACTAGAAGCACTGCAGATAGCAAAACAGGATGCAAGAATGTCGAGCAGCTTATCAGTGAACTAGTTGCCAGCAAGCACTGTTTTCTAGACAATTTTGAAAGAAGCCCCCTTTTTTTTTGCCTCCCAAATGTATCAGAGGTGATAAAAGCCTGGTATTTGGATAAATATTTGGAATAAGAAAGATTCCCAACTTTTACACCAACTTTCTCATTCAATAAGAGGGAGTTGTGACCTTAATTCTAAATGACCCAAATACCCAAACCCCCACGCCCCATATATATGGAAGACAAACCTCTTTATCCCCAATTCAAATGCGAATAATTACACAAGAGATAAGTTAAAAATGCTTCATTTATTACATAAAGCCAACACAGCTACTTCTAAGTTCAACTGTTTGTGCATCTCTGTATTGTTCAAAGTGTTATGCCTGTGATGTTAAAGACAATCACTTCCAAGTGTCATCAGGTAGTGGCTTTCCTGTGGGTGTCATCACTTGTCATACCTGCTCCCAATTTCACATACAGTTGACAAACTGCTCCAGGAGATTCAGAAGTTCTCCCAGGCCCCAGAATAAACATGTCTAATGTTCTTCCACACCTTATGTACCAGAAGCAACAAGTTCTGAAGGAGACAGATTTCACCGGTGTCCCAGATCATCAATATACCATTTCATCATTTTCATGAACAAAGCGTATTACAATGGAGCCCTAATTTGCATTATAATCAGTTGTTACAAGATATTGCACATTTTCCTGAGGACACACCATTATTGACAAGATGCAAGGTCACTCTCAGAACAGTTTCCCAACTAGTAAGGGGAGAGCTTACCCCGGATGAACGGAGTTTGCTGCCCGTATTCCAACTACGTGCTTGAAATAGTGCTTTGCAAGATCAGCGCTGACTATAAGGTGTACAAAATTCTGAGACAGTCTCCATTACACATCTGGTAGAATTAAAGACCTGCCTGACTTAATCTTACTGTAGTTAGTATATTAGTGTGTATTACAGGTTGTGAGATTATTTTCCATTATTTCAGTTTAGCTCAAGAAAGAATAAAGAATTTGGGGCCAAAATTATACCAGGTATGACCAATTCTCTAGCTAAAGAAACAAGTAATGCTGAGATTAACAAGGATGCAATAAATTCTCTTCATGTGACCTTGTACTGTTTTGTAATCTGCATTATCAAAATTAATGAGCTTAGCAAAAAATCCTTATAAGCTAACTCATCAAAATAGGCATTTGGCCAATAAGAATTTATTTCACACCAATAAAACTTTAGATTTTAGATTTATTTAGGGCTGTTAGCACATGTTTATGGACTATTTAGTTTACTCTAACAGCAGACAAGACAGCTCGCCCTCAGTGAGACCCTGGCCTAAATATATTTGCTTACTTCTATAGCAAGAGAATAACATGAAACATGGAAAGCTTTCGATCTGTGGCACTGAATGATGATCTACACAGGGCATCCTTCAAAAGCTACAATTAAGGATCCACCTAGCTTTTCAGCAATACAGGCCCGATTGAGGTCTTCTGGCCCATTTGCTTGACATTCATGTTTAATGCCTAGGAAGGGAAAAACAATAATTTTATTTAGAATTATTGTAGTAGTTTACCTATTTCTAAGATATCAAGCTGCTTTAAAAGATCAGTTCTAATATGGATAGAAAAGCTGTGGTATACACAAACAACAAAATCTACACAATAAGAATAAATAATCTGTTATTACATGCATCAAAGTGAATACCTAACAAACATGTTTACTGAAAGAAGCCAGACATAAAAGCATACATTCTGGAGGATTCCACTAGTACAAAATCAGCCAAAGCTACTTTACGCTGTTAGAAGCCAGGGTACCGGTTACCCTGTGAAGGAGTCGAAGGAAGTGATGTGACTAGAAGGGGCACAGTGAGACTTCTGGGGTACTGGTCATTACATCAAGAAACAACCATTAAGTTCACTTTGTGAAAATTCATTGAGTTCTACAATAATTCATGATGTGTACTATTCTATAGATATGATGTAGTTCAATAAAAAGTTAAAAAGTCTAGTAATGTTTTTTCTTGGTTGTAAAACGTAAGTAAAATATGAATTTAATGTTTTGACTGCAGTTGATTTTGTCAACTATACTTAACAGTAAGAGTACTTACAATGACATCTCTTTTGTTCAACAAAACAGCTCTCCAGTGGCATTATACTACACGTTTAAGGAATCTATCACAGTGAAAACTATGTAAAATGTTTTACTGATTGCTTTCTCAGAAAAATTAGTTGCCACACTGCAGAATGGAGCTCAATTATAGAATTATACACAGTAGCTTTTCTGTAAATAGCAATCTTTTAAATAGCTGCATTGTTTCTGATTTTCCATAATTTTAAGACCATTTCTTAAACTGCTGAAAGCATAACAGGTCAGCTTTTGGACCACTTAGGACTGATGGGAAAAAAAGCCAGTGACGGTTTCATTAGGAAAATGGTGACAAAGTGGCCCTCTTTAATATTACCAGACCAGGTGTGTGAGGAATCCACTCTGATCTCTTTCAATTGCGTTCTGGAAGTACTAAGGCTAAGGAGTCATGCTAAAACATCAGTTAAACCGACCGATGAACATACTTCCGGGGGGGGCCCCAACATCAACCCAAACACACGGAGAACCTGACGAGGCAGCCTGAACTACTCAGCAGCAGTTTTCAGGAAAGTAAAGTAAGCTAGGGCAAACCTGTTCAGCGACAAGAATGTAAAATCACAGTAAAACAAACAAAACAAAAACCACACTGGGCCAAGCCCTTGTGACTTTGGCTCGCCCAGCTGTGTGGGACTGGCCATGGCAGGAGGGAGGCAGGGCAACCTCTGAGACTGAGCCCACACGATCTGCACGATCTCTCATTCTACAGCTGAGAGAATCAAGGCCCAAGGAGGGTAAGTGCTTTTGGTCAAGGTCACACAGCAGTCAGACGACAAGCTTAGCCCTCAGTGCAGGCCTTTGGGCACTTGCCCCATGCTCTTCCCATCATACCAACATTTCCTCCCGGCTGGAGACAGTCAGTATGGTCAAGGCCATCTCATCAGGGTCCCAATCACCCAGGGGGCAAGTCACACATAACTGGCCAGCTCAGGGAGTGAGGGCACTTCCTTTGGATACAGATGAGTCAATTACCTAAAATCATACCATTCCAAAGTAAGCTAAGATAAAAGTATCCTTTCCCATTTAGTAACATTTCCTTTTTCAACTTTGTTATGTCAACTACATTCAAAGGGCAAGAGCAAATTTATTATTTAGTATGACCAATGTAAACCAATTCGTCTCCACCTGCTATGTGAGAAACGTGGCAGCATCTCAGACTAGTTGAAAACCAGCTTGGACAAGTGATAGGCACCAATGTTGAGAACAGGTTATTAAATATGCACCATGCAGACCCAGAGTGACTAGTACAAGGCTGAGTGCACACTGAAAACTGGGTTCAAACTTCTGGGCTTTTTCTCAAAAGCAGGAGTGCTTCCTTCTTTGTAGCCAAGGCTCTCCAGAGAAAAGCGGTGCTTCTTAGAAAAGATGTAGCCCCCATTCCAGGGGCTCACCACACCTCTAAGTATTTGGAAGTAAATCTAGACCATACCTTGAATTTCTTTTTGATTGCATCCTTGGAGCTCGCATAGATCATTTTACTTTTCAGAGGTGCTAGCTCTGGTGCCCTGGATAAGAGATGCCAAAAATGAAAAAACTGGTTTAGAGGAAGTACAATTTACAACGTGTTTAAACATTTGCATCAGTGATTGGTGGGGGGAGGGGGGGCCCTCAGAATCTCTACACAAGTTTTCTGTCTCAACCTCTTTGGATAGTAACTGTATGGACGGGCATACACAGAATGGCTCAGGCTCACCAAGTGGAAAAAAAGTACAGAACTGCTGTTTAAAAATCAGATTAATGGGGCCAGAATAAAAGAACCAACACTGAATAATTCATTGTATTACCCAATTTGTCCCATTTAAAATAAAAATTTTTTTTTAATTTATCAATAAAGACTTGAGGAGTTCAGGCTTATATAAACAACCATGTTTATATAAGGTTTTTAACACTTTCTGGTTGGAAAAAAGTTTCAAAATACAGAAAAGTACGGAGAATAATATGCAAATCAAGTATCTGCCACTCCAAATTAAGAAATGCTAGCAATTTCAACATTTTTGCTTTGATTGTTTTCTTAAAAAGAATATGTTACAAATAAAATAAAAATCCCCTTCTTAACTCTCCCCAGTCCTTTTATTTGTCTATTCCAATAGAAAATTCTAACCAAATGAGTACTTGTTTTCCATCTTAGTCTAACATAATAAAACATGTCAGAAGCATAATGGTAATTCAAGAATAATTATGTCTTAATTGTCAATATTACTATCATCTTGTATTTACAAAATTTGTAGTGCTGCCCCCACTCTCCTGAATGAAGGCTGGAAGCATACCATGTGCTTCACTGCTCTCTTCACCAGCAATATTAATAATAGAAAGAAAAATCCCATCCCATTCAAACTGCTTCTCTATGAATGCCTCATTTCCCACTGTACCTACCACCCAACCACAGGCCCATATCCACCACACACGACCGTGTTTCCCTGAAAATAACAGCCAGCCGGACCATCACCTCTAATGCGTCTTTTGGAGCAAAAATTAATATAAGACCCGGTCTTATATAAGACCGGGTCTAATAGGATATGATATGACATAATTGATATATAAGACTGGGTCTTATATTAATTTTTGCTCCAAAAGACGCATTAGAGCTGATGGTCCGGCTAGGTCTTATTTTCGGGGAACCACACTGTACCAAGATACCAAAGGGTAAATGGAGTGTAGTTAAATACTTTTAAGCACTTAAGGATTCCATTTCACTGCTGTATTTCCAGGATGTTCCAGTCATTAACACCATGGGCTGGCAGGGACCTCACCTAGTCTACTCCTCCCACAGCAGGCAAAGATTCTACTCTTGGGAACCAGGAAAAGGGCAGTCTCTATGTCTCTCAGATGCTTATTCTTCCCACTCTAAGGTCCAAGGAGGGAGGCAAGCCCTAACAACCTCCTCAGGTCTGGGAGATGCTTGAGCTACAAAGTTAAGTGGGTACTTTTCTTATGTAAAATAGGTCATGGACAGGAAAAGGCACTTGCTGCTCTGATTTTATTCCAACCAGATTTTTAAAACACTTCAGGAGCTGTTCCCTGGGCCCTAAACAGAGCCTGTTACAGAAAACTCTCAAAGATTTTACTTTTTCTTTCAAAAAGCAGTGGTGCAAAACGAAACACTGCACTAACACGGAATTTTCTTTTCTCCTTTCTACTTTTATTTTCCAAATGCTTTTTTAATGAAGAGGATCATTTTCATAGTGAATAAAACTGTATAAAAACCAGGGGAAGTAGTAGGGAAAATGAAGAAAATATTCACCAATTTAAAAGCCAAAACCATTATTTAGCTACCACATGTGCCACGCAGCTGTAAATCCCAAAGGGCAGACCTCCCCTGTTTTATTCATAGCTGTTTTCCCAGGCCCTACCACAATACCCAGCATGCAGTAGAAGTAAGTTTAACGAATGCACCTTCACTCAAATCAGGAATGTGCTGCTCCTTTTGTCTCATTAACTATTATCTGTACGTATGTATGTATGTATGTATGTATGTATGTATGTGGCTGCCAGGCTTGCAGAACAGTAAGCTGCCCTAATACATGCATCCAGACCTCATATATAGAGTCCTCACAGTATCTTGGTTTAGTCAAAAGTGCAATAAAGGCTTTCTGAAATGGAACTGAGGTGTGATCTAGTTGCATTCCTTTAAACCAGAATTCCTAGCCCCACATCTCAAGATGTTCCTGACACACAGCTAAGAGCTAAGCCCACCCCCAGCCACCCCCTTGCCTTGCCCTGGCTCAGGCCAAAGTACCAAGAGGACCCTCACTCCCCCCAAATCAGAGGCTGTTACCACTGCTCCTTCCCCTTGGAAACTAGAAATATTCTCACTAGGTAAGAATTCCATCTCAAGGAATGTAGTATAATACAATTAAATGAGGGATACACATGTAGCTTTTAACTCAAACTTAATCTCAAATATTAACTTACTTGAAAGGACAAGAAGAGCTAATTTAGACAGCCTTTCAAGAAAAAGGTCACGTAAATCATTTTATGACACTTTTTCACTATTTAGAGCAACATTGTCCAATAGAGCTTTCTGTAATGATGGAAATGTTCTATATCTGTGCTACCCAATAAGGTAGCCACTAGTCACACGTGGCTACTGAGCATTTGAAATGTGGCTATTCAACTAAGAAAATAAATTTTAAATTTTATTTAATTTTAATACTTTTAAATTAGCCACAGTGGCCAGTGGCTATACTAATGGACAGTGTAAATGTAGAGCAAATTACAGTTGAAGGCAATGATAACTTCAAAAGTAGCAAACCACAGAGGCACAAGTAAAGGATCGGTGTTTAGAAAAGTGGGAGTCTGGTTCCTAGCATTGCATGTTGGAGAGGATTTTCATGAGATAAACTTTCTTCTCAGTATTCTAGGAAGAATTTTAAGAGAAATTTCAGCATATAAGGAGTTCAAAGAATGCACAGTAATCTATCCTGTGCCCCTTCCACCACCAAAAATAATCAAACCATTGCAAGTCATTTCTTTCAAGTAGAGTAGTTAAAATTTAGTTTTGATCCCACAAACATCAATCCAGCTAAGACTTTATCTTATGAAACCTTACGGATAAAAGTTAATGGCAATGACTGCAGATAGCTTGACTGAAAATTACTTTGGCCCCAGGAACTGGTTGTCCAAGTGCTAAACTAACATTGAGAGACTCAAGGTTTCCATCAATGCTCTCACCACAAAAAAAACATCAACTCCTCTTTTCTGGATTCCTTGGTTTCAAAGCTTGCATCATACAAAGCATAGCGACAATCTTTCTCAGGAAGCATGCCCACAAAATGCTTGAAAGGGTCGGTTATAGTCACCACCAACATCTCCAACCAAGATCTCTTTGCCTTCTTCTACAATGATGCACTTCTTGTCTGCACTGAGACAAAAATGACAGCCTTCTTTCTTTTCTTGATTTCTTCTGGTGTGGAACACTTCCGAACTTTCATGTCATAAAAGATGCGACATACTTCATCAGCAACTTGCACTCCTGAGGCCTATAATAAGAAAAGAAATCAGAAAGAGGATAATAATTTTTATCATGCCAATATAAAACACTACATAACTTCTGGTTATACCGTGTTTCCCTGAAAATAAGACCTAGCTGGACACAATCAGCTCTAATACGTCTCTTTGAGCAAAAATTAATATAAGACCCGGTCTTATATAAGACCCAGTCTTACAGTAAAATAAGACCGGGTCTTATATTAATTTTTGCTCCAAAAGATTCATTAGAGCTGATTGTCCAGCTATATCTTATTTTCGGGGAAACATGACAGACTGACATACATTTAAATTTTTTAAGGTATACTTATCATCCAACAGGGAAACTGGAAAATCTGAGCTACAATCACTAATTTCAGTCATTGAAGTTTTACAAGATAGCATATATAAGCCATTCATCACTATTATGTGGGAGTAAGGAAAGAGTCATCTATGCAGGCCCTCCTACCCTAAAACGTGAAAAAAGGTACTTCCTGAGGTGCTGGAATGTTTTCTTCTTATAGAGTTTGCTGAGAGCCATGACTGGGGGTAGTCCTCTCCCCAATCTCGGTATTAATAATGCCCAAAATTCTTTTCATAATGCATAACAGGTGGTCACAGTGGCTAGGTTGAAAAAATTCCATTCCTACGGCAAATCTTTTGTTAACAAAAGAAGAATTAAAAGGTCTTTGTTCTATTCACATTTCAAAATTATACAATTAATATTCAGCAACAGATTAGTCACATGCCTTTAAAATTTCACTTATAAAATCTCCAATTTTTAAATTAAGATTACAATAAATAAGATTGCTAAGAGACTAAATCTTAATTGTTCATACCACAAAAAAAATAATTATGAGACAGAGGTGTCAGTTAATGCTGAGATGGTAATCATAACTGTAATATAGTAATGCATCAAATCAACACCTTATGCACCATAAAATTACACAATGTTATATGTCAATTATATCTCAATTTTAAAAAAAGAGTATGAAAATGTTTACTGTTATATTTGCTACTCTGAGATGAGGAAGCAGTTATACAGATCTTTTTTTTTTCAAGTGACCCAAGATCTTTATAGCAAAAGCTCTAAAACCAGTTTTTAATCTTTTTATCTTCTTTAAGGAATGTGCTATTTACATTAACTTTACTATACCCATAATTTTTGTATGCTTCATTAACTACTTTGGTGCATGTTAGCTTTTCTAAAGTAAAATTTAAACTTAATAAAATATAAACACTAAACGATGCAAAAATATTATACCCAAAATTAATATCAAGTAATTTGATTAAAAAATAAAAATACTTGTAAGATTAAAAGATAACCCAAACACTAGGAGAAAATATTGGCAAATCATATATTCAATAAGGAACATATATCCAGAATATATAAAGAACCTTTATAACTCAACAACAACAAAAAACACAAATAACCTGATTTTAAAATGGGTAAAGGATATGAATAGACACTTCTTCAAAGATATAAAAATGGTCACTAAACTCTTGGGCAAAAAGTTCAACACCATTAGTCATAGGACAGTGCATATCAAATCCACCACGAGACAGTACTTCACACCCACTAGATTACTATGACAAAAAAGACAACAGCAACAAAGGTTGGTGAGGTTGTTGAGAAACTGGAGCCCTTATATACTGCTGACAGAATTGTTAAATAGTGTCATTGCTTCAGGAAATAGTCTGGCAATTACTCAAAAAGTTAAACATGCAGTTAACACGTACCAATGTCACTCTCCTGGGTATATACACAAATAAAAACGTATGATCATACAAAAATTTACATACGAATGTTCATAGCAGCATTATACATAATAGCCCAAAAGAACAAAGAATCCAGATGTCTATCAACTGATGAATGAATAAACAAAATGTGGTATATGCATACAATTTAATATTATTCAGCCTCAAAAACGATACATGCTGATACATGTATCAACATGGATGAAACTTGAACACATTGTTCTAGGTGAAAGAAAGTAGACATAAAAGGTCACACTGCATGATTCTATTTCTATGAAATGTTCGAAACAGACAAATTCATAGACAGAAAGATCAGGGAAGAGAGGAATGGAGTGATTACTAATGGGTATGAGGTTTCTTTTTAGAGTGATAAAGTTTTAGAATTTGACAGTAGTGATGGATGCACAACTCTAAATATACTGAACACCAGTGAATTGTACTTTATGATACATGAATTTTATCTCAATAAAGCTGTTACTTAAAAATGTATGTAAGAATTCTGGGGGTTAAAATACACTAACATCCCAGCATTTACTGTTTCCCCGAAAATAAGACCTAGCCAGACTATCAGCTCTAATGCGTCTTTTGGAGCAAAAATTAATATAAGACCTGGTCTTATTTTAATATAAGACCGGGTATAATATAATATAATGTAATATAACATAACATAAATACCGGGTCATATTTTAATATAAGACCGGGTCTTATATTAATTTTTGCTCCAAAAGATGCATTAGAGCTGATGATCTGGCTACGTCTTATATTCGGGGAAACACGGTACTTATTAAGGTAATTGCGCCATTTAATCATATTAATTAAAAGAGCTCAAATACAATTCAATTTCATCTAATCTGATCCATATCTAATCATAATTCATTTCAATCCTATCTAATCTAATCTACATTCTG
Source organism: Rhinolophus ferrumequinum (assembly GCF_004115265.2). Taxonomy (NCBI): domain Eukaryota; kingdom Metazoa; phylum Chordata; class Mammalia; order Chiroptera; family Rhinolophidae; genus Rhinolophus; species Rhinolophus ferrumequinum. The sequence goes on along the minus strand of NC_046306.1, from coordinate 37,962,392 downwards.
TTGATAAATGAACATTTCACTCTAAAATAACAAAGTGGTAGATACAGAAAATTAAGACTGGAAAATTACCTCAGAAGCTACACAATCTTATCACTTGCATACTTTTAAAAAGCACTTTTCTTAAATCTTCTTTTACTGCTTTAAGAGTAGTATTTATTGTTCTGATCTTCACCGTTCATCTGTGTTCAGCAAGTTAAAAATCTTTATTTTGCTTTTTTGAACAGGGATGAATAAAATGTTCAAAGTAACAAAAATAGGGAATAACTAGAAACAGACCCCAATTCCTCTAACTTCCAAGTCCATAACGTTGATCTGCAATCGCACTTGCCCAACCAATCTTTAAAAAGCACGAAGGCGATATTTGAAGGCTTATATCCAATCAATCAATATTTGAATGTTATCTGTCAACAATAAGTGATATATCTCAAACATTTTAAACTCTGACTTGGAAGTTAATCAAATTAATCACGTACCAGTAATTGAAAACAGAAAGGAAACGTGTACTCTGTAATTACAATGCAACAAATGTCAGCCAATCTAGCTATAAGTTATAGGCACCTTAAAAGCCTCAGGAAGGAGAAGTTTGGGCTTTTTCTATCAGAGAAATAAGGTCTGTGGAGTTTTCTGACGGGGAGAGCTTCTGCTTGAGGTAATTAACACTGAAGAGTGTGAGGCAGAAACTGGCAAAGACAATGGGAACAGGAAGACCACTTTTGAGGCAACTGAAAATATCCAGAGGAGAAAGCTCTAAACTATGGCAGAGTTGAAAACAAAAAACAAATCCAAGGACATTTCAAAGTAGAACCAATATAACTGAGTGAAACAAAGAAGTAGTATCAGAGAAGACCCAGAAATCCTTAAACTGGTGACTAGACTGTGGTATATAAACAGAAGGGGGAGATGGGTACAGTTTGACATGTTAATTTTGAACAATGTGCAAGACATCTAGGTGGAGATTTCAACTGGAACTATGAGCATGGATTAATAGATATTTTGCACTAAATATCATGGAGGCACCGACATTAAGTAGCAAAAGAGAAATAAGTCAAAGGGATAAGAAATGACTGGAAAACTAAGAAGAAAAAGTAAAAAGGGAGAAAACAGCATCCTAGAAGCCAAGGGAGAATGTTTTGAGGAAGGAAGTCATCAATACCAAAAACTGCAATGTCTAATAATGACTGAAAACAGACCACTGGGCTTAGCAATTAGGTCTCTGAGCATTTTCAGGAGATTAAAGGAATGAGGCAGAAATCCAGGGTAATGGGCTGAGGATACACGGGGAATTGAAGAAGTAAAGACAGAAGACATAGGATTGTTAGTGGTGAAGGGAAAAGGGAAGATTGAGTGTTAACCATGGAAGCTGTCTGACTGGGGAAATGCTGAACATACTAGAAGTTTAAAAGCTTGAGGGAACAAGAGAAAGGAAGCCAAAACACTGAAAAGAAAAAGAAAACAAAAACCTAATAATACTGAATAACTGTCTACCATTGTCAGACACTTCTAAATCACAAAAATTCTACGAGATAGCTACTAGTATTATTTGCATCTTACAGATGCGGAAATTTAGGTACAGAAAAATTAAGTAACGTGACCAGGGTCACACAGAAACTAGTAGTGGAACTGAGATTTGAACTCTTGCAATTTGGCTCCAGAGGAAACTTATAACCACTCATAATTAAGAGTCAGAACTCTAAAGAGACTGAGGAGATCCAGGGCACAGATTGGGACGTTAGTCTTAAAAAAGTATATATATCTTTTCTTCCTCTAAAATAGGAAGAGGGAAGGCAACAGTTTAGAGGAGGAAGGAAGATAAACTGCTAAAAATTGTGCTTAACAGGCTCTATTTTCTCTGTGAAGTTTAAGCCAGGAGTAGATCAGCAGTTTAAGGGCATACTAAGTGAAGATGTAGAATAGCTGTTATGGGGAGTTCTAAAGGGGATCACCTAAAGACAAGCAAAAGGGCTCTGGAAACATGAAAGGGTTCAGCTGAGGTCAGAGGGCGGTTAGAGCAATCTGGCAGAAGGTAGATGCTGATGGCAGTGCAGGTGGAAAGGGGGGACTCTGGTTTTCCCAAGGAGATTTAATCCAAGCTTTTTGATCATCTAATCCAAATGACACATTGTTCAGACCTGCTTTTCTGACCTTGCAGCATTTACACCCAATCTCCTACCTAACATCTCCACCTGGATGTCTCAAAGGGATCTGATGCTCAGCAAGTCCACATACCTTTCTAGTCACTCTTCCTGTCTCAGTTCACGTCACCATCCTAGTTATACAGGCCCCAAACCTGAGACATCTCAACAATTCCTTCTCCCTCACTTCACTTAGCTTTTTGAATTTTCATATCTTTTTCCAAGACATTCATTTCTCATGTTACCACTCTCCAAGCCCAAGCTACCACTGCCTGTTATCTGAACTGTTACAATAACCTCCCACATGGTTGCAAGGGAGTGAGAACAGGATCATGTGTACCAGTTTCCTCTTCCTGGGCACAAAGGTAGACTACACTTCCCAGACTTCCTTGCGAATTCACCTGGGGCTATATGACTGAGTTCTGCTTGTGGACAGGTGGGAACAGTGATATAAACCACTTCCAGGCCTGGCTCTTTAAAAATGATCTAGCTCCATCTTCCCCTGACAAGATGACCTCAGCAGACACACTTCAAGATCGAAGAGGGCTGCCCAATTCTGCTGGACTCTCCATGATAGAGGTTAATCTTTCCTGTGTGAAGCCACCGAGATTTGGGGCTGAATGTGTTACTGCAGTTGTTCACATACAACAGGCTGCCCATGCCCACTGCAGGCCCCCCGCCTCCCACTCACCCTCTGCGCTGCGGCCTTGTCTTACAGCACCCAGGCTCTGCTGCCTCACCACCCAGGCCTTCGTTCGGTTGTTCGTATTCGCCATGCTCCTCCTCATCTCAGGGCCTTTGCCCATACTGTCTACTCTGCCTGGACGGCACTTCCCTGCCCTTCTTGGCTTAATTCACTCTTCAGATCTCAGATCAAGCCTCATTTTGAAAATAAGTTTTCTGGGTCAAAACCACTATTTCATGCTTCCATAAAATCCTGTGTCTCTTACCCCATAGCACTTAACCACAGTTTCAATGTTCTCTAAGTTTATTTAATGGTTATCACCCCAAATCGACTGTAAGTCTCTTAAAAATGTAAGTTCTTGTTCACTATTGTTCCTCTGAGGAAATCAAAGATGGATCAGATTTCCAAGGAAGTTTATTTGAGTAATGGAGAAGATAAAGAGAGCATATACAAACCTTCACTACTTATTAAAACGTCATTATTCCTTGATAAACTCCAATGGAAGGGAGTTTAAAGAAGGCAGTGATTAAGTTAGAGCGGAGGGGAATGCAGGTAGTCAAGGAAAGTTTCACATGTAAACTGACTTAAAGTACTTCAAGATAAGGGAACTGAAAGGATGAAAAGATAGTTCCTGACAAAGAGTACCTGGCACATACGATATGAGAGGAGGAGAAGGGAAGAGGAAATGGAGACGTGGCCTGGGTTCAGGTGAAAGACACCATGAATGGCAGGCTCAGGATTTTGGAGACACTGGATATTTTTTTAAAAGATGAACAGCTAAAAGGCTAATTGAGCAAGCAAGGCTAGAGACGATCAGGGCCTTCACGAGCAGCAGAAGCAGTACAAGGAAGAGGGCTGGGTGCTGACAGTGCACGGACAACCATTGTCTGGGAGAGGGAAGAAATCAGAATCAAATGTATAGTTTGGCTGATTAATATTGCCAAATGTTCATGTCCTCTGATCTTTCCATTATGGTGCCTTTAGAGTCACTGGTAATAGAGAAGTATGGCGTGCTATGACTAGTAACATTATAATACTAAATTTTGCTATGAAAATAATAAAAAAATCCATCAGGTAAAGTATGTATTAGATTCAACTGCAATGAACAAATATGCTTAAATTTGTTATACTTTGATTTACTTTGAAATATTGTATCCTTGAAATAGAATTGATACGGAAGATTAAACAACTAATCCCTAGATTCTTGACAATGATTTTTATACAGTAAAACTTACACCATGAGGGCATACGAGAAAGCAGAGAATATTGCTCCTCCAGACTGGCCCACGCTGCCACAGGGCTTCTCCATTCCTAACCTCTAAAACGAGCACCAGCATAGCATCTCTCAACAAGTAAGCTGGTAGCTCTTTTACATTTGATTCTAGAGGGTGAACTGGAAAGCTGGGGTAGAGATGAGTGGGATGGAAAGAAGATACAATAATCCTTAAGTAACTATAGTTTATTAACATCTTGGAGGCCCAAAACCGGTAACTTGAAATTAAAGCACCAGAATTATGAGAGCAACCAATCCATTCATGCTTCTCCACTAACTAGATGTGTCACCTTGGGCTTGTCATTAACATCTCCAAAGTAAATTAGTTCCTTCAACTAATTTATTTAGGGTAGAGCACTAGACCAGTTATCAAAGTGCACAGGGATCACCTGGGGAGCTCGTTAAAATGCAGATTTCACAGATTCTGATTCAGAATAATATCTGGAGTAGAGTCTGAGATTTTTCATTTCCAATAAGCTCCAGGTAAAGATCACTAAAATGTAGTTCTAACATTTCATGAACTATAATAAAATCTTAGCTCAATTCTAATTTACTTCTTTGCCTATAGGTTTAATTTTCATAATAAAGCTGTAGTGATACGAGTACTTTACAAAAACTAGCCCAAAGTCAAGGGATTGTTTTGTGCCACAGACTGCTGATAAAGCCTTTCTCAAAATGATGTTTCAAGCAAAACAAAATATATAGCATTACAAAAGAAGCCAGTTATATCGAAATATAGTTCACCTATGATGATGATTAAGAATTCCTGTGAGTATTAATTCCGGTGGATTTGTTTTCACAGGGAGACATTATGGTGAATCTTAAAACAAAAATGGCTGTAACACTGAGATGCAGAATCATCTGTTTTTTACTTTACACTGTGCTTTTGCCTGATAGAAAAGGTCCACTCCCACATCAGTTTCATTTTTCAGTATTTTTCTAAAATGTTAGATTACTAAGATATTAATTACTTAGCTGTCGAGAAATCGAAAGTTTATTTTAAAAAGCAAAATCAAATTCAGTTTTGATTTTAAATGTATCTTTAAAAGTTATTTATATTCAATTACAAAGTCTTAACAATAAAGACCATTAAAGGATATGCCGAACATAGCACCAAAATTTGCTGCTCAGCTGGGAAGGAAAATCTTGAGAGTAAAAATAGATTGCTATTACAAGAGCTTTGTGATTGCCTTAAAAAGATATGTTATCCACAACTTCAGTTTCTCTGTGTTCTGTACCAGTGACCACTGGAGAATAACAGTTGCTCTTAGAACTCCACTCCCATGTCAAAACAGTTGCTGTTAAATAATTCACTGTATTTTATCTCACTTAACTACCAATTTTTAACTTGTTCATGAAGCATAATGGATCTCAAACCTGTCTGAGTCTCCCCTGGCAGAGCTTCTGTAAAACACTGAATCACAGATTAAATGAATACATCTGAGACACTGCCTTTATACTAAAGATTCAGTGAACTCTTCTTTAAATAGTCACTACTCACAGAGGGGAAAGTAAATGCCACAGGAAATATGTACCAGTGGGTATTTTAAAGTTGTGAATGACAGAACACACTTAAAACATGAATTCTCTGAATTCTAGCATAAGGGTAGTGATCTCTGAAAGGAGCATCAAGTTTTTCTGATTCAATTTTTGTAAACAACGGAACCACTCCAAACACTGGTTCATCCTAAACCAAAATATCAGAAACAGTGGTCTATTTCTATACTACTAACTCAAGTAGGATACCTGATTTTGATTCCAAAATTAATGCCAATTACATTTTACCCAACCCTCACTGGAGAAAACGGAATGAAACCTATTCTCTTACCTAGGAAAATTGATTTTAAAAAATTATTTTTCTAACAGTCTGAAATAACAGGATGTTGCATAGCAGAAAATTACAATGTTCAAACAGCTGAAAGAAAAGACATTAGTTTCTTTCTCAACCTACCAACTCAAACACCCAGCATAGCTGCTAATCAAAGGAGTTGGGGAGTTTAAAAAATGGGATTACCAATTCTCCTTGATTTATACCATGACTTGCACTGGACCAAAAGAAAACAGAAAACTGACTACAAAATATACATGGGATTTTGGCCAATGTCTCTGAGCAATAATGTTGAGACAACAAATAAAATGAGTGACAGTGCTTCAGGTACATTTCTACAGAAGTGTTAATTAAGGGTCCCATAGATCCTGTGTTGGGGGGTGCTGAATACATACATCTAAGGCAAGGATTTCAATTCTGGTTTACTATAATAATTATGATCGACTATTTCTGGGGGCAAGTAAGCAATCTTGGGGAGAAATTCAGACAGACCTGTTTTTTGGAAATATCTTGAGTGTTAATTTTGGAAGATTCAAAATGACCAGACTCAAGAATAGTTCATAAAACTTCAGACAAAAAGGTTTGAGCAAAGACTTAAAAATTCTTACAGATCATGTAACAAAAAGTTCTTTCACTCCTTGTGGGAAAATACCCTGGCTATTGAGGAAGAACTGAAATAATGAATTTAAAATACAAGATTTATTTAATAGAATAAAGATAACTTCATTTTACGTAATATTACACATAGGGCTATTGCAGATGAATTTTATAATTAATTGGGGAATATGTTTTTTAAATAAACTGATAAAGTCAATTTTTTTAAATTGCTGTATTCTTATAAACAGAATTTGGAATACTTAATCTTAGAAGACCTTTTTAAACAGAGGAGAAGGCACACCATAAGGCTAAGTCAGACTTATTCAAATCTTATAATTTGCACAAGTTAGCTTAACTTCTCTACCCTTGGTTTCATCATCTGTACTATGTGAATTATGATAATCCTAACTCATGAGGATTGGTATCACAACACGTGTAAATCACCTAAGTGCAATGCCTGGCAATGGTACCATTCAGTAAGTGAACACTCATATTATTATTAAAAATTATTATTAACCAGAAAATCTGGTTAGAGCTTCTTCAACTCCTTTGAGTTATGAATGTGGACAATTTTTAATGAAGCCTTTGAATAATGGAAGGCTATGGATTCCAGACACCTTAAAAGAAATCCAGACACCTTAAAGCTTCTATGTGAAACAGTAATTTCTGTCTGTTATCTGATGACCAGAACTACAAATTAAAAAAACCATACTGACATTCCCATGACTATTAAATGGTTGAACAGCAAAGACATTCAAGATGAAAAGGGTAACAGTCCTCTTTAACACAGTTAAGATTTCGTTACACTACTACTTCTTGCATTCTCCTAGGCACAACTATCACCTACAGCCATAAATCAAAATACACAATGATAAAAATGGGCCTATGAGGTGAGCTAATAGGCTTTGTCCTAAAATTTGTCCCTGCCCAGTATATAGCAGTCAAGCCAACACACAGCATATCCTCAATCTCTGATAAATTCAAAATGTCCAAAGCTCCAGGGTACAATTTTATAGATTGTGCCTTGCTTGCTTAAGGGTGCCTAGACAAGGGGCCAAGCCAGAGCTAACTTCATGTTGTTAGCCAAAGGATGTGCCTGCAGGGCTTCAACTGTTCGAGTAAGTGTCTGTCTGCTTGTCTCCTAAGGCCATTATCACCCAGAGGGAGCATCATTATGTAATTTGCACAAAGTCTCTATACAGGCTATCAGTGATCCAGAAAATGTCCCAAGTTAACTCTCTGCCTGAATACACTGGTCCAATCCCCAAAACACGGGAGACTAAACAGTGTTAAATTTACAACCAATTTCCAATTGCGGAAGTCCTTCATTCACCTCATAGCAAAGTACAATGTCCTTGAGATAGCCTATAGAGACCAAATACCAATTCTACTCGCTGTGAATTAATTTTAAAGAGTTATAACAATTTTACGGTTATACCTTAGTGGGAAAAAATTCATTCAATAACCTAAACTCTAGGATATACACTCACCAAAAGAGGGGAAAAAACATCTCAAAGGCCAAGGTGGATTAGCTATAATAAAGCCAACTGCTAAAAATAATCGATCTCATTCAGATTGTATGCAATCTTATTTTATAGACAATCCTAACCAGATTGGCTAACAGGTTTCCCACCCCAACTAAGAGGAAGGAAGTCAGAAAGGGAGGATAGGAACAGTAGGAACAGTAAGAGTTTTAAAAGCTTAATAGAGAAAATAATACTCCCACTTCTCCTCCCCTCAAAAACACTAGACACAAATGGGAGGAGAAAAAGAAAAGCAACCTAGGGCTAATAAGCACATTGGCAAATAGTCCTATGCCTTTATTTTCTTTCAAGAGTTTCCAATTTCCTTCAGGATAAAATCCATGCCATGTCAAGCCCTTTATGCCTTCTCTCTCCAGCCTCCCTTCCCAGTTGTCCCTGACACATACCCCTTAATTCCAGTCATGCACAATTCTTTGTGATTCCCTGAAAACACCATGTTCTCTTGCGATGCTTTACTTTCTTCTTCTTCAGCTGGTTAAGTCCTTCTGGGCTCTCAGCTCACTCATCACCTCCTCTGGAAAGGCTGCTCTTACTTGGCCCTTCTAATCTTCCATGTACTAAAACAGAATACAATTACTTCTATCACAGTATTATCTATCACTGCGATTAACTGTCTATTGGTTGTCTGATTCTCTCATTTGACTGTGCTCCTTAAAGTTCAAGGACTAACTCTTAGAATTTTTTTTTCAACCCCATTCTACGTAAGAATTACCTACCTTACTGAGTTTTGAAAACTGATGATCCCTTAAAATTTTTATGAAATGTACTACTGCCTTCAAGATATTTTTTCCCATGGTACAATTCTTCAGTTTATACCAAGGAAAATCTTTCACCTCAAAACTTTAGGGTTTTCAGAAAAAACAAACAAACAAACAAAAGCAAAAAACTTCAAAGAAATTTCTACTGATCTCCCTCAGAATATTTTGGTCCTAATGAGATCTGCTGTTATTGTCTTTTTCCTAAAGAAATACTGTTTGTATAAATTTATAATGTTTCTACTTTGCTTTTTAGACTCCTCATAACTGATAGAAAAAAATACTTGTAAAGATGGAAAATTTTCACACTGTGATTTTTAAGTGACAACTCACTGAATATCAATCACATCATAGAAACATGAACATCTTCTTGATGATAAAATTGAAACTTTTCCTTTAGCTATAATTGACAACATAACATTACATTTATTTCAGGTATATAACATGATGATTCATTATTTGTATATATTGTGAAATGATCACCACAATAAGTCTAGTTAACATACATCACCCCATATAGTTACAACTGTTTTTCTTGTGATGAGAACTTTACAGATTTACTCTTAGCAACTTTCAAATATACAATGGAATACTATTAACTATAGTTACCATGCTGTACATTATATCCCCACGACTTATTTTTCTTTAATTAAAGTTTATTGGGGTGACAACTGTTAGTAAAGTTACATAGATTTCAGGTGTACAGTTCTGTATTACATCAGCTATAAATCAAATTGTGTGCTCACTACCCAGTCAGTTCTCCTTCCATCACCAAATATTTGATCCCCTTTACCCTCATCTGCCACCGTCCTCCCCCATGACCCTCTGGTAACCACTAAACTATTGTCTATGAGTTTTTGTTTCTTTGTCTTGTTCTTTTGTTGTTTTCAGTTTTATAAAGTACACATCAGTGAAATCGTATGGTTCTCTACTTTTTCTCTGACTTATTTCGCTTAGCATTATAATCTCAAGATCCATCCATGTTGTTGCAAATGGAACGATTTCATCTTTTCTTATGGCAGAATAGTATTCCATTGTGTATATATACCACAACTTCTTTATCCATTCATCTACTGAATGAAGGACAGTTTGATTGTTTCCATGTCTTGGCCACTGTAAATAAAGCTGCAATGAACACTGGAGCACGTATGTCTTTATGGATAAATATTTTCAGATTCTTTGGATAGATACCCAGGAAAGGGATTGCTGGGTCACCATGACTTATTTTATAACTGAAGTTTGTGCCTTTTGACCACCTTTATCCATTTTGCCCACCCTCCACCCCCTGCCTCTGGCGAACACCAATCTATTCCATTCCTTTTGATTGGGGAATGGAATACTGCTCGCCCTATGTTCACAGGTGTTTTAGTGTTTGGGTTTGTTTTTAGATTCCACATATAAGTGAGGTAATACAGTATTTGTCAAGTGTTTTCGTTTCCTTTTGCTAAATAACCAGAGGTGGAGTTACTGGATCATATGGTAGTTCTATTTTTAATTTTTTGAGGAACCTCCGTACTGTTTTCCATAACGGGCTGTGCCAATTTACATTCCCATCAACAGTGCATAAGAGTTCCCTTTTCTCCACATCCTCACCAAAGTTTTGTTCTTGTCTTTTTGATAATAGCCAGCCTAACACATATAGTCAGTTAAATAAGCCAAGAATATATAATGAGAAACGGACAGTCTCTTCAAAAAATGGTGCTGGGAAAACTGGACAGCTACATACAAAAAAATGAAACTGGACTACTATCTTACACCATACACAGAAATTAACTCAAAATGGATTAAAGACTTGAATGTAAAACATGAAACCATAAAATTACTAGAAGAAAACACAGGCTGTGAACTCCTTGACATAGGTCTTTGGTGATATTTTCTTGGGTTTGATACCAAAAGCAACAAAAGCAAAAAATGAACAAGTGGGATGACACCAAACTGAAACACTTCTGCACAGCAAAGGAAACCATCAACAAAATGAAAAGGCAACCTTTCAAATAGGAGAAAACATTTGCAAATCATGTGTCTGGTAAGGGGTTAAGATTCAAAATATAGAGAGAACTCACACAACTTAATAGCAAAAAAAAAGAAAAAAAAATCTAATTTAAAAATGGGTACAGGATCTGTACAGACATTTTCCCAAAGACATACAGATGGCCAACAGGTACATGAAAAAGTGCTCTACATCACTAATCATCCAGGAAATGCAAATCACAACCATAATGGGATGTCACCTTACTAGTATCTTTATCAATCTGTTCTGCCCAACATATGCACACAATCCCTCACCTACCCAGAATCCCAGAATTGTGAAGGTGCATAGTAAATGTTTAGTCAAGGTAAGTTCTCTACTTCATATTCTATCTTAAAAGTCACAAAATATATACTTTTTATTTTTAAAAGTATCTGATATGTAAACATCACTTAATTTTAGGATAAATGCTAGGTAAGAGACATTAATGTATACAGTAATCAATATGCAAAGAGCATGACTTTAAAGAAATCAATATCTCATAAAACATCTTGCCACATTTCAAATTTTCTGCAATCTACATTCACCCTTGTTAAATAACCATTTGATTCTGCAGTTGAAAAAATTAAAAGGGCACTGTTTAATAAGATATAGCTATCAGTAATTTTACCCAAGGTAGAAAGAATGACTGTTTCAAGCATTTATCAATATTAGAAAAAGGAAAAAGGACCTCTACAATATTCTGTCTCATGCTCCAGTAAGACAGGAAACTTACAAAAGAATATATTCCTTGACTGGGGAATGGAATAGTACTCGCCCTAAAAAGGAACAAGCTGCTGATGCACAAATGCATTATGCTAAGTGAAAAGCCAGACTAAAAGTGTATGGTTGGACAATTCCATATATATGACATTCTTGCAAAGGTAAAACTATATAGGGACAAAAACCAAATCAGTGATTGTTGGGAGGAGGAAGCATTAACATGGGGAAATTTTTTACAGTGAAGGAACTATTCTATATTTTGATTGTGGTGATAGTTACACAACTGTACACATTTGCCAAAACTTGCGGAACTTACACTAAAAATAGTGAATTTTCAATAGCTAAGACATGGGAACAACATAAATGTCCTTGATAGATGAATGGATAAAGAAGATGTGGTACATACAGTATACAATATAATACTACTCAGCCATTTGAAACATGGGTGGATCTTGAGAGTATCATCATGCTAAGTGAATGAAGTCAGATGGAAAAGGACAAGACCTTTATGATTTCATTCACATGTGGGATATGAAACTGAAAGCAACAAATGACCAAATGAATTAGCTCAGGGATACAGACAATAGTATCGTAGTTACCAGAGGGGAAGGCGGGTGGGGGAATATGAAGAGGATAAGGGGGTCAAATGTATGGTGACAGAAGGAAGCAGGACTCTAAATGGTGAGCACACAATGCAATATACAGAGGGTGTATTCTACCAGTTTCCCCGAAAATAAGACCTAGCCGGACCATTAGCTCTAATGCGTCTTTTGGAGCAAAAATTAATATAAAATTATATTAAAATAAGACTGGGTCTTTATAATATAATGTAATATAACATAATAGCCAGTATAATATAATATAATATCCCAGTCTTATATAAGACCAGGTCTTATATTAATTTTTGCTCCAAAAAACACATTAGAGCTGATGGTCTGGCTAGGTCTTATTTTTGGGGAAACACGGTAGAATTGTATACCTGAAACTTATATAATTTTATTAACCAATATTACCCCAATAAATTAAATTTTATAAAAATGGTGAATTTCACTTTATGTAAATTATCCTGGATGGAAAAATTATACACTACTTCTAGTCTTTATTTCAAAAACAACACTATAAAAAATATTCTATCCCTCTTTGAGAAAGACCATTTTGAATATACAATCAACTAAAGGTAAAAGATTTCTCCTTGGTTTAACAATCTGACTTCTCTCTGGATGATTAGCTAACATGTCAATGAATCTAAGATAGAAAACATATTTCATGTTGTTGGTTAACTAACATACTTCTCTTCCATGATCACATTCAGTTTCTAAGCCCTACCAATCCCTCCTTAAAAGTGGATTTCAAATCTATTTCTTCTCATCTACTCTTAAAATTTCATAACACTCCCAAGATTAAAAATCTTCACCAATTCCCAAGCAACTACAAGATAAAGTCCATATTCATTAACAGAGCATGAAAGGCCCTTTCTTATCCAAGCCAACCTACTTTTCCAGATTCATCTTCCACCACCAGCAACCATATTACTCACTTATACCTTTAAGAAAGCAATTTAACCATTTACACCAAAGAGCCTTAAAATAATCCAAGCCATTTAACCATTTAACTCAGTAATCCCACTTCAAAGAATTTATTCTGGGAAAATAATCTTCATAATACCGAAGCCAGACAGCCCAAATAAGTAAAAACAAGAGAATTGCAAAGAAATTCATAGTATATCCACAGGATAGTTTCTGATGCATTGTTAAAATCATGTTTATGGAAAGTTTTTAATAACATGGGGGAAATATTTACGATTTGCTTTAAGTGAAAAAGAAGCTGGATATAAAGTTTTACGTACAGTGTAATCTCAACTGTGTAAAATAGTATAGAGAAAAGGAATTTTATCTCTAACAGTGGGAATATAAGTAACTTTTTGTCTCTCTCTAGATTTCTGTATTTTCCAAGTTTTCTGTGATAAGCATTTTTAAAAATTAGACATACACTTTACACACTTTTGATTCAGTGATTTAGTATCTAGGATTCTATTTTGAACAATAATACAAATACAGGCAAAGATTTATGCACAAAGATGACAGAGCATTACTACTTATAATACTGGATTTAAATTTAACAAGGGAATAATTTAATATCATTACTGCACATGCATGACACCATTAAACAATTTAAGTAGTTTTTACAGATATACGTAATGTCATAAAATTCACTCATTTAAAAGCGCAAATTCAGTGGATTTTAGAATATTTACAAAGTTGTACATCCATCACCACACTCTAATTTTAGAACGTTCTGGACCCCCCCCCAAAGCAGCCCTGTACTAACGAGCACTCTCACCCACCCAAGACCTGGTCAACCACTAATTTACTCCCTGTCTCTATGGATTCACTTATCCTGGATATTTTACATAAATGAATCATACAATATGTAGTCTTTTTTTTGACTGGCTTTTCACTTAGCATGTTTTCAAAGTTCATTCATGTTGTAGCATGAATCAGTACTTCATTTCGTTGTATTGCCAAAGAATAATTTATTGTATACATATACGACATCTTATCTAATCACCAGTTGATGGACATTTGGGTTGTTTCCACTTTTGGTCTATTATGAATAACGTTACTATGAACATTCATGTACATGTTTTTCTGTGGACACGTTTTCATTTCATTTGGGTATATAATTAGGAGTGAATTGCTGGGTCATATGGTAACTCCCAAGTTGAACTTAAGGAACTGCCAAACTGCTTTCCAAAGTGGCTGCACCGTTTTACATTCCCACCAGCAACGTATGAGGGTTCCAACTTATCCACAGCCTTGCTAACATTTTATTACTCTTGTCTTTATTGTTACTGCCATTTTGGTGAGTGTTAAGTAGAATCTCAGTGTTAAGTAGAATCTCATTTGTTTGCATTTCTGTAATGGATAATTTTGAGCCTCTTTTCAGGTGGTTATTGACGACTTGTATTTCTTTTAAGATATTTCTATTCAAAGCCTTTGCCCATATGATTAGGTTGTCTTTTTATTATTGAGTTGTAACTGTCCTTTGTACGAGTATATTCTGAATACAAGTTCCTTGTCAGACATATGATTTGCAAATATTTTCTCCCATTTGATGGGCTGTCTTTTCACTTTCTTGATGGTATTCTTTGATGCAAAAGTTTTTAAATCTAAGAAAAGTCCAAGGGATCTATTTTTCTTTTATCACTTGAAGTTTTGGTGTCGTTGCCTTGAAAGGCCAAGAAAATTGCCCCCAAAACATTGTCTAACCCATGTTCACAAAGATTTAGAAAAGGAAAGTCTATGTTTTCTTCTAGAAGTTTTATAGCTTTAGCTCTTACATTCAGGTCTATGACATGTTGTGAATTAAATTTTCTATACAATGTGAAGCAAGGATCCAAATTCATTCTTTTGCAAGTGGATATCCAGTTGTCCCAACACCATTTGTTGAAGACAGCATTCTTCAGCCCCTCCCGCCACTGAATTAGCTTGGCACCCTTATCACTTTGGGATGTGGGAAATAAAGAATATAAAACTGTTACTACACATGAACTCAAACTATGTGAGAAAAATCTGTATTGTTCGTTTCCAGATATTCATTTTCTCCCTTATTTTCCTTATAGCACTTACTACAATCTGCAATGATCTTATTCAGGTGTTTACGTATTTCTTACCTGTCTCCCCCGTTATAGTGTGTACTTCATAGGGACAGAGACTGTCTTGTATACTACTGAATCTCCAAAGCCTACAACAGTATAGTTTTCCCTCAACATTGATGATAGGTTCTGTGATTTTAAGCAAAAGGACACAAAACAAAACCATTAAAATGTAATTTCCACAAGGAAAAGACTTTGTTGTTCAGTACTTTATCCCTAGTGCCTGGATCATTTCTTAGTATATAAAATTTCTCAACACATTTCTTGTTGGAAATTTACTGAATAAATGGTTGCTATTTTACACCTTGAAGGCAGTGAAAAACTGTACTTGATTCTTCATTAATTCAGGAAAAATATAACTAGTTATTTAACTCTTTAATAACTAAGAGATATTTTTAAGCAAGAATCAAGTCACTTGAAAAATCAAATTAAAAAGTTGATCAGATATAATGATTCCAAGTAAAATCACATTAAAGAAATAATAAACCAATTGGAAATATGTTCTAATGTACTCCTCCCACCCTTTTCATTTTATCTACCATTACTGAAGCATACTCTGGTGTAATGAGAATATAAAGAAAAACAAATGACAATCTAATTAGGATCCAAGGTTGTTTAATGTTGTTATGTTAGCCAACACTGATATGTATCAGGCATTGCTTTAAACTAGTTATATGCATCACCCAAACTGTTGGGATGGTAGGTACTATTATCATTCCCCATTTGAAATAATGACGAAATTGAGGAAAACAATCAATGACTTACCTAAGGTCATACAGTTAGTAAGTGGCAGTGCCAAGATTCAAAAAACCTAGGCAGCCCAACTCTGAGCCCATGCTCTTAACCATTTCTCAGTATAGTTTAGTGGGAATGATAACAATGCCTACCTTCCTCATTGGATTGCTCTAAGGACTGAGTAAGATAAGGTAACACAATGCTTGACACATAGTAAATACTTATAACGCATCTAAGATAGCATTACTGCTTTCCAGAGGTTTTCTATGGTTCAGGATGCCTCAATAAGCATCAAATACCATTCAGTTTAATTTTTAAGGGAAGAAAGGGAACTCACATTTGCTGAGGGGTTTCTGTATGCCAGAATTATTTTAAAGGTACTTATCTCAAAGAATTTTCACTGTAAAATTAAAATGTAATGCAGTATATAATGGGGAGGTACTATTCAATTAGTTTAGCAGTTAAACTCAATTTCCATTGTTTAAAAAATGTATGTAGGAATAGAAAAGTATAAAAATTAAAGTAATCCATCTCCATGGAAACCTGTCCCTGTCATAATTAAGAATTCCCTTTCATTCACCTATTCATGTTCATTCAGTAACATCTGTTGTTGGCCTCCCATGAGAGAAGCATCTTGCTATTGAAATATACAAACCCTATTTAAAGGAGCTTAATAGTCTAGTTCCACAAAACATATTAAGTGCCATAAAAAGAATTCATATGCTATCTTAGCACTGTTTCTTAGACATGTGCAGAAATGCAGAAAATTAACACTCGGTTAGTTATCCATACTAACTCCCCCTTACAAATAGGCCAATCCACAAAGTCTGAGGCTGGTCCATTAAGGTGGCCACTAACCACATGTGATTTCAGTGAGTCTGTTAAATAAATACGGCTAGTGTGACTAAAGGACTTTTTTAAACTGTATTTTATTTTAATTAATTTAAAATTGAAAACTGATTACCAATTCCATTACTGGAAAATTTGTACATATGCTTGGAGCAACTTAGGTATGTGAATCTACTTTTACAACTGTAAATTTTATTTATTTATTTTTCCCCCTTCTCCGTCCTCCCTTGGTGTTCATCTCAAAGTATCTTAATTACTGAAAGAAAATATGGTTACTTAACAGAAAAACAAATGTGAGTCTTCCTTGTATACTAAGTTAAACACCATTTTGATTTAAACCTATTTGTGAAAAACAGTCAAGGTTATTTTGTTGTTTTGTTTTCACAACAAATCTGAGCAAAAAGTACAGAGTTCCCATATTATCTCCTGTGTTTGTTTTTAACATTTTGGCTAGATGAACTGCCAAGGTAAAGAAAGAAAGGGGTAAGTATAAAGCAGAGGCTATTAGTCTCCACGGCCCTTGGCAAAAATGGAACTCGATCCTGGATCACACTGCAATCTATCAGTACCAGGGCCTGACAATGGCAGGTGTCTAGAATTAAGAGAAGAGTATCGAACTTTCGTTACTTAGCAAGTTGAGAGGCCTGCAAAGAAACTCGGTGCCAGAGGAGAGGGTATTAGTCCTCAGTACGTGGTTCTGGCATGGACAATCACGTTCGTACTGATTTTCTCTTAAGGGTTGATTTACTTGATGGTTTCACAAATAAGCTTAAAGGAAGACATGATGAGTATTTAGACAATGTCAGGTTCACCAGATGTACATGCATGTAAAAACACAAGCTGCAATAAACATATGAAAAGATACTCAACTACCACTAATCAGAGAAACGCAAATTAAAAGAACGAGAAACCATCTCACACCCATCAGATTGGCAAAGGTCTTAAGTTTCATAATACCAAGTGGTGAAAAGTATGGAGAAACAGGCTCCTAAATGTAGATGATGGGATGGATGCAAACTAGAACCATCACTAGAACAAAACACACATCTGCATGACCTCCAAACCAGGGCTTCGGTGTCTAGATATACACCAAGACGACACTTACTGGGGCTACAGAAGTAATATATAGTAATATATAAAAATGGAAACCATCTATTGCAAAACAGTTTAAGTAGACAAAAAGATAAAAGGGCAAAAAGTTGAGCAAATGCCCATCAATAGCAGAATGGATAAACTTACAGTCATAAAACGGAAAGTATTCGGCAGTTAAAGAACCAGAGTCATACTAAAACTGAAAATCACCTCCCACCAAAAAACTTACCAAGTTTAACATTTTTAAGTTGCAAAAGGATACACAAAGCGTAGCACTTATATAAAATTTAAAAACACATCAATAGCATATCTGCAGAGTGCATACATGTATGCACTCTGCAGATACATACATGTATAGCTAAAAGTATGGAAATATCGTAAGAAAGAAATATATGAATTTCAGGTGACTATGTTGAACTTTACCCGAGCCCTGTGCTCCTGGAAAGCAGTGATGGTTAAGAAACGCACCCCCATAATTTTGTGTTCTGGAGAACAGGCAACAAAAGGATTCTGCCCTGCTCATTGCAAGGTAAGACCCATCCCCGTGCTTCCTTATGACTCCCTGGTTTATCTGCCCCAGGTCCCCGTCATTTTTTTTGAGACGTTCCTCATTAATTGATGTCCTCCAAATGCAATAGCCTTTAAAAAAATCACTTCCTTAACTGGCTGGTACATTGTCTTTGACACAGGAGTACGTGGTTATCTACGGGGAGGGAAAGGAATGGGATAAGGAAGAAGATGGTAATGGTAACATAAAGAAAGACCTGAAACATGGCAAAATGTTAACCTTTTTTTGGTACAAAAGGACCTGTTATTCTGTGTACTTTTCTGCTTAAAATGTTTCTAAATTAATTTTTAAATTATTTTAAAACTTGGTGTGGCGTCAGAAAAGGTCACAAGTCAATCCTTTACAGTCTGTCTTCTGATATGTTAAATAGACACATAAAACACAGGCCCAGTTTATTCTATTAGGTTGGTATAACTAGAAGTGTGTTTTTGCTAATCATCAAGTGTTAGAATACATTTGCAATTCAGCCTGAGCCAATTAGTTCAGTTTGTTAAAGCAGAGTTCTGATTAGGGTAAGGTTAAGGGTTGGATTAACATGTAGACCTTTACTGCAAATGCACATATTCGTACTATCAGTTACAAGAGGAGCTAGGTAAATTAAGTCTTAATCCATACCCAACAGAAGAACCATTGAGCAGATAACCCTAGGAACTTGGCCATGCACTGGTAAGCAATCTTTGTATGAGGAAGCTGGCATACCAAGCACACATACACCAAAGTTTTCTTTGGAGTACATGTAGATGTGGTTTTGAGGGTAGGCTTTTTTTTTCCCCCAATCTTTTACTGGCATTGTAAAGTGAGACTTTGAAAACATGAAATCTCATCTTAAAGTGCCCAAGGTGATTTTTTTGAGTTGGTTTCAAATTGCTTTATTCCAAAGTGCTTCTAGAAGACTTCCTGAGTACCAGGAAGTGATTTTGTTAATGTAGCACAAACCCATCAGCAGTTAAAATTTAACCAAACAATAAAAAAAAATTGAACCAAGCATCTAACCCACAATCTAAACAGTTTCAAGAACAGAGGTAAAATGATAAAATCTTGGATAATAAAGGAACTTTCCATCTTCATAATATTCTCTAATAGTTGGACTGAAAGGAAATGCTCTATGCTCATCACGCTAAATACAAGAGTAACTTTAAAAATGGTCAGTCTAGGGCCAAGTGGGCTCAGGTGGTTGGAGCTCCATGCTCCTAACTCCGAAGGCTGCCGGTTCGATTCCCACATGGGCCAGTGGGCTCTCAACCACAAGGTTGCTAGTTCAATTCCTCGAGTCCCGAAAGGGATGGTGGGTAGCGCCCCTTGCAACTAAGATTGAACACAGCACCTTGAGCTGAGCTGCCGCTGAGCTCCCGGATGGCTCAGTTGGTTGGAGTGCATCCTCTCAACCCCAAGGTTGCTGGTTCGACTCCTGCAAGGGATGGTGGGCTGCGCCCCCTACAACTAGTAACCGCAACTGGACCTGGAGCTGAGCTGCGCCCTCCACAACTAAGACTGAAAGGACAATAACTTGACTTGGAAAAAAGTTCCGGAAGTACACACTGTTCCCTAATAAAGTCCTGTTCTCCTTCCCCAATAAAAATCTTTAAAAAAAAAAAAAAAAAAAAAGGTTAATCTATATCCCGAACTTTCTTTGCAAGCATCCAAACAAGACTAGCTTATAAGGTGTTTTTGACCTCCCTGAGACCAACAAGTTTGAATGTATTTGGAACTGCCCATCTTGATTAATTTTTATTTCTCTTCCTCCTCCAAGAACCAGTAAATAAAACAGATTCTTCATTTTATTTGAATATATAGAAATACGAACGTTAAGCTTTACCTAAAGCTTAACTAAGCATTTAAAGTTAAAATGCTTGGACCTATTTTCAAACAGAAAATAGTTTGCAGTCTAGCAACTCAAAAGAAATAATGTCAAATCAGAACACCCTAAAGCAAGCTCCAAAGCACTTTTGTCAGAGTGGATGGTCTTAAATTTATGAGAACTCAAAACCTTTAAAGTCTTTTAGTATAAAGTATTACACACATTTATAATCTTAAAGAGTTTGAAAAGTATTAAAATGTTAACCTTCTTTGTAGCTTACAGCATTAAACCAAAGAACCAAAAACTGAACCATATCAAATTCTTATTACAGATCCTCACTCATCAAGAAAGTACTGATTAATCTCTTTTTCTTCCATTAATGAGCCAGTCTGCAGAGTCATGAAAGTTGTAATACATTGAGAAAATCAAAACTGTTATTCAGTGAAAACATTTTGTATGCAGATAAGCTGGTACCAACTGCTTCTAGGCAGACAGATGCAATAATAGTGTAATATTTCTAGCAAAGTCTGTTAAGCCTTTGCCTGCAAATCATTGACCAAAAATGGTAACAGCCAGCGTGTGCAGACTAAAGAAAATGACAAAATGTTCTACTTGATTGTCCCCGGTTAACAATACTGTTTTACAGCAAACTGGAATTAGAGTGTAGAGGGAAAAATATGTAAATTAAGCAGTGTCCCTCACCTAATATACAGTAAGCATCTGTGTACTTTTTAAAGACTCGGATAATTCATTTGTTTTTTTAGCATCCCAGCATCATGCCCACACCTTGCATGCTAAGTTCTGGCAGAGACAAACTGTTTACAGGTAAAAGAAAATTTCTAACCACAGATGGAGGGATCGGACAGGCGAGGGTTAAAAAAGGCACTGCCAAGCTTGACAAGCACTATGAGTGCGCTACTGGAAGGTGATTGCCAGATATGACAAACAAAGCGGCTGCAAGGCCACCCGTTCTTAATCATGCCAGGGTCATGCTAGTAGTGATCATTCTGCCCTCTAGGGTTGTTCAATAAGGCCTTATTTTCCTTATCGAGATGAACAGACCTCACGGGCCGAAACTGGCACGAGTCACTGGCCGCCTGTGTCCGGCTTTGGGGAAACGTGCCCTAACAAGGCCCGCTCCGGCTTCCGACGTCCCCCACCCCGGGTTGGCGGACCCCACCCCTACCGATTTCACCGAGGGGGTCGGGGGCTCGACCTCGGCTGCTGGTACCAAGGCCTAAGCGGGAGAAACCGCGAAGGCGACGCTCCGGGGCGGCGGCCTCGCAGCAGCTTGGACCAACGCAGAGGCCGGGGAGCCGCCCCGGGACGCGGGGGCCCAGCGGATCTGCCGGCCGCAGACGCCCTAGACCCTACCCCCCGGGAGACTGCAGCGGGGCCCGGGGCTCTCCCGGGCCCGGAGGCGGCACTAGCCCCTCAGCCCGACCCCTGCGGCGCCCCAGAGCCCCGCCGCGTCAGCT
The DNA here is from genome assembly GCF_004115265.2 of Rhinolophus ferrumequinum. NCBI lineage: Eukaryota > Metazoa > Chordata > Mammalia > Chiroptera > Rhinolophidae > Rhinolophus > Rhinolophus ferrumequinum. Next base: position 37,940,672 of record NC_046306.1, on the reverse strand, counting down.
CACTCCTCGTGCTCCCTCCCACTCACCATCTTCGCCGCGGCAACAGCAGGGACGCGGGGGAGGGAGCCGGCAGGCGCCGAGTCTGCTGAGCGTCCTCCTCACAGAAGCTGGACACAGCGACCAAACGAGGAGGCGACACGGAGCGCGAGCCTACGAGGGAACGGGCGAACGGGAGCGCGCCTCGGGGCCTAACACGGCTGCGCACGTCACGCGCTGCCCGCCGTTGCTACGCAACCGCTGGCCTGGTAACGCCCCGCCCAGGAGGCTCTCTGGACTCCGGGCGGGAGTAGGGGGGGGTTGTCTTCCCCACTTTCTGGAGACTGGGGGACCGGGTTCCCCTCACCAGCCAGCTCAGGTCTAATGAGGGTGGGAGTGGGTCCTCCTCATGTGAGAGGGAGGAGGAGGCGGAGATTGGACTAGCATCGGCCACTGAGGAGCGAGCAAAGGATGATGCGGGGCGGGTGGCCCTGCTCAACTCCCCCACGGGCGGGGCCGCATGGCGCCCCGCCCACTGCGAAGCCGTTGCCCTAATATGGAAGTAGCCACCTGGCCAGGTGTGCGTTGCGGCTGGGGGCAGGGCCTGGGAAGGGGAGGGGGGGAGGGAAAGATTGTGGGCGGGGCCGCGGAGGGGTGACGCGAGGAGGGAGCCGCGGGAGTAGAGGCGCGGACTGCAGCCGAGGGGATGCATCCCGCATATTTTACCTACTTTGGTGCGATTCCCGCCATCCTCCCCTGATTGGCCCAGCCTGGCACGTCAGGCCCTCGCCTAAGGGGGAAAATCTGCACATTTTTTCTCCTTCCCGAGGCGACTGTGGCCTTTCAGAGTGCTCTGTGAGTCACCGCTAATTTCAGGTCTGGAAAAAAACAAGGAGTGATTTATTTATCTGTGGGAATGGCCGGGGGAAGGAGGCCCGGCGGTCCGGAGGGGTGTGGATGGGAAATGGCCTGACTTGTTTTAGGATGATGGCGCCAAACCCGCTGCTCCGTTTCTTGGTTTTTAAATTTGGGATTTTTTTTTTTTTTTAATGGTCGGTTGCATCATAAACTCGGTTTCCAGAGGGCCAGAAGGAATCCCAATGTCTTTCTTGAGGGTTGCTTTTGTGAGGAATAAAGGGAACGGAAAAAATTTACAACTGGGATAATTACTTGACTTTAAGTTTTACTTAATTTAAGCTACTGGGAACATCATGGCCTCTACAAAAATTATTTAAATTCCCCAAATGTGAGGCTTTTGGACGGATTGATCAGTGTGTTTTTTGCTTTTTTCTGGGCACTACCTAAAATCTAGGTTGTATGTGGCTTTTGTTATGACCATTCAACCTAGAAACTCATTTCTCATTACTCTTCTCATTTTGTTGTTTCTTTTTAAGAAAGGAAGCAAGTTGTGGCAGTTGCAAGCCTTTACAACCTGCTGTACTACAAGATTTTTGGCAGGCTAGAGCAGTGGTTTTTAAAGGAGAACTTGTTCAAAGTTGGACAAAGCTTTAGACACAATATGTCATCTGGCGTAAGACTAGAGAATTTGCATTGCTAACAATTCCCAGGTGGTGTTAATGCTGCTGATTGGGTACTAACTTCCAGAAGAAAGAACCCTCCTGTATCCACCTGCAGCTGGAACCCTTTTTTTCTCAGTCTGCATAGGACTCAATGCCTACCTCCACCTCTAGATCCTCGACTTCCTTTCTAGTCCAAAATTGAATCCTCATTTCAGGACACAGTCTGCCTGATCCAGCCTCTCTTCTGCATATCATTCTTCACCCTGCCACCAGAGTTATGTCCAAACATAACAATCTGATTCTGTCACATTGCTGCCTAAAATTTTCTATAACTTCTTCCAGAATTCTCAGGAAGTCGCCTTTTTGCCTCTGGTTTCAGCATACCTTTTTTGCACTGTCTCCCACATCTTCCAAAGTGCCTAATTTTCTTCCAGAACTCTTACTCTTTATAACTGCCATAATCATGAGTCTGCTCCTTTCTCAACCCGGAATGTTCCATAACCCTCAAGTCTAAAGACCTCTGACCACTTCCCAAAGGACCAATAGTGTGCCTTCTGTAATCCCACAGTTCATCACTTCTCAAATCTTGATAAGCATCCAGATCACCTGAAGATCTTTTTAGAATGCAAATTCAGGGGGTTAGGGCTGGGTGGGGGGGTCTCAGAAGACCCCAGGTGATTAGAGTGTTGCCGGTGTTCAACTCTGAGTAGCCAGATCTTAACAGTTTTTCCCTACTGTTAGTATAGCTCTGTAATTATTTATATGTTACCACCACCACCAGATTAGACTGAGTTCTGTGAGGACAAGGGGTACTTAGGATGCATCTTATATATGGACTACAATAGCCCCTGACACATAGTAGGTGTTTAATACATGTTTGTTCAGCAAGTAAACCAATATCCAAAGATATTCATCAGGCAAACTTCTATATCAGTTTACTATAACCGAAGACGAGCCTCCATTTTTGTAAAGGTCCCATTGAACTTTAACCTCTGCATTTACACATAAGTTTGCTGGATCTTTTCATTCCTCTTTATCCCACAGAGAGAAAAAGTTTTAACATAAGGTGTCTCCTTAAATATGAGATGGGCAGATTCCATTTCTCATTTAGAAAACATACTTAATAATATGTCATTGCATACTTAACAATCTGTGAACGTATAGGCCTTTTCTTTTAAAACCATTAATATGAGTGGCAGGGAAGAATGAATTACACATTAATGAGCTTGAAGAGAGATGTGTGTTACTAGACTGGAAAGGGACTTTTTTTTTGCAAAAGGTGATATAACCTTGTCAGTATACAGTACAGAAAAAATTTTTAGTTTCTCCTGTGCCTCCTCAGAAATTCACTTGCTCCCTATCCACTACCCTTTTAGTCATATAAATAAGACATTAATATATTCTCATTATAAAAGATCTAAACAATACTATAAAGAAAAGTTCTCTGAGCGCCCCCTACTCTTCATTCCCATAGTCTCAGTTCCCTCCTCAGAGGTAACCGCTGCTATCATTTTGGTCTATGGCCTTACAGAGAAAGAAATATACCTTATGCGTGTGTTTTGTATTGTGTTTTGCTTTTGTTGGTGTTTTGTGTAGTGTTTTTAGGCTAGGTGTGTGGTGTCCTGTAGCTGCTTTCTGGTTTTCTTGACATTCTAACTGCAGGCTTTCATTTCTGATAGACTGGTGTTAAAGTCTCCAATCATGGTAGTGAATTTATCCGTTTCTCCTTGCAGTTCTATTAGTTTTTGCCTCACGTAGTTTGACACTGTTATTAGGCACATACACGTTAAAAATTGTGTCTTGGAGAATTGACCCCTTTATCATTGTACAAGGCCCTTCTTTGTCCCTGATAACTTTCCTTACTTTGAAGTCTGCTCTGTCTGAAGTTAATATAGCTAGCTACTCCTGCTTTCTTTTGATTAGCGTTAGCATGGTATTTTGTCTCATCATTTACTTTAATCTACATGTATCTTTATATTTAATATGGGTTTCATGTAGGCAACATATAGTTGGGTTATGTTTTTTGAGTCTCTCTGTCTTTTAATTGGTGCATTAGACCATTGACATTCAAAGTTATGTAGTTGGACTCATATTTATATTATTAGTTACTCTTGTATTTATTGCCGTTGTTCTTTGTTCCTATTTTTGTTATCCAGTCTTTTCCTGCCTTTTGAGGTTTTAATTGAACATTTTATATGAATCCATTTTCTGTCCTTTCTTAGCATACGGAATTATACTTATTTTCCTACATTTTTTAGTGGTTTCCCAGAGTTTGAAATATATCTGTACCAGTAATCCAAGTCCACTTTAAAATAACACTATATTACTTCAAGGGTACTGTGAGTATAATAACAAAATAATACTAATTCCTTCCTCCCGTCCCTTGTATCACTGCTGTCATTCATTTCACTTATACGCATGTATAAGCATACATAAGCGTAGCTATACATACATAAGATATACTCGTATGCATAAGCATATGTAGTCAAATATATTGTTGCCATTATTATTTGAATAAACTTATCTGTTAGATCAATTAAGAATAAGGAAAAAGTTTTTATTTTACCTTCACTTATTTCTTCTATGTTCTTCCTTTCTTTATGTAGATCTGAGGTCTGAGAGTGTATTATTTTCCTTCTCTCTAACATTTCTTGCAAAGTAAGTGTACTGGCAACAAATTCTCTTAATTTTTGTCAGAGAAAGTCCTTATTTCTCCTTCACTTTTGAAGGATAATTTTGCAGGGTACAGAATTTGAGGTTGGTGGGTTTTTTTCTCTCAACACTTTAAATATTTCACTCCACCCTCTTGCTTGCGGTTTCTGAGGAAAAGTCAGATGTAATTCTTATCTTTGGTCCTTTATAGGTAAGGCCTTTTGTTGTTGTTTTTGCCTAGGTGTAGTTTTGTTTTTGTTTTTTGGTTGGTTTGTTTGGTTGGTTGGTTGACTGGTTGGGTTTGGTTTGTTTTCTTTGTGTTTTTGTTTTCTTCCTGTGGTTTGGTGTCTGACAATAATTTGGGGAAATTCTCAGTTACAAATAAATATTTCTTCTGTTCCTTTCTTTCTTCTCCTTCTGGTATTCCCATTACACATATGTTATAACTTTTGCAGTGGTCCTACAGTCCTTGGATGTTCTGTTCTGTTTTTTTCCAGTCTTTGTTCTATCTGCTTTTTGGTTTTAAGGATTCTATTGATATATTCCTTAACGTAAAGATTTTTTTTCCTCAGCTTTGTCCAGTCTACTAATAAGCACATCAAAAGCATTCTTTATTTCTGTTTTTGTTTTACCTTTTAGTATGCCTTGTAATATTTTCTTGACAGCTGGACATGATGTATTGGGTAAAAGGAACTGCAGTAAATAGGCCTTTAGTAATGTGGTGGTGAGGTGTTGGGGGAGGGGAAGCTTTCTATAGTTCTATGATTAGGTCTCAGTCTTTTAGTGAGCCTATGCCTCTGGACTATGAACTTCACAAGTGTTTTTCAGTTTTATTTTTTCCCCTATAGCTGGGACAGGATGGCCAGAGTGAGCTAGAGTTGTATATTTCCATTTCCATTTAGGTTAGGCTCTAGTAACTAGTTTCCCCCAAGGGTGGGCCTTATTAAGAAGAGCAGGGGCTGCCGGTTGGCTCAGTTGGTTAGAGTGCAGTGCTTATAACACCAAGGTCGTGGTTTCGTTTCCCACATGGGTCTGCACCCTCCACAACTACATTGAAAACAACGATTTTACTTGGAGCTGATGGGTCCTGGAAAAGCACACTGCTCCCCAATATTCCCCAATAAAAATTAAAAAAAAAAAAAGAAGAACAGAGTGCTCTAGCATATATCAAAATGGTTCCTTTGCCCCTCCCCCTTGCCAGAAGCCAGAGGATTTTTCTCCAGTATTTACTGTGGGAACCTGGTAGAGCTTCCAGAAGTAAAACTCATAGAAGTGTGGGGGTCTTCCTATGCATGAGTCTCCCTAGAGTTTTTAACTCTCAGACTTGTCCACACTGAGCCTCCAGCAATTTGTTAGTTGCAGTTTAGGGTTTTCTACCCACCACTGGTTCCCACAATGGTTTCTACTTATGAGTCTCTCCTCTGGTAAGCCACAACTCCCTACATTTGCCAGTCTGTCTCCAGTTTTGGAAACAGTGGTTTGTCCTCTATCTTCCCCTCTCTTATGAATTTAAGAAGAGTTGCCTGTTCAGCTTTTTACTTGTCATTAGGACTGAGTGGTGACTTCCAAGCTCCTTACATGTGAACTAGAAACTGGAAGTCCACCCTTTCCTTTTTATGAAACATCCCAAAAATACCAGACTGGGCTTCCACTTTATATAATTGACCAGAACTTAGTCATATGGCTGCAAGGGAGGCTGGGTTATGTGGTCTGTTCTCTGAGGACAAGTGTGCTCAGTTAAGGAATTCAGGTTCTTTTAATAATAAGGAAGAGGGGGAAATGGACATTGGGAGATAACTAACGGTGACTGCCATAGGTGGATATTATTCTATAGATGAGATAAGGTGAAGAGATGTTCCTTGGAAGCCAAGTGGAATAAACGATCTGCTCCCAACCCGTGACCTTTAGTATCAGGCCACTGACACGTCACTCATGGGTAATACTGAACAAGAGAGCTGCAGTACCTCTTGTTGCTTCCTTACCACCACAGAAAGGGTTTATACAAAACAAAGCAAATGGAAGCTCTAGCAGCCCCTAGGGCCGAAGCAGGTATTTTAGGAAAGGGCTAAATACATTGAAGAGTGTTCATGAGGACGATGCAGTACCACATAGGAGCACTATTGATTTCTCTATTAGTCCATATGGTCGGGTAAAAGTCATATACCACTATTTTATAACATTAAAAATCAAACAACTATGATAAATGTTTTTCAGGTAACTCTTGTTAAAATTGGAGACTCTCTCTCTAGAAAAGTAGACATTTGCTACTACTCACAAAGCTTAGCCTACAATTTCAGGGAGCTCATGGACTACCCTGATGCCCATCCATTAAACTAGGTTTGGGGAAATGTTCTAAAAAGGAAACTCAAGGTGGGAATAAATGAACAGTCCCACTCTTTCTTCCCCACAATCCACATGCCAAGATCAGGGTAGCTATGAGGTTAGCATGAAGACTTCCAGACGCTTATAATATGGAACTTTTAAAAAATACTAATGGCCTCCACCATGCATATAGGACTGCAGCTTGTTTTTATTCACTCATTCCACAATGTGTCTTGAGGATCTGTCCATACTGTCATCCCATTTTTCAGAAGCATGGTACATTCTCTCCACAGTTCTGATAGGGTTGCTATAATTCTGGAGAAAGAAAAAGGAGGCACAAAAGATTCAGAAAGGGACAAATAAAGGAATCAAGTGTTTGATATAATAATAGAGTAAATGACTTCAAACTCTTCAGAATGTAAGGAAGCCCGAAGGTTGAGTGTGATCACAAGTTACAAAATTGTGAAGAGTGAGAATGAAGTGAATAGAAATTTTGCAGCAAATTCTAACATAAAAATAAGAAGACTTCTGTTAAAGATGTAATTTTAGGGAAAATAGGACTATTTTACATGATGGACAAGGACAGGAGGAAAATGGCAAATGGAGGAGGAGAAAGGCATGTCAAAAACAGTCACAGGCTGATAGCGGCAAGCTGTCTGGTTGGGACCCATTTTTCCCCACTCCTACCCCATTATTCTTTGCAGACCTCTGTCTCTCCCATGACTACTGTAGAGCAGGAAAACCTAAGAACCAGCAAAGTGCCCACCCCTGAGGCTACCAGGTAATGTCAAGGCAGTTCTGGAGCCCTGCTGGGATGTGGGAGATGATACTAACATTGGCAAGTGGGCTGCCCAAGCCTGGAACTTTACCTCACCCCACTTTCACCTCCCTGGGCCCTGAGGACTAAATAATTATATCCTGGAACAGAGGGCTTGGAGTACTGGGAGGTCATCTAGAAGGGCCTCTTGGTTGAGGTGTGGGGAGTTGAATGCAGATTGCAACATCAGAGGTTTGTCAGCTTGGTGCATCTTCAGCTATCTCCGCCCCCCTACCAAACTCTCCAGGAGTAGCACTAGTTCTCACCCCCTCCCCAGGTATTCTGTACAAGCCCAGATAGATGAAAATCTTAAAGATATATGTATGAGTTCATAGGCAAAGATGATGAAACAGGAGGGGTCCAAGCATTATGAAAGAAAGATAGCCAGCTGAAGAAACTCAAGCAGAAAGAGAAGGAGGACAAGAAATTAAAGTGAGCATAGTAAATATTCACAGAGAGATAAGGAAAGGTATTAGGAAACCAGGAGCAAGAACAAACAGTTATGAAAACATTGGAAACATTAAGAATATACAATATTATTTTTGAACTAAAAGATGCAGTGATGGCCTGGAAAACAGACTGGAGATATCTAAAAAATGAGGATGTGAGTTGCAAGATGAGGTCAAGGAATTAAGGTATCAAGAAAGGATGAAGAGATGCAAAGACTAGGAGAAACATTTAAGAGGTAAGGAGGATAGAGGGATAAAGGCCAGTGTCTGTATAAAGAAATTTCAGGATAGTAAAATTAGTAAACTGAGGGAAGAAAATGTTTGAAGAAATAATAGCTGCAACTTCAGTTATGCTTCATTTTTAAAATTAATTACTGACTTCATTATTTCAACATTTATGTTGTGTCTACAAAGTGCCAACTCTGTTCAGAGCATGAATAAGGTCCAAAAGGTTCCTGATGTCCTGAAGCTCAAGTTCCACTCACCTACAGGCAGACAAATAAACAAGTAAACAAAAAATTAGTGGGTAGTGATAGGTGCTGTATTGACAATAAAACTGGGTGATGTGCCAGAGGGTAACTGGGGGTGAGGAGAGCACATTTAAGTTGGTGCTCAGAGAAGTCTTCCCCAAAGAGGTAAAATTTAAGCTGAGACTTAAATGCCAAGAAGGGCCGAGCTGTGCGGAGATAGGAGTGGGGAGCATCCTGAGCAGAGGGAATGAGTTGGGTGTGCTCAGGAACAAAGGACGACATACAGCTAGAGCCTGGTGGGCCCGGGTGGGTGGACCCAATTGAGGCTGAAAGGTAACCAGTAATCAAATCATGTAGGACTAAGTATAGTCCATGGCAAAGAGGTCAGGGTGGATTAATGAAAAACAACCAAAACATCATAGCCTCAATACGTGTGATGTATTTATAGTTATACTACATCTACATGATCAATGATATTAGGTTGGACATAGGAAATAAATAATATCCAACTATTTTTGACTTTCAAAAGCAGGAATTTCTTATGGTGCAATCTAATACTAACCAAGCAGTGGTCAGTGCAGCCTGGCCCTCTTAAAGGATGTTTGCATCACCCCATCATTTATTATTACCACCTGAGTTTCTCATATGAAAACGAGGTGTTAAAAAAAAATGAAAGTTTACGTTTGGATACAAAACAAGGATCTTGTTGACATTCACAATGAGATGCCACTTTGAAATATTTTCAATTAGATTTGACAGATGTTTACTGGGCTCCTACTGTGTGCCAGCTGTGGCCGTGTTAGCTACCAGGACTACAAAGATGAATAAGTCATAGGCCTGCCACAAGGAGATCATGAGTGAAACACAGATCAACGCTAAGATAAACTCAGCCCAGGTTCTCTTGGGGATTCTCAGGCTCCCAACTGGTGGGGTAGATCATACCAGGAAAATGTGACTGGATTTTAATGACTGAGACATCTGAAGAGGAAGGAAATGTGTATTTGTTACTGACAGTTTCTCACTTAGGTTGGTGATCAGTACAGGAAAGATGGTTCCATACATCAGAGACTGATGTTATGGAAGAAAAGAACAAATATCCCTACCAAAATTTTAGACTCCATGGACCACGAATCCTTGACAGATAGATACATGTGAATTTTTTTTTTTTTTTTTTTTTTTTTTTTTTTTTTTTGCTTTGGGGAGCTGCTCTGGCTTGTTTCCCAGTTTTCCCTTAATCTGAGGGTGGGAAGAGGGATTTCAAATGATGGTTCAAGCAAAGAAACCCAGCTTTGCCCAAGAGCAAAATCAAGGACACTGCCACCAGAAACAGCCAAGGGACAATGGCAGTGATTTCAAATTTGAGTGCCTTTTGGTATAACTGTTTATGCTTTCATCACTAAGACTCCAATATTTCTATCACTAGTCGTTCAACGAGGTATTTGATACTGTTGTCACAAGTTCTAGTGCTGACTGCCTGTGTGACCTCCTACAAGGTACACTCTCTGGGACTCCCTATCCTCACCTGCAAACTGAAGGTGTTGATGAGTTTGACCTCTTTAGCTCTAAAATGTGGTGCCTGCACTATACTCTTGACACAGGGCCTGTTTTTAGAGCAAAATCAATAAGTTGCTATAACTGTCCAGGTTGTAGGCTAATGGGGTTCTCTCAGTTATCCACAACTGGGGAAAGGAAGCTGACGGGCACAAAGGAAAAAAAATATTAATGTCACACACTCTTAACATTTGAGAGACAAGCATCTCACATCTTGCAATCTTTTTTTTTTTTTTTTTTTGTCAATAAATTCAGGTCCAGTCATTAAGAGGTGGTGCCCTCACAAGATTTTCCATTCGGGAAGTGGAAGGAATCACTTGTTCATTTATATTCTGGCTCCTGTGGAAAAACCTCCCCTCCCACCTCTTGAGCCAGTGAGTCACTTCCTCCCTCAAACCTCCATATAGCTTCTTTGTAGCCCTGGCCTGGTCCCTTGGAGAGGGGAGGGGTCTGGGCTGTTGGGATGGAAAGGTGCTTCAGGCAGCACAGCTTGAATAGCTTTGAAATGGAGAAGGATCCTCCATGTAGGAGAAAGTAATATGGTCTGATAAAAGCGAGTGTGGGATTCCAGATTCAGCCTTTTTTCTTTTATTTTAAACAACTCTAGGAAAGAAATACCCATAGAAGATACAGTGGGTTGTGGATTTATTTTATGACTCATGGAAATTTCTAAAATGATAAATATTGGTTCAGCAGTAGCCTGACATAAGAAACACTCAACTAAACATGACTCTGTGGTTACAAGAAACAAGAAGCGGGTATTTAACAAACTGTAACCACTTCCAAGCTTTCAGAGAGAAAAAGAACAGAAAGCATTGCCTGGATTCTGAGAGGTGCCCTTGGCCAGCCAAGATTTCATTTGCTTTTCCTGAGGCCAGAAACTTTCCTGAGATGGATGCAGTATCTTCCTGGCCAGAAAGCCATTTCAAATGCCTTTGGTTTTATGCTGTATTTAGTCCAGACTCTTTTTGGCTAATATAATGAAAATACCGACCGTAAAAATTAATGAGGGTAAAGATGAAAATATTTTCCCTTCACAAAGAAGAAAAACGGAAAATATTTTCCTTCCTGAGTAAAAATCCTTCCACATCTCTGTGTAGAAAAAACTAGACATTCTGGAGAGATGTTAGGAATCCAGAGTATCAACTTGTTTCAGAGAAAATTTAGAAAGCATGAGCCATAAACAATGGTTGGGCCCCTCCAGAGTAGAAGTTTTATTTCTCATGAAACAAAGTATTACCTTAACTTCTTATCAGCTGATTTTATTGTGTAAAGAAAATATACTAATATTTATATATTTATAATGTATACCCAGGAAAAAGGCTAGTGTAACAACTTACCAAAATCTAACAATGAGTAGCTTGAATCGCTTTTCATCTGGTTTATCCTGTATAACTGGTGTAGGTTTATTAAGAGTAGCATTATTTTGGAATTGGCTATCCCAAAATACACACAACAGACTTTGCCATCTAGAGTAATGATACATACATGGTTAGGAAGATTACTAAAGAAATAAAGTGAGAAGATTCAGGCCACAATTCTGTGTTTCAAATTCAATGACTAAAGGAACTATTAAGCAGGTGAGTCTGCCAAGTCGGGCCTAGAAAGAGGCACCAAATCTGAAAAGGTGTTTCCTTAAGTCGACGAGGTCTTGCCGATGACCATCCTACAACCAGTCACGGGCATGTGGACTTCCCTGGAGAAAGAGGAGGCCATGTTGGGAGAGACTTCATTAGCCACCCAGGACTAAGAGCCTAGGACAGTTGTAGGGGAGGTTGGAAAGCAAAGAAACAGCTAAGGCCATCCCGTAAGTTCTTGTAGAGAATCCACTATGAGGGAGAAGAGAAACGAAGTGCCTGGCATGGTCTGGAACACCAGTGTAGGTGGGAAGGGATGTGCAACAAGACATCGCATCTGTCTGCCCTTTGACCCAGGTGCCGGGAGACTTATTTCAAGTTTCTCCAGAGAGAGAAACTGCGAGAACCAGATTAATCAGAGAAATGTGCCGTGAGGCCTGTGAATGGTACTGAGAAAATGGGACTTCTTTAGAAGCTCTGGCTCTCTGTATTTTTTCCCCTCTTTGCTTCTCTGCTCATCTTATATTAATAAGCACTTCAACATGATGAGGAGGGAGGTCTCTACACCCAAGAGGTTGTGGCAAGAGTGTCTCTTTAGGTAGCCAAGGTGATGCTGGCAGCCACAGAGAGAGCAGTTGTGCTGATGGCTCCTGCAAGAATACCGCGCTGGCTGCCAAGGGAGAGGGAGCCCCCTGGGCCCTGAGCCATGACACAGATGGGCCCTGGGTCATTCTGCTCATTGAGCCAAAGAGCATTAAAAATGATTGCAAAATGGAAATTCTTTTGTTGCATTTTTTTCCTGGTTATTAAAAAATGCAGATTTATTGAAAAAAGCCTGAAAGTGTATAAGAAAGAAAATAAGGGTTGCCAATTCATTTTCCCATCATCTTTTTATCCAATAATAAAAAAAGTGATTAAAAATTTATAATTACACAAATTACCTGGGAATATCTTCTCCTTATTAAAAAGCCATATAGAAAACTTCAACTTCATGCCCCTGCAATTCTTTGTCCCTTACCAAAGTTAAACTCTATCATTGATTTGGAATGTGTCCTTCCAGAGTTTGTTCTATACATTTACACCACACACACACATGATTGACCAATAGATAGTTTTGTATTCCTGTGATTTAAAAAAAATAGTATTCCATTATCACCTTGCTTTCTTTACTCAGCGGTAGGTTTTGGACATCTTTCAATGTCTGTACTTATAGGTCCATCCCATTCTGGGCTCTATTGCATAGTGTTGCATAGTTTGCAAACACATTTATCATTTACCTTACTGAGAGATATTTAAGTAGCTTCCAGTGATAATAAGGGTGCAGTTAAAATCTTTGTACATGTATTTTTGTGCACATGAGTAAATACAGATCTACTATAGATAATTAAAAAATGGAACTTCTGGGTTGAAGAAGATATGCACATTTAATTTTTGAAAGTTAAGACTTTGCTGTTCCAAAAGGCTGTATCTATTTAACCTCTTACTAACAGTGTGTGGAAGAGTACTATCTCTCCACATCCTCACCAACTCTGGATATCAACCTCTGTAGACTTTGTGAATCTGATGGATAAAAAATGTATCTCATTGCTTGAATTTGCAATGTGATTACTAGTGATGTTGAGCATCTTTTCACATGTTTGTTGTTTTTATTTTTTCCTTTTCTGTGAAATACATATTCATGTGTTGCTGAATTTTCCTTTTATTTGTCTCTTTCTGATTTTAGTAGTTTCTTTGGGTTCTGGTTATTAATCCAGAACATATTTTGTTCATGTGAAAAAATATATCCCCTAGTTGTTTCTCATTTTAAACTTTGTTTATAGTATTATTTAGCATATTTTAATGATGTTAAACATGTTAAATGATGATGTTATTTTTATTTTATTTTAGAAACTGTTTATTTTTCATCAACCGTATTTCCATTTTGCATAAGAGTTTGTGGAAGAATAGCTTAGGACCAGTCAGTGATTGTTCCCACCCATTCAGTGGCAGGCTGAGCACTCCAGTCTTCGCTAGGAAACTGCTGAACAGGCACGGAAGTCACCTGCATGCCTTCAGACCAGTCTGAAACCTTGGATTGAGCAGCAGTGAACTTGGGAGCTGGAGCAGTCCATTCACCCTGAAATTCTTCCTTGGTCGTAGCCTTTTCAGCCGCAGCCTGCTCTTACTTTTTAATCTCTTCAGGGTCTCCATAGAAGTAGAGGTCAGGCATGACATCCCACGGGTGCTCGCGGAAGATGGTGCTATTTATGCGCAGAACTTCCCAGGCCAGCATCCACTACATCAGACCCTTGGAGTGAACTCCCTTGTTGTTGCAAGCGATGGCAATGTCCACAGAGCACAGAGGAGACTGTTACACAGAGCGATGGTTGGCAGGTTAACATACTCCTAAGACGCCTCTGTGAGAAGCTGGTGGTCAGCCCTGGCCTCAGTAACCACCAGAAGTCTCGGCTCCTGGAAGGCAACCTGGATCTGGTTAGGGAAGGTCCCAGGAGTGAAGCGGCCAGCAATAGGAGAGGCTGCAGCGGCAGCAGCAAACTTCTGCACAGCTCACTGGCTGGTATTCCTGGACGATACGACACTGACATCCGGGTTTTTAATGGCAACAATGGCATGAGCTGCCAGAGAAGCTTCTCCCAGGTTCTCTTCAGATTTATGATGTAGATGCCATCACTTTTCCTTTTGTAGATTTACTGTTCCATTTGGAAGTCAAGGTTGGTGCCACCTAAGTGAGTTCCTGCTGCAAGGAATTTGAGGACATCCTCCTCTTTCATTTGCAGGACATCAAAGGCTCTGGACATTGTAAAAGATTCCCTTTAAGTTATGTGGGAACCAAGAACAATGCCATATGGGTCCCTCTCTGAGTAGCACAGAAAAAAATGATGATGTTTTAATAGAACAAATTTATCAATCCTTTTCTGCTGTTTATTGCATTTTTAGTTTTGCTTAAGAAGGCCTTCTCTACTACTAAGATTTAATTTGGAATTACTATTATATGTTGTAGGTATCTAACTTTACTATTTCCAAATGTATATCCACTTTTCCCAGAACTATTTGTTCAACTAGTTTATCCTTTTCCCATTGATATGAAATATCATTTCTACCATACATTCTACTCCCATGTGGAAATAGACACACATGGGCCTATTGTTTACTCTATTGTTTTCCACTGATTTGTTCATTCTTATACAGATATCACCTTTTTCATTACTCTGTATTTTAAATATTTGATAGGCCCTTTTTATTCTTTTAAAAAATACCCTTAGTTATCCTTATGTACTTTTCCTTCCATGTGAAATTTTGAATCAGCTTGTGAAGTTCTATAAAAAGTTCTGATGACATTTGATTGGGATTGCATTGTTTTCAATTATCAATTTGTGGAGGCTCCATATCTTTACACTATTTATTCTTCCTACTTAGGAACATGGCATGTTTCTATAACATGGCTTCTTTTGTACTGCTCAGTAAAACTTTATACTTCTCTTCATTTACAGTCTATGTGTGGCTTAATTGGATTATTTTTAGGTATTTTATGGTTTTCATTATTTATATTTTGTAATTATTACTGGGTAAAGGTGAACAACTCATTTTTGTATACTAGTCTTACATCCAAGCACCTCACTGAATCCTCATTAATTCTAATACTTTTCTGCTTAATTTTCTTAGATGTTTTGGGAACGATATTATATAAGCCATAGATACCATAATGACAATTCTGTTTCTTTGTTTCTAATTCTTAAAACTAACTTCTGGTTCTTGCCATTGCATGGCGTAGATTTGAATGCATAATACTGAATAATGACAGTGATTTGCCTTATTCCTGACTTTAATGGAAAGCTTCTAATATTCCATCATCTCTTACACTCTTTGTATTTTTACACTCTTTGCAAAAAACAAGTCAAAGAAGTGTCTTGTCCTTGTTAGTTAAGAGTTTTTATCAGTAGTGGGTGTTCAGTTTTATTAAACGTTTTGGAGATACCATAGGAGCATAGGAGTTCCCCCCGCCCCAATCTGTTAATGTTATAATTCTATTAATGGATTTTCTAATGTTGAACTGTCCTTGCATTCTGTGATAGATTCTACTCGGCCATGATGTTTGTTCTTTTGACCCACTGATAGATTTAGTTTATTAGCCGTTTAGAATCTTTACACCTTTCACAAGTGAGATAGGCCTATGTTTTATTTTGGTTTTATGTTTATGATATCCTGGGTCAGTTTTGGTCCTAAGGTAGAGAGTAAGTTGGGAATATTTCCTTCTTTGCCTTTTCTCTGAACCTTGTATAAGGTGGGACTTATTTAATCCTAAAATCTCTAATAGTATTGGTCTGAGAGACAAGCAGATCGTTAGACCTGATCTGAAACACAACTCAAAATTAACGTTAAACCTTAAACTGGATTCAGCTTTTCGTCAAGATGGTGGAGTAGTAAACACTGTGCTCGCCTCATCTCACAACCACTTCAAAATTACAACTAAACCACAGAATAGCCATCGAGTATCACATGAAGTCTGGTTGAGTAGAAGTCCTATAACTAAAGATATACAGAAGAAGCCATGTTGAGACTGGTAAGAGGGGTGTAGACGCAGAAAAGGCTGGTCCAACATCCACATGCGGTGGTTAAAAATCAGGAGGCATGTCTCGGCAGCCGAGGTCCCCCTGCGTAGCAAAGGGTTTCAGCCCCGCACCAGGTTCCCCAGCCCAGGGTTGCAGTGCTGGGGAGAAGTGTCTCCATAACTTCTGGCTGTGAAAGCTAGCAGAGATTTTGGCTGATGAGACAGAATGCTGCTGGAGTCCAGGCATTCCTCTTGAAGGGCCTGTACACAGACTCGCTTGCTGACAGGCTCAGTTGCTCTAAGCTTCAGTGCTGAGGCAGCAGTCTCAAAAGGTGCCAGAACATATGGGGAGGAACTGAATTGGCTGGCTTGACGGCAAGGGGTGGAGAGGCAGCTTTCTCTCAGATAGAAGTGCTGGCAGAAGCCATTGTTACTTTGTTGAGCCCTCCTCCCATCCAGCCTGCAAACACAGACAGGCGCCATGTCTGAGTCTCCATCTTTCTAAAAAAGACCCCCTCTCCTACCCTATCTATCTCCTTTTCCATCTGTATTTTTTCCCAAACACTTTATGCAATTGACATTGTTTATTTGTTTAGTGGTTTATTGTCTTTTTGCCTCCAATAGAATATACACTCCATGAAAGCAGACTTTGTTTTGTTTGTTGCTGAATTGCCATTTCCTAGACTATCACTTGGTACATAGAAGATAAACACTAAATATTTGTAGCAGTTGTTGATTAAAGTACTTATTCTTCTTTTGAGGGATTCTTTTTTTACCCTATTGACTTTATTTTCTAAGTGTTAGTTCTGCTTGTTGAGTTTAGCATTTCATCCTCTTAGTTCCATCCCCACCACTTTCCTGAAACTGCTCTTACCAGGGTGACCAGGGAACTTCATATTGCTAAGTCCAGTGGACAATTCTTAGTCCTGTCACTCAACACAGTGAATCACATCTTCTCTTTTCCTTGAAACACTTTCCTTACTTGACTTTCAGAATCCTACTCTCTCTTGATTTTCTATGTACCTGCCTGGCTATTCCTTTTCAGTCCCTTTTGCTGGTTCCTCCTTATCTCTCTTGATCTCTAATCCCTAGAGGGCCCTCATATTCAATTTAGACTTCCTCTCTTTTCTATTTACCCTCACTTCCTTGGTATTCTGATTCCGTTTCATGACTTTAAGTATCAGCTCTCTGCTGATGGTTACTAAATTTTCGTGTCCTTCCTTAACCTTTCCCCAGAACTCCAAACTTATAGATGCAACTATTCAACATTTGCCCTTGGATGTTTGATCGACATCTCAGTTTACCATGATTAAAACAGAACTTCTGAGATTCTCCCTTAAATCTGCTTCACCTACAATTTCCCCCATGTTGTAAATGGCAATTTCATCCTTCCAGATACTCAAGCCAAAATCTTCAGTTTTACCCTTGACACCACTCTTTCTCTCATACCCCCTCATCGGCTGATACTATTCGCTCACCTTTCAAAATACATCCAGAATTCTCTCACTTCTCACCACCTCCATTGCTATCACCTGGCCCAAGACACCATCACATCTAAACTGGATTATTACAATAGCCTCTTAACTGGTCTCTTTGCTTCTTTGTTCTTAACACAACCATCAAAGTGATCCTATTAAATTGTAAGTCAGTTTATGTTACTTCTTTGTCAAAACTCTGAATGGTTTCCCTTCACTATCATAGTAAAGCCAAATCGTTATGAAAGATTTTATAGAAACCCTCTAGTATCAGGCTCCTTGTTACTCTTTGTGACCTCATCACCCTCCACTCTATCTTTACATTCTCTGCTCTCACCAAAGCAGCCTCGTCACTTTTCCTTGAATAAACCAGGCATAGCCCATTACACTTCCTTTTCCCTGTGTTTGAAATTTTCTTCCTTCAGATATCTAAATACCACACACATTACTTCCCTCAGTTCTCTGCTCAGATATCACCTTCTCAGTGAGGCCCTCCCTGACCACTTTGTCTAATATACCACACACATCCTTCCAGTTCCCTTCTCTGCTTAATTTTTCTCCAAGCACTCATCACCATCTAACACAGTATATTTTTCACTTGTTTATATTATTTACTTTCTAATCTTCCCCATTTGAATAAAAGCTCCACAAGAACAGGGATTTCTTTTTTCCTCTCTTCTGTATTCCCAGTGTCTAGAAGAGTACTGACAAATAGTAGGTTCAGAATTAGTATTTGTTGAATAATGAGTCAGATTCCAAAAAGTTGGTGGGAAAATACTGTGGGTGCAGACATGATGCCTAGAGGGCAGCAACCATCTTTTAAACAGGGGCATAAAGGCCACATACTAAGGACAGCATTGTGAAGAGTGTGAAGAAATCTGGGTTCCATGGGTCCACCAGCCATGAGCTGTCTACCTCTAGACTCCATGTTGGAAGACAAAAAAAAAAAAAAATCTTATTTGGTTAAACTATGTTTTTTTTGGTGCCTATTCTGTGCATCTGAATGCCATCCTAAGTGATACCGATCAATGGCCCAGAAAGGTTAAGAACTGTTCTGAGGATGAAAAGAGAAGACTTGGAACAACATCCCCAGCAACCCCGGTAATTCAAAGATGTAAAATTGAAGAGGATCCCTTTAAGAGGCTGAAAAGGAGTAAGAAATGGGAGAAATCCCAGAAGAAAGTGAAATCATGGAGCTAAAAAAGAATGCTTCAAGAAGGAGGATATGGTCAATAGACTCAAATGTCGATGAGAGGCCCCCAGGAGGGGGAATAGGGTGTTGAATAGGGTGTTGAACTGAGAACACAGTGGGTGGAAGTGAGAGAGCATCGCTTTAATGATTTCTGTCTTCTCTGTGAGGTAGCAGACGTGACCATCTGTGGTAGTTAATTTTATGTGTCAACTTGGCTAGGCTATGGTGCCCAGTGCTTGGTCAAACACGAGTGTAGATGTTGATATTAAAATATTTTGTAGATATCATTAACATTTATAATCAGTTGAGTTTAAGTAAAGCAGATTACCCTCCATAATGTATATGGACCTCATCCAGTCAACAGAAGGTCTTAAACAGCAAAAACTGAGTTATCTAGAAAAGAAAGAATTCACCTCAAGACTGTAACATTAGAAATCCTACCTGAATTGCCATAATGCTGGCCTGCCCTCTGAATTTTGAACTTAAGACTACAATGTATCAGGTCCAGCCCAGTGGCTCAGGCGGTTGGAGCTCGGTGCTCCTAATGCCGAAGGCTGCCGGTTCAATTCCCACATGGGCCAGCGAGCTCTCAACCGCAAGGTTGCCGGTGGGCTGCGCCCCCTGCAACTAACAACTGGACCTGGAGCTGAGCTGCACCCACCACAACTAAGATTGAAAGCACAACAACTTGACTTGGAAAAAGTCCTGGAAGTACACACTGTTCTCCAATGAAGTCCTGTTTCCCTCCCCCCCAAAAAAAGACTGCAGTATAAACTCTCACCTGAATTGTTATCCTGCTAGCATGCTCTGCAAATTTCGAACTTGCAAGCCACCCTCACCCCCATACGTATATGTGTGTGTATTGGTTTTGTTTCTCTGAAAACACTGATTGATATAACATCCACTGGGAATATGGAAGTTTCAGATATTTGTCCAATTATTTCCTTAAGCTAAATTCCTGTAAGTAGAATTGCTAGGACAAAGTTCATGAGATATTAAAAGAAATATGAAGCATATTGTCAGTTTGCTTTCTAGAAATGTTACATCAATACATATTTCTAGGAATAGGGTACTGATGTCCGGACCCAAATTAATATTGGGTAGGTATTTATGATCTTTTTCATTTTCACCAATTTGTTGGGAGGTACTACCTTTTCATTTCATAGTCACAGTATTTTGATGAATAGTCAGGTTGAACATCCTTTCATATTTTTTGACCATGTGCCTTCTTCTTTAAACTTTCACAGTTCATATCAAACTCTAAAGTAATTATTTGCTTTAGAAATTTGGGCCACTTAATATATGGCCACTTAATCCTTTAGAAATTTGGGCCACTTAATCCTTTCATTTGAAAGGATTGCAAATGGTCAGACTTTGTAACGTTCAATTCTTAACTGCTTTTGTTCTTTGTCCACTTTTCTATTGGATGTTTGTTGTTTTCTTATTGATTTGTAATCTTTATATAAAATACTTCCTCTTGTATCTGATATGCAAACTTTCCCCCAGATTTTTGATTACCCTTTAACATTGTTGAGGGTTTTCTTTCTTTGTTTTTTTTTTGGTAGCACAAAAAAGTTTATATTTTGTGTCGGCAGATCTATCAATCTTTTCCTCTGAGGCAGTTACAGTCATGCATTGCTCAACAATGGGGATACGTTTTGAGAAATGCATGGTTAGGCGATTTTTGTCATTGTGTGAACATCAGAGTGCATTTACACAAATCTAGATAGTGTAGGCTGCTATACACCTAGGCTTTATGGTGTAGCCTATTACTTCTAGGCTACAAGCCTATACAGCATGCTACTGTACAAAACAATACAAGATTAAATCAAGCACGAGAGAAAATAATGCACTTAAGAAATACAGTAAACATGAGATGTATGAGACTTCTGCCAGTGTAAAACAGCATACTGTTTTACAAGAAACTTTTTTATAAGTAGAAAGAGTACACTCTAATGATAAAAAGTCTAGTATAGTAAATACATAAACCAGTAACATAGACATTATGAGGTCAGACAGTTAAGTTTGCGAACTCATCCTAGAAATAGTGCTACATACCTCATTGCTGAATATCATCATTATGGTCACCTTCAAAGTACTCCCCTTGAGAAGCTATACACCTGACACCAGAACCTAGTCCACTCTTCAAAGCAATTTTGAAACTCTTTCTGGAATGGCCATCAGAGCTGTCGTCGTATTACCCTTGATGTCCTGAATGTCATCAAAATGTCTTCCTTTCAATATTTCCTTTATCTTTGGGTAAAGAAAGAAGTCACTGGGGGCCAGATCAGGTGAGTCGGGAGGGTGTTCCGATACAGTTATTTGTTTACTGCCTAAAAACTCCCTCACAGACAGTGCCGTGTGAGCTGGTGCATTGTCATGATGCAAGAGCCATGAATTGTTGGCAAGAAGTTCAGGTTGTCTAACTTTTTCACATACCTTTTCAGCAGTTCCAAATAATAAACTTGGTTAACTGTGTGTCCAGTTGGTACAAATTCATAATGAATAATCCCTCTGCTATCAAAAAAGGTTAGCAACATCATTGCAACAAGTTTGTGAACTTAATTGTCAGACCTCATATTATCATTATCAAGTATTGTGTATTGTACATAATTGTATATGCTATACTTTTATATGACTGCCAGGTTTGTTTATACCAGCATCACCATGCTGGGTAAAGTGTTATGCTATGACAATATGACAGCTATGATGTAACTAGACAATAGGAATTTTTCAGCTTCATTATAATCTTATGGGGCCACTTTGTATATACAGCCCATCATTGACTAAAACATTGTTATGTGGCCAATGACTGTATTTATTTTAGAAATGTTGACCACATGTATGGACTTTCTTCTTTTCACATGAAAAAGACACAAATGATAAGATTATGTAACAGATACATTTCTCATTTTAAGAATGGAGTTTATAGCTGTTCATTATCATTTAATATTTGAACCTTTGTCTGGGTGCATGGGAAAGTCTTAATACATTATTCTAAAAATGAGTGGTTTCAGTTTTACTGGGGAAGCCTGTTATTTCAGCTGCTAAAAGCTTGGTGATTTTGAGGGAAAAGAGGGATGCTTTCCTTTTTCATGAAGTCTTGGCTATTTTATAGCACAGTGAAAAACACTAGATATATCCCTCGCTTGAGGCAATGGATATTGAGGAAGAGGTAAGCAGCTCAAAGCAGAATTAGGGTTTTGATATCATGTATTATCCCCAATGCCGTGTTAATTTGATGGGCACTGATGTACACATTTTTTAAAGTTACATTATTTATTTCTTATCTTAGTACTTCCATTAAAACTAGCATACAATGAAAACAGTTTTTGTTTGTTTTGCTGCATTATTTTCACTAGAGGGTTGACCCATTGAAACAAATATATAGAGGAACTTCAGCTCATTTAATGATCTGAAAACGATGCAGGGTTCTGCAGCTGCTGCCAGCCCTCTCATATACCATCATCACTTATTTCTAATGCCTAAAGCTGCTTACTCTGAAATACGTGCTATTTTCTGTCCCATGTCCTAAAGTGTTAACACCCTGAGGAGCAGCCCTCAACCAAAGATGTGCAAAGAGTTGGTGGGTAAGCACCCAACTTCCTCACCATTGGGTGGGATATCTCTGTGCTGTGTCCTGCTCTGTCTCCTAGAATCCTCAAAGGCAGTGAGCTCCAGTCACCCACAGTGGTAATTGTGGTAATGCTCCAATGATTGGCTGCCTTTCCTTCCTGGCCTCACTTCCCCATTTGTCTACTGGTGTCCCAGGATCCTCTCCCAAATACACTACTTGTACTCAAATACTTTCCTCAGCATCTTCTTCTGGGGGACTCCAAATTAAGACAAATAAGTCAGGCTACATGCAAAAATAATGGCTAATATTTATTAAGCACTTACTATGTGCCAGACACCATTCTAAGCAGATAATTTAGCCCTCACAACAAGTCTTTTGAGCACAACTATCATCTCCAAATTTACCGATGTGGCATGTAAGGCTTAGAGAGATTAAGATCCCTTTCTGAGATCACACGGCTAATGGGTCATGAAGGATTTAAACCCAGGCTATTAAACTCAAGTGTCCATGTTTTTAATCATCGTATGTCCTATAGCACAGTATATCAGGTTATTTCAAATACCTTCACTCGTACACGTTTAATAGCCTTTGGGAGGGCATTTTGCTGATGGATAAGCTGATAAATTTTTTTACAGTCAGTATGAATAATGTTGCCTAACTTGGAGTATCTGCACTCATCCAACTGAAACCTGAGTCACAGCAAGATTTTCTTTTTTTCCAACCACATGAAGAAGTTTTCTCCTGGCTCTTCTAAAATGTAAGTCTGGTTTTGCAGCTAACTACTTCTCCTGTTGTTTTTTTCAAAACTAGCTGCCTAGCTTACAATTTGTTGTATGGGAAACGTCAACATTTATGCCCTAATAAGCAGCTGAATTGATCTAGAACTTTAGCTGGTTGTGATACTATGTGAAGCATGTTCATTGCTGGTTTGGAAGACAACATTTCATGTGCTCTGGATGACCCTTAATTGAACGGAGATATTCTAGTCACTAACCTTATCAAGCTTTTTTTTTTTTTTTTTTTTTTGGTACAAGGCAAAATATTATGCTCTCTTCCCCTGCTGATCTTCAGAAAGAGTAAAACAAATGTTTGGTGGTTCCTAGAAAATGTTGTAAAATTACTTCCCAAGTTAGATCATTGCTGTTGCAAAATTTTTGTTTTGGCAAAAGACTTGTCCAAAAACAACAGAGTAAATGGTCAGCCGTTATTTCAGGAAAAAAATGTTGAGATTAGCTAGGGATTGCTATCTCCTTTCCACTGAAATAGAGACCAATTACTCCAGCTGGGCCTAAACTATTTTTGAGATAAATCTCTTTCTTTATAGACATATACTTTAATTTACTGGCTGACTTCCCCAGTTTTGAAGTAGCTCCATAAAATTTTGAAAGGCATTTTAACTTTATAAGGCAATTTATCATAAATTAATTTTCAGAAACTTCTTGAGCTAACTTGAAATCAAAACAAACCATTTTCTCAGGCTGTATACTCTAATTTATTCATATTTTTAAAAATGAGCGTTTAAATTTAGGGAATTATTTTAAATAATACACTCGGGAAGACTGGTTCTCTTCTTTGAGCTTGCAGAGATTGGAAGGACATCAAAGGTATCTCTCTAGCAATTTCAGCCACAGGGGAGACGGGTCTATATTATCTCTTAGGTGATGCGATGCCCATAAATGTTGAACGACTGACTTGCAAAGGGGAGAAATGTCCTGATTTATAGTGTTTGTAATTCCTGTGGTGTAAGTATTCCCACCCCGATCTGCCAAGGAGGTATCAACCAGCTCTCTAAATTCCTGAAAATTTAACAATTGGCTCTTATGAGCTTCCAAGAGGCAGCTCTAGTACAACACTGCAGCTGACTCAGATAAATAGTGCCCCAAATGCAGGCTTGGTAACATGGGTTTGTTGGCTCTGTGATGCCCTGGAATTGATCTTCAAGGTCACTAGTACATCATGTGCACTAGTAAATCCTAGCAAATGGCACTTTTGGCTCCAATGTGTGTGTTACACAAATCCAGGTTACCTGGGAAGAAATCATGTACATTGGGAGAATTTGGTCCCAGATATCCTGTTTAATTATAGTCCTTGCAGATACTAAGTCATATAATTTAGGTCATTGAGGACAGTCCAAAGGCATTTTAGAGACAGGGGCCACTCACAGCTCTGTGGCTTGAGTTTAAACCGCTGGGTTCAGCAAAGGTTGACCACAGAACAAAATAAGCAGCCAGAATTGAA
The DNA here is from genome assembly GCF_004115265.2 of Rhinolophus ferrumequinum. Taxonomy (NCBI): domain Eukaryota; kingdom Metazoa; phylum Chordata; class Mammalia; order Chiroptera; family Rhinolophidae; genus Rhinolophus; species Rhinolophus ferrumequinum. The sequence goes on along the minus strand of NC_046306.1, from coordinate 37,916,307 downwards.
CTTGGATGACACTCTGTGATGGATTTTGTTTTAGGTTTACATCTGAAAAACCACAGGCTTTGAGGATGCCTGGGAAGTGTCTTCATTATCTATCACTTGAGGACATTTCTTTTTTTTTCATCTTCTGAAAATAAAAGGCTCTTTTCCAAGGAACTAATTTTTTCTTTTAGTGTGTCTTATAACTACAGTCTTTCTGCTGACTGGTGCATTGTTTTCTTTCTAAATGAATGTATTTTTGTTCTGTCCCTATACATTTCCTCTAATGATGAAAGACAACATAAACCTAGCCATCACAGGAGAGGGAAAAGTAAATTTCAATTTAGGTCTGCTACCAAATTTGACCCTGCCCTTTGAAACAGCCCAGTCAGCAAATATGGGGTGAGAGGGCCAGGCCTTCTGTGTATCTTCCAGTAAGACCTTCGTGGTTCATTTTTGGCCATGTAATATCCAGTTTCCCCATTTAAAAGTTTCAAGATGAACCTTCCAACGTTAAAAACTATATTTCAAGTTTCTATCTGAGATTCATTTGTTCTTTAAAACATTTTATTAGGCATCTACTTTGTGTCTGAAGCTTTACTAGCTGATAAATGAGATATTGTATCTGTCAGGATTCTTCTGTATTTAGCAGGAAATAAATGGCATAAAACAAAGGGTTTAACTGAGGAGAATTGAATGAAAGAACAATTTCCAGAGTTGTGAGCAGGGTTAAGGAAATCAACGAAGCATGGTTGAAGCACTAAGAAAGTAGCAATAGCAGGAAGCTGTTACTACCTCTATGCCAAAAGGAGCAAGAAGTGGGAGCCATGGAGGGGTGATTATGCCTGGGGGGAAAGGGGAGCAAGAAGGGAATCTCTCTGATCTCCTGCTAGTGACTGCTATTTGCCAAAACCTGCAGGAAGCCAGGAAGGCAGGTGATGCAGTCTGGGAGGGCCAGCCTTTAAGGTTTCAAGCAGTCTAGGGAAGGATGGAAGATGGATCTCTCGGGTAATCCTTGGGTGGACGATGACCATTGGGGAATGAACAGCTTTGATCTCAGCCCTGCCCTCAAAGATTTGCAATCTAGTTAGAACAATCGCACAGGCAGGTTTGCTAGGATAACGGAGAGATGAAACCTTTGCCAGAGTTTATCTTGGTTAAGCCAATGGGGGGTTTGTGTGTGTGGAACTGAAGCCCTCTCTAGACATCTATTTTGATACACTAGTATATATGAGTGGTTGGATGAGAGGTATAAAAGAGTATGGAAGATGTTGGTATCTAAACGGAGGGACATAGGCAAATGAAGAAAAGGATGGTGTCTATTGGGTGAGAAGAAAAGCCAGATGACAAAAATGTTAAGTAAATGAAGGAGTGGGAGTCAGTTGGCATTAACCATGAGTAGATGGTAGAAGGTGGAATAGCAGGATAATATTCATATCACTTACAGCTCTTTTCCAAATGAACTAACAAGTCAGGTGGTTGGAATAGGTAGTTCTGTGAATTTTGGCCAGACCCATGTTCTTCCAAATAATGGTAATCTGCAAACAGGCTCTTAGAAATTTTATTAGAAAACTTTACATGGAGTTTAGGTCTGAGAGTTGAAGGTTAGGGATTAAAGTGTACAGTCTTAGTATCCCTTACTGTACTTGTAAACTATGAAAAGAATCTGAAAATAGCTGATACAGTAGTTTAGGATATCATCCCTCCCAATTTCAGGTCAAAGCTGAGAAGTTGGTAATCTTTGAAAGACAGAACATCTTCTCTTGTGAAACAGTTTAATCAGTTCTTCTTTATATCAATAGGAAAGTAGATCTATATCCGTATAGATATTTCAGCTACATGTTTAAATCTAGAAATGTATATTTCTATTAGAAATGCCTTCATCGATGTGTGTGCTAAATTCCTTGGGGTCCATTCCTTCCCCCCCTTCCCTCCCCCTTCACCTTTCCCTTCCCTTTCCTCCCCTCCCCCAACTCCGAGTCAAGTTGTTGTTCTCAGTCTAGTTGTGGAGGACACAGCTCACTGGCCCATGTGGGAATCAAACCAGCGACCTCAGTGTTAGGAGCACAGCGCTCCAACTACCTGAGCCACCAGGCAGCCCTGTGGGATCCATTTCTTAAGTGGTACAAAGCAGGGTCTGGAACATCCAGTTTTTAGGGCAAAATAGGTATGCCAGTTGACCAACTGTGATTGGATGATACATCAAACCGCTTGACAATCTATATTGTACAGCATTTTCAGCTGCTCTGTAAGTGATGAGAAGAAAAGGGGCTGTGATTCAGATGTATGCTGACCCAACTTAAGAGTGGTGGTAGTTCTGTTTAATGATATCTTAAAGAGAAGTACAGAGCAGAAATATGAATAGCATGGCTAGATTTAAATCCACAAAAAATTATAACTATGAAAGAGATTTCTCCAAACTCAGTCCCGAGGATGGTGCCTGTTGGGATAGTGACTAATTTCTGCATCCCTGAGGTAATTGGTATGGCCACTTTTCATGCATAACCAGAGGGAGTGATGAATGAGTAGAGGTGTGATACTGTCTTCACAACATTCCAAGGCTGTGCCCCATTGTCTGGTGTTCTGGGAAGGCAAGTCCACGTTCTTCTCAAAATCCTTTCATCATTAGTGGTGTTAAACTTCTATCAACGTCATCAATGAAATCCTGGTTGCTGAGACCAAATAGCATCTGTTGAATCAATCTGTTGAGTATTTTTGCATTTTCTTGCTATCGTTAAGGGATATCTATTTTCAGCACAATTTTCCCAGAGGTGTTTGGGATTTGTGGGGTTAACTTTTCTTTTTTTACAATGTCAAACTTACAGAGTATTGCAGTAAGAGTACAGGAAACTCCTCTACACCCTTTACCCACCAACTATTCACATTTTGCTCCATTTGCTTTATTATTATATGTATTTATATAGGTATTTATTGTATATATGTATATATATTATTTATTTTCTGAATCACTGAGAGTAAGTTGGAAATTGTCCCTCATTATCTCTTAAACTAGTGTGTATTTCCCAAGAACAAGGTCATTTTCTTATATGACATAGTACAATTATCAAAATCAGGCATTTTAACATTTACAATATTGTTATCTAATCCACAGTCCATATTCAAATCTCATCCATCATCACAATAATGTTCCTTTGTAGCTTTTTTTTTTCTGTTCTAGAATCTTATCCAGGATCAAGCATTGCATTTATTTGTCTTGTGTTTTGTTGGTCTCATCAATCAAAGACGACCAGGAGCACATCTGTTGTAAAAAAAATTAGGGTTGTTGACACCTGCTTCCATTTCTGTATTAGACCCTGAGAAGCAGGTTGGGTGCTTAGTGCCCTCCTGCCTTAATAGTGTCTGAATCTATGGTCTTCACTTTCCAGAAAGTCTTTGGAGTCAACCATGTGTGTGAGAGCCTTGCTTCTGACTGTTTCTTCATCCGTTGTCATCCTTAGTACTGACTCATCACTTAGAGAGCAGCTGAACATACTGTACCATGTCTTTAAAGCTTGGAGACTGATGGAGAGGCCAGTCTAAGGGAGCAGGGGTCAGGGAGCCAGGCGTATGCCAGGACTGGTGGCCACCTTACTTGAAATGAGCCTTTCCAGGCTGACCTGCCTATCAGTGGATCCAATCTAGTGGAAAGTCTTCAGGCTGTGCATCTGTGCATCCATCTGTACTCTCTGCTGTTTGCAATCATCTTTGGGGGCCAGGAGCCAGGAGCCAGGGTGTTCACTCTTGGGGCAGCGTGGCCCTCTTGTGGCAGACATTTGTATGTCCTAGGAAAAGGATGGACTGTAACAGGAGATCTGCAGACTCAGAATGTTAGAGCAGTATACTAGCTTGCTAGGGCTGCCATACCAAGTACCACAGATTGGGTGGCTTACACAACAGTTTATTTTCTCACAGTTCTGGAGGCTAGAAGTCTGAGATCAAGGTGTCTGCAGGATTGTTGGTTTTTTTTTCTTCTTTTTTTGTTTTCTGAGGCCTCTCTCCCTGGCTTGTAGATGGCCATCTTTCCCCTGTGTCTTCACATGGTCTTCCCTCTGGACCTGCCTGTGTCCTAATCTCTTCTTCTTATAAGGACACCAGGCATACCATCCACCTCATTTTACTTTAATAACCTCTTTAAAGGCCCTATCTCCAAATACAGTCCCATTCTGAGGTATTGGGGGTAGGACTTCAATATACGCGTATGAATTTTGGAGGACAATTCAACCTGTAACAAGCAGGAAAGAGATGTTAGAGATTCTTTAGCTCAAATCCATAATTTTAGAAAACAGGTTAACTGAATTGTTCAAGGCTACCCAACTAGTAGACAGCAGAGACCCAACATTTATAGAATTCTCTCCACTATCCTTTGTGTCTGTAAAAAGTCCAAAGCAAACTCAGAATGTATTTTGACTGAAAGGGAAGGCTCAAAACTCTAGAGTATGAAATTGACTAAAAGGCAGACCATCTATGCCTATTTCACTCAAGCTTTTAAAATATTTGTTCAGTGAGTAAAAATGTTGATTCAAACATTAAAAAAGTGTCATATATTTAAACAACTTTAAATGGAAATAAAAAGATGTAATGAACATAAAACCTGATACGTTACACTAATTTTTGATTATATATATGTATTTTTTATATGGCTCTTATCACCATGCATCTGGTATTTTGTTTTTCTGCTCCCCTTTATGTTCGTTATAAACATTTTCATTTATATCATCACATATTCCACATTTAATAATGATTAAAATTATTCAATGGTCATAGACCATTTTCTCTTAACGTAACTTCATAGTTGGCTAAACCATTTTCCTTTCTACCCTTTCCCTCTTTTTGTCATTATACATATATATGGCTATAATGTAAAGCATGTAATATTTATTAAATGTCTACACTGTAAAGTCTATGAGTAAGAGTAAGGTGATCATACTTTTCACAAATGTTTTTGAAAATAATTTCAAACTCTCTAAGAAAAATTACAAGAGTACAAACAACACCCATATATTCTTTATCCAGATTTATCTATTGTTACTACTTTGCTCCGTTTCCTTTCTCTCCACACATTTTTATATTTATGTTTGTGTTGATACATGTCACGTTTTTTTCCAGAATCATTTGAGAATAAGTTGCGTACATCATGGGTTTTACCTCTAGGTAGTTCAGAGTATATTTTCTAAGAATAAAGATATTTTACTTGATTGTAGTATAGTTGTAAACTTCAGTAAATTTAACAGTGATACAATTCTTTTATCTAATCTACTGTACATTTTCCATTTTTGTCAATGGATCTAGTGATGACCTATATAGCATTATCTTCTCCTCCAGTACAGGATCCAGTCTAGGATCTGTGTTGCATTTAGATGTCATGTCTCTTTAGTCTCCTTTAATCTGGAACATTTTCATAGCATCTCTTTTTCTTTTATAATATTAACATTTTAAAGAATATCATCCCCTTCTGTTTTTATTAATAGAATGTTTCTTATTTTGGGTTTGTCTGGATGTTTCTTTATGATTAAATTCAGGCTATACATTCTACACAGGCAGAATAAGAAATGCTACATCCTTCTCAGACAAACCAAGAAACTCTTGAAAGTGAAAGAGGGTGCTATCCATGTTTATGCTATGATAAAGGTGTAAACGTAGATTGTCTCAGGTAACCCGCGATGTATGGTGGCCCTATCATGTAAGTGATTATTCCCATTTTACCAGTGCCCGTATTGGGAGCAGATTATTAAATCACTTACTAAAGTGATGGGGCCAGAATTTAATCTCAGGGCTTTCTGACTGTCACAACACCCATTTCCCAGCTCCACCCCCAAACTAGTGCCATTCAACTGTATCTAATGTAACTCTTCCATATCTGATTATTTATCAAGTCCTGTTGATTTTATCTCTGCATGTCTCTCGAGTTAATACTTTTGTTCAGTGGCAATTTCTTCCTCATATGTATGATCTCTATTCCTACTGAATAATCTCCCACCAGAGGTATAGTCATTAAGATTGTTGACAAATAAGGCCACTCTTGCAGCTTCCAGGCACCTGGCAGAATTGCATTTCCCAGTGTACTGGGAAGTTACATGGGACCGTGTGACTTGCTTTGGTCAATTGTATGTAATTGAGTGAAAACTCTATAAGCCAATGCATGCTCTAACTTTTTTCTATGATGACAAGCAATGTTTAAGATGGTGGCTACTCTAAGAGCCTGTATGCTGGAGTTAGGATGACATGGAGCAAAGACCCCAGAGAATTTTACATAGGTATGTACCATGAGTGACAAATCAAACTTTGTTGTTTTAAACCCATGATATTGGGGTATTGTTTGTTATTGCAGTATAAACTAGCCTGTATGGACTGATTCACCAGCCTGCTTTGTTTTTGTTTCTAATTTTAATTTTTTTATCAAGGTAATATATAAATAGTCAAATAATATTATAAAGTTTAATTTTATAATGGAAAAGCAGCTTTCTGTCCTGTTTCTCCCTTCTCTTCTCTATCCCTCTGCTCTGCCAAGAGCTAATCATTTTTAATCCTGGGAATTTGACTCTATATTAAATATTAAATACTCTATAACTCTATATTCTGCAATAAAATAATGTTCTTATTTTTTTGCTTTATTATAGACATTATTGTAGACATTATGTATTATCTTTCTACTATGAAAGATGAAGAATGAATTTTTTTTACATATATACCCTTCTCACTACCACCCCCATCCTCCTAATTATTTATCAGTTTTTTGATAAACCAATAATTAGTGTTTCCTCAACAGGGCCATTTTATGTATGGTGTTTCCACTGAGTCAAGTAGGGTACTTGTTATTGCATTTCCTCCTCAATTTTTTGTTTTTCCTGGAGTTACAAATTATCTTGCTTTTTGTTCGCTTATTTGTGTAGGCTCTTATCATTAATCTCCTCAAACTTTCTAAGAGAAATATATAACCTACCCTAATACTCATTTCTGCATGTTAAAATCCAGCACTTCATTTGTAATTTTCATTTTTTTTTCCTTTAGAGACTTAGATTAGTAGAAATTATTAATGCCCAATGGATCCACATACTATAAGAACAGTAGAGTAAATTAATACATTTCAGTAACTGGATAAATTCATATATATCCTAAATCAATCTCTTTTATTTTGCAATTTTATTGATATATAATTGGCACACAGCACTGTATAAGTAAGGTATACAGTATAATAATTTGACTTACATATATTGTGAAGTGATTACCACAATAAATTTAGTTAACATCCATCATCTCATATTGATATGAAAAAATTGCTTTTTACTTTGTGATAAAAAATCTTAGGATCTGCTCTCCATCCCTTTTAAAAGTAGCTAATGCCGCAGCAGGACTCATGTCTACCACTGACTTGTATATGCATCCAAAGTGCCCAGATATTGTCCTCAAAACAGTTCTTTACCTAAAGAAAGAAGACCTCTGATGGAAGTTGCTTCCATATGTTGGGGCATGAATAAAGCAGATGTGTCTAGAATGTCTTGTTTCTAGAAAGCAAGAATGCTTTTTAGAGCATTAGGGACATTGCTAGAACACAGGAGCCAGTCTGTGGAACTGACCACATTGGAATAACATGTTTTAATTTAAGCATTATCTTCATTCTAATTATTATAATATAATTTATTATAAAAACATATAAAAATATTACATATTTTTATAATTATCTAATTATAATTAGAATGAAGATAATGCTTAAATTAAAACAAGTGGAGCCTATAAAAACTATATCTATGAGTTTGATTAAAAGGCAAGTTACACAAAGTATTCTAAAATATTTGTAAAACAAAAGCAGAATGATTAGAGTAGATGATACTTAATTTTTATTGATCTTAACAAGAAGGAAAATACTGACATACAAAGAACTGACAATTAAGTTTGTGAACTTGTTGCAATGATGTTTTTTTGATATCAGAGGGATTATTCATTATGAATTTGTACCAGACTGGACAAACAGTTAACCGACTTTACTATTTGGAAGTGCTGAAAAGGCTACGTGAAAAAGACAATCTGAACTTTTCACCAACAACTCATGACTCTTGCATCACGACAAAGCACCAGCTCACATGGCACTGTCTGTCAGGGAGTTTTTAGCAAGTAAACAAATAACTGTATTGGAACACTCTCCCTACTCACCTGATCTGGCCCCCAGTGACTTCTTTCTTTACCCAAAGATAAAGGAAATGTTGAAAGGAAGACATTTTGATGACATTTAGGACATCAAGGGTAATGTGATGACAGCTCTGATGGCCATTCCAGATAGAGTTCCAAAATTGCTTTGAAGGGTGGGCTAGGTGCGGCATCAGCTGCACAGCTTCTCAACGGGAGTACTTTGAAGGTGACCATAATGATATTTAGCAATGAGGTATGTAACACTTTTTCTAGGGTGAGTTTGAGAACTGAATTGTCTTACCTTGTATATGGATATTTTGATTCTTCTGTGAAGTTTGTAGAAGTGTATAGTGCATACATGCATTCCTATTTCTATCTGTTTAACAGGAAAAAGTGAGTCCAGGAAACCTGGGAGCCATGTAGGGAGTGGGAGGAGCAATGAGCACTGCTGTTCCTTTAACTGATGTAGGAGCCACTGTGGACACTGACTATACCCTTGAGCACCAACCATTTCTATATTTTCTGGCCCCTCTTCCCACTGCCAGCAGCTGTATCTCTTTCCCACAGGGCTTCATCTGGCCATTCAGCATCCATGCAGAGCCTACTCTGCCCTCCAATGGCAGGTTGGATGTGCCCCTGAGATCAGCCCTCAACCAGTGGGAGTGGGAGTGAATCTCCAGGTCCCTCTCCCTTGGGTGGGATAGCCCTAAGGTGCCTGTTCTAAGCTGTCGCTCAGAATCTCCAGCAGGATTAAACTGCATTTCTCTACCATGGAAACTTGCATGTTATCACAAACCCTGCTTCGCCTTTCCTTTCTCCCTCCCATCTCCCTACAGAGGGGCTTCCTGGGATTACCTCCCAAATAAACTCTTTGCCTTTTAACTCTGTCTCAGGTCTGCTTTGGGGGAACCCACATTAAGATAACCAAGTTGCAAGGCTAGCTGTGGGTTAGCCCCGGTTTCAGGTTTCATAGCCTGTTAAAACACAGAATTTAATAGCAGTTTCCAAAGTCACAAACCACAGAGAAGAGCTAACTATACCAACTTAGTCACTTCTCATAGGTTATGAAAACCCTATAATTATAGTGAAATTCTAATAAGAAACATTTACACTTTTAATAGCATCAAAAGGTGGAACAGGATAGCATGATAGCACAATTGTCCTGGTATAGGACATGCAATTTATGCAAATCTTATAGAATTTGTACTTTTGGGGAAAAATGAAGTGTTTTATCATTTTTATTTCTTTAATTTTAAAAATTAAATTTATTGGGGTGACTGGTTAGTAAAATGGTATAGGTTTCAAGTGTAAAATTCTATAATACATCATCTATAAATTGCATTGTGAAAAAAACACTCAGTTTTCAAAGCAAAAATCTAACTGAAAAAGAGAGATTTAAAAATCCTATGCTGTAACAAATAAAACTTTATTATAAGATGGGTCTTAGTCTGATGATCAATGGCTTGGGTTTGAATTACCTTGGACCACACAATCATGTTCCATGTTTGAACCAAAAGCCAATCATTCAACATTCCAAATTCAGTGCTGTACTGGTGTAGAATTAACCCCTGGTCATTTGCAGAAAGTGAAAGAATTCACAAGACTCAGAAAAGTGGGACAACGAAGAAAGTTTTAGTGAAGTTTGGGCAGAGAGAGAATGCTGGTGGCAGTGTCTAGATAAGATGGCTGCCCCAGAGAGAAACACCCGGGGAGAGGGAGGTGGGGAGTATCAGGGGCAGAGTCTCAGAGCGGACAGAGGCACCTAACTTCAAGTTAGCTTTTTCTTACATAGGAAAGAGGGAGTCAGTCAGGTAGGTCTGAGGGCTGACATCGCTTCCTGGGGTCTGGTCTGTTTTATGATAATGTTATCTCTGGACTCCGGACTTGGCCACCGCTGCCTGGGACTTTATGCATCACCAGTAAAAACCGCAAGGGAGTTGCAAATTGGATTCCGGTGTCCGGGCACCTGAGGATTAAGAAATTGCCCTTTCCAGGTTAGGATTCTGTTAACTAAATAGATTAATGAGGTATGGGTAACCTTGAGAAAGGGAACAGAACAGAGTTCTTAAGTTAATCAGTGAGGGGAGAAGCAAAGAAAACTGCTGATTATCAGGATGCATCAAACTGCAAACTAAGTCTGATTACAGGTGGCTAGATAGAGAGCTATGTGGTGAGTTAAACTGCTAACAAGCTAAGTCTTACTGTGTTGATTCCCTGAATTTCACCCTTACAAGTACTGAATGGAGACATTTTTCTCTGAAGTCATTCAGTTTCTCTACAGACTCTCCTGCCTGGGGGAATCTATGCCAGGTGACCAGCATCCTGGAAATGAAATGGTGGATGGGAAATGCAGGAGCACACAGCCCAGCCTTTGCTCTTCATCGGCTCCCTTAAGCCCCATATTTCAGTGTGGCTGTATTCTGCACTTGGCTGTGCCTGATGACCTTGAACTCAGGACCTCTCCTGTTCAATTTGACCAGGGAATAACATCCAGGTCTCCTGTCATGATGGGAGTTGTGTTTAGTTGCCTGGTTATGAAAGAATGAGGTAGGAAATCTGAAATTCTAACTACTTCTTATGCAGACTCTCCACCAACCCTCTGATGTTTCAGCTCTACCCTCCACCCCACACATCTGGTACATCCAATTCCTAAGCTTTCCTGAGCTTCTCTTTTATGAACAAGCTTGTTTTTCTTTCCCATTTCTCTCTGCAGGCTCTTAAGGTTTCAGCTTTCTCCACTCTGCTAAGTCAGTAGCCACTAACCTATCCCTGCTCAGCCTTCTGAAAATTTGTTGACATATTTCGTTTACTGTGATCTTTTGTTGCGAAAATTTCCTGAGGTATACTGGAACCAACCTCCAAAGGAGGATGGGCAAAGAGACCAAAGAAGGAAGCTGACAACTCCAGAATTAGACTAAGAGTTTATTAAGAGAACTTATGGATAGAAACAGTCTTAGGCAGCAAGACCTGAATCTTTGCACTAGAAAGGGAATGGGACTTGATATATATATATATATATATATATATAGTTCCCGACGGAAGACGTTGGGGAGCCTGAAGACATCCCATACCCCTGTGTTTGGCCCATGTATATATATTACTAGCCTCCAGGAACACAGGCAGCTTGTAGCCAAGTGGCACAGCTTGTTAAGAGCTATGTATTCCAAAGCAGTGAACAACTTAATGGGCATGCTGCTCTATGTAAAGACATTCCTTTCAGGTGATATTGTCCCACCCTGCCTAGGGTGTCCCACCCTTCGCTCACTGAGAACAACTTGCTTCGTAAGATGGTGTTGGTCGTATCAAACACCAGAAACCATTTTGCCTAACATCTTTTCTTCCTGATTTTTGTGGAATTTAAATCTAGAAAAAAAAAAAAGAAAAAAATCTTTGCTGCCATTTTGGGTAGGGTTTGGGGGAAGGAGTACAGATAACACTCCTGTTCAATCACTACCGCTAAGGGAAGCCCCGCCCTCCCTTCAAGCTTTTCATAATGGGTCCCTTCTTGCCAGGTATGGGGAGAGAGTCCCAGAGAGCAGTTTCCAGGCTCTCGGCCTCACGTAGAAAGGTGCTGGCTCGGATAGTAGATGGCCGTCTGCTGTGGCTAATTGACCATCAGCTATAACCAGTTGGCCAATTAGCCTCTGATATAACTGCCACCACTGCATTGGTTGGTCTGTCAGTAGGTTGGCAGGCAGAGAAGTGGACAGCGTGTTGCAGGTCGTGTGACTCCAGCCTCCAGCGAGACTATAGTGCCACCAGTGAGACTATAGTGGTATGACTCCCCTACCTATGGCTCCGTGGGTGTTCCTTTTTGGCCTCACCATGTCCTGAGTTCTTATGTGGGGAGCTGGAGCTGAGACCCCGCAGGCCTCAAACGACAAATGGCGGAGTGAGCAGGGTCTTCCACATGACAAATGGTGCAGCGAGCAGGGTATGGTGCCGGCCGAAACTTACCGAAGCGTGGTGGAGCAGTTTGTGCGTGTGTTATGTAGGGCGGCCTGCGGGGTCTCTGCTCCCACTCCCCACACAAGAATGCAGGACATGGTGAGGCCAAAAGGGAACCCAGGGAACCATAGGTAGGGGAGTCACACCACTATACTCTCACTGGCAGCTGGGTTGGATACACAGGAACCAGGAGCCACACAATTCTCAGCCCTCACTGCGCCGCTTGCAGGCTCAGCCACCATCTTCTTGCTAGCCCCCATTCTCTGCTAGCGTAGTCAGAGCAGTTATATTAGTGGCCAACGGCTCACTGGTTACAGCTGACGGCCAACTAGCCACAGCTGATGGCCATCCAATCACGGTCGATGGCCATTTACTACCCGAGCCAGCACCTTTCTATGTGAGGCCGAGAGCCTGGAAACTGCTTTTTGGGGCTCTGTCCCCACAGCGTGTAAAAGTTCAGCTTCGGGAGGCCCGTGAAGAGTGGCACCAGGAGCGGGAGGCGCGGTTTGCCTGGGAGACTCAAGCCTCCAGATGGCACACCACCCTCTTGGCCATGGAAGGCATTGTCTTCCTTTTGTTGATCTGCTGCTGCTGTAGGCTCCGAGGATTAGGGACATTATACACTGAGGCCACCATCCACTCAGACACCTGGCACGGCGAGCAAGATTCCGACCAGGTAGGAATGGTGTCTGACTCTGGGCAGGAGGACAGGTGGCCCCCACACAGTGTCTGGTGCCCGGTGGCCACTGTTCTCAGGAGTTGGACCCCCAAGGAGGGGTGGGAGGACATGGATGGCTCTCCGGCCAGTGTGGAGAGGGCCCTGCAGGTTTTGTCTGAGTGGTTGTCGGAGGAGGCGAAGGCTACAGCTGGCCGTATGTGCTGGATGTTCCTCACCGCCTTGAGTCTCAACACGGAAAGTGCGCTTAAAAAAGAGCTCAGGTGCCGGACCAGATGTCCCGGTTGGAGGCGCTGGAAGCTCGGGTCCATCTGTTAGAAGAGGGGCCCCACAGTACAGACTCAGAGGCAGAGGCGGAGGAAGCGAGTGGAGACAATGTAGCTCCCAACCCCCAAGCCCGGCCAATCTTGAAGCAAAGGGTAAAACATGAGCAACCTTTGGGCCCCGGGGGCCTTGCTGCAGGCAACCCAGCTGTGACTGAGTTCACAACCTACACCCCTTACACTCCCACTGAGTTGCAGGAGCTGGGGAGGCGGTATAGACAGCGCCCTGGAGAGCCAGTCTCGGCTTGGCTATTACGTTTATGGGATGAGGGAGCAGACAACATTCACTGCTCCCCAGGCGAGATGCAAAAGCTAGGCTTCGTGACAGTGCATCTGTCCCTGTGACAAAGGTTATAGAACTGCCATAGATTGGCCCAAGTCCTGGGCAACTATACTCTAATGGAGTGGCTCACTGCTGCGGTACGCACAGTATGGGGACAGGCTGGCGAGCTGCCAGACACTGTGAGTCAATTGCAGTCATATACGGAACTTACTCAAATCATCCTTGAAGTGGGTATGAGACGTGCTATTTTCAACCCTAATATGCAGGGGACGGATGACGAGCTTTTTTTCAGCCAGCATGAGAGATCTGGTTTTGGATACTGCACCTGCGAGTGCTTTTGGATCGTTGGTTGCCATTCTTACGTCCTATGTGGGGCGGCGGATCCATGAAGTTACAACTGCCATGGCCACCCTAGGGGATGTTGAAAGCCGGAGGCAAAGAAAAGTAAGACAGGAGGTCCAAGCAGCTGAGACCTGGTTGCCCAAATCAAAAGTAAAGAGGCAAGGTTGCAGGCCTCAGAGAGTAACACGCACACAGATGTGGTGTGATCTCGTGGCAGCAGGGGTCGATCAGAAAAAAATAGACCGAAAACCCAATGCACTCTTGTTGGAACTTTGGAAACAGTTGCATCTGGAACAGCAATTCCGAAGAAGCCTAAAGGAGAAGTCTGGGAAAGTGCGACCTGTGTCCCTCCAGGACTTCATGCAGCCGCTTGAGGCCGACTACTTTCAGCTTGATTAGAGGTGGGGCCAAGGTACCCGATCAGAGGGGACGAGCAGGGACCGGAGGCCCCACGTGGAACTGTCCATACATTGGTCCCCTTCTAATGTGCAGGGGGTTTTGGCCCTAGTTGACACTGGTGCAGACTGCAGTCTCATTTACGGGAACCCAGAACTGTTCCCCGGACCAGCAATCTGCATTGATGGCTATGGGGGAAAGACTGTGACTATGAAAGCCGTTTCCTTACCACTGGGTATAGGAAGGCTTCCCCCTCGTACCTACAAGGTGTATGCCTCCCCCGTTCCGGAGTATATTCTAGGGGTGGACATGCTACATGGCCTCAGCTTACAGACATTGGCAGGAGAGTTCCGTCTCCAGATCCGGGTGGTGAAAGCGGTGACACGCGGGCATGCTCACCACCCTCCTCAAGTGTTGCCACAGCCCTGGCGCGTGGTTACAGTGCGACAGTACCGCCTGCCAGGAGGGCAGGAGGAGATTGGTCGTACAATATTGGAATTGGAGAAGGCACATATTGTGAGGCCAACGCACAGTTCCTTTAACTCCTCAGTGTGGCCTGTCAAGAAGCCAGATGGGACCTGGCGAATGACTGTGGACTACAGGGAGTTAAATAAGGTGACGCCACCTTTGCACGCTGCAGTGCCTTCAATTCACTATTTGATGGATCGTCTGACTGTCCGCCTGGGAACATATCACTATGTAGTGGACTTGGCCAATGCTTTTTTCTCCATTGACATTGCACCCGAGTGTCAAGAGCAGTTTGCTTTTACTTGGGACGGGCGGCAGTGGACTTTTCAAGGCCTTCCGCAAGGATACTTGCACAGCCCCACTATCTGCCACGGGCTCGTAGCCCAGGACTTGGCACAGTTGGGATCACCCGTCCTCTGTGACCTTGTTTCATTATGTCGATGATATTTTATTAACATCTGATTCTCTTTTAGATTTAGAGCAAGCAGCTCCCTCTCTTCCCCGCCATCTGAAGTCACGTAGCTGGGCGGTGAATGAGGAAAAAGTCCGAGGCCCTGGCTTATCTGTCAAGTTTTTGGGTGTTGTGTGGTCGGGTAAGACAAAGGTCATACCTGAGTTGTTTATTGACAAAATACAAGCCTTTCCCCGACCAACCAAGGTCTCCCAATTGCAGACATATTTGGGTCTGCTAGGATAGTGGTGGGCGTTTGTACCCCATTTAGCACAAATGACAAGGCCCTTGTACAATATGATAAAACGGGGCCTCATGGGATTGGACAGAGGCTATAGAGCAAGCCTTCGTTGCCACGAAACGGGCAGTCCAGCAGGCACAGGCTCTGCAAGTAGTGGACCCTGGCCGCCCATTTGAACTTCATGTTCACGTAACCCAAGAGAGGTACGGTTGGAGCCTCTGGCAACTGCAGGAGCGTCTCTGGTCGCCAGTGGGATTTTGGTCCCAACTGTGGAAAGAAGCGGAAGTCCGCTACTCTCTGATAGAGAAACAACTGGCTACTATGTAGCAGCCCTAGTGGCCACAGAAGCCATCACAGGAATGGCACGGGTGTTGGTTCGAGCAACATATCCCGTCCACGGGTAGGTCTGTACGTGAACCCAGGGACCCAAAATGGGGGTGGCACAGACTACCAACCTTGCCAAGTGGAGTGCCTACTTGGAGCAACGTAGCACCCTTAGTTCAAGCTCTTTGAGCACAGAGCTACAATAGGTCCTGGGGCCTGTGGAGCTTGTAGCCCAGGCTGAGCCAAGCGCTCTGCCTAGAGGAGAGGACTTGGAGCCCTCGCCCTATAAAGAAGGACAGCCCCCAGTATCTGAGGATGCCTGGTTTACGACAGTTCTAGCCGAGGGGCTGTAGCCGTTTGGACGGCTATTGGTGTGCAGCCCAGAACAGACACCATTTGGTTTGATACTGGGACGGGCCAAAGTAGCCAGTGGGCTGAGCTATAGGCTGTGTGGATGATAATCAGCCACGAGCCTGGGCCCCTAGTTATTTGTACTGACAGCTGGGCGGTGTTCCGGGGACTAACGTTGTGGCTCGCTATGTGGAAAAACCAAAACTGGTTGGTAGGACACCGTCCACTGTGGGGTCAAGCCATATGACAGGACCTCTGGGACCTAGGGCAAAGAAAGGAGGTGACCCTAATGCGTGTCACAGGTCACTCCCCCTTAGTGTCCCCAGGAAATGATGAAGCAGATGCCCTAGCACGGGTCCGATGTTTAGAACGGGCTCCTGACACTGATGTGGCCCATTGGCTGCGTAGGAAATTGCAGCACGCTGGAAGCCAAACCATGTGGCAGGTGAGCAGACACTGGGGTCTGCCTTTTAAATGGCAGGAGATAGCAGATGCCTGCTATGATTGTGCCATCTGTGCCCAGAACAGCCTCTCCCTGGGAGACACAGCAGATTACGCGAGGGAGGGCGCCCCTCACTCGCTGGCAAGTGGATTACATTGGACCTCTGCCTAAGGACCGCAATGCTATATATGCATTCACAGCAGTGGACACTGCTATGGGGTTGATGTTTGGTTGGCCGTGTCCAGCTGCGGATCAGCGGCATACAGTGGTCGCTCTTACACGGCTGTGTGCCCTCTATAGGTGACCCCAAGTCATTGAAAGTGACAGGGGTACCCATTTTACAGGGCAAGAAGTGCAGCGCTGGGCTGCCAGGATGGACGTACAATGGTTGTTTCATACCCCATATAAATCACAAGCAGCTGGCATGATTTAACGCTACAACGGCCTTTTGAAGCAAGGTCTCCGGGTATCAAAACACCCTCCCATGATGCGTGACTGGGCCTCGCGTCTGTGGGATGTCTTGAGAATCCTGAATGAGAGACCACGGAAGGGAGGGCCCGCACCAGTGGAAGCTCTGCTACATCGGATGGCCGCTCCCATTTAATTACAAGTTACCACAAGTGAGACTCTGTTAAAGCCAGGCTATGGCAGAAATGGAAACATTTTGCTGCCAGCACCCACATGCTTGAAAGCAGGGGAATAGCAGCAATGGACAGTGGGAGGTCAAAATCCCCCACTGTCGATAGTTGGGCCTGATAGCCCCATGGGGGTCTGGTTTGACTCATGATTTGCAAGTTACGCCAGGGTTAGTGGCTGAGTGGCCACCGCAAGTGACTGTAGTATATGGAGGTCCTGATACCGGGATGATTTTGCAGGGAATCTATGTACTCTCACTATGGCCTATTATGGGGTCCCCTGTTCTGTTACATGTTGAAACTACGCAAGGGACCCCAAGCAATGCCATAAGGGTCTGGTACCACAAACCAGGAAAATTGCCAGTGGCAGCAACCCTGCTTTCCCAGGACAAAAAGCTAGCATGTATCCTCCCAGATGGAAGGGATTTGCCATTGTTGGTTCCCAAGACTACTGTTTCTTTCTGTCCGTAGGTGCCTGTAGGCTAATATGACACAGGGACCTTCGCGGAAGATGCTTGTCATGTAAATTGTGAGGCGAGACCCTGTAGGGGTGGAGTGTGGGGATAGAGTCCCAGAGAGCAGTTTCCAGGCTCTCGGCCTCACGTTGAAAGGTGCTGGCTCAGGTAGTAGACGGCTGTCAGCTGTTACCAGTTAGCCAATTAGCCACTGATATAACTGCCACGGCTGCGCTGGAGAGTCTAGTCGAGAGTCGAGAGTGAGTTGGTCGGTTGGCAGGCAGAGAAGAGGACAGCAGATTGCAGGTCGTGTGACTCCAGCCTCCAGTGAAACTATAGTGGTATGACTCCCCTACCTACGGCTCCGTGGGTGTTCCTTTTTGGCCTAGCCATATCCTGAGTTCTTATGTGGGGAGTGGGACCAGAGACCCCGCAGGTCGCCCCGCACGACAAATGGCGGAACGAGCAGGGTCTCCCGCACGAAACCATGCCCTCCTCAGTTCAGCCTCCCCATGTTTTGGGAGCACATGGTTCATGATGCACCTTACACCAAGTGCTCTCTCACCTCATTTGTGCTGTTATGTCTGGAAGTCTAACTTCTCTACCAACCCACATACTATGGTTTCTTTGATACATAACAGCATTTGGTAAGATCTCTATTTTAGAACTTATCCCAGATGTCCTTGTGTTTTCATTAGTTGGGTAGGAATTTGTCTCTTGCACCTTGAGAGTTGGGACTTGACCTTGTTCAATATTTATCTCCCTGAGGCTATGCTTTAGGAGTGGATATTTTCTGTTTGTTCTTTTCTACTGGATTAAATTATCTTTTTTCCTTTGTTACGTTTCTGGGATATATTTTTCTCAGATGGAATTACTATGTGTGGTAGACTGACTTGTTGGTTCCCATTCTTCACTCCAGTGTGATAGAGTTGCATACCCACACCCTTGCCATGGCCTCGGGGTAGGCCATACCTGTTCCCTGACTTTGGCTGTGGCTGTGTGATTTGCTTTAACCAATGAGCCTTTAATGCAGACAAAGGCTTGGAAAGAGCTTGCGTGGCTGGACATGCTCTTGTCCTTCTGTCACTGGTAGTTCTAGGAGGATGAGAGATATTCGGAGCAGACCTGCTTCAGCTGAGCAGAAGTACTGCAGCTTGAAGGACAGCTATCCAGCTGATCTGCAGACCTGGGAGTGTAGAGATAACTATTTCTTATATGCCACTTAGTTTTGGGGTCAGTTTGTTCTGTAGTGATACCTGATACATGATGTCATAGCGAATGAATGACTTTATAACCCTTGTTCTACATTGGTTTGCTTTCTAGAAAACCTGAAACCAATTTACCATGCTATCAGCACGTCATATGTGTACCTGCACATATACTCGTGTGGCTCTCCTTGACTTGGTCATAAAGTCTACTTTCAAATGGCCTAAGAAAAGAAAGTAGAATAATAACCACACCACCAGCACAATTTAGGACCTTACATAGCTTCATTCCAGGCTGAATCAATTATCATACGGTCTTTTTATAGTAAGAGTAAACCCTAATAAACCCAGCAAAAATCTGTGTAATATTCTTGATCTTTGGTAACCATGACTTTACTATATAGTATAATTATATACAATCCATATACTTGTTAATTACATGGTACTACTTATCCTTATTTTTATGAAAATGATTTTTAAAATTGGAAATATGACAAAATATATTTAGGAACATTCTTATCAAATGATATTAATTTCTTTCAACATCCACAATTTACGTTTAAATTTGTCAAAGCCTAGGTTTATTATTTCCATAATACACATTAAAATGAAACATGGTGGCCAACAACTTCTTTTATATTCTCTGAGAGTTGGCCAATTTATTACATCTTAGGCTGTAAATATTTTTTTCTTTAGTGCAAAGAATCTATTATGCCAATGTGCTGACGGAGCTCTACTTGTTTCTACCAGTCCAGAAAGCATGCCAGAATCCAGGGAAGCAAGGGTGACGTTATAATGATAACAGCTCATCGGTTTCCTAAGTTTTGTACAAAGAGTAGATTCTTCACAATTATGCAGTAGTGCTAGTAAGAGCTTACTACTTGTAACACACCTCACAATTTACTGAGACGTGGCATGTTGTTTTGCATCCATGCTTAAGAAGCCCTATGTGGGGACAGAGCCCCAAAAAGCAGTTTCCAGGCTCTCGGCCTCACATAGAAAGGTGCTGGCTCAGGTAGTAAATGGCCATCGACTGATCAAATGGCCATCAGCTGTGCCTAGTTGGCCGTCAGCTGTAACCAGTGAGCCATTAGCCATGAATATAACTGCCGTGGCTAGGCTAGTAGCAAGAAGAAGAAAAAAGAAGAAAGGGGGAGCTAGCAAGAAGATGGTGGCTGAGCCTGCAAGCGGCGCAGTGAGGGTTGGGAATTGTGTTGCTCCTGTTTCCTGTTTCTCCAAACCAGCCGCCAGCGAGAGTATAGAGATATGACTCTCCTACTTATGGCTCCGTGGGTGTTCCTTTTTGGCCTCACCATGTCCTGCGTTCTTATGTGGGGAGCGGGACCAGAGACCCCGCCTGACACCCCGCACGACACTTGGCGAAGTCGGCAGGATCCCCTGCACTACACCCTACCAGGAGGAGGGTTCCTAAACGCTGTTACACTGTATTTATGAAAAAGAACTGCATAAGTAATCAGAAAAAAAAATTGCATTGTTAAAAAGTTCTGCAATTGACAGCTTGACTGAAAAGGAAAGAGACAAAGCGAGGGGTCTTTGGGCGCTTTAGCTAGTTCAAGTTGAACAAACTCCCTTGGGCTTCCTTCACAATTCCAGTGGAACCAGTCAAAACAAAGTCATGCCTCTCTTGTCCTCCTGACCCTCCATTCAATCACACAGCAACAGCTTTTAACAATCACAGAACAAAAACCTCATTGCCCAGTTTAACCTTCCAACCTCCAGAGCTGCATGGACCGCTAATCTAGCTCACAAAAGCAGGCCTGCTGCTCTTTTATTCTCCCCGCGCATGGGCACCGTGTTGAGCCCAATAGCTGATCAGTTCTGGAACGTCCCAGCAGCTAGCGTGCCAGGGCCTCGGATGTTCATTTAGCGGGCTGCTGCCTCCGCGAGGGGCCCCTTTGGAGCTGGCTTTGGGCGCACCTGCCCGCAGAGGAGCCATGTACCGGCACAGCTACGTCTTCCAGACCCACAAAGAGCAGTACGAGCGAGCAGAGGAGGTGCCCAACTGCTTGGCCAAAGGCCAGGCCGCGGCGTCCAGCCTCGCGGCGCTGCAGGGGCTCGGCGAGCGCTTGGCCGCCCACGTCCAGCGGGCCCGCGCGCTCCAGCAGCGCCACGCTGTCCTTCGGCTACAGCTGGACGCCTTCCAGCGCCTGGGCGAGCTGGCGGGCCGGGAGGATGCCTTGGCCCGCCACGTTGAGGGTAACCGCCTGCACACCAGGGATCTGGCGGCGGAGCACGCTCGGCTGGAGCGCCAGTGCGCAGAGGCGCAGTGCTCGCTGCACGAGTTCAGGAGCAAGTAAGCGTGGGCTGTGGGGGGAAACTGAGCTGGGAGCGGGAGGCCTCCGCGGCCTGACTCCGAGAGCAGGCTGCCACCCAATGTCGAAGGGCCATTTGTGGTCCCCCAGCGACCGATGACTTCATCTTTGCAGAAGGCACACATGTGGTACATTTACCTAAGATAAGAGTAGCTTCCATTCTGATGGCAATTCACAGTTTACATGAAATGGTATCATTTACTTTTAATGTATTTTAAAATTTGGGTATAGTTAACATACAATAATATGCACAGATGTTAAGTACACAGTTCAATGAGTTTTGACAAATGTATATACTCACGTAACTACCAAAACAAGCAAGATATTTCCCCTATCCTAGAAAGTTCCTTCCAGCCCTTTCCCTCTCAATCTTTGGTTACCAGTCCCAACAAGCAAGCAAACAAACAAACAAACAAAACCCAGTAGCACCCAGTGTTCTTATTTCTATCATCATGGATTAATTTTGCTTGTTCTAGAATTTAACAGAAATGGAATATTACTCTTAGGTGTCTTATGTGTCTGGCTTCTTTTGCTCAGCACAACATTTTTGAGATATATTAATGTGATTTAATCCTAGAGCCTCATCCTGTTATAGATGGTACTGTTTGCACCTATTTAACAGATGAGGAAACTGAGCCTCTGAATATGTAGGGGTTTGGGGCAGGGTCATTCAGCTGGTGAAGTGCTATCCTGGGACTGGATTGAAGTGCTGGGCACGCTAAGTTTAATCGTCTTCACTGCATCGCAGCAAAACGTGGAAATTGTTTCAATGTATGTCTTCTAGGGTTTTGCTACTCACACTGCAGTCCATCTGCTGGCAGCGTTGGCATCACCCCGGAGCTTGTTAGAAATGGAGACTCTTGGGCTCACCCCAGAGCTCCTGAATCAGAAGCTGCATTTTAACAAGACCCCTACAGTGATTTGTGGTTTAAGAAGTTAAACACTGACGTTTCGAAGCCCTGGTCCAGGTCATGGTCCCCCCTTTCGACAGATTGAATAATGTGTTAAAATCAGCTGTTGAAAAGAAAAGGATGCTTCGTAATTTGTCAGCATCTTTCCAAGTTATAAATGTGTGTGCTCTTTGACTCAGCAGGGCCATTTCAAGGAATTGACTCTGTGATATTCCAGCAGGGGTCAAGTGGCATGCCTGCAAGGACATGCACTGCCGTGTGATCTGCAATAGCAAAATCCTGGAACCCACCTAAATGTCACTGATAGAAGACAGGTTATAAGACTGTGCTTCATTCATACCGTGGGGTACTATGCAATTGTGAAAAAACAAGAATAGTGTTTTATTATCATTTATTTTAAAAAGAAAGGGGGAAGAGTAGAAATTTTTTGCTTGCATGAGGAAAAAGAGGACATAGCGCACACACACAAAACTAACGCACACATATAGGGGATAAAGGAGTAGGGACTGGACAATGGAAGACAGAGGTGGGAGGCAGACTTTTAACTGAACATCTTTATGTAATTAAAAATAATTGTCTAACTGTGTAAGACAGGGGTGTCCAAACTGCGGCCCGCGGGCCAACTGTGGCCCGCAATCCATTGTTAATTGGCCCGCAGCAAATTCCAAAAATATATTTAGTTTATTTAAATAAACCAGGTGAGGCAATACGTACTTCACCTCGAGTGAGTGGCCCGGCTGTGTGTGTATTTTACTGCATATGGCCCTTGGTAAAAAACGTTGAAAAAAGTTTGGACAGCCCTGATGTAAGAGATTCATTCCTTTAAAAATTATATAAATCAATTTAAAAATACAGATGTCCAGGCCCCACTCTGGACCTCAACCAAGAATTTCAGTTTTTATGAGCCCCTCTGTTAAGTCCAGTGAACAGCCTGGTCTAGGGTTTGGGAGTCCCTGGTCTAGGGTAGCCAGAGGTTTTCTTCAAATGTGTTCTCTGACTTCCACATTCTCAGTCTGAATCTTGGGCTGGTTATTTAATGTTGTGTACTGAGCATACTTGTATTTATCAGATCAAAATCATTGATTCCATTCCTATCAGCCCTTTGGTTTCTGATTTTGACCCATAGGAACAGATTTGGAGCTGGAAGAAGGGACCTGAAGATCCACCTGTTACAGCCCTTCATGGGAAAACTGAGGCTTGGAAAGGGTATTTGGCAGGATTTCATCTCGGGTTTTCTTGCATTGGGCCCATACTCTTTCTAGGATACTATGTGTTGGAGAGAAGCCATTCTTGGACTCTTGCAGAGTAAGGCCCAGTGACAGGACCTAGGACCTCATTCAAATGCAGTAATGTTCTCTAAAGCAAAGGGAAGTGTACGCTGGCTCAGATACCCAGCTCCATGGGCCCGCAGGATTCCCTAGATCTCCAAATGCCTTCATATGGTCATTAGGCCACAATCTACTGTGATTTTGCTGGGCAAGCATGACTCCCTTGAGCCCTCAATGAAGGAATGGCTATAGTGAGTTTTCTTCACTTCATTTCCTGATTTCACTTGCTTCTGAGTTATATGTCCACCATGGAGCAGTCCCTTCAGTCTCCGTGATTTATTTAATAATTCCCATTCATTTATTCTCTCCCATTACCCCCTTGAAGAAATTTGATATTCTGACTGGGGTAGTGGGATTTGAAAAATTATAAAAACCATACCCATCCACATGCATGGGTATACACACACAAGTTTGGTTTCACATTCCAAAGGGAAGTTAAAGGCTAGCCAAAGCAGGTGAAGATTATACAGATATGGGAAAGTATATGCAGCCCTGTTAGGCATATTCTCTACTTGGATAGTTGAATAATTTCAAAATCAGGTCTGCAGAATGTCAAACAAAGACAATAAAACTAAATAAAAATAAACAAAAAAACCCCATCAAAATACAATGGTGAATATAGTCAATTATCCAAATTGCTAAAAACCAAAATAATGTGGAAAAATCAGATAATTGAAGCCAAAGTTTTTTTTCACTTTATGAATTCACTTACATATTCACTTATATGAATATATATGAATGTTTTGTCATGAATATTTGATAATGAAGGTGTTTGTCTTTAACATCTAGATTTTACTATAGCATTAAAATCACATTAATATGTTTATCAAACTTGTTTATCAAACTTGTTTTTTTTAATTTAAATTTATTGGGGTGACAATTGTTAGTAAAGTTATATAGATTTCAGTTGTACAATTCTATATTACATCATCAATAAATCACATTGTGTGTTCACCACCCAGAGTCAGTTCTTCCATCACCATATATTTGATCCCCTTTAACTTCATCTACCACCCCCTCCCCCCTTACCCTCTGGTAACCACCAAACTATTGTTTGTGTCTATGAGTTTTTGTTTTTCATTTATTTGTCTTGTTCTTTTGTTGTTTTTGGTTCATATACCACATATCAGTGGCTTGTTTTTAAGCTACAGAAATTCTTAGATGTTTCTAGCAGGAAAAAGCAGTGAGATAATTAGATTTTGTTAATAGTTTTAATCTCAAAGCTAATTAACCATTAAAAAATTTCTAGCTCCATTAGAGCTACATGCAAAAGAGACTTCTAAATGTGACATCCTGGTGTTAAATATAAAACTAATGCGACTATGTTTTTATCTGACTTCGCACCTCTCTTAGTTTGGAGTTCTCCTGAAGTGGAGCCTGAGAGATTTGAGGGCAGGTAGCCTATTTGGGAGGTGACCTCAGGGAGCACGGACTGGGGAGTGAGGAAGTGAGGCTGGAAGGAAAGGTAGCTAACGATGCATTATCCAGAAGGTTACCACTATGACAACTGGGACTGACCTGTGGAGTGCAGGACACACCTTAACTGTCCCAGCTGAGGGCAAGAAAGCTGGGGTATTTATGCACCCATTCACCTTCCTGCCAGGGGCACTGACTCTCTGGCCCATCCACCCTGCCCTGCCCACCATCCCAGAGCAGGCCTATTGGTGTGCAGGGGTGATACTGCAAGGATGAGGGTGATGTGCTGGGAGCATCTGCGTGAGGCTTTGGGCCAGTTTCTCAACCACATGTCGGGGTAAGGGGGAGGAAGAAATTTTCCTCTAACCTACTAGGTTCATTTGGATGGTCTAATAATGAAATCTACACGAAACAGATTAACAAGAGACAATAACCAAATTTAATTACATATGTACAGATGGGAACCTCACATACCTGAGAGGATCAAAGACTGGGAAAATAATGTATATATGACATTCAGATGCACCTTGGGGCTTTAGCGGGTCATTGCAGAATGATAAGAAGAGCACATGCTCAGTAATTAGAAGTTTGCCTTGCCTTATAGATAGGTAATGAAAAGTTATTTCTGGTGATAGCTCTTATTATGGGCAAGGCCCCTAATTTGAATTCTTTCAGGAGAGGTAAAAGTGTCTCATGAGCTCTCATGGTCTTGCTTGCCTTTAACTGAGGACAACTCACATGCCAGAGTGGCACATTTTGGGGAAGCCTGTTCTGAAACCCTTCCATGGCAATAATAGCTGCTTTTGTGAGGATTAAATGGCATAATCCAGAAACATGGCCACATGTCAATAAATACAATCGTATAGGAAGTCCAAAGAAAGTCGGGTTAGTGGTGTTTGTCATGGATCGTGCAGAGGGCAGCTTCCCAGTGTCTGTGCTACTGCTGTACTTGAGTTATAGGTGTGCCAAGATGTGATTCCCTCACCCTTGGGTGGCTGGGAGGGCGGTGTTGGGGCTGGGCCTCCAGGCTGGGAGACTCCTGTTCCATTTACTGCTCCCAAGTACCCCATGTATGGTGCCCATGTCAGCACTTTCTGCGTGTGCCATGATGGAAAAGAGGTTGGGAGGCAATGGACTTGGGAATGCAGCATTAGCACCTGCTTTCAAATTAGGAACCGCGCCTTGAAGAGAGTGCATAGAACTCATCTCAGATTAAATTGAATGCAGATTGTGTGATCAACACGTGTGGAATCATGGAAGCCGCTCAACTCTGGCTTATGTCCAATTTGCAGGTATGAAAATGAATGTGAATGTCGACTGCTGCTAAAAGAAATGCTTGAGCGGCTTCATAAGGTGAGCTGAGCAAGTCTTTGAGTTTGAGTAGATTAATGACAGGATTGAACCAGATGGCTGTGATGAGTGTTTCCCACACCCCTTCTTTGTGTTATTTTCAGGATTCACCTATTTCTTTTATGGTCACTGTCTTTCTTGACCTTGTGATTTCAACTAAATCTTTGTGTGAATCCACACAGCCAGACACATACGCCTCACCACAAGATACAGGGTGTTGGGAGAGAACCTAGATTATTGAGTTTATTGCTTGTGCTGGGCTATCAAAACATGCCAGCATTACTGTGACTGGAGTTGTTTTGCCATTCAGACATCCTGGTCCCTGACACCAAACTTAGGAGGGCACTTGCTTTGGGCAGTGCGTATTTGGATGCAATGATACCTCTATCCTGTTGCCTAAAAGTCTTAAGATTATTCTACCCAGAGAAATTCAAGAGAGCAAAGGAAGAAACTTCCATTTCCCCTCAAGCTCCTCATTCTCAAAATAGCCACATAGGGGCACCAGGGATTCTTAGCATCTTGCTGGAGACCCTCCTGCAGAGTCTGTGTGGAGTTGTTCTTTGCAGGGGCACCTTCCTTCTTCTGGTCCTCTATCACCATCCTGACAGATTGGATTTTCTGCTATAGACAGAAGAACCTGACAACCAATTAACAGAATAATCCTGGACCACAGAGGTAGT
Organism: Rhinolophus ferrumequinum; assembly: GCF_004115265.2. Lineage (NCBI taxonomy): Eukaryota > Metazoa > Chordata > Mammalia > Chiroptera > Rhinolophidae > Rhinolophus > Rhinolophus ferrumequinum. Next base: position 37,889,649 of record NC_046306.1, on the reverse strand, counting down.
TGGACAAACCAGGGATGGCAAATAACTGTAAACATTGTCCTTTCCTGATCATTTCAGAGCTCAGGGACCCATGGAGACTGTTTAGTTGAAGTTTAGTTGAAGGGTTGCTTATTCAGGGCACATGGCTGCCTTCTTCCTCTCCCCTCCTGCCCTGCCCATAACCTCATCAGAATTGCTGATAAAGCACAACACCCTTCCCTGCCGTGCCCAGATGTGTTCCTTCTCCACATGGAACTCCAGTCAACTACTTCAGACAGTCAGGGTTAGCTCAGGATACTTGCTTTCTGTGGCTTTGTCCAACCTCAATTGTCTGCGATGATTCTGGTAGTTGGTGGGAAAGTCAGAACTACTGAATCTGGGGAAACTGAATTTTGCTTTGTCTGTGTTACCTACTGCCTGATACTTCGGAGTCCTTCTCTGTGTGAGCAGAAAATGAATTGTGCAAATCACACTGTGTGAAAAAAGGTGCTGTGAATAATTACACAGGTTGTTTGATAGATACTGGGATTGTCTCAGGCCAACTGGAACATATTAGCACCCCAGATACAAACACAAAGATGGTGATGAGAGTGTGCTTCAGGAGCCCTAAGCTCACAGGTTCAATAATTGATCTTGTATTGATGGTTGCTATGGCCCAAGCCTCCTGGAAGTCTGAGCTTGGAATCGGGGCTTATTAGCATCTGACATCACCCAGCTGTTCTGCTGACACTTGTAGTTCATCCCATTCTTCTTTTTGATGGCGATCCCAGGCTGCCAGATGGGGCAACCATCTTGCCCACAGAACACTACCTTCGGGGATATACGTACCTGACACCCTTCACTTAGTTGCCAGTCTAGCCTCTCCTAACATCACCATGTTTTGGTTTGTGAGTATTTGTCCTCCCTGCAAGCAGAGCTCTCTCTGGACTAACATGTAAGGCTGTCACTCACCCAGTGCCATTGTGTGTCCTCCTCGAAGAAGAGGGAGAAAAAATGTAGTCCCTCTTTTTACCTTTGGTAGAAAGTGACACTGAATTTAAAAACAAGCTCAAAACTTCTGTTTGTTTTCTCTTATTCCTAGACAACACATATTCTCAGTAGAAAAGCAGCACATATTCTCAGTAGAAAAATAAGAGGTTATGAAAAATAAAGGAGAGGCATTCGATCATTTCACCCTCCTGAGAACATGAGTGTAATACCTTAATGTGACAGTGTGTGGACAATTGAAGTATCAGTCCTATGAGAATGTTACGACGGTTCTAGGGAAAGACGCTACCAAGAACATGGGCGAGGGCCAGCACAGGGCATCAGTGTTCCCTACCTAGTCCAGGGAAAGACACTTTTCCCCCAGTGAGATGTGCTATCCCTAACGGTGTGTAACTTATTAATAGAACCCTTCACACTACTGCTGAGTATCTATGAGACTTTGGGTGAATTGCCTCACCTCTCTGACCCTCAGCTTCTTAATCTGTGAAATGGGAATAATAATTGTTCCCACCACCATAGCCGGGGATATCTGTCTGTGTGCCTAGTGAGAATTAAATGACATAATAATGTTTGTGACTTGCCTGTCACAGTTATTATTAAGCACTTCATGCGACGGATGGCGGCTTAGTTTTTTCCATAGTGTAGGGTGCCTAACCCTGGTGGAAAGGAAGATAGTCTTCGATGGTACATGGAAGAACAACTTTTTAATATTAATAGTTGTAAATTTATTTTTATGATTACCTTTTTCCTATAGCAGGTGACATTTAAAAGTTACTTTTTAAATACATGCGAATAAAAATGAATCAATTTGAAGAAAAATATGGGTGAAGAACAGTTCAAGCAGTACTCGGACGTAGCAGAAATAACCAACACACCATGTAAATGCAGTGACATGGAGAGGTCCTTGCACTATCTTGCGGGAACCTCAGAACCTGTGGTTATTGGTTTTCCCCCCAGAAATGACCCAGTCCAACCCCCTCTCTTTGCCAGTGAGGAAACTCACTCTTGGTGAGGTTAAATAACTTCAGAGCCCTACTATCTATCTGTGTGGCAGATATAGGCGGAGTAGTGTCTTTTATGTCCATGGCTCGCTCTTCACCTCCTAAGGATAGTCGAGAATCTCTGTCTCCCAGGAGACAAACACAAAACCAGTGTCTCTGGGTAAAGATGGCCACTTCACACTTGATGTTGGTGCTGCGTCCATTTTCTCTGGGCAGCGCCCAAGGTCATGTAGACATACTGAGCACACTGGCAGCTTCCTGTATCTCTCTGGCTGTGGAAACATGTATGATCCGCGGGAGGCATGGTCCAGAAGTGCAGGCTTTAGTACCCTAGGAGTGACCCTCAGCCACTGAGGGACAGGAGAAGGTGGATGAGTCCCTCAGTTGGCCCATCCTTTGTACCAACAGTTCAGAGGTTAGTTCCTCAGTCTCTCAGAGGACCTTTAGCAGGACTGAGCCCAGTTTGTGCAGAGTCATAACTTGCTCATTCCACACCTTTATTGGCTCTGTTTCTTTCCCTGTATCACCACCTTCCCTACCAGTGCTCCTGGAATTACCTCTCAGATAAATGATGGGTACCCAATCCTTCCCTCAGGGTCTGCTTCTGAGGAACCCAAATTAAGACAGTCTCTCAAAGGGTAGGCCACGTGAAGCCTGGCCTTTCAGATTCTCTGTCCATTGAGATAGATGAGAAGAAGGGGGTGAAAATGAAAGAGTAAATGTTGGCTTATGATATCAATGATTTTTGTCAATAAATCTTTGAATGTTTCCACATATCAATGAGGTTTTGATGGTCAACTCAGTCTCAGTGTCCATTTCCTTTGGTCTCAGTGTGCATTTCCTCTGGTCTCACATCCCTGGGTGTGGCCACAGGAAATGGGGGACAGCAGGAATCATTAACAGAGTCTTTGAATCTTGCTTGGAAAATATCACAATGTATGTGACAGGACTGATTATTGCTGCTTTCACAAAACATCTATTAATACTTCCCATGTAACTAAACCTCCATTTAAATAAAAAGCTCCTGTATTTTTAACCACCAACTAAAGCAAGCCATTCTTTGCTATGCACTTTGAAATGAAATAAATTCCTCAACATACTACTTACATACTACGGTCAAAGTGACTCAGATTTTTTAAGACTTTTGATGTAGTAAGAATTCCTAATGACTTTTAAGTATTTGGGTTTGGCTAACCTCTTGGATATATACAAGGTGTGATCAAACAATACAGTGAATGTTTAAATAAAAAAAAATTATTACAGTAAAAGACACATTGTCATTAATCCCCTTCAAAATACTCCCCCTCACTTTGAACACACTTATCCCATCGTTCTTGCCACTTTCTGGAGCCGTTCTGGAAGTCCTCTTTCATGAGTGTCTTTAGTTGCCCTGTCATGGCTGTCTGAATGTCTTGAATAGATTCAAAATGTTTATCTGTCATTGTCATTTTGATGTTGGGGAAGAGCCAGAAGTCACACGGCGCCAGATCTGGTGAATAAGGTAGATGAGGACACGCTGTAATGTTTTTATTTGACAGAAATTGCCATATACCAGAAGTGATGTGTGACATGGAGTATTGTCATGGTGGATGATTTATGGCACACTTTAAAACCCACTTTCTCTCAACCATAGCTCACACTGGACTGACTGCACTGAAAAGGCTGAAACTTGTCACACACTGTTACTAAGTTTCAACATGCTGCTTCCTGTATTGAAGATCCCTGCCTTTCCATTGGATGGCACTCGGCAGCTGCATTGACCATATTTTGTGATCAAAGTGGAAAGGCTCCATGTCACACATGGCTTCTGGTATGGCAATTTCTGTCAAATAAATTTCTGTCAATTTCTGTCAAATAATTCATGGCTCTTGCATCACGACAATGCACCAGCTCACACAGCACTGTCTGTGAGGGAGTTTTTAGCCAGTAAACAAATCACTGTATTGAAACACCCTCCCTACTCAACTGATCTGGCTCCCAATGACTTATTTCTTTATGTGAAGATAAAGGAAATATTGAAAGGAAGACATTTTGATGACATTCAGGACATCAAGGGTAATATGATGACAGCTCTGATGGCCATTCCAGAAAAAGAGTTCCAAAATTGCTTTGAAGGATGGACTAGGTGCTGGCATAGGTGCATAGCTTCCCAAGGGGAGTACTTCGAAGGTGACCGTAGTGATATTCAGCAATGAGGTATGTAGCACGTTTTCTAGGGTGAGTTCGTGAACTAATTGTCAGACCGTGTGTGTGTGTGTGTGTGTGTGTGTGTGTGTGTGTGTGTGTGTTCCAATAATGTCTGATGTTGCTTATCTTAAGAAAACTGTAAGGAGCAGACTTTAAAGTTTCGCTTTTTTTTTTTTATCTTTAAAATCCCCAGAATTTAAAAATGATGCAAGCTCTAGTCAAATGCTTTCAGTTAAGGACAATTTAAATTTAAAGAAATACTTAAAGATGCTATAGGTGCTTTTCTATGTAATTCGTGTGTCTTAAACATGTCTGGAAAAGAGCAAGAGACAAGGGAGTTTAGGGAATGAAAGGGTGGGTATGAAGCTTTCCGTCAGGGCTAAGAGCCTCAGATGCTCAAGAATTCCTAAGGCTGGAATGAACTTCTGGAGAAGAGAAGGAGAGGGACCTGGGAAAGAGGCGTTTAGGAGGAGGCTGGGGTGAGGAGGCTCAGAGAACAGAGGGGTGGGGGGAGAGCGAGGCAGAATGGAGAGGGAAGTGAGGCGGTGGGTGGAGAGAGCGTGGAGAGCTGCTGAGCGTTCCTAGCACCTGAGCACCTGGAAGGAAAGTGACCTGAAACGTTTTGGAAAGTTTTTTTTATAGCCAGGATCAAAGGAAGTGTTTTTTTTTTTTTCCTTTTTTAAATTAAGCCTTAATTAACTAGAAATTTTAATGAACTTGAATACCCATTCTTTAGCAGTGGTTTTTTGTTTGTTTTTGAATTGGGCTGCTCCGAGGTGGATTTGGGCCTGGATGTAGATACAGACAGTGGGGGTTTGAATGGGTTTTTAGCAGTTCTGTGAATGGGTTGGCAAGGGTAATTTTTCAAGGGTACATTGAATTCTAGTTATTTCTCCAGTCCCTTTTTCAAAAATGGTCAGATCAGTGGCTCTGAAACTTCAGTGTGCATCATCAACGTCACCTGGAGTGTATGTTAAAACAGATTCCTGGGTCCTGCCCCAGAAATTCTGATCCAGTAGGTTTGGGATCTTCCAGATATTTAATATTTTTAATATTTCCCAGGTGGCATGGGCCAGGGACCACACTTTGAGAACCACTGACCTAGATCTAAAACACACACAATATCAGCGTTGGAATGTTTCCTAAAATTAGACTAGTGACCCAGAGTCTTGAATTAGGAAAAATCTAGATGCTTCTGCTTGTGGAGCTTTTGAAAGTGCAGCTGACAATATCCAAAGCATAATAAAAACACAAGCGTATACACATTTCTGAGTTCTGGTGCAAACAAAAGAAAGCACTTCTAAACAAATTCTCTTTAACATATCAGCAACTGTACATTCCAAAGGTACCTACTTACCTTTGGGAGTCTTCCGGGGTAATTTATCAGATAATTGTCTTCAAAGCAAGAGAATATGCTTGCAGAAGCCTCTGGTTAATCTCTTTTTTAAGGACAAATATTGACTGGCTTTTTATTACCATGTTTCTCCAAAAATAAGACCGGGTCTTATATTAATTTTTGCTCCAAAAGGTGCACTGAGGCTTATGTTCAGGGGATGTCATCCTGAAAAATCATGCTAGGGCTTATTTTCCAGTTAGGTCTTATTTTCGGGGAAACAGTATCTCCATGAGCAGTTTTTTTTTAATTAAAGTTTATTGGGGTGACAATTGTTAGTAAAGTTACATAGATTTCAGGTGTACAATTCTATAATACATCATCTATAAATCTCATTGGGTGTTCAACACCCAGAGTCAGTTCTCCTTCCATCACCATGTATTTGATCCCCTTTACCCTCATCTACCACCCCCCACCCCTCTTACCCTCTGGTAACCACTAAACTATTGCATGAGCAGTTTTCAAGGCTTGGTTGATGGGATACAAGAGTGTTTGTTTTGGCATGATCCGAAGAGAGATTTGGGATAAGAGTGGCAGGCACCCTGCAGAATGGGATCAGGACTCAGCATTTAAACTCTTGACCAGTAGAGAGAAGCCCAAGACAGATTCTAGTCCTACTGTCTTCTGTTAACCTCCTTTAACTGTCTGAATGACCCACAAAGTCAATCTGGCCTCACCCTCTCCTAGTTTCTGAGCCATGTTTGGCAGAGCTCTCAGGTTCCATGGGTTTGCTTGAAAGGGTTCTGAAGAGGAGGGTTGTTGGGAGGCTGGGGTGCCGGTTCCCCTCATCACATCCTTCAAGAAGAGCATCACTGCTTTGCCTCTATGCATTGGCTTCCTGGAGATATTTTGTTTGAAGGATGATATTTGTGGCTTAAAAAAGTTTGAGGACCAATTATCTCTAGAGTCCTTTCCATTACTAAAATTCTGAGTGTTTGATCCCTTTATAAGCAATAAAAAAGGGTTGTTGAAACCCTATTTTCAGTTCTTCAGCTGCAGTAATTATGGATAAATTGTGGATGAAGTTTACATAAAAATTAAAATGTTTGAGAATTCTCTGCCCCACCTCACCCATCCTCAGCAGTAGTCTTAAAAGGGGCATAAGGGGTGAAAGAGGGTTGAAAAATATCCAGAAGGACTCAAGTCTTCACCCAATACTCTCTCTGCCCCAGATTTAACTATGCCCCCTTTAAGGGGTGTCCCATCCCCAGAGTTGAAAATCACTTCCACAAAGAATCACTGTATCTGATGGTCTTGTGACCAATCACAGCTCTCTCTCCCAGAAACATGACTCCTGAGGCACAGAGATGAATTCATTTGGAGCTGGGTCATTCTGAAGGCAGTGCCATTAACTCCTGCTGCTTAGGTTCCTGGGACTGCCGTGGTGTCTGTCCTTCTTGAGAGATGGCTGTTTTTCCTTTGGGGTCTATAAATTACCCTTTCCTATTGCTGGAAAGATACCCAGGCTTTCTTTTCACCATCATTCTTCTCACTAAGGGGTTTCACCAGGCTCATGTGATAATTCTAGGTAATTCAGAAAGCCAGATACCTGGACCTCCAAGGGGCCTGCCCACTTCCTCTGGGGAATTAATGTCTTATTTACACAAGGGCAAATAAGGTTCCCATAGCTCAGGGTTGGGCAGTGTGTGTCTTCTGAAAGCAAAACAATACTGTTGAGTTTTCACTGAACTCTGTGTGTCTGTCCCTGTGATGGGATCTGAGGACCCATCGATAAACCCCCAGAATGGTAAACTCCTGAAGGCAGAGCTCATCAAAAGTCAGTAATTGATTAATTCATTAATCAAAAGAATGAGCCCAGAAGCCAAACACCCACAGTTAGATTTCACATTAACTTAGTTCAGACAGTTCAGAGCCCTATACCTGGAAACATGTGACCCTTTTTGTAATTTGGTTCATTCATTTAATTCAGATTTTAAAAAACATAAACTTCATCCCATGAGTGGATCTCTTGAACAGTACAATTTTCCTGCATGCTCTTGCTTCTCCCAGGGGATAGAGGAGGCCCAGCTCCAGGGCTGAGAAGCAAGTGGAGCCTCAGAGAAAGCAGGTAGGAGAGTCCAGGGGCCACGGAGGAGGAGCCAGCTCTGGATCTCGGGGTCCTTCCTTCCTTCTCTCTGAAGGTTCCCTGCCTTGTCACCAAGTGTTGGTTTCCCTGGTACCCATGAAAGGATTTCAGAGGAAAGGATTTGGTAACTGGAAATTAGAGTGTTGAGAGGCTGGGGGATTCACCCTGGAGCAGACACCTGGAAGAGACACTTAGGAAGAATGAAATCTCCACCGAGCCTAAGATTAATCCTATAGAGCTATGCTGTTCAGTGCGGAAGCCTATGCTAACATCCATCATGTTTTTAGCAAATCATTAACAAGTCAGTAAAAAATTACTTAGCAAGGTCTAAGGTTTTGGTAGGTGTGCATGGCAGAGGTATCTCGGGAATGGCAATCTTGAGGAACCCAAATAACACTCACCTGTACTATGGCACTGGCCCACTGAGGTATTAAAGTCAATTCCAGTCATCACAGCACTATCTTATTAAGAGCACAAATAGCGCTTCAACCTCTTTGGTTCATCCAAACAAGATCCATGAGAGAAAACTTGGTGAATTATCGAAAAGTTTGGTGAAAACATTAAACCTTCTGTCATAAATGTGATTTCCAACTTTAAAGGAACTAATGCAATTCACCACAGCAATCACTCTAAAACATACATTTTGTATTAAACAGTCATAGTCTAAAGGTAAGAGACAACAGTCCTTGGGAGAAAACTACTAAACTGAAGTTTTCAGTGTTATGGGAAAATTATTTCTTAATCTTAAAAATTCAACTCACCAATAAGGAGATATTGAACAAATGTAGATGTAACTTAAAACTTAAGGTTGTTGGTATATAAACGACTCTCACTTTGTTCCTGATATTTCTAGATCAAGGTTTCTCACCCCTGGCACTGTGACGTTTTGGATCAGAGAATTCTTTGTTGGGGGGGCTGTCCTGTGTATTGTAGGATATTTAGCAGCATCCCTGGCCTCTACCTACCAGATGCCAGTCCTAACACCCCACCACCCAAATGGTGACAATGAAAAATATCTCCAGATATTACCTAATGTCCCTTGGGGGTAAAATCATTCCCTGTTGAGAGCTATTATTCTTGATCAGGTCCAACGTGCTAACCTTGGACCTGCCTTGCTAGAAATGCAGAATCTTAGAACTCCACTCTGCAGACGGACTGAGCAACAACCTGCATTTATTAAAACCCCAGGTGGTCCATGAGCACATACATCCGGTGATTTCACACCTATGCCAGATGCCTCCTTTGTGAGCCCCACAGAGCCCGGTGTCAGTTCTTTCTCATTGCAGGAAGCTGATGAAGCTTTACTGTGTAACCTGCACCTTCAGATCGAAGCACAGTTTCTGCAGGATGATATCAGTGCAACAAAGGACAGGTACAAAAAGGTAACCACAACCCTTCTGAAGACCTTCCACCAGATAACCCGGTTTGGGTTTGGCCAGATAAGTCTGGGGCACTCGTGGCTGAAAAGTGAAACTGCTAGGGTGGGTTACTTTTGTGTGCGTTGCCCCTGAGCCAAGTGGGTGATGGGTTGGTTGCTGGACAGCTCTGAGTGAGCCAGACATACAGGAGGAGGCAATAGTGTGTGTGTGGTGGTGGTGGTGGTGGGGAGAATGAGGGACTGAGGGGGAGGAGTTAGGAACTAATAATTCTGTAGTACATTCCAGTTCACAAAGTGATTTTACATAGATCCATCTTGATTAAGGTACAACCTGGCGCTTATTTCAGCTCAGAAATTGAAGAAACACAGAAAATGCAAAGTATATGTACTTTTTAACTCTACCTCTGAGCCAGTACATTGAGGGAATACATGGCGCTTAGAACCCTCCGCTTTGATCTGTCCCCCACCCCTGCCAGCTTCTCATAGGCCTGACTCTTGGGGCCTTGGTACTGGAAAAATCAAATCCTGGAGCTATGTGATCATGGCCAAGTGGCCTAACCTCTCTGAGCTTCTTCATTTTCAAAATGCAAATGCCAGACTGTCCACAGAGCTGTGTGGTTAACTGAATGTTGCAGACCTCCCGCCATGGCCCTCAGGGCTGACCTGTCCAGGGGGCTCTGGCCTCCCTCCAACTGCCAGTCTCTGCAGCCCTGCCTCAGGACTTTCTCCAGGCAGTGGAGGGCTGCTCCACCTCATAGGATGTGTTGAGGAGTTAGTACCCCGGGAGAAGCCTCAGCCAGTGACTGATGCAAGCTGGTAGATACACCTCCCAGCTCCCTCTCACCTGCTATTCTGCACTGGCTCCCTACTGGGACTGAACTGGTGCCCACAGTGGTAACACACCCCTTCTTGGCTGCCTTCCCTCCCTGTCTCTCCTCCCCACTCCACTTCTCATGTTTCCTGGCATCTTTGCCCAACTAAACTATTTGCACTCGGATCCTTCTCTCAGGGTCTATGCTTAGTCAGCTCAGGCTGCTATAACAAAGTACCAAAGACTGGTCAGGTTCTGGCACAGCCACCTTCTTCATGTGTGCTTGTCTGGCTTTTCCTAGGAGCATGTGCATGGAGAGACAGCAAGATGTCTGGTGCTTCTTCTTATAAGGGCACTAATCCTATCATGGGGCCCCACCCTCATGACCACATCTAAATTTAATTATTTCTCAAAGGCCCCACTTCCAAATACCATCCCACTGGGAGTTAGAGCTTCAGCATGTGAATTTGGGAGGAACACAATATTCAATGTATTGAATAGTCTGCTTTTGGGAACCCAAACTGAGGCAAAGTGATAATACAGGAAAGCACCTGGTACACCCTGGAGCTTGGCGAATGCTCAGTAAGCATTAGATTCTCTTCCTGCTTTAGTTTGTAGCTGCTTCAGCATGAAAGTGGCCCTGTTCCTTTGCAACGAGGGGATATTCTCTCTCCCTTTGGCTTCCTCCAACTTTCCATCAGGACTGTTTTGGTTCTTCTTCTCCTGCCTTCCTGACTCTGCTGTACTTTTCTGGAATCAAGGGAGCAGTGCCTGGGGGCAGTTTCTAAGCATCTCAAAACACTCTTCAGGGCCATTTTTAATAATAACGAGAAAATAACAATAATAATAATAAGCGCTCACACTGTGATGCTGACATGCATTATCTCATTGGATCTCAACAACAACCTCATGAAACAATGTTTTAGGTCAGGTTCCCCATCAGCAGAGCTGTATGTAGGTGGTGATTTTTGTGGGATTTCTGTGTCGGTGGAGAGCGCCCAGGAGAAGGGGAGGGAGGAAGGGAAGCGAGACAGCTCAGGGTAGGAACAGCGCAGGGGCCTGGGCTGGAGCCTCAGCCTGATCTCACCGCAGGGGTAAGGACTCGAGTGTGAGTCACACTACAAGGTTGTTTGCACCTTGAGGCAAGAGGGTTGGTGTTTTGTACTTCTGTGCCAGTGAGTTCCTGGCCTGGGTTGGGGATGAGGTGGGATTTGGGGGTGGTATATAGCTTCCTACACAAGATGACCATTATCTGGCCTAGGGCAGTTCTCTGCAGGGGGGGCAGCTGTGTGACATTATCAGTCCTCATGCACAGAGCTGGGCACAGGTGCTGTTCAGATTGTTATCCTGCTTTTATAGAAGGGCCTGAGTTTTAGGAGATATAAATGGCTTGCTCGAGGCTTCACGCAGCTAGTAAGTGAGTTAATCCGGGACCAATTGACCAAATTCCATCTTTTGAAGCACTGCCCTGTTCTGGGGTCAGAAAAAGCCCTTTTGTATGCTCTTGGGCTCCTTTGTCCTCCAGCTCTGCTTTTCTGTCATACCCCTGCCATCCAGGGCTCTATGAAGACAGCAGCAAAGCATCCATGTAACTCAAGGGAAATGTCAAAATAAACCAAGCCTTAGTTTATTCATCTGCTGCATTGTTCTTGTGAAGATTAAAGATATAATGTATCCTTTGCACAGATCACGTCTGTCCTATTTGTGACAATGGAACATGTGAAAGCATTCATCTCAGGGGTCACCTTGTCCTGGAGGGAGAAACCTGGGCAGTTCAGGTTTCAATAACAAGGCTTTCTTTCCTCCAACAGAATCTTCTCGAAATTCAGACTTATGTCAGCATCCTGCAGCACATCATCCAGACCACCCCTCAAGCATCGGCCATTACAGGTGGAGTGAGGGAGGTAAGAATCGGAGTCCAGGCTGCAGGGAAAGCATACCTGAAGGTTGTTCTTACAGTCCTGTGGGACTAGTTAGCAGACACCAGAGACAGGCATCAGGCTAGACTGGGTGGGGCTGCGGTGGGTTAACTCCTCCCCACTCCGACTGCATATTCACATTAAAGTTTACTCTTCTGTTCTTCTACTCAGACTGTGAAAGCTGTTCTTTAGACATCTGAGGACATAAACTGTGTCCCTGACCATTTTCGTAGATGTTTCCTCTTGAGAATCATGGGTTGTTCTTCCTTGTATAGTTTACAAGAAACTGCCAGACTCTCCCAAAGCAGTGTGTCCCTGTTGCATCCCCACTGGCAACTGGATGGCAGTTTCTGTGGCTTTGCGACCTTGCCGGCATTGGGAAGTCAAGTATTTATTTTTTTTTGTTGATGGCTCTTCTAATAGATATGCTGTGCACCTCTGGGATTTTAACTGTACCACCTAATGACTAATGATGTCGAGAATCTTTCCATGTGCTTGTTTGCCAATCAGGTATCTTCTTTGTTGGAATATCTGCTCAAGTCTTTTGCTCATTTTAAAAATTAGGTTGTTTTCTTATCCATCTTAGCAATTTGGCCATAGATTTTGAATACAGAGAGCCTCAGATAATTAGTACTATATTTTCAAAGTTGGCCTCTGCTAATGATTATGTAAATTGGTGCATGAAAACTATTGGGAAAGGATAGAGATTATTGAAGCTGACCTTTTAGAAATGAGGATTTGGATATAAAACATTATTTCCAATATAATGTTCCACATTCCTGCTTCACTTGGCTCTCTAGCTGCTCAACAGGATATCGATGTATTTTTTTCCTAATGTGTTTCATGGGATTTTGTGAGGCATAAAAACATAAACTGAAAAGGATGCAGATTAAACAAAAATGTCATTGTATCCCTCATTCATAAGTTGTGGTAGTCTGGTACAGGCTTTCATGGACTGGTCCACTGATAAGATTCTGGGGTTTTTTGAAAGGATGACTTAGGACAGTGGTTCTCAACCCTGGTGACACTTGGAATTGCCCAGGAGTCTGGCCAGACCGTGCCCCACGTCAGTTAATGGGCCACCTGCACAACCGGTGGGCTGGGGTTGCTGACTGCTTGAGATTTTTTGTTTTAATTTTTTTCATATGAAAGCTCAAGAAATTTCCAAACTTGCTTTTGAAGACACTCTTGAACTCTGTCATGTAACATCTAAGAGGCAGGAAAGCTACCTTTTTGGGCCTTCATGGGGATATTTTTGTCCACCAATGATCATTTCAGGTTCCCGCTTTCCTCAGTTGATGTAACCCAGGTTGCTACAAAAACCTAAAATAGCTTTTCCTAAAGCCTTAATTTTCTTTGTTAGAGATTTCTTTCCAGATACCTCATTTTTATTTTGCAAACACATTTCTCCCTCCTCTAATTCAAAAGTGTTTTACACCAGAGCACACTTAAAATCACCTTCTGTTTCATGTGACATGATTCTTCTGAGTTGTAAAACTATAGAGACCGTCTGGACTTTTTTTGAGAGCATCAATCATCATCAGTGATCATTAGCGTTGCCTGACTATAGACCTGCTGAGTGAGAATCTGCATTTTTAGCAAGATCCCCAGGGATCCATGTGCATGTGAAAGGTGGAGAAGCACAGATTTAGAAAGAATCACATTCTTTATTAATCTTAACTTAAAAACTCCGCATACAAGTTAAATGGTCACTTTCAGGTTTGTGTGATTGATTCTTGTTGGCAACCTAGAGGATGTGTCTGTCACGTTTGTTCAAAAGAGGATATAATTAGCATTGCTAGTTATAGGAACACAGACCAACTGGTTAATGTGTCAGTAGCATACGGTCAGTTCCCTCTAGCCAGAGGCCACTGGGGACACACCTGTGGTCACATAAAGTTGGGTTTATTTTTCACTGCAGGAAGGGAGGGTGTACACTGTGGAGACTCCCAAGGTGTCTCAGTGTGTTAGGTGACCTGGGGGGAGGGGTCAGGTAAGCAGGACTCTGCTCTGGGTTGGGTGCTTTCAGGAGGAGGCTGGTCTGATGACTGAGTACCCTGATAATTTGTATCTAGGAGGCAAAGGAATGGTAATTAAGCAGCATCACTTATGTTAGCAGAGAGAGCGCATGTTTGGTCATTTTTGTGGTCTTTTGGCCTGAGCTCAGACACAATTACAGAGGGGTTTTGTTTCTGTCTTGTTCACCCATATCCCAGTGTGACATCTTCAGATATTGGGGGGGTGTCCTGTGAGGCAGCCTGCGGGGCCTCTAGTCCTGCTCCCCACATTAGAACACAGGATGTGGCTAGGCCAAAAAGGAACACCCACGGAGCCATAAGTAGGGGAGTCACCACTATAGTCTCACTGGAGGCTGGAGTCACACGACCTGCAACCTGCCGTCCGCTTCTCTGCCTGCCAACTGACCGCCTCTCGACTCCCCAGCGCAGCCGCACCCGTTATATCAGTGGCTAATTGGCTAACTGGTTACAGCTGATGGCCAATCAGCCACAGCTGATTGGCCATCTACTACCCGAGCCAGCACCTTTCTACGTGAGGCCAAGAGCCCGGAAACTGCTCTCTGGGACTCTGTCCCCACAGGGTGGCATCATTTAAACGTAGGGAGCATCGTGGCCTGGTGGTTAGTGCCAGCTACCAGTTTATAGCTGCAAGGCTGTCTCCTTTCCTCTTCAGTTAGTATATGGGGACTGTGGGCAGGTGTGGGGTGATGTAAGATGAATAAGAACTGGGGAGTGAGAAGAGCTGGGGCCAGACAAGCAAGCAGGGCCCTGGCAGGAGGTGGTATGATGTAGTTACACTGGGTCTGCCTCCATCCCAAGGCTGCAGGTCTAGAATTTGCAGTGTTGTTTATCAGCACATCCTCCATAAACTGATATTCAGGTCACAAGTCCCCTTCTATTCCCAGCCACCCCCTTGTCTGTATCTTTGAAGCAGGGTGGTGGGGACTGAGACACAGAGAAACAAAGAGGACAGAGACAAACAGAGACTGAGAAAGCCTGAGAGCATGCATTCCTCCATGCACTGAGAAACTCAGGAATAAATACATACAGTTGAGGAGGTCCTTTTGCAGTTATGTCTCAAGCCCCGCCTTCCCCACGGGTTTGAGCCATAGGACCAGATCCATACTTCCTCCGTTAAGCACATCTGTCTTGCTCTAGCTGTCTTTGTGTCTGTGTTGTTGATCCAGCCACTTTTCAGAGTGTTGGAGAGAAGGGGCTGCCTCATACAAATGGCCTTGAACATGGGCGCACTGGGCACATACTGGGTTCCCCCCGAAAATAAGACCTATCTGAACAATCAGCTCTAATGTGTCTTTTGGAGCAAAAATTAATATAAGACCCGGTCTTATTTTACTACAAGTAAAATAAGACCGGGTCTTATAATATAATATAATATAATATAATATAATATAATATAATATAATATAATATAATATAAATATCAGGTATAATATAATACCTTGTTATGGGGACAGAGTCAGGAGTGCAGTTTCCAGGCTCTCGGCCTCACATGGAAAGGTGCTGGCTCGGGTAGTAGATGGCCGTCAGTTCTGGCTAGTTGGCCATCAGCTGTAACCAGTGAGCCATTGGCCACTAATATAGCTGCCACGGCTGTGCTGGGGAGTCGAGGAGAGTCGAGGGGAGTCGGTCAGTTTGCAGAAAAATGGACAGCAGGTCACATGTCGTGTGACTCCAGCCTCCAGTGAGAACATAGTGGTATGACTCCCCTACCTATGGCTCCGTGGGTGTTCCTTTTTGGTCTTGCCACATCCTGCGTTCTTATGTGGGGAGCGGGAGCAGAGCCCCCGCAGGCCGCCCCACACAACACTGGTCTTATATAATATAAAACCAGGTCTTATATTAATTTTTGCTCTAAAAGACACATTAGAGCTGATTGTCTTATTTTCAGGGAAACACGGTACTTGTTTCTGATTTTGCCTGACTGTGAGGCCACATGCTCAGTGTCAGAAGGCACTACTCTTGAGCAGTCAGGCTTTTGTGAAGCAATTTGGATGTTTTTGACTAGAGAGTGGAAAGGCCAATTGGAAACAGGTGACTGCTCTGTGGAGCGTGGAAAGGTTGAGGGAGGATTTCCTTCTATGATGTTCCGTGGAGTGTTGATAGGCGGTCCAGCTGCCTCACCAGTGCCCCGGCTTCTCTCGTGCCCCTTGGCGCCTGCTTTGTGCAGCAGCGATATCTTAGCACAGTTGATGGCTTGGAGTTCAGACTGACTGTGCTGTCTGCACAGACACAGAGAATAGAGCCCAGTGAGAGACTGTGTTCTGAGTTTTCCTTTTGACTGAAGGGAAGGTGCCTTGTCCAGAGTTCAGGCACAACTAGCTCTAAAATACGGGTCTCCTGACACTTCATAGTCATAGCATTTATGGTTCAGACTTTGAAGACAAAGTGAGAAAGCATTAACAGTGGTCACTGCAGGCCTGTCTTTCTCAGTCCGCTGGTCTGCTGTAAATAACTTCCACGGCCTGGGTAACTCAAACAACAGACATGTATTTCCCACAATTCCAGAGGTTGCAAACCGAAGATCAGGATGCCGGCAGATTCAGTTCCTAGTGTGAAACACTCAGGTGGCCTTTCCTTGGAATGGTGCGCGTGCACGCGCGCGCGCGCACACACACACACACACACAAACACATACACACATATTGAGAGAGAGAGAGAGATCTGGTGTCTCTTTAGTATTTTCTTATAAGGACACTAATCCCATCCTGGGGGCTCCACTCTCATGACCTCATCTATCCTAATTACCGCCCAAAGGGCCCACCTTCAAATACTATCCCACTGGGGGTTAGGGCTTCAGCACATGAATTTGGGAATGGGGACATGTCAATGTGCAGAGTATAACAGGGCCCCACACCTTCCTCATCCCTTTTCTCTTCAGATTTCCTCTCATGTCAATGTGTGAGACCTGAGTGTGGCCTTCTTTGTGCAGGAGAAGCTCTTGACAGAATGGGAGGTACCCGCCCTGCAGCATCAGCTGGAGGAGGGCCAGGAGGTGCTGTCTGTCCTGCAGGCTCAGAGAGCCGAGCTGCAGGCCCAGGTAGGCCTCGAATATTCGTGTCCACTACTCCCTGTTGGGCATTCAGCCACATGTGTGAATCGGGGTTTACAACACTTGTTCAGTGTCAGGTGCATGCAGAAAAGTGCACACGTGTCCAGTCCAGTGATTCTCACAGACTCAACACACCTGTGTGCCCATTGCTTAGTGCCCAAAACAACACTCTGCGTAGAATGACCAGCTTTCCTGCTTTACGCTGGACTGAGGGGTTTCCCAGGATGCAGACTAGAAAAGTCCTGGGCAAACAGAGACAGTGGGTTGCACTAACTCCGGGCCTCTCAGAGGGTCCCCTCGCATCCTCTCTCCCACCAAGGGTAAGGCTGTCTGCATAATTTATGCATTTTTATCCAGTTTAAACTTGTTTTTAAAAATAAGAAATGGATGCATGTTGGGATTTTTCTCCTATACTTCCTCAAATCTGTGCTTCCTGTTTCTTTACTCATGACCAAAAAAATCTCTTCTTGGAATCTCATTACAAACCTGGGGAAGAGTAGTTGTGTCAGTATCTGCTCTGCTCAGAATTTGTAAGAGGAAGGCTCACTATTCCGTACACCCCAACCCCCTTTTTGGGGTCGATCTTATTTTGAAAACTAAACTCGCAGGAAAGCTCAATCCTGTTTCCATGGTATGACATTTTGGTGACTTGGTAGTATGTGGTTGCCTCTGAAATCCTGAAAGGATAGAGGGAAGGGGTGAGTGTGTGTGCACACATGTGTGTGTGAGATTGGGGAAGTGGACACAAGCTCCGTCATTGTCCTAGAGACCAGTGTTTTCCGAACCACTAGTCACAACTCATTTTTGGGTTGTAAAATGAATTCAGTAGAATCGACTGGAATTAAAAAAGAAGAAATTGACAACATTGAACTAAGACAGAATAAGAAGTAACAGAGTGGATGGCAAGTAAAACGGTAAGATTTGTTTTGTGACACCTTGTTTTAAATAAATAAATAAATTTAAATATACGTATATTTGTGCAAATAAATACACACACACATATGTATCTGTATGATACATATGGTTTATGATGTAAAATGTAGTTCTTCCTGTGACCCGGTGATAAAGTTGAAAAACACTGTCTCAGATACTGAGAAAGATGAAAGGGCCCAGCCTGATGTGGTAAATTCCAGTTCCAGGACAGAAGAATGTTTCTCCCTCTATATACATATATGTATTTGTTGAATATAAACATAAAACATTTCATAAAGGATTAAGCTAGTTTCTGAGAATATGAAATAAAACTGTCTGGTTGGCCACCTGTACCCACCTGTAGTTGCTGCAGAAAGACTTACTCATCTTAGTCTGATGTTGTTTTCTCTCTAATTTGGGGGACTTCACCTTCTCTTCTATGCCATTCCTCCTGCTGGTAGCCTGGTGAAGTCCCTGGACTCCGTCTCAGAAAAAAGTTAAAGGCATGTAATAAAAATAAAGTACATATAATTAAAAGGAAACCAATTATATTGAAACAGTTTCAAAATATTGTCCTATGTAATCATGTCCTATATAATAATACATGTGCTTATATTAAATACAGTAGCTCCCACCTTGTCTGCAGTTTCACTTTCCATGGTTTCAGGTACCTGCAGTCAACTGCAGTCTGAAAATAATAAATAGAAAATTCCAGAAATAAACAACTCATCAGTTTTAAATTTCGCGCTGTTCTGAGAAGTGTGATGAAAACTTCTGCCATCCCGCTCCATCCCACCTGGATCTGAATCATGGATCTCTTTGCCCACGGTCTCCACACTGTAGACACTCTCTGCCCATGAGTCACTTAGTAGCTGTCTGGGTTATCAGCTCGCCTGTCATAGTACTGCAGTGCTCATGTTCACCTAATCCTTATTTTACTTAATAATGGCCCCAAAGTGCAAAATGGCCCCAGTGGGGGGTGGGGGAGGGAAAGCTCCTTGTAGCCTGAGGGCTCAAACTTGTCAGGTCTGTGGCAGCTGGTTCTGCCTATGGTCACAGCATCTGATGCTTCCGGAACCCTCCTTAGCAGGGGACTCACAGTGAGGTTTCTGAACCAGCAGCAACAGCATCACCTGGGAACCTGTCAGGAATGCAAATCCATGGGCCCATCCTAGACCTACTCAATCAGGAGCTCTAGGGTGGGGCCCAGCAATCCGTTAACAGGTCCCCCAAGTGGTTCCACAGGCTCAAGATTGAGAACACTAGTCCACAGGATGGGACACATAGCACACCCATTGCTTTGGGGATGGCGCTCTTTATAGGTGGAAGAGACAAGGCAGGCACTCCTGGTTCCCTAAATTGCATTGGCTGAGTTTCTGTGATGGGAAAGGGAAAAACATCATATATTAATTAGAAAATGTGAACCTCCCAGGTATCATTTCTCATTAAAGTCGCTTAGCAGCATCTAGTGGTAGGTTTGGGTAAGACAGGGTGTCATCCGTGAAGGATGCTTGATTTCTTCCGTTTCCTTTTTAAAAAAGATCTTAGATCCAAAGGAGTCTGGGGGCCTAAAAGGGCTGAAGCAGGAGGTCACTCCTCCAGATGGGGCTCACTGTGAGGCGCTGTCCTGGGTACCTGTGAACCCCTGCTGTGCAAGGGCGAGCCCTACAGCTGTGCTCGCACACTTACTCTTTCATTCAACCTTTACCACCAAGCTTCACATGAGGTTCAGAGCATGATGTGGCTCCTGCCCTCAGCTGCTCACAGCCCAGTAGGGAGATGGATGTAAACCAGACAATCTAAACAGCAAAAGCAGAAACACAAGAGTCACCTTTGCTCAAGATGAAGTTCAAGTTGCTGCATGGCCCACATCTTCTACCTGCCTCTCTCTCCAGTATCCACTCAGCTGCTCTTTTCCAAGAAGCCCTGGGCTGGCTTTGGGCTGCTGCCTCTTCTCCTCTTCCTCTCTGACCCCTCCTGCAGTTCCTGGTACCTGCCCCTTTGCTCATCACTTCTCTTTCTGGAAGTCCCTTTGGCTCTTCAGTACATAGGACCAGCCTGGAAGCCTTCTCTGACATCGTCCGGTGCCCCAGGGCCTCTCTGTGCTCAATGACACCCTGGGCATGTGTTTGTGACTGAGTTGCCACCCTCGCTGGACAGTGGGCTCCTAGGGTCCATGTCTTATTTTCTGACAGCCAGGCTGGTGCTGAACAGCACCTGACGCATGTCAGAGACGTCTCCTTAGCCCCCTTTGAGCTGGTGAAAGTGGGGCCCTTATTACTTTTCCTGAACACCTCTCCTTATGATGAATAGTTTGTATTACTGAGCTATAAAGACCACATTAATGTGGACATAAGTCCGCATCGGGATTCATCCATTCCTGGATGGCTTCTTGTCTCAGCACAGGCATCAGTTTTATAAACCTGGTCAGCACTTCGCTGGGTGCCGTAGAATCTTGGTTGACTCATGCAGAACCACGCAGAGCACTAGTGTCAGACCCAGGTTGGAAGGCATCTTCAAGTCAACCATGGAGCCTCCCTCCCAGGGCAGGCGATCCTCCAACAGACTCCATCAGAGGACAGCCATCAACCAACCAACCACCAACTCATGAGATATAAGAAAGATCGTGCTTGCCCTGGTGGTCCAGAGACTATAGATGACATATTCCTGATTTCTGATGTCCCCATTTGTAACAACCCTTTGCTATCCTATTTATGGTTTAAAAGTTTGCTAAGTGAATAGGCTTAGGGAGGGGTCTCATGGGGGGCACACTGAGTCCCCTGTGTCTTTAGTGAGAACGGGCTGGTAGAACTTGTCTGAGGATCTGTCTGTGGGAATGGCAAGTTTTTCCAGGGCCTTGAAGTGTGTGTGTGTGTGTGTGTGTGTGTGTGTGTGTGTCCGCGCGCATGCGTGCACGCTTCCCTGCAGCTGGAAGGAGGCTGAGGCAGGAGGGTCTGTTGTTTCTGAAAGTGTCTCAGAGCCTGTATAGGTGGGTCTGAATCCTGCTGTCATATTTATGGGCAAGTTACTGCTCGTGTGCCTCAGTTTCTTCATCTGTAAAGTGGGAATAATAGCAGCATTTCCCCCGTAAGGTGGTTGTGAGGCTGATAAGTTGATTGATGGTAGAACTCGTCTGCAGAGCCGTTATTCCCACTATGGGCTGGGAAACCTATACCTGAAGGGGATGATAGAGTCTCTTCATACATAATCTTTTTTTTAACTCTTTATTCTGAAAAACTTCAAACATATAAAAGTGAGAGAATAGTCTCATGAGCCCCCATATAATTCTGAAGCAATGCTGGACACCATGTCATCTTATGCAGCAATATTTCAAAATGTATCTCAAAAAGATGTGGGTTATTTCTATAGAATGCAGAGCGTTAACTCACCTTTAAAAACAATAATTCTTTAATATCACTAAATATCCAGTGAGGGATCAGATTTCCAATTGTCTCATAATTTTAAAACTGAGATGATATTTACAGATAGCGTCACCCTCTTCAGTGCACAGTGTATCCATTTGACAAATGCATACAGTGCTGTAATCACACCCATAATCAAGATATGGGACAGTCCCCTCTCCCCAAAATTCCCTCTGCCCCTTTGCGGTCACACTGTCCCCCACCTCCCCCGAGCCCCTGGCAAC
Organism: Rhinolophus ferrumequinum; assembly: GCF_004115265.2. Lineage (NCBI taxonomy): Eukaryota > Metazoa > Chordata > Mammalia > Chiroptera > Rhinolophidae > Rhinolophus > Rhinolophus ferrumequinum. Next base: position 37,868,262 of record NC_046306.1, on the reverse strand, counting down.
CATTGAATCTGTTTTCTATCCTTCTGGTTTTGTCTTTTCCAGATTGTCATATAAATGGCATCAGACGGTGTTGTCTTTTCCATAATTTCTTTAAAGTTTGAATTGGGATCCAAATAAGGTCCACACATTATAAATTGTTTATGTGGCTCTTAGGTTTCTTTTAACCTATAGGTTCCCCTCCATCTCTTTTTTTTCCCCTTGAAATTTGTGAAATATTCATACTTTTAAACTCTGGGTGCTGTGGGCACCAGCTCTTTCCTATACACAAGGGAGAAAGCTAAGCTTTTATACAAGGCAGTTATGTTTATCTTTCACAGCCTCCCTGCAGCCTGTTGACACTGGGATCGCTGGCCTCTGCTCTGGACCCCAGCCATGCCAGCCAGTATCCTGCAGGCTTAGTTCTCGGGACTGCTCCGAAAAGGAGAGTCTGACTTTGGGATTCATCCATTCCTGGATGGCTTCTTGTCTCTAAGATTAGAGCCTTTTCAATTCCTATTTCTTGGAAACATTTCCTAGTATGTATGAACACTGGTGTGGGTAAGAATACGGGGCTGCACACCAGGAATTAATGGGTGTACCTCTGTATTTGACATTACAGGTAACTGTTTAAATGGAGATTTTTTTTTTCTTTTGTGAGAAGGGAAACCTGATCAAACTAGCTTAAGCAGAAAGGACACTCTTTGGTTTTATTTTGAAATAATTTTAGACTGCTAAAAAGTTGCAAAAATAGCCCAGAGGTTTCCCACATACTCTTCACTCAGCTTCCCCAAATGTTCACAACTAATAACTAATAACTAATAACCACAGTATAATGATGAAAACCAAAAGGTTAATGATGGCACTATCCTAGTAATAGACTTGATTAAAATTTCACTCATTAGCCCACTAACATTTTTTCTGGTCCTGCATCCTACTTGCTTTTAGGCGTCGTGTCTCCTTAGTCTCTTCCAATCTGGGACAGTTCCTGTCTTTCTTTATCTTTCATGACCTTGATGGCCAGTTATTTTGTGCAATATCCCTCCATCTGGGCTTCCCTGATGTTTTCTCAGGATTAGATTGAGGCTATGCATTTGTGGCAGGAGCACCACACAAGTGATGAGTTCTCACTGCATCTTATCAGGGAGCTTCGTGCTGGTGATGTGACTTGGATCACTTGGTTAAGGTGCTGTCAGTCAGGTTCCTCCACCATAAAAATAACTAGTTTTTTTAAATTATTATTAGTTTCAGGTGTACAAAACAATGTAATAGTTAGACATTTATACCCCTCACAAAGTGATAACTCCCCTCCCCCAATCTACTACCCTTCTGACATCGTAAGCAGTCGTTACATTTCCACTGTCTCTATTCCTTATGCTGTGCTCCACTTCCTGTGACCATATGTATATGTGACATTCATTATCATTCATTATTATTCAGCTTCAGGTGTACACTGCAGTGGTCAGGCACCTACATCATCCCTGAGGTGGTCTCCCTAATAAGGCAGATGTCCATCAGACACCCTACAAAATCTTTACAACATTGTAGATCATATTCCCCAAACTGACTTTCGTATCCCGGGGCAATCTTGTGGTTACCGACTGTGCTTTCTAATCCCCTCACCTTCCCCCTCATCCCCTCCCCCCCTCACCTAGCAACCCTCAGTTTTTCCTCTATGTCTCTGAGACTGTTTCTGATTAGTTTGTTCATTTATTCTATTTTTTAGATTCCACATATAAGTGAGATCATATGATATTTGTCTTTCTCTGTCTGACTTATTTCACTTAGCATAATGTTCTCTAGGTCCATCCATATTGTTGCAAATGGTAAGATTTCTTTCTTCTTTATGGCTGCAAAATACTGCATTGTATAAATGTACCACAGTTTCTTAATCCAGTTGTCTACTGATGGGCATTTCAGTTGTTCCCATGTCTTGGCTATTGTGTATAGTGCTGCAATAAACATAGGGGTGCATACATTTTTTGGAATTAGAGTTTTGGATTTCTTCGGATAGATACCTAGGAGTGAAATTGCTGGATCATAGGGTAGTTCCATTTTTCAGATTTTTGAGATACCTCCATACCACTGTTTTCCATAGTGGCTGCACCAGTCTGCAATCCCACCAACAGTGCACAAGGGTTCCCTTTTCTCCACATCCTCGCCAGCACTTGTTGTTTGTTGATTTATTGATAATAGCCATTTTGACTGGGGTGAGGTGGTATCTCATTGTGGTTTTTATTTGCATTTCTCTGATGGTTAGTGAGGTTGAGCATTTCTTCATATGTCTGTTTGCTATCTGTATGTCCTGTTTAGAAAAATGTCTCTTCATGTCCTCTGCCCATTTTTTAATTGGGTTGTTTGTTTTTTTGGAGTTGAGTTGAGTGAGTGTTTTGTAAATTTTGGATATTAGCCCCTATTGGATATATCATTGGCAAATATATTTTCACATTCAGTAGGATCCCTTTTTGTTTTATTGATGGTTTCCTTTGCTGTGAAAAAACTTTTTAGTTTGATGTAATCCCACATGTTTCCCTTGCCCAAGGGGATATATCAGTAAAAATCATACTCCGATTAATGTCTGTAAAGTTTCTTCCTATATTTTCTTCTAGGTATTTTATGGTTTCAGATCTTACATTTAAGTCTTTAAGCCATTTTAAATTTATTCTTGTATATGGTGTAAGGAGGTGGTCCAGCTTCATTTTTTTTGCATGTATCTGTCCAGGTTTTCCAGCACCATTTATTGAATAGACTGTCTTTACCCCACCGTAAATTCTTGCTTCCATTGTCGTAGATTAAATGACCATATAGGCATGGATTTATTTCTGGGCTCTCTATTCTGTTCCATTGATCTATGTGTCTGTTCTTATGCCAGTACCATGCTGTTTTGATTACTGTAGCCTTGTAGTATAATTTGATGTCAGGTATCATTATACCTCCCACTTTGTTCTTATTTCTCAAGATTGCTAAGGCTATCCGGGGTCTTTTATGGTTCCATATAAATTTTAGGGTTATATGTTCTGTTTCTGTGAAAAATGTCCTTGGTAGTTTGACGGGAATTGCGTTGAATATGTATATTACCTTAGGCAATATGGACATTTTATCTATATTAATTCTTCCTATCCATGAACATGGTATGTGTTTCTATCTATTTGTATCTTCTTTAATTTCTCTCTTCAGTGTCTTATAATTTTCTGAGTACATATCTTTCACTTCTTTGGTTAAATTTATTCCCAGGTATTTTATAGTCTTTGAAGCAATTGTAAATGGGATTGTTTTCTTAATTTCCCCTTCTGATATTTTATTACTGGTATATACAAATGCAACTGATTTCTGAATATTAATTTTGTATCCTGCTACTTTACTAAATTCATTTATCAGCTCTAATAGTTTCTTGGTGGAGTGTTTAGAGTTCTCTATATATAGTATCATGTCATCTGCATATAATGACAATTTTACTTCCTCCCTACCAATATGGATGCTTTTTATTTCTTTTTCTTGTCTGATTGCTGTGGCTAGAACTTCCAGAACTATGTTGACTAAAAGTTGAGAAAGTGGGCAACCTTGCCTTGTTCCTTACCTTAAGGGGAATGGTTCTGGCTTTTCTTCATTCAGTATGATGTCAGCTGTGGGTTTATCATATATGGCCTTTATTATGTTGAGATATGGTCCCTCTATTTGCACTTTCTTAAGAGTTTTTACCATAGATGGCTGCTGGATTTTGTCAAATGCTTTTTCTGCATCTATTGATATGATCAGGTGATTTTTATTTTTCATTTTGTTAATGTGGTATATCACATTAATTGATTTGTGGATATTGAACCAACGTTGCATACAGAGATGAATCCCACTTGCTCATGGTGTATGATCTTTTTAATGTATTGCAGAATTCTCTTCGGTAATATTTTGTTGAGGGTTTTTGCATCTATATTCATTAGGGATATCAGCCTGTAGCTTTCTTTTTTTGTAATGTCTTTGTCTGATTTTGGGATCAGGGTGATAGTGGCGTCGTTAAAAGAGTTTGGGAGACTTCCCTCCTTCTGGATTTTTTGGAAGAGCTTGAGGAGAATAGATGATAATTCTTTTTTGAAAGTTTTGTAAAATTCACCTTTAAAGCCATCTGGTCCAGGGATTTTGTTTGTTGGGAGCTTGTTGGTTACTGATTCAATTTCCCTGGTAGTAATCTGTCTATTCAGGTTTTCTGTTTCTTCTTGAGTTAGCCTTGGAAGGTTGTATGCTTCTAGAAAGTTATCCATTTCTTCCATATTGTCTAATTTGTCAGGGTATAATTGCTCCTAGTAATTTCTTAAAATGTTTTGTATTTCTGTGGTGTCTGTTGTCACTTCTACTCTTTCATTTCTGATTTTATTACTTTGGGCCCTCTCTCTCTTTTTTTTGATGAGTCTGGCTAAAGGTTTGTTGATTTTGTTTATTTTCTCAAAAAGCCATCTCTTAGCTTTATTGATCTTTGGTATTGTTTTTTTGTTTTGGTCTCTATTTCATTTATTTCTGCTCTGATTTTTATTATCTCCTTCCTTCTACTCCCTTTAGGCTTATTTTGCTGTTCTTTTTCCAGATCCCTTAAGTGTAAGGATAAACTGTTGATTTGCGATTTTTCTTGTTTCTTCAGGTAGTCCTGCATTGCTATGAATTTCCCTCTTAGGACTGCTTTCGCTGCGTCCCATAGATTTTGGGTCATTGTGTTTTCATTTTTGTTTGTCTTGAGGTATCTTTTGATTTCTTCCTTGATCTCATTGTTGACCCATTCATTATTTAGTAACATGTTATTCAGCCTCCATGTATTTGTGTGTCTTCCAGTTTTTTTGTGTGTGATTGATTTCTAATTTCATAGCATTGTGGTCAGAGAAGACACTTGATATGATTTCAATTTTCTTAGACTTACTGAGACTTGTTTTGTGGCCTAACATGTGATCTATCTTTGAAAAGGTACCATGTACACTAGAGAAGAACGTATATTCTGCAACGTTGGGGTGAAATGCTCTAAAAATATCGATTAAATCCAACTGGACCAATGTCATTTAGGGCTGCTGTTTCTATATTGATTTTCTGTTTGGAGGACCTGACCCTTGTTGTCAGTGGTGTGTTGAAGTCCCCTACTATGATAGTGTTACTGTTGATCTCTGTCTTTATGTCAGTCAATATCTGTTTTATATATTTAGGTGCTCCTATGTTGGGTGCATAGATGTTTATTAGGGTTAGGTCCTCTTGTTGGATCGATCCCTTTATTCTTATGTAGTGCCCATCTTTGTCTTTTAATGTAGTCTTCATTTTACAGTCTAGTTTGTCAGATATAAGTATTTCTACTCCAGATAGTCTGGTATTGCCTCTTTTCTCCTTCTGGTATTCCTATGGTACGCATGTTATTGTGCTTGATGTTTTCCCACTGGTCTCTTAAACCATTTTCATTGTTTTTCCTTCTTTTTTCTTTTTGTTGTTCCACTTGGGTGATCTCTGCCAACTTGTCTTCTAAATCTCTGATTTGGCCCTCTGCCTTATCTAACCTGTTGGTAATTCCTTCAAGTGTGTTCTTTATTTCAGTTATTGTATTCTTTAGTTCTAACTGGTTGTTCTTTATGATTTCTCTATCCTTCTTTATGTTGTCACTAAGCTCCTTAAACATTTTTATCATCAGGGTTCTAAACTCTGTCTCTGATAGGTTGTCTCTACTTCATTTAGTTCCAATTTTGGAGATTTCTTTGGTTCTTTTATTTGGGACATGTTTCTTTGTTTCCCCATTCTGGCTGACTCTCTGTGTTTGCTTCGATGTATTAGGTATATTCCCTAGGGTTTTCAGTCTTTGCTGGGTGGTCTTATGTAGTATGTGTCCTTTATATTTGAATTGCACCACTTCCCTATTCTCCTATGCATGTGCTCCAGAGGTGACCCTTGTGTTGTGTGTATTCTACTGTTAAAGTTGAGCTTTAATTGCTTTTGGCTTGTCAGTAGGTGGGATTGACTCCTAGGCTGACTAGTTGTGAGAATTGGTTATGCCCACAATGGATGAGCTGCGGTGTGAGGGTTGATCCCTCAGATGAGGCCCTTGTGCTTGTAGAGAATTCCCTCTGGGTGTATCACTTGTAAGACAAAACCCAGTAATACTCTGGTTTGGTCTGGAGTTGGCCTCTGGGTGTGTTGAATCTTGTGCCTCTCGGGCTGGGCCCTTCAGGTAATCCTCATGTGAGTTTCTTAGCTGTTCAGTGTGATGAGCAGTGAATTCTTTCATGGGTTATAGATGTTCAATTTGTGGTAAGTTCCAGAGGAGAACTCAGGAAGCCCACCTCACTGGCGCCATTCCTATGACTTCTGACTGGCACTTCGGCAAGTCGCAGGAGGTGCTTCCCCAGAACATTCCAGTAAAAGGCGAAAGTAGAGGAGATAGGGAGCATGAGAGAGTAAATGGGAGTCTTACACCATTCCGCCTTGGGAATCCCTGTTGGATAGTAGGTCAGGCTTTCGGTCCCACTGGACAGTAGCCCCAGCCAGGAACCTTCAGTTCCTGCCTAACCCACAGGGGATCTGTGAGAGACTCATGGAAGGGAGAGGAAAGAGACCTACTAGCATGTGTGGATTTGCACTGGATGAGCTACTGCTGCCAACTGTACCACACATTTGAGAGTAGGCCTCAGAGAGAAGAGAGCTGCTCCACATAAAAGCCACCAAATGTTGTGTCCGCTTGCTCGCAGGCTGTGAAAAAATTCATGAGTGAGATAGAAATAGAGAAGATTTATTAAAGTAAGAGGAGGGTTGGCTGGGTAGAGTCTGCTGGAAACTACTGCCAGATAACTATTTATTTAAATTAAAGTTTATTGGAGTGACAATTGTTAGTAAAGTTATATAGGTTTCAAGTGTACAATTTTGTAATACATCATCTATATATCACATTGTGTTTGACCCCCTTAACCCTCATCTACCCCCACCTCCACCCTCTGGTAACCACTAAACTATTGTCTGTGTCTATGAGTTTTTGTTTCTTCATTTGTTTGTCTTGTTCTTTTGTTGTTTTCACTTTCATATACCACATATCAGTGAAATCATATAGTTCTTGACATTTTTGTCTGACTTACTTCGCTCAGCATAATAATCTTAGGATCCATCCATGTTGTCGCAAATGGTACTATTTCATCTTTTCTTATGGCAGAACAGTATTCCATTGTGTGTATATACTACAACTTCTTTATCCAATCATCTATCAAAGGACAACTTTGGTTGTTTCCATGTTTTGGCCACTGTAAATAAAGCTGCAATGAACATTGGAGCACATATATCTTTACAGATAAATGTTTTCAGATTTTTTGGGTAGATACCCAAGAGAGCGATTGCTGGGTCATATGGTAATTCTATTCTTAATTTTTGAGGAACCTCCACACTGTCTTCCATAGTGGCTACACCAATCTGCATTCCTGCCAACAGTGTATGAGGGTCCCTTTTTCTCCACAGCTTCTTCAGCACTTGTTATTATTTGTCTTGTTGATGATAGCCATTCTAACTGGGGTGAGGTGGTATCTCATTGTGGTTTTTATTTGCATTTCTATGATGATTAGTGATAGTGAACATTTTTTCATTTGTCTATTGGCCACTTGTATGTCTTCTTTGGAGAAATGTCTATTCAGATCCTCTGCCCATTTTTTAATTGGATTTTTTTTGTTGTTGTTGTTGTTGAGTTGTATGAGTTCCTTATATATTTTGAATATTAGCCCCTTATCGGAGGTGTTGTTTGCAAAAATGTTCTCCCATTCGGTTGGTTGCCTCTTTATTTTGTTGATTGTTTCTTTTGCTGTACAGAAGCTTTTTAGTTTGATATAGTCCCATTTATTTATTTTAGCTTTTATTTCCCTTGCCTTTAGGGTCAAATTCATAAAATGCTCTTTGAACCCAAGGTCCATAAGTATAGTACCTATGTTTTCTTCTATGCAGTTTATTATTTCAGGTCTTATGTTTAAGTCTTTGATCCATTTTGAGTTAATTTTGGTACACAGTGATAGATAGCAGTCTTGTTTCATTCTTTTGCACGTAGCTTTCCAATTCTCCCAGCACCTTTTACTGAAAAGGCTGCCTTTTCTAAATTGTGTGTTTTTGGCTCCTTTGTAGACAATTATCTGTCCATATTTATGTAGTTTTTTTTTCCTGGGTTCTCAATTCTATTCCATTGGTATCTGTGTCTATATTTCTGCCAATACCATACAATTTGATTATTGTAGCCCTGTAGTACAAGCTAAAGTCAGGGAGTGTGATACCTCCAGCATTGTTCTTTTTTCTCATGGTTGCTTTCATATATGGCCTTTATTATGTTAAGGTATTTTCCTTCTATTTTATTAAGTGTTTTAATCATAAATGGATGTTGTATCTTGTCAAATGCTTTTTCTGCACCAATTGATATAATCATATGATTTTTGTCCTTTATTTTGTTTATATGATGTATCACATTGATGGATTTGCATATGTTGAACCCTCCTTGTGCCCCTGGGATGAACCCCACTTGGTCGTGATGAATAATCTTTTTAATGCATTGTTGCATTCGATTTGCTAGAATTTTGTTTAGGATTTTTGCATCTGTATTCATCAGAGATATTGGTCTGTAGTTTTCTTTTTAGTGTTGTCCTTACCAGGTTTTGGTATCAGGGTAATGTTGTCCTCATAAAATGAGTTAGGGAGTACTGTCTTTTCTTCAATTTTTTGTAAGAGTTTGAGCAGGATTGGTATTAGATCCTCTTTGAAGATTTGGTAGAATTCACTAGTGAAGCCATCTGGTCCCAGACTTTTGCTTTTGGGAAGATTTTGGATGACTGATTCAATTTCGTTACTGGTGATCGGTCTGTTTAGATTTTCCGTTTCTTCATGGTTCAGACTAGGAAGGCTATATGTTTCTAAGACCTTGGCCATTTTTTCTAGGTTATTGAATTTGGTGGCATATAGTCCTTCATAGTATTCTTGGATGAGCCTTTGTATTTCTGTGGTGTCCGTGATAACTTCCCCTTTTTCATTTCTGATTTTATGAGTGTCTTCTCTCTTTTCATCTTAGTGAGTCTAGCCAAGGGTTTGTCAATTTTATTATTCTTTTCAAAGAACCAGCTCTTTGTCACATTAATTTTTTCTATTGTCTTTTTGTTCTCTATTTCATTTAGTTCTGCTCTGATTTTTATTATTTCCTTTCTTCTGCTGACCTTGGGTTTCATTTGTTCTTCTTTCTCTAGTTCTTTAAGGTGTAATGTGAGGTTATTTATTTGGGATTTTTCTTGTTTCTTGAGATAGGCCTGTAATGATATAAATTTCCTTCTTAAAACTGCTTTCGCTGCATCCCAAAAATTTTGGTAGGATGTATTTTCATTGTCATTTGTTTCTATGTATCTTTTGATCTCTAATTTCTTCTTTGACCCGGTTGTTCTTTAAAAGTATGTTGTTAAATCTCCATGTATTTGTGGTTTTTCCTGCTTTCTTTTTGCAGTTGATATCCAATTTCAAAGCCTTGTGATCAGAGAATATGCTTGGTATGATTACAATCTTCTTGAATTTGCTGAGGCTGATTTTATGTCCCAATATATGGTCTATCCTTGAGAATGTTCCATGTACACTAGAAAAAAATGTATAGTCTGATGTTTTAGGATGAAGTGCTCTATAAATGTCAGTTATGTCCATTTCATCTAACATGTCATTTAGGCCTGCTATTTCATTTGTTATTTTCTGTTTGGATGATCTAACCATAGTTGTCAATGATGTATTTAGGTCCCATAGTATAATTGAGTTTTGGTCAATTTCTCCCTTTAGTTCTGTTAGTAGTTGCTTGGTATATTTCAGTGCTGCCTGATTGGGGGCATAAATATTGATGACAGTTATGTCTTATTATATAACACCCTTCATCATTATGAAATGTCCATCCTGTATCTTGTTACCGTTTTTATCCTGAAGTCTGTTTGTGACATCAGTATGGCTACACCTGATTTTCTCTGAATACCATTTTCTTGGAGTGTCAGTTTCCACCCCTTCACTTTGAGTCTATATTTGTCCTTATAGCTGAGATGTGTCTGTTGGAGGTAGCATATGGTTGGGTTTAATTTTTTGATCCAATCTGCTAGTCTGTGCTTTTTTATTGGTGAGTTCAGTCCATTTACATTTAGGGTGATTATTGATATATGAGAATTTCCTATCATTCTATCTCTGTTTTTCTGGTATGATGGTGTCTGCATTGTTTCTTTGCTTTTTTGTTGCTGTCTGTTATTTCAGTGTGGTGTTATTCTATGATTTTTATCTCTATTTCTTCTTTTTTTATGTTATATATTTAAGTTCTGGATTTTTTTTGAGTGGTTATCAATAAGTTTATGTAAAAGAAAGTTTCACATTTAGAGTATTCCATTTTCTTCAGCATGCTTACTTTCTCCATTCCCTTGTGCTGGTTCAGACCTTTACTCTCACCTCTTTTATGTTTCATTATCATAAATTATCCCTATTTATGCTGTGAGTTGAGTTCTGCGCTGCAGTAGCAAGTTGTCTTTTTTCTTTTTTAAGGGTTTTTTTGCCCCTTCTTTACCCTGTATGTTATGTTTAAGTGTATAGTGTCCTATTTTTGGTAGGGGTTGCCATTTCCTGCTTCTATCTGTTCGTAATACTACTCATGGTTTTGTAATCTTTTGATTTTTTTTTAGGTCGAATACCCTCCTTCAGTATTTCTTCCCTCCTTCAGTATTTCTAGTGCAGGTTGTGTGTTAGAAAATTCCTTCAACTTCTGTATGTCTGGAAAGGTCTTTATTCCTCTTTCATATCTAAAGGATATCTTTGCTGGATATATTATTCTTGGCTCATAATTTCTTTATTTCAATAGTTTGAATATTTTATTCCACTCCCTTCTGGCCTATAGAGTTTCTGCTGAAAAATCTGATGATAATCTAATGAGCTTTCCTTTGCAGGTTACCGTCTTCTTTTCCTTGGCTGCCTTGAGGATTCTTTCTTTGTCGTTAATTTTTGACAGCTTCAATACAATGTGCCTCGGAGAAGGCCTGTTGGGATTGAGGTAATTAGGTGTTCTATTTCCTTCTTGAATTTGAAGATCCAGTTCTTTCCATATGTTGGGGAAGTTCTCATCGACTATTTGTTTGAATATACTGTCTGTTCCCTTCTCCCTTTCTTCTCCTTCTGGTATGCCCATTATTCTTATATTGCTCTTTCTGATGGAGTCAGAAAATTCTTGTAGAGTTCTTTCATGTCTTTTAAGTCTCAAGTCTCTCTCTTCTTCCATTAGTATGATTTCCAGATTTCTATCTTCGATGTCACTGATTCTTTCTTCCATCTGGCCAACTCTACTAACTAAGCTGGCTATTTCATTCTTCATTTCTTTTATTAAGTTCTTAATCTCCAGAAATTCTATTTGGTTCTTTTATAAAATTTCAGTCTCTTTGGTAAAATGTTCTTTTTGTTCTTTGATTGTGTTTTTGAGTTCATTAAACTGCCTGTCTGTGTTTTCTTGCATCTCATTGAGTCTTCTCAGAAGACTGAGAATGAGATAGAGAATGATTGAATTCTCTATCATTTAAGTCACATATTTCCATGTCTTTAAGTTCATTTTCTGGAGACTTTTCATTTTCTTCCTGAGCTCTCTTGGTTATTCATGGCAATTAATGGATTATTATTTCTCTTCCTAGACATCTACAGGAGTGGGTTCTGCAACAGGTTGATAGGAAGAGGTCTTTCTTTGTGTCCAGTAGGTGCTGGCAGAATGTTTTATTTTCTCTCTGACTGTAGCCTTTTTTCTCTCTCTCATGCTGTAGTGTTATATTTTCTCTGCATTGTTCCGGCTTCTCACCAATGGGGCGATTCCCTAGAAGGCTGGCTTTTGTTAGCAGGTTGCCTAGGTCATAGGACACTGCCTCTGTTGGGGGGATGTGGAGAGCTTCTGAAGTTCCAACGCTCTTCCTGCACCAGTTTCAGAGCCTGTGTGTTTCAGTGGCTCTGTTTACTCCTGCAGGAATCCACCTAGATAGGTGGGGACAGGGGCGGGGTAGGTTGTGAGAGGTGGCCCAGAGCAATGGCAGCAACCACTAGCACAGCCAGTCCTGCACCGAAGGCTCCCTCCCCTTCGCTGGAACTAGTTGGGCTGTGTGAGTCCGTGGCTGCGGGCTGCAGTTCTCAGAACTGCAAATGTTCTGTTCTTTTGATCTGACTCTGCTACCTTTCCACTTCTAGCACTGGGAAGGTGGGGATGGGGCGAGCTCTGGAAGGGTGGGGAGGGGGCAGCTAGGCTCTGTGCCTATGACTTCTGTCCTCTGGCAGTGAGGGCTTAAACTGCCATTTTCATCCTTCTTCCCTCAGTCTTTGCTCCGAGGTTGAGGTCTCTGACGTGAGCATTGGGTTTAGCAGTGTTATTTGCTGATCTCTCAGTTGTGACTGTGGGCCATAAGCAGAGCACTAGCAGTTTGAATTCTTCCCTCTCTGATGACTGTGGTAGCTCTGGAATGCAGGGAGCTCAGAGCTCTGACCTCTGGTCTGTGTTCTGCACCCACGCAGCCCGTGTCTCCGCACTTCCCCCTTTCCTCCTCCCTCACTTGCCCAATTTGTCCACCTTTAGATGATTCAATTGCGCGTCTTTTAGTCTTTCCTGTCTGCTGTGCAGGGAGTCCTTTGTGGAAATATAGTTGTTCAATTTGTTGTAAATTCCAGGGGAGATTTCAAGAGCCTCACCTCTGGCTGCCATTTTTATGACATCTCTCCTTTCCCCCCCCACTAAAGGAGCAGAATATAGAAGGCAGTTGATGAAATCTGAGAGCAGGGTGTGTGGTAGGAACCAGGATCTGAGGCAGCAGCTCACTTTATCATTGTCTTCTCTTCTCACAGGCACTCTCACCTCTGTTTGTCTTTGCCCTTCAGCTTCATTTCTCTGCTTCTCTGAATAATTGCCTTTCTCAGCTTCTCCATGCACATTATAAAAGATTGCGACTCCCAAATGGCAGCCTCAGACCCCAAGTTTATATGAAGCTACCCCCAACTCATTGCTATTTCTGAGATCCTTTTCCAAATTCCCAGGAGAGGAAGCCTGAGTTAGGCCCAGCCCTGTTTCTATGGCTCTGATCAGGAGAGTGGGGTCACACCACTGCTGGATCCCTTCTCTGAATGAGATGGCACAATCATCAGAAAAGGGGATGACATGGGCTGGTACCATGTTTCCCGAAAATAAGACCGGGTCTTATACCGTATTTCCCCCAAAATATGACTGGGTCTTATATTAATTTTTGCTCCAAAAGATGCATTGGGGCATATTTTCAGGGGATGTCTTATTTTTTCATGTACAACAATCTACATTTATTCAAATTCAGTCATGTCATCTTCATCATAATGGGCTAAATGCGTCCGTCTGGCTGACGATCTTAACTGGGGTTATTTTCAGGGTAGGTCTTATTTTCGGGGAAACCCGGTAGACATCTTCCCAAAGTGTATAGTGCATGTACCCATCCTCCCTCTCTTCCTCTCTCCCTTCTTTCCTACCTCTTTCCCTCCCTCCTTTCTTGCTTCCCTCTTAGCTTCCTTCCTTCCCTCCTTCCTTCAGTCCCTCGCTCCTCTCTCCTCACTGCTCCCTCTTCCCCTCCCTTCCCTCTCTTCCTCCCTTCTTCTCTTCCTTCCTTCCTGATGCAACAGATACATTCCTGTAAGGTCAGTTTTCAAATACCATCACTAAGGGAGCTTCACTAGTTCCAGGCCACATCTGTATATAAAGTGAAGAATCGAGCTTTCATGGGACTAATCATCCTCTAGATTGTCCAAATACATATTTATCTGTTTGAATGGAATTCCCTGTACTGGACATACACGAAGTTGAATTTAGATACCCCTCTAGCCCCTGGTGATTCAGTGTGGTCCAGAGACTAGCGCCATCATGTGGGAGATGGTTATAAATGCAGAATCTCTGGCCCCACGCCATACCTACTGAGTCAGGATCTGTAGCTTAACAACATCCTCAGAGGGTTTGAAGGAATGCACACTGCAGTTTGAGAAGTGCTGTTCTAGTGCTGTTTGTTTGTTTTATTTGTTTTTGAGGACAGATAATGCATGTTGGATTCTTTTCTACTTGGGAAAATGAGATTGTAAAAGAGTCATGACTACAAATACTAAGCTTGCAAATAAGTATACTTATGGCTCTTTGTGCACTGCAGAAGGTCTTAAAGTGAATATGAGGCCACCTCTTTCTATTTTCCCACCCTAATTTTTACTTCTCCTGAATTAATAATAAATAGTGTTTGCTTGAAGTTATTTTATGTATACACAAATGTGCACACGCATGCATACACATAACACACGCACATTTTAGTTACCAAAACGTATATGTAGTTACGGGTCAGAAATCAGGAGAAAAATTAGAGCACCATAATTATTAAATGAGAACAAGGAAACTCTTCCCCCTGAATTATTTCAGTAAAAATAGCATCTCATCTATTTAGTATGTATTATTTTCACTTATTTTTTGGCTATCAGATTTATGCTAACTCATTAATGTGTGAAGAGTATACTTTATTTGAATTGTACATTTTATCCCATGGACAGCAGTCTTCTTTTTATTTTGTGGGGTTGTCATCTTCAGACTGCCTTTGGGGGGTTCTGTCAAAGGCTGATTTCAGAGGGTGCTGATGCAAGTATAAGAAGAAGGAGCTCAGTTTTCACATTCCTCTATAGGTTAAGGATTCAAAAGTGATTCCATTGCTGACAGAAACACAAACAAAACAAAACTTGACATGCTGAGTCCAGATTTTCTCTGCAAGTGTGGGTCTTAAGGGAGAGGGTACAATAGGTTTTCTTACAGCTGTGTCTTTACCCACAGACAGCAACCCTGGAGCAAGCTATTAAAGACGCCAACGAGTGTGATGATGATGAGATTCAGCTCTACAATGAACAGATTGAAACCCTGCGGAAGGAGATTGAAGAGACTGAGAGGAGCCTGGAGAAGTCTTCCTATGATTGTCGGCAGCTGGTGGTCGCCCAGCAAGCCCTAAAGAACGAACTGGACCGGTATCATCGGATCATAGAGAATGAAGGCAATAGGTGTGGTCACAGAGGGCACAGCTGAGAAAGTGCCTCTATCTCCATGCTGCTCACTTACTTATTCCACAAATCTTTGACCTCCCGTGTGCCAGTTTTAGGCAGTGAGATGTGGCAGGGAATGAAACACTCATGGAGCTTGAATACTAGTGAGGGAGACAAATGGTGAATGAATTTGTAACAGAGGGAGTATGACCTATAACGTGCTATGGAGGAGATTTGGCAGGGAAGAGGGGAATGGCAATGGGGGTGATGGTGGGAATGTTTGAAGTTTTGAGTTTGGCGATTGGAAAAGGCTTCAAGGCTACTTTTTGCTCCACCAGTCCCTGGGGACATAACTGTCTCAGCAGATAGGAAGATCAGGAGTATTTAATGAGATGCTGCAGGTGAGGTGCCCTGTGCAGTACCTGGTACTGGACCAGTGCTCCAAGGTGTTGGTGTTGTTACTGCTGCTGCCTTATCTCTATCTCTATCTCTATCTCCAGCTCTTCATCTACATCTATACCTTTACCTACACCTGCATCATCTCTGTCTACACTTACACCTACATGTGTATCTATATCATGTACCTGTACGTGTACATCTATGCCTGCATTTACATTGTCTGTATCATCTACACCTATACCTACATCATCTGCATCTATGTCATCTACAATCACATTATCTACACCTACATGTACCTCTACACCTACAACTACATTATGTACATCTTCATCTATATTATCTACATTTACACCTATGTTAGTCATGTCTACATCTATGTCATCTACACCTACACCTCCACCTCCACCCATACATAGCCTACATCTGCAATATCTACTTCTACACCTACACCTATACCTACATCATGTACATGTGCATCTGTACCTATAGCTGCATTATTGGTATCGACACCTACATCGAATCGCCTATGTCTATGGCTATGTGGGTATCCATATCTGTAATTATTATCAGACAGCAGAGTGGAGACAGCCACCTCGTGTAAGGACTCTGATTCTTTATTAAGTTGTGATTCTTCGATTCATTCTTGCTAATGTTTTATGTTTAGATTGAATTTAAAAAGGAGCACCCAGAAGTACCCCACAAGGAGCAGTTCTGTCTTTTCCACTGGGTGTTCTATCTTGGCTGCAAGTATTTGAATGTTTGACAGGAAAAGCAAAATTTTCTTTTTTTCTCCTCTAGTTATGGTCAATGTATCATGCATAATTCCAAATTACATATTTGTCACAGTGAATGCTTTTGCGCACATTAGCAAAAATACGTCTAGAACTGGCATGAAATGTTCTTGTGAAAATTTTTGTTTTGGAGGCAGGGCTTCACGGAAAGGTAACTGGATTCCTCTTCCATTGGTTTGTGTATAACTTCTCATTTTAATACACTGATTTCAAATTGATAGAAATGTTGCAAGCATAGAACAAGGAACTACTGAATGCTGTTTACTCAGATTCACCAGCTATTTACATTTTGTCTAAATTGCTTTATCTTTTTTCTCTCTCTACTTATATATAATGCATATTATTTTTAAAAAACAAGTTGGAGATATCATATCCTAGTTGCCCTCAGTACCTCAGTTTGGGCTGGCCACTCTTTTATTAAAAAACAATACAAAAACCCTGTTCAACAGAGAAGTGGCATTTTGACATTAAGCAATCACCACTTTACAATTTTTCTATAAGTATGTTTCACAGTTTATGACTTGAGCTCAAAGAAATGATTATGCCCTTTACATCCTCATCCAATGTGTAAATATATATGTGGTTCATGAGCAGTTTGATCTAGAGAAAGCTTTTCTCATTTTTGCTCGTAATTGGAGGGTGACTGTTATCCCCCAACCATCTGTTTGGCTTGATGAATTAAAGATGGTGACCAACTCTTTCTGATTCTTTCTGCCAGGCTGAGCTCCACCTTCACTGAAACTCCTGTTACTCTGTTCACCCCATGGCATGGAGCCTCTTTCAGCCCTCGATCCAGCGGGAAAGGTAATGCTCCTCAAACCCGGCTTCTGCTGTTTTCTGTCCTCAAAAAAATGGAAAAAATTTTAATTAAAAAAAAAAAAAGTTGTCACCCAATAAACTTTAATGAAAAAAAATGGAAAAAAAATTAAGGGGCTTGTCTGTCTTAGTCCTCTGATTAACAGAGAGAGGGGATTGAGACTTTTGGGATGAAAAAGTTTAAAAAAAAAATCACCATGTGAGTGAAGCAGAAAAACCTCCTGGGTGATGCAGGGTTAGATTTTGTATGTTTTCTTAAACTTTTTAGTTTTCCTTTTAGCTAGTGTGAAGAAATAAATTTGGCCTTAGGAACAGGAGGCTTCTGTTAGTTCTGAATTTAATAGCATCACTTCCCCTTTTACCCAGGAGGAAACGGATGCTGATCAGGGGCGATCATTTTATTTAGCTTGGGATGCATGTGGAACAAGGGAGCAACTGTGGATTGTTACGATTCCCGTGCCTGAAGCCATTCTGAACATGTCAGAGCTCTGCCATCTCTCCTTTTGGGAAGTCCAAGGAGGGAATGACCTTGTGGGATGAGTTTCCATCATCTAGTCTATCCAAGTAGCCACCATGAGCTCAGCAGGGGGTTGGGGTGGGACGGAACTGTTGCTCCCACCAAGTATTATTGCAATAGAATCATGTAAGTTGCACCCAGGGGGATGGGAACTGTGAGTGTCAGAATAAGCAGTGTCTTTCCTCCCCTCTGCAAACCCAGAGGGGTCAAGTGACTTGTATTGTGCAAAGATGCACAATTGGTGGCAGAGCTGGGACCTCAACGTGGGCCTTGGATACAGTTTCAGGCCTCTTTCCCTGTTGCATTGCCCTATAAATAGCAAACCCAGCCAAGTGCTAGGCATTAGTCTCTAAGACAGGTAGCGTAGTTTTCAATGAATACATTTTTTTCCCTCTTTCATTAACAATTATATTTGATTTATTGCCCATTTATTTTTTATTTTATTTTATTTTTTAAGATCTCTCCAGAGCTGTGCAGGATATAACAACAGCAAAAACAAGACAAAAAGGCCTCCCCAAGAACATTCCAAGGAAAAAGGAGATTATAGCTAAAGACAAAGCAGATGAAAATCTGGAAGACACTCCACTGAAAGGTCTAGAAGTCACAAAGCCAGTGCAGGTGGTAGTTAAAGAGGAAGGTGAATTAAAATTTGAATCAGGGGATGAAGAAGCAAGTCCCCCTACCCCAGAAGTGGCTCCAGAGGATGTACCAGATGGAGGGCAGATAAGCAAAGCCTTTGAGAAACTCTGCAAGATGGTCAAGGAGAGAGTAAGAAGCCCCAAGGAGCCTGAGCCGCCAGCTGACCTCTACACCAAAGGGCGGTATGTGCTTGTCTTGGGGGATGCCAGTTATGTGGACCCTGGGTTTTGTTCCTTGTCCATCCCGGCCAGGGGAAGAGTGGTTGTTTCCATTGAGGATGACTCTCTGCATCGTGACAGCCCTGTGGAGCCCTCTCCTGAGCAGCCCCAACCCCCTCTGGAGAATGGCCAGGGGGGTCTACAGGGGAGAGAAGATGGGCACCCACTGAATCAGCATACTGCAAACAAGGAGAATGAGATAAACACCAAAGAACTGACAGGTCCCGGGGAAAAGCATAATGGCCAGAAGGAGGATGAAGGGCCCAGGAGGCCCTGTGTCGTGGTCACACCTTGTTCAGATGGACCGTATGCACCCCCACTCGAAAGGCCTGGGACCAATCAGGGTGGATCTGAGGGGCAGAGGGCTAGAAAAGGCAGCCTGCTAGAGAGAAACCCTCCCAGGACTTTGGCATATGAGAAGGTGGAAGTGATGGAATCCATTGAGAAGTTTTCAACTGAGAGCATTCAGATGTATGAAGAAACTGCTATAATTGTGGAGACCATGATTGGAAAGACAAAGGCAAACAAGAAGAAACAGGGAGAAAAGGGTTCTCAAAATGTGTAGGCTCCTTGGGAGAAATGTCTCTGGGCCTCTGAGAAATGTCTCTCTGCTTTGTTGGAGAACAAATAATAAAGAGTGAGAGTTCCTGTTTGAATTAGATCATAGTTGGCCCAACTGGCATTGACAATGAAGCCTTAATTAAAAAGTTTTCTTTGCCTGCATATCGTTTGTCTAATTAGCAGGGGCCTTGGGAATGTAGGTAGATCAGCCCCATTCAGGACGGGCCATTCTGCAAATGGCCACCAAACCGTTTAGGAAACAGACATGGTTCATCATGGTTCATTGAGACACTTGTTAGAGACTCAGAGAATGTCTGGATTTCACACAGAAAATGCTGGTTGATAGCATTGGCTCATGTTCAGTGCATTTCAAGCACAAGTACATGCTCACGTTGAGTAGTGTTTTAAGTAAAATGATTCAAGGTACCTGTCTTAGTTTGGGGGCCCCCCCAGACGCTGATCCTGAATTGAGGATTTGAATATAGTTTCGTAGGGATGTGTCTCACGAAGCACCAGTAAGGCAGTAGATAGGGAGAGAGAGACAGCAAGGCAGCCATTAAAGGGTGTGTCCGACCAGGTCTGCTAGCACTGTGGGCAGCTGGAGCTCAATCCCTCTGCCCTCCCCCGCCACCAGAGACTATCCGAGATAGGCTGAACACGTGCCACAGAGTTACCCTGCCCGAGAGGCGAGGGAGCAGGGTGTTCATCCACCAGCTTCTGTTAGCCAGTGTCAAGGGCTGCTCCCAGGGTGTTAATTTTGGGGGCAGAGAAAGCGCTCAGGTGAAGTAGTACAGGTGCTGGCATTTGCACATCAGGCGTGGAAATACATGGAAATGGTAAGGGTCATGGGAATGTAAATGGGCACCAATGCCATTCGCCATAGCATTGTACCAAATGTCCTTTTTTTCAGAGCTCCTTCAAATTTTCACACTCAGAATTCTAGGTCAAATTTCAAAAAGCAAAATCAAATGTCACTGCATAGTTGCTTGTTTAGGAGTTAGTTAAGTCCGACAAGCATTTATTGAGCATGTACTATGTGTCAGACAGTGTGTTATGCTGATAAGGAGAGAATTTTCAGATTTCTTAATTACCATAATTTTGAATGCTGTATTATACATGTCTGTGCATGCTATCTTGTGCACACACACACACACATGAACTTACTGTGTCACATCTTAGGAAATAGAAATTATTTCAAACCAGAATCTTTACAGAAATTTTTATTTTTCCTCTAGGCATCTATTTTTCTGCTAACAGTACAAAAATATTTTTTATATATACTGATGAAGAAAGTACACCTTCCCCGTTGTAGATGCTCCAAAACACATGAAAGGCACTGAGTAAATATGCTTAAATGGATTATTGCATCTGCCTAAACAAAAGCATCCGGCAACACAATGATACGTTATTGGAGAAAATTGACTAAGTCACAAATTACATTCTCTTACTTCTTTGTTATGGAAAATAGAAAGAATACTAAATGGAGCCACCTTTCCTTTATATTTAGAGCTTTAAAAAAACTTGTCTTGAATTCATCTGAGGTTTTGATTTCACGAAAGAAATATGCTTTTGTTGTTCTCTCCAAAAGATGAATGGAGAAACCACTCCATTGCACAGTTTTGAAATATTTATAATTTAATAGCTTAAGAGAGAATGATGGAAACCATTAGCTGGAGCCCAGAATATACTAGGAATTTGGGCCAATGTATATATTATATTCAACATGACAGCCACTGCAAACCTTTTTGTTTTCCCCTTGAAGTCTTTTTATTTTTTGGACTACATGTTCAGTAATATTCTTATTTAAAAAAGATGGGTATTTTTTTGGAAGAAAAAGTCATTTTTGTATTATATTCACTCAATCATTAAAAATGGATTGGGGGCCTGTTCTATGCCAGGCATGGTTCTGGGCATGGAGAAGAGCAGACACGATCAGATGTGGTTCTGCCCTCACAGACGTGACATTCTGGTGGAATAAAATGTACAAGCAAGCTGATGATCAAATAGGAGAAAATTAGATAGAGACAATACTATGAAGGAAACCAACAGGGCGACATGTAAGAGTGACTGGGGGTGTACTTTGGATTGGGTGGTGAGGTAAGACCCGGGGATGAGGTAACATGTAATTTCAATAACAGTCATGTATAGATCTGATGGGAGAGCATTTCAAGCAGAAGGAAATGCAAGTGCAAAGGCCCTGGGGCAGGAATGGATTTAGCCTCTTCAAGGAAGAGAAATAAAGGGGATTGCAGGGGGACAATGGAAGGAGGTGAGGTCAAGGATGGAGGCAGGGACTGGATAAGCACCATTTGCTGGCAGCCTCATTTCCATCTGAAAGACAGCCTCCCAGTGTGAAATGGGCTGCCTGCAGTAGACATGTTGGCGTCTAGTTGGGCTTTTTGTTCATCCCCAGAGCTCCACTTGCTCATTTTCTTGGATGCTGAAACTCTCCACTTTCACTGCTTGTTTCTGTTTTCCCCAGGAGAGTGGTAGAAAGGGTTAATTTCCTGGCTTTTCCTTCCCCGAAGGTCTGTGAAAGCAAGCATTTTAGTTTTATAAAAAGTATTTCTTCTTAAGAAACATAGGGGTTCAGCGCAGGCCTTCCAATAGCATCAGTGATGAGATGCTGGAGCTTTGACAGGCCCTGAGATACCTAAAATGCTGGTGGTGCCGGTGGCTGGTCCTGACTGTTATACCAGAGGGCCTCTGGCCTCCTCTTTCAAAGCTGCCTCCCCATAAAGAAGCTGCGTGTCCGCTCTCCACCCCTCCATTCTCCAGGCATCTGAGTCGGTGACCGGTGACTGCTGTTGTATCAGCCTCCCTGTGGGGAAGGAGTCCTGGGGAGCGGTTTCCGGGCTCTCGGCCTCACGTGGAGGGGTGCTGGCTAAGGTGATGGGTAGCCGTTGGCTGTAACCGGTTGGCCACTGGTGTGGCTGCTGTGGTTACACTGGGGGTTGGTTGGTTGGCAGAGAAGTGGACGGCAGATTGCGGATCGTGTGGCTCCTGCTTCCTGTGTCTCCAACCCAGCTGCCAGTGAGAATATAGTGGTATGACTCCCCTATCTATGGGTGTTCCTTTTTGTCCGTGGGTGGCTTCACGTGCGGGGAGTTCTTGTGCGGGGAGTGGGAGCTGAGACCCTGCATGACACTCCCTGAGTGCTGAACCCCCAGATCCTCTGACCCTCGCTATTCTGGTTCATGCCTACACACTCAGTCTTCTCACACCAAACACACGTGACTCTCTGCCTTTGGGGCCTCTGTGGTCTTAAGAATGTGACTGGTCCACAAAAGGGGCAGGTGGGGGGTAACTCTGAGGCATGTTCTGCACAGTCCCCTGTAGGTCTGAGCCCCAGATGCCTATGAAGAAAGCCCCCCAGCAGTGTGCCTTGAATCGGTCTCCTTCCTTCTCTATCTCACTTTCCTGCTCCCCTATATAAAGATACTTCCTTTCAAATAAACAACCTCAACTCCTTGTCTGAGAGTCAGCTTCTGGGAGGACCCAACCTAAGGAAGCTGGTTGGCATCTGCCCAGTACCACCTCCCCTCCCCCATTCCTCAGATGGCAGCCCTGAGGTTGTATTGAGGAGCTGCTCCTCCTACACTGGGTACAGGCCCGATCAGGTCGTCAAGATATCCTGCCTTTCTCTGGCTGGGGGGTGGGCAAGCATCCCAGATGAGACCCATCATTGGAATTGGAAATCTGAATCCAGGGGAACCAAGACAGAAAGTGCTGGAGCTGGCCCCATGATAGGGGAGTTCTGTTGTGATCACCACTGGTTTCTGCTGCGTATCCCTGTCCCCTCTCTTGTTCCAGTCTCTGTCCCTTTTCTAGGCAGTTTAGGCTGTTTCTCCAGGCTTTCCTTCAGTGTTGAGAGCTACTCCACATGCTTTGGACATGCTGCTTGTTTGGTTTCATTAGTTGGCATTGCTTTCTGTTGCTTGCAACCAGAGATCCCAACAGAGAACTTAAGGAGGTTTGAAGTAAGTTGGTTTGCCCCCAAGTAGACCCTAAACAAGGTCTTGGGTGCAGGAGGTTTATTAGAACGGTGATCACAGCAACTCAAGGTGCCCTTAATAAGCACCCACCTCTTAGCTCCATGCCTACCTTTCTGGTGCAGGGGCTGGAACATGCTACCTCATTCCTGCTTTGCCAGTGTCTCCCTGGTAGGGGAAGAATGAAAGGCTGAAGGAGAGGAAGGGATCTGCTCCTTCTCGTCTATCTTCATCTTCCCAGCAGCCCTTCTTCATCCTGGTAGCAGCAGCTGGATCCAGTTTTCAGTTTTTCCAACATTTGCAAGAGCAGCCTCATGACAATCTCCTCAGAGATGCCTGCACCAGCCAGCTGATGCCCCTCCACAAATGTCTGGGTCTTCTGGCTCCTGTCACGTGTGCTTACACTCCACGTCTGAGGATGGAGGGCGAGGGGGGCAGGTGGTGCCCCTCCCCAGGAGCCCAGCACATTCCCAGTGAGCCCCTGACTTGGGCACACGTTAGATTGCTTTGTCTAACTTGTGTGTTTTCTTTTGCCTTTCTAATTAAGTAGGTAATATTTCTTTATACTACTCAGTTTATGGGGCTTTATATTCAATTCTTTGTTAATATTCCTGACTGGTGAAGGAGGGGGCATGAGACAGGAAGGCACCAACACAGGCAGCATTAACTACCACCACTGCTGTGGGAACCTGGGGCTCCATCCCACTGGTGACCCCTGAAGAGACCTGGCAGAACATCTTCAAATTGTCCCAACAGGAGGCTAGGAAGCCAGGATCTCTGCACAGGCTTCCATTCTCCCTCAGGTGGGGGTGACCCTGGAGTGTTGATCCCCTGGCACTTCTGCCTGTTGCACACCAGGTCTGGTGCATCTCTGCAGCCCGAGAACACCTCTGGCAGAAAGACAGAGCACCCTTGGCATGCATGAAACTCTGCAGGTGACCTCGGGAGTGGGCCAAGAAGATAGGGCAGAAGTTGGCAAACGTTTTCTATAAAGGGCCAGATTACAGGCTGTACAGTCTCTGTTATAACTTCTCCACAGCCACAAAAGCAAATAGGCACGATTGTTTCCGATACAACTGTATATACAGAAACAGGCAGTGTGCTGAATTGGGTTCCTGGGCTGTATCGTGTGCTGGTCCCTGATGTAGGGCATATATCAACAGGGTCTAATATAAAATTCAATTTACATAACAGAAGACATTTCTAATCTGGCATCTTTACTTGTTTCTTCCTTCCCCTTTCATCTTGGAAAATACTACTGAGGTCTCTCTGACTTGAAGCTTATAAGAAATGATCTTTAAGCCACCATTATAATCAAGTTTACCCTAAAATCTTTGTATTATAGGTTTGTAGTTGGGATGTTGCTGGTGAGTGAAGTCACCTCAAAACTCATATGGCATTTGGCACACTGATGCTAAAGAACAACATTCAGGTACCTTGATTAAATCAGTACAAATGCTTGACTCCAATTTCTCATGCTTGGATAAAAGCAAATAAATGTCACAAAAAAGCCACATTGACTTATGTTTTATTCAAAGAAACAGGGTTTTTGAGTTCAGATGTATATTCTACCTGCAGATACATCCCTGGTTAATAACCTCACTGTGCTGGTCCCCTCACCATCACACTTGCCCCTTTACCCGCATGCTTGTATCTGTATGACCTGGAGCTTACCAGGTGACTTACCTGTCACCTGTGGTTGGTCTGCAACTCCAGAACATGGGGCCAAAAGAGAAAAGGACAGGTTGCAGCTTCTGCTTTCTGTCCAGCTCGGAGTAGCCCATGGGGTGTCCTGTTGTGTGCTACGGGATATCTTTGAGGGTGCTATGAGGGGGGACACCCCATGCTGGGATGGTGAGGATGGGTTGGACTGAAGCTTCCATCGTGGGAATCGGTGACAGTTAACATTAGGTATGAGGAATTCCCAGACTCTTTGGGCTATTTTGGCACCTAAAACTCTGTGGGCTGAGATTGCTCATCCTCCCCACCTCACTCCAGACCACACAGGACTGACCACTAGGAATTTAGTAAGACAGCGTTTTCATCTCTTTGTGCTGAGTAAATTTCTCGTGGTCAGTTCATCCTGTCCCCAGGTTCACAAACTGTGAGTCTCATCTAAGTTCTAAGAGAAAAATGAAGCTGGCAGGTTGGCTTGGAGAATTTGCCTCCAAGGTCAGACTTTGATTCCCTGTCTCTTATAAATCCAAAGCCAAATTCAACCAGAGATTTTCAAACTCAGGGGATGGGACTTTTGGCAACTAAGTGTACAAGAGACTAGTGGAAGAACTCAGGTACTAGTTGATTAATTTGTGATGCAAAGAGAGGAACTATCTTTTCTAGAGATCCTGGGGCTGGTATCCCTTATGCTAATTACCCCATTTCCTGGGGTTAATGTCCTTGGGAGGCTGAATAAAGCATCAGGAGGCTGTGGCTGGACATGGAATTAGACCAGTGGTATGAGGATGGTGTTTCTAGGTACTTGTCTGGGGATGGCTTCCCTAGTGCATTGGGCTGTGTCCTCAACAGACTTCAGCTCTTCAGAGAGTGGAAGTACCCTTTACACCAACTATGCTGTTTCCCTGCACGGATACTGTCTGCCAACCTTTGTTTCTGCCCCTCCATTTTCCTCAGTGCTCATGAGTTGAGTGGCGGCTCTCTTCCCCACCTTTTCAGTTGACTTATTCCTTCTTTGCAGACAGAGAACCATCCAGCTGGCTAAAACCAACTCATCTTCTTTGGCTCAGGACATATTCTATGCTGATGTTATTTCAAACACCCAGAGTTTTTAAAACTCCTTATTCTCTTCCACAACTAATGTCTCTAATCTTGGCATTTTGATTTTTAGAAACTTCTATCAAATTAGGCCGTTTGCATCCAAGAACTTACCCTGTCTGTGAGAGTATCAGTCCCCCTAACTCAGCATTTCTCTTTCTAAACATAAAATGCTTGGCTATGTTTCCTCAAGGTTTTGTAGTATGTGGTTTTCATGTGATCACTCCAACCTGTGAAGGCATTGATCACACGAAAACCACTCTTAATTAATTTATAAGTGACAGTAACAATGACATATAGTAGTAACTCTATAAGAATGATCAGTTTTTTAATTTAATCTTTTGGAAATCAATCTTTGAACTTAAATATCGAAAAGCAGTGTCTCACTTTGTCACAAGATCAGACTTTAGACCTTACACCTTTCAATATCTGTTTTAAGTCCTAGGCTCTCTTTAAGATTTTATCAATTGGATATAAGTATTGTATCATTGGACAAAATTGTAAATTGTTTTTACAATGAACTATGATAAATATAATATGTAAATATTTTGTAAATAACTATTAAGATTTGCTAGAATAGTATGTGGTCACATGGGGTACAGCTAGTTTGTAACACTGTTCATGTTTGGAACCATCCATGAAGAGAGGTTGCCATGTAAATCAGTACTTAAGAATGAGTTTTAAGGGAACATCAAGCTCTTTCTGCGTGTGGGACTCCAATACTTATCAATCATTCTGTTAGTTGTCCTGCATTTTCTAGTTGCTTCGCTTTTAGGCAGGGTTATTGATCAGTACTAACCAATCCACTGTGGGTCAAGTGACGTGTGTCTCTTTAGGCTGAACATAAAAGAGGAGATGAGAGTCATCCATGGGTTCTCTTCTCCTGCATGGATGGTAGCCACCTTGTGTTATGATTACAAATCATAAGATTGAAGATTGAAGTGGTCTAAATCCCTGAGTCACTGCATCGAGGTCTGTGGCCTTGGGGCAGCACCTGAACCCTCAGTGTAAATGAGAAATAAGCCTTTGTGTGTTAAACCACTGAGATTCTGGGACTATTTGTTACTACAGTATAACTCAGTCTGGCCTGATGAATATAGATTTTGACCGTGACACACAATAAGAAATGTATTTTACATTGTCAGGCAGTACACATGCGTGCGCACGCGCGCACACACACACACACACACACACATCCCTGAAAAAAATATTTCAGGAAACAATACTTATCATTAACATACATGATCTATTTTATTCTGTCCTATTCCAAAATGCTCGCTTGCCTCCCGAAATTTATTTTATGACCCACTACTGGGATGTAACCTGAACTTGGAAAAAGCTGCTGTAGGTCATAATTTGTGTGTGATTTATTGGCTAATTATAAACTTTCATGCATATTTATGACAGCAGGCTTTTTAGATCTCTCTTTGGCAACTTTTATTATTTGCTCCTAGAATGGATGGAAGTATTTTTATGTAATACATATCACATCCCACATAATTTCTGGAAGGTAATGTTTTATTGTTGAGTCTCCTAATTTACAACAAGTCTTTTTAAACTTATAAAATTTTGTCAAAGGGAGTAACAATGTTAATCTGATTGATCATTACTTACTTATTTTCATCTTTTAAAATAAATGACTATAAATGTCTCTTGCATTAGGATCAGGGATATCATAAAAACCTCACTAACTAGACATATTTTAGTGTTAATGCTGGTGCAAAAAATGAAATAAAGATCAAATATTTTTATATAGCACTATATATTTTCATATACTGTATACTCATATCAAAACTTGCTATTTCTATTAAGAAGCTGATAAGTCACTCTCTAATTTCATAAATTATACTACAGTTGTGAAAATATGGACAACTATTTTATATTTTCGCTGCTATATAAGACATTTAATGTTTATACAGAGAGCTGCAAAATTACAGTGGTGATGCAATGGGAATTAATGAACATTTTCACCTGAATTTCCACTGGCTTTTTTCTTCAGCCAGAATCATCTTGATATTCTCAGAATAGTCTTTTAGAGATGAATATGGCATCTGTTTCTTCAATAAATACACATACACACATTTTAGGTATATGTGTATATATACATTTATACAAGTGTATATATATATATATTTATATACACATATATACACACATGTATATAGTCTACATATGTATATATATTTCTGTGTGCACTTATACACACATGCACACATAATGTCCTTTGGTTTATTTTCAGACGGTTAATGTGAAATGAATTTTTGATGATTTGCATTTATTTTTTCTTTAAATCTAAACTGGTTTAAAAAGACCTTTGCAACAAGTAACAAATTTCTTTTAAAAATAATATATATTATTACATTTTAAAGCATTATATATGTATCTGTATGTGTTAGAGAAGACAGAAATTCATTCCAACATGGGGAAGAAAGAAAGAAAATGGATTTTCTAGACTTCTCTCCTAAAGTTGCCACCTTCGGGGAATGGAACCTAGTGCTCTGTTGTTGTTGGCTTAAAGGAAGGAACTCCAAGCTTAGCTACATTCTCCCAGGGGAAGGGAGAAATGTAGCCAGGAGTGGTTGATCAGTGCTTGGGAATCAAGTCAAACAAACAAATCGTTTCTTGGGAATGGGTGGGCATTGAAATTGGGAATGAGGAGCCAATCCTTAAGTAGGAAAACAAAGTGACAGCAGGTCAGAAAGCATTTCTATTCGGTAATGAAATGGTGCTGTGTCTTTTGGGGTTGACAGGGGAAAGGAATGTTATTAGCTTTGGGTTGCATGTTGAACATCCTCATGAAATGCTTAGTTGCCAAGATGGTAACTGTGTGCTTTCCCTATCGAGGGCCTCTCTTGCTTCCTTCAGGCCTCAGGTTACTGGGGCATGAGTTGGCATTCCCCACTTTGGCAGAACAGGCTCCATACAGATGGAAGTCCATATGAAGATGGCGGCTCACATATTCAGACACACCCCCTTCACCCTTCACACGTTTCTGCCAGAACAGAGGCCATTTCCCTAACACATCAAAGGAATCACAACATGAAGGAGTGAGGTATTGCCCTCCGATCATAGGTTTTGGAAACCAAAGCCCAAGTTGATGTGTGGAAAACTGTCAAAAATACTCACCTTGCCTTCTTGCTTACATCAGATTAAGAAGACCCAACATGATGTAGGAAAAAAAACACATTCCCGGGTTATAAACTACTACAATGTGTTGCCAGACCTGCCTTTTATTCTTTCCTGTTGGGTAACTATGTGAGAAACTCCAGAAAATCGGAGCTGAGATGAACTCTATACAAACCTAGAGTAATTGGGGCTTCTCTAGCAGGTTTTACCATAATTCAGAGCATCCGCTGGTGAAAGGACAGCCAAGCTACTTAGCTTTTATATTTGTCATGCTGGCTGAGTAGGATGAGTTATGATGTTGGTGTTGGTGGTAAGATTTTCAATGCTTATCGGGCTTTTGTGGATGGCATCTTTCAAATCACGCCATCTTCATCTATGTCACTGAAAAATCTTGCTAAGTTCAAACCATCTTTCCCCAAAGCATTTGCAGCATCTCCTGTGCTTTAAGAGATTCAGAGCTCACCCTTGGCCATAATCTTTGATTTTCTTTTTATGTTACAGGTTCTCAGTTGAGACCATAAATAAATGTTCTTGGGAGTCACTGTGTGTAGCTTTTTAAATGCATTCTCTTCTCTTCCCTGATATGAAAAAAATTGAGGGGAAAGTTGTCCCAGTTTTGTTTGCAGGATATCACCTATTTGAATGACACAAATAAAGAACTTAGTCACAAATAGAACATAGATGTTGGTGGGAACAATGTATTTGGGGCATAGAATAAAAAAGATTGCTTCCATTGTAATGAAAATAATCATTGACAGTGAGCGAAGCTTCAGATCAAGAAGTTGGAATTGCTTGTGTGGGAGTGACAGTAATTGCTAGGTGCCTGACAGTGTGGAGCGAAGACAGAGAGGCAGAGATGGGGGAGGGAGAGAGATGGTAGAGGCCAGGGTGCAGCACTAGTTCTTGTGCAGGATGCTTTTCAGGCTTCTCTCTACAGCTTCATCCAGCTCTTCCTCCAGCTCCTCCTTCTTGGACATGGCCAGCTTGGACTGGTAATCCCTCACGACCTGGTCAATGTAAGGGGCGCTCTGTGTGCCATGCAGCATCAGTGTCCACTCCTTCAGCACACCCTTCTGGGGTGTGCTCCCCACAAACCCCAGCTCCAGGGTCCAGGTTCCTCGGGCATCTTCCCCCCAAGTGTGGGTGGTCATGAAAGGCCACTTGTCAAAGCCCACCTTTGAGTCATCATCCCTTGGACGCCGGCTCAGCAAAATGGACTTGGTGCCCATAGGGGAAGTCATGTTGATGTTCAGGTCTCCTCTCCTGGTTGCATTGACTGTGATAACAGCTTGAACATGCTCGAGGTAGCGGACAAAATTCTCCTTCCCCTCACATGCATCAGTTGTGAGAGTCAGCACCAACTTGCCAGTGGATGGTATTTTCCTGCGGGCAAAGTGATGAGGAGATATGGTAAGACATGGGTCCATTATATGAGGGTTTTTTTGTAGACAGTTCTATGTAACAAAAAGAGCAAGAGCTGTGCAGTTAATCAGACAGACCTGAGTTAATGCCTACACCAGCTGTGTGAGCCTGAGCAAGTTACCTATACTCTCTGAACTTTCTGTGTGGAAGGGGAATGTGGCAGACGCTATTGCCACCCCTCCAACTTCTCCTAAGTCATTTCTGAGTTTGCCTGTAGCAGTGGCGCTGTGTACCCTGACTGCTTCCCACCTCAGGTATCAGCATCTCGAAGCTTCTCTTCTGGAGCTTTTCCCTGCACCCTGGGAGTTTGTTCAGCCTGTGTGCAGGGCAGCCGAAAAGTGTCAGGGATTTACCTCCTCAGGGACAATCCTCTACTAATGACTGACAGAAAGTGGTAGGTAAACATACCCTGGCTTCCCGGTTCCTCAGTGGGACAAGTCAAATTCCAGTAGGATGGATCCTAGTTGTCCCCATGGCAACTTGCTCATCAATGCACTCTTTATTGGCTATTTTCCTCTTTGTCTCACATCTCTACTTTCTTACTTGTGTTTGCTGGGATCATCTCTCAAAAAATTGTCAGCACTCAAGTCCAATATCAGGGTCTACTTTGGGGGCAACCAAGACTGACACAGGAGCTCACAATGCACTTTTTTTTTTTTAACGTGCTAAGTACCTTGATAAATAAAAGTTATTGCTAAGGTGATTGCTATACTGTCATTTAAAAACGCCAAAATCAGGTTAATCAATCCTAGTGAAGGACAGTTCTTTGAAAGATCAGGGAAATTTGGGAGTTTCTGATCATAGAGTTGGAGCCCAGTGGAGTGTTAATCTAAGCATTTTAGCTATCGTTCCATATAACTAATCTCCTTTCTGGAGGTGGCCTCCTTTGAAAGCGAGATACTCAAAGCCTCTTGCATCAGAAACATAATAAAGGGAACTACATTTGAGGATTGTATGGAAAGACTCCAGACTTTGGGAACAAAACTATCTGGGTTAGAATTCTGCTCCTACACTGACTAGTCAGGAGAGCTTGGGAAAATTGTTCAAATACTTGAAGTCTCACTGTCATTGTGGGTGGGTTCTGCGAGGTTAAATAAGACCATGTATGAAAACACTGAGGATGGCACCTGGCACATAGTGCTAGTTCCCCTTTCCGGGCCCTTTGCCTGTGTTAATATTCTCTCTTGACGTGGCTTTTATTTTGGAGCATAAAATGGTGGGTATTTCTAAATACACATCAAAAGATGCTGGTCACACATCCAGCTCAAAGCCAAGCCTTGGGTCTGCATAGCCCTTGGAACCAAGGCCATGGACGGATCTGGGAGGGCTTGCTGAAGCTAACCCTGCAGCTCAATGATAAAGGCAATAGTCTCCTGAGAAACTTAAAAAAAAAAAATACTTAAACAGTTTCATTGAGTGCTGCTGTGTGCACTCCGCATGGACGCTGATGCTGAATAATGCATGAAGCTTTATTTATTTATTTGTTTATTTATAGTTATTTTTCATTTGTTACATGAAACATTCTTGCCTATGGAGCTCTAGTGATGGTAATGGAAGGTGGGATCCTAAGCACCAGACTCTGGGGAATCATCCAGGTTGGTGGAGAACAGGCATTAGGCCAGTTTTGGAGGTCAGAGTATGGATAACCACTACCTGTATCTCTCAAAGAAGATACTATTTACTCAGAACTTGTTACGGCAGACATATAACAGGTGAGCTGATAAATGACTAATGATCATTTGGGCTCCAGCAGGCAGAAAGCTATGCAGGGTGGGCTAAAGGTCCAGTTGGGGGCAAGATATTTGAACTGCCTGAGCTCATTTTCCTTACCTGTACTGGAATGGAGTACAGTAAATGGAGATCTTACTTTCTACCTAGAATTGTTATGAAGATAAAATATATACATATACTCATATGCATTATATATTGGCAAATGTCTAGACCAGCGCTGGCCAACAGAACTTTCTGTAATGATGGAAATGTTCTATCTGTCCTGTTCAATATAGTAGCAACTGGCCACATGTGGCTATCGAGCACTTGAAATGTGACTAGTGTAAGGAACTGAATTTTTAATTAATTTAATTTAATTTTAGTCATTAATTTTACTTTATTTAATTTTATTAAATAGCCGCATGTAGCTAGTTGCTTCTATATTGGATAGCACTGATGTCAATTATGTATGTGCAATTAAAACTTGGTAACAACAGCATCACCACCCAGAAAAATCTCTCAGGCTTCTATTTTAAGCACACTTTGTTTTTGGCATGGCTTATAGGCTCCAGGAAAAGCAATTGGGGAAACTGTGGATCCTGTTATGCAGGTTTTCTGGTCACCTTTCTGGAGGCTTCTGGAATGTCACACCTTAGGTGTGAGTGACATGCCACATTCCATCACTGAGTTTCTACACAGATAAGGAGTCAGGTCCAGAGTGGAGGCTTTCCTTCTAGAGGGGAGCCTCCAGGGCTCTGGAACTCTCTGAGAAGAACAGTTGGAGGTAACAAAGGATGATGATGATGTTCACAACATCACCCTGGCTCTGAGTCCCGAGTTGAGTTTGAGCCCCTTTCCTAGTTTTCAGGCTGTCTTGAAAAATTCAAGAAGGAAATTCACAAGCTAACAAACAGAGACTGTTAACCTGAGTAATAGCCATTCTAGGTATTATAAATCATGACTAAACATTGTCAAATGCAATAGTTACTATTATCACAAGGATTCAAAACACAAGTTGGATTTTTAAAAAAACTATGTTTTGTCCCCTTTTGCATCCAGGGCACTTATGGACAGGAGTTCACACAGTGACAGTCCCTTTACAAGTCATACGTGGAAACTCTGGCATAAAAGTAACATTGCTCCCCTGAGGGAAAACTGAATATAGTTCTTTGATTGGCCAAGAATCAGAGATGGGATGACAACTGGAGCTGCAAATCAGATCCATAGCCCAACATGCGGTGGAGTTTCTGTAAATGAAAAACAACAAAGTCCCTTGTACAAGAGAGAAGTTATTCCAGGGCTAAGATGATCTCTTAGGATCAAGGGAGAGAAATAGGGATTGGATCAAGCCTGAGACATCATAACTAGGATAGCTTTAGGAACATAACAGGTAAGGGGATTTTACTAGATGACAGTGCCTCGGCCAGATATCCTCCACATCTGCTCTGAGGTTTGGCTGCTAATGGCTCTCAGCTGTCTGCTTCTCCACAGAACCTCCCTCAGGCAATGAAAGCAGCCTTGTCTTGCAGGTCACATGCTCTGCCAAGCTTGGTTGATGCCTGGTAGATATGGGGATATATAAGACCAATGCCCTGACATCAAAGTGGGGACAACTGTGTAGTGCTATCGATGCTCTGCTCTCTGCACATGGCTGGTCCAGTACAGACACTCACAGCAGTTGTATTTTTCCCTTTTATTTTAGTCAAGTCCCCTTCTCCGACTCTCCTGCTAAAGTCTCTTTAGAAAATTGCTTTTCAAATTGACTGTTTCTCTGGGAATATAAATGCTGAGGAAACACTGGCAGTCACTACTCACACCACTCAGAGGCTGTTTCTGTGCAGCCCTGCATGCCACAGAAAGTGGAGGTTGCCTAGGCTTTTGACCTCTCTATCTCAGCCCCTCAGAAGCACAGACTGTGGTGATAAGGGCTTCCTCTGCCAGTGGCACAGCCAGCCTGAGCACTGCCCTCTGGACTTCCCTGTCCAGCCTCTGCATTCTTCACCAAGTACATCTGCCCTAGACTTAATGCATTTTCATCTGAGAACAAGTTCAGGTGTGAAGTGGATGAGGGAGAAGAGAGCACTGAGAGGATGCAAAATCCCTTTCTAAATTTCCCTGGCTGGTCCAGGGGACCTATTGGCACCATTTATACATCTTCTTTGTACCCAGGTGATGCTGGCTGAATAGCCATTTATTCATTCATTCAAAAATATTTATCATGTGTCTGCTAAGTTCCAGGCACTGTTCTGGGCTCTGGGGATACACCACTAAACAAGACAGATAGGTCCCTGTCCTTGTGGAGGACCCAAATGATTTAGTGTTGAAATAGCTCTCTGGTTTCCTTTCATTAACAATAATGCTGCTGGAGATCCAAGATGGCAGAGTAGATAAACACTAGGCCTGCTTCCTTCTGTGAACTCATTAAAATTATAACTAAACTATAGAACAATCAACCTGGAGAACGATATGAAGTCTAGATGAACAGAAGTTTTATAACTAAGGATATAAAGAAGAAGACTGGTAGGAGGGGTGGAGATGTAAAAGGGCCCAGCCCTAAACCTCTGTGCGGTGGTTGAGAATCAGGAGGGACATCTTGGCCATGGAGGTTCCCCCTGGAGGAGCGAGGCTCCCTAGTCCAGAGTACTGGTGCCAGGAAAAGGAGCCCCCACAACATCTGGCTGTGAAAAACACTGGGGATTCCAACCATCCGGGTGAGATGGAAGGCTGCGGGGAAACCCAGATGTTCTCTTAAAGGGCCCGCATACAGACTCACTTGCTGGCAGGCACTCACCCTGGGCTCCTGTAGAGGGATGGTGACTTGGGGGGCATTGGAGACATACAATTCCACCCCGGCAGAATTAGGTGTGTAACTTCAGGCCGAGGGCTGGAGGACAGTCCCCATTTTCCCTGTGCAGGGTTCTCCTGACAAGCAGCGAGCATGCAGGTGCCATCTTTCCTGTGTTGAGCCCTCCTGCATGCCCATGGCTAAATCTGAATCTGAATTGGTCTGGTGAGCTCCACTAGCCCTGCCCCACCCAAACTCCCCCAAAGCCAGAGGCACTTTCTCAGCAAGCAGCCAGCTCCACTTGAATTGCACTCTTTCTTGGAAAACTATCAGATTCTGTGGGCCCCAGGTGGGCAGTAACTGGCTTTGGTGTACTCTGAAATTTTTGCTGAGTAGCTCCCGGCTCAGTACTGGCACCAAACCAGAATCTACATTAACCTGGTGACCACAACTCTTCCCACTCTAGTGACTCTCTGAGACCATGCCTCACTCAAGGCTTTATCAGTGGCCGAACCTTAAGGGAGCTGGCAGGTGGCAGTAGGCCCTGGGGTGTCCTGGCTTTTTGCAGAGCTACCACAGACCTGGTACTGGTGACAGCTGTCCTCAATTTGCAGGGTGGCCTCTGTCACGTGCCTCCAGGTTTAGTATAGGCAGTGACCAACCATGGATTGGTTTGTATCTCCTACAAGGTAATCCCTGGCCAGTCACAGGCAGTGGGTGACCTGGGCTTGCACCGGAGACCTTCCCAAGAGGCCCTAGAGTAAACATACTTGGAGGTTGGCTTCATACCGCAGCAGAGACCTGCCCAATTAGGCCCACAAGTGGCACACCCAAAGGGCGGTCTCAAAAGACACCAGAGCCCTCTGGGGTGAATCCCACTAAGTAGGGTAAGCCCCCACACAGCAGCCTGTAAGCTGTGGATGTGGCCAAACCCCACAGCCAATCAGCCTGAAGGTCAATCCCACTCACTAATGTGCCAATAACAATCAAAGCTCAACTATGATAGGAGGGCACACACAACACACAGAAGGGACACTCCAGGAGCACCCAAAGTAGGTGACCAGGGAGACTGTGCCATTGGACCCTGCAGGGCACCTACAACATCAGGCCACCCAGCAAGACTAGGAGATGTAGCAGATCTACCTAATACATAGACACAAACACAGAGAGGCAGCCAAAATGAGGGAACAAAGAAATTCATCCCAAATGAAAGAACAGGAGAAAACTCCAGAAAAATAAGTAAACGAAATGGGCAAGCAACCTACCAGATACAGAGTTCAAAACAATGGTTATAAAGATGCTCAAGGAACTTACTAAGAACTTCAACAAAGAGACTGCAAACATAAAAAAGGACATTGAAACCATAAAAGAACCAGTCACAAGTGAAGAATACAATAACCAAAATGAAGAATGCACTAGTAGGAATCACCAGCATACTAGATGAAGCAGAGAATCAAATCAGTGATTTGGAAGACAAGGTAGCAAAAACACCCAATTGGAACAACAAAAAGGAAAAGGAATCCCCCAAAAAAGAGGACAGTTTAAGAGACCTCTGGGACAACATCAAGCATAACAACATTCGCATCATAGGCACCAAAAGGAGAACGGAGACAGCAAAAAATCAAAAACCTATTTGAAGAAATAGGACTGAAAACTTTCCTAACCTGGCAAAGGAAATAGACATACAAGTCCAGGAAGTGCAGAAAGTCCCAAACAAGATGAACCCAAACAGGCCCACACCAAGACACATTATAATTAGAATGGCAAATGTTAAAGACAGAGAAAATCCTAAAAGCAGCAACAGAAAGGCAACTCATAACTTATAAGGGAGCTCCCATAATTCATCAGCTGATTTCTCAACAGAAACGTTGCAGGCCAGAAGGGATTGGCACAAAATATTCAGTGTGATGAAAAGCAAGGACCTACAACCAAGGGTACTAGACAAGAAGAAGCTAAAGGAATTCATCACCACCAAACCAGTATTGCATGAAATGTTAGAGGGATTTCTTTAAGACAGAAAAAAAGAGATCGAAATTATGAATAATAAAATGGCAATAGCTACATATCTATCAACAATTGCTTTCAATGTAAATGGATTAATTACTTCAATCAAAAGAGATAGGAAGGCTGAATGGGATTAGAAAACAAAACACATAAGCTGCCTACAAAATACTCACTTCAGATTGAAAGACACACACAGGTGGAAAGTAAAGGTATGGAAAAAGATATTTCATGAAAATGAAAAAGAGCAAAACAAAAAAAGCCAGGGTAGCAATACATATACTAGATAAAATAGACTTTAAAACAAAGGCTATTACAAGAGACAAAGAAGGAGCCTGTAATACCACTTCTGTGTATTTATCTGAAGAAACCCAAAAAGCTACTTCGAGGGGACATTGTGCATTTGTACTCATATGTTCAGTGCAGCATTGTTTACAATGGCCAAGATACGGAGGCAGCCTGGGTGTCCGTCGATGGATAAATGGATAAAGAGGAGGTGGTACACATATACAATGGAATATTGCTTGGCCATGGATGGAATGGGCTCTTGCCATCTGTGGTGGCATGGATGGACCTGGAAGGTATTGTGCTGAGTGGAGCATGTCAGACAGCTGTCAGACAGAGAAAGACAGATGCAATGTGATTTTGATTATGTGGAATCTAAAGAACAAAATAAACAAACAAAACAGAAACAAACTCATAGATACACAAAACATTTTGATGGTTGTCAGATGGGAGGGGGTTTGGGCATGTGGGTGAAAAAAGCGGAAGGGATTAAAACGTACAAATTGGTTGTTACAAAGTAGTTATGAGGATCTAGGGTATAGCCTAAGGAATATAGTCAGTAATATTGTAATAACTATGTACGATGTCAGATGGGTACTAGATTTTTGGACGTGATAGATGGGAGGGGGTTGGGGGCAGGGTGAAAAAAGTGAAGGAATTAAGAAGTACAAATTGGTAGCTACAAAACAGTCACGAGGATGTAAAGTACAGCATATATAGTCAGGAATAGTCAATGATATGGCAATAGCTATGTATAGTGCTAGGTGGGTACTAAACTAGTTGGCGGATCACTTCTTAAATTATACAAATGTCTAACCATTATAGTGTATAGCTGAAAGTAAAATAAAATAATATTGAATGTCAATTGCAATTGAAAATTTAAAAAAGGGGGGAAAAGGTGAAGGGGAATAAGAGATCCAAATTTTCATGCATAAAACAAATAAGTCATGGGGATGTAACATACAGCTTAGGGAATAATAATATTGCGATAGCATGGTACGGTGTCAGTTGGTTCCTGGACTTACCATGGTGATCATTTCTTTAAGTGTATAAATCTTGACTAACTATGGTATACCCCTGAAACTAATTTAATATTGTATGTTGGCTATATTTGTAATAAAAATCTTAAAAAAAATAATGCTGCGGATACTGGATAAAATTTCTAGCTAGTTGTGAGCTGCTGGGACATTCACATGTATGGGTCTCACATTCTTTAACTGTAAAATTATGGATGTAGACAATGTATTTCCAGTGTTGCCTCTGGCTCCAAATTCAGCATTTATGTGGATTATGATAGAATGTTAAGTGTACGCAGAAACTGGGAGATAAATTGTCGTTTATCTCAGCATATTTTCCTACATCTCTCTTTTCCCTTCCCCCTTGCTCACAATCACACAGAGCTTGAAGATCATTAGAGATCCATCCTTCTTGTCCAATGCAACCTCAGAAAATAAGATCTGATACCAACAAGTACCTCGATTAAGGGGCCCCAGGGCACCCCAAGCTGACAGTTCCTCTAAACAGTGCAAGCAGGCCACCTTTCTGTTAATTGGGAATGGAAGTAATGTGCAAATAACTAGATATGGCTCCAGTGATACTGCCCATGAGGGATGTTTGCCCCCACCTGCTGGTGGTGGAGCATCTGTAAAGGCACAAATACTGTAAGCCTTTCCTTCTCCGCAAGTTCCTCTGTCACCCTCTCCCTCTTTGCAATAAGGGAGAGTTTCCAGGCCCCAGGGCTTTGCAGACTGGAGAGAGGGTGGAGTTGTTCTTTCTGTGAACTAGGACCATTTACTTTATCTTTCTCAGCCTCTGTTTTCTCTCCAGTAAAATGAGACTAGTGATGCCAGCCTTCTGTGATTAAATGAGATGGTGGGAGAAAACTAGCTCAGTGACTGAGAGGAGTTCTTAGTAGGTGGCAGCTCTGTGCCTGCATTCTCCCAGGGCTGCCCTTAGACAGATGCCTGGCCTCTGGTGTGTCCTGCTGTTTGTGTGTGAGGAGTGAGCAGTGGACATCAGCGAGAGGAGCACTGAGGGAGGAACAGGCCTTGCAGGCTTGATTTCTGCACACCCCTTCACACAGAGGACATTATTAAATTTACCCTTTCGGTTCTGTTTGTGCTATTTAGCATCTTTCCTGCTACTGTGTAATTACCAGATGTGCCTTAGAGCTGAGCTGTGCAAGATGGGAGCCACCAGCCACATGTGGCAATTTAAATTTAAATTAACTAAAATTAAATCAAACGGACACTTTAGTTCCCCAGTCACACTAGTCCCATTTCTAGCACTCCATAGCCACCATCTACTGTATTATACACTCAGCACTGCGGAAAGTCTCCTGGTCCTTCCATATCACTCAAAAATTATTCTGAACTCTAACAAGGGAGCTCAGCTGTCAATACCTATTTATTGTTTACGTTGGGTAAAGTTAGTTACGGTAAGTGGGCTTTACCTTTCAATGTCCCCTTTGGATGATGGTTCCTAGTCGTGTCTATGTTCGGTCACTGTTCGTAGACCCTGGCAGTGACAAGGTCTCCAGAAATTCCTGGCAGTTAACGGAATTTGGGGAGGGAGGACCACATGCTAGGTGGGTGTTTCAGAGTCCCAGAAGGCAGGAGTTATTAAAAAAGCTCCCCACACCCTTCGTTGAGCCTTACCTCCTCCAGCAGAGAGAATCATTGAGACACATTGAGGCCCCTCACAGGCTGGAGTTCTGGAATCAGAATGCCTGTGTCCAAATCCCAGTTCGGTTGGTCAGTAACTGGGTGACCTTTGATGTGCCTACAACCTTTCTGAGGCTCTTCTCATCTGTAATGACACTCCTGAGCTGAAAGCAGGGCTGCTCTAATAAGAGGGCCTGAATGCACAGTAGGAGCTCATTAAGGTCAATGTCTTATAATGAAAAGAGCCTGAAGTTTGGATTCAGATGGGCCTTGATCTGGTCCTTGGCCTTGCCAAGTCCTGGTCTGCCCTGTATGCCTTAGAGCCCATTTCTTGTGCTTTCTGTATCTCAGCTTCCTCACTAGTGAGAAGTAATAATGATAGGATATACAAAACAGTGTATATAAAAGACCTCATGCCAGGTACATAGTAGGTTCTTCTCCCTGAGACACAACATGGGACCAGTTCATTGTTAATACTGCGAAATAGCCACACCCTGACTGTGTGAGGTGAGGCACATGCTCAACAACAGGGTGGTTGTGAAGCTTATGTGATTGTAAAGTGCATGACACATAGTAGGTACCCAATCCCAATAAAAGTCAGTTCCTTCACTTTCACTTACAGTCTCTGTGACCTTTACCAAGTCAATCAACTTGTTGAGGCCACAGTGAAGCCTGTCTTGCCAAGCAGAGGGGTCAAGGATGCACAGAAATGATGTATGTACATGGCAGCTTCGGGGAAACTGATTGGTACGCTGCAGAGCAGATACTTTTATTATAGTACATCATGTGGGGCTTGTGCAGCTCTGTTTTTTTAAGTTATTACAGGTCTTGGGCTGAAGCTGTACTTTCCCATGCAGTGCTGATGAGATTACAGACTAGTTCCTGGAAAAATACACAGTTCTGCAACAATTTACTTGGTGCCACTTTTTAGGTGAATAGTGAGTGAACCCTAGGATGCTGACCCATGGGAGGGCACTGTCAGTTGAAAGGATATACAATTTTGAGTTCATGTACAAATCAGACAATTATGTCCAAAATTCTAGGAGATTGTTGGCTTTCTTTTTTTCCACAGGTGTGAACTAGGAGTGTCAAAAGTCATGGATGAGAGGGAAAGGCAAAATTCTAGTTGCTGAGTGTCTACTGTGTGCCAGCTCTATGCTGGTTGTTTCATTAAAGTCTCCCAGCAGCCTGGTGAGGACAGAGTTAGGGTTTCCAGGAGGGAATTCCCGCCTGTTCTCAGGATTTTTTTTTTGCTTTCCCATTCCTGAATCCTGAGAAAAGTTGGTAGGGAAATTGGGAAAATCGGCTCCTTGACCTAGGTGGTTGGTAGTATTGGCCACCACTTTGTGGAAACGATTCACCACGGAGAACAGAAAACAGTTTATATCTTGGGCTTCGAAAAAGGGAAAGCAAAATAAATTCCTGAGAATGGGTGGGAATTCCCCCCTGGAAACCCTAGCTAATATTGTCTAATCCTTTTGCGGTGATGTGAGTTGGAAAAGAAGTAGGTGTGACCAGCTCAGTGGTTTCTGTGTGGGTAACTTCTCATTCAAATCCTTCCAAATGGCTATGCACCTCAGAATTAAACCATTGTCGCACAAGTAGAATGACTGAATAAATTGCGTTACAGTCATACAAAGGAACACTATTTAACATTTAGAATAAATGAACTACAAGTACACACTAAACATGTTCGAATCTCACAATGTAATTCTGAGCAAAACAATCTAGATATGAAGGAGAACATAGTGTATGATTCCATTTATATTAAGCATAAAATAGGCAAAATAATCTATGGAGTTAGAAATAAGAACAGTGGTTACCCTTGGGGAAATGATGATGGAAGAGGACGTGGGGGCCTTCTGGGATATTGGTTATATTGTGTTGACTGGTCTGGGAGTTAGTCACACTGGTTGGTTTTTGCAATTAAAATAATGGCATAAGGTACAAAAACAGTTAAGGCTTATACCTAAAAGTAAGGGTTCTGAGTTACACAATTGTGGTCTATGTAAATGGCACCCTCCTGCGTTGCACAATGGTATAGCTCTCCCTGGAAGCTGGTTGTCCCTGAATCATATTCAGCATCTCTCCCTGACATGGAGAGTGAATCTGATATTGTCGCCAAGGCATGGCATCATCTCTGGGGCATTTCCACATGTAGCAAAACCATGTCCCCACTTACTCAGTGTCCTGTACAGAGCCTCCCACACAGTGGAATCTCTCGGGCACGGTTTTCCAGTCTTTAGCCATTTTTACCATGGCACCTGCGTCAAGGACCCCATAGCCAAAGAGGTGATTAAACTCCAGGCCAACCCCATTCCGCCGCCACTGATGAACCTCATCATGAAGCTGGTTCCGTTTGGAGGTGAGCACAGTCAGATGCTGCATGTCTCTCCAGGTCAAACCCAGGCTGGATACCGGAGACAGAGAGAGTTCGAGAACAAGGGCAAAGGGGAGAGCAGGAGAGACAGAGAGAGAGGGACACAATTACTAAGACAGAACACAGGCCCCTGGTAAGAGTTTGGAACATCCATGAATGCCCAAGTCACGGGAGCACTTCCACACACTATTTAGAACTGTTATATACATGAGGTCAGACAATCAAGTTCGCCAACTCATCCTAGAAAAAGTGCTACATACCTCACTGCTGAATATCACTAAGGTCATCTTAGAAGTCCTCCCCTTGGGAAGCTATGCACTGAT
The DNA here is from genome assembly GCF_004115265.2 of Rhinolophus ferrumequinum. Classification (NCBI taxonomy): domain Eukaryota; kingdom Metazoa; phylum Chordata; class Mammalia; order Chiroptera; family Rhinolophidae; genus Rhinolophus; species Rhinolophus ferrumequinum. Next base: position 37,825,871 of record NC_046306.1, on the reverse strand, counting down.
GCCAGAGCCTAGTCCACCCTGCAAAGCAATTTTGGAACTTTTTCTGGAATGGCCATCAGAGCTGTCATCGTATTACCCTTGATGTCCTGAATGTCATCAAAATGTCTTCCTTTCAATATTTCCTTTATCTTCACATAAAGAAAGAAGTCATTGGGGGCCTGATCAGGTGAGTAGGGAGAGTGTTTCAATACAGTTATTTGTTTACCAGCTAAAAACTCCCTCCCAGACAGTGCTGTGTGAGCTGGTGCATTGTCGTGATGCAACAGCCATGAATTGCTGGTGAAAAGTTCAGGTCGTCTAACTTTTGCACGCAGCCTTTTCAGCACTTTCAAATAGTAAACTTGGTTAACTGTTTGTCCAGATGGTACAAATTCATAATGAATAATCCCTCTGATATCAAAAAAGTTAGCAACATCGTTGCAACAAGTTCATGAACTTAATTGTCCGACCTCGTATATGTCAATTTAACAAACTTGCTATTTTACTTAAATTTATTTCAAATACATATTCTAACACATATGCTAAAATGGCTAAAGTAAAAAAGATTGACAATACCAAATGTTGACAAAGATGTGGAGCAACTGGAACTCACATACTTTTTTGATAGGAGTGTAAGTTATTGCAAGCACTTTGGAAAACTATTTGGCTGTACCTTCCTAATGTTGTCCATATGCTTAAGCTATGGCCCAGAAGTTCCATTTCTAGGTATCTATCCAACAAAAATATGTGTATATATTCACCAGACATATGTACTAGACTGTACATATGCCTAAACTGTGAAGTCCCCAAAGCCCCATCTAAAGTAAAATTAATAAACCAGTTGAGATGTATTTATAGAATGAGGAATACTATATAATAATAATGGATGAACTATAGGTACTCTGAATAATATGGATAAATCTCACAAACAGAATGTTGATCTACAGAAACCAGACACTGAAGAGAACATATTGTATGAGAGTGAATTGATTTGAAATATAAAAACAGGCAAAACTAATTTATGCTGTTAGAAGTCATGTTAGTGGTTAGAGACTGGAAGGGGACCAAGGATGCTTCTGGGTGCTGGCAGTGCTCTGATCATTGATCTGAGAGTTGGCTACATTGGTGTGTTCCATTTGTGAAAATGAGGCTGTTAGTTCTTCAAGGGCAGAGACAGTATCTTCAGCATATTTGTATCCCCTGTGCTTAGGGCAGCCCTTGGCACAGTGAATAAACAAGTCTGCCTGCAAATGCCAACGCCTTTGGAAATTAGTGTCTAATGTTACTCAGTGTGTATCTTTTTCAAACTGCAAGTCATGACCCATTTGTGTGCTGTGAAATCACAGGTTACTTACCTGGGATGTACATTAAGATCCTACTGTTCAGGTCACACCTCAGACCAATTAAACCAGACTCTCAGGGAGTGGAACCCAGGCATTGGAAATTGTTAACACTTCCCAGGGCATTCTACGAGATAGCTAAGGTTGAGAACTAGTGCTTTAATAGATTGCACTATCATTAAAAAAATGCATAGAACAGAATAGAAAAGGATAACAGTATATATTGCATGTAATATGAAAAACTATTTTTTCATAGAACTTTTGGGGTGTGTGTGTGTGTATGTATGTGTGTGTGTGGTGTGTTGGGTTGCAATGCAAAATTTATGTATCACTGAGAGTCATGAGCAAAAAAGTTGGAACAACCTTGTACTATATTCTCTTCAGAAGTCAAATAATTCAGGGGACTAGGAACAACATAACTCACTTGATAAAATTTCAAAACATGCAGTGTTTATTGGTTCAAAGCATTGAATCAGAGCCAAAAGATGCTATTGATTCATGTGCTCTTGAAACGCAGACCTTCAACTTTTTTTTTTTTTAATTTATTGGGGTGACAACTGTTAGTGAAATTACATAGATTTCAGGTGTACAATTCTGTGTTACATCATCTATAAATCCCATTGTGTGCTCACTACCCAGAGTCAGTTCTCCTTCCATCTCCATATATTTGATCCCCCTTTCCCTCGTCTACCACACCCCACCCCCCTTACCCAACTTTTAAGGAGAAAGTTTCAAGGAAGGTCAATGGTTATTTGAGAAAATTAAGAACATATCTTGGATATATGGTCCCCAGGACCCAAGTGAATGGTGTGAAACTTCCTGAAGTTGATTATAAACTACAGCTCAGTGTTTTGCTGGAATGGGATTGTGAGCTCATGGCACATGGTTGACAAATAGAGGACTTTGAGGTGATCTGAGGACTGACTGGCAGGTGGAGTATCTCTTATCTTTGCTCGGGGTCTGCACAAAAATGTGCTATGCTTCCCAACACTTGGAGAAGGACTCTGTCAGATGTTTCTCCATGGACTTATTCTCATGGGGTCCATGAGAGAGAGCATGTATCAGAACAAGTATTTTCTCTCTTCTGCAATAAATCAGAGCATAGTCCATACTCCAGTGTAATTGAATTTGTGGCACTGTTTGGCCAGCCATTTGCATATGTCAAAAAGTAAAACTGTCTGTCTTAGTTCCCTCTTCTGAGCAATCTCAGAATTGATAGAATACATTATTGTGTAGCATAGGTATTTCATCAACTTACTTTAAGCTTTAATCCTACCATAGCAGCTCAAGAATCTTAGGTAATACCTCTTAAATAATAAAAAATAAATTTATACAGTGTCTACAATATAAAGGTCACTGTGTTTAGTGTTATAGGACAAGTAAGGTGATATATTCATCCTTATTCTCAAATATTTTATATAATAATGTAGTTGGGAAAAAAGGCACATCTTTGTGGAAAAGTACTGCACAATGAAGTGATTCCATGAACGTCTGCTGAGTGTCTACCACATCCAGGCTAATTCTGGGCACGTTGTAGGAAGGTCTCTGCCCTCTCAGAGCCTACAGCCTCAGGTGACAGACAGACAACTCAATATTTCAAAAGGGACAAAACCATAATGAGGTATCACTCACACCAGTTAGAATAGTTATTTTAAAAAGACAAGGGTTAACAAATGCTGGGCAGGAATGTGGAGTAAAGGAACACTCATGCACAGTTGGTGGGGTTATAAATTGGTGCAGCTGCTATGGAAAGCAGTAGGGAGGTTCCTCAAAAAGTTAAAAATAGAACTACCATCTAACTCAGCAATTCTATTACTGGAAATATTTCCAAAGGAAACAAAAATATTAACTTGGAAAGATATCTGCAATCCCATGTTCATAGCAGCATTATTTTCAATAGCTAAGACATGGAAACAATACAAGTGTTCATCAATGGATAAATAGATAAAGAACTTTTTGTATGCATATAATATATGTAATATATAATATTATATGCATATAAAATGGAATATTATTCAGTCATAAAAAACAAGGAAATTTTGCCATTTGCAACAACGTAGATGAATCTCAAGCACATTAGCTAAGTGAAATAAGTCAGACAGAGAAAGACGATACCATAGGATCTCACTTACATGAACAAGACAACAAGTGAAGAAACAAAAACTCATAGACACAGACAATAGTTTAGTGGTTACCAGAGGGTAAGGGGGGAGGAGGATGGCAGATGAGGGTAAAAGGGACCAAATATATGGTGATGGAAGGAGAATTGACTCTGGGTGGTGAACACACGACGCGATATATAGATGATGTACTACAGAATTTTACACTTGAAACCTATGTAACTTTACTAACAACTGACACCCCAATAAACTTTAATTAAAAATAAAGAAAAAGAAAACCAAACTCAAACTCAGAGAAAAAAGGATAAAATTTGTTGTTATCGAAGGTAGAGGTAGGGGGAGGTAAAATTGGAAGAAGGTGGTCAAAAGATACAAATTTCCAGTTATAAGATAAATAAGTACTAGGGATGTAATGTACATGATGATGACTGTAGTTCATACATTGCCGTACGATATATACATATGAATGTTAACAGAGTAGATTCTAAAAGTTCTCATCACAACGAAAAAATTTTTTCTTTTCATTGTATCTATATGAGATAATGGATGTTAACTAAACATATTATGGTAAGCATTTCACAAAATATATAAAATTCAAACTATTATTATGCCATACACCTTATACTGTACAGTTCTGTATGTCATGATACCTCAATAAAACTGGAAAAAAATAAATAAGGAAAGCTGTCATGAAGGGGGATCTAGGGTGTTGAGGAAACCAACAGTGGAACTCCTGTGTTATCCCACCAAGGGGCTCTCAGACTGTGGTCCTCGAGTCCTCTGCATCAAAACCATGTGGTGGCTAGCTGATAAACGCAGATTCCTGGCCTGAACCAACCTCAGCTCTCCTGAATCAGCCTTTTGAAAGTTGTGAGCCTCAGAATTTCCACTTAGGATAATTCTCAAGATGATTTTTGTGTGCACAAATGTTTGAGAACATTGGTCTAAGATGGCGGTCCTCAACCTTGGCTACACGTGTGAATCAAATGTTAAAACATAATGATGTCAGATAGGACCCAGAGATGTTGATTTCATGCACTTGTCCAAACATCTGGTATTTCCAATATGCAGCCAAAAGCTTGAGCAAAGCTGGTCCAGGGGAATGGTTCCTAACTTCCTGGTCAGCACTGGGGATGTTTGTTAAAATTACAGCTTTCCAGGCACTCTCTTGGAGGTTCAGAGTCTGTGGACTTGGAAGGGCTTGGATATCTGTTTTTAAAAAGCACTCTAGGGATTCCCATTATCAGGAAATTTGAGAAACTTTGGTCCAGGGGGTGACCAACTATCTTTTGGAAGCAACATTTTAAGCCAAGGTCAACGGGATGAGTAGGAGAGACTGAGTGAAAAGACAAGGAAGGGGAGGCTTCTACGGGACAGAAGATTCTGGAAGGAAGGATCTAGAGGTGGGAGAAGGCAAGCATTGTGCAGGTGATAAGCTTAAAATAGCACAGGAGGTCAGGAGCCCTGAGTGTGACAGGGAGGGAGAGCCAGGAATTATATGGCAGGAGAGGATGACAAGTGTTCACCTACATTAGTATACTTTATCTCAGTGACAGCCATAAAGGCAGAGTTACCAGGGAGAATGAAATCAAGAAGTGTGGGACTGGAAGGCAGGACCACACTAGTCAGAGGCTGCTGCAGGACTGTGGCCCAGGCATGACCATAAGGAGTAAGGCCATGCTTGAGTGAATCCCGAATTATCAACAAAAACTGTTACATTCGTGCATCTGGCTCCAATCATTAGTAGGAATCTGTGATGTTCCAGGGATAAATGTATAATTATTAGTAGACTGGTCCTAGGCCAGTCAGGGTAGACTAGCTGGCTCTTGCTTCAGAGCCAGCACCCACAGAAATCAAAGTGGAATCCAGGGCTTCTAGAGATGGAGGGTGGCTACATTTTCATCTGGAAAGGCCAGGGCTCCAAAGAAAGAGGTCACTCAGGAAACTGGAGAAAATCCTGGACACTGTGGCAGAAGTCTTGAGCAAGGAGAGTGTAGGGTTCTAGAAAAGCCAGTCCGAAGCCCAGGAAGAGACTGGCTTTGCATGGCTGAAAGAGGAATCTTGCACCAGGGAGACTTAGGAATGACTGTTTCTTAAACCACCTAAAGTTGGTTCTAGCAAGTGTACTACATGCTTATGTTGGTTCACCTATGTGTATGGTTGGCAGAACTAGATCTCCTACAGAGTCCTACTGTAAGTCAAAACTTACAGTAGGCTTACCAACTTCTTGCTAAGAAGAATAAAGTACAAAACACTGACTTTTTTGAGTTCCTTGTTTGTGAGGATTGCCCCTCACCATTGTCTTTCAGAGTTCTTCTATTTATGATATCAAATTCTCCTGGACCCAATTAACATTTTCCTCCTAATGATCAAGACAGCAAAGGGAATTTAAGGAGAGAACATGCATCTTCAGAGAACTTGAAAATGGAAATATTTTGAAGAGGTTGCAATGTTAAGGTTGGAAGAATGATTTCTACTAACATCTCTTAAATTCTAGAAGCCAACAGAATTTTAATCCCTCTACCTCCTGGATATGATCTTTATCTAAACCGAGTAAGATGTGTGAACCTGAGCAAGTAGCTTCATTGACCTGGGCCTGGTTTTCTTCATGCAGAAGAAGAGATGTTTGGAGTAGTGAAAGAGCCATGTTTTCTTTCAGCTTTACAATTTAGAGTCTATTCTCTACACGCTGACAGGATTAGAACACAATTTCAAAGTTTGGGATTATTCCAGTCTAAGAAAACAATGCATTTGTAAGTCAAGCTGGAATTTTTTTTTTTCCACAGTCCCTGTTTGCCTAATTCCTATACACTGTGAGAGAAAATCCAGTTTACATGATATCCTGGTATAGATGTGGTATGCAAAACCTTATCTTGAAGAAATTGAAACCTGATTTTGGGCATCGCTTTTGAGGAAGAGCCAATTCATTCACTGTGGCCCTTTGTCCTGGGCAGAATGAGTGGTGAGACACTCAGCTTAGAGGCTCTTCTAAGTCCCATAGGTGGACCAAGGGAAGACCCTGGAGTTGGAGCTCAGGCTCCTTAGGGTTTAAATCCTAGCTCTATTTTCCAACTGTGTGACTTTGGATAAGTCACTTTAATAATCTGAGCCTCAGGATTCCCATCTATAAAATGGCGATAAGGCCTTACAGGTTTGTTGTAGGGTGTAAATGTAGATCACCATTTGAAAAGTAACTAGCACAGTACTGGACACTCAATAAAGAGGTTATTATTATTAATAATAAAATCTAGCTCATATTGAGCAGTGATGTTAGACGAGAATAGACACTATGTCCCAGGTAAAGTATTGGTGACAATATTTAAAAATAAATGAACATTTTCAGCTTTAAGGCATATTCAACCCTAAAATCTACACATATCCAATTAAAAATACACTTTCTAAAGGCATAATATTTTTGAGGCAGACTTACAATGTCCAGGAAATCTTAAGAGACTTATTGATGATCTAATTTTCTATTTTTTGGATAGAGATCTAGAGGAGGTGAGTAATTGCCCACTTAGTTGTTGAAATACACCAGCTGTCCTGTCCCTCCTATCAATCCTCCTTCCTTCCTTATTAAGAAAACTTCAATTTTATTCAGAACAGCAATGTTATCAGCTACAAAACTATATTTCCCAATCTCCCTTGCAACATGGGGGTGGTCATGTGACAGTTCTGGTCAATGAGAAATCAGCAGAAATAAGCTCCACTGGGTGGAGCTTCTTGGAAAAACCTTTAAACAGGGCTGACTCAGATGGTGGATTTCTTTATTCCCTTTGCTCTTTCCCTTTTCCTGCCTGAAATGTAAACATGATGGCTGGAGGTCCAGCAGCATCTAGAGAGCATTAAGTGGCAGAGCGGAAATCCAGAAAGAGCTGGATTCCCTGATTCATGGTGGCACCCCCATACTTGCCCTGGGCTTCTTACCTCTGTATTATCTTTCACATGACAGAAAAACACCACCTTCCCCTCTTGGTTTAACTATTGTTATTGGATTTTCTGTTTTCAATTTTGATCTAATACCAGCACCTAATCAGAGGCTGATTCTAGATATTCACATTCTGCACAATAGCACCCTGATTCATAGGTTCATAGAGCCATTGCCTTACTGGGTGCCACATACCCTCGTCCACACACCAGCAATGGGTTGGCTGCTTATATAGTACCTGGAATGGGATTGAAAAGACAAATTACTGGGCCATCCATCCTTATGGATTTGTATTCAGTGATTCTTGGCTGAGACTTGGGAATCTATCATTTTCAAAACTCCTTCCAGTGCTCAACTTTACTAGTTATCAGGAAAATGGAAATTAAAACTACAATGTGATTCCACTGCACACCCATAAGGGTGGCTAAAGTGTAGATGACTGACAATACCAAATGTTGACAAGGATATGGAACAATTGTAACTCTCATACACTGCTGGAAGGAGTGTCAATGGGTACACCCACTTTGGGAAACTACTTGGCAGTATCTAGCAGAGCTGTATATATATATATATATATATATATATATATATATATATATATATCCCTGACTCAGCATTTTGATTCCCTAGTAAAAACCCCACAGAAATGCATAAATAGCTTCACATGTACAAGAATTTTCATAGAAGTATTACTCATAATAGTCCCAAAGTGGAAACAACCCAAATATCCATTTATACAATGGAGTAATATTCCACATTGAGTATGAATGACCTGTAACCAACAACACACAACTGCATAGAGGAATATCTCAGACTCTCAGAGCAAAAGAGCCCAGAGTGGTACTTAGGTAATGGTCTGCTTCTTGATTTAGGTGATGGTTACATGGATCTGTTAGCCTTCTAAGAAGTGATTGAGCTGTACTTAATATTTGTACTTTTCTCAGTGTCTATTATACTTTGATTAAAATTTTACATTAAAAAAAATCCATCCCCTGGAAGGTAAGTTTTGGAAACATTGTTCTAGTTCAACATGGGCCACTTTACTACAAATGGTTCTCTTGAGTCAAAAATTTGCTTCTTTATGACATCTACCTCTCAAACCTAGCTCAGACCTCTAGAACCACACAGAAAACCCTGAGTCATAGGAAAAGAACACAAAATATTTGAAGGCAGCAGTCACAGTCACCCCCACTAAAGAAATCTTTTGAAATTTCTCCAATATTGGCCACACTGGGAAATCTGAGCAATATTCCATGTGACCCAAGGAGCCACTTTCAAGCATTTGCCAGAAAAGTACTTTTTGAGGTTGAACAACAAAGTGGTGACTGGGCAGGAGAGAGGAAGGGTTTCCTTTTCTCCCCTGGAGTCATGGGGGTGATTGTTTTCCCTCTTTAATGGTCCTGATGGCTGTACATTTTGACAGGATAATTTGTTCACCGCATTCAAATTGCTTTGTAAATTTTTCTTATTGAGCCTCTGAGTGGGAAAGAGCCCTTAACTGCTGCACACACTTCACAGAGGACTCCCAGATGCCTTGTCTCAAGATAAAGAGAGAAGAGCGGTAGGAACTGCTCATGGAGAGTTTTCCCTCCTCCCTCTGGGCTTTCTCTGGGGTTATTTCATGCTGACCAGTGGTTTTAACTGCTGGATACTGGAGCCCCTTTGCCCACAGATGCAGAACGCTAGAGGTGCTTCACAGTTAGCTATCCTAGGTGTGCCTCTTAGCCAATGACGTCCAGCACAAGAACATGGCAGCCCAGCTCCTGTGCTTTGAGGTAGAACAATCTTTGAGGCATAATTTATATTCCAGAGCTCTCCATGGGATCAGTTTCGTCTTCAGGAAATGCACATAATCTGTAAGTTTTGGTCTCTTTTTAATAGGGCAGTAGGCTCTGTGTATAAATAGGAATTCTTTGACTAGTGTCCATCCCCTGGTGTTCTAAATTTTCCTGTCTAAATTTTCCTGTTCTAAATTTACCTGTCTTGTTAGAAGAATCAAAATTTGGCCTGATCCAAAGAGAGGTGTGCTTCCCAATTTGCGGTCTTATCTTTAAAAGGAGGATAATTATGCCTTTTCTGCTTGAAGGCAGAAGGTTTAACTAGATAATCATTTAAAGTACCTTCAGGGGTGGCCGGCTGGCTCAGTTGGTTAGAGTGTGAGCTCTGAACAACAGGGTTTGCAGGTTTGATTCCCACATGGGCCAGTGAGCTGTGCCCTCCACAACTAGATTGAAGACAACTGGCTCAGTTGGTTGGAGTGTGAGCTCTCAACAACAAGGTTGCTGGTTCAATTCCCACATGGGATGGTGGGCTGTGCCCCCTGCAACTAAAGATTGAAAATGGCAGCTAGACTTGGAGCTGAGCTGTGGCGTCCACAACTAGATTGAAGGACAACGACTTGGAGCTGATGGGCCCTGGAGAAACACACTGTTCCCCAATATCCCCCAATTTAAAAAAAAAGGAAAAAAAAGAATGATGTTTAAAAAAATAAAAAATAAAAAAAATAAAATAAATAAAAAAATAAATAAAGTACCTTCATATTCTAGGAATCAACTCTTGCCTCCTTTACAAATTACAAAACGCACTGTATATGTGGAGAGAGACAAGTGGAGCTGCCTGGAGATTTGATGCTAGAAGCACCAGTTGCCTAGCAACAGCTGAGGGGTATGGGATAGGGACTCAACTCTGCTTCCCCAGGAGCCTGAATCCAACTTCTCACAAGTTGCTGGTGCTGCATTCTCAGGCAACTCCCTACATAGCAGGCATTTGTACTCACACCAATAGCAGGGTGCCTGAAGCCCACATGTTCATTGCTCAAACAGAAGGCCAGCCTCTGGCTTGCACTAAGAGAATATACAGTAGTAGGTGGGTAAGTGCCTTAGCTGATGCTCACATCCAAGGTGTGCCCAGCAGTAGTGATATGCGGCCTCTCTGTGGGATGGTGAGAACAGAGAAGATGGTCTCCTCCTATCCGCGGCTTGGAAGGGTTCCCAGTAAAGCCCATTTTTTGGTCAACACTGCATGACTTTGCCCACCTTGTCTCAGTATTAAAAAGTGAATTCACTTTATCAGTTAACAAATCTTGAGTAGGAGCACCCTGTTTGCCACACAGGGTTCTGAAATACTTTGCTAGATACCCAGCTTCGCAATGGTTTTCCTTCATTTAGTTGATTGTGGGTATTACTGGAGTAAAATATCCAAGGGATCCACAGAGGATAAAAGGATGTTTTATGAAGAGAAAATATCTACATGCCCTTATTTGGTATCTGAGTAAGTAGCTATGTACAGTTGGGTGTTGGGATCTTGTGCTCTCCTAGGGATATAGTTTTGTGGTGAGTGTGTGTGTGTGTGTGTGTATGTGTGTGTGTGTGTGTGTGTGTGTGTGTCTTAGAGCTGATGATTCATTTAGGAAAGCCCACCAAAGTTAATTGATGCTGACTGATCACAGGCACTCACACCCACTTTTGCCTCCATGGACACCTGGTTCTGGATGGAGAGACATGTTAGTCCACCCTTCAGAGCTGGCCCTTCACCTTTTGCTGGAAACATACTTAGCCTCTAAAGCCAGTGCAAACACTCCAGCTGCCTCAGGAGCAGCTGCAGATGTCCCAGAATGCCTCAGAGTGCAGTTGCCATACAAATCTGTGGTTGCCTGAAAGGGAAGATATTGAGTAATGAGTGAATAAGTCACACTGTTTTGAACCCCAAAACAATATGGAGCAGAGGACTATCCATTTCTTTTATTTAAACTCTACCTTGTTCTGAAGAAGATTAAGATGAAGGTAAGAATAAGCTTAGGACCCATCTATCTATCTATTTTGGCATATATTTTATCTGAGCTTTCTAGTAGCCCAGACAAAAAGGGACACACCATGAGTTAAAGCATCCACAAGATAAAGAAAAAAGTAAATGTTCAGAGAAGTATATCTGTAGTTATTCCATAGAATAGAAAGATTTATTTCTTGGATCCTAAAAGGAAACAAGATAGGTGGAAAGTGATAAGTCATTACCACCACCATAGTCAATGCAATGGTGAATTTTGTTGCTTGGGGTCAGATCTCAGAAAGCCTAAGGGCCATTGCATCAGCATTTTCCCTTGAAGAAGGAAAACATGGCATTCCAAAACAGGGAAGAATAAGCATGCTGAGCTAAAGCTTGCCTTGAAGGAGAGGCCATTAAAAAGAAAATGTTTCTCTACATCTAAAATTCATGGAGAGATTCTGGCACATGTTGAGCAAAGATAACTAATACGTGAGTGATCACCTCCACAACTCTTCTTAAGCGGGGAGATCTTCTTACTGATCAACCAAGTTTTAAAGAATGTTCACAAAGAGATAAACATCATTTTCAATGTTTGTAAGAGTCAGGATTTCATTACAATCATGATGAACCATAGAAATTATCCTTCCTCTGTCTGTAGGATGCTCAAGTGGGCCTATTACTTTGAGGGACAAAGTATCAGAAAAGTTTAAAGGCATCTGATAGGGGAAAATTACAATATTCAGAGGGAACTCAAGGCCCTTTCCCAGCCCAAGTAGAAAGATAGTTATAGATAAGGTTGAGGACAAAGTGACACTATTGGGAGGCCCTTGGGGCAGGGAATGGAGCTTCTAGGTGGAGGAGAGAAGCTTTACAAACAGAATGGGATCGGGGCCTCCCTTACTTGTCCTTCTCTGCTATATTCTTCTCCCTTTCTGCCTGTACTGCTCATAGGATAAAAGGGGCTTAAGTTATCTTCTGCTTGGTAGGAGCTGGCGTCTTTATCCTCCCCAATACCAAGAGGGAAGCCCAGGAGGGCTCATGGAAGGAGCCAGGCCAAAGTCTGTATCTCCTGTAGGTAAAGGGATCAGCTGGCTTATGTGAGAGCCTGGCCAGCTTGCCAATGTGGAGCCACGTGGCAACCTGGCATAGAAGAACTGGTTGGTAATGATTGTGTTCCGAGTTCCTGCTCTCCTCTCTTGGGAAGTCCCAGCGGAGGTGAGTAGACAGTCAGGTTGTAACTAACTCAGCAGGACTTTTGAACCATTTACTTAAATTCCTGGCTTGGAGGTCTGAGGAAAGGCTGATATGTGAGTGAAATACCCAGAGAGAGGAAGAGGTCCCAAAAGGTTCATTACACTCTCCAGATATATATTTCTAAGGGAATTGGAAAATTCACCATTATAACTAATTGCCCAGGAAGGAAGAGCTACTCAGAAAAGTGCAATAAGTAATCGAAGCCTGTGATTCTTAATCTTTTTGTTTTCTCATTGATCCATTTTAAACTATGATCAAAGCCACTACTCTTTCCCTGAGAAGATACACGTGTGTGCCCAGTTTTGGGAGGTTTATGGACCCAGAAATGTCCATCCATGGATGCAATTTTTTAATTACTGTAACACATGGATGGGTTCTTGGCTCATATGGGGTAGTGATGTGATGCCCCTGTTCCTAATATTAGTTCTCTTTATAAGTGATCTGCCAGGGTAACTTTTTAGTAAACCAGAGTTTGTCATTCTTTCTGAACCAAAACAACAAACAAGAAAGATAATCTATGAAAAATGAGCTGGAAGAAGGTCATCATGGCCTTGCTTTTAATTTGCACATCGTACATATGTTTCTCCCCCAATAACAAAGTATTATGACGCTTGGAAGAGAAAGGCTCTCCCCTCAAACCATACGCTGACTTTTTAGGAAGGGGGCGCTCCCTTTCCTCCTCTGCTGTCACAGTATCGCGCATGACGTTACCCAGCGCCCGCGCATTCCACAGCCTCACAGACGGCCAGTGGCCGCACTCACCACTCCAGCCTCGGGGTTCCTCTTTCTGCCGTTGCTGAAGGTGGAGGCCAAGGTGGAGGAGCAGCTCTCGTCGTACAAGGCCGTCCTGCCGTCGTTGATGGCAGAGTTGATGGAGATGGTCCACATGCTGGAGGCGTAGCCATCGCAGTTGCAGTCATCGTAGCTGCCGCCGTCTCCAGAGGCCCAAACATAGATGCTGCCTTTGCCCCCTCGACCCTGGGAGAAGACAGGAGAGATGCCACCAACGCCAACGCCTGTGCGTATCAGGGGCTGTAAGGGGGCTCTTCCTCGGGGGTGGGGGTCCCACCCAGGGAGGGTCAGGACATGGGCTTCGTTAGCAGCTGAACAACATGACTGGATTCGGTTCTGTCCGCTGGTGAATACCACTATCTTTCTGGTGGGGTGCCGTGAATTTTTTTTTCCAGGAAAGATTCTATATAAAAAGTCATCCAAATTTACAATTTAAGCTAGGGATAATGAGGTGAGAAAGGCTAGAAGAATCTCCGTAAAATATACAAATGAACAACTTTTAAAAAAAGCTATTAATGTAGTAAGTATATCCTCATGGTACAAAGTCCAAGTGTTTGAAAGGGAAAAAAAAAATCCCCCTAAGTGTAATCATTATTATCCAATTCTTATGTATCCTTTCATAAATTGTTTCAGCAAAAATGTAAGTAGACATATATGTTTATACTTAGCTATATAAGATAGAAAGATATATATTTTATTTTATATATAGTTATACATTTTTTATATATAAATTTACATTATATGTAAATATTTTAGGTGTAAAATAAACATTTTACTCCAAAATATATAAATATTACAGATTATATGTATAGATACATATGTATACATATACATGTATACATACATATGTATAATATGAATGTGTGTATATATACATGTGTATACATACATAAACACACATATGTATACATATGTATATGAGGTCTGACAAATAAGTTTGAGAACTTGTTGCAATGATGTTGCTAACCTTTTATTTTGATATCAGAGGGATTATTATTATGAATTTGTACCAACTGGACAAACAGTTAACCAACTTTACCATTTGGAAGTGCTGAAAAGGCTTGTGAAAAAGTTAGACAACCCGAACTTTTCTCCAACAATTCATGGCTCTTGCATCACAACAATGCACCAGCTCGCATGTCTGTGAGGGAGTTTTTATCCAGTAAACAAATAACTGTATTGAAACACCTTCCCTAGTCACCTGATCTGGCCCCCAACGACTCCTTTCTTTCCCGAAGATAAAGGAAATATTGAAAGGAAGATATTTTGATGACATTCAGGACATCAAGGGTAATATGACAACAGCTCTGATGGCCATTCCAGAAAAAGAGTTCCAAAATTGCTTTGAAGGGTGGACTAGGTGCTAGCGTTGGTGCATATTTTCCCAAGGGGAATACTTTGAAGGTGACTGTAGTGATATTCAGCAATGTAGCACTTTTTCTAGGATGAGTTGGCGAACTTAATTGGCTGACCTCGTATGTATATATGTATATGTATATGTATATATGTGCCTATGACATATATATGATATATATTTATATATCCCAATTGGATTGTACTAGAATTCTTTTAAACACGATGTTATATGACATTTCACTTGTAGAAGAGAACACCAAATATAGGAAGAATGCCTAATACAATCAAGTTAAAAAACGTAGAGCAAAAATAACTTTAAACATATAATGATATATATGATGTTATTACCAAATGCTAATTAGTTATAAATGGCAAGTTAGTCAGAAATACCTAAGTTAGCATTGCTTTTCTGTTCAGTGTTCTTAGTCTTTTGAACAGAACTTTTTCTTTTCCCTTTCCATCTTTTAGGGATACTCTCTCCACCCAGGAGTGGCCATTCTTTCTGGCTTTCTATGTTCTATCTTGGGGGGCAGTAGGGCTGGGGCTACTCTGTTTTCCCCTGTGGGCTGGAGAAAGAGCAGCGATGCAGTGTGGGCGGTGAGTGACAGGTATACAGCCTCCCCCTTCTCCACAGCTTGTTCCAGACTGTTTGGTAACACTTCTAGGGGTAAGAAGGCAAATGAAGCTCTGGCAGAATAAATCTGTCCCTGCATGGCAACCAGGAGTCCATGGTCCTGACTCGGTGGCTTAAAGGTGGAGATGCCAGATGCAAGGGTGATGACTGAATTAGCTCCAAGGTCTCTTTGCCTCCTGACCATGAGAAATGACATTTCAATTGCTTCTAACAGGACTTGGAGTTAATTAGCTTGTGATTAAATTGATACATCAACAAAGATTTATTCAGCCACTATCTGAGAACTGTCCTTAGCATCTCGGTAAATCTATACTGGAAAACTCCATCAAAAGAAGCAACTTCTCTCAGAAACCCGGACAGAGAAGGAAATGAATCATCCTTACAGCTGCTGTAGGGGATCACATTCTCAAATAGACTCAGATGTGGGCTCATTGCCAAGAAATGTCATCCTCTGAAAGTGAAACAGATGTGAATCAGGGTGAATGGGTGAGGCCCACCATCTGCGGAACTTTCCCCTGAACCAGACCACAGGTGGGCTGTGAGATGAAGCAACGCTAAAAGGAAATCAGCGCTAAAATCATTCTAAAATCATTCTCGCCTTGGTGTAGGGAGCGTGGTAGATTAAATGTGACTAACATTTCAGGGTTCCCTGTATTCATGCCCCTTGACAATATGACTTTGCAGTCCTGCCCACCAAGAGGAGGGGTCTATTTCTCACCCTTTGATTCAGGACTGGCCTGCTGTGTTGCTCTGGACAATCGAATGTGGTGGAAAGGGACATTGTGTCAGTTCTGAGCATAGGTCTCAAGAAGCCCTATTCACTTCTCTCTCTCAGACCTCTGTTGCACTGTGGGAATGTCATGGCGGGAGTCATGCAGGGTCTTGGCTCCCGCTGCCCACATAAGAATGCAGGATACGGTGAGGCCAAAAAGGAACACCCACGGAGCCATAGATAGGGGAGTCATAACACTATGGTCTTGCTAGCGGCTGGGTTGGAGACACAGGAAGCAGGAGCCACATGATCCGCAACCCGCCATCCACTTGTCTCTGCCAACCAACCTCACTTGCTAACTGCAATCTGCTCTTGCTAGCTCAGCCACCATCTTCTTGCTAGCCCTCATTTCCTGCTAGCGTAGCCATGGCAGTTATATTAGTGGCCAATGCCTCATTGGTTACAGCTGACGGCCAACTAGCCACAGCTGATGGCCATCCAATCACAGTTGATGGCCATTTACTACCTGAGCCAGCACCTTTCCACGTGAGGCCAAGAGCCTGGAAACTGCACTCCTGGCTTTGTCCCCACAGGGAACCAATCTGAGGTTGCCTGCTAGTTGACCGTAGACATAGCCCAATCAAATTCCCTGACCCAGCTCACAATCAACAATTACCAGACATGTAAGGGAGGCCATTCTAGAACAGTCTGTAGCTAATCCTCCAGCAGACCACAGATGCATGAGTGAGGCCTGCTGAGATTTGCTAAGGCTGGTCTAGATCAGCAGAACAACCCAGCTGACCTGTAGACCATGAGCAAACATAAATGGTTGTTATTTTAAGCTACTGAGTTTGGGGCAATTTGTTATGTGGCTTACCTCACTGATACACAGAGAGCAAGCAACAAACATTAGTTTAGTATTGGAGTGTAAGACTGGCCCACAAGGGTACTTTGACTCCTAGGAATATTAAGCTTCATTTTCCTAAGCAACATAGAACATATGAGGCAATAATAATTATATCCTAGAAGAACTGCCTTGTACATCTGTAGGGATAGAGTCCCAGGGAGCAGTTTCTAGGCTCTTGGCGTCACCTGGAAAGGTGCTGGCTTGGTTATTAGATGGCCATCAACTGTGATTGGATGGCTACCAGCTGTAACTAGTTGGCCATCAGCTGATTAGCCACTAATATAACTGCCATGGCTCCGTTGGCAAGGCAGTTGGCAGAGAAGTGGACTGTGGATTGTGGATCGTGTGGCTCCTGCTTCCTGTATCTCCAACCCAGCCACCAGCGAGAATATAGTGGTATGACCCCCCCATCCATGGCTCTGTTGTTGTTCCTTTTTGGCCTCACCATACTCTGTGTCCACCTGTCGAGAGCAGGAGCGTGCCCAGAGACCCTGCATGACACATAGCACAGAATATTCATGGTGCTGGCCAGAATTTTCAAAGGGGTAATGGAGCAGTCTATACATATGAAAGCTCAGTTTCGGGAGGCCCATGAGGAGCGGTGCCAGGAACGGGACGTGCGGTCTGCCTGGGAGACTCAAGCATCTGGATGGCACACCACCTTCTTGGCTGTAGAAGGCGTCGCCTTCCTTTTGGTGGTCTGCTGCTGTAGGCTCCGAGGGTTGTGGACATCTTACACTGAGGCCATCACCCACTCGGACACCTGGCACAGTGAGCAGGATTCCGGCCAGGTAGGAATGGTGTCTAACTCTGGGCAGGAGGACATGTGGCCCCCACACAGTGTGTGGTACCTGGTAGCCACTGTTCTCAGGAGTTGGACCCCCAAGGAGGGGTGGGAGGATGTGGATGGCTCCCGGGCCAGTGTGGAGAGGGCCCTGCAGGTTCTAGCTGAGCAGTTGCTGGAAGAGACGAAGGGTACAGCCGGCTGTGTGGGTTGGATGTTTCTCACCACGTTGCGTCGTAACACGGAAGCCGCACTTAATGAAATAGCTCAGGTGCAGGACCCACAGCCCTTGTGGGAAGTGCTGGAAGCTCGGAACCACCAGTTAGAGGAGGTTCTCACCACATTACGTCATAAGTCAGGGGAAGCACTTATTTAAGCAGCTCAGGTACAGGACTTGCAGTCCCTGGGGGAGGTGCTGGAAGCTTGGGTCCTCGTGTTAGAGGAGGAGCCGCACAGTGGAGACTCTGAGGCAGAGGCAGATGACACGAGTGGAAGCGATGTAGCTCCCGATGTAGCCCATCGTGCAGCAAAAGGTAAAACATGAGCAACCTTTGGGCCCCGGGGGCATTGCTGCCGGCAACCCAGCAGTGACTGAGTTCACAACCTACACGCCTTACACTCCCACTGAGTTGCAGGAGCTGGGGAGGCGGTACAGACAGCGCCCTGGAGGGCTGCTTCTGGCATGGCTGCTGTGTTTATGGGATGAGGGGGCAGACAGCTTTCTCTGCTCCCCAGGCTAAATGGAAAAGCTGTCCTCTGTGATGGTGCATCTGTCCCTGTGACAGTCGACAGTCGTTGCAGAACTGCCGTAGGTTGGCCCAAGGCCAGGGCAACCACACTCTAATGGAATGGCTCACAGCTGTGGTATGCACAGTATGGGGAGAGGCTGGCGAGCTGCCAGACACTGTGAGTAAATGGCAATCGTATGCTGAACTTGCTGAAATCATGTGAAATAGGTATAAGACATGCTAATAGGTATGAACATGCTATGTTCAACCCTAATATGTGGGGGCCGGATGACGAGTGTTTTACAACCAGCGTGAGAGATCTGGTTTTGGATACTTCACCTGCGAGTGCTTTTGGATCCTTGGTTGCCATTCTTATACCCTATGTGAGGCGGCGGATCCATGAAGTTACCACTGCCATGGCCACCCTGGGAGTAAGGGGGCGAGGTCGTGGGCCTCAGAGAGTAACACGCGCACAGATGTGGTGTGATCTCGTGGCAGAGGGGGTTGATCAGGAAAAATAGACCGACAACCCAATGCATTCTTGTTGGACCTTTGGAAACAGTTGTGTCCGGAACAGCAATTCCAGCGAAGCCCAAAGGGGAAGTCCGGGAAAGTGCGACCCATGTCCCTCCAGGACTTCATGCGGCTGCTTGAGGCCGACTCCTTCCAGTTTGATTGAGGTGGGGGGCAAGGTACCCAGTCCGAGGGGACGAGCAGGGACTGGAGGCCCCACGTGGAACTGTCCATACATTGGTCCCCTTCTAATGTGCAGAGGGTTTTGGCCCTAGTTGACACTGGCGCAGACTGCAGTCTTGTTTATGGGAACCCAGAACTGTTCCCCGGACCAGCAATCTGCACTGATCCAAAATCTGCACAATCCACAAGCAGCTGGCATGATTGAACGCTACATCGGCCTTTTGAATCAAGGTCTCCGGGTGTCAAAACACCCTCCCACGATGCGCGACTGGGTCTCGCATCTGTGGAACATCTTGAGAATCCTGAATGAGAGCCCACAGAAGGGAGGGCCCAGTAGAAGCTCTGCTACATCGAACGGCTGCTCCCATTCAATTACAAGTTACCACAAGTGACACTCTATTAAAGCCAGGCTATGGCAGAAATGGAAACATTTTGCTGCCAGCACCCACATGAAAGCAGGAGAACGGCAGCAATGGACTTGGCCCTGGCGGGTCAAAAGCCCCCACTGTCAGTGGTTGGGCCTGACAGCCCCATGGAGGGCTGGTCTGACCCATGATTTGCAAGTGACGCCAGGGGTGGTGGCCGAGTGGCCACCGCAAGTGACTGTGGTATACAAAGGTCCTGATGCAGGGACGATTTTACGGGGAACCTATGTGCTCTCTCTATGGCCTATTATGGGGTCCCTGTTCTGCTACGTGTTGAAACTATGCAAGAGACCCCAAGCACTGACATAAAGATCTGGTACCACAACCAGGAAAGGTGCCAGTGGCAGCGACCCTCCTTTCCCAGTACAAAAAGCTAACATGTATCCTCCCAGATGGAAGGGATTTGCCATTGTTGATTCCTATGACTACTATGTCTTTCTGCCTATAGGTGCTTATGGGCTAATGCAATAGTGGATTGGGCCCACACTTTTACTGGTGTGGCGAATCAGTCATCTTGTCAGATCGGCATGAACGGCCTGTTAGTTCAGCCCCAGGTTGCCGCAGAAAATTCACTGCTACAGGTGGCAATGGCTGTATAAGTAGACATCGAGGGACACCCCCTGGAACATTACTTGAACTGAACTAAAACTTTTTTCTCGTGGGCTGGGTTCCTACATTTGATCTTAGCCAAAAGGCCGAGAAGCGATGTGGGCTGGGTTCCTTTCACAGGGTCCCTCGTGAAAGATGCTGGTTGCGTAGGGTGTGAGGCGAGACCCTGAAGGGGTGGAGTATAGGGACGGAGTCCCAGAGAGCAGTTCCCAGGCTCTCGGCCTCACGTGGGAAAGTACTGGCTCGTTTATTAGATGGCCACCAGCTGTAATCAGATGGCCATCAACTGTAACTAGTTGGCCATCAGCTGTAACCGATTAGCCATTAGCCACTAATATTATTGCCGTGGCTACGCTGGTAAGGCCGTTGGTTGGCAGAGAAGCAGATGGCAGATTGCAGATTGTGTGGATCCTGCTTCCTGTATCTCCGACCCAGCCGCCATCGAGAATATAGTGGTATGAACCCCCTATCAATGGCTCCGTTGGTGTTCCTTTTTGGACTCACCATATTCTGTGTCCGCCTGCTGAGAACAGGACCAGCGACCCTGTATCTTACGCGTCAAACCTTTGGAATTTTAAAACAGCAAAATAAACTTTGGATTGGTCCTAAAGCAACATTGTATCTCAAACAACTGTTTGCAAAGATAACAAGAAAGCAGATATTATGACAACCTGACTGAAAATGAAAACCATTTTTTAGAATTAGCATCACTATGTTAGCTTATCTGCACCTATAGAAATTCCTTCCTTCATTGATATAATTAATTGTTCCCCTTCTCTTTCTCATGAATACCCCTTGCCTTTGCCTCCTAATCAGAACACTTTGGGTTTTTGCCTGAATCAGTGCTTGCTGAATAGCTAGCTATCCTTTTGGATCTTAAATAAATAAATGCTGTTGCCTCTCACTTTGGCCTTTTATTTTTAGGGTAACAATGGCCAAGATCCAGTTCTGTCCCGCTCCAGCTTTACCTGAACACCAACCAAAACACAACTGTGACTCACATTCAAACAATAATCAGCTGGCTGGGGGATGCAACAGAAGAAACTAGGATGATAATTATAGCAAGCACTTCTATGGCACTTATTGTATGTCAGGGACTGCTCTAAGTACTTTACGTATTAACCAACTGAATCCACACAGCAGTCCTGTGCAGTAGCACCATTCACACTAGCCACATGAAGGATAAAATACTTAGGAAGAAACTCAACAAACTGGAAAAAAAAAAGGCAATTACTAACTAAATAAAACAACTTTGAAACTCCATGGGAGCCAGAGATGACTTCACTCACCGGAAGGACACATCAAGACATCATGTTGTTGGATACAAAGACAGCATCACACAGATGTCAATTTTACCCAAGTTAACTTATAAATTTAATATGATGCAAATAAATATTCTGTATCAATCAAGATTCAGTCAGGCAAACATTACCATACTGGGCAGTTCACCAGAGGGAATTTGATCCAAGGAACAAGTGGAAAAGAAGAGCCAAAAACCCAAGTGGGGCATGGGAAATCACGCAGAGATTAAATCGAGAGGAGATGGCCCAGGAGCCTGTACTGTGAGCAAAAGCTGGGGATCTCCTGCCTTTATTCTGCAGTGCGTGCTCAGAGAATAGAATGGCAGTCAGACCTGCTTACACTGTTGACATTGGAATAGCCTGTTCCCCTTCTACGACTCCTACCATTGCTTTTTTTATTGGAGTATAATTGACCTGCAACATTATTTAATTTTTTGAAGAAGGCAAGTTTATTTAGATGAAATTAATTGCACGTGGAGCAATTGCACTTTGAATTCTGTCTTTGAGCCAGTCCTTTGGAGTTTAGCAGTATTAGTGCTTCTCTATAAAGTTTTCACCAAATGAGAATTTTTCACCCAGTCACTATTAACAGTATTTAACTACTATGGTTGCCAAACAGGGGTACTTTTTGCACCTAGGGGCCATTTGGCACTGTTGAAGACAATTTTGGTGGTCACAACTCTTTGCACATACGCACTACTACCATTTAGCAGGCAGAGGCCAGGAATGCTACTAAGCTTTTACAATGCATGGGACAGTACCCCATACCCCACAACAAAGAATGACCTGGCCCAAAGTGTCAACAGTGTCAAGACTGAGTAACTCTTCTAACCAACTGGCAAAGGGCAACGAGTTGGAATTTGCTGGTTTTCAGGGCATAGCCTAAGGCAGCCTCTCTTAAGCCCAACATTTCTTAAAAGTTCATGCAGATTTTTCGTTGTGTTCATAACATTAAAATGTCACAAATTGCTTACCATCAGTGTAGGTAAGGTTCCAGCTTAGAGACAGGTGCTATTGTTCTGTGTGTCCCGAGCACAACACCTATATCCCAGGAGGTGAAAATCCCACTTTGAGAAGCTTGGGGCTAAACTGAGTCAGTGTGTCTACCCTAACCAATGAGTCAGTATCTCTACCCTAACCCGGGCTAATGAAGAGACCAGGGCCTGGCCCAGTGGTATTATCTGCAGATGCCCAGTGAGGCCAGCCTTTTGGTATAGCTTGTTCTTTCCTAAACACTACACTATACTAAGTTTTATTTTCTAGTCACCTTGACATCTCAATACAACATTGATAGACTTTTAAAAAGTTATTGTATTTTTTATTATGAAAATTATATTCATTGTAGAATAATTGGAATATAGACTATGAAGAAGAAAATAAAAATCCTTTATAATGTTGCATTACTAGAAAATCACTGGTTGTATTTTGCAGATCCCTGGCAGTTGTATATACAAATGGAAACGTATAAGAACAGGCTTAAGAATGAAACTCGGATCATGTGATATATCTACTTTTGTGGCCCTGCTTAAAATGTATTTCTCACTATCTTATAAATATTTTCTCATGTAATTAAAAATAGCCATTCCATAATGTATTTACTCCTTTTCTTAGACATAAATGGAAATGTATTTTTAGGTTTTAAAGTGCTGCAATGAACATCACCTTATATATTTCTTTTTATCTCTATTTCCTCAGGCAGAGTTTCTAAAAGAGGCAATCTTGAGTGAAAAAGAATAAATGTTTGAAGATTCTTGATCCATACTGCCATGTTATTGCTCTTTACAAAGCGTCTTAACTTACATTTTCACCAGCAGTGCAGAAAAATGCAACATTTGGCCCATCTGGTTCAAAATTTAGAATCATTAAAAAAAATACTTTTGCCAACTTGGTGGGCAAATATGTAACTTCATTGTTTGGAATTATATATTTTTTCCCACTAGTAGTTGAATTTTTTTTTGGTATCTTTACTGCTCATTGGTGTTCTTGCTTTATGAATAGCTTAGCAAAGCACCAAGACTCCAAAGATAATATCCTTTGTCTATTTTTTCTTTAATGATATTTTTCTTTTAATTGATTTGTTAGAGTTCTTCCTATATTGAGGACCTTAACCAAATTTCTGCCATCTATATTACATATATATTTACCCCATTTTTTCTTCTTTTCTTTTGTATATTGCATTTGGACTTGCATAAGGTTTTCCACTATGTTACTTAAATCTATTATTTTTACAAATACTTATTTTAAATACCATATAAATCAATGTATTGAGGTACAAATCATGCCTTTATTCACTCACAGTTCATGAAATAATTTCATTCAAACTATTGACAAACATCTTTGACATTTGTGTGTTTGCCCTCAATAGGTCACTGATTACCGTTTGAGTCACCTAGCAGTTCTTCTTGGCTCATTGTGATAGCCATTGGTGCTGGTTTGCCAGATATTTCTAACTGCCCATATATTGTCTTGGGTGTAGTTGGGTGGGATCTTGTAAACCATTTCAATCAATGAATTTTTGAGTGGGAATGACTGATACCAAGTATCATGTCTAGGTTGAACCATTTACTGGTCAGTGCCAGGTGATGCTCAGCTCTCTTTCCCTCTGCATGGTTACTGGCAATGTTCCCGACCCCTGAGAGACTGTGATGAGCAAAGCCTGCTGCTGACCATGATGGATGTGTAGTCGAATGAGAAATCTTTGTGGGTAAAGCCTCCGAGCTTTTGGGGCTACTTGTTACCACAGCATAAGGTAGCCTCTCCTGACTGATACAGTTCATTCTGTTCACTTCCATTTGGGTTATATCAGATAGAGCATTTAAAAAAAAATCTCTGTGTATTGCAGTCCCTGGAATTTTTATTCCAAACCACAAGTAGCCATTTGTATAAAATTAGAACATTGCTTTTTTCACTTTTCCCTAGATGTATAGTCTTACTCTTGACAACTTAACCACATAGTGAATTGCTTTTTATTTTTTTTAGTGTGAATAAGAACCTTTTAATTCAAAAGACATTAAGTACCCCACAAGTAGAGTGAATAGTATAAATGACTTCCCTTGTGTCCATTACTCAGCTTTAACAATGACCAGACTTGCAGAGTTTTTAAAGGTTTTATGTAATAATATTTATTACTCTCTTTTTTGTTAAATATATTCCCTGTGCGTTTATGCTTACAAAGTTGCTCTTTGGCACAATATAAGTGATTGACTTATATTTTCATACAGCTGTTTTATGTTTTCATTCTTTGGGTACTTCTTTTCTGTACATGGAGTGTTAGAGATGGTGGCGAAGTCACACATAGCCTTAAGTATGAGCAATGGGTGAATGGATCGTCCTGAAAGGAGTTGGGCTTACTTTCAAAGAACTGCTAGTCACAACTAAAGGGGTTTGTCCTAATTTATGTTTCCTAAAAAACAAATGCTGAGATTAGGAATTGGGAACAGGTAGTTAATTTGGCGGGAGGTGAGCTCAGGAAGCGCTAGTGAGACAGGGAAGGGAGAAAAGACAACCAGATGCTGACAGATGACCAGGCTCCCCCTGTGGGCAACTGGGCTCAGTCTCTGGAGAGTACTGTGAACCTGCCACCAGGACAGCAAGGCTGGTGGTTGCCCCCAGGGTAATTCCCCATGGAGCATGCACTGGGAGGTACACTCCCGTGGTGCCCAGAAGGTCCTCAGGCAGAGGGGCAGACAGAGGCTGGCTGGCTCCACTGGAGCTGTGTGCTGCAGCCACTCACGGGCATTGCACAGTCTGCTTTGGTATCCCCATTGGCTTCTGGGGAGTTCAGCAGGGGTGGGCTGAGGGTGTCGGGATCTCCTGGAAAGCCAAAGGAAGGATGATGCAGCCTCCTGAAACCTACCAACTCACCAACTTATCAGAAATGAAAGAGGGATTGTAACTGCAACAACTGTTTAAGAGGTTAACTTGTAGACTGCTTGCTGTCCCAGTCCCTGCTGAGTTGTGAGCCTTCATTTGGTTTCAGAGCATAAATCAGGGCTTGTAGAGTGTTCCTGAGAGCTCCTTGGTAGGAGGCATCCATTGCCTGCCAGAAGCCCTGGCACTTGCTGCCACTGTGTCAGACCCACTGCTCTGATTAAATTTCAGCAAGCGCCACCAGGGCCTTGCCTGGCCTATTCCTGATTAATCACTGTCTCTCTAGGCAGCCCACTCCCTCCTGCCCCTTTTCTGAATTGTGGCTTTTGAGCCACTTTCTTGCAAGAAACCCCTCCCTAGTACATTCCAGTCTGATGATCTGGGATCTGTGCTGGTGCTTTTTGCAACCCCCCAGGGAATAAACAATCAATGCTCTGCCTTATCTGTGCCTCAGAGGATTTTCTATATCTTTGTCTTTAAATATTCCTAAGATGTTCCCACTGGTAGCAATCCTGAGTGTGATTAATAAGAGGTTGGGTTGTAGTCATCAGAGCCAGCTAAAGATGTGCCAGGGTTGCCTGGGGTGCCTGCATTTGCTCAAGAAGTGGAAAGAAGTTCATGAATCAAATGTCACTTTCAAGTCCCTCTAGTGTTATCTGAACTCCCCCTCTTGTTGTTAGAGCAGTAGAACAAGTTGTGTCCTGCAAAGGCTGGACTTTGTTGCTCCATCACTCTCTGTGTAAAAGGGCTACATCTTTTTTTGCCTAGCAAACATATCGCCTTACCCAGAGAGTGATGACTCTGCGTCTCAGATGAGGTTTTACTCAAACTGCACTCTGGAAACTGTAGCAGAGACGGCAGTGGGCATTGGCCCATATCTCTTAGACTTTATATATTCTGTGCACAGGGATTTCCAAATGCCAGCACAGGCGTCTCTTTGTTCTAAGGGCTTTCTCCCAAGAGACTGAAGGCTGCTTTGCACACCTGTCCAAGGCCGAAAGTGCAGGGGCAGTTACTTAGACAATGACGTTTACCCCAGCTCCCTTGCCATCCAGTGGGATAACGTCAGTGTGTGTTCTACGTGGTTTGCCAGTTTCTCAGTAGGATGAAGGCTCAGTTGCTCACAGTCGTAGCTGGCTCAAGAACATACTCTTCATTGGTCCCTTTCTTCCCTGCTCTACCTCTCCATTCACTATTGGTGTTCCCTTGACCTCCCAAATCAACCACTTGAACTCAATCCTTGTCTTAGGGTCTTCTTCTAAATTCCCAAACTAAGAATTTAATTATTAGATATCTCATTATTCAGGGGTCTGACTGTCGCCTATTCCCCATACATTACGTAAAAACTGCTTTAACTGTAAATCCAACATGTAGACTATGAAGTTAGAGAGGAAAAGATTGAAATACATAAAGGGGAAATGATTTCCTCTTCCCTTCCTCGCACCTGCTCTTTGCTGCCTCCTCAAGTGTTTATTGACCAAACTTAGGAGACGCAAACTCAAATCCCTAAGAAGTCAGGTGTGAAGCAGATATGAGATGATTGGGCGTGGTGGTGTTTGTTGCAAACAGTACACTCCAGATAAAGATTTCTTATCCTCCTTTTCATCTTCATTTTTATCATTACTATGTTGGTCAAACAAAACCTATCTGTAAGATGCTAAAATTCAAAGAAAAGCATAACTGCCTTTGTGTAATAGGTAATTATCTAACTCCTTTATGTAGGTGGAGACCAACTTTCAGAGGTGGGTTTTTCTTTCGAGGACACCAGACAATTGAAATAACTGGGAGGAAACGTACAACAGGAACGTATAATACATGATCTCTCACAAAAGTCTACAAAAAACACTGTCCAAAAATGTCACCTTGAAACCAGGAAAGAATCATCCCCACAGCTTGGGGGAAAGTCAAATGAGAAATCACATATATATTTTATCATACCCACTTCATTTTCTAAAATATTTACATATTGTCATCTGAAGATAAATCGTGACAATTTTTCTCTTAAGTTTCAGCATGCTTGGCATGCTTTGCAGAACAGTCATATTTGAAAGGGGCTTTTTAGTTGCAGCAGCAGAGGCTACAGATGGAGGAGAGAGAAATACCCAGACTTGAGATATGGTGGAGCAGTTCAGAAGTCCGTGGGAAATGACAGGAGGCAGCCAGGGTTGTGCTGCATTGAGTGACATCTATATTGTAAACTCAGACTGAGGGCAGATGTAACCTACTCACCTGACTCTCTTTTGGCCTTCGGTGACAAAAAATGCTTCTTGGTGAAAATCTATGTCTGCTGGGGAAGAGGATCATGTGCCAAGTATTCCTTGCATACCTGCTGTCACCTGGTCCTGGGCTTGGATGTGCAACCATTTCTCTCCAGCCACGCAGTTAATATTGTGATAAGGAAATAAGTTGTTTGCATGTAAAAATTTCATCCTAAAATCTCCTAAGGGTCGGGTGCATTGAAATGGGGCCATCTGAACCACCATCCTGTTGGTAGACTCCCTCTGTAAATGGCATTATGCCATGTAAATGTCAGGGGTCCTCTTGCTGTCTCAGATGGACTGAATGTCAACAGCTGGTTGGCATAACCTTGTTATAAAACCTTACTGCATTATTTCCTCAGTGTGCCTGTCCTAGTGTAGCAATCAATGTTTAGCCACTGTCATGGATGCTGTTTACTTTCAAGGACTCAGTTTCCCATTTCATAATTGTGTTTCTGGGATCCTTTTGTTGAATGCATGAGTGCTGAATGGCCTAAGGTGTGAGGTCTTTACTTGAAATACTTAGAAATGTTGCCCTTCACAGTCTTGGGTAACTTGAGACTACGCTTGGGAAACTTGTCATTTTTTTAAAAACACAAAGCCTTTGTGTTTTAGGTGTTTTTCCTCTTCCCAAAGGGAATTTGCAGATGCATGAAGGCAAAGCTGGCCCTTTGTTGCAGGTAGAATAAGTGGGTATGTAACTGCTATAATTGAAGGGAAGCCAGCAGAGTCTCCTAACCAGCAGGGTGCTGGCAAATATGTAACAACCTGCTCTCTAAAGAGGGCACAATTTCTATGTCTAATTTCAAGTTATCAATGAATGCAATGTCATCAGGAGCCAACTCCAGCTTGGCACTGCCCCTCATGCAGAAACACTTTCTCTCCTATTATTACATCAGAGAATTTTTGCATGCTTCTCTTTGGAGGGACTATGTTAGAGAATGGAGGAAGGATACTCTCAAGGTTTCAGATAGGAAGAAAAAAGTTGCAACTTGATCAACTTGGCTATAAAAGAGAGAGCCAGGTGACATCAAGGGTAACCTGGAAAAGTGACCATGTTGCTTCCATACTGCTTGAGTCTGGCCAAATCCCTTTTTTGACTGTCCATGCTAAGACTGGAAGGCGTGTTCGTGTTCTAGGGCTGCCATAACAAAGTACCACAAACTGGGTGGCATAAACAACAGAAACATATTGTGTAGCAGTTCTGGAGGCTAGAAGTCCAAGATCAAGGAGTTGTCAGGGTTGGTTCCTTCTGAGGGCTGTGAGGGAAGGATCTATTCTATCCCTTTCTCCTAGCTTCTGGTTGTTTGCTGCCAATTTTGTCATTCCTTTGCTTGTAAAAGTATCACCCGGTCTCTGCATTCATCTTCTCATGACATTCTCCTTGTGTGTGTCTGTGTTCAAATTACCCCTTTTCATATAGGCACTAGTCATATTGGATTAGGGCCCACTCTGCTCATCTTAACTAATTACATCTATAATGACCCTATGTCCACATAAGGTCACATTGTGAGGTACTGGGGATTAGGACTTCAACATATGAATTCTGGGGGACACAATTAAACCCATAACAGAGGGGAAGCATGTGGTCTTATATTTCTATTTAGGCCTTTGAAAGAATTCAGCAGATCAGAAGAAACTTCATCAGAGCGGTGAAAAGTCAGTATGAGTGTAGCTGACTGCTACTGGATGTTATTGGAATGGAAGAGAAAGGGGCTCCGTTAGCAACCTCTGACTATCCTCTGACCCTTCTAGTTCTAAACATTTCCAACAGAACCACATTTCTTATTTTTGGAGACTACCAGAGGGAAGGGTGTCTCCCCTAATTTGGGGCTAAAATTCTCCCTAAAGCATTGGAGTGGGAGCAGATCGCAGTTGGGGTGGAGGCTGACCGGTTGTGACTAATGAGGATGCTGACAGGGCCCTGTCCAAGGAGAAGGACCACAGGAACATCAGACTCGAGAAAGAGGAAACATGGACCCAGGGGACGGATACACAAAGCCAGTGAGAAATAGGCAAGGTGACAGTGACTGAGCCCCATGACTGCAGGGCCCTGGTGGGGGTGTCCATACACTCTTGTGACCAGCATCCTGCAGCCACCTTGGGTCCAGAACACCAGTCTATATGAGGTCATGCCTGAATCCATACCATTGTTCTCATGACTCCTCATGGATCTTTACAATAAGAAACCCCTTTAGCTGAGCTACCTGAATGTCTGTTCCTGAAACTCAGAGACAAATTAGGGCACATGGCTCAATCGTCAATCCGTTCAACACACCACCCTGATGAGAACATGCAGTGCAGTTACTTCCAGAAAATATGTCACCTCGACTGCCCTTTCCTACACATTGCGGGCTTTTTAAAGCAACACATCTATGGTCTTAGTATCTTAAGTTTACATCATATGTATCCTGGAGATCATTTAGGGCGGCACCTTTCAAGCTTTAATGGGCTCTTATTAAAATGCAGATTCTGATACATCCGGTGGGTAGGTAGGGTGAGGCTGAGATTCTGCGTTTCTCACAAACTCCCAGGTAGGCCAGTAGCCACACTTCGAGAAGCACTGATATGGACTATTTCACAGAAGAAGAAAGTGAGGAATGGAGAAGAGGCTAGTCTGAAGTCCCACAGCCAATGAGGGACAGGACTGAAATTCAAACTCAGGTCTCTCAACTGTCAAGCTCAGTTCTCCACTTGTGTGAAGATGTACATACGGAGAGGCTAGCAGAAAAAGTCTGTCATTCTGAGTGATGATTCCATTCATTTAGTGCCTCGTGTGCTTCCTCCCATGTGGAGTCTGTGAGAGCTGTGATTAGAAGAGAAATTGTGGCTGGAAAGATATAAAGGGCCTGATGGGTCTGGCTGTGTTCCAATAAAACTGTATTTGCAAAGATAGCTGGTTGGCTACATTTGGCCTGAGGGTCAAGGTTGGCTGAACCCTGCTCTCACTCTGTTCGACTTACTGTTTTCTATTGTTTACAGCCCAGATGCTGTTAATTTTTGTCCAATGAGATGCTTTAATCCATTAAGAGTAGGAATGTGTGTAGCAAGCAACAATTTGAAGAACCAAAGTTAGATTTTTCATGCCTAAATTCGATCTAATTAAACTGAGCTCACTTCATCAATTCCTTTATAAATTTTACATCGCTTAGTATTCAGAGGCTTAGATTCAATGTGATTACAAATAAAGATGCAGGAACAAAAGCTAAGGAATGATTTTGGAGGTCATGGCTGGTGAAGATAAGGGGGGGGGCAGGGGTAGCAGCAAACCTAGCCTAAAAATATCTGTGGTGTTAGGCACAAGCTTAGTTCTGAGCTTCATGGCAGCCAAGGAAAAGAGTGAACTCTAGTGGGTTAATATCATAGGGTGGGTTCCTTAGAAGCGGAGTCAGAGGCAAGGACTTAGGTGCACGAGACGTATTAAGGGAGAGCTCTCAGGAGAAACCTGTGAGTGGGAGAGTAAAACAGGAGAGGGTGCGGAAGGAACCCCCAAATGATGTGTTCTCGAGTAAAGTCAATCATTGGCTTGATTCACTGGGAGCTCTGGAGCATAAATTACACCTCAGAGTGGTCCCTGCTGGAGATAAGCAGCCTGGCCCTTTCTACTCTGAATCAGTCCGTCATTGGCTATGGCTGCCTCCTGGGTGTGGGTGGGCAGAGAACCTTCTGGATAAGAGGACTCCCATCAGCCAGGGCAATTCTCCAGGGAAGGGGCAGGTGTGAGTCAGCAGCAGCAAACATTTACAGCAGCCAGGGGTGGGTCACCAAAGGTTTCCATTACTGTTATAGATTTCTATACAACTTTTAATCTTTCAGCCATCAAATTTTATTATGTATTAATTCCACATCTATTTATTGAGCATCTGATTCACCACGTTTCAAGTCCTAGGCTATTCCTGAGGATGAATAGCTGGAGAGGAAAACATGTGTTCTCTGACCTCAGAAAATGTATAGAAAAAGTAGCCTTCACTATTATCAAAAAGCAAAGAGGTAACAAGTGTTGTCCAGCATGTGGAGAAAAGGGAACCCTTGTGCATTTGTGGTGGGAATGTAAATTGGTGCAGCCATTATGGAAATCAGTATGGAGGTTCCTCAAAAGATTAAAAATAGAACTACCTTATGACCCAGCAGTCCCACTTCTGGGTACATATTCACAGAACATGAAATCAGTATCTTGAAGAGGTATCTGCACTTCCACGTTTATTGCAGCATTATTCACCACCTAAGTGTCCATCGACACAACAATGGGTAAAGAAAATGTCATACACACACACTGGAATATTATTCATCCATAAATAGAAGAAAATCTGCCATTTGTGACAACATGGATGGAACTTGAGGACATTTTGCTAAGGGAAATATGTCAGATAGAGAAAGACAAATACGGTATGATCTCACTTATGTGGCAACTAAAAACACCATAGTCATAGAAACACAGAGTAAAGTGGTGATTGCCAGGGGCTGTGAGAGCTGGTGGGGGAATTGAGAAGGTGTTGGTCAAAGGGTACACATTTCCAGTTACATGACAAATAAGTTCTGGGTTTATAATGTAGAGCATAGTGACTATAGTTTGAAAAAGGAAACAATGCTCGGCATTTTGAAACTCTTAAAAAAAAAAAACCAGAAAAGAAAAAGTAACCTTCAGTTGTCCACCCTAATTTTCTTCAATATTTTTACCTTTCTAAGCTACTGTTAAACATACAGTGTTCTGATACCTCTTTTAGTGTTATAAATGCATAAGTAATGCGCTTATGTGTTTTCCATATTCAGACTGTAAATAATTTAAAAATACAGAGAACAGATGCATTTTATAATTTATTTATAATAGTGCTAGTTTATGTAACCAAATATGGCTATAGCCATTTTATCTATTTGAAATTTGTCAAAGTCCAAGAAGCAAAATTTTAAAATACTCCTAAAATTGATTTCCAAAAGTCCATATTCTAAACCTCATACACTTGTCTTTCCCTCATTTAAGACCTGATTACTCTTACTCTACACACCATTGTTGTAATCTTTGGGATGTGATTCCCACACCATGACAGATTAGACAAACAAACTGAAAGCATGGAGAAGGCATTGGTGTCAACCTGATGGCAAGTCTAATCCTGAAAAAAGACTGAGTGAGGCAAAATGACTACTCTGAGTAGTGGGTGTCGTGGCACCAGTGAGCAGTAAGTCTGAATTTAGCACATCGCAGGAACATGCAAAAACTACATTTTGCTAAGTCAGGTAAGGAGTCTTCCAGCTGAGGCCCAGGAATGGTGGAGCAGAGACAAGCATCCCCACTGGGCCCATCTGAATTCCTGACCCACAGAATCCACAAGCCTAGTAAAACGTTGTGCTTTATGTTACAAAGTTTTGGGGTGGTGGATTAAGTGTCCATAATTACCTGGACAAGAACCAACGCTTTGTGCGGGCACGTCCCAGTGTGAAACACTTGCATGTTTATCCCATTTACACCTCACAAGGATCCCAGGAGGAATGTATGTATGGTTATCACCATATCACAGGCAAGGAAACGGAGGCATGGTGATGTCAAGTCACTTGCAGATAAAGGCTCAGACACTGAGTGGCGCAACGGGGACCTGAACCCCGGGAGACTGATCCCAGAGCCTGGCTCATGTGTTGTCTGGGATGGTACCTGCCCTGAGATGGCAGAGAGGGAATCTCCTTTCTCTCTCCTTTCTCTCACTATATCAGCTGACCAGCAGAGTGACCCGCGTCTGCCACCCCATCCCCCATCCCCGCTGCCCTCCCTCTGGAGGCTCTGCCTCCGGTCTCCTTGGCTCCGTGGTTCCTGGGCTAATCTCAGGGAGCTGAGACCACGGAGACAGGAGCCCTGGGGCTCAGACTTCCTGCCTGGGAGCGTTGTGGATTCACAGCCCCGGCTGCTACCCCTTGAATCCACCACCCAGTTTGCACAGACCCTGGACTGCCTGCAGGTTGCTCCCAGCCAGGACTGGCAGGGCGGCGGCGCTAGTCAGGCCCCTTCCGCTGACACCATAGCAGAGTGGGACCCTCCTTCTTCCCCTTCCTTCACAGGGGCCAGTCCCAAGTCACCGTCTGCGTTGAAGGCGCTCCCTGCCTTCTCCCATCGCCTCCCCTTCACCTTCACAGGCACCCCTCCAATAAATCTGCACGTCTAACCCCGTTTTGGGGTCCATTTCTCACAGAACCTGAGCTAACGCACTAACGCATAGGGTAACAGTCCCACCTTCGCCCTCTGCCCTGCCACATCCTCTTCTATGGTCACCTGCTTTCCACCCCGTGTGCCCCCCTCCCCCATTGGATCAGGGCCTCGTGGCGGCAGGAACAACTTTACCTTGTTGACACCATCAGCCATCGCCTGAAGCGTGAGCTCTCTGGGCCCATCCACCGTCTTTCCGTTGTCTGTCGGGCCCCAGCTGGCGCTGTAGATGTCGATCAGCTGGGGCATGTGGCTGATGGAGGAGGCCTCGATGATGTCTGTCATAAACGGCTGGTCCAGCATCCGGATACCTGTGGACACGTGTGGGCAGGGAAACAGCATTTTGGTTCCCAGTTCACAGGAGACATGGTGGGGAGGAGGGTTCGAGTCCCGGGTGCGGTTGAGGAGTTGGCCATCTCGGGTACCCTGAGGGATGCTGTGGAATCCTGAGTTCAACCTGTGTGTGGTGTGTGGGTTACACCTTCAAAGGATGGAGAAAGAAGCATCGACTGGCCCACCAGATCCTTTTTGGACCCCACCTTTGCCTTTCCTTATGTAACTATTTGAAGACAATTTTATTACCCTAGCAAAGTTTACTAGAATTCCCAATGGGGAGAGACTACCTTTGTTGAAAACATTCCTTGATAAGTCTGTTTCTAAATGGCAGGTCAGCCTCCAAGGACTGAGTGTTGACTGGGGTCAAGTTTCAGAGGAGAAATGAAGCTACTGCGCATGACAATGGGGGGGAGGCAATAGATATTAGATATTTAAGGAGAAATCCCAGAGGGCAAAAGTCCGAAGAGGGCAGAAACAGGACAGGTACACTTCATGTCAGGAAAAGAGGAACTCCCGGCTGCATTGTATCTGAGCAGGGACTTCGGAGAGGACAAAAATGTTGCATGGGCTGTTCTAAAATATACTAATAATGGGGTGTGTGATACAACCACCTCTTCTTTTTATTCTATGGCATCTTTGTAAAGTTGGTGCTACTCTCTGATGCCTTGTGATAATGACTTCTTGCTGGGAAGCTGAAAAGGAGCAGAGTCCTGCAGTCCAGGATTGTGGGGGGATAAACCTGAGCTGGGCAGCGGGACACAGGGGGAAGGGGCACGCCGGTGGGCATCCATGGTTCACATCACCCTCTGGCTGTCAGTAAAAAGCTTCTCCAGGGTAAACTCAGCAACAGCCAATGGAATGGCATTCTGTCCCTCCATCACTAACCTCAAAACATTGCTGTTTGGGGCCATATTGTTCTCTGCTTGATACACTATTTAGCGGCAAGAAGCCTAGAATTTTAGTACAGCCGACCTAAGTCTTTCTGTACACGGGATTTTGAAATGAAGGGTCTGGGCTGTATGTAGTCAAAGCTTAGATGCTGATCCTCCTTACCTGTCCCCCATGGTCAAAGGATACTGCTACCCAAGCATCACATGGTATGCAAATCAGTTTATTGCAACAACTTAGATTCTTGCAGAGCATGTGAAATTGACAGGAAACTTTCTTTTCTCTTAAGGTGTCTCTTCCTCAACATCTCATAGCCCATCACTTGTGATTGCATGGTAACTTCCCCCTGTGCTCACCCCACTCCTGACTAACCTACATGTTTAGTAGGCATTTCCCCAGAAGACATTCTGGGTCCCACTCTCCAGGTCCTCCATCAGCACTGCATTTTCAGCCTTCCATTACAATTGTTTATTTGTGTGTTTCATTCACCATCGTACAGCAAGGTCTTTGAGCACGGGGCATGTGTCTATTTTGTTCAGCTCTACGTCCCAGGGCATCAGCATTGTGCTTGGAATTTATCTTAAGCTTGATAAATATTTGATGAATAAATGCATAGTATTATTACTTTATTTAGTTGATTTTCTCCCTAACTGAAATGAAAAGTCCAGAAGAACAAATAATAACAGACCCAGGTTTTCTATCCTCTACCATTACCTTATAAATCAAGTCACCATTTTTTGCCAACAAATAATCCAATTATAAGTGAACATCCTTTGTCCTGGAGGAGGTTCATCCGGAATAAGCACAGTCTATAGTTTAAACTTCCTGGAAGCTCAGTTTTATAGTTCATTTTATAAAGGATAGGAAATTTGAGACTCCACCTTTTGTTTTTGATCCATCTATATTTTACTTATTTAAAAAATGTGTTTAAAAAAGGTGGCCAACATGTCACAGAATAAACCAAATAATGCTTCTGCTTCTTGCAAGAAGTCATGCCCACTTTGTGGATGGGGAAACATTGCAGAGTCTTGTATTCTACTTTCTTGCAAAGAGAAAAATCAGATGATCTTTAACTCATCTAGTGCCCAGATGACCAGGACTGAACAGCTACCTCAACTGGAAGATGAGAGAAATTCAACCCTGGCCAAGTAGGCCTGGACTGTCCCACATGCTAGCCAAGGGCAACACTGGATTTTGTCATACATCCAGCATGTGGTGTATCCAGCTGTGCCCTGTACCCTCTCTTTGCAGCTCTTGAACCTCTGCTTCTTTCCCTCTTAATCCTCTCTCTGTCTCCCTTTGTGCTGCACAGAACATCATAGCTGGTGTGCATTCATCTTCCGACTATTTCAGCATCAAGGGAGGCAAGGGCGGCCACAGACTGGGAGCAAGGCTCTCATGCATATTCAGGGGCCAGGTGCCCGACATTCTTTTAATCTTGTTAAGCTTGGGAGGAATGAGGCATGCATTAATTGAATGAGACACAACATTAATTTTTGCAAGAGACTGCACCATTAGCAGCCAAGACGGAAGCTCAGGGTGACCCACAGGTTTTTAGGGAAGGCCTGTCCTCTGTCCCTGGGTGCTCTATGAGTGACAGAGAAAGAAAAGAGGGAAGACAAGAGAATGAGAGTGAAAGGCAGAAGGAGAGAGGGAAGACAGAGAGCTAGGATTATGCGTCTCACATTTGTAAAATGCTCTATTGGCTGTGTGATTTGATGGTGAAGAGACAGTGCACATAAAGCGTCTATTCCCCCATCCCAGGACAGATCACCGCATTAATGACCAGTGGTAACTCTGTACCTCCCTCCTCCCTTAGGGTCTGGGCCTGCTTTCACAGTTTGCACTGCTGCTAGCTCTGGGCCCTAGGGGTTCATGGCTCAGGGGATTTGGTCTAACCCTTTCTGCCTCCTATTATAAAAGGTGACCTTGTATCTGACATCAGGAAATGCTACATCTGCCCACAAACTTCAGTGTCTCTAATTGCCACCTTTTGTTGCTTATAAATACTGTTTTGCAGGCTACGGAGCAAATTCACGCTGATCTAGGTTTTAAGGATCTGAAAACATGGTAATCGTGATAATGGGTGATTTTTATTGCTTTATTTAAAAACTCAGATAAAATATGTGTAAACCCATGGAAGTGTTATGAGTTTTATTTGCCATATATGTGTAAGCAATTTATTCCTGGGAGAGATATTTTGACAATGGTCAACAGTGTGGTTTTCAAACTCTTCAGAATCTTTGATCAAAGGAGATCTCATCCTGAAGTCCCATGCATAAATCTGTATGCTCTGGCTTAAAAAGGAAGGCAGGTAAGATCAATGTCAGCTGGCTTGGAAGCACCCTGGGGCTGCTCTGAGAAGCTCTGCAGAAGCCCAGGTGCCATGCTATAGAGCCCACCCTCAAGTGGCTTGCTGTGCTCCACCCCAGTTACTCTCTGCCATCTTGCTTTGTTTCATTCCTAGCAGCAATCATTATCGTGCTTATTTGCTCATTGTCAGAATCTTCTTTTAGACTGTCAGCTGTGTGAGGGCAGGTGTCCTGTCTGCAGGCTCACTGCTGTATCCCACCACCCACAGCAGAACTGGACACAAAGTAGGTACCCAACAGTAAGGCCTAGGTCTCCCTGGAACGGATTTGATTGGAATAAAGGAGCCAAGGTGAGATAGTGCTGGTAGAAGAGGAGATACTTTAGCTTCCTGGGTAGAAATTTTATCAGGTTTTGGTCCTTAGAACCTTATGCCCTTAATCCCTCAACTCCAACCATCTAACCTTTCTTTCATTCAACAGTTAATCTCCTCTGCTTGTAGTGGGTTTCTTCATTGGCCCTCCTTCTCTTTATTCCTTCCTCTCTTTCTATCATTTAGCAAGTAGGGTTTGAGCACCCACTGTGTGAAGATCTTGTGCGAGTTGCCAAAGTGAGAGACTTGGTCCCTGTCCTCATGGTGACTGTTTTCTGCCTGAGGAGGAACATACTAATCAAATAACCATGCACGAAAATACGAAATAACCACCAGTGGTTACTGCTGGGAAGGAAACATTCAGCTTTATCAAGTGTAGATGAGGAAACTGGGAGGTGGCATTGGAGGAAAAATGGAAACTGAGAGCTGCAGGACGAAGAGGAAGTGACCAGACATAGTGTAGGGGGGAGAAATTCTGGGCAGAGGGAAGAGCATATACAAAGGCTGACTAGTAGAAGGACTGTGGCTACACTTTCTAGTTTATATTTGTTAGGAGGATTTATCTAAGTTGTATTTACCCAGAGGCTAACCATGTATGTACGGGAACTTGTACAATGAAGGTGGCACCACAAATCAAAGGGACAGGATGGGTTACTGAACAGATGGAATGGGAACATTGACTCACCATTTGGAGAAAAATAAAACTAGACCCCACCCCAGCTAGCATTATATACAAAGGTGGAATCCAGATGGACTAATGATCTCATGTGAAAGTTTGGGAGAAAATATTTGCATTGATTAAAACTGATCAGGGGCTAATATCTAGGACATATCATGAACACTTGCAAATCAACGAGAAAAAGACAAGAATTCCAATGGGGAAATGAGCAGAGTTTATAATGGAAGAGAACCCAAGAGGCTAACAGGCAAATAAAGAGCTGCTCAATGATTTTTTTCCTGTAACTTTCAGAGCACTCATTTTATAATCTCATCTCCACTTTCTTTTTTTTTTCTGGACTAAGATTCTGTGGCATCTTAATTTTAGCCTTTTTCTTTTTTAACAGGATGAATTGCTGGGTACTATGGTAATTCTATTATTAATTTTTTTGAGGAATCTCCACACTGCCTTCCATAGCGGCTGCACCAGTCTGCATTCCCACCAACAGTGTATAAGGTTTCCTTTTTCTCCACAGCCTCTCCACCACTTGTTACTATTTGTCTTGTTGATAATAGCCATTCTAACTGGTGTGAGGTGATATCTCATTGTGGTTTTTATTTGCATTTCTCTGATGATTAGTGATGTTGAGCATTTTTTCATATGTCTGTTGGCCTTTCTATGTCCTCTTTGGAGAAATATCTCTTCAGGTCTTCTGCCCACTTTTTAATTGGATTGTTTTTTTGTTGTTGAGTTGTATGAGTTCCTTATATATTTTGGATATTAGCCCCTTATCGGAGGCATTCTTCGCAAAAATCTTCTCCCATTCGGTTGGTTGCCTGTTTATTTTGTTGATGGTTTCTTTTGCTGTGCTGAAGCTTTTAAGTTTGATATAGTCCCATTCATTTATTTTAGCTTTTACTTCCCTTGCCTTTGAAGTCAAATTTATAAAATCCTTTTTGAACCCAAGGTCCATAAGTTTAGTACCTATGTTTTCTTCTATGCAGTTTATTGCTTTAGGTCTTATGTTGGGTATCTACCCAAAAAATCTGAAGACATTTATCTGTAAAGATATATGTGGTCTGATGTTCATTGCAGCTTTATTTATGGTGGCCAAGCCATGGAAACAACAAAAGTGTCCTTCGATAGATGATTGGATAAAGAAGATGTGGTATATATACACAATGGAATACTGTTCTGCCATAAGAAAAGATGAAATGGTGCCATTTAAGACAACACGGATGGATCTTGAGATTATAATGCTAAGAGAAATAAGTCAGACAGAAAAAGTCGAGAACCATATGATTTCACTGATATGTGGTATACAAAAGTGAAAACAACAAAAGAACAAGACAAACAAATGAGAAACAAAAACTCATAGACTCAGACAATAGTTTAGTGGTTACCAGAGGGTAAGGGGGGAAGGGGGTGGGAGATGAGGGTAAAGGGGATCAAATATATGGTGATGGAAGGAGAACTGACTCTGGGTGGTGAACACACATTGTGATGTATAGATGATGTATTACAGAATTGTACACCTTAAATCTATGTAACTTTGCTAACAATTGTCACCTCAATAAACTTTAATTAAAAACAAATAAACAAGACAGGATGAAGAGAGACCCAGGACATGGGAAGGACTTGAGACACTGCTGCCAATGCCTCCCCAATCTGTAACTGAACACCTTTAGACTGCCAGAGACTAGCAATGATCTTGGTTGGCCACCAGGTGGCGATCTAAACATCCCTAGATCAGACAGCTCATGAAAGGGAAGATTCTCAGGAAAGGCAACTCATTTAGAATAATAAAAATCAGCCAACTTTTGGAATTGCCAACCAGAATGAACAAAATGTTCCCCCTAAATATGTAAGACTGAGGAGCCTTAAATTCTGCTTCTGTTAGGATTCTCGTGTAACTCTCCAGCACTTCCTCATGAAGAATTCCTTTTGCTCCTCTGAGGAAGCCTAGAGAAAACACTGATGTTCTAAAGGGCACAGGACAGGGCACTAGAACTTTCTGGCCCTTGAGTAGTTAGAACCAGCATGAGTGGTTACAGAGGAGCAAAACTGGGTTAAGGGAGTGTAGAAGAGGAGAAAGGTGGCTGCTTTGCTGAAAAGTTTTGTGTGGCTGGGCCTGCCTCCCATCAGCTCTGGTCTTGGTTTCTGGAATTTCAAAGCATTGCTGTGAGGGTTTCAGAAAGCACAGGCCATGTCTTTGAGGTATCTGGCTGCATTCACCCACCTTTGGGATTGGGGGTTAGTTAGCAGCAGGTGAGGCAGAAGCTGTTGCATCCTGCCTGGATCTGCTGACTCCATCCAAGTGTCTTTGCCTGGGGGTGTTCTCTGCCTTAGGTGTTCTGCTCAGCCCACGTGAGCTGGCAGTCTGAACAGGTCAGGGTGCTTGTGGCCCAGGAGACTTCCCCACCAATGAGGGGTGGGAGCTGGTGGACAAATTCTAAGCTTCCTCACCTTGGGGGTGCATTTCTGAGGGTGTCCCCATAGTCCCCCAGAGACCCAGCCATCCATGGGAGCAACCAGCTCATCTGCACACACTTTGTTGGCTTCCCTCCCTTTGCCATATTACCCTCACTCTTGTTTCCTGGGATCACCTTCCAAATAAACTCCTTGTACCAGGAGGGAAGCAAAATTTGACACCCCAAAATGCGTCTCTCTGGCGTGAGGATCATTTTATTTTTAAGACATAAAAGACTC
This sequence comes from Rhinolophus ferrumequinum, assembly GCF_004115265.2. Classification (NCBI taxonomy): domain Eukaryota; kingdom Metazoa; phylum Chordata; class Mammalia; order Chiroptera; family Rhinolophidae; genus Rhinolophus; species Rhinolophus ferrumequinum. The sequence continues at coordinate 37,784,952 of NC_046306.1, read as the reverse complement.
AAGAAGAACCTTTGACTTTCCCCTTACTACGTAAAAGAATTTACATAGAGGGTCTGTTCCCGGAAGGGAGCTCTCACCATAGATAACCATAATGTAATATGAACTTGGTGTGGTGGGTGATACTCTGCAGGGCCTAGAAATCAGAGTCTGCTTTGTGTCCCGTTGTCTCTGCATGGCTCAGCAAATATTTGTTCACCAAACTTTATTTGTCCATCTCTCTGTGAATTGCATTCCTCCCCTCCAAAGTCCCAAACCACTACCCCCTTCTCCTTAGCTCGAGATGGCACATAAAACTAAACTGCCTGATTTCTCCATGGGCCCCATATTCTTATGGATCCCCAGTACATACATACGTAATTAAATTTGGTTATTTTCTCCTGTTAAACTGTCTCATGTCAGTTTAATTCTTAGACCAGCCAGAAGAGCCTAGAAGGGTAGAGGAAAATTTCTTCTTCCCCTACACACCCAAATTCTTGTCTTAGGTTTTGCTTTTAGGAAATTCAAATGAAGAGAATTCAAAAGAGTTAGGTACATTTGAGGTACAGCTCAGATACTTTCAGAAAAAAGACAGAGGAAGAAGATGGGGAAAGGGACCACAATAAACCCCCAGAACACCTTGAGCTGCTCTAACTCATTTTTTTTATTTTTTTCTTTTTTATTAGTTTCAGGTGTATAAAACAATGTAATAGCTAGACATTTATACCTCTCACAGAGTGATAACCCCCCGCCCCCAATCTACTACCCCTCTGACATCGTATATAGCTGTTACAGTTCCACTGACTCTATTCCTTATGCTGTGCTCCATATCCTGTGACTATATATACATAAAGTTATAGTTGTCATTCCTTATTATTCAGCTTCAGCCTCAGGTGTACACTGCAGGGATCAGGCATCTACATCATCCATGAAGTGGATTCCCTAATAAGACAAGTGTCCATCGGATACCCTACAAAATCTTTACAACATTATTGATTATGTTCCCCAAATTGACTTTTGTATCCCCCTGGCAATCTCGTGGTTACCGATTGTGCTTTCTAATCCCCTCACCTTCCCCCTTATCCCCATCTCTACCCTCCCATGTAGCAACCCTCAGTTTTTTCTCTATGTCTCTGAGACTATTTCTGATTAGTTTGTTCATTTATTCTATTTTTTAAATTCCACATATAAGTGAGATCATATAGCATTTGTCTTTCTCCGTCTGACTTATTTCACTTAGCATAATGTTCTCTAGGTCCATCCATATCATTGCAAATAATAAGATTTTGTTCTTCTTTTATGGCTGCATAATAATCCATTATATAAATGTACTACAGTTTCTTAATCCAGTCATCTACTGATGGGCATTTCGGTTGTTTCCATGTCTTGTCTATTGTGAATAGTGCTGCAATAAATGTAGGGGTGCATATATTTTTTGAATTAGTGTTTTGGATTTCTCTGGATAGATACCCAAGAGTGGAATTGCTGGGTCATAAGCAATTCCAGTTTTTTGAGATACCTCTGTACTGTTTTCCACAGTGGCTGCGCCAATCTGCAATCCTACCAGCAGTGCATGAAGGATCCCTTTTCTCCACATCCGTGACAGCACTTGTTGTTTGTTGATTTATTGATGATAGTCATTCTGACTGACATGAGGTGGTATCTCATTGTGGTTTTTATTTGCATTTCTCTAGTGATTAGTGAGGTTGAGCATTTTTTCATATGTCTGTTTGCCATCTGTATGTCCTCTTTAGAAAAGTGTCTCTTCATGTCCTCTGCCCATTTTTCAATTGGGTTGTTTGTTTATCTGGTGTTCAGTTGAATGAGTTTTTTATAAATTTTGGATATTAACCCCTTATCAGATGTATCATTGATAAATATCTTCTCCTATTCAGTAGGTTGCCTTTTTGTTTTATTGATGGTTTCCTTTGCTGTGAAAAAACTTTTTAGTTTGACGTAATCCCATATGTTTATTTTTTCTCTTACTTCCCTTGCTTGAGGGAATATATCGTAAAAATATTACTAAGGGTAATGTCTGCAAATTTACTCCTATATTTTCTTCTAGGAGTATTATGGTTTCATATCTTACATGTAAGTCTTTAATCCGTTTTGAATTTATTTTGTATATGGTGTAAGGAGGTGGTCCAGCTTCATTTTTTTGCCTGTGTCTGTCCAGGTTTCTCAGCACCATTTATTGAATAGATTGTCTTTACCCCAATATGAATTCTTGTTTCCACTGTCATAGATTAAATGACCATATAGGCATGGATTCATTTCTGGGCTTTCTATTCTGTTCCATTCATCTATGTGTTTGTTTTTATGCCAGTACCATACTGTTTTGATTACTATAGCCTTGTAGTATGATTTGATGTCAGGTATCGTGATACTTTGTTCTTATTTCTCAAGATTGCCATGGCTATTGGGAGTCTCTTATGGTTCCATATAAATTTTAGGATTATATGTTCTATTTATGTGAAAAATGTCCTTGGTAGTTTGATAGGAATTGCACTGAATATTTTTATTGCCTTAGGCAGTATGGACATTTTAACTATATTAATTCTTCCTATCTATGGAGCCGCTCCAACTCTTAATTTTTGCAGGTAGTAGTTCTAAGAATGCCTTGTTCAAACAAACCAGTTGCTTGGGGTATACAGATCCTTCAAACTATTTTGAAGACAATAATTGTGAATGGGAAATCCACATTTGAATTTTCCAGTTGCCTCCAGTTCTGCCTTGTGAATAGAAAACCCATCTTGCCTCAGCTACCACCTGAGGTATGAACCTTGCTTATAAAATATTAATTGGGTGATATTCTTTCCCCTGAGCTCATAATGGCTTCTGACATTTTAATGCCAGCGTTTTGGATGCACACAAAGTAAAGAGAGCTGAAAACCAAGGGGCCAAGTCTCCTCTATTTACATTTCAGAAACTTCCAGATGTATTCTTTTGTGAAATTCAACACCCAGCTCAGGCAAGCCTCTTAGGGAACAGTGTTGAAAGAGGTTAATGTGGGTTTGTATAGGTAGCTTTTGCTTTATTTAGATCCCTGGAAATGCAAGTGTCAGCACAATGTATGTTTATGGTTCCATTAAATCACCAGGAAAAAAATATGAAGACAGTTGTAAAAAAAGAAAAACAAGGTTGGATGACTCAGCCTAAATAAATTAAGAACCAATTTGATACAAAACTTGGAATGAGCCAGCAGCCACTCTGTTCTCCAGCTGTTTGTTGAAAGATGATAAACCCCTCTCTTTCATCCTCTTTCTCTCCCTCATTTTTTTCTTGGTGTGGGGCAAAGACAGGTGTTGGTTTCTAAATTTCTCGTGACTTGACACCCTCATTTCTAAAGCCCCCTTGTAAAGATGGTATTGTTAAATATCCTTCCTGTGGAACTTAATAAAAAAGTTCTAAGTAGAATATATTTCCTTAAAGATGAGATACATTGTGCAAAACAGAAAAAACAAACAACAAAAAATTTTGAAGATTCTGAGTACGTTTATAACAATTTATACTCATCTCTTTATATTGCACAGTCTTTGGGTCTCGTTAAAATATTTTTGATATTGACACAAAAGAGTACAGACAATATAGTTCCATTTATATAAAGTTTAAAACCTGGCCATAACCAATGTTTGCTGTTAGAAATCAGGATTGTGGTTATTCTTGTGTGTATGGTAGTAACTGGGAAGGGACATGAGGGGGGCTTTTGGGATGCTGGTAATGTTTTGTTTCTTGATGACTACATGGATATGGCCAGTTTGTGAAAATTCGTTGAGCAGTATGTTTATGATCTGTGCACTTTTCTGTACTTATATTACACTTAAATAAAAAATTTAAAAGTTTATTAATATTGCCATATAGCTTAAAATAAAAATACACTTTTTTCGCTCTTGCTAAATCTAGGAATCCCAGATCCCCACCCACAATGGGGGTTTCTGCCAGGCTCTGGCCAGTCTGACCAGGGTGTGATGTGTTTTGGGTCTGGTTGCCTGGAATGGGGCCTGCTATTTGGCAGGGACAGCTTACCTGCGACCTTGGAATTATATGCCACTCCGACTCCACAAATATTGTTGTTGGCTGCGGCAGAAACTTCTCCTGCACATCGGGTCCCATGACTGCAGAGAAAAATAAAGATGTCAGATACAGCTTCAAAAGACTTTGGAGAAGATTCCTTAAATTCTATCAATTGGAAGCCGTTCGGCTCTTTTCAATGGCTCAGTTAGCCTGGAGCCAGCACATGCCCTCCCCACCTCTTACCCCACCCCGATTTTCCATCTGTGCGTCCTACGGTCCCCTTTCTTCCATGTCTCCGCTTCCAGCTGTCTTCTTAACCTTGACTTGTTTTTACCAAAAGAGACTTCTCAGAACATTTCAACCTTGAAATGTGATCTTTACTTTAAAATTTGAAGTATCTTCCTGCAGAAAATGCACTTCCAGTTTTCTGGTGAAAAACAATATAAGACAGGTTTGTGCTGATTGCAACAGCTCTGGTTTTTGTTTTTTGAAGTAATAGCATTGTGGGGTGGTGCTTAATTTCAAGGCTGGCTCATCCATTGGGGTGTAATGCTGCCTGTCAGTGATGGGATAATCATTACTTATAGTTTTTGGATCATAGACTCCAAGGATGTTGACTCTGAGGATGTTGAATGCTATAGATTTCCACCTTCCTTCAGGAATAAAAAAACGCCTATATTGGCAGCATTTTGCATATAGTTTCAAGAGGTTCACAGAACCTTTGAAGCTGACCAGAGTAAGAACCCCAGGCATTCATTAGGTAATCTTTCTGAGGTTTGCCTGGCCTTATAATCCTGAGCAAGGCTTTCTGAGGGCTCGTGTTCTAAACTGTTTTCTGCAACAGATGTCGTAATTCCATTAATTATCTCCCTTTTGCTTGCTTTCCTTTCCCTTATACCAAAGGATCCCAAATAGTTCTTCCCCTCGTGTATATTTCCCTTCTCCTTGAATTAGGCTGGCTTGTTGTCTTCATTGGCCCATAAAATGCATTGGAAGGATGATATGCCACTTCTTAAGAGGCCGGCAGCTGCCATTTCCATTCGCCGATGCCACAGAGAGGAGCTTGAACTAGCCCAGAAATGGAGGAGACTACATGGAGAGAGGCCCAGCAACCTCCAATGTTCCAACACCTCAAATGAGACACCCAACGTGGGAGTGGAGCCACCTTCTTCCTCTAGACCAGCCAGATCACCCCAGTCAGCAACAAGTGGAGAGAGACAGGCTGTCCCTGCCCAGGTTACAGTTCTGTGAGCAAATAAATGTTTGTTCCTTTTTAAGCCACTAAGTTTTGGGGTAGTTTGTTAAGCAGCAACAGAGAACTGAAACGAGCATAAACTCTTAAGTCAATCAGAATGCATGTTTTAAATCCAAACAGCTTTCAAGATATGGAAGATTCCACTGGTACAAGTCATCTGAAACTACCAGCCTGATCCTGAAAAGTCCTTTGTAATGGCCTGTGAAGCAGCTAAGGGATTAAACTGTCTCATTACCAAATCTGCTGGAACAGTGTGAGCATGGCCTGTTAAAGGGCCACGGCAGCAAGGGCTGGCTTTGCCACTCACTATTCAAACTGTGGTGCACAAAAAGGAAATGTGGGTGCAGGGGCTGACTGGCTACAGGGCCCTAGGGAGTTTTGATTTCTGCAGTGTTGACTAGCGTACTGTTTGCGACATTCTCTTGGTGCAAACAATGCTATTGCACCAGCCCTTAAAAAACGAACATTACATATATGCATATATATATGCAAATGCACACACATACACATTTTATGTCTTTGTATGAGCAAAAGTAAATCCTCCCTCCATAAAGCCTACATATCTCCTGGGCTCCAAATTCCCTTTAGAACAAGAGTAAAATCTGTATATTGTGTTCAAGTAAACTTCATAGTTAGAGGTGGGACCTTGTGGTGAAAGACCTGTGAAAACTCAAAGTGCTGAGCAAACCACTATCTATTTGTCTTTAAGTTTTCTGTAAACCACATGTGAGATTCTTGAGAAGATGCATAGTTATGGTTTAACTTGATGGGAGAGTCTGTTGTGGACGTGACTTTCTTATTTCAAATGCTGAAGAAATTGATAAACTAAAATGTTGAAAAACAGCATGGAAGCACGCACACACACGTCTGTGTGTGTGTGTGCATGAAATATATACCCCTTTATATTTTAATGTCTATGTTTAAGTATATATTTGTACTTATGTCTATTTATCTATTAATAATTATATACTTATATATTTATATGTAATACACACTTATGCATTGTATATACACCCACATATTTTATATTTAAATATATATTTACGTAAAATACATACCATATATAGGTATATATATGATATATATGATATATATATATATATATATATATATATATCATATATATATACACACATATATTTTTTAAAACGGACCTTTAATGGATACTGATTAAATGTGGCTTACTTGCTTGTTGTTTGGTTCATGTTTAACAAATAATTTTTAAAGAAAAGTTTAAAAATCAGTGCCATATCTCATTTGACTGAGCACTAATTTCCTTATTATTTAATAATCAGCTCTGTCAAGAACCTCTTTCCAAGACCTGAAATGTGCAAATTGATCTTGCATAGCCTCGTCAATACTTCCACTGACATCTGTGAAGAACACAGAGGCCATATCATCAGGTGTGGACCCTGCTCTAAGAGACGAAGTAGCTAGAAGGACAAATAGCCATTCTGTCACTTACTGGGTGGTTATTCATTGCCAGGTACTGTGCTCAGTGCTTTTCTTGCCTCACCTCCTTTACGCCTCACAGGAGAGCTACGAGTAGGTACTGCTCCATTTTACAGATGTCAAAGTTGACTCTGAGAGGTGCTGGCTTGGAAGTGCACAGTGATTAGGTGGCTGAGCCAGGTCTGAGAACAATGCTCACATACTGAAACTTCCCACTACCCTCCCACAGGGTAATAAGCCCGTCTCTGCCCTAACACTGTTCACTAATGGCTGGAGGACAAATGCATGTGAACTGGCCTGGGCAAATGACAGACACTGAATGCTTCCATATCCTTAATTGTGGCCTTGAAATGGGGAGATGAACACTATGGGCTTTCCTGAGGAACATATGACAAGAAACATTTCATTGCTAAATTCGGTGACACTAATTAATTGTAAGCAACTAATGGAGGCTTCCTATAACTGTTCACGACACCGTCTTTTCACATTTCTGGGACTTTGTAGGCTTGGTTTCCACTGTCTTGAATGCTTTCCCCTCAATCTTGCCTTCCTCATTGTCAGGCAAATGTACTTGCTCCCTGAGTGTCAGGAAAATCTTTGTCCAAATCCATTTTCATTTGGTCACTTTGCTTTCTTAAGAACATTCAGTAACTCCCTCTTGCCTCCAGAATAAAACGTTAAATCTGTCAGAAGTAGAAATTGCAATAGGGAGTGAGGGACAAATACGGCTGCTTGATCGGCCTCTTTCTAACAAAGGTCAGTGGGAAGAAGGCTAACGAGAGGCAAGTGACAGGAATCATTGGGGGCTGCGTTGCCCAAATGGCCCAGTCCACTGCTCTCCTAGGTCCATGCCCTGGGCAGTATGATTTTCTTGCTCCTCCCATGAAGAGGTAGAGCATATTTCCCCCCTCCCTTGAATCTGGTTGGCCTTCTGACTTGTTTTGGCCAAAGCCTGTGGTGGACATGATGAGCTTAGCTCTCAAAAAGCTTAGCTTCTTCTCTTCTTTCTCTTGAAACCCTGCCCAGGTGCCATGTGGACAAGATCAGGCTCACCTACTGGATGATGAAAAGTATGCAACCCATTGTGCCTGTCAACCCAGGTGATGGCCACCCATCCTCAAGACCAGTGAGAGAGGCCGTCCTAAACCACCGGACCATGGATGTGTGAGTGAGCTTGGCCACAAAGCTGAGTCTGATCCAGATCAACAGAACTGTTTAGCTGATCTATAGACTTGTGAACAATAGTTAATGCTTATTGTTTTAAGCTACTAAGTTTTGAGATGATTCATTGTGTGGCATTATTTGGCAATAGATAACTGATACAATGAATAAGCAAGGCTAGAGGGACAACCCATGGTTAACCTGTGGGAGAATGGGGTTAAAATCTATATTGTCATGATGACTGTACTGGGTGTACCGCAAATAGCTACAGTGGTTGCAGAGGTATCCAAGCGAAAACCTGAGGCCCTTGGTGATCTCCAGAGTGCAAACACTTCTTTCCACATTGCTGGCCTTCCACCAGAGTGATTAGTCATTCCTCTTCTCCTTTCCAGCCAAAAGCATGTCTTTCTATATGTGCTCCATTCAAGGCATAGAGTAAGATACATCTGGCAATGTGAATAAAGGTCTCCTTTTTAGATACCTACTATGGGATGGGCACTGTGCTTAGAGTGCTGCATGCATAATTTTATTTAATCCTCACAACAAACTATTATTATCCCATTTTAAAGAAGGGAAAGTTCAGCCATAGAGATATTAAGTCACTTCTCAATTAGAAGGCAGAACCAGAATTCAAACTCAGTTCTGCTGCTCAGACCCTATTCTTAACCGTGACCCTTGACTATCATCTGTTCCTGACAGAAATGTGCAGATAAAAAGGGTGATGGCTAATTTTATGTGTCAACTTGGCACATATAATTTGTGCCACGTTGAGCCACAGGGTGCTCAGATATTGGGTCAAACATTATTCTGGGTGTTTCTGTGAGAGTGTTTTAGATGAGATTGACATTTAAATTGGTGGACTTTGAGTAAAGCAACATATGTAGTTTTGTACATGACTGGTGAAGGATTCCTCGATATCCTCAGGACCAAAGAAATTTGTAATTACAGGGGCACTTTCCTGTGTTTTCTATTGGTATAGATTTTTTTTTGGTATTGATTTTTTAAAAAGGCGTAAATGTGTATAGATACAATTGAAGCGCTCCCTGAGGCCGTTATGTCTCAGAGTTGACCACTTACTAAGGTTGATGTTTGGAATGCCCGTGCATGTTTTTATGTGTTTTACATATAATCAGATATGCATATGCACGCATGCCACTATTTGCTTGTTTTCAAACTCTATATAAATGTTTCATAGTATATGACCTATTTAAAATTTGCTTTACTCACTTCTAATTTTTGAGGTTTATTCATGAGTCCTGGTTCATTCATTTTTAGTGCTGGGTAGTAGTAGTTCATTTAAAAATATGCTGAAATTTACTTATTCATAGTCTTAATGATAGGTATTTAGGTTGTTTGCAATTTGCTTGCTATTAAAAATAATTTGAAAAGAAACATTCTTGCATATTATTTCCTTGTGCCCATGTGAAGAGTTTCTCTGGAGCACGTATGTAGGTGTGAAAACAGATTTATGGATACACATTACCTCCTGCAGAGTGGAAGAATGCTCAAATATCTTTGCCAACCTTTAGTACCCTAAAAGTTTACCATTTTCGGTAGCCCCATTGGTGTGAAATGGTATCTCATAGTTTAATTTTGCATTTTCCTCATTACTAGGAAGTTTGAGCAGCTTTTCGTATGTGAATTCACTCAGGTGTGCTCTGTTAATTGCCTGTGCATGACCTCTGGTCATTTTTTCTATTGTTTATCCTTTTTTCATTGATTTGTGGCTGTTCTTTATATATTTGGGACACTAAAACCTACCTTTTCCTAGTCTGTGGCTTGTCTTTCAACTTTATTGTGATTTGTTGAAGAAAAGTGTTTAATTTTAACATTGTCAGGTTTATCAACCTTTTCATTTCCCTATGATTTACCATTTTGTTTAAGAAATCCATCCCTGTCTCAGGATCATATAGATATTTTTCTACATTTTAATTCTAAAATATTTCTATACATTTAGGTCTTTCTTAATTGTCCTGGATTCATTTATGTTCGGGATGTGAGGCGGACACCTATATTCTCATGTAAACAACTACCCCTTTTATTGAATTTCATCTCACCATCTTCTCATTGTTCTATTGCCATCTTGGTCATATGGTAAGCTTCCTTTTAGGGTGTGTGTGTGGGGGGTTCTGCTTCTGGACTCTCCATTTTGTTTCTTTGATCTTTTTTCCTCTCCCTATACTAACCATGCTCTCTCATAAGTATTATGGTTTTATAATGTTGTGATATCTGGTAGGCAAAGTTTCCTCACTTTGCTGTTGTTATTCATCTCCTTCTCTATTTTTCTTCTTCATATTCATTCTCCTCCCCCGCCACCTCCTCCTCTCTTGTTTTCTTATTCTATTCTTGGTCCTTTGCTTTTCTATATCAATTTTAAGATCATTTTGTCTAGTTTCACAGAAAAAAATGCTATTAAGACTTTAATTGAAATTGCATTGAATTAATAGATGAACTTAACATCTTTATATTGTTACATCTTCCTATCCATGAACTTAGTATATCACTCCATTCATTTAGGACTTCTTTTATGTATTTTCTAAATTTTATACTTTTCTCCCTATCTTTTCTTAGATTTATAATTATTTCATTGGCTATGAGATGCAGCACACTGTCAAATAAAAGACATGATAGGCCACATTCTTATTTTGTGCCAGGATTCAAGAGTATGCCATCAAAATTTCAGCATTAAGAATAATTTTTGCTGTAGGTTTTTGATAAACAGTGTTATCTTCAATTCATTAATTATCTTTTCAACTGTAACCAGGCTACAATTTATTCCATTTATTGAGATTTTATTCCAGAGGCCTTATTTTTCAATTCCAATGAGTTCTTTTTCATATTCATATTTGTTTGTGTTTCCCATTTCATTTATTTTTCCTTTCAAACAGATGTTTTCCATGCATTTGCAACTCTGAGCAAATGTGCAGATAAAAAGTATGATGATTAATTTTATGTGTCGACTTGGCTGGGACACAGGGTGCTCAGATATTTAGTCAAACATTCTGGGTGTGTTTCTGTAAGGGTGTTTTAAACATAACTGTTTAAAAGTCTTTTTCAAGATGCCACAAAATAAATTTTATCTGATATAAATTCATGTCCTGTTTTTTATTTTGTTGAATATATTTTTTTTCATATATTTTAGAATTTTGGTTTGTAGACTAATGTTGAGTTGGAGATATTTTTCTCGCTTCTTTCTCTGTCTTCCTTTAGTCTCTGTTCCTGACTATTGATCCTACGGTTGTTATAATTGACTTTTTAGTTCTATATCCAACAGCCACACATTATAATAGCATTTTAGGGCTCTGGATTCACAAACATAGTGGGAATAAGGCAGATTCATTCAGCAAGACAGTGGGCAGCTTTGCCAGGTTCATGGGCATGAGGCTGTCTCTGTCCTCTAGTCTCTAGTCTCCTTAGGTCTATGGATTCTTAAAGAAATGAGGTTCCACAGTGACCAGCTAGAGTCTTTTCAGCCATATCTATGTAGAAAGATGCTGCAATGTCGGATATATTGGAGCTGAGATGCAGAGATTACTCAGCTAGTTTGGTATCTATCATGAAAGATGGCTAATGTTTAATGAGTTCTCCAAGGTAAGATTTTAGGGTCTCAAGAGTCCTGGTTAAATAGGTGAGAAAGTGTAGCTGCTTCTGAGGAAAACTCCAAGTCTGCTGGCAAGCACCTAGTGCTTTCTGGAGAAGTAAAGAGGCTCTCCGTCTTTCTGAAGCTAGATGCTAGGCTTTTCAATTTTCCAGATAGATCAAGCTCATGTCATGCATGCACACTATCTTTGGATATAACTCCTCTTTCAATTAGCAGTGCAGAAACACAAGCACCAGACTCTTGCCAGAAAGTTTAACCTGGAGCTGACTGTTATCTAGTTTCTCACAAAAGCTCAGATGAAAGAATGGATATTTGAGAAAGATGGGTGAATGGCCAGGCCATCCATTTACTCCTTTGGCATAAATTCTCTTCATTTTCTATCTAAGGAAAACTTTGTCTTAGCTCCTGTCGAAATCTCTTCACTGAATTTCACAGTTATATTTGCTGCCATTTGGCAGTGCCTACCATGTGCTATGCTGTGTACCGAGTACTCTGTATACATCTCTAGTACCTCATATAAACCTTCAAGATGGAGTTTTACTCCCATTTTACAGAGAGGGGAAACTGATTTAGTGATCAATTATTTCATACCAAGTAATTAACAGAACACTACATTTTTCTATCATAATCTACGTATTTTTCTCCCTTAAGAAAAGAATTACTTGTACCTGAGGACCATAAAATCCCCCTACTTGGCATGCATAACATTAGTTTCCAAAGTAGAAATGATTATACACAGATAATTCTTTCACAATCGATATAATTTTCTCCGTAACTCCCAAATCTGTGTTATGTCTATTTTTTTTTTAGCTGAAGGGAAAACTTAAATAATAAGGACTTGTCTAATTCATGTAGGGGACTAGAAACAAAATTAAAAACACTTTTTTGTGTGGTATTTCTCCAATGGCTCAGAATAGATAACAAAATTAAACTCTGTTGGACTTCACTGTGCTCTGGTTTGAATAGAGAGAGGGTGTATTGCGACAGCACTCTTTGAAGAAATATTGGCTTATCGGGGATGGTAGTCCCCTTCTTATCCATGGTTTCCAAAGTTTTGGTTACCCACTGTCAACGATGGTCCGAAAATATTAAATGGAAAATTCCAGATATAAACAATTTATAAGTTTTAAACTGCATGCCATTCTGAGTAGCATAATGACATCTCTTACTGTCCTGCTCCATCCCACCTAGGAAGTGAATCATCCCTTTGTCCCTTGTATCTATGCTGTATACTCATACACGCCCCACCCATTAGTTACTTAGTAGCCATCTTGATTATCAGACTGACTGTAGTGGTATCACAGTGCTTGTGTTCAGGTAACACTTATTTTACTTAATAATGCCTCATCTACATAACTTTTATTCCAGTATACTGTTATAATTTTTCTATTGTAGTATTAGTTATTGTTGTTAATGTATTACTGTGTTGATTTATAAATTAAACCTTATCATAGATGTGGACGTATAGGGAAAAAAATCTAGTATATACAGAATTTGGTACAGTCTGTGGTTTCAGGCATCCACTGGGGGTCTTGGAATGTAACCCCCTTGGATAAGGGGGGACTACCATATTCTCAAAGCTCACATGAAAGAAAAAGTTAAATTAGGTATTCAAAAGCAGTTTGAATTTTATTATCCAGGAGGTGATTTCAGAATTATCTATAAAGACAGAAGGGAAAGATGTTTGTCTATTTCTAAACCATTAAGTGTCACTAGGGTAAAGTATTAGTTTCCATCAGTGTGCAGCTAGCCAACCACAGAGAGCCATTTTTCTCACATGTCCTTCTTTGGCTTGTCCCATAGCATTCTTCAAAATGAAATATGACTTTTAATAAGGAAAAAAAGTTAATCACTGAAAATCTTTCTCATTTGAAGGTTTTACTAATGCTATCAATCAAATGAGCTCACATGGAGATAAATGTCCCTCAGCATCCATTTCTTCTTCCTCATTCCCCTCATTTTGGTTGCTTGAGTAATAAATGTCTTCTCTCTTCCTGAATTTATAGTAAACTTTTTGCAGCCAAGAATTGCATCTAATACAGAATCTCTTACTCTTTATGGCCTAATAGATAGAGTGTGCTGCACCCTGTGATGCTCCATAAATATTGCCGATGGCAGGGATGGCAGGGATGACATTTCAGTGGTGAATGCTTGTCAAGAAAATGCTATGCAAGAGGGAATTTTATGGACAGCAGCGCAGTAACGGAATACAGATCTGCAATGCATCACCAAACATTGACCTAAACCCAAGCAACACTGCGTGGGTTGCAAATCTTGGAAGAAGCAGGAAGCTCTAAAACGGACGTATGTCAATGCCACTCAACATCTTGGCATAGCTGAGAAGGTATGCCATCTATCTATCAACCAGCTAATCAATCTTTATTGAATGACAGCAAGGAAAGAAAATGTGATGCGAGGTCCTGATATCTCATAGCAACTCAGTTATATCTGTTTTACACATTATTGGTACTCATTAAATGTGTATTATTTTCTACCATTTTACAATTTGGGTTATTGCTACTATTTCTATTATTATTATTAATTATTATTATTATTTTTTACTTGACAATTTGTATTTCTCCTTTACAAATTTCTTAAATGTTTCAAATATATACCTGAAGCTCAGATACTGCATGTAATTATTAAATGATTCACAGTAGAATAAATATACTTGCTCTGCTTAAAAAGGAATAATCCTACAAAATCTAATTAAGCACAGGGCAATAAATTTTAATATACATATCCACTAAAAGCAGTTTGCATATGTATGAAGCTTGCTTTCATAGAGTCCTTGGTTTGGAGTTTTAAATATGTTCTTAAAGAAATATACACTTGAAGGAAAACAAGTTAACAGATAAGTGCAGAGGGGATGATACTATGGTTCAAGTGTCAGGAAAGCCCAAGAGAGACACGCTGCTGTTGAACTTGGTTTCCCAACCAAGGGGAACATTTTATTTACTTGCTTGAGAGTACCCCTTGAAGTGCGCTTTATTTTCTACTTTTCACTGCGTTGAGAACACTGATGGAGAGCCGCTGCCTTTTCCTGTGCACCAATTGCTTCTGAGAGGTAACTGGCCTTTGTGGCAGGCAGTGTGTCTAGAATAGCAATAGCAGCAAGCCCATTGCTGGTCAGCATCAATCAGCCTTCTATCAGACTTTCTGTGAGCGCTGAAACAAGTTCTTCGCTAGTCCCAAATCTGCTGAACAGGGATGGGGCATCAGATATGGTGGTCAGGCCCAGAAGAGAACAGTTCAAGAAACTGACATATCTTTGTGGCTGCACAGGTGGCCAGAGGCACATGCTAGATTGTCAGCAAACCCTGCCAACAGCAAGTGCTGGTCTCAAGGCTCTGGAAGCAACATTCTTTGTGCGATAGAGGATGATTCTCATCTATGCCTCTGGCCCAGTTTTCTACCCAACCACAGAATCTCTGCTTCTTCTTGCCACTAGGAACCTGTCCAAACCTTTCATTCCCACTCTTCCATGAAGCCTTCTTAGACTGCTACCTCATGCACCAGTCTCTAAATCCCAGGGCAGTTATCCAGGCTTGTGAATATGTTTGCACCTCCTGACGCCCCTTTTTCGCCTAAATTGTATCCTTACCCTGGAATACATTCTCCCATGACTCTACCTATTACCTTCATTAAAATCCTAGACCAAATGCCATCTATTAAGGCAGTGAATGTAAGGACTTCCTCACTAGTGTCAAATCCTGTCTCCACTACTTTTTAGCTGTGTGACCTTGCACACGTTAATTAGCCTTTCTGTGCCTCAGTTTCCAAAATGGGAATAATAATGATAATGCCTATTTCAGAGGGTTATGATGAAAATTAATTGAATTAACACCATTTAATAAACACTTAAAACAGTGCCTTAAACATAGTAACTGCTTAATAGTCATTAGCTTTCAATTTTTGTTTTGTTTTGTTTTTAGCTTTGGCTACACTTAGCACTGTAGTGATTTGGGCATCTGTTGCCTCCTTGTATGACGTTGCAAGTTCCTCAGCAGTTTGCACACCAAAACTAATAGTTTCATGAGTACCAAACTAAAGCCCAATTCTGTTTATTACCCCTTTTAATGCCCTACAGTTTTAAAATTTACTTCTTACTATGGAAAATATTGAAGATTTACAAGAGAAGAGTGAAATCTCATGTACCCATCACCCAACTTTAACAATTATTGACTCATGCCCAATTTTATTTTCTCTGCACCCCCAGTAATTGTCCTCCCTCTCATTCCAAACCCTAAGTTATATTGAGGAGAATACCAGGCATAATTTTTCATCCCAGAGGGAATTGTTAATAAATGTATCCTGCACTCATGGGAAGGAGGCTCTATTCAAATTCTCCTTGTCCCAAGCAGGAATTATCACCAGGACAGACCTAACATTTCAGGCTATGGACCCTCCCAGTGATGTGGGCTTGAACTTTGACCCACCTTCCTCCCGTGATCATTTATAATAATAGTTACATTTTGAGGGGCCATGATTTGAACCATGGCACCATCCAATCTTTGTAATAACAAGCCATGGTGGATGGGGATCTGAGAAAATGACTTGATAACTGGGAAAAGTCCTATTTATTGGTCAAAGTAGACACTGTGTCTTGAGTCACTGGCTCCTTAAGAGGTAAGCATCATGCTTGTCTGACTCACTATGACTGTGTCTCAGGCAGTTGGACACTTGGGAATTTTTACTGTTGACAATGAAGAATTTCATTGCACTAAGCACTAATTAGTTTTGTTAGAAGATTTTAGCTAGTTTAAAATTGTACTTTCAAGAACACAGTTGCAAATGAAAATATTTAAGATAAAAATCATCATCATCTCCTTTTTTTAATTGAAAATTTATTGGGGGTGACAATGGTTAGTAAAATTACATAGGTTTCAAGTGTACAATTCTGTAATATAACATCTATATATCACACTGCGTGTTCACCACCCAGAGGCAGTTCTCCTTCCATCACCATATATTTGACCCCATTTACCCTCATCATCTACTTTTTAAAAAAGAATAGTCTTATAGCACATCACACAGGAATGTTTGATATGCTATGTTTGACATATGTTTGGGGGAATGTTGTGTTGGGTTCAGAGAAATAAGGTAAGGGTGAAAACCATTTTGTTGGTTATGTTTTTCTTTCTAGATCAATCCATCAAAGATTAATTTAGTACCTACTAGCTGCAGAGAGATGGCAAGTAGCCGACCCACGTGTTGCTACTATCCTTTCTGAGGTCAACTGGTAATGAGTCCTACTGAAGCCAAGCACCCGCTCACGGTCCTTCTCAACAGTGTTCCAGACTGCAGTTTGCAATTATGAATCACCCCCAGCTTAGTGACATCTATTTAGTAATGTCACATTCCTGTGTCTATAAATGGTTTATTTATTTGCTATAAATGGTTTATTTATAGACCCTGTGTCTATAAAGGGTATATTAGGATCTAGGGTTATAAGTCAGGAAGGGTAAGGGACCCTAACATGAAGGGTAAGGGACCCTTCATGTCAAAAGTTTTCAGATGTTTTTATACATCCTTACTCGCTAAACATACACTTCCAAACATTGCATGATCATTTTAAAGATGTAGATGAAGTTGATAGAGAGTAAATTAGGTTATTTGACATCAGCAATCATCTTTTTAAAATGTTACAAATTTAAATTGTATTTTCTTCATTATTCTTTTCTGCATTTTCTGTAATTGCCAAGCCCCCAACCTGTGTGCCCTGTCTGCACCCTAGACATTCTCAGATCAACTTGCTAACTGTTAAGGACAGAGTCTAAGCTACCTGGTCCACTGGGGACCTGTCCCTGGCCAGTCGCTGACCATCATGATTCCTTTTGTAATAAAAATGATGCTTACAAAAGAATGGTACAAGTTGGAATTACAGGCCTTTATGAATCTTGGGTTCAAGTGTTGGTTTTGATATATACTGTTTGACCAGGAAAGTCACTCAATGTTTCTGAACCTATTTCCTTATCACCAAACTGAGAATGACAGCATTTGTTTTATGTACCATGAGTTTGTCATGAGAAGCAAAAGAAATGAGTAAAGTGTTGTCCACATAATATATTTTTATACCATTAATTGAAGTTCATATGTTCTCATAAACCTCACCTGAGAACATCAATAATAGGAAAGCTCTAGGTTTAAAAAGTATGGTATTCTTTGGTTGAGCAAGCCATTCATCTTTATTTCTTGATATTTCTTAAATGCAAACAAGCATTTAGGCAAGAATTTTACTTGGAGAAAAAAAGAAAGAGACTGCATTTACATGTTCAGTAGCCAAACAGGCTGAAGAAAATGAATGGACTGTTGGATAGTTTTATATGGTTGGATGCCAAGCAGTACTTCAAACCTCTGCCAGTTTCACTTATCATTTTGTTGAAAGGGGCTACATGAATTTTATAATGTTACAGTAGAAACACTTCAAAAACATACAGATGAAGACCTGTGGGGGCAAAAAAATTTCTCTGCAATAGTTTCAACCAATCAAGTGAAATCAGCATATTTTAAATCACCTCGTACTGGGTTGAGAAAGGATTTCTAATTATTTCTATTTTCTTCTATTTTTAATAAAGGATTAAATAATTCCTAGTTCAACAGAACAAAACAGTCAAAAGATAGTTCTAGAGGAGCATTCCGATATTAAAAATATCCAACAATTTAGAAAATGTTGCTGTAGAGAAGAAAAATCACAATACAATTTAGTAAAACATTCAGATTATTTTTGCTGGTGATATTTAAGCCTTAAAAACAAAACGAAGCAGAATAAAACCCCCAAACCTAAAGTCAAAGCTACCGCATGAGGCTCAGTTTACCTGTTAAACCAGTCGTCTGTGTATCGAGGGTAAGGATAGGGGTCGTTGCTACTGAAGTCATAACTCGCTTCGGCGTTCTGAAAAACACAAGGTGTCTCACTGTGTCAATAAAGCCAAAGGCACAGGCAAGAGAAAATGCTGTGAGAAATGACTGTTTCATGTTTATTGTCCCTCTCTCGTGTGTTGTGGTAACAGTCTGCTCTGGACCAGCTTTTGCAAAATGGTGACAGAGCTGAAGTGTGTCCTTAGGGCTTTCTATCCTCCCTTTATCCTGTTTTCCAGGTTTCCTCATCCTATCCTATTTTAAGTCCTCAAAAAGTTAGCAAATTTTAGTACTATGCTCTCTAGGACTGTCTTCATTTTAAGCTGTGTTACCCCTTGTGGGTGAATAGGATTCAAATGGAATCTACGGCATATATTAAGCTTCTTTGGACTGATGGCCAAATATTCTAGTTCTCATGTCACAAGTGAGATGACCTCTAGAGTTTTCTTGCTTTATGCAGAAGATTCACTTCCAGTTCCCTGCTTCAGATTGACTTAAAGCTTATCTCCTTTATACTTCTGGGTGCTCAAGCCCCTAATATCAGCCACAATACAACCTCAGTTATTACTCAATTTACTGTTTTGTTGACAGAGACGACATGAGCTGTTATAAAGTTAAAGCAGAAACACTTTTCAAAAAGATATTATTTAGAGCCTAATACATGCAGAGACTTTTCTAAATATGAGAATACAATAGTGACATCCCTGCCCTCGTGTAACTTCCAGCCTAGCTGGAAGATAAACATCTATCGAGTGATTAAACAAATAAAGATATGATTGCCAACTGGGAGTACTCTTAAAACCCACAGTATTCAATTAGAAGTTTAAATTCTATGCAATCGAGCACCTCCATTTCCCCCCACTGTCTTTCCTCACAGAAACGAATTACGTATTCACTTAAATTCTTTTGCAGTGATTTTAAGTTCTAATTTTTCTGTGAGGGTAAATGATCCACCACCATTTTATGACTGAAATCCATTGCTTCCCCACTGCTTTCTCTGCTTGCCCAGGGTTGCTGAGCTCCTGAAGCTCCTCTCTTCTCATTGCATTCTTCTCTCCTTTGGTTTTGAGATAATCAGAAAAGACCCCAGATGGCTTCCTGTCCACAGTGGACACAGGAAGCACTGGGTTAGACACTTATTGCAGATTGGGCATTTCTTGATTCCGTGGGTCCAGAGACATTTTCAGGAATTGTGCTCCTTTCTGAGGTAAAAAACTTGAGTTTGTAGCTCGCTCTAGTTTCTAAACATAATCTAATAGTAGCATAATGTTTTTAAGAGAAAATTAACTAATTCCATTAGTTTGTGTTTCCATTTGTTGGATGACAGAGTTGTAAGTATCACAATTGTATTACTAATTTATTTAAATGTTATGCTTGGGGCCAAAGTAATTTGTTTAAAAATTTTTAATTCTGAATTTTTTAGCTTTATTGGGGTAAAATTGATATACAAAAATTCTACACATTTATGTATACATCGTGATGAGTTTGGGCGTATGAGTATGCACACACGCATGATACCATCATCACCACAACCGAGGCACGAAACATTCCCATCATCTCCAAAAATTTGCTTTTGTTTGTGAGTGTGTGTGTGTGTGTGTGTGTGTGTGTGTGTGTAGGTATGTGTGTGAGTTTTGGTAAGAACATTTAACACGAGATTTATCCTCTTCATGTATTTTAAAGTGCAGAATGTTCTATTGTTGACCATGTTGTACCGCAGAGCTTTAGAACTTACTCATTTGCATAACAGAACATTTATACCTTTGAAAAACAATTCCTCATTTTCCCCTCCCCCAACATTCTATTCAATATTTGGACCAGTCATTATACCTTGGGTCATGAATATATCTATCTTTGATTCCACAATCTAGGTTTTCCTTCAACACCTGACCTTTAGAGAGAACATCTTCCTGTCTCCACTGGCCATAATTATCAGCAAGTCCTCAGTTCTGCTCCTCCTCCATTTAGAGCCCAAACTACTTGCATTTACCTTTAAAAGTTTAATTCTCTATCTGGTCTATAATCCCTGTCTTTGGGAGACCCTCTTGAATTTGGCATTTTTTTTTTTCTTTTTTTCCTTGACCTTCTTGAGATATTTGAATCTCAGTTCTTTTGAGGGATACTATTCTGAAGCAGTAACTTATTATGTTCAGTTACCCCTAATTTTCCCTGAAATTTTGAGACAAGAGTAGTCTTAGGCAGAATTGGTAGGGTAGGAATATCAAGAGAAGCCCAAGTTAATATTTTTTCTTTGGGGTTTCAAAGTTGAAGTTGAAATTTAAGCAACAGATTTGGAAGACTATTTGCTAAGCCTGATTTATTTCTCCATAGAAATTAAAATTCCCTGGTCTAACATGAGTTGGATAGAAAATTCAGCATGAGTAGCCATTGTGGGGTCCTCGGAGGGACCCGAGTGCTACCTATTTCTTCTGAGCTGTGTTCTTGGAGTGGGATGGGGGTGTGTTGGAATGTCCAACTTCAGAGAAGTCTGGGACTCATCTGTGGACAGGGACACAAACATGCAGATTAGAAGTGGCTCTATGAGGCATCGTAGCCAAGGGGGTTGGAGTGGCCTCACTGTGCATTTCCATGACCCTCAGTATGGAGCAGGGAACAGCAGAATATTCTGAGGAAAGCTGAGATTAGTGAGAACATGACAGTGAGAACCAGCTGGCCTAGAAATGTCTGGAGTTAGTACAATGATGACACAGGGTTCAGGCAGGATCTGCATGAACTGATTTGCCAGTAAGCATGGCGATGCCTGGAGCAGGAGATCCTGGAGCAGGACAGAGGATGAGACACGAGCACCAGGACCTGTGTTTCCCACCCCTTCATGCTGTGTTCATCCTTTGAAGCTTGAGGGCAATTCTGGAGACATAAGGGTGGGGGGAAAACATGAGTCAACCAAGGTCAAATTTCTACCATCAGTGTAATCAGGCTGGCAGATAGAATTAAATTCAACTAGAGAAAACTCAAATCAGAACTTTGTGCACCTTTCTGTTTGCTGCCTGAGCAATTGACCAGTTTCACATGTTTTCCAGCCTGGCTCACCTTTCTGGCTTATGATCATTACCTGTGGTCTGGGCTGAGGCTTTCTGGTGCTCATTCCTGATTCTGGAGAAAATGTCTCGCTCTGAGATGAGTTAGGTTTTGTGGGAAAAAATAGAGAGTTCTGACAGCAGAACCATTAGCCAAGAATCCACGCAACTCTGAGACCACTTTTACAACAAAAAGAAAGACTACGTATTGTCTGGGGTCAAATTGACCTTTGAGTATTGACGTATATGGTAACTTAGAACTCTAAGTATTTTGTTGTCTTTACAATTAGTTTGATGACTAATGCTTAATTCTTTGCATAACAGACTATACTTAGTATTAAGGAAAGAAAACAGTTGTTATTGTTTGGCTGAATGTTTTCTAGCTAAAAATCAAATAGTTTATGGCAAGAAAGAACAATGAACAATATTTTGCAAGCATTCTGCTTATACTTTTATAGCCAAAAGCGAATCATTTATTGATTTGAATTACAATGTTGCCTTCCATGAAATTATTTGTGTAAAGGAATAAATTAAACTGGCCTTGAGTGATCCTGGAATTTTCTAAGAGAGCCATTAACATGGACATTTTGGGGGAAGTGGTGTCTCTGTAAATTTAATGCTCTTGTCATCCGAGGTTAAGCCAGAAGTTTGTTTTGGTTTTCACTCTTCTAAAACTTCTTCCTAAAATTCATTAGCTTATTTTAGTGCTTTAGAAAATACTAGGTGTTTTGTGAACATAATTTACTCACTGATGATTCAGGATCAGGATGATTCAGAGTCATCCTTAAGAACGTGAATTATCTTTGTACTATCACAAGGAAAGTGAGAAGACTGGGCTGAACCCAAACTGAACTCAGGGCTTCCCTAGAAGTTATTTCTGGAAGAAATTTCGCTCACCTTCTTTCATAAGAGTTGAGTGCAAGGGAAAAAAAATCACCTGTGGTATTTAAGAATTCTAAGGCTTAATTTGTGAATATTTGAATGCATAGTAAGAAAAAAACTAGATTAGCTCTTATCAAGGAAATTTAATAATTACGGGTGTGGCCATTGTTTGTACTGTGCACTTTTCAATCAGATGGCCTGCCTGCACACTAAGAAAGGATAAAGGACTTACTTATTTTCAGGAAAACTTCTGACTTTTTAAATCCGAGGCACTGCATTTGGGCGGCCATCAGTGGCACTGTCCAACAAATGGCACACATCAGGCACGCCTCACCATGCAAGCTGGTGATGAACTCAGTAGTAACCAGGCCCATTGCTTTAACATTCTCAGAGAAGCTTCTGAGATCCTTGAGACTGAACCCAATTCTGGCACTGCCAGCTCTACCCCCAAATCTGGAATATAATGCCTCTGTGACCTGTGGGCTTTCCTTGCTGGGATGCACAAGGCAAATGCGTCTGCAGGCATCAGCTTGGAGTAAGGAAAGGAAGAGAGGCATTAAAGTCAGACAGATCTGGTTTTGAACCTAGACTGGGCTTGGAAATTTTCTTATTTTTCTGGAAACTGTAGTTTCTTTGTCTTTAAAATGCAGATGATAAAAATGTAACTACTTGGCTGTTGTGAAGAAAAAACTGAAGAAATAGATGTAAGCTGGCAAGCACATTGTCGAACAAAGTATGGGCATTCTCTCACTTCTTACTTCCACTTTTGTGTCCTTCATTTTCTTTGATCACCTGTGGCGAGGGTGACAAACAATGCCTACAAGCCAAATCTGGCCCAGCACCTGTTTTTGTAAATAACGTTTTTTTTTTGGAACATAGCCATTTCCATTTGTTGTCAGATTGCCTATGGCTGCTTTCACGCAACAGCAGCAGACAAATAGTTGTCACAGAAGCCAACAAATCTTAAAATATTTACAATATTTTGTAGAAAGTATTTGCCAACCCTTGACTGACATCCAGGCCTCTTGGGCCTCCAGGCTGCCCTCTGATAGCCTGGGGTCTACATTAGAGCATGTCACCCATCCTTGTCTTCCTGAGGAGCCGCCTTTGCTCTGAGAAATGCCTGTCCCATGTCCCGTTCTAGGTGGGCTCTTGCTGCTGAAAAGCAATCTGATATAAACTAGCCTCACTACATTGCTAGGAGTTTGAAGTGTACCTCTCCTGGTTTTACTTCAATCAAACATGGGTCAGAAACTGGTGCTCAGCCTGCTGAGGTGCCCACAGAGTTAGGAGAGAGCCCCACCACTGCTTCTACCAATACCCTGCTCAGCCCTGGTTAAAGGATGCTCCCAAATGCATCAACCCTCTAGCTCTTCTGTCGTTCTAGCTACAGTGCTGTGTCTGTTGCTGTGGTCAGAGCATAACCTTTGGCAGAGAGTAGCAGGTGTTTTTGGTAAACAGCCCTCGGCATGCAGAGGTAATCGTCCAGTTAATATGGGTACATATAGTGTCTGGTACACAAGGCCTCACCTGTCTTTCATTTTTAAATGAGATGCTGCATCAGCATTCTGTCAATACCAGGCTTTTGTGATAGGCCAATATGTTTAATATGGAGGTCCACTGGTGTGACTGAACAGATATATTTAGAGCACTGAGGAGCAAACTCTGTGGTCTGACTACAAAATTAGGATAATGGTATCTTTAATTAGGGCTGCCATGTATAGCCGAGCAGGTTGTGCCTGGCATAAGGGTGCATGCTCAAGGGAAGCAATTGGGAGCTGCACAGGACTTGCTAAGTCACGTTCCCTAAGGCGAGGCTTTATTTTTATTTATTATTTTTTTTAATTAAACATTTTTCAATTTTTCAATTACAATTGACATAAAATATATTACTTTCAGGTGTACCTGGGGTGGGACTTTAAATAATAATTGGTTAGCCCAGAGGGACTACACTTTTCTCATTTGTCTGCCCAGAAAGGGGCACATTTTCTGATTTGTTTGCTCAGAGGGTCTGGTCTATTTTGCAATTTATCCACTGATGGGAGGCACTTTTTTCAATGTCACACAAATGCATTATGTAAGTACTAGCATGTCTGTAAGACATGGCAAGAAATAGGTCTCTCTAGTTAGTCACATGTAAGCTCAGACCTCAGAGAAATTGTACCAGGGAGACAAGATGTCCCCTGTGAAATGTCAAGTAATACCGGACTTAAATAGTATCTCAAACAATAGGTTTATGATCATGAGTACAGCAAGACATATGATTAGTTGACAGTGTAATTCCATAGCTGTAGGAACTCAGAACCAGAAAGTATATTGCATTCGTCCCTTTTTTCTGGCTTGCTACTTTCCCCGAAGGCATTTAACCAAATAACCAAGCTAGGAGCTGTGTAACAATATTAGCTGAAATTGCACTGTGCTCATGGACTAATGAAAGAGTAATGAGCTTCCCCAGATAGACTCTCAAACTGCAACCATATTGCCCCAGAACAAAGCTCATCTGTATGGAAACTGAGCAGCAAAAGAGCCCCGTTTATTCGAGTCTAAAGAATTTTGCTACTGCGCCTACTTGCATCTAATATGGTCATGGCTGAATGTTCCCAACTGTGTCTATTTTGATTTTCCTCAAATAATTCTCCCACATGCACTGGTTTAATGATAATGTCAGCTTACTTTTGACTGAAACCAACATTAAGGGGATTTATGTCTATATTAAGTCTGGCTGTAAAACTTAATGAAATTTAACATTTCTTCAGCACTCAAAAAATTTTTAAAAAGATGCATAGTCATAAAATTGTTTGCAATCTTTCTTCTATACTTCTAAAATTTCTACAATTGTGTATTTTTTCCAGAGACAGTATTCTCTGATTGTGGATTTGACACCTCCTACCATCACTTCTTCTTGCTCCTGGAAATTCCAGCAACTTCTCTAAGTCACTAGTGCACTCTCTAGGTAGGAGAAACGATACAACACAGTAGCCAGCCTGACAAGTATCACCATGCCCCAAGCCATGCCCCAGACTAGTGGGCTTTGTATGTTTCCCAAAACTGAGCAGCTTCATTCTCTGGCTCTCAGTGTTGCCCATATCAGCATATTTGAGAGAGGTTCTAAGCACTAAGCATACGAGGAGATAATATTAATTCTTAATGGTTAAAACAGTGCCTTAAGTTAATAGAATGCCTTTAAGTTTTTCTAAAGGAGTTTAAATTCTCTTATTTTATTTAATATTGTCCAAAAGCCTGTAGGGTAAAAGAGCAGATGTATTGAAGGAAGAAGTGGGGCTATGACTATCTCTAAGACACAGTCAGGGCAGAACTTCTGGATGGCTTCTTTAGAGTTATCTCTGCCTGCCCAAGGCTTCTTGGCTTGTCTTGGTATTTAGGAGCCCAAAGAAACCTGTATTAGGCTAGACTGAGGCCAATTCCCATGCATAAATTTTAATAGCTGCCATAAAAGTGTCAATTCTTGGGGCTGACCAGATGCATTGAGGAGAAGCTGACACTCACTGTAATTAATCTTCAAGAACTGGCCCTAAGACAGGGTCCAAAACTTGTTCAGGAAACATTTACGTCTTTATTTTCACAAGCTGCCAACTCAAATTTAGCATTTCCTTCAATTATGGATGTAGACTGTAAGCCACAATATTATAAGCAGTAGCTGTGAGTTTGTCACCAAAATATACTTTCATATCATATTATAGTTGCTGAAGATGTGCTGAAATATCTCGTCTACTCACTTTTACTTGTCACTAGATTTTGTTATTTAATGCACTATTAAAGAAACATACATATTACCACTTCACAAATGTGTATTTTTAACTTTTTGATAGCCATGTGTTAATATAATTGCTTTCCTTGGTTATCCTATGTACTTTGTTTTATGTATTTAAAATATTGTTAGAATGAGGGAAAGAGGCACTTGTGTACTTGGGAGGTTGGTGTGTAAATTGGTGCAATCTCTTTGAATAGAAATTTGGCAATATTTATAAAAAAGATACACAGACTCTCTAACCCAGATTCCCAGCTCTAAGAATCTGTCTTAAAGATACATGCTTGCCCATATGTGAAAGATTTGTTTTTAAATGCATTTATGACAGCATGATGGCAAAAGTGAAAGACTAGAAACAGCTTAAGTATTCAACATGGGGAATGACTTAAATAAATGATGGTGCACTCGTGTGACGTGCAACTGCAGCCCTGGCAAACGATGAGATATGAGGCCTGTGGGGAACGCCCTCCCAAGAAATGTTTTAAGTACAAAAAGCAACATGCAGAATAAAGTGCATAGTGGGTTCTTATTTGCATAGAAGAGAGGGATATACTTGATGGGAAATGTGTGGACTATTTCTGGAAACATCAAAAGAGCCTTTTTATAGTGATTTGCTTCTAGGGAAGGGCATGGGGTCTGGGGGAGAAGGAAGACATAGTTTTCATTGCATGTAATCTTTTGTGTAAAAATTTTTTTTGCCATAATAATAACAAATAACGTATATTGAGTGCTTATTTTGTGCAAAGGACTCTTTTAGATGCTTTGTATGCATTAGCTCCTCCTTATCGTGTCCTTATATAGTAGTACTCTTATTATACTGTCATTCTATAAGCAGGGAGACTGAAACACAGAGAGGTTGAATATTTTGCCCAAGGTCACACAGATGAAAAGACTCAGGGATTTAGACCAGGCAGTCTGACTCCACAGTCTGGCCCCTGAGGCCTCTCACTTAACTGTGTAACTCTGCCTCTCTGCATTAAAGTCATAACCATCCCACTCTATTTCTTGTGTTGTTTAAAAGAGAAAAACAAATACAAATGCAAATAAAAATAATAATTTAGTGGATTTATTCCTTAAAATATATATAAAAAAAGTCAATGGTTCATTCTTTTCAAATCCAACTATATAAATCGAGCCAATAATTTAGCCCCCACACTGGGACACACCTCCTTAAAGAGCCAGGAGCACATCTCCTACTCTGTATGATCCATCCATTTTTTAACAGCATTGTTTTATCTCGTGAATTCTTTTATCCAAGTTAGATATAATGCTTTTGAGACCTAAACCAGCAAATATGCCTCCAATGAGAAAGCAAATTCCTCTGTTTTCAACAGCAAGGAACAGCTTGTTCCCTTTTTCTCTGCTGATTATGTTGTTTATCTTAGAAGCAGGACTTCTTTTGTTTTTTTTTTTTGTAAAAACAAACATCACACGGTATATGAGACAAATAACATTGATGACTGGATTCCTCAGAAACTGAAATCTTGGAAATACTTCCTTTTTCCTCTTCAGTACTCTTCGTGGCCCTTAGGTTTCCGAGTACAGTTAAAAAAATTGTTGGCCGAGAGTTGTGTTCCATGAGGTTCTTGCATGTGGTGCCTTCAGTAACATGGCATTGCAGGGGCAGACTCCTATTCTTGTAAAAAACTCTTCCAATCCTTCTTATTATGCCAATGATAAGTCTTAATTAAGTGCTCCTGTGTCTTTAATACCTCTCAGTTCCTTCCTCACCTGTCTTTTTAACTGACAGAGAGAGGCAAGCATTGGCAGGCAGCAGCATCCAGCTTGACTTGTTTCCATTGTATTTATTTTGACAGTTACTTCTATTTATGTCAAGGGATGTTGGCTGTTTTCTATTTGAAATAGTGATTTATAGTTTCCCTTTAAAATACATTCATTTAGGTTAAAAAGTGAGCCAATTTAAGGAAACATAGTAGGTAAATAATAGCACTGATAGCAAAAATGGTGATAATGTACCATGACTGGTGAGTGTTTGGGAAACACTGCAGGAAAGCAGTGGTAATATTTATGGCTTTGACTTCTCCAGTTATCAGCAGAGTCAGCCTTAAGAGTGAACTGAATATCTATACCGGGGATCTGAAGAGAAAAGACTTTTTGTCCTCAAATCTCAGTCCTGTCACTTGCCATTTCAACACTATGGCTTTAATCCTTTACATTACTGTTGGCCTTCAAAACGTTTTCATTCATTCATGCATTCAGCAAATCGATCGTTTGTTTTTTCATTGTTGAGTGCCAACTATTTGCCTGGCAAGTCACTATTGGAGAGGAAGATGCCCTTAGCTGGGTTATATTGCCTTTAACCTTCATGAGCTAGTACGTTAGTTATGGACTGACACCCAAGTTTTCAATGCAGTTATCAGCTAACAGTGGTTCTCAACTCAGGCTGCTCAATAGAATTGCCTGGGGAGCTTTTAGAAATATAAATACTTAAGGGACCCCTAGATTCTGATTTAATTTATCCAGGGTGAAGTTTGGGCATCAGTAGTTAAAAAAACAAACAAGCAAAAAACTTCAGGTGACTCTGCTATATACCCAAGGTCAACAACCACTGTGCTAACTCATATTGTGGCCCCTTTGCTGCTTAAAATGTGGTCTATGGGCCAATAGCACTGACATCACCAGATAACTTGTTAGAAATGCAGAATATCAGGCCCCACCCAGACTGGCTGAATCTGAATCTGAATTTTATCCAGGGGATTTGTGTGCGCACATTGATTCTCTTATTTGTAAAATGCTGCATGGAGCCAGGTTTCCCTTTGGCTCTTCACTTTCCCTCTACATAGCCATAATCTCCCTGATACAGTCTTCTCCAACTTTTCCTTTTCCCCCTTTCACCTAAACTCTTTGACAGGAAGGAAAAGAATTTGTTAAGCCAGTTATATCTTAGCATGAATAAGTTCAGTACATTGTCCCTCCCAATAGTGTTTGTTTTAACAGGCAAGAATGGATACTGGCAAAAGCTAAAGAACTATCTCTAACAGTAGAGATTGAAGGGAGTGTCAGGAATTTCGTAATGTCTCTCAGACTGAAGTTCTTCCTATGGAGAAGATCAGTTCTGAGAACAGATTTGTCACAATGGACTCCTTTTGTTCTGAAGGAGAGGCCTGATGAATAAAAAAAAGCAAAAGAAAACAAGATAAAATATATGATTCTTATGCACAATCTTATTGGATTCTCTGTGCTTCTGGAAAGGAAGGGCTTTGGGGGGATTGATTCTGCAAGAAAGAAGAGTAAAAGTTCAGAGTGAAAGCTTTTCTGCTGTTAAATAAATTTTGATGCATATTAAGGTTTGAATTCTTTTGCCACCTGCTGCTTAAAATTAAGCTTCTGTCAAATACCTTAAAAATACACCCAATTATAGACAAATTAATGCCAAGATGCTTTAACAGTAATAGGAGTTATAACATTTCTTTTAAAATATGTTTATAAAAAAAGTTTGTATTTTAATGCATGCTTATTTTTATACCCTGATTCTTTCTTGAAAAGAAATGATGTTTTCTATTCTAATAAATGAGATAGTCAAACAAAACTTAACAATATAGTAAGATATAATTTGGATTTAGTGAAAATGAGGGTGCACATGGATTACCACGCATATGCTGTAGTTCTGTGCTCAGTTAATTCTTGGCTTTGAAGCCCAAATTTGACCTCTGTGAGTATGGATGCTGCTTGAAGCTAATCCAAGCTCATGACCCAGTCCACTAATTGGTCAGCTCTCCCAGCCCTGTGCTAATTCCGTTGGATTTCTCCCCTTTCGCAGTCGCCTTCACTGCTGGAGTCCCTCTATGCGCCCCCCCCCACCCCTTGATGACAAAGTTGACCTTGAATGAGTTGGGTACAATCTATGCTGAGCCTTTATCACTTCATTACTCATCACTTCAGGAGATGGTAAAAGGAATAATGGCTAATTTCAGGTTGAAGGAAAAGAAAACGTGGATTTAAGAAAAGTAGTTGAATTTAGCCTCATACCTGAATAAAAGGGCAAGGAGAGTGATCACATAGGGTGACCACAGGGATACACTCTGGGACTCAGGACAGAAGGGGTGCAGCCAAAGGATGGACTTACAATTGGTGCTGTTATGGAACTCGCCCAGGTGGCAGATTGAAAGGGTTGGGAGTAGCTGGCATAAAAGACAATTCAAGGCTGATTCTTATAGTTCCACAAAGACTGAGTGTGCTGTCAAGGCCCTGCAATAGCAACTGTGTAAATCAGCACAAGGAGAGAGAGAGAGAGACACCATTCTGAAAAGGAATCACAAGATAATGTAGCAGCCAGGATCTAAATTTGTGTTGTCAAGGTGATGAGCTGTAAGTCAATTTGTGTTTCCCTCTCTTTTGACTGGGTGTTCTACGATGTTGTAGTGATAGATGCTCAAGGATTCTTCACCTTTGCTTCTTCTGTGAGTATTCTGCTTGCCTTTGGATGGCTGCTGAGGTCAAGGCCACTACCTTTGATTCCAGATGTTCTGGGAGAGAGGGAGACAGTAGTTTATGGCCCATCCCCGTGCGATTGATTACACAACTTCAATATCACCTGTCTCTCCTTTTCCAGCCCTAAAAATACCAAAGATGAGTTCACTGATAGCTGAGTCACCACATCAAAGGGATTGTTGTGTCCGAATATCAGTTATTGGAGACTTAGTCTTAAGCACATCTTATACAATACATTTTCCTCCTGTGAAAGGCATAGCGATATGAATAATAAATATATTGCACAGTGGTCTATTGCCATTACATGTCTATATATACATATGTAAGCTTTATGTATAAATCACATATGTATATAGTTCAATACAAATTGTGTTCAGTTGAGCCTCACAGCAGTTTTGGGAATTGAGTATTATAACCCCCATTTTACAGGTAAGAAAACTGAGGTTCATGAGGTTATGTATTTGATCAAGGTTTTCAACTGAAAGTGTCTGAGTTAGTACTGGAAATTAGATCTTTTGACTCAGACTCATTCTCTTTGTACTGCATGGCATCCACAGCTCTTTCCTATGATAGAAAGTAAAGAATAGAGTGCAATAAACATACGAGTGCACATATTTTTTCGAATTAGCATTTTGGATTTCTCCAGATAGCTACCTAAGAGTGGAATTGCTGGGTTATAAGGTAGTTCCATTTTCATTTTTTTGAGATACCTCCATACTGTTTTCCATAGTGGCTGCACCAATCTGCAATCCCACCAACAGTGCACGAGGGTTCCCTTTTCTCCACATCCTCGCCAGAACTTGTTGTTTGTTGATTTATTGATGATAGCCATTCTGACAGGAGTGAGGTGGTATCTCATTGTGGTTTTCATTTGCATTTCTCTAAAGGTTAGTAAGGTTGAGCATTTTTTCATATGTCTCTTGGCCATCTTGAAGCTGAAGCTGAATCATAGTGAATGTCAACTATAATTTAATGTATATATATAGTTATGGGATGTGGAGTACAGCACAGAGAATAGAGTCAATGGAAATGTAACAGCTATATACAATGTCAAAAGGGTAGTAGATTGGGGGAAAGGGGTTATCACTTTGTGAGGGGTGTAAATGTCTAGCTATTACATGTTTTGTACACCTGGAACTAAAAAAAAACTAAAGAAGAACATTATGAGACTGAACATCTTGCTTACCTCAGCACCCTCAGGACTGAGTGGGAACATTAAGACCTAAGATATGTGGCAGCAAGAGAGGTGGGGTTCAGGGCTTTGGGCTGCAACTCACTTTTGCATCTATTGTAAACTAAACTAAAATACTTGTCAGCAATCTTATTGCTTGTCTCTTTTTGCTTCAAACAATCTTGGCTTTGGTGATTCTTTTTAGGATAACCTTGCTACGAAGAGAAGTTGGAAATAGAGTGCTACGACCTTGGGAGATAAGTAATTGAAAAGGAAATATCTCAGTGTTTGTAGTTGTAAAAAAGCCAAGTGAATCAGTTCCCTTTGATGAAGAAGTTGTTTGAGTTTTACCTTTGAACTATACCAATTTTATGTTCCCAGCTAATGTGAAATGGAACTCAGAAGAGGACTGATCCCCAACTGTTCTGGAGAAAGATTAAATGCACTTCTAGTTCCTTTTACAGTTATTCATCATTTTAATTGGTTTTGAAGCCAAAAAACTTTGACAGCATTTGTGATGGAAATTCAACTTTATAATTCATAAACTATGGAAAAGTGATTACAGCTTTCATTTGGAGGCTGTACACATATCTTATTAAGTTGCTACAAGGATGGAACACCGGAATCCACATTAATCACACAATCACTTTGTGCATGGGGTTGTATCTTTTGAATTATGGACACTGATCTCTTGGGAAGGACATATTCTTCTCTAGACCTTTTGGGGATGAATGTCCTCAACTCACAGTGTTCCTTGTCACCCATGTTGACACCACTGTTCTTGGCATTTCTAAGGACAGTAGAACAATGTTCGTTTGGCCCCCTTGCCTTTTTATTCCATGGCCTTCCCCCCAACTAATTCCATCTCAGCACCTTCTTTGATCTTCTCATAACCCAGAATAGAAACTGTCAAAATCACAAAAGCACGTATTTCATTCTCCACCCTCTGCTGCATATTCTCCCACTTCTCTCTTTCTCTAATCACCAATGGGTCTCACTGCGGCCTGCAAATCCCTCACCCACTTCACTTTCTTTTGTGATGTCTCCATCTCATTTTGCATTTGCGTGTTTCCTAACTGGGTTACAATCCCCAGAGTTTTCAGGGTCAAGTTCTCACTCTCTGGTTTCACCCCCAAGGCTGTTTGTGATCAATTTCTCTCTAGCTCAGTGGTCACCAAACTTTGTCTGGAAAGGGTCAGATGGTAAATGTTTTAGGCTTTGTGGGCCATATGGTCTTTGTCACAACGACTCACCTCTACCCTTATTATGGGAAAGCAGCCAGCAATGATAAGTAAACAGATGGGTATGGCTGTGCTCCCATAAAGCCTTATTCACAATGAGCAACAACAAAAAAGCAATGGGTAAGCTGTAGTTTGCAGAGCCCTGCTTGTTGTGAAGTGTTGTTAAAGTGTGTCTCCCAAAAAGATGTGCTGAAGTCACAACTCTGGTATGGAAGACCTGATCCTCTGTGAATGTGGTCTTTCTTGGAAATGACATCATTGCAGATGTAAACAAGTTAATTGAGGTCCTACTCGATTAGGTTGGGCACTAAATCCAATGACTGGTGTCCTTAGAAGAAGGCCATATAAAGAGGTAGAGACACAGCAATACACAAGGAAGAGAACACCAGGTGAAGGTGGAGACAAATTGGAGTGATGGGTCTACAAGCCAAGGAAAGCCAAGAGACAGCGGATGCCCACAACCACCAGAAACTAGGAGAGAGGCATGGAACAGATACTCCTTCAGACTCCAGCGCTGCTGATACTTTGATTTTGGACTTCTAGCCCCCAGAATGGTGAGAGAATAAATTTCTGTTGTTTTAAGCCATGCAGTTTGTAGTAATTTGTTACAGCAGCCCTAGGAAATCCGTGGCTCTAGTGTTATCTTTTTCCATTCCCCTACATGTAGCTCCATCCGTGACTACCCTCCATGCTGTTTCATCTGTCTGGAATTCTTTCCTCCCTAAATCTGGCTAATGTGAGTCAGCTCAAACATCACCTCATTTAGGAAGAGCCCTCCCCACATGACACTATGTTGTGGATAGATATCCCTCCATCAGACTCACCTCACTTCTTCATCCCCTCCAGTTTACCGTAAATAGTTCTAAGATGTGGACTGTGTCTTTTACCTGATGCCACTATGCATGTAGAAGACTTTCAATGCATGTTGAATGAACAAATGAATGAATAAGCTAATTACAAGACAAATGATTGTCTAAGTCATTTTGTGGACTCCAGTATCATTTGATGTGATGGGAGTTATGAGGTGGAGCTTGCTCATTTTTGTATGTTAACAAAATTATTAAGATTGTTTGTTTTTGGAATTGGGCAGAACAATACAAGTGTGCTTCCAAGGGTTGCCAAACCTTTAAACATTCTCCTTTTCACAGTTGCAGTTTTGTACATGAAATGTTGATATCCCCAAACCTCCTGTTTTATGTGCCAGCATCATCACAATTTATTTATACCATGTTTAGCTATGGTGGTGTTGTAAGCAGCAAAATTTGCATATTTTAATTGCATTTTACCTTATTATTTTAGAAAAACAAGTGGACAATGGAAAAATAAAATAAGCTGACACTAGGGAAAAATAGAGGTCTCGTAAGCTTAATTCAAAAGAAAGAAGTTGTTAGGTGTGCTGCAGCAGCAAACCTTTAGCATCTCTCTAGTACTTACTGGATTTAACTCAGCTGTGTTCAATTGTGGGCAGTCAAAGAAGAAACATTTAAAAATACTTATCTTTTTGAAGACAGATCATCAAAAATTATGTCTAAAAGTTGAGATATAATAGTGAGATAAATATAATTATGATAATTTTATTTTTTGGCTTTCTGGGACTATAATTGCATAAATTCACATTTATTGTTCAAATTTGGGGACTGCATATATTTTCAAATGGAAAAATAATCAAATTCCATTTAAATGTATTTCACTCAGTGAAAAATCCCAGTATCTGTTTGTCTATTAACCGTTGCAAAACTTTTAAGATATAAAGATTGATGGGATTTATTCTTGCATATGACATAAGGAGGTGGTCCAGCTTCATTTTTTTGCATGTGTCTGTCCAGATTTCCAAGCACCATTTATTAAATAGACTATCTTTACCCCAATGTAAATTCTTTCTTCCATTGTCATAGATTAAATGACCAATATAGGTATGGATTTATTTCTGGGCTCTCTATTCTGTTCCATTGATGTAAGTGTCTCTTTTTATGCCAATACCATGCTGTTTTGATTACTATAGCCTTGTAGTATGATTTGATGTCAGGTATCGTGATACCTTCCACTTTGTTCTTAAATTCAAAATGGATTAAAGACTTACATGTAAGATCTGAAACCATAAATTCCTAGAGGAAAATATAGGAAGTAAATTTGCAGACATTACCAATAGTAATATTTTTACTGATATCTCCCCTTGGGCAAGGGAAGTAAGAGAAAAAGTAAACATGGGATTATGTCAAACTAAAAAGTTTTTTTCACAGCAAAGGAAACCATCAATAAAACAAAAAGGCAATCTGCTGAATGGGAGAAGATATTTGTCAATTTTACATCTGATAAGGGGTTAATATCCAAAATTTATTAAAAAACTCATTCAACTCAACACCAGACAAACAACCCAATTAAAAAATGGGCAGAGGACATGAAGCGATATATTTCTAAAGAGGACATACAGATGGCAAACAGACATGTGAAAAAATGCTCAACCTCACTAATCACTAGAGAAATGCAAATTAAAACCAACATGAGATACCACCTCACACCAGTAAGAATGGCTCTCATCGATGAATCAGCAAACGACAAGTGCTGGAAAGGATGTGGAGAAAAGTGATCCCTCGTGCACTGTTGGTGGGATTGCAGATTGGTGCAGCCTCTATGGAAATCAGTATAGAGGTATCTCAAAAAACTGGAAATGGAACTATTTTATGACCCAAGAATTCCACTCTTAAGTATCTATCCAGAGAAATCCAAAACACTAATTTGAAAAAATGTATGCATCCCTATGCTTATTGCAGCAGTAGTCACAATAGCCAAGATATAGAAACAATTGAAATGCCCATCGGTAGATGACCGGATTAAGAAACTGTGGTACATTTATACAATGGAGTATTACTTGACCATAAAGAAGAATGAAATCTTAGCATTTACAACGATACGGATGGACGTGGAGAACATTATGCTAAGTGAAATAAATCAGACTGAGAAAGACAAATACCATACGATCTCACTTAAATGTGGAATCTGAAGACCTGAATAAATGAGCAAATTAAACAGAAATAGTCTCAGACATATAGGGGGAAAACTGAGAGTTGCTAGATGGGAGGGGTGTGGGAGTAAGGGCAGGTGAGGGGATAAGAAAGCACAAATTGGTAACCACAAGATTGCCACAGGGATACAACAAATAGTTTGGGGAATATAATCAATAACGTTGTAAAGATTTTGTAGGGTGTCCGATGGGCACTTGTCTTATTAGGGAATCCACTTCATGGACGGTGTAGATGCCTGACCACTGCAGTGTACACCTGAAGCTGAAGCTGAACAATAATGAATGTCAACTATAATTTAATACATATATAGTCACAGGATATGGAGTACAACATAGGGAATAGAGTCAATGGAATTGTAAGAACTATATACGATGTCAGAAGGATAGTAGATTGGGGGAGAAAGGTTAAAACTTTGTGAGGGTGTATATGTCCATTACATTGTTTTGTACACCTGAAACTAATAAAAAAAAAAAAAAGGTACAGGGAGACTTTAAAATAAAAAAATAAAAATGAAGACTTATGGGAAAAGGAAAGGAAATGACATAGCTTGATTTAGTTTGACTTAGGGCCTAAAATAATAATTAAAAAAAAAGGTGACTTTTCTGGACTCATCAGATTGAACACATCAGAACCCACATCCTGATTTCCTTATCCCAAGCTGTGGATGCAACTAGAATGTATGGCCAGACAAGCCCAGATCACAGCCTGTTCACTCTCAGACCCATTCTATATAAGTGAGCACAGTATTCATGGAGAAAAGCATTCTCAATCCAAGGAGCGACTGAAATGTTTCTAGTCTCCTTGCACTCTGATGAAAGTTGTATTTTCTAGAGATTGAATAGTAGTAATTGGGTTACCCTGTGACCCAGCAATACCAAGATAAAGGCAATTTTAATTTCATACAGAAACCTGTATATGAATATAAATGGAGACTTCATTTATAATTGTCCAAACTGGAAGTCATCCAGTGCCCCACAACTGGAGAATGGATAAACAAACAGTGGTACATCCATGCAATGGAATGCTACACAGTAGTAAAAAGAAATGAGTATTGATACACCCAACTACTTGGATGAATCACAAATGCATGAAAAAAGCCAGACTCAAAAGGCTATATACTGTAGGATTCCATATATATGACATTCTCTAGAGAAGGCAAAACTATAGGGACAGAAAATAGATCCGTGGTTTCCAGGGCCTGAGGGTGGGGGCTGGGAAAGGATTGACCTCAAATGGGTAGTATGAGGAAATTTTGGGGGGCAATGGGGATGTTTTTTCTCTTGATTGTTGTGGTGGTTACACAATTTTATAAGGTGTGATCAAACTAAATGGTGAATGTTTAAATAAAAATAAATATTATAGTAAAAGACACATTGCCATTAATCTCCTCAAAATACTCCCCCTCACTTCAAACACGCTTATCCCATCGTCCTTGACACTTTCTGAAGCAGTTCTGAAAGTCCTGCTTCATGAGTGACTTTTGTTGTGCTGTCATGGCTGCTTCGATGTCCTGAATCAATTCAAAACATTTACCGTTCATGGTCATTGTGATTTTTGGGAAAGAGCCAGAAGTCACATGGTGCCAGATCCAGTGAATAAGGTGGATGAGGATACACTGTAATGCTTTTATTTGACAGAAATTGCTGTACTAGAAGTGATGTGTGACACAGAGCTTTTCACTGTGATCAACAAATATGGTGAATGCTGCTGCTGAGTGCCATCCAACGGAAAACAGGGATCTTCAATATGGGAAGCAGAACCTTAGTAACAGCGTGTGACAAGTTTCAACTTGTTGGGTGCATGAGTCAGGTGTGAGCTATGGTTGAGAGAAGGTGTGTTTTATAGTGTGTGGTAAATCATCCTCCCTCATGGCAACTCTCCATGACACACATCGGTTCTGGTATACAGCAATTTCTGTCCAATAAAAACAATTACAGTGTGTCCTCATCCACATTATTCCCTGGATCTGGCACTGTGTGACTTCTGGCTCTTCCCCAAAGTCAAAACGACCATGAAAGGTAAATGTTTTGAATCAATTCAGGACATCGAGGTAGCCAAGACAGCGCAACTAAAGACACTCACGAAAGAGGACTTCCAGAACTGCTTCAGAAAGTGGCAAGAACAGTGGGATTAGTGTGTTCAAAGCGAGGGGGAGTATTTTGAGGGGGGATTAATGGCAATGTGTCCTTTACTGTAATAAATTTTTAAAATTTGAACATTCACTGTAGTTTTTGATCACACCTCCTATATGTTTGCCAAAACTCATACAACAGTGAGCCAAAAGTATATATTTTACTTTCTGTAAATAAGAAGTGAATTAAAATATAGCAATGATTTTATATGATAATAAGTAAAGTGCCCTTATCCTGGTGAATAGTTTTAGAATGTGCTGCCTTTTCTCTCAAATCCTTTTTTTTTTTCTATTCTGAAGCACTATTTCCAACAAAATTAATTGGGTGGTCATGAATTCTCTCTGACTTAGTCAGCAAGATGCTGAATTGTTGCTTTTGATGTTTTTCCTGTTTGTGCGTTTCATTACAGGGATAGGCTGTTTCCTTCAAGGTCATATCCTTTCAGGTTCAGAAAGAGTTTAATTCCATTTAAGAAAATAAAATACTTTTGGGGGTACAGCCAAATGTGTTTGTTGGAAAGTGTCCTGTTTCTTGAAGGGCAAAGTGTATGAGACAAGAGATTTTTGGGATGCCCAGCACCCATTTTGGAGAATGAGAGCTGTGTCTTTTTCTCTGTCCCAGCCCAGTTCTGGAGTTCTGCTTTTCCTGCCCAGGCCAGCAGCTCATTACTCAGCATTTAGACTGAGGCTTGGCTGGCACGGGAGGCTCCCTTCAATTCATCTTCATCTGTGCTTAGTTACTGTAATTGACACAACACTGTTTCCATCCCTAAATCTATTAACCAGCAGAGTTTCAAGTCATAGGCTCTCAACTCTCATTAATCTCACGGCTTAAGAGGTTTTTTTTTTTTTTTTTTTTTAAATTATGTGTTTTATTTCCTCATTATAGAAATTTCAAGTCAGCAGTGAAAACAGGGACATGTTGGCCTCAGCATCACCTTTGTTTTTCAAGGGCACTGAAAAGTCTTTGAACATTGCAAAATTCTCTCCATGTTATTTTCTCTCTTTGAGCGCAGAATGAGAAATGAGGCTCTTGGGAGGACTGTAAGCTGATTCAATCTTTTCAGAGAATAATTTGATAAGGTTTATCAAAATTAAAATTTCATATACTCCTTCCCCAGAAATTTCACTTCTAGGAATTTATTCACACCAGAATTCAAAAATCTATGTTCATGGAAATATATTCATTCCATAGTTTATAATCGCAAAACATTGAGGGAGAATCAAAATATCAATTGTTAGGGGCTTGGTTAAATCTCTTACATTGTATTCACACTATCGAAGAAAATCTGTTGTTAAATAAAAGAGCAGAGTGAATGATGTGATCTACTGTCAGATTCCAGTTTGGGAAAAGAAATCCAGAAGGATCCACACAAAACAGCCACGTCACCAAAATCAGGAAGTGAATAGGATTCTTAGAGGAGAGGTAAGAGAGGGGTGAGAAGGGAATTTGCAGTTTTTATTTTATCTACATTTTTATAATGTCTGAATCTGTTTTATGAGGAGCAAGCCTCACTTCTATAGTAAAAATGCAAACATGAGAAAAAGCAAGAGTGATGAAGTAATTATGATTAAACTTAGTAATCATGGTAAACAGTACTTCTTTCAGTCTGTACAGTGATAGTGATTGGAGAGCTTCCAAGAGTCTTCACATCTATTATCTTCTTTTCTGCTGGAGAAGACATAGGGAAGGGGGCAGGCATATATCCTCTCCCAGGTGGGCAGTAAAAAAAGACACTATCCCATGACAAGGGCAGGTGCTCATCCTCATTCTTCCCACTCTCACAGGGCATTTTCAGTAGTAACTGATTTCTGAATTCGCTCTTTTGCCAATAGGTTATTTTTAAAATAGCATTTTTAATTTTGATGTCTTTTATTTATAGTAATATATGTGATGTTAAGTATGTAGCCTGATGAGTTTTGGCAATGTGTACATCCATATAACCATCCTGACAGTCGAGATACAGAACATTTGTATCTCCTCAGAAAGTTCTCTCATGCTCTTCTCCGTTAATCTCCACTCCTCTCGGTCAACTACTCTTCTGATTTCATTCACTATAACTTAACTCTGCCTTTTATAATTTTATTTTCATATTTTGAGTTTTGGAATATAAAGCTATTTTTAATTAAAGTATAGTTGACATGCAATATTATATAAGTTTTAGGTGTACAACATAGTGATTTGACATTTATATACATTACAAAGTGATCACCATAAGAAGTCTAGTAACCATCTGTCACCAGATAAAGTTCTTGTGGTGTTGACTGCATTTCCTATGCTGTACATTACATCCCTGTGACTTATTTATGTTATTAACTATAAGTTTGTACCTCTTAATTTCCTTCACTTTTTTACCCATCTCCCCACCACCCAACCCTTTGGAAACTCTGTGTTTGTTCTCTGTATCTATGAGTCAGTTTGCTTTGTTTTGTTTGTTCATTTGTTTAGTTTCTTAGATTCCAGATATAAGTGAAATGATATAATATTTGTCTTTCTCTGACTTATTTCACTTAGCATAATACCCTTTACGTCCATTGATGTTGTTACAAATGACAAGATTTCATTCTTTTTTACGGCTGAGTAATATTCTATTACACACACACACACACACACACATGCAGTCTGAAAAGTTTGTGAACTTGTTGCAACAATGTTGCTAATCTTTTTTGATATCAGAGATTATTCATTATGAATTTGTGCCAATTGGACAGTTAACCAAGTTTACTATTTGGAAATGCTGAAAAGGCTGTGTGAAAAAGTTAGACAACCTGAACTTTTCGCCAACAATTCATGGCTTTTGCATCACGACAATGCACCAGCTCACACAGCACTGTCTGGGAGGAAGTTTTTAGCCAGTAAACAAATAACTGTATTGGAACACCCTCCCTACTCACCTGATCTGGCCCCCAGTGAGTTCGTTCTTTACCCAAAGATACAGGAAATATTGAAAGGAAGATATTTTGATGACATTCAGGACATCAAGGGTAATAAGATGACAGCTCTGATGGCCATTCCAGAAAAAGAGTTCCAAAATTGCTTTGAAGGGTGGACTAAGCGCTGGTGTCGGTGCATATTTTCCCAAGGGGAGTACTTTGAAGGTGATTGCACTGCTATTCAGCAATGAGATATGTAGCACTTTTTCTAGGATGAGTTTTTGAACTTAATGGTCCGAACTTGTGTGTGTGTGTGTGTGTGTGTGTGTGTGTGTGTGTGTGTGTATCACATCTTTATCTATTCATCTATCAATGAACACCGAGGTTGCTTCCATATCATGGCTACGTAAATAATGATTCAATTAACATAGCGGTGCATATATCTTTTCAAATTAGTTTTTTCATTTTTTTAGGTTAAATGCCCACATGGTGAACAGTCACATGAAAAGCTGTTTAACTTCACCAATCATCAGGGAAATGCAGGGAAAAACCACCGTATACCTCATCTTATACCTTTCAGAATGGTTATCATGAAAAAGACAAGAAACAACAAGCGTTGGAGAGGATGTGGAGGAAAGGGAACACTTCTGCACTGTTGGTGGGATTGTAAATTGCTGCAGCCACTAGGGAAAACAGTATGGAGGTTCCTCAAAAACAAAACAAAATAAAACAAAACAACAACAAAAAAAAAGAAAAAGGAAAATAAAGAAAAGGAAAGAAAGAAATATCATACAATTCAGCAACTCTGTCTTTTTTAGAACTTCATGTAAGTGGAACCAGAAGGTATGTTCTCTTTTGTGTTTGCCCTCTTCAGCTAATATATTTTTGAGATTCATCTATCTTGTTGTATGCATCACTAGTTTGTTCCTTTGGTTGTGAAATAGTATTCCATTGTATTGACACATCACAATTTTATTTATTCATTCACTTGTTGATGGACATTTGCATTGTTTCCAGTGTTTGCTGACATGAACAAAGCTGCTATGCACATTCATATGTCTTATTATGAACATATATTTTCATTTCTCTTGGGTAAACGCTTAGGAATAGGATTGGTGGTTGTATGGTAAGTGTGTGTTTAACTTTGTAAGAGACTGGCAGACCTTTTCCCAAAGGATCGCACCATCGGACATTTTCACTAGCAATGTGTGAGGTCGTTGGTAGGTTTTGCCCCTTGCAAATACTAACCCTTGGTACATCTGCAGATATTTTCCAATAGAGCAAAGGCTAAAGAAAACTTTCATCAGCAGTAAACACGGTACTTAGCACCTTTCAGTCCTTTCACCTCCCCAGGTAATAGAGGCACAGCATAAATGAATAAGCGCTGGTTCCTGTCACAGGAGGTGAATCCAGAAGACTAGTCTCTCTTTTAGCTGGTGGTTCCTGGAGCTGCAAAGTCTACGCAGTCTCCAGGCCTGAAGATATCTTCACATCCTTCACACACTGAAGAGACTTTGCTTCTTTAGTTTCATGCAGTAGATATTCACTGTTGTTGGCCTGAGAAATCTCCCTCTCCTGCCCCTCCATTCTTTCGCTGTATCAGTAGTGTCGTAGACACGCACAGCTGTGGGAAACGATGACCCTGTACATTCCTCCTGAGATCCTGTGCTATAAGCACTTCCCCATCCAACATTTCTCAGGATGTGTTGCATGCACCGTGGGCTGCACAGGGGGGATTTTAGAGCGGACTGTATCTCTTTTTAATGACTGTTCTATTTGTATGGCAAGTGAGCTTCTCCATTTATGGTGGTAATGTACTGTTACCTTTAAAAACAATCTAAGTTATTTTAACTTAAGTTAAAATAGTGGGTCAATTAAGTAAAAGTGATTATGTAAATAATAGCACCGTGGGTCATATTTAGAAAACTACAGGTCTGGTCCAATTCTTCACTCATTATTAAAGACACTTTGACCAGCGTGGGAAATGATCATAATCAAAAGAGATTTACTAAGCACCCACTGTCACTCGGGAAATGATGAGCCCCAAACTCGTGGGTCCTTGCTTGGGACTGAACATCTGTTATACTGTTACTAAATATATTCCTTTCAAAATCTTTGTAATATCTAACTCTCCATGAGGTGTGAAAAACCTGAGCATCCAATTAATTTCCAGATCAACGCTGCATGTTTTCTGATTAATCATTGTAAATGCTATTCAGAGCTCTCCATGGGCTGTTCCAGATTCCTGCTGATGGTGGAGCGAGGCGTTAAGATTGCTGCTGAATCTTCTTCTGAGATTTTTACAGACAAAGCTCCTTCAAGACCTTCGTGTCTGATCTTATGAAGTGCCTAATGAGGCTGGCAGCATTTGACAATATTTTTGTCTGTTTGTTTTAGAGATTATTTGTTTTGCAGATATTACCTTATTTTAAATGTTCCTGAGTTGTTTGTTTTTAAAAGGAAGTAATATTTAGTGAGTGTCTCTTAAATTCAGGGTGCTTTACATCTTCTCTTGCTCTCTTAAAAAACGACAACACAACAGCTCTTTTGCAAATAATCTTTTTCCTAGAGAAAGATCCCCCTATGGGTGTCCCTCTTTACATTCTGGCCTACCCCAATCCATCTTCATAGCAGACAGATCCTTGAAAAACACCAAATCCAG
Source organism: Rhinolophus ferrumequinum (assembly GCF_004115265.2). NCBI lineage: Eukaryota > Metazoa > Chordata > Mammalia > Chiroptera > Rhinolophidae > Rhinolophus > Rhinolophus ferrumequinum. The sequence continues at coordinate 37,741,389 of NC_046306.1, read as the reverse complement.
GCATGATCCTGCCCTTGCCAGAAGAATAAGTTTCTCTTTGCTTCCAGGATGAAGTCACAAATTCTTATGACTTACAAAGTCCACACAACCCACAGTCTCTTTCTACTTCTCCAGCATCATCTCAGGCCATTTTTCCCTCCTGGATTGATATGCTCTCCCCTTACCCCCAACACACACACCAGCTTTCTTCAGAGGGCGAGCATATTTCTGCCTCAGAGCCTTTGCACAAGCTGTTTCTTCTGCTGCTAGATACCTGGCTAACTCCTTCTCAGAGTGTCTCTTCTCCAAAGAAAGCTTCCTTCACCCAGCAGAACAGATCAAGTTCCACTTGTTAACCACATTTATAGGACCCAGTACTCTTCCATCATGGCAAAGCACCACAGTTGTAAATAAATAATTACTTCTGTAATTATTGATTCGGAATCTATTTTCCCTTCTAGACAATAAAGTCCTTGAGGGTCGGGACTATGGCTACTTTATTCATCTGCGTGTCTCTGCTTCCAAGCTGACCCCAGTGATTCTTCTTTCCTGTTATTCATGACCTTGCGTTAAAGTCTCCCTGAATGAACACAGCTGACCCATATAACCAATAGGATACTGCAAAATGACAGTAGGTAACTTCTGAGGCTAGATCATGAGAGACATTGTAGCTTCCATCTTGCATCCCCTCTAGGACTACTTGCTCGAGGGTAAGTCATAAGGATACTCAAGCAGTTCACAAAGACCCACACAGTGGGAAGAACTGAGCCTCCTGCCAACAACCACCCCCATATGAACCAGCTTGGAAGTGGATCCTCTAGACCAGGGTGTCCAAACTGTGGCCCACAGGCCAACTGCAGCCCGCGATCCATTGTTAATTGGCCCGCAGCAAATTCCAAAAATATATTTAGTTTACTTAAATAAACCAGGTGAGGCAATACGTACTTCACCTCGAGTGAGTGGCCCGGCTGTTTGTGTATTTTACCGCATATGGAACTTGGTGAAAACCGTTGAAAAAAGTTTGGACACCCCTGCTTTAGACCCAGTGGAGCCTTCTGATGACTGCAGCCCTGGCCTTCTTGACTGCAGCCTCATGAGAGACCCTGAACCACAACCATCCATCCAAGATGCTCCTGAATTCTTGTCTCATACATACCATATGAGATAAAAAATATTTGTTATTTTATATGTCCAAGTTTTGGGGAGTAATTTGTTATGCAGCAATAGGTAACTAACACACCATAGTTCCTGCTATAGTATCAGATTCAATAAATGGTTGTTGAATGAATAAATGAAAACATTTTACTATCTCTTACATTTGAGGAATGTACAATCCAGAGTGGTTGAGTAACTTGCCCCAAATCACAGTAACTAAATAATAGAGACATGGTCTTCAGTGCCATTTCTATTATTCTGTTTCATATTCCTTGAAGAGAGAAATCTAGCTGGCCAAAGAATTTTTAATTCATAACCTTTTCTTGATCATATCGTGAATATAGTTACACACTGGCTATTTACAAGTAGTGCAAAGGTCTCCAAAGTGGGGTATGCCCACCCCAGGGGATGTGTAAGATATCCACTGGGGTGTGGGAAGAAAATGTTATAACTTATTTTTTTAGCTTGATTTTAAAAAGTTATGTATTTATTTTTAATTGTGTTTAAAAAGGCATAATAAAATGTACCATCTTATCCATTTTTAAATATACAGTTCAGTACTGTTAAGTATATTTAACAGTATTGGTTGTTGTGCAACCAATATCCAGAACTTTTTCATCTTGTAAAACTGAGATGCTATAGCTAGTAAACAGTAACTCCCCATTCCCTGGCCCGCCCCAGCTCCTGGCAACCACCATTCTACTTTCTGTCTCTATAAATTTGACTACACTAGGTACCTCATGTAAGTGGACTCATACAGTATATGTCTTTTTTGTGACTGGCTTAATTCACTCAGCCTAATACCCTGAAAGTTCATCCATGTCACATTCCTTGCTTTTTAAGGCTGAATGATATCCCATTGCCTGTATATACCACATTTTTAAATCTATTCAATTGTCAACGGAGACTTGTGTCACTTCCACCTTTTGGCTATTGCTATTAACATGGGTATGTATTGTAACTGGTTAAATATGTATTTTTATTTTATCCTTTAAAACGTTCTTTCTTATATATGTTTTATAATACACACAGTCCATTATTATAGTGGTACATACATACATTGTGTGAATAAATTACTGTGAATAGATTTGAAGAGAGCCTGCTCAAAAACTTTTACAGATAGAGATCTGTGATTTAAAAGTTTGGAGACCTCTGATTTTGAAAGTGAAGCAGATGCTGTTAGATGCCCCATTCATAATCCCTTGTTTTTTTTTTTTTAGCATTTCCATGCATACTGACTCAACTTTCCTCTGTCAGATTACTATCTCGTTATCTCTGGAGCCCAATTTCCCCATGATCTTGGCAGCCCAGAAGAACAGAAAATTGCCCTTCCCTCCGTGTTGGTATCAGCCCTCAATCAATGACTGGTGGGAGTTAAAACCCTAACTCTTTCCTGTCATGGGTGCTAACCTGTGTCCTGGGGTTGCTCAGAAGAACTGAGCTCCAGTTGTCCACGGTGGTAACTCACTCATACACGCCCTGCCTTGAGCCCCTCCCCTGCCTGTGCTTCCTGGGACCACATCCCAAATAAACTACTGGTCTATGACTTCACACGTCAGGGTCAGCTTCTGGAGGAATGCCAACGAAGACAGTAAGTGAATGCAGAGCTCTTTGAAATCACTGCCATCCTGATTAATGCAGAGAGCATCATGCATGGAAAAGGAGAATAACTTTAACTTTATGTCTTTCACTCTCAAAAGCGAGTTAAGTAGCTTCAAAACTACTTGACAATTTCATTTCCTTATAAAACCAATTCAGCTTTTGTTTTCTAATCAGTGATTTTATTGGAAGGGAGGAGAGTTTCATAAGATTTTAGAGTTACAACAGATGAGTCCAATTTTCTCAGTTTACAAATGAAGATGCTATGCCCCCGAGATATTTAGCAGCTTGCCAGATGCCACATAACTAGAAAGTGGTACAGCTGTGACTGGACCCACATTGCAACTCTCTGGACTCGTGTTTCTAACAAAGACATTTTTCTACATCGCAATACACAACTGGCTAGATTAGGGGATTTCAGCAGACTTTTTCTTAAAGGGTTAAAATGTAAAAATTTTAGGTTTTGTGGGTCTGATGGTCTCTGTCACAAAAACTCCACTTGGCCATTGTACTGTGAAAGCAGCCTTAGACAAGAAATCAACAGATGAGTCTGGCTGGGTTCCAATAAAACTCTATCTACAAACACAAGTGGCCAGTCTGTGGATTGTAGTCTGCCAACCCCTAGGTGAGATTATAGAGGAGACAAAGCTCCTCTTCATTTTTACATTTAAGGGAAATGTTTTAATTTTTCAGGGTCTCTTTACAGCTCTTCAGTATTTATAAATTATTTTTAAATAACATGTAGTCACTTAAATACATTTGCAAGTGTGTTTTCCTTAGATCCAAAGAATAGCTTATTTGGTTCCAAGATGTATCACTGCCATTTGTCTCCCCCCCATATTTCTATCATGTTAATTCTGCACACTAGCCCTGCCAGGCACTGGGGATTTTGTGTTCTACTTACTACTTATAGCACACAGAGCACACACACAGACAAGACTTCTTCTCTCCAAAATTTAGAAATGAGAGTATATTATTTTCATTGTGTCAATATTAATTACTCATAATTTAGAGTTTGATATTTTTACATTAATTTCCACACAATGGAGTGAGTCTAATTTGGAATGATAATGTTCATTTGCATTTAAATTAATATTTTAAGCATTCCCTGTGAGAAACACATAGCATCCACGCTTAAAATTATAAACATTGTTTCCAAGGCAGGTTTGTTTTCATTTGGAAGGATTTGTAAATATGGTGAGTTTAACATTAATAATAATGACACAATAATAACACATATTTTTAGAGGGAGCCTGTGACTAGAATTCCAAATTTTTAAATTCCCTTCCAGTGGAATAGTGGATAAGCAAAGCTTGTTAGCTAAAAATACATTCATATACATCTTTTTATTTTTAAACGTTCAAAATCTTTTAGCTATGTAACAGAGTGTAAAAAAAAATCTAGGTTAATTTTTTAGCTTGAAAATGTTTACTTTGAGAACTCGAATGGCTATTGTTAATTGCATGTAGCACAAATGAATGAGTTGAAAGCATCAGGACAACCATTCCTATTCTTTCTCTAGTTCCTGCTGCTCCCTTGGCGGGCAGAAGTTAGCTGGATAGACAGGTCTTCTGTGCCTTGGTGTGTGGCCATGAAAAGGTACACCAGTTCTCCCAAGAAGCTAGGATGTAGTATACTAAGAAATGTTCATTTCCTGCATAGACTATCTTCCTGATGGCACTGAGAAGAAACTTTTCTTTCATAGTGAAATGTTGCTGTTTACTAAGGTATAAATAAATAAATTCTACTATGAGAAGAATAAAAAGAGGAACATAAAAAAGCCAGAGAGAGGGGTGTTTTGAGGACAAAGCAAGGCTAGAAGAAATTAGGGTGAATGCTAGAAAAGGAGAAAAGCAAAGCATCCCTTCATCAGCCAGTCAGTCATCCAACACATCCTTGTCAATCATTTACTCTCTTCCATCCAGCCACTGTGCTTTGCTGAGGGTGAAGACATGAGTAAGACATGTAAGATGCCCATATGCCTGCACCTGACATTCCAGTGGCGGGAGGGGGAAAGCAAAAAACGAGAACCAAAAAAATAATTACAGACTATTTTAAGAACTAGGAAAGAACTAAACAGGGAGGGATGTTTAAATTGAGATGAGCTCAGCTGTGGGAAAAGCCGGCGTATGAGCGTTTTAAGTCTTGAATTAGGAACAAATCCTGGAGTTGTAAAGTCTGACATACAGTAAGTGAGCACAAGATAGAATGAAAATGTGCCCAGGACATGTGGAGTTAGGGAAGTAGAAGGTGTGATTCCAAGTGCAGGGGGAACCACTGGATGGGTTTAACCTGAGGAGTGACTTGGCTCTGGTACTTTTTTCTCTGTAATGACTTTTCTGGTTATTGTGGGCAAAGCACATTGGAAGGGGCAAGAATGGAAGCAGGAAGCTAAGGCTTTTCCGCAGTCCAGGAGGGAAATGATGTTGGCTTGGTCCAGGAGGTCAGTATTGGAACCAAAGAGAAAGAGATGTATAGCACAGTGGAGCTAGGACTAGGAGATCCAGTGTGATTTTCAGTTTTCTATCTAGGAGAGGTGGATAAGAAAGTGCCTACTTCACTGATTACATGCAAATTACATGTGATAATGTATGTAAAACAGAAGGCCCAGTACATAGCACATATGCTACAAATGCTGGATACTAGGACTGCTGCGGATCAGAAGAAGCCAAAGAGACGAAAGAGATCAAACAGCAGGGGCCAAAATATCAGAACCAAGGCAGGAAGAAGGGACAGGCGAGGTGGGAGAGAAAAGATGGATGTTATACTATGTGAACTAACAGTGAACTCTTCATGGGCGGGGCTATGGATTCACGAGCTAAGACCAAACAAGCAACACATGAAAACTCCCAAACCAAACCATCGTGTAGAATAGGATACTTGTGATCTCTTGTGAGTTTTAATCAAAGTGTTTATGAATTATTCACAGAGAGTACCTTTTTTTCCTTTGTTTGTTTATGAGGAGCCTGATAAAAATCCCAACAAGGTACTTACTGTATCAAATAAGACTGGCTCCTAGAACATTTTGAGTCTTCTAAAACATTCTTTCCAAGTTAGAGAGAGGACATGTGTATGTATGTCTGTGGGGAATAGTTGAGAAGAGAAGGAAGAGTGGTCCAGGATTACTACCAGGAGGGCAAAAATGCCTCTAGCATTCTGGGGAGTTCAATTTATGTTTTTTTATAGATCAACAAAGATCATTGTTCACATCAGTAATCTGGATAATTATTATACCCCTTTGATTCTGAAGCAGGGAAGATGGTCGTCCCTGTTTTACAGATGGGAAAACTGAGGAGCATAAAGATCAAACAATGCATTTTTGCTCGCAGTGTTTCAAGGGGAGGCCTTGAACTAGTGCTCCCTAAGCTTAATTCAGGGAGCACTAGTTCAAGGACTCCCCTTGAAACAAAACGTACTCTCTGTGAATAAGATCATAGCCATTAGATTTACACCAAATCTCTCATTTAAAAAATTGGCGATGTTTGAGCTATAAAACATAAGCCTTCTATTTCTATAGCTTAATGACGACATCTCCCACATGCTGTAATACAGCTTATTCTTTCGCCTAGCGGAGCACTTATTGGGGAGGGTTGTATGTGTGCGACATTCAAAGTACAAAACTCACCAACATACTGGGGACGATGGTGAGGAACATTGCTCAGAGACAAGCCCTGGCTTCCTGCACCTGGCTTCAGGTTTTAATTATCGGTTAGTAAGTAAGGGTTCTTTCTTTTGTGAAAAATAGTTTCCCGTAGGTTGGGAGCCAGCAGGGTTACCACGGTTGAGAAGCAAATCTTATTTCTGTGTCAGAGATTCTCTCTGCCTTGGCCATACAGGATGGAAAATTCTGCTTTGCCCGAAGCTCCAGACTGCTCAAATGTAAGGAGGTCAGGATTCCCAGAGCAGATTCTGAGATAAACACTGTGCAAGTGACATATTGAAGATTTCCTTCAAGGGAAACCAGCGAAGCAGCCATAGAAGCAGGATTAGACCAGGAGCAAGCCAAGCCAAGATGTGATTCTGAGCACTTCCTGCAGGGGGCACTGGAGGGTTAGTTCCACCTCTGCACATTCCCAGCCTGAGTGAGACATGATTTACTGCTCCTACAGGCAGTTACAGATTTACCGGCGCCAAGAGGAGGGTGGAAATTCCCCGACATATCAGGTCTCCATGCGTGTGGGGCAAAGCAAGTACACTAGCCCTCGGGCAATCCTCCAAATAGGAGCCGCATGTTGGAGGCAAAAACAGACCAAAGCTGGGGTGGAGCACATAAAAAATGATATAAAGGGGTCACAGCAGGCATAACGTGCTCCAATGGGCTTCCTTTGGTGGCCGAATGCAGGACTCGTAGGTGGTGGAGGTTGGGTTGGGAGGACTTGGCATGGACCAGGTTGCACTGAGAGGGGACAAGAACCTTGAAGCTCTGTAAGATTACCCACGGGTGGTTCTCTTCCTGGGCTCGGTTTAATCCACGCACTTGGAAACATCCAGATGTGTGTCTCCTTGCTGTAGTGTGAACTGGTACTGTGAGGTGAGCAGCCTCTCCTCAGGACTGGGAATGTTGGAGACTAGAGTTCTTCCAGGACTGGCTCTGCTCTAACCTGATGTGTGTGACCTCTGGAATTTCACATACCTGCTGGGCCTCAGTTTCCTCCTGTGCAGTGAGTGATTTATTGGACTCCAAAACACCTCTAAAATCCCTTGAGGTGTTACAAAGCCCGCCTTTCTGCATACCCAACGCAGACCATTCTTCCCCCATTTGTTTCAACTGTGTTAACTTGGAGGCATCAAACGGAGAGTAAACACTGGTAACGCCTTTTCATCAACCTAAAGTGAAGGGAGTTTCAGTTTTGAGAAAGCACGTGATGGAGAACTGGGTGGTATGGGTGCTGTGTGTCTATTCGAATAAGGATTGAAAAGTCCCAGGGGTTGGATTTCAGCCACAGGCATTCACCCTAAAGTTCATACATTTTTGCTCACGGTGCTGCCTGAGGGTGTTGATTTCCTAGGCTTCCATGTGGAACAGTTTTGGCCTCATCCAGGCCATTGCTGGTGTCAGCACTGGTTTATCTGTCCCCTGAGCCTGCGGTGCTAGGACGGTAGCTGAGGAGCAATGCTCACTCCAACTGCTTGTGAGGTTATACGTTCAACCAGATGGAGGAAAACACCGTTTTCAAGGTGATGTATTAATTTCCTGTTGTTACTATAACAAGTTACTATAAACTAAAACAGGGTGAAGCAACACAAATGTATTATAGTTTATTAATGTTCTATGGTCCAAAGTCTGACACTTGTATCACGGAGCTCACATCAAAGTGTTAGCAGGGTGGTGTTTCTTCTGGGAGGCTTTAGGGAAGAATCCTTTTCCTTGCTCATTCAGGTTGTTGGCAGAATTCAGTTTCTTATGGGACTGAGATTTCCTCTTGTTTTTTTCTTCCCCTGGCTATGGGCTGAGTACCAATCCTAGGTTCCAGGCTGCCCATATGCCTTGGCTGTGTCCCCCTTCTTCCTTCTTCAAATCCATCAACGGCGAATCGAGTCATCGTGCTTTGAATCTCTTCTGCCGCTCCTTCCTTTATGACATCTCTTTTACTTTCCTCTCTCACTTTTAGGATCTATGATTACATTTGGCTCACCTGGAGAATCTCCTCATTTTAAGTTAACTTTAAGTCCATCTGCAAAGTCCCTTTTGCCATGTTACCTAACATATTCACAGGTTGCAGGGATTAGGATATGGGCATTTTGGGGTGGGGGACATTATATTGCTGACCACATGGTCATTTGGTCATTATGTCTTCCATTCCACTCTTGGTTTAGGTGGAGCCCTTCTATTCAATATTTCAGGTCAAATCTCTCACTTGACTTCATTCATTCATTCATTCATTCATTCAGCAAATAGTCACTGACCATCTGTTTTGTTACCAGTCATGCACCAAACATTGAGGATGTGGACAGCAATGGGCACAGGCCCTGTCGTCACTCAGGGAGACCATAGATATTCAATGCTTGGGTAGTGACGCTGCAGGTATCTGCCCAGATTTCCTTCACTGGGCCAGTGCACCCAGACCCCAGCTCTGGTAGTGTTGGATGCTGAAAGGTCACAGCGGTCTCCTTTTCAGGACAATTGTCTATGGGAAAACAGGAGTCACCAAGCCCAAGAAGTTACAAAGGCCCCAGGGACTGCTGGAAGTCAGTGACTGACTGACAACATCGAGTTAAAAAAATGCTGGTTCTGTTGGAGAGGGACCCACTCTGTAATATGATTCATGTTCCAGAGCTCCCCCGGGGTGGGGCGTTCAGACCCAGGTTAGACTCCTTCCCCTGCTGATCTGCTTCCCTCCCTCCTTTTCTCCTGGGAACACTCACACAATAAAATCACTTTCTCAGGAATCGCCATCTCAGCGGCTTTTAGGGGATGTAAACATAATGTAGTTAATAATAATAATAACAATAACCAGTCTTTCACCAAAATTCTCTATCTCTGACGTGTGTGTGTGGATATGTGTGTGTGTGTATTGTAATTTTGTAACAATGAGGAAACACAAATGTCATGCTCTCCAATGGTCCATGTACCTATGTCTAATCAGAATATATGAGGTGTGATCAAACAATACAGTGAATGTTTAAATAAAAAAATTTATTACAGTAAGACACATTGCCATTAATCCCCCTCAAAATACCCCCTTTCACTTTGAACACAATTATCCCATCATTCTTGCTACTTTCTGAAGCAGTTCTAGAAATTCTCTTTCTTGAGTGTCTTTAGTTGTGCTGTGGCTGCCTTGATGTCCTGAATCATTTTGACTTTGGAGAAGAGCCAGAAGTCGCACGGTGCCAGATCCAGGGAATAATGTGGATAAGGACACACTGCAATGTTTTTATTTGACAGAAATTGCCATATACCAGAAGCGATGTATGACACAGAGCATTGTCGTGATGGAGGATGATTTACAGCACACTTTAAAACACACCTTCTGGTGACCATAGTGATATTCAGCAATGAGGTATGTAGCACTTTTTCTAAGATGAGTTCGCGAACTTGGTTGTCAGACCTCACACGCTCACACTCACGCACGTGCACGCACACGCACACACACACAGTGGAATATTATTCACAACTTCTTTGGACAAAGAAGTTAAACAAACTTCTTTGGACAAAGAAGTTAAACAAACTTCTAAACAAACTAAAGTTGGACAAAGCCCACTGATTCACCGGTGGGCGCTTGGGTTGTTTCCATGTCTTGGTTATTGTGGATATTGCTGCTGTAAACATGAGTGTGCAGATTTCTTTTTAAGATAGTAATTTTGTTTTCTTTGGATAAATACCCAGAGAATACTGGTTTTTAAAATAATAATTTTCAAGTTATTTTCTCTATTACATGTTTTTAAATTAAAGTTTATTGGGGTGACAATTGTTGGTGGAGTTGCGTGGATTTCAGGTGTGCCATTCTGTAATACATCATCTACATATAGATGAATGGATGAAGAAGTTGCGGTATATATATACATATACAAGGGAATACTGTTCTGCCATAGGAAGAGATGGAATAGTACCATTTGCAACAACATGGATGGATCTTGAGATTATTATGCTGAGTGAAATAAGTCCCTAATTACATTTTTATATTACTTTTCTGAGTTTCATTTTCACTACCCTTTACAGTAGTTATGGCCTCTCTGAAATAAAATAAAAAGTCCAGACTCTAAAAAAAAAAAAACCAAAAAAAAACCACCTTCTTTCAACCATAGCTCACACCTGACTGACTGCACCCAACAAGTTGAAACTTGTCACACACTGTTACTAAGGTTTGAAGTGCCATTTCCTTTATTGAAGGTCCCTGCCTTTGCATTGGATGGCACTTGGCAGCAGCATTCACCGTATTTGTTGATCACAATGAAAGACTCCATATCACACATCACTTCTGGTACAGCAATTTCTGTCAAAATGAAAACATTACGGTGTGTCCGCATCCACCTTATTCACCGGATCTGACACAGAGCGATTCTGGGTCTTCTCCAAAGTCAAAATGATGATGAAAGGTAAATGTTTTGAATCAATTCAGGACAGCGAGGCAGCCACGACAGTGCAACTAAAGACACTCATGAAAGAGGACTTCCAGAACTGCTTCAGAAAGTGGCAAGAACAACGGGATAAGTGTGTTCAAAGTGAGGGGGAGCATTCTGAGGGGGATTAATGGCAATGTGTCCTTTACTGTAGTAATTATTTTTTAATTTAAACATTTACCATATTGTTTCATCATACCTTGTATTTTTAACGTGTCCTTCAGGGCTGAAATAGAATTCTCAGACAGGCAATGGGTTAAGTACATTGCCTTCCCCAATATCTGGGACTTGGCTTAGAGTTGGATTAAAAACAAAAACAAAGAAAGTCTATTTCTCACGAACTTTTTGTATGCTTTGTAAGAACAGGAAAGTGGAGGGAGAACATGAAAAATTCGAATAACACAGTAATTGCCTCTTTCAATTTCATTTTCAAAATGCTCTCTATGAACTCGTTATGTGTTCTTGAGGCAGGGAGGGAGGAGGAAGTTAGGAACATGAACTTTGAAGTCTCACTGTCTCAGCTTTGTGGTCTTCCCTGCTAAGTTCATGTGATCTTGGGCAAGTTGCTTAACTTACAACTAGCTACCAACGTGTGCCCTTTAACACAGCTTGTCCTATGTGCCAAGAACAGTTCTAAGGGCCCTGTGTACACTACTTAATTGACTTATCACAACCGCCAAGAAGGTCAGTATTATATTAACCCATTTTAGAGAAGAGCACAGAGATTAACTTGCCAAGGGCCACTCATATAGCTAGGATTTGAACTCATGGAGTGTGGTCCCAAAGCCCTTAACTTTCACATCAGAATGGTGACTTTATGGAAGCACAGCGGGGAAATAGGCACATGAAAAAAGGGAGAGAATGAAATTGATGTCACCTCAATAGGTGCAGCATTTTTCATCACAGCTGCAGCAAGGAGTTATTAATTATTTGTAGGGTCTGCTCTAAGCAATGGTCACCTCCAGGTTTTTGGTTCTCTCAGGTAAAATCTCAAAGTAGAAAACCTAGAGAAATGTTTCACATCTTTGGAATTCAGTGAACATGTATTGGTAGTGAGGCAGTGAATAAGAAAGAAACAAAGGCAGTGGAGAAGATATTTTTTATATTTGCATAAACTACTTTTTGTGGCTTACCTTGTAATGTAAATATTGCTATGCTTTTTCAGAACAGGTATATTTGGTATATTTGGTAATATGTAGAATAAAATCCTAATAGTCTCTTTAGCGTCCATGCATCCATCCATCCATCCACAATTCAGTCATTTATTTATAGAAGAATCTCTGTTAATGATCTCCTTGGGATTGAAGTCTCCAGATGATTCTTTCATGAACAAGAGAATTGGAAGACATTATCTTGGTCTTTAAGTCACTTAAATATAGTCAAAATGATGAGACTCTGTCACAGATCTTTAAGAGAATTTGGGGTGAGGAAATTATTTTTGTGGGTGACTTTTAGTCTTGGCTTCTTGGTGGAAGCAAATCTCCAGATGCAAAACCAGTTACAATCCAATCACTCTTTGTTCAGTATCAGATAGCTCAAGCTTCTAGATGAATTAATATGCTGTATTGACCCAAGAAAACATTCTTTAAGTGCTTTTAAGTATCTTTCTGTCTCTGACTTTTAGAGCCAACTTGCTTGTTCTTCCTCTGCATTCCCGTAGTGGGTGGTGTTTTTATTTCCAGGATAGCACTGAGCACACTACAAGGTTGGACAATTAAGTTCACGAACTCACCCTAGAAAACGTGCTACATACCTTATTGCTGAATATCACTATGGTCACCTTCGAAGTACTCCCCTTGGAAAGCTATGCACCAATGCCAGTGCCTAGTCCACCCTTTAAAGCAGTTTTGGAACTCTTTTTCTGGAATGGCCATCAGAGCTGTCATCATATTACCCTTGATGTCCTGAATGTCATCAAAATGTCTTCCTTTCAATATTTCCTTTATCTTCAGGTAAAGAAAGAAGACATTGGGGGCCTGATCAGGTCAGTAGGGAGGGTGTTGCAATACAGTTATTTGTTCACTGGCTGAAAACTCCCTCACAGACAGTGCCGTGTGAGCTGGTGCATTGTCGCGATGCAAGAGCCATGAATTATTGGCAAAAAGTTCAGGTTGTCTAACTTTTTCATGCAGCCTTTTCAGCATTTCCAAATAGTAAACTTGGTTAACTGTTTGTCCAGTTGGTACAAATTCATAATGAATAATCTCTCTGACATCAAAAAAGGTTAGCAACAGCATTGCAACAAGTTTGCAAACTTAATTGTCAGACCTCGTATGTTGTAATTATATACTTCCGTGTGTGCATCCCCTATTGAACACTGCAATCACTGAGGGCAGATTTTTCAAATTTTATAATCCAGGCCCCTAGTACAGCATCTTGCATACATTAGGAACTTAATGCAAGTGTCTTAATCTGTGGCTAGGTTCAATGGAACAAAACTAGTCAACTGAGCAATGTGGAAAAACTGACCATATGTTTTCTTTGCTTTCACCTGTAACTGTAAGTCTAAGCCCAACCAGTTTCATTTCAGTTAAACATGATTTTATTTTCTCCCATTTTTATATCACAATATTTTCCTGTATAAATGGACAGATTCCTTTAGTACATGGGTTGAGTGAGATGATAGTCATTTGACTGAGGTCTGTCCAAATGATTTTAAAAAGTTCTTATCCTGAATATTTAGTGTGGCCTCCCGATGACAAAGTGCTTATTATGATCTAACCAACATTATGAGTACATTGAATAAAGTCAGCCCCTCCTTTCAATAGGACACAAAAGTTGTTTAAACCTCAATTTTATATGCAATATTAATGTGCCCTATTTAACTATTAATCAGTCTAAAAACCTGGAGCGATGCATACGATCAATACTTCATAGCATCTGAATCATTCAGGGTCGAGGACCTGAGCCCACCTCCAGCAGGCTCACTTTCATCATGGCGGCCACCTGCCTCCTGGAGCCCTGGTGTGCACACAGCTGCCGGGCTTGAAGGCATTTCCTTACGGCTCCACACTGGCAGCCCTTCAGAGTAATCTAAAGGTCCCTCTTCAGACACACTCACCTGTCAGGAATCCATCAAAAGAATGGAAAAGTGCAGGTCCTTTGGGGTGGGTTTTTTTTTTTTTTTACAGGAAATTCTGTTGGTGCAATAACAACCCTGGAGTATAAGTAATGTCCCAAATTTTGGTATGAATCCAAGAGCATAATGCATCCTTTTTCATTTGGGGAGTTAATTGCATTTCTACCAACCTGAGGAATTCTAGACATTCCAGAAAAGAAATAGCTTCTGGCTAACTGCATGTGGATTATTCACATTGAGAATCATATTCTCTCTAGTCTTTGGCCATTCATTCTGTGGTCAGTTAATTCTATGTTCTTCTAGTCCTCTGACCAGTGACATGTGTTAATGAGGAATGGAGTGAGGCCATCACCTGTGAGATACTTGAGAGCTGGGAGTTAGAGGCTTCTGCATGCTAGCGCTCCGCATCATCACTGATGGAGGCTCAGCATGATTTGGCTCCCTATTTCATTTACAACGTATGAATTATTAACTCATAGTCAATGTAATTTAGCAAATATTTATTAAATCTCTACTTAGCACTGTGCTAAATGTTAAAGGGGACACAAAATTTTAAAAGTACACACTTTCCTACGAAGAGCTTCTGATCTAGTTCTGATGTTATCGTATGTTATAGGTGAATAGCATTATTGAATGAATGATAGAATGAATGAATGCAGTGCCAAAATGAATGATAAGGTTAATCATCAGAATCTGGGAACATTTTCAAAAAAATATATATTATGAATATTTATAATAATATATATATATATGTGCATATATATATATATATATATATATATATATATATATATATATATATATATATGATATATATTATTCCTAAAGATTTTGATTCAGTAAGTCTAGGGTAGGGTCAGAGGAATTTATATTCTCCCTAGGCTAGGATGGGCATCAATTCTGTTGGAGGACCGAGGTCTATCAAGGTTAACAATAACAGTTGCTGCATAAAAACTACCATAAAATATCAGCAGCATATCACAATAAGCATTTATATCACCTACAAGTCTGCAGTTCAGCTAGGAGTAAGATGATTTTAGCTGGGCAAAGCTGGGCAGTTCTGCTGATTGTGGCTGGGCTTGCTTGCTTCTGGGGATTATCTGGGGGTCCGGTGGTAGTATTGGTGGGGTTCCTTGGCTAGGCAGCTCTGCTTTTAACTGCATGAAGTATTCTAGGGTGACTTAGGTAGCTGTGCTTCAGGGTTTGGCAGCTGGGGTAGTTCTTCTCCATGTGTCTTTAATCCACCTCCTGGGTCCAGTGGACTAACCCAGGCATGTTCTTCTAGTGGTGATGGGTAGAGGTATAGGAGGCACGTGGGAACACACAAGGCCTCTTAAGTCCTCTGAATGGGTACTCTGACACTTCCATATTATTCTATTGCTTTAAACAAGTCACATGGCCCAACCCAAAGTTAAAGGGTGGGAAATATACTTCCCCCTTTTAGAGGGAGGTTCTGCAAAGTCCAATGGCAGAAGATTTAGGTTTAGGGAAGGATGAGGAGTTGGAGTGAATCAATGTCCCACATTTGCTGCATTCAAAAATTCATGGAATAACTCAAGGAAGATCACGTGAATCTGCCCAGATTCTCAGAACAGGAAGGACCTTGGAGTTGCTCAGAGGGTGACCAACAGTTTTCAAGCTGAAAGATGGAGGCCCTAGTTCAAGAAGTGGCCCATCAGGGCAGAAGTCTGTGCCCCACTCTGTGATCACTTAAACATCAGAAGATACAATTTCCTTGGCCTGGAGAAAACTTCACTTGGAAAAATTGCCATCTTACAATATCTTCACCCATCTTGGGCATTAGGCCTCCCTTATGAATATCCATGAATATCCTTTTTGTTCAAAGATCTGAGACAGAGAAGAGTAGATGAGAAATTTTGCTGTCTCTGGGGCATCCTTCTTAATTGCATCCCTGGCTATGGGCAATGGGTCTTCTCTCTCCCTTTATTTTCTGTTGCTTGGATTGTTTTTTTTCAATTAAATCTTTTATTTTTTCAAATAAATCTTTGAGATTTATTTTGGTAACCTCTGCTTTTGGCCCCTGCTTTCCTAGCCTTACAATCTTATACTTAGTCTAAATGAGGTATACTTTCTTCTCTTTGAGAACCTTGAGGAGGGCACTGAGCAATCACAGTGGTTTCTTGCGGCATGCTCCTGCCATTGTGCAGAGTTGTAATCTCAGCTCTTTTGAAAAGGAAATGAATGTTTATGGAGCATCTGTTATCTGGCAGACCCTATACACATGATTTATCTCAAAGATACCTCACAGCAAAACTGATATTCATTTTGCCCATTTCACAAATGAGGAAATTCAAGGTCAAAGAGATTTTATAGATTAGTCTAAGGCTGTGCAATGATGAGTTAGGAAGCCTGGTGTCACACTAGGGTTTGACACAATTTCCATTATTGTCACAGTACCAGAACCTTACCTTGATTGCTGGCCAATTTGTAACTGTCAGCACCTAAAACTCTTCACCTGAAGACTCTCTGTGTCCACTGACCCTATTGTGCTTGTATGAAGGGCAGGCCAGGAGAGCTGGGCAGTTAATCTCCCCACTTTGTGCTTGATACGGGGGCACAGCCCTCAACCAGTGATTGACAAGAGCTGATGGATAACTCTGAGGCCTCTCTCTCTACACTACTTCCCAGAGTTCCATGGTGCGATTATGCTCCTGTTGCCCTCAGGTGTAACTGGCTTTGTAACAAACTCTTTTTGACCTGCTCTCCCTTCTGGAGTTGTATCCCTTCTCCCCAACTAGTGCTTCCTGGGATCTACTCCCAAATAAATTACTTGCTTTCCAATCCTTGTCTCAGGTCTGCCTTGGAGAAAACTCCCACCCACTGCAAAAGAGTCTCCTTGGATTTTACAGAACCACTACCCACTTCTTTGACTTTTGTAGCTTTAGCAGAACAATCATTGGGAAAAGCAGGAGATGCTTGGCTCCACCTATGCCCAAAATAGGAGTGCAGCAACCTCGGTCACACTTCTCATGTTCTTGTAGAAGTCCCCCTCTATTCTTGGAAGGATCCCTGGGCTTGGACCAGTGCTGTAAACACAGGGCCACACTGTAGAGATGAACAACCTCTCTGCCTGCCTGCCTCTCACCTGTGAGGTGCATCCCACACCCGTGTCCCTACTGACCTCAGGCTCCACTGGAGAATACCTGTGTCTGGCTTACTATCTTCCTGTGGGACTTGCACGTAGCAGGTCCAATATGCAGTGATCAGATTGCATTACAGCAGATATCCAGACCATTTGCACAGAGAGGACGGGGTAAAGGAACTCTGATTTCGACTTGTTCTAAAATAGTGTCTTGGCCAATACTAATTTCATGTTATTGCTATTGCGATAGAAAAGGAAAATTTTAATTATTTGGAATAGTGAACCTTTACCAGTGGGACTGGATCCCTCAGATTAAATTCAATCATACAATAATAGAGTAATAATGCAAGCAGCTATTATTATCCTTTGCTCTTAACTCACAACAGATTCAACGTAGATTTGTTGAATTAAATTAACACTAACGACTCTCATTTATATATTGATTTGCAGTTTTCAAAGGATTCTAATTCTCAGTTTAAATAGAAAGAATACCAGACTACCAGTATACTCTGACTCTTCTCTTTTAATACATGGAAAAAACAAGTTTTGAAAATATTCTGCTTTGGGAAACATTTACCTGGTTTGATTATGAAGAAATTTTTATCATGTTTTTGGGGACAGAGCCAGGAGCACAGTTTCCAGGCTCTCGGCCTCACATGGAAAGGTGCTGGCTCAGGTAGTAAATGGCCATCAACTGTGATTGGATGGCCATCAGCTGTGGCTAGTTGGCCGTCAGCTGTAATCAGTGAGACATTGGCCACTAATACAACTGCTGTGGCTACGCTAGCAGCAAAAATGGGGGCTAGCAAGAAGATGGTGGCTGAGCTAGCAAGAGCAGATTGCAGTTAGCATGGCGGATTGCAGCTAGCAAGTGAGGTTGGTTGGCAGAGAGAAGTGGACAGCAGGTTGCGGATAGTGTGGCTCCTGCTTCCTGTGTCTCCAATCCAGCCACCAGTGAGACTATAGTGGTATGACTCCCCTATCTATGGCTCCATTGGTGTGCCTTTTTGGCCTCACCATGTCCTGCGTTCTTATGTGGGGAGTGGGACCAGAGACCCCGCATGACACCCTGCATGAAAATCTTTGTCTTAGAATCTGTGCTAGACTTTTTACTTCTCATGAACATAATCAGTAGCAAAAAGGAATGTTCCCAACACAGCACATTTGTTTATTTTAACCTTTAATAAATTTCCAAGTCATTCTCTCTGTGGCAGATATTGCCAGTAGACCGCACATACACCTTTGATCCCTAGTGAGTTCTGACTGCCTGTTCCTGCATCTCTTTGCCAAAGGCTGTGGGAAGGTAGGAAGTGCTAGGATGTTAACATCCCCTGGGACCAGCCCTCAACCAATAACTGACAGAAGTTGCTATATAAATATCCCAGCTTCCTGTGGTATTTATAAATATCACAGCCATCCTGTGTGGGATAACTCTGATAGACATTTTCTGCACCATCTCCCAGATTCGCCAATGGGATGGAATTCTAGCTGCTCCCCGTGGTAACTTGTTTGGTAATGCACTATTTATTGGCTGCCTTCCCTTCCACGTCTCATTCCCCCCTCTCTCCTTGCTTCCTGGGATCACTTCCCAAATAAACTACTTGTCCTCACACCCTTGTCTCACGGTCTGCTTCTGGGGGAACCCAAACACAGACCTCCCCAAAGTACATCTCACTAGAAGGACACTGGGATAGCTCATCACATCCAAGCTATTAAGTCACCTAACAAGGTGTGGATCTGCCTGTTAACCCTTTGCTCAAACAATTTTCGAGTTTATCACCATCCACTGATTTCATTGCTCTCCTGGGCAGGTCTACTGCACTTGCCATCCTCATTCTGTTAATCATAGTATAAAATTTGTAATTAAAAATAAAGAAGATGCATTTGGTTAGTAGTTTTAATGTTGTCATTGTTAACTGTACACAGGGTGAGACAAGACCGGTAAGAAACAGTCAGACTCCTGTTCTCTGCCGAGGATTTAAGAACGAGATATTTGGATGTTAGTTTTCTCACTTATATCAAAGACAGAAAATTTTCACAACCATGGGTAATTAAATATCTTTGTAGGACATTTACAAAACACTATACAAGTTCCAAGTGTTTGATAAATGTCGAAGACGTGGACCTTTCTCTGGATGGAAGTTGTCTAAACGTGCAGTTTTGTACAGAACTTACATTTTCTGTTCAATTCTTAGATATCTAGTTTAAGTTTAGTGTAGATGTTGTCATCTCAACAACATCCTTACCGAGTGGACACCAACACTCCTGTTGAACATTTGCAAATGTGGAGAATTCATTACTTCCTTAGAGAGCTAATTCCTTTGATTTATTAACCTGATTTTAATCATTTGGCAGTTACTTTTTCTTTTAACTGAACTAAAATCTTCCTCCTGCAGTTATCACCCATTGGTGGGAATTTTCTTGGTAGACTTTCCTGAACAAATTGAATGCCTCATCCCACATGGAATATTTAAAATATTTGAAAACATATTTAATGTATGAGGTCCGACAATTAAGTTTGTGAACTTATTGCAATGATATTACTAACGTTTTTTTGATTTCAGAGGGATTATTCATTATGAATTTGTACCAACTGAACAAACAATTAACCAAGTTTACTATTTGGAAGTGCTGAATAGGCTAAGTGAAAAAGGTAGACAACCTGAACTTTTCCCCAACAATTCATGGCTCTTGCATCACGACAATGCACCAGCTCACACGGCACTGTCTGGGAAGGAGTTTTTAGTCAGTAAACAAATAACTGTATTGTAACACCCTCCCTATTCACCTGATTTGGCTCCCAATGTCTTCTTTAACTGAAGATAAAGGAAATATTGAAAGGAAGACATTTTGATGATATTCAGGACATCAAGTGTAATACAGTAACAGCTCTAATGGCCATTCCAGAAAAAAAGTTCCAAAATTGCTTTGAAGGGTAGACTAGGCACTGGTGTTGATCAGTGCATAGCTTCCCAAGGGGCGTACTTTGAAGGTGACCGTAGTGATATTCAGCAATGAGGTATGTAGCACTTCTTCTAGGATGAGTTCATGAATTTAATTGTCAGAACTTGTATGTCCCTCTCTTTTTATTTATTTATTTATTTATTTATTTATTTATTTATTTATTTATTTATTTTTAAGTGTATGCCTCTTAAGTTGTCTTTTTCCCAGTTCTTTCAGCTCTTCTCAGCAGGTTATGGTTTGGAGACCCTCTACTTCCCTTGACACTATCTGTCACTCTTTCTCTTAGAGTGAGACACTTATTGGAAACAACCGAGTTGTCCAACAATTGGGGATTGGAAAGTTTAAATAAATTACAGCATGAGGCAATGCTGTATAGCCCTTATAATCATGTTTTGAAGATGATTTAATAATATAAAATGTTCATGACATATCAAGTGGAAGGAGGGTTACTATATAAGCAACAAGAGTAAAAATCTCATAAAAATATACACATAGAAATGGAAGTTCAAAATATGTCAAAATATTAAGAATGGTGATATGGTTAGTTTTGAATCTGTTTTATGCTTTTCCAGATTTTCTACAGAGAACATGTATTTATTTTTTTAATTAGAAAACAAATGTTTTTGGAAAGAAACAAAGGAAAAAAAAAAAGAAAGAACCCCACAACCCTCATAGAACCACAGAGTTCTTCAGGTATATTCTGACATCACAGATTTGAAGGGAGCTGGTTCCTTCCAATTTGGATCTTTCACTTTCCAATTTCAGATTAGGGATTTTGACAGATGAATCACAATGTTGATTAGCACTGTACCTGCAGTTCTTCAGAGCCTCAGAGGATTTTTTTTCCTACTTGAATTATTATCTTTTTTAATCTGGTAATTGGCTTTGGGAGTAGCCTGTCATGGAAATAACTGGGATGGGAGAGGAGAAGGGAAGGATGCACAGGTTAATCTCTATGTGAGTGCCCTTCACTGGGGCTAGACTAGCAGGGCGAGACAAAGGGCTGTCAGTTTGAAAGCCCGACTGGCAGCCACCTCACCTTGAAGGCCTACAAGCTGCAAGATGAAACAACACTGATTTGAAAAAGCAAGCAGAGCCCTATTGGCTACTCTGCGAGGTGCTGGGTCCTGGAAATGGCAGGAACCCTGTATAGTCGCAGCTCAGCCTGGAAGGAGGATACAAATGCCTATGTGGAGGGGGCAGCCCTCTGAGGCTGAACCTGCAGGCCCCTGCAGGCCATTATCCCTGCTATTTCTGTACATAAGGAAAGGTCACTGAGCATCAGAACCTTGGAGAAAAAGCAAAAGATGCATTTCTCGTTCTCCCCTTTGGAGAACTCTCCAAGGCCCTGTAGTCATTGGGAAGGTAGAGAAAGGGAGGACACTAGAAGAAGAGAACAAGTTTCCGTGTGAAGTAGTCCCTTTAAGGAAGCAACAGGGACAGACAGACACACAGCTCTGTGTGGAAAGAGGACCAGGGAAGAAGAGATGTGTTTCCTTAGATGTTGCAGATGGACAACTGAGGCAAAATCGACAACTCCTATGTAGTTCTCTATTGTCTTATCTATAGGAGGGGACTCTCATCTCTTAGAACAGAGCTTTGGATTAATTTCTGTCATGTCTCTCTGGGGGCACACTGAACTGTACCAAATATTCATTTAACTTTCTTTAATTATTAAAAAAAGATGTTCAGCCCAATGTATACTCTTCTTGATTTTGCTTCCTGATTCCCAATGCACTAAACATGGGGGGAAAAAATCTCTGTTTTCTGCTTGCAATGTAGACACACAACTTCCGGGATGAATGACCCAGAATGTTGACCCAAAAACACTTCTGTTTGTTAAACACCTTTCCACTATTGAAGTCTGTGTTCTCGTAAATATGATCTCTTTAGGAACTAAAATAAATTTTATATATATATATATATATCTGCAGGTTACAGAAGTATAGCTTAGAAATAGTTTGAATAATTTTAAGCAAACACACTAATGTTTGAATACCGTGTTTCCCTGAAAATAAGACCTAGCCAGACCATCAACTCTAATGAGTCTTTTGGAGCAAAAGTTAACATAAGATTCGGTCTTATTTTAATATAATATAACATAATATTATATAATATAGTATAGTATAATATGATATGATATGATATGATATGATATGATATGATATGATACCGGGTTTTATATGATATAATATGATATGATATAATATAATACCAGGTCTCATATTAATTTTTGCTCCCAAAGACATATTAGAGCTGATGGTCCAGCCAGGTCTTATTTTGGGGGAAACACAGTAGTGTACTTCCTGGGGTTAAAATAGTGATCACTTATGTTTAAAGGGTTTGTAGGTTTTATCAGGGAAGCAGTGTGACTTGCTGGGTCAAAAGTCAGAGCATGTGGTTCTAACCCAATAGTGTTTACCATGACTTTCCGTGATTATTTGTTACTTGTCAAGGGAAACTAAATACTGTACATAGTGTTATGAGGGATAGTTGGTGTTCAGTGCTCATAAGCACAGAAATAATAAAAAAAGATTATGTTCTTGCTTTCATACAGCTTTGGTTGCAATGTGAATTGCTGCACTATTTGGCACTTTGCCATCAGTTTTATCCAGCAAAAACCCAAATGATCATTTCCATCCTTCAATTTCAATATCCTTAGCTAGCGTTGATGTTAAACCTTGACAAGGCTCTCTCTTCTTTGCCCCTCTCTGTACCTTTTTTTCTTGGCACACTGTTCTTTCAGACCTTGTTTCCTTCTTTTATTCTCACAAAGCTACAAGCTTTTTCTGCTGCCAGGACCCATGCCTTGTCTGTTTGTCTTTGGCCTGAGCTGTGGCTCCAACAAGATGGGCAGTTCCAGTGTGCATTTGTGTTCATGTCCTATGTGCATGCATGCATGTGTGTGCGTGAGTGCATGTGTGTTCCTAATAACGAGGGATGCCAGAACATTTAAGGTGTATGTGTTTCCCAATACAGGTTGGCTTGTACTTACATAGTTTGAGGCGAGGTCCGGATGGAGATAGTCAATCCCTGTGAAAAGACAACAACAGCATAGGAATGAAAGGTTAATAATTGCCACTGTCCTCAGGAAAGCTGCTCAAGAAAATGCCCTCCTTATGTGCTGCCACCTGGAGACTTGGATGCGGGTGAGCACCTGTGCCTGAGGCCCTACACTTGTGTTTCTACTCCAGAGTGAGTTGCACCACCCAAGTGGAGAGACAGCTGCCACCAGATGGATCAGAGAAGTGAAGCCAATAGAGCTTGGGGCCCCAAGATAACAGTTTTGCCATAAATGTCAGCGCTAAGGGGCTTAGTGGCTGCAAAATGGATGGCTCATTAGGGCAGTGATCTAAGAGAGATTTGTGGAAATCCTGACATTTCTGAAACATCAACTGGCATGTCTTCTGAAATGAAACTGGCCCTGAGAAGGGAAAGTAATTATTATTTAACAGGGCCTGGACAACAATGTATTAGAAGAAGTTTCTCTGGCATGGAAATAAAAAAGAAGAACACGGCTGGGCAAGAAAAGCGATTAGGCAAATGGCAAATGGTCTCCTGTGAGCTGTCCTGAGTGGGAGCTGATGCTTGTCTTTCCAGAATGTGGCTTTCCAGGAAGCCCAAGACCTCGAGTCCCCTGGATGTGGACTACCTTGTTGCCCAATAATCATTCCAAAGGTCGAATTATGGTCCATGAACCGCTGGGTTCCATCAGACAGGTGGGCCTCAAAAAGTACCCTGGAACATCAAGGGCAAATCGAAAAGCTCTCATCCAGGTCCGAGAGCCATATAATTTTTGTAGTAGTTACATCTGAGCATCCAGCCCTCCAAGAAACCAGCCAGGTTCCTGCACCAGCTAGCATGATGGTTAGCAGCGTAGGTTTTGTAATCAAAGATCCAGGTTTGAATTCCAACCATGCTGCCAACTGGCTGCATGACTTCAGGCAATGTGCTTGGCCTCTCTTTGCTTGCTTTTTTCTCGACCTAATGGGGGCAAGAACAGTGTGGGGTGCTTGTCCCAGCGTCATTTAACAACTCTATTGGGTTGCAATATTTAAAAGCCAGAAGTATTATTAAGTCTGTTTCTTAGCTTTCATCTTTACTGCATGCATGTTAAGGCCAGGTAATAGTTATTGCTTTGTCCTGCAAAAAAGAACTTGTATGAGGATGTATACAGTTAACCCTTGAACAACGTAGGGTTAGAGGTGCCAACCTCCTGGAAAGACTAGAATCCTCATATAACTTAAGTTGGCCCTCTGTATGCAGATTCCCAACCACTGGTTGACCCTTGAACAATCTGGGCTTGAACTGCCCAGGCCAGTTGTAAAGCTCGTGAATAAGTGGACCTGAGCACTTCAAACCCATGTTCTTCAAGGATTACTGTTTCTCTAAAAAGAAATTTTTTTTGGTTTTATTCTGGTTGCGCATGTAATTTCTGCTACGTCCGTTCTGGATGGGGAGTCACTGTTTTACAGACTGTCTTTAACATTCCGCCGCTGATTTTGCCATCGAAAGCAATTCCTGTTATCATGGCTGCTTTCTATAGCTTGGGAGAGTATAGCAGGTCACTTCTGGTCCACCATCCTCCTCCTCCTCCTCCTTCTCCTCCTCATCCCCTCTCAAGGACTGCAGAAGGACAGCGGTCAGAAGATTTAAAGACTAATATGTTAAAAGTTTGCAGACCCTTGTTCTGGACCCTAATTCAGGGATGGTCCGTTTAGGCTGTGGGAGAAACTGGGGATAAGCACAGTCTATGCCAACAGACCTAGTTCCATTTCAGGCTCAGACACCGTAATATTTGTGTGGCTTTGGCCAAGTGACATATTTCCTCATCTTTGAAATGGGGATATTTACTTTGCCTCAGTTTCCTAATCTTTGAAATGGGGATATTTACTTTGCAAAGCACTTTTCAAGATTAGAGACAATTCATTGAAACTGTTTACTTATAGTAAACACTTGATAAATTACATTTCTAATGTCATCATTAGTACCATCATCTACCACATCACTAGAGTTCTGTGGATAATGCAGAAGAGCAGAACAGTTTAAAAAATCGACTTAGTTTTACAATGTTTGTTGGAATTAAATTGTTGAATATATTTGTTGAAATTGGTTTAATTTTGTGACCATATTGTTAGGAAAACATTTTTGTAAGACACAGAAAAGTTAAAGAAGAGACACACACACATGCACACAGAGAGAATACCTTTTTTTTTTTTTTCTCTAACAGAGTCAGTTTTTAAAACATGACTCCATGTTTGATAGTGTAAGTTGTTTAGGAGAGAAATTTTCTAAGTAGTAGTCTCTTCTCTCTGAAGGGAAAATATTGAAGCAAAGAGATAATTTGAGACCAGAAGGAAATTAGAATTAAAATAAGATAAATTAAGCCTAATTAAAATAAAAGATTTTTAATTAGGTTAAGGGAAAGACTGTGTTAAGTTAGAACAGACACAGACTTTGGTCTGAGAAAGAAAATATTATTTATAGAATTGTGAAGGACAACAGACATGATTCAGAAGAATAATAATAAACTAAAGCATTCAAATGATAACCTGGTAATTACATAGTATTTTAATATTTTTGCATATTTGATTATCTTTTGAAGGGGAATATACTGAATACATTTTCTAAATCAACTTACTAATTCTCTTATTAGTACTGTAATCATTCTTATTTTTCATGGATTTTTATTTTCAGCAATGATGACAGATACTATGTAGGCCCTGGAAAAACAGACAATTTGGACACAGAACCTGAGCTGTACAAATATCTATGGCTCACAATCTGCAGGGGCACTGACACATCCCTAGCCAATCCTAATGAATGTGGTGCACAAATGATATAAATACTTGGTTATATTTTTGTTCATGAACTGTCATTACTTTGGAGTCTAATCCACAATAGTTCAAATTTCCAGGAAGCTCTGACAGTTCCAGAGACCTCATGGAATTGGCAAGGAGCTCCATGAACATATCCCTATTTGAATGTTAAGAGTTTAGTTGATATGTATTACATTTCAGGCCCCTGGTCCTAAGCTGTGTTCCTTTCATTGTCCCAAGAAAGCTAGCCACTTGTACCACCCCCACTGACTTATATGTTGATGAGGAGTAGACCTCAATGCATGGAGTGTATTTTTCAAAAGTGATGGTTTAATACCTCCCGTCCTATGTGGTTTTCCACAATGTAACAATGTCCCTCCCCAACCCTCCCCAATTAGAGGTAGGTCTATTTTCGCCTCTTCAGTCTGAGTGGACTGTGACTGCTTCTAACAGTAGGACATAGTAGAACAGCATTGTATGACCTCAAGGATAGGTCAGAAAATGCCAGTCATCTTCCACCTGTTCCTTTTAGACACTTGCTCACTCTGGAGTAAACCAGCTGCCGTGTAAGAAGCCCGCGTGTAGGCTCTCTGTTTGACAGCTGAGCTCCAGCAGCAGCCATCAGCTACCACCAGCCTGAGAATGAGCCATCTTGGATGTCCAGCTCAATTGAGCCTTCAGATCACCACAGTCCAGCCAACATCTGACCTCCATTGAATGAGAAACCTCAAGTGAGAACTGCCAAGACAGGTTCTTCCTATGCCACAAAAATCATAATAAATAGTTACTTCAAGCTGCTATGTGTCAGAGTAATTTGCTACACAACAATAAGAACTGGAACAAACATCGCACTGGAACTTCTGAGGCCTATGAAGCCCAAGTTAGGAAAGAAAATGCTACTTTTCTACGTGATGCAGAGTTCTAAATCTCTTGGAAGGGTGTGGTGACTGTCTGGACCTCCGCTTACATGGATGAGATCCTGTTCACAAAGTCCCACCAGGAAAATGGAGCCAAGGGGCGGGTTTCAAGCACTGAGGATGGTGGTTAGGATTTCTTGTGAGACTTTGGGCAGTTGCTTGCCTCCCTAAACCTCAATTTTTTTCATCTGCAAAATGTGGACAATAATAATACTAACCTTAGAGAGTAACTGTGATGGTGTTTCCAAAATGCTAGATAGTGCCTAGTACATACTGAGTACTTAATAAATATTAGTTTTTATTGCTACTTCAGCTTGAAGCTCTCTCTAGCCCCACCTCACTGGCCTTCAACCTCATTCTCTTGGCTCCATGTGATATCAGCTAAAGGCCTTGGCCATGCCATCTCTGACCATCTTTGACCTTGAAAGCCAGCCACTTGCCTTGAATCATGCCTGGGCTGGGTAACTCCTGACCAACCCATGTCTGGCTATGGTCACATCCCATTTTCTAGATCAAATTCCCAACACTAAATAATTCCATTACAACAAAAGGGATGAATTGTCATCGTTAAGTGGGGCACGTGCGGACATTTCATTGCTTGGGATGTTAGAGTAGACCCTTAAGAAATGCTTTCTGTCCCTTTGGGCAATAGTTAATCATGGAGGAACTCTTCTAGTGATGTGTAGTATATGGAAATGGCATTAAGTTGCACCCGACTGAAGGCAGAAAATATTTATTGAGCATCAAGCAAGTCACTGGATCTACCAGAGGGAATGGCAATTGAGTTTTGAGTTGGGCAACCAAAAAGGAGTGAATGGCTATTAAAACTGGGCTATCAAAACATAGGGAATATAGTCAATAATATCATAATTAGTTTGTATGGTGGCAGATGACTGTGAGACTTAACATGGTGATCATTTTGTAAGGTGTATAAATCTCAAATCACTGTTGTACACCTGAAGCTACTATAATATTGTATGTCACCTATACTTTAAAAAAATAAACTGGACTATCCACAAATTGAACCTTCCACATAGAGATGATAGAATATTTGCCATATAGGCCAAAATACAGAAAGCCAATGCTTATAAAATATTACATTGTTTCATTCTTAGAGGTCAGGGTCAGCATCTGTGTCTGTCTTTAATCTTGTTTTGCAATGATATCTTGCTGAGAGAATATCTGGAAAATGATATCATGCCATTCACATGCCCAGGCAGTTAAGAGAGAGAATACAGCACGGATGCTCCCAGCCTCACCTTCACTACTTTCTATTTGTAGGTGTTGCATCAGATATGTCCAATTGAGAGGCATAGTAAGAGGCTGCTTAGCACCTGGACCTGTCCTCATTGCATGGGAGGCCACTGTTGTTCCAAATGTGCTCATCTTATTCTTCAACAGTGGATTTAGACAATGACTTGGCAGTCCTTCTTTTCTTCAGTTGTTATACTGAATAAGCACACATTGAATGAAAGATTGCCACAAATCCTTTTCTCTCTCCACACCAGGAGTCAGAATTTATTTCCCCTCCTCTGGAATCTGGCCTGAGACTGTGGATTCAACAGAAGTGGCAGAGTGATGCTTGCCCATTCCAGGTTCAGACTTTAAAAAGACCGGCAGCGTCTGCTTCTTAGAATGTCAATTCTCGGGAGCCTTGATCCATCTGTAAGAAATCCAGCTACACTGCTGAGGAGACCATGTGGAATAGAGACCCTGGGACTCTATGGAGCAGGAGGAAGCTTCCGGTTGAATCCAGTGTCAAGCGTCTTCTGACTCCAACTACATTAGAGACCCCATGGAGACCAGCAGCAGAACAGACCAGCTTGGCCTGGTCAACCCACAGAACTGTGAGAGATGACAACGTGGTACTTGTATAAAGCCACCCAATTTTGGGGTGGTTTGTTCTGCAGTAGTAGGTAACCAAAATAATGGAGAAGTTAGAAATTTTTAATTGGGAAGCAGAGAGTTTGCTTTTGGACGGTCCCAAAGACCACTCATCAGGAGAAGTAACATTAAACAAATTCTTCCAAAACTTTCTAAAGAACTTGGTCTCTCAAGCCAGCAAATGTGGAACAGAGCCAGGAGTCACCTCTGCCTTGTTATCTTTGGAAGGGATGATGGACAGTCAGTCAAGGGGGCTACAGTTAGAGTCCTGCAGTGAGTATCACGGGGGTGTTGGAGGTTTCATAAGAATGGCGTGCCTCTCCGTTGTTACTGTAGTGGCACTTTTAGGGTGTTTCTCTAATACTTTGTAGGGGGATACCCAGTAGATATGCTGTGTGAAATGGTCATTACAATATACCCTAGGCAGGTTTCCCCCAAACCTAGATGCATTTTTCTCCTAGGTGAGCTGGCCTTAGCTACTTTGGTTTCTAAACCAAAACATTAGGAAAAAAGAGACAGTTATAAGCTCCTGACATCTGTGCACACACACTCTTGTGCAGAGCTCCGTTCTTGTGAAAGCCCTTGGCCACTGGAGAAAGCTTTTACATCCATTTCAAAACATTGAATGCATCAGAAAACAGTGAGGCATTGTTTTTATGTTGCTATTTAATGAGCCCACACAAAGACAGCAGCAATTTTAATCACTCTGGCTCCCCTTGTTTTCCCATCAATTCTGCTTCAAAGGCTTGCTTTAGAGAACATAGTGTTCTTTGAGGATTTTCAGAAGGGAAAGGCTCCATTGTTTCATCTCTGTATAGTCTTTATATGTAACTGGACTAATACTTCACAGTGGAGCTTTTACTGGAGGACCCAGACAGCTAACGAAGGGCGACAGTACATCCCCAGTGAAATGACTACAGGGCAGAGATGCTCCAGATTTTGGCAGAGCCAAGGACATGTGTAGTTAGAAAAACACCAATTCATCCAACCCATTGGTTTTCATATCACAAACTATAGGAAATAAAGCTCTGTTCAATCTTTATCGGTCAGGCATTTGGGATAGGATAACATATTATAGAGAGCATGTGTCATAAAATGTTATTAAAGTCTGCTTTACAAGGGTTCATTCTGAAAATAACAATAAAGTCAAAAATTCTCTAAACCCCAATCCTGCTGCTAAAAAGCTATTTCATGGATCTAGAGCTGCACTGTGTAATAGAAATTTCTGTGATGATAAAAATGGAGTTGGCTTGAACTTCAGCAGCTGTCAGTCCCATGTGGATAATGAGAGCTTGAAATGAAGCTAGAAATTGAATTTTTAATTTTATTTAGCTTTAATTAAGATTTAAATGTAAATAGCCACATATGGCTAGTGGCCACTACACTGGACAGTGTAGGTCTAGAGAAACAGATGGTAAATATAAAGAGGTTCAGAAGATGTTTTAAGGTAAGATATAAGCAATCGCCTAATACAAAACTAAGGTTGAGTGACAAGTTTCATTTGTTTATTTTGAAAAATTTATTAATTCAATAAATATTTGTTAAGGGCATCCTCAAATTTGAGGACCATGGATTTAGAGGAAGGTGAGTTCAGATGGTCGTGAGGCCCAGCATCAGGCTATTCCTCCTCCAAAACAAAGACTCTTTTATATTCTGAAGGCATGCAAAGACACACTTGCATTCCAAATGATATAAAGGCATTGAAATACTCACCATCATCCATAATTCCAATGGTAACACCTTTCCCTGTGTATCCCAGCTCCCAGGCTTCAGCCACATTTAAATCAAGGCCAGGAGTGCCATCAGCTTGACCGGTATTGATCTGGTACAGGGATTCCAAAACAGAGAATCTTATTAGTTTGGTGTAGGAAAGCACCTGTGTAAATATTTGCTTGACATGCTTTGCAGGCATCCAGTTTTCCAGCTCAAAGGCCACATCTTCCATGAACCAGTACTTTTGGGTGTTCCCCCACCCATTTCTTCTGGCTTTCTCCCTCCATTTTTTGAAAAAAAATTAATTTTTTTCTTAGTTTCAGGTATACAAAACAGTGTATAGTTAGACATTTACACCCCTGACCACTGTGCTGTACACATGAAGCTGAATAATATTGAATGACAACTACAATTATATATATATATATATATATATATATATATATATATGTATATTCCCTCCATTTTTTGATATACACAATTGATGTTTTATGTTTTACATAAGCATGCAAATACAGTTTCAATCCTCCCATCTTTTATGACAAGATTGCTATTTTTAAATGCCTTAGAGCTGCAAGAAACCCTCCCCCATTTAGAATTAAATGCTCGTTTTTGTAGTTCTTTATTTATACCTCACTTTTTTTTAATTTAGCACATACTGTTTTGGATTATTCTTATTTGAATATGATTTCCTTACTAAATACAATATCCTTTACAAGAGGGCGATGTCTTATTTACCTTTGTGATTTCAGTACTACCACACCAATTGTGCTTAAAAATATTTGTCGAACTAAATTAAAGATAGCTTGCTCACCTTTAGTGCATATTCTAATGCAGACATACATACATATTAAAAAATAAATCCACTACCTTAAAAAAAATCAAAAGAAGATATAAAAGAAAACAGAAAAATTTCAAATAAATATGCTCACTACTCTTTTTTCATTTTTGTCCTGTGCAGATTTCCTCAAAGATGAATCATTAAAAAATAGTGACATCAGAGTTTGTGCTGGCAGAAGCCCATAGTGACCAACTGGCTTTTATATTAACAGTATTGCTAAAACATTTTGTGAATGTCATTAGTGCTCTTTATAACAATGGCTATTCTTTTCCTTCCAGGCATATGTTAAGATTACACCTCTCCATTCCCTTGGAAATGAGAATGACCACATGACTGGTTTTGGCCAATGAAATGTGAGCTCATGTGCCACTTGTCACATTCAAGCAAAAGCTTTAAGAGCCAGTGTGCAATTTGCCTCTTCCCTTCTTTAAGGAGCTCATAAAAGCAGGGATCAAGGTGGAGCAGAGATGGAGTTTGATCACCCTTAGTCTCTGAGGGATTATCAAGCATTAGATGTATAGGATGAGTGAACAACTTTTGTTTCATTAAACCATTGTGATTTGGGGGTTGTTATTATAAGAAACCTAGCCTATCCTGACTAATATGGTCATCCCTCTGTATCCAAGGGGATTGGTTCCAGGACTCCTGTGGATCCCAAAATCCATGGATGCTTAAATCTCTTATATAAAATGGTGTAATGTTTGTATATAACCTATATTTTGCATATAGGCTAAAGCAAGGCATGTCTCATTTGCATCACTTCATTTGCACAGATTTAGTATAGTGCTCTGCACATGAAAAATTCAAGTGTTGCCTTTTGGAAATTTCTGATAATTTTTTTTGAATATTTTCAATCTCCAGGTGGTTAAATCCATGGATGTAGAGCCCGGGGATATATAGGACTGACTGTACATATAAGTTCATTTGGTCACCCAGATGGGATTTTCAGAATTCTGTGTCAAAAATCATAAGGCATCATCAGGTCCTGAAGCTCCAAGAGGGGACTTGGGATGCGTTCCTATAATGTAGAAGTCTACAGGGTTTTCTCTTTTGATGAACATCTTTTAAACTTAAATAAAGCTTTCCTCACATTTATAAATTAGTTACTCCTTTTCCCTCAATATGCCCTGAAGTTTGGTTGGTTTGGAGGCACTGAGGCCCTTTTAAACATAACTCAACCCATCCAGATGGATCATGAAGGACTATTGGTAAACTAGAAAACGTACATTTCACCAGACAGATTGGGTTTCTCTGCCATGAATCTCCATCAACTAAGCCCGGTGAAACTGATTTCCTGCCATTATTTTAGGAAGCACTAATAGGTTGTACTGTTGTTAATTTAGTCTTCAAGGTCTCCTGCTTGTCCCTTGTGAAGTCACCTGATTCTTTCTCTTATGCCTGTAGTTTTATCACGTCCTGCCATTACACTGACTGTTGAGACCCTGGATAACTCTTTCCAGACCTTTGACTTGACTTTTATATGTTTTTTTTTTTTTTTTTTGCTAGTGTTCACTCATACACTGGTGTACTTTTTCGGAGTCTGGAAGAATCTGACCTGCTGTTGGTAGTTAATGTGACCCTAGGAGATCATGGCTATTTAGCAGTTCAGAAGAAAGCAGATTAGAGAAAGATGCATGAGTGGGGACAGAAAATTAATACCTACCAGAGCGTCAGAGCCAGTCACTGAGTCAGATGCTGCCTCACATTCCAAAGAATAATGAGGAAAGAGAGGAAATGCATCTTTTATTGGAAGTCTCGAGAAGAAACATTAGGAGTAATACAGGGACACTTACCAGATACCACTGCTTCGTAAAAAGAGGGTCATTCATGTTGATGTCGATCTCATTGATGTTTCTATACCCTCGTTTTTTTCGGTCAAATCCTTCTTGTTGCAAGACCATCTTTACCTGGAATGACAATAGTGGCATATTACCTGAATATCAACTTGAACATCCCTCTTCTGGAATTCATTTCCAGGAATTCAAATTGCATTTGCATATAAGGAGGGTTTTTTTTGTCTCAGCTGAAGCCACGTTCATCTTATATGCACTCACATTTTACGATGATTTTCCAAGAGCATTTACTTCTGCTTGCTTTGAACAAACAGGCTTGGTGATAGCTCGAAGTGAGTTTCCTTAAAGAGAATTGACTCTGGGTTGTGAACACATAATGCAATATATAGATGATGTATTATAAAATTGTACACTTGAAACCTATGTAGTTTTGGTGACCATTGTCACCCCAATAAATTTTAATAAAAAAATAAGAATTAGATGGAGAAAAACACTCTCAAGGAAGTTAAGGTGGTGGGGTCATTAAGTGAAATAAACAAAGCCAGGGAACACTTCTATGAAGGAAAGAAGAGTGATGTGGTTTCCAGAGCGGGAGAGTGAAAAGTGCATTGATCATGTTGCTGGAGGGCTTCCCAGCTTTTCCATTTGTTGACAGTACTGTGCTATCACATCTGGGAATCAGCCAAAACCAGAACACAAACAAACGAAAAAGTCCTGCACGGAGAGCCAGTAAGTCCATAGCAAAGCTCTAGAAGTAAGTGAGGGACCTTTGAAGATAAGTTGATGGATAATGATGCTGTCCTTGCAATGACAACACTTCATTTTTGGACAGTAAAACAGAACCCAAGGCCTTGGATGGAAATGAAACTAAGGGGTTGAATTAGTTCAAATAGGCTCCTGTGACAGCTAGGCTCTGTCCCTACCAGGAACTTTCTTTCATTTGGGCAATAACTAATTTATTATCCAATAGCTATGGCCAGTCTCTGAACATCTACAAACTCAAGGGCTATGCGAATGTATAAAAGAGTGTGTGCTGGGTACTTATTACTTTTTAAATTATATTTTGCTACCCAACATTCATTTCTCCTTTTCCCAAATATCCCTAGTATGTGTGGAGGATTACCTTGAATCCACTGGTTTCTGTTGGTGGAGTGAAATTTGAAGGACCTGCCTGCTGTAAAGAATCTGCAGGCTCTCTCTGCCTCAGAGGTGCCTCATGGGTATCTCTTTAAGGATGTGAATCCCACAGCTCCCCACTGGGCTCCCCCAAAACCAATCCTTCAGCCTCCCATAGACTGTGAGCTCTTCATACCTTTCCAATAAATTTTCTTTTGCCTAAGTGATCCAGAATCCATTCCTGTTGACTTGCAATCAAGAACTCTGATATGGGACAAGAGGAAGACAAAATGATCTGCGTCAAGAGTGGTGGCGAGCAGGGAAGAATGAAGAGACCACAGATGTGGCCAAAACCCTTCCCTTCTTGTTTCCCTGGAATGTGGAAGAACACTGTGGAAGAGTAGTTTCTCACGTCCTTGCTCTACATACCCACACAAAGGCCTGGGGCTCACTTGTCAGAAAAACTCTTAACTCTACCCAAAATGCTGTACATGTAGAAAAGAAGTGGTAGGTGTGGCATTTGCTCTGTGAGTTCTTCGGAGGTATTCCAGCAAGAAACATTCACTGTGGCAAAGTTTTTTTAAAAAAAAAAGCCCCAAAGAAATAGCAAAATAATTGAAAAAAGACGTGACCTATGTGTATTTGTATAATGGCAAACTCTGGGCACAACTAATATCTATCAATTGGAGATAAATTACGACTCAAATATACATATGTATATATACATATATATATATATGTATGTATCTTCTCAGAAGCGGATGCCATATATATATATATATATCTTCTGAGAAGCGGATGCCAAGATGGGATTAAACATACAAGGATTTTATTAGGAGAGAAAATGCAAGAAACTGTGATGCAAATCTGACCTCATAAGGGAAAGAGAAAGAGTGAACAAGGTTGGGGAAAAATGTCTTCAACTGCCCCATAGTCTAAAGAAGGTTTGGCAAGGCTGTTGGAAATCCCAAGTCAGCTGTCAGAAGAAACCTGCGTCTCCCAGGGATGAGTACTCCTGCTGTGCTCAGTCACTGGGTGGAGCACCCGCAGCCAGCGTCGCCTGTTGCCAATGCAGTGATAGATTTCAGAGTGCGACAGCTGGGGTCCTTGGTCACTTACTCTCCTTGCATCAGAGGTCTGTGCAGCATATTCTCACAGTGCCCCAGAATATATACATTAATTGATATGTGTGTCTATGCATGTGTATACTTGCTAATGTAAAAACATTTAAAATGTTGAAGTGAATGTAATTCTCAACCTGGAAAGAACCATGACACACACCTCTTAAAACCTTCTTTTACTATGGAAGCAAGTACAGTAGTCTCCCCTTATCCACAGGGAATACATTCTAAGACCCCCCCCAGTGGATGCCTGAAACTAAGGATAGCACCGAACCCTATATATACTATGTTTATTTGTTTTTTCTAGTCACATATACCTTTTCACTCAAAGGTATATGTGACCTTTCACTTTAAAGCTTCTCTTTGGCATATCCGAATTGCCAGCATCACCTTTATTAAGCTTTGAGGCCTTTATTAAGTAAAATAAGGGTTACTTGAACACAAGTACTGCAATATCTACCAATGGTCAGTCTGGTAACCACGACGGCTACTAAGTGACTGACAGATGGGAAGCATCCACATCATGGATACACTGGACAAAGGGATGATTCACATCCCAGGTGGGTTGGTGTGGGATGGCACAAAATTTTAATAATCTACTCAGAAGGGCACACAATTTAAAACTTATGAATTGTTTATTTTTGGAATTTTCCATTTAATATTTTCACACTGAGGTTGACTGCCAGTGACTGAAACCACAAAAAGCAAAACCATGGATAATGGTGGTCACTGTATTCAAATAAGAGTGCCAGTTCAACTTGGGAAGGAGGGAGCCTGGATTTGCCGTTGCATCTTCCCATTTTGGCCCCACAGCAAGGCCTTCGTCTGCTCTGTTTACTAATGTGGCTGGATCGCACTGAGGGATTCCCATTATACTGGATTCATTGTCAGCAATGATTTCATTGAGATAGCAGCTTCCCTTTGCTGGAGTCTTCGTTAAGCAAGAGCATCTACCTTGTGGTAGTTTGAAAACTTCCATCTATACGTTGTTTCCCAGCAGCATAAAAACAGGAAGATATATCAGATTTCATCTTTTTAAATAACAGTGTAGCAACAGCTATTACAGTATCACTCAAACTCAATTAGACCAAGTGCATTCTAATGACAAGACTGTTTAAGTTCATTTCCATATATTTAAATTTTAATTCCATAAATTAGGTTTTAATGGAGCCCAGTGACACTTAGGAATGTGGCAGTCTCTGGACACCACCCCTCCTTGCCAAAGCACGACTTAGGTGTCTGCAATTTTGCATCTCGTCTTATTAAAAATTAGGACTCCTAAGACTGCAGAGGGTTTTCTGAGTCCATTAGTTTATCTTCATGTCCTCAATAGAGATTACAGTTACAATTCCAAGAGAGATGAATATATCTAAGACATATATTTTACTTATTACACACAAATAACTGGAGATCCAGTCCCCCTACCCCCGCCCTCCACAATGGTGCCATGTAACACCATCAGTTGCTTTTATTTTTCTGGCTTCTTTTTCGATCTGAATTTGCTTTCAATCCTAATTTCTACATAATAGAATCACACTATAGATAAAATTATGCATTCTTTCTTCACTAAGTGTTCAACCATAGGAATTTTAATATACTGCTACATAGCTCTCATATTTTAATTTTTAATGGCTATGTAAATATTCCATAGAGTAATGTACCATTGCCATTATTTACCCAACAATTTCCCCCTTATTGGTCATTTAGATTGTTTTTTATTGCAAGTAAAATTATGATGAGCAGAGAGATGAGGTTATAAACTATTTTTAAAGATCTCTGGGGGAAGATTTCAGTGTTGTACTTCTTTTTGTGAGAAAGCTCTAAATGTCAAAGAAGTATTTCCTCGTATTTATATTTCTTCCTTGCATTATAACTAAAAGGCCAGTTTTCTTTTTTCCTCCTCCTCCTTCTCTGGATTGTAACCTTTCACACATAATGTCTTTCATTACCGCTTAGATGTGGTACCAGTGACATGCATATAACTTAATTGTAGCTTTTTGCTTTCTCAAAAACACATACAGGTAGCTTTTATTTTAGAATACTTCCCTAAGTTGGTCCATTGAGCTACACATTTATACAAATAAAAAATATAAGAAAGAAGAAGTTTTTATTACTGGCTATTATTTTATTAAAAATGAACAGAGGAATATTCTACAATTCTGGTTCAACTTTTAAACCTGAATTTGACACATGTGCACAGCACAGTTTTACCTGAGCAACTCCACTCATGCCCTTCCCCTTTCAGTCCTCTCTCCTCAATTAAGAAGTTTTCAGCCAACAAATGTTTCTCTGCACCCACAGTGCATAGACGAGGATAAAGCAGATTCTATCCCTGCACATTAGTGTACTATTTTACAAGTTACAGTAACAAGGCAATTTTACTACATTTAATCTTCTCAACAAAATGGTGGCGTGGTGCAATTACAGTGAGGAAATGGAGGTTCAGAGCCCATGATCCAACAGTGGAAGACACGGTGGAGTCACCGAGGCTGACCACTTCTAAATACTATGAACTTTATCCTCAGCCACAATGCCTCTCCCTGAGGCATGGAACACAGACAGCTTCCAGTATCTGGGACAGCTTAACCGTGCACGTCACTCCCGAAGGTTCAGGGCCGGATCATTTCCCCACCGGGCTGATAATTAAAGGGCTGGTAATTAGCATTGACTGCTGAGCAGGGGAGGGGCCGGGAGGGGGGGGAGGGGCCGGGAGGGAGGGGCCGGGAGGGGTGGGGGAGGGGCCGGGAGGGAGGGGCCGGGAGGGAGGGGAGCAGTAGGGAAACTTACCTCAAGGCGCGTTGGGAACATCTTCCCTCGAAGTGAGCACAAGAAAAGAAACTTAAAATACAAAACTGAGGTGTTGCTGCAAATACTGGATTATGAATCCATGATGCCATTGATTGTCACATTATTTTCTCTACTACTAAGAATTATTTTATTTACCACTGTTGTCAGTTGACGTGTGTCCCCTTACAAGATATACTGAAGTCCTAACCTGCTCACCTGTAAAATGGGGATGAAACCTAATAATAACTAACATTTATTGAGGGCTGACTATGTACCACGTGGTGTTTTAAGTCCTTCACGTACATTATCTCAATCATTTTTCACAATAGCCTCGTGGGGGTTAGGAATGAAGGCATGAAGAAGTACATGGCTGGAGAAGAGTCGCACAGGCAGTCAAGAGTAGAACCATGGTTCATACCCATTCTGGGCTGAATTGTGTGTCCCCCTAAAATTTACATGTTGACATCCTAACCATCAGTACCTCAGACTGTGACTATATTTGGAGATAGTGTCTTTAAAGAGGCAATTAGGTTAAAATGAGGTCATTAAGTTGAGTCCTAATCCAATATGACTGGTGTCTTTGTAAGAAGAGGAAATTTGAAGATAAACACACAAAGGGCATGATGTGAAGGCACAGGGTGAAGGCAAGGAGACAGGCCTGGAATGTATCCTTCCCTGCTGGTCCTCAGAAGAAGCCAACCGTGTCTTTGATCTTGGACTTCTAGCCTCCAGAACTGTGAGACATACTTTTCTGTTGTTTAAGCCACCAGTTTGTGGTAACTTGTTATAGCAGCCCCGGCAAACTCATACAATACCCCAGCAATCTGGTTGCACAATCTGCATACTTCCCTATTGCACTGTATTGCTTCTTTGCTCCCACTTTATATTGGGGTTGTGGTGAGGCTCAAATGAGATAATGCATATAAAGTGTAACACCTGGTCCACAAGTACATACACAATAAATGCCTACAATTTCTACTATGATTATTGCCAATGTTGTTATAATATTACAGGTCCTGTGGAAAAGCAATGGTGTCTTCCCTTGTTCCATCGTACCTCAAGCCAGGCATGTCTTACTACAAAGCAGGCCAGAGTTCTTTTGTTTCATTCTTCTTCCTCTTAGCTAGTTAAAGGTGAATTAAAGTAAACATGGCAAGAGAAACCAGCTGGAGTCCATTCCCCTGTGTTTCCTGAATGCAAAAAACCCACGTGCAGTTTGAGACCCATATCTTAACCTCTTTTTTGCCTTTGCCTCTCCAATGCAGTGTTATCTCAGTGTTTGAACTGATGAGCTGAACACAGCTTATGAAATAAGGAACCCAGAAAAGCTGTTACTGGAAGTGGGAGATGATGGAGGAAGGGGACAACTCCTAAGCTCAGATGTTCTCGTTCATTTGCTTTGCTACCAACTGCTAGCCTTGGTTGTCAAGATCCAAATAGGCAACTAGAGATGGAGAGAGGTTTCGGAGAGGAAGACATGACCCAGGGAGATCAATTGCTGAGAGGGTGGGAGAAAGGAGGGAGGAGGCAGCAAACAGGGAGTATGGCTACTTAATTTCCCCCTTGAGCAGACAGGTATGACTTTTTGGAAAGCCCAATTATAGGCAAATCACAGGGCTTAATTTTTCAAAGAACAGGGAGTTAAGCCATAATCATGGTTGAATGCACCGTACTGATTGCCCTCATTTAGACAGGTTTGTGCATCTTGAAGATATGAAGAGATCAATTGAGGAGAGATGATATGGCTGCATGTCTCTGGCCACAGTTTCAGTTACTGTGTCTCAGTGACAAAATGTTAACAAATTGCTATCTGTCAACTAAAGCCCTGTATACAAGATATACCATAAGTCAATGTAATTAGGGAGGGATCGAAGATATTTTCAGCAGAGTGAAGTGCAAAGGCAACTTCCAGGAATGCTTTTAGCGGGTACAATTCCAACTCCCACACTTTCTGGAACATATGTATCATGTTTGGGATTGTACTTTAGCATGATCTCAATCTTCCTCTTGCTCCTATTTCTAGGATGGTGGGGGAATGTTACGGATTGGATTTAGGGGATTATATTAAGGAAAAGGATATTAAGAGATGGTCGGTACTATGCCAGATGTGGAGGCAGGATGGGGTTTACAAGAAAGGACAATTTTCCAGAGTTGCCAGGAACTCCTAAATGCTGTGCTCAGCCAAAAGGACAGAATCCTCTCAATGAGGTTCCCCTGAGAAGTGAGTGTGGAAAAGAAGCAAAGCAAGGCTAAGTCACCTTAATATATTAATCGATTTGGCCGTGTGCACAATGTAGCCAAAGAGAGCCTGACTGGGCCAAGTGGACAGCTCTGCTTCTCATCACAGATGGGCAGAAGGGCTTCAGTCTAACACAGAAGGTTCCTGGAAGGATAAATGGGAAGAGGAGCAGGACCATGATGTGGAGAAGGGGAGGAGTGAGGAAAAGAGTCTACCTTGTCCACTCCAGCTGTGGCTCCACCGCAGTGTCCTCATACCTGACTAGCTCACTCAGTGTTCCTCCTTCCTGGGAAGGCACTCAGGGGTGAGAGGTACAGAGAGTCTGGCATGGCCCACCATGAGCAATGGTGCCCAGCTGGGAATGAATGGCTCCAGCATGGCAGAGGAACACAGCTTTCCAAAGCTTCATCCTTTGCTATTTCTCCACCATGACGTGGATGCATAGCCTGGTCTGCTAGTGAACCAGGAGGATGCTGAGTGGGTGTCATGCAGGTGACAGGCGGGGTGTCTAGTCCCGCTCCCCACATAAGAACGCAGGATAAGGTGAGGCCAAAAAGGAACACCCACGGAGCCATAGATAGGGGAGTCATAAACACTATAGTCTCGCTGGCGGCTGGGTTGGAGACACAGGAGGCAGGAGCCACATGATCCGCAACCTGCTGTCCACTTGTCTCTGCCAACCAACCTCACCTGCTAGCTGCAGTCCGCCTCTCTGCAATCCGTAATCCACACTCCATCACACCACTACACCACCACACTACACCACCCTTTATTAGCTTAGCCGTGGCAGTTATATCAGTGGCTAATGGCTAACCAGTAACAGCCGATGGCCAACTAGTACCTGAGCCAGCACCTATCTATGTGAGGCCGAGAGCCTGGAAACTACTCTGTGGGTCTCTGTACCCACAGTGGGGATGTATCTGGGATGCCTACCCCCCATTCTGTAGTGGAGGGAGGGCTCAGTAATGTGTTTATGGAAGGAATAGGTAAATCTGACTGAATATACCATGCTAGTCTCGTTAATTATGTTGTCTTATGGCTGATAAGCCTCTTTAGGGAGAGTTAATAGCACCAAGATCACCTGGCTCGGTCCCGTGGGTCAGTTACCTTCACTCTGTTTCCATGACTGCAGGATAATGACGGGACCCCAGTTCCAGCTGCTGTCTCATAAATGTGTGTGGGGAAAAGAGGGGAAGGGAGTAAAGTGTGAGCGATTTGATCCAAAGTCACGGCTCTACCAAGTGCTAAAGACCATGTCTCAAACGCAGCGTGGCATGGTGAGCAAGCACCAGACTGGGAATCAGAAATGGGTTCAGGTCCTGGGATGGTTTGTTTCTTATTTGTGTGTGTTCTGAGGCAGATCCCTCAAGTCCTCTGGGTCATGTTTTCTTCATCTAGATCAAAGATGTTTTTGTAGATAAAGTTTGTTGAACACAGCTGTGTCCATTTGTTTACATCCTGCCTCTGGCTGCTTTCATGCTACAATGGCAGTGTTGAGTAGTTGCAACAGAGACCATATGGTTCACAGACCCTAAAGTATTTATTTGCTATC
The DNA here is from genome assembly GCF_004115265.2 of Rhinolophus ferrumequinum. NCBI lineage: Eukaryota > Metazoa > Chordata > Mammalia > Chiroptera > Rhinolophidae > Rhinolophus > Rhinolophus ferrumequinum. Next base: position 37,699,664 of record NC_046306.1, on the reverse strand, counting down.
TGGCCCTTTACAAAAAAAAAAATTTGTTGACCCTTTGATATATAGCATGGAGATGGTAGAATTCTTGACTGTATAGCTTAACGGTGACGATCACATGAAATAATCTTTCCTTGTTGGGAACAATGAGGCGTACTATAAATGTTATTATCTATAGTTATGATGCATAATATGTCTAAGGAATACATTTTATTCATCTATGAGAGTGGAAGCTGTGGCAGAAATTTGAGTGGTGCAAATAATATGATTTGAGGGGCACAAAGAAATTTTCCAGTGACCCAAATCACCTCCCCTGAGCACACACACACTGGCTGGATTCTAGACAGGAAGAGTTAAGCTTTCACTTCAAACCTTCATTATCCAGGTTGATTACATCTGTATTTGAAAAGATTGGGAAATCAAGTCCTCTGGGAAAGGCAAACACCCAGGTGTTATCGCTTAACAACACAGGTGCATGAACGATTAATTAGACAGCTTTACTCAATGAAACTACTTGAGATTGGTGCAATGAAGGAATGCGAGTTTATGGAAAAGGTAACTTTGAAACTGTTGGGCAGTGTCTTGCAAGCCAGAGAGAAGAGCTACCAAAAGAAAGCAACAACAAAGGACATAGGACTTAGAATTGGGTGCCACTAGAGGAGAGAGGATTAAAACCAAGGAGGTGAGAGGGCAATCCTCCCAAAATTGTTTTCTTTTAGACATTCTTTATGCACCTCATGTCTTCAGTGTGAAGGATATACTCACCTTTTTACTTGCTATGACAAATGTTGCAGTACTGTTTCTTCATAAGTGTTCAGTGGGGAACAAACCAAAAAGCTGTCTGCTAGAGAATACAAATGGATTTTTGAAAATTCACGATCTGCTTTTCTTAAGCAAACAAACTCTGAAGAAGGTTTGATTTTTTGATTTGGACCATAGACTTAAAGAAGAGAGAAGATTCACTTTCTCAGTTCTTTCTTCCTAAAGGGCATCTATTTTTAATCTTCCTCAAAGGTTAGTCCCTTTGTCAACAGCAATGCCTTGTCAATTCTTTCCTCCAATTGGTATTTCATTAGTTGCCAATGGAACAATTCCAGGTTGACAGAGTGGAAAAGAAAATGTGTGTTGAAATTGCAATTGGCATATGTCTGAAATATTTGGGGGCTCTTATTGTGCATCACCCTCATCAGGCAGCTGGAGAGTTATTCATATGTCAAACCAAGCAGCCCACAAATGACAAAACATGAAGGAGGAGTAAAGGTCAGAGCCATTGATTCTTAACACACTTCTGTTTATGCACAGAGCACCCAGTGATGGGGTGTTAACGAGCCCAGCACGATGATGCACAGCTAATGAAGAAAGTAATGAATCCATTTTGCAATACTGCTCCTGCAAGGCACAGAACCAATCATGCGCTTAGATCTGCCCTCTGAGAAATGCAAGGAGAAAACAGCTTTTCATTGAGCAGTGTCTTAGTTTTCTATGGCTGCTGTAACAAATTAACAAAACATTGCAGCATTATTCACAGTGGCCAACACATGAAAACAAAGTGTCCTTCGGTAGATGATTGGATAAATATGTGGTACAAATATACAGTGGAATATTACTCAGCCATAAGAAAAGATGAAATACTGCCATTTACGACAACAGGAATAGATCTTGAGATTATCATGCTAAGCAAAATAAGTCAGGCAGAAAAAGTCGAGAACCATATGACTTTACTAATATGTGGGATATCAAACTGAAAGCAACCAATGAACAAGACAAACAAACAAAGAAACAAAAACTCGTAAACACAGACAACAGGTCAGTGGTTACCAGAGGGTAAAGGGAGAGGGCGTGTGATAGAAGAGGGAAAGGGGGTCAAATATATGGTGGTGGAAGAACTGACTTTGGATGGTGAACACACAATGCAATATATAGATGGTATATTACAGAAATGTACACTTGAAACCTATATAACTTTACTAACCAACATGACCCCAATAAATTTAATAAAAATTTTTTAAAACTTAGTGGCTTCAAACAACACAAACTTATTCTCTTACAGATCTGGAGGTCAAAAGTCTAAAATGAAGGTGTCAGCAGGACTGCACTCCTTCTAGAGGCTCTAGGAGCGGGTCCATTTCCTTGCCTTTTCTGCCTTCTACAGGCTGCATGCGTGCCTTGGCTCATGACCCCCTTCCTCCAGTTTCAAAGGCAGCAACAACAAGTCAAATTCTTATATGGTATTACTCTGACCTCCTCTTTTGCTCCCCCCCTTTTTATTTATTAGTTTCTGGTGTACAAAGCAATGTAATAGTTAGACATTTACACCCCTCACAAAAGTGATAACTCTCCCAATCCACTAGCTGTCTGACATCATATATAGCTGTTCCAATACCATTGACTATCTTCACTATTCTGTACTCCACATCCTGTGACTATATATATATATACACATATACATATATATATATATATATATATATATATATATACACATATACATACATATATATATGTAATTATAGTTGACATTCAATATTATTCTACTTCAGCTTCAGATGTCTAACATATTGGTCAGGCATCTACAGTCTATGAAGTGATCCCACTGATAAGTCCAGTGCCCATCATGGGCACCCTACATAATCTTTACAATATTAGTATGTTCCCCGTACTGTATTTCATATTCCTGTGACTATATTATGATTTTAATTTGCACTTTATAATCCCTTCACCTTCTCCCCCATTCCCACCCCCTCCCCATCTAGCAACCAGTTTTTTCCTCTGTATCTCTGAGTTTATTTTGGTTTAGTTTGCTCATTTATTCTGTTCTTTAGATTTCACATATAAATGAGATCATATGGTATTTGTCTTCCTCAGTCTGACTTATTTCATTTAGCATAATGTTCTCTAGGTCCATCCATGTTGTGTGGTACATTTACACAATGGAGTATTACTCAGTCATGAAAAGGAATGAAATCCTACCATCTGCTTCCCTCTTAGAAGATCTTTCTAATGACAAGGGCCCACTGGGATAATCCAGGATAGTCTCCCTATTTTAACACCAGCTGATTAACAACCTTAATTACTCCTTGCCATATGCCATAACATATTCATAGGTTCTAGGGATTAGGATGTGGAAATCTTTGGGGCCCATTATTCTCCCTACCACATGCAGGAAGGGGGCTAATATTCATGTTGAAACACGAGGCTGATTGCTGATTAGTTCTACTGAAGATAACTGTGCAGGGATGAAGGAAGCATGATGGAAATACAGAGCACCTAGAATTCTTCAGAAAAAGGAACAAAGCAGTGACATTATTGAATAAACCACCATTGGCAAACTATTATTCATGAAGGGGTCCTATGTAGTGGTGAAAGGTCGGCAGTGTGGTAATCAGAACTCATTCTATCAATGGCTGATGCATGACACTAGTTCTCGCGGAATGGCTAGCCATGGAGGATAATGGCTAGTCCAAAAGATATCAACAGGTTGAACCAATTGGCTTATATCAATTAAACAAAATTGACAGCACACAGAGATGTAAAATGCTGTTCTTAGGTTAAAAAAATCAATTGTACACTTACAAGAAAGAGAAGAGTGCCTTGATGGTAGGCAGGGTTTGAGCTGACCACCAGCTTAATGTGAAGGGATCACAGTAGTTAATACCAGTGACTGAAAAATAAATTCAAAATCTGGATGCTTTAGGAGAACTAGAGTCCCAGATAGAGGGAAGCGCAGATGTTTTTGAGACATTTGGTGAGACAGTACCTAAACATGAGTTCTGAAGTCCACTTTCAGAAAAGGGCACTGGAAATTTTGTGTCCAGAGGAAAGGAGCTATAATGACAAATCTGAGAAACATCACATCTAGGAAATAAGATGTGTAAACTCAACCCATGGGATGGACTGCAATGATGATATTCAGAATGGGAAGGTCTAACTGAGGGTTCTAGATGGTGACCTGGTTGGGCTCAAGTCTTCCAAGGCCTGTTGCAGAACCCTTTACCAGTTGAACTATACTATTTGTATTTACTCACCTCCCTGCCACCTCCCTTAAAGGAATATGTTTCTCTGCTCCATTGACATTGGGTTTGGACATATGAATTGCTTTGGACTTATGCTGGAAGATGTATACTTGTCCACCTCTAACTTCTTGCATTTCAATCATGGTGGTGAGAAGAATATGCCCAGTATATCCTGCTAGGCCCCAAAGAATAAATGACACATGGAGTAGAGCTGTCCCACCTGGCTTCACATTTTCACCTTGTAGCTCAATGCAGAGTTGCTCCAGTCAACCCACCGATGTGTAGATGCAAAATAAATGCTTATTGTTGTATGCCACTGGATTTTGGCAGAGTTTGTTACACATCATTTTCGTTGTCATTGCTGGCTGATACATTGATATCATATGTATTCTCTTTCAATCTCAGAGTATGTTATGGCTTTCTATTTTGATAAGACATAGTTGTATTTTTTCCAAAGTCTTTCTGAGTTTTTAATAAATCTTCGCTGTGTAGATTCCAGATGCTAAGGAAGACATACATGATTCTAGACAAACATCCTAGAACTGAAATATTTAGCATGTCTTTATCCAGATGGGGGACTTTTATGTGCTAATTTGAAAAGTTGGGTAACAAATTGTCTGAAGAGGTGGTGCTTAAAGCAACCAGGTCCTTAGGCTCACAAATTCTGGGGGTCAGGAATTTGGGGATGGCACTGCGGGATGTCTTGTCTCTGTGACATTTCTGGGTCCTAGGTGGAATGACTCAAAGACTGGGTCTGACTCCAGGACTGGATAAGATGTAAAGATTATCCATAACTGGGTTGGGAGCTCCAGCTAGATCTGGCCAAAAGAACAATGTCATTTCCTTTGTTTTACACATTTGCTGCCTTGTTCGTTTCCTCTCTATAACCAGAGATTTGTAGGTGAGATGGAGGATCAACTAAAGAAATTGCTTTCACTCCCCCAGATGTCTAGGTTCTGGATTCTTCTCTGTAGACACTAGCACCTTTTCTATCTATAGAATGCAATGATACTTAAGCCTGGACTTCAAGGTGCCAGAGCATCGCACCCCATTGGCCCAGTCTACATCTCCACACCATGTTCCCTCCACCATGACCCAGCCGGTCTTGTTTCCTTACAAATCCTCACATGTCCCCATGTACCTTCTCCCCAGGGCATAGTTACTCATATCTCAATGTCTGTGTGTCAAAATAGCAACGCACAAACCATTCCCTGTACACTCCCCAGTCTTTAACATCTGCTACATTTCCTGACATCAGGCATCATCTTTTTCGGTAACTCCTTCACAAACGAATTGCTTAAATTACACAGTCCAGACTCAAATAGTCATTTAGCACCAGACCACGGGGTGTTTCCTGAGCTTTGGTATTGTACCACCATTAAGCTGTAATATCCTTGGGGAAAACAAAGCCAAGGAGAATAATATATTTTGTCTCATTTTCAGAGAAAAAAACCTTTGGCCATTTCCACGCTCCAGTTTTGCATTTATATGAGTGGGCATGTGAAGGTACTGTTACCACTCCCACCCCTATCTCTCCTCCATGGGGACGGCCTACCATTATTCCATGGTTGGGTGTGATTTCTATTCACTTTCCCCCCCATTTCCAAACATGAATGGGATTATATGGCAGTTAAGAAACAAAGGAAAGTTACCAGGTTGCCCATGCCTAGTCAGCATTTTAAAAAACTATATCATGCTTTATTTTACACTGTGAAATTCGATCACTTTTATGCGGTCAGTTTATGAAATCTGAAAAGTGCCAAGAAGCCTTCTAAAGGAGGGTCGTGTTATTTTAATTGTTGAATAGATCTTCCTAAAAATGTGTGATATCTTGAATGAATAGAATTGTTATTTTCCTCCTTTTTCTATCTCAACACTTGGAAAATCTATTCATTTTAGGGAAAACAAAGGAATTTCATTTTTGTAAAGTAAGATGAGTTGAGTTTTTCTTTTCATTACTTCTAGAAATGAAATAGAAAAGCAAACTTTATTTTCCAGTTTGAAATGAAATCACTGTATCCTGTTCTCATCTGCAGTTGAGGGTAAAATGGAACTTCTTCAAACTAAGTAATGAAGATATGTTCCAGACACAGAGCTTGGCACACCTGCCCTACAGGTCTTTTCCTTAAAAACCTGCAAAAATCTAAAATCAAGCCCAAGAATTCCCCATCATGGTTTTCAGCTTACAATGTTAAAAACAATAATCCACTTAAATTTAGAAAATCTGACAAAATCATTAAAAATATCGCTCTTTGGAGATTCTCTTTTTTGTTCCTTGAGGCAAGGTCTCTGGGAATGCATATTACAGTCAGTCAACCAAAATTCTGAAATGCCCTCTCCAGCCCTAGTCATTGGTTTCCTTCCGATACTGCAAGTTGCAAGGTGATTTCCAATCTGCCTCTCTTTCGCTGAGGGAAACCCTGGCTTGTTTTTGTTTTTGTTTTTTCCTGAGTGGAGATAACCACACTTCAGTTTCTCCGGGTGTCAATAACAATATAGTGTTGATTGATGGTTTCTTGAATGTGCTTTGTCTTAAAGAAATCCTGTCACAATGGGCCTTCCTTATCATTTCCAAGGGTAAAATAAATTTTGTAGTACTTGGAATCCTAGGATGCATACCCAATTCTTTAAAATGTACAGCACTACCTGTCCTTAATACTCTATTCACCTCAGCCTTTAGTCAGGTCTCTTCAGAAAGGGCTAGAGCTTCGTTTCCATGGATTGGTGAGAAATATTTTCCATGATGTTACTACTTAGTACCATCTGAGTGAATTATATTATCAATTTGCAGATAACAAAGTGTGAACAACAGTGTGTACTTTCCAATCTAAAACCAGAGTGTGTGTAGAGGGAGCTCCTGAAGCTTAACCAGCTTCATGTTCAGAATGCCGTAACCGCTTTTGTTGCTGCTCATTTGATCTATTTCTTTGTGGTCTGCCATTTGCCTGATGTTTGCTCAGCACCCGGTAAGCAAAGAGCTAGAAAATCAATATTTCTGCCCATTCAGATAGCCTCTCACCATTCAATGACATTCACACAGTGCTGAGGAGGAAAGCAGGAGATCAATGCGTCCTAGGGACCTGGAGAAGGCATTTGGTCGATTCACGTAAGCAATCGATGGCATTCAGCTAGTTGCTAACCTGGATTCAAATTACTCAGTTTTTATAAAACTGTGGCTTGAAAAAATGACACCATGTACCTGTGTTTCTGTCTTATAACATGCATCTATGAGTTGATGAGAAGCTGCACCCTGTCATCCTGCCATAAGCCAATAATTATAGAAATCCCAACAATAAAACTGCATGAAAAATACTTCATAATTATTATATGTCTAGTCCTTTCAGCAATCTTATAACATGGTATTATTATTATTATTGTAACAGCTTTAAAACATGTCTGTAAATCCTAGGATGGTCCTCCTGTCAAGAGCTAGGACCTTCCTCCCCTGACCCCCTCCCCTGGCTCTGAGTGGTCTTGTGACTGATTCAACCAGTAGAGCATGTTAGAAAGTGATGCTATCTGACCTTTATACTAGATCAGACAAGGCCACCTGGTTCTTTTGATCTAGGGAAGCCAATCACCATGCGCAGAAATCCAGTTAACCTGAGACCACTGTGCTGGAGGGCCTGTGCACAGGTTCTCTAGTCAACGTCCTTGACTGGGCTCCCAGCCTGTCACCATGTGAGCGGCCCATCTGACTGCAACCATGTGAAACCACAAGTGGGAACTGCTGAGCACTTACCAAATTCTTGACCCACAAGATATCAAGCAACTAAAATTGTTATTGTTTGACATCTTTAAGTGTGGGGATAACTTGTTACATCGCAATGTCAACCAGAACAATTATCCATCATTTTATGAGTGAAGAATTTGAGCTTCACAAAGCTAGAATACATTGCCCACACACACACACACAGCCACACAACTTCAAAGTTGCTGGTTTTATACCAAATTTTTCCCAGTCTGAAACCAATACCCTTGACTCTCTACCATAATGTTTTTCTAATTAGTTGGTTAATTGAAGGGGAAACCCAACACAATTGAGGATGTGTGAGTAAAAAGGAAGTATCGTTATATTATATGCTTCCTTGAAGATCCAGTTAGTGGCAAAGATCTCCATCCCAGGCTCACAAATGTGGGAATAAAAAAGTACTGTTCACATGATTCTAGGTCCTCTTGACTTTTCTCAGGGAAGAACTGTTGGGTGCTTTTCTTCCAGGGGCACTCCACTCTCCCTCACTGGCGCCTTTCTATTGGCCCTCAGCAACTCAACCTTCACCATCAGCTTCTCTGCCAAAAAATCAGTTATTACCTTTTTTTAAACCAAAAAACCCAAATCATTGATCACCACGGGCCCAGACGCAATCCGCCAGTAGTCATCTCATTTAATCTTTGTCACCACACCGGGAGGGAAGTACTACTAACCACATCTCGTGTATGCAGAAATCAGGGCTTAGAGAAATTAAGTGACTTGTTCAAGTTAATTGGTAAATTTGATCCCACAGTTTTCTGACTCTCATTTGACTGTACTCCTTCTCACTGTCCTCAAAATACCAAACATTTAAACAGTAAATTGTAGTTCAGTGCTCTTAGGGTAGCTGGTGCTTTCTCATTCTGATGACTCTGGTGAGAAATATTATCCCCACTTCAGGAAGTGCCTGATACCCCAAACAAAACTGTTTCCTACCTAAAAACTTTTTCTGGCAAACCAAAGAGTGCCTGTACCACTGTTCTTCCAAACCCCTAACCTTGAGAGTATGTTGGCTGAAGCGATTTTAGGCACAAATGACTTACACTGGTAAGCAGTACCGACAAATTGTGTTACCTCGGGCAAATTATTTAATCTCTTCATTTCATCAAATGTAAAATGAGAGAACGAACTAGATGAACTTGAACATGCTGTGAACTTACTATGGATACACAAGTATCTGGAGTTGAAGCCATAACGAATAAAGTGACTTATAATAAAGACACGTATGGCAACAATAACAATAGTAAACACTGAATAACTTGCTATGTGCTCAGTACAGTTCTTAGCACTTTATGCTTATTTAATCCCATTACTGTTACAATTCTCATTTACAGATGAGACAGAGGGGCTTGCCTGGACTGTGGCTGGATTTGAACCCTCGCTATTTGACTCCAGAAAGTGTGCTCTTACACTACTTCTGAATATTGTCAAATAAATATGAAGACAATAAATGTTATAGAAATTTGGAGGGGAGAGGAGCATCTCCAGCTATGATGATCATTGTACTCTGATTCTACCCATGCCTGGTGCCTACCATCTTTCCATAGGCATCTCTGCATCCTAACATCCTGGAGGGCTGAAAGCGATGCTCCAAAACAACATAGAATGTGAAACATGAGGTTCTGTGAAATCAGTTTTACACATTTGCAGCACAAGTCATGATGGTTCTATTTGCTTTTCCTTTTTAAACTTTTTATTTTGACCAAAACAATAAGAAAACAAGTGCATAGAATTCCCATATATTCTTCACTCAGGTTTTCCGAATGCCAACATTTTACCACATTTATTATTCTCTCTCTCGCTCATATATATATATATGTATATATATATATATATGTATATATATATATATACACACACACATATATATATAATATATGCCAAAAAATGTATACAAGTGGACACTTTGGTCAACATTGCTCAAGCAGTAGTTTGCTGTAATCAGAAGCGTCTGGACGCTGAGGGTAACCACTTTGAGCACCTCTTATAATTGCAGAAGTCAAACATGACTTATATTCATCTTTTGTTACTGGTATATATTGAGTATTACAATTTTAATATAGTTTGCCTTTCTTAAAATGTGTGTACATTTTTTTGGGCAACCTCTGTATATTTATATATTCACACATACACACACACACACACGCACATACACACACACAATTTCTTTTTAAAGCATTTGAGAGCAAGTTGTAAATAGTATTCCTCCTTACATTTAAATATATCAGTGTGTATTTCCTAAAAAACAATCACGTTTTCTTACATAACCACATTTCAATTATGAAAATCAGAAAATTAACATTGATATGATACTATGATTTAATCTTTACATTTTAGTCAATTAATAGTTTATTAATGTCCCTTATGGCAAAAAAAAAATATCCAGGAGCCAATCTAGGATGATTTATATACTTTTCAAGGAGTAACATGTTACAAACATTCCATTCCTAGAGAAACCAAAGCCAAATGTAATAAATATAAGCATTGTAAGACAGTGGCTAAGAAGACTATAAACAACCATAGCTATTGTACATATTGTAAAATAAAGACAGAGTTTACAGAACCAAGAATGTTAAAGCTACAGTAGAAAACCATTACCCTTTAGCAGGTCAGCAACAGTGAGTGCTGTACACAGCTGTGTTTCTTTTTGTTCTCAGAATCTCTTAGAGCAGTAGTTCTTAAATTTAGAAGCAACATCAAAATGCTTTGAAAAGCTTGTTAAAACACAAATTGCTGAGTACCACCCCCAGAGTTTCTGACTTTGTAGTTCTGGTGCAAGCCTGAGAGTTTGTATTTTTATCAGTTCCCAAATAATGTTGTCCTGGGGACCACAATTTGAGAACAATTCCTCTAAAGAAACCTTTGTCAGATGGTGCCCTACTCAGGAATTTCATCTGACGGCTTAATCGATGACCTCTTACTTATCAAATACAATACCCTATTCTCAATTCCATTGTGATAGATGGATATAGGGGAGTTTTTCTACTCGTTGGAGGCCTCTTGTTTCTACCAAGATACTAAAATGACGCCAATTCCCATCCAAGAAAACACTGAGAAGATTCTATTTATGTGAGAGATCCATTAAGTACGAAATTTTCAAGCAAGAGGTTATTGTGTTAATCAGAAACACACACACACACACATACACACACACACACACGCACACACACAATGTAGGTCGCTCTCTGTAAATTCCCTGAAATGATGATAGAGATGGCTACAATCTAAAAAGTTTAAGCAAATTTGGAAATTGAGATAGTGTCTAAAAAATAAAATGTGTTGTGCCATATGAATTCAAGTGTTAAGGCAGGGAACCATGTCCCAGACAGAGCTGAGTCTTACTTATCTTTCAGTCTCTACATGTCAACTCTAGTACTTTATAACTGTGTGACTTTGGGCAAGTTTCTTAACTTCTCTGTATCTGTTTTCTCATCAATAAGAGAGATAATAATCAAATTCACCTACAGTAGATTAAACCATTGTTCAGTAAATAGTCACCCTCTCTCCCTCAACCTCCGTGGGAGGAGCATGCTTCCCACCCTTGATTTTGGGCTTGGTCATGTGACTTGCTTTGGCCAATAGGATATGGGTGTAAGTATGGGGCTATAGAAAGCCTAGGCCTCAAGGGCATCATGTATTTCTGTTTTTCCTTTGGCAACTTCTGATCTCTGTCAGATAACCCATTGGAGACAAAATAATAAGATAAATGGAACAAACTTGGACCTAGTCCTTGGCTTACAGCCGTGACTGGCTGAGTCTATGCTATATCAACTGAACCATAGCCAAATCATCTATCTATCTATCTATCTATCTATCTATCTATCTATCTATGAGAACTAAATGTATACTGCAGACTCCTGCAAATTTCGTTTGTTTGCTATGTAGAAATAGCTGACATGCACAACCTTCTGAAGATTAAATGAGATAACAGTTGCAAAGCTTCAGAACAGTGCTTAGCATGTAATAAACGCTCTTTAGGTGTGAGCTATAATTATTATTACACCCGATGCCTAGAGCATTGGGGAGGTTTTGATAATAGCAGAGAAGGAACTCTTCCTAGTATCCAAAGCTTTTCTTATATGCCTTGGGTTCTAGCTCACACATTTGATGTTGACCCAGTTACTTTACTTCACTGAGTCTCAGTGACCATTTATCCAGTAGATTTGAACATTTCTGCCAACCCCATAGGTTTTTTTTCTTTTTTTCAAACCACATCACATGATAGACATGTAAAGGTACTTTGAGATTTTTACCTTCTCTTCAAGAATAAAAGCTATCCTGTAGATAAATCATTCAGTGCCCAGGATCTGTCTGGTACTCAGGTAAGGACTGTATACAAGGGGTTTTCACAAATACTAAAGATTATACCTGGAAGGGACTCAATATTATACTGGGTTTTCAAAATTCAATTTGAGATACTTTAATTATATGTTCAGTTTTCATGAACTATTCTTTACTCCTCAGGCAGATTTAAGCTGAAAGTGGAAGAAACAGTGAGTTTGTCAACAGAAGACCAGGATTTAAGGGATGGTTCATGGCTCAGTCTCTTCTTGGCTGTGACCTCAGAAAATAATTTAGCTTCTGGGTAGAATGAAGGTGATTCTCATAAAAGTATAAACTGTACAGGGTTACTTGAGAATCAGTAACGCCAGGGCTGCTGCAGATGGGTGAAACATTTTTCATAATGTTTGGAGGAAGTGTAAAGCGGCAGTGACCACATGGAGTGTCCATACAACTTTAAAGTTGGCATGATGTTCATGCCAGGAATTCCACTTATAGATCTATAGGTGATCTTTTGGTGCCTATCTATTACTCATTCTCCATTTCCTGCTTCTCACTGCAGAGACTAAAATAGCCAGAAACGTGTTTACCCACCTTCCCTGTGACTTGGAAAGGACATGTGAGCTGTTCGGGCCAATGAGTTATAAAGGGGGCATCTGTGAAAGGTTTTTCTCCCCTCCATGAATAAAGGAAGAGCTCTTTCTCACTTTCCTAGCCATCCTTTGCTTTCTGATCTGGAGGTTGGTGCACCAAGATGCATTCTCTGGACCTGCAGCAGTCATCTTGCCACCACAGGAAGAGGTTGAGAGAATTGCAGAAACACCAACATAGAGCCTGGATCCTTAGTTGCGGGTCTAGCCTTGAAACTGCCAGTCTTGGAAATCCAGACTTTCTGTTACGTGGGCTAATTATGGCCTTCATTATTTAAGCCATTATTAGTTCTGTTACTGGCAGCAAAAGAACTCTTAACTGATATACCACCCTAGTCAGTTTCTCTCTCTCTCTCTCTCTCTCACACACACACACACACACACACACACACGCACACACACAATACATTCAACATATATAGAAAGAAATGTCTATAACTGTATTGTTGAATAAGTAGTCACTGTGCATATGGGTATTGAGCATTTGAAATGTGGTCAGTCTGAATTGAGATGTGCTGTAAGTATGAAATACACTCTATTTTGAAGACTTAGTATGAGAAAAGAGTCTAAAATATCTCACTATTATTTTATGTTGATTATATGTTGAAATGATAATATTTGGGTTACATAAAATGTATTATTATTAAGGTTAATTTCATTTTTTCTTTTTAAAATTGTGGCTGTTTAGCATCATGTGCCCATATAAGGCCCAAATTATGTTCTATTGGACAGCATTTTTCTAGAACCATAAATAATAAACTAATGATAATGATAATGATAACCTCTGGGGTGTGGAAATGGAAGAAGAGCTTGATATAGAAAGTTTTTCTCCATATACTTCTTGAATTTTCTACAATGAGTATGTATTTGTAGATTACTTCTGTGAGTTTTAGGAATTTAGGACAAGATAAAAACAAATGAATTAACACATGCAATCATGCCTTGTCAGTTGTAAAGCTATGTACGTGGTAGTTGCAATGGTGCAGTTTTTAATCTCAACAACCTTAAATATCTAAAAAGCATAAAGAGAAATGCTCAGGTAGTGTTTGTGGTAATGAAACATAGCATATCTGGTTTTTTGTTTTTGTTTTTTTAAATCAGCAGAACCCTGTATGTAAAATGAGCTTGCTTTTGAATATCTCATATTTATGAGATCAACATCAAAAAATTAAAATGGTGGCATATAGAAATTGAGGTGTTTTGGGGTTAGCTCATATATAACTAAGCAATATTTATGCTCATTTCAGTGGTAGAATATAGGAACTTGTAAAACATCCCAAACTCATCTTGGATCTTATCTTTGTGCTATGCCTGGGGAGGTTTAGTTTTTCGCCAAAAACCTCTGAGTCATTGAATTTCAGATTTAAGATTGATTTATTCCTTTTGTGAGTTTGCCAAAAACAAAGATAAATTGCTTGGCCTAAGTGATTAAGGAAGAATAATGGTTTGTTTCTAGTCAACACTATGCTTATTTCTTTAATTACTATTATTTTTAATTAAAAAGCCAGCACACGATTCTCAGCCTGCCAATGGAGCTAGAAAACAAAATAGTGACCAGAGTTCTGGAACCAATGGAATGTAATTCACCAGCCTAGCTTTGGGGAGGGAGTAGAGCTCCCAGGAGGTCTTAGCTCTGCTGCCAGCTGGGTTCTGCAAAGTTTTGATAATTGACATTAGGTGTATACACTGGAGTCTTTGAATGTCATTACATGATTTCCCACAATTCAAGCAGAAATCCAAGTGGTTTGTTTTGTTTCAGTTTCATAATCTTTACTCACAATTCAGCCACAGATTGGCTGGGCGATGTTGGGGAAACTGATTCCCCCTTCGGATCTCACCTTCCAGGCCAGTAAAACAGTGTTGGTCATGTATATATATTTAAATACACATACATGGGAAAGAAACTTTATTGTGGAAAATATGCACATAAACCTAGACTCCGAAAATTTCTCTAGTAGAAGTCAGAGAAAGAAAGCAATGTAATTATATTTCCAAATCTGTAATAAAATCTAAATTTAAAAATTCTTTGTAACTGCTGTTTGGAAATTTAATTTTAGAGACTGGATGGTGAGAGTAAATTCCTTTTACCTTCTCTGTTTTTCCATTTTTCTGCCATCTCTAAACTAGAGCTCCTTAAAGCATGAAGTAAGAATTCTTTGCTAGCATTCATTCTGTTACTGACTAGAATTTCAATACAATTGCTCTAGGTGTAGAGTGAGACCCAGGACTCAACAAGCACAGCCTATTAACAAATCTCTTCTGAACACGGGCATAGCATGTGTGTATAAAAGCATGATTTACTTGGATTTATTGAGATGGCATTAAACAAATTTGGAAGTCCTGAATTGTATTAGAAAAACATGACTGAGCATTTAAAGCTTTTTCTCAGTGAAATAAATGATATGTTTGCTGACAGTCTCTTTCTCATGCATTAATATGGAAAAAGTAACCAAAAAAATGGTAATAGACACCAGCAAATACCTTAATTTGTGTTATTATCCCAGCCAATGTCAAATTCAGGGAAGCAGAAATGGCATGGGTGGAGGTCAGCAGTAGCAGCTGCTCCATGACTCCATGGAGCCTGGTTTCCTTGAAGCATGCCACGTTGTCATAGCAGCGAGCTATGCCAGTGAGCTGCCTGCAACCTCAGAGAACCAGCTGTGTCCCAGGGAAGGGGAGCAAAGCATCGGTCCTTCCTCGGGTATTTGGTGGGGTGGAGTGAGGGCATGTGACCCAGTATTTCATTAAATCTTTGGAGGATACAGGATATATTCAAGTTGGTCCATGCTTTCAAGGAACTTACAGTTAGGCTCAGGCACCCTAAGAAAAGGATTATGGTTATATGAAAAAGGGCTTCAGGTGTCCAGAGAAAGGGCAATTGATAAAGACTGTAGCAATCAGGGAAGCTTTCTTGGAAAGAGGTGGGATTTAAATTAGAATTTGAAGAATAAGTGCAATTGAAATGGACAACCCTGATCCCATTTATAACTATGGGTTTTTAAGTTAGTGTGTTTACATTGTGTTACTCCAAAATCATAGACGTTTGGTGTTGGTTCCAGAACTCATCCAGTCTGACTTTCTGTACAGTTGAGGAAACAGAAGTGGGAGAGGAATGAGCAGAGGGCATATGTGCTGAGAGGAACAAGATTGAAGTGCAATGAGGCTGGAAGCAGCCCAAAGGGAGGGCCCTTAGGGGCTGGGGCGGCCATCTCCACATCCCAGGCACTGTAGGCAGCTAGTCTCTGCTGGCTGACAGGTGACTCTGACAGGAGCCCTCTCCATGTATGTCTAACCCCTCTCTGAGTAGATGTCTCAGGTAAGTAAAATCTCTGGTCCCAGAGTCTCAGAAAAGGGGCTTTTTGCAACCCCTCCCTTCTGGCATCAGAACTGACTTTTTAAAGATAGTAATGAGGTTAAATACTTGATAAATCTAGACAAGATATGATTCTTGCTATTATAAACCATATTCCATCTGTGACTGCTTTTTTGTTTAAATAGACATTATTTTAGAATAGTTTTAGATTTACAGAAAAGTTGAAAGTACAGAGAGTTCCCATATACCCCACAGTCAGTTTCCCTATTATTAACATTTAACATTGTATGGTACAGTTCTCACAACTAAACATTATCGTTAACTAAAGCCCACACTTCTTTCAGATTTTATTAGATTTTTACCTAATGTCCTTTTTGTGTCCCATTATTCCATCTAGGATTTCACATTACATTTTTTCATCATGTTTTCTTATTCTTTTTGGTTGTGACAATTTTCAGGCTTTTCTTGCTTTTTGGTATTTTGACAGTTTTCAGGGGTACTGATTCTCAAAGAAATTTAATCCTACATGCTGATTGAGGATATGATTATCATTTGGCCTTTTGCTTTTCTAAATGTATTTCATCATGTATTTACCTCTAGTCTTGTGGTAGATGGCATTATTGGCCTTGATTTTTCACTGTTCCCTCCATCCATAGCCTTGCAATGGCCTGATTATGGGTGGAGTGTATTTTTCCATCTCTTGACTTTGAGTTTGATCATCTGAATTGTGTTGGCCAACAGCAAGTAGGCAGAAGTGACAGGAGGCCACGAGTGAGCCTAGGCCTTGAGAGGATCTCCATGATTTCACTTGACTTTCTCTGCTTTTGTCATTGTCATGAGAAGAACATACCTGGGCTGGCCTACTGGTGTCAGGAGCAGAGCCAGCCACTCTCAGCTGAGCCAGGCTTAGACCACCTCACCTCCAGACACTTCACAGATGAAAGAACAATATTCAGTCATTGCTATTTTTAGCCTTTGAGCTTTGGAGAGCTTATTGAGCTCAGTTAACTAATACATGCCCTAAAGTTGAAAACACTTAAGGCTTTTAAAAAACTTAAAAAAATGTTAGTTTTAAAGAAAAATTTTTGGAGGGGAACATATAATCAAGGGAACCACACGCCTCATTGCGTTATTTTAATGTTTGTCATGACGGGACATCTTTCTCACTAAAAATCTGAGCTGCCTCATCTCTGAGTCAAAGGACAATGTCTTTGGCTATTGAAAAACTATGCAGTGGTTTAAGTAAAATCTAAATTGAGCTGCTTAAATTGCGCTGTTCTAAATTGAACAAATGTGTTCACTCGTTCCTTCAGCAGCTATTTGTTTGGTGCCTAAGATGTGCTGGCCTTCTACTTGGTGCTGAGGATACAGATGTGAATAAGAGTGGACACAGCCTTGGCCCTCAGGGAGCTGACTTCATGGGAAGGATGTGAATAAAAATGCAGTTACAGGACGGATGTGTTTCTCAAAGGACAGCCATTGTGCATGCATTTATGGGGGATCTGACCTGCCTGCAGTCTCAGGAAAAGCTTCCTTGAGGAAGGCTGACCTGAATTCTGAAGCAATGGAGAGTTGACTGGGCAGAAGAGGGGAACATTCCGTGCAAAGAAAACAGCACACTCTGCAGCAGGGGAAACATGGTGGTTTCATGGAGCTGCACAATATCTGGTAGCGCTGGACTTCAGGACAAAGAGGGGCTTGTGGGGCAGGAAGGGGCTGGCTTCTGAATGCCCAGCACATGCGTACTGATTATTTGGGATGTCCCCTCTTCCCACTGAAGATGCTGAAGTGGGGAAGAGATTCCTCTCCTCCCATCTTGGTAGCTTGCTTTTACCATGGAATCTGGCAGCAGGAGAGTGAACAAGACCAAGGCATGAGGAGTCTACAGGGGTGTCCGACACAGATGGTTCTTACAGCAGGGACTTAGCTGCTTACTGCTGAATCAGCCTGGTTCCCAGCCTTCTAGCTGATTCTGTAAGAGATGCTCTTCTAATAAATTCCTTTTCTGTTTTAGTTACCCAGACTAAACTGTTGCTAAAGGCAAGAACCCTGATCAGGTAGGTGCCAGATCATTCCATATCTTCCAGGTTATATTAAAGAACATAATCTTTAGCCTTTAAGAAAACAAGAGCTCCATAGAGATGTTTGCGTCAGGAGAGGGGATTCAGATTGCAGCCAGTAGTTATAGCCTGGTGTCTCCAAATGAGTTCTTTCAGAAGACCCTAAGGGAGTTATGGAGTACAAACAGCTTATTTGGGAGCTGATCCCAGTAAGCAACAGCAGGGGCGAGAAGACAGCCATAAAGGGTGTGTTATCAAGCTGGTTACCATGATGGGCAACTGGGCACAGTCCTACTGGGGATCTGTAGGAACAGCATAGAACATTCCTCAGGGTTATCTCACTTGAGGGAGGAAGGAGCTGGGTGTTTATCCACCGACTCACCTTAGCCATTGATTGAAGGTTACTTTGGGGAGTTGGGTGTTCACTGCCCAGAACTTTCTGTTTGCCCTGAACAAGGGGCAAGTGGCCTCCAGTGGCCAGGGAACCCCCTCAGGTGAAGTGTTGCTGGTATTGGCAGTTGGAAGACTCAGAATCTCTGTACCCAAAAAAGGTCAATGCTGAGGGGATGTTAGAGGGGAGGGGGGAAATACAAGAGTGTCTGCTCACTTGGATAAAAACACCATCTGGTCCTTATATCTTATAAACTGCAAAATGCTATCCTAGGCTGGAGGCTATAGAAAAAAAAAACTATGATGAGTGTCCTATGCTGTTCCCTGCCCCATGGAAAACTGTCCAATTGATGAAATGTACAATAAAGCCGCAGTTACTTTCTATTTACTCCCTATTTATAATTCGCTTCTGCTTCAGAGGAATGTTCAACATATGGAGAAGAGTTTGGTTTTGCAGTCCAGTAAACTGAAGTTAGAATCTTGGCTTATCTTCATAGCTTTGTAATATTGGACATGTTACTTAACCTCCTGCTCCTGGAAGTACCTGCTTCTAAAAGAGAAGACTGTGAACCAACTGTATTAGTTTGCTAGGGCTGCCATAACAAAGCACCATATACTTGGGTGGCTTAAACAACAGAAATGAATTTTGTCATAGTTCTATAGTTCTAGAAGCTAGAAGTCCAAGATCAAGGCATTGGCAGGGTTGGTTACTTTTTATTATTATTATTATTATTATTATTTTTTAAATGTATTGGGGTGACAATTGTTAGTAAAATTACATAGATTTCAGGTGTGCAATTCTGTATCACATCATCTATAAATTACATTGTGTGTTCACCACCCAGAGTCAGTTCTCCTTCCATCACCATATATTTGATCCCCCTTAGGGTTGGTTACTTTTGAAGCCTCTCTTTTTGGCTTCTAGATGGCCATCTTCTCCCTGTGTCTTCAAGTGGTCTTCTTCCTTCTGTGTGTGCCTGTGTCCTAATATCCTCTTCTTATGAGGACACCCTTAAGTTCGTATTGTATTAAAGAGCTTATCTGACCCCTTTGAACCTTAATTACCTCTTTAAAGACCCGATCTCCAAATATAGTCTCATTCTCATGTACTGGGGGTTAGAACTTCAACATATGAGTTTTGAGGGGATACAATTCTTCTCATAACATGAACTAAACAGCTTATTCATCAATAATTCCTTCAAAATCATTACCTCAAGTGCTCACCAACACAAAGTAAATAATAATAAAGGCATAAATTTTGCCCAATCCCATCAAGTTCCCCGCCTTGCAAGATCTACCTCAAATAACTCAGCTCAGCCCTAAAACCATTCTTTACTAAGGAAATGTTCTTCCTTACTGCAGTTAATAAACATAGCTTTGCTTGATCAACAGGTTTCTCTGGCGGTCTCTGGGGAGTTGACAGGATCAAATAAAATGATAAATGAAGACTCTATTACAATACCTGGAATTTAGAGGTGCTCAATAAATGTTAGTTTTTCTCTCCTCATCCAATATCATCACAAGAGAAAAGATTTTCAAAGTTTGAACGCTAATTTTTATTTTCTTCCTTTTGTCATTCCTAATTGACAAAATAATCTCACTTCAAAAAACCTTCTGTCTCTCTGTTTTGTCTGAATAAATCTATGCCTAATACAAGTCAGCAGTTTCTAAATTATTTTCAACTCTTTCTCGTAGTCCTCAGATTGTCAGAATCAATTTGAGGTCAGTCAAAAGCTTTTTTTATTTTTATTTTTTTTCCGTGTATAATACAATTCTGTTGAACATGGCAGCTGCTGGGAATTTTGCAGACTCTAGTATTTGAGTATGAATTATGGAACCAACTACTCGTAAATTACAGGAAAATGCAGAATAATATCTCTCTCCCTGTGAGATCAGAGCATAACACTCTTTATATTAAAAGTAGTACTTATCACAACCCAATTTTATTAGAGCTACTTCTTTATATGTCTGCCTTTCTCCAAAGCAAAAAGTGACTGGAAGGAAAGTGTTGTTTTGTTAACTCTATCCTTCCTGTAAAATCTGAGATAGATATTTTTCACACAGTAAGACTTCAGTAGCAAATTGATGAAATAGACTTGAATTTCATCTTCAGCAATGAGAAGAGTATTATGGAGTGAGGAAGAAGGAAGACGACATTTGTTTGCCTCTCGTGGAGGAGTTGCTTGCGTACTTCCTTTCACTCTATCCTTACCACAAACATGTGCAGTTAGAATTGCTATTCCCTTTCAACAAATGAGAAAACTGAAGCTTGGAGAGGATAACTTGGCCAAAGTCACAGTTTAGGTAAATGACAGTGACAGATGAATTCTAGATTTACTATTGCTTCTTAATGGAAAGCAATGAAAACAAATCTTTGCTTTCTTGCTGAGTGACTTGGGTAGATACCATTGAAAGTCAACCACGTATTTAAGGCAGCTGAGGCATTCATTATAAGTTTCCATAAAAATGAGAACAACAAAATAAACCAACCAAGTAGTCAATTCAAAAGGGAAAAATAAAAATAATAAAAAGGGTTGTTTGATGCCATACCATTTTGTTCATTTTAATACTGTTTTGCTTTTCATGTGCTTGCCTTTGTTTCAGTTACAGTCTTTATACATTTAAGTTATTCTTAACTTTCTGGTTAGTTCTTCAAGGATGGTTAAGGCAGAAGGACACTAGGCTCCCCTACATTCCTTCTGCATTCTTTTCTACAAGCTGAAAACTGCCTCCTGTAAACTCCAGTGACTCTACGTGAAGGCCCTTTTTGGATTCTAGTCCTCTGCCTAGGGAAATCAAATATGCTGGAGAATTAATTCCACTGGGGGTATCCTCGACCAGTACCTGCCAGGGAGTTGGTGTATAAACATCCCACATTCCCTCCACATTGGGTGGGATAACCCTGGGGAAGGTTCTACACAGTCCCCAAGAGGTCCTCAGCAGTCCTGAGCCCCCGGCTGTCCACAGCAGTAATTTGCTTGATAACACACACTTAATTAGTTTTGTTCCCTTTCCTGTCCCACTTCCCCCATCCTCCCACTTCCCCTTGGTGCAAAACTCATTTAAATAAAGTGGTCTGGACAGGGAGTGGGGACATGAGAATTCAGCTCTCCTCTTTCTTCGTGGGTGAGAACTGCAGTTATGAGAAGAAGATGCTCATTCTAGGAGGAAGAGATCTGGGAACAGAGGGAAGGAGTCTCTTCGAGGTGCAAAATGAGGGGAGAAATCTAGGTTTGGCACTACATCCTATGCATTCTGTGTTGTTTCTGGGAATGACACGGATGAGAACTAAGTGTCTGCTGGGCATACAACTCTTTCGCTAGGAGAGCTCTTCCTGGAAGGGCACACGTAGTCAGATTTCTGACATGTTAATATGGGGAGTGGCGACGTCAGCAAAGGGAAATGCATTTAGAGACCGAATAGAGATGAGAGATGAAGAATTGGTTAGACACGACTAGCCATAGAGTTTTGCCACTGTGGTCCTGAAATCAGCAGCATCTGGGAGCCCATCAGCAATGCAGAGTCTCAGGCCCCATCTCCTAAATCAGAATTTGCATTTTAGCAAGATCCCAGGTGACTCATACGCACGTTAAAATTTGAGAAGCACTATCTTATGCATCTAAAATATTCAAGAAAAATATGACACCTTGAACTTTCAATTATGTTTCCCCCATTAAATCTACCTATTTACCTGCCAATCTGAGCTCAGTCTTTTCTTTCCTAAAATAGACTCTCTAAAACAAAAACTTATAGACACAGACAATAGTTTAGTGGTTACTAGAGGGTAAGGAGGGTGGGGGGTGGGAGATGAGGGTAAGGGGGGTCAAATATATGGCGATGGAAGGAAAAAAAATAAATAAAATAGACTCCCTAGTCTTATAGCGTTTTTTTCCCTCAGTATAAATAATTTTACCTACTCTAAACACTAAATCAAACCACTTTATTAGTGATTCCAGGTGTTTTCCAATGCCTTCATAATTAATGTATTATCAAGTTAGGCTTGTGATCTTGGGCAAAAAATGACCTGTCTCAATTTAAGTTGTCTCATCTGTCAAAGGGAAAGATTTGGACTTAAAGACCTAAGATCTGTTTTGTCACATGATTGCCTGATTCTAAGTCCCCACATTTCAGTCAGATAGATAGAGATAAAAATATTTCCAAGAATAGTTCTGTGATAGATTGTTGGAGTAATGGCCTTATTTCCTGCCTACACTGACCCTGAGCCTGGCTCTGTGACTTGATTTTGTCAATGGAATATAGCAAGCATGCCACAAGCAGAGGCTTGGAAAGTGTGCACTTGGGTGTGCCTTCCCCTGCTGCACTTAGGAACACTGTGACCACCAACATGTGCATAAACCTGGGATAGCCTGTTGGAGGAGCAGAGCCCAGTTACCCCTACCTCCGCAACTGATAGGCCGTGCTAAACACCAGAGGCCACACCAGAGGTCAACGAGGCCACTCAAGAGCAATCAGCTCCAAGCCATGCCACTAGCTGACTGTATCCTCACCAGTGACCCCGGACAAGGCAAGTAGAAGATCTGCCCAGTTGAACTCATCCGAAATTGCTCAGTCAGAGAAACATGAGCTAATAAGTGCTTGCTGTAAGCTACTACAACTTGATGGCTTGTTACAAAACAAAAACTAACTTAATATGCTTTCTTTGTCTTTAGGTCTTTATACCAGCTTTTTACAGGGGTGTAGGTTGGTAGTTATTTACGAGTACAATGGGGCGTTATAGGAGCCCACGCATAAAAGATCATTTTTATCATCAGAAATTAGATTCCTTCCTTACAGTTGACTCTTTAATGGCCCATTAATGATTGATTCTTGGTTGACTATGCCCTATTTAATGAGAAAGAATAGATGTTTATCTCACAAAGTTAGCAGCGCGCTCTTTCCTCAAACACTGGCTCAGAAATAAACATTGCACATAATGAGATGGGGGCTTTTTTTTCTTGCTTTTTTCTCCCTCTTTCTGATTGCTGAATTGAATGATCCTGCCCTGGGCTGCTCTGATTATATGTGTACTCTTCCCATGGGCTTCTCATCTAAAGTAGCAGATGTATTTTCTCTGTCTCTCTGAAGAAATGACAATAGGAGTAAATTGTGGCCCTGTAGCTTATTGAAAGCTGCTGAAAGCAGAGGCAGGCTTCAGAGAAACCCAGTAGAACTTTGACATCTGTAGGCGTCCCTGGCAGACGATGGATGTTAGGTGGAATGCACTGTGGAGATGAAAGACCACCAGTCACAAATGGTTTGGGGTCATAATGTTTAGAAAATGACAAAAATACTCATTATTTCCTGACTTAAATAAAAACAAAACAATCTAAAACAACTCCCACGCTGCAATCATAGCCACTTGACATTACCCTGCTCATATACAATGCAGAATGCATTTTGCTTTTGAAACAGGGGCTGGTAATGTTGTTTTCAATCTATAGGGGACCTGAGCAAATGAAAAACGTGATAGCAAATGAGTCAACTTCAATACATTTTGGATCTCAAATTCGTATTTGTCAGGAGCCAGTCACATCTCTCATCTCTCGTAGAGGGCAGGCACAAAGCAATGTCTCCACAGAACCTCTACATGGCAAACACTGGAGCACAAGTTTGAGGACTGGGATTTTCTTTTGTCACATTTTGGATGGCAATGGAACTGGAAGATTTCTTTGGCATTCAGAACTGTGCTCCTGTTGTGAGCTCATTGTAAGCAAGTAAATCAGCATGAAACCTGGATGGCAAGTCTTAAAACATATCCAGTCATCTAACCAAGTTATATCCAAAGCCAGGATGGACACTGGATATGTCTGACATATCACAACAAATTTGAATAACACATCACCTTTTAAAGGACTGTGTAAAATAGAATTAAACAAACATTTTCCCTCTTCTGAATTATGCCCTTCATCTCTGCTGCAGGCTGTCCTCCAGCTATTTGGTGATTTTCATCTTTCCAACCATACCGTAATATGTCCTTCCTGCATCTAGATCTTTTTTTAAAAAAATTCATTTTCTTTGCTATTTTCCAACCTTTTGTATGTTGTTTACATGTTCTTTTTTTAACTGTTCCCATGTCTCTTTTATTTTGGAGTAATATTTTTTTATTATTTCTATTTTGAGTTACTTCTTAGTTCTCTTCAAAAAATATCTGACAATTGAATGTACAAATGAATAAAGAGCAAAGATGAAAAGTTTTCAGGAGGATGTTGGAGGGATAGAGGGGGGTTATGTTGATATGGAGAGGAACAGATGGCAGCTGCGAGTGAAAGAAAAACACCTCTAATAAATGAATATTTAGTTACCAATTTTTCAAATCCAAGTTTGCCAAGAGGGGCACTAATGGATACAGCCAGAATCAGCCAGGCAAGCCAACAGGAAATTGCAAAAAAATATGCCCACTTCAGTGAGAAAAGGAAAAGAGAGACAGGCCAAATGGATAACCTGAATGAGTATAGGACCTCTATTTGCAAAGTCCACAAGGGTGTTACAGGGAGGAAATTTAACAGGGGCAAATATTATTCGTGTATAAACATTCATATTTCTCCCTGTTCATGTCACCGCCTTCTATTGGGGAACAGTCAAGTCAGCTTCCAAGCTCTTCTTTATTACACAGACCTTGAAAGCTTACAGAAAATGAATGTATGTGGAGAGGCCAAGTTTATTCAATCAATTAAGAGATAGCTGGGGAAAAGAGTTTGTTGAGAGAGAAAACAAGAATTTTGGGCAGGGTGTTCAGGTAGCTGGGAGATGTCAGGGCAAAAAGAGTGAATGTGACACTCGAACAGCTGGAGAAAATGGGGGAGAGAGAAAAATAGACCCTAAGACATGCTTCCATTAGCATTCTTTAAGAGAGGTCAGGAAATACTTGAATTAACTTTAATTACTTTGGCTGTTGGACCGGGAATGCAGGACTGGCTAAGACTAGACTACACGGAACCTGAGAATTATTTATGTAGGAGAAAATCTCCTCCTGTATTGAACTCTTAGAACCTTGCTGTTGCGTCACATATCATACATCACAAACACAACATCACACATCACAATATCAGAAATATGGAGAAAGGGATTATTGTTCCTTTAATGATCAGCACAAGTTGATGCTATTTTATGATTCGACCTCTCTTGTAAGATCGCAGGTTTCCTATATCTAAGGTATCAACAACCCGAATCCTGAGTAAGGCTGGTAAGTTGCCAGTACTCTCATTTCCCCTAAGAATCAGACCCTGACACAGGATTCCAGAGCACGTAGTTTATTTGGAGGTGGCTCCGGAAAGCTCTGGTAGTAGCGTAAGGAAGGGAAAGAGGGAAGGGAAGTAAACCAGTAGAGTGTGTTTTCAAGCCTGGTAACTGAAGAAAATTGTACAAGGCCTTGCTGAAATGGTATTTCACCTATATATACACTTGTAAAGCGATTGAAACACAGAGAGGCTGATACATAAGTACAAACATGCATGTTTATGCGTGTGTAGACACACAGGCACACTATATAATTTTAAAACACTTGAATGACTGGAATAAATTATTCTGCAGTCATAGTGTTTTTTGCTGGCATTAACCAAACTTTGGGTCAGTAACAATCCAGATGGAAGCAACAACAGAAATGTGTGACAGTAGTAAAAAAAGGGGCAGGGACTGTGGGGACGGTAGCTAATATTTATTGAGCAGGACAGCTTGTCCACACGTGGTGCTGGGTGTTTTTGGTGCATTAGCAACTTTTTGAAGCACTTTAGTACTTTTGGGGATTCCCATCTGACAGCTGAGCAGGGAACCTTAAAGAGGATGAGGTTTAGGAGTGGAGCCCAGGCAGCCTGACTTCAAAGGCTGAGTTCTTAACCTCTGTGTTGCTCTTGCTCCCAGATGGAGAGGTTGAGAGGCAGAAGCCTGCTGTCAGCAGTAATGATGGAGTTATTAAAGGTGAAAAATGGTTAATCCGTGAAATGCACATCACTTTGGTATTCAGGGAATCCCTAGCTATCTTGCCCACTGTGCACACGTGGCAGGTGTGCCCAGCCAGACATGAATTCACATTGAGGTGGCAGACTGGCAGTGGGGTGAACCCACAGGAGAGTGAGGCAATTAGGGCGTAGGAGGCGTCATGCCCTACCAGACGCCTTGCAGTCCATTTACACTCAACCACCTCCAGCTTTACCCCAATTTTTGGTTTTCCTTTTTCTGATTTATTCACCTAATAGATACCACAAGCCTGTTGTGTGAGGAAGGATGGACACCTTCATGACTAGAATCTCTGCCCTGATATTCCAGCCAGTTTGAGGCTCAGGGAGCTACCTTCTCTTTGGAGTGTGTGTATGTGGGGGGAAGGTTGGAGACAAGGGAAGGGTAAGAAAAATGGCAGATGATATTGCCAAGGGGCTTGCAGGGCCTCTGCTTTAGCTTCAAGGAAGCATTTCCGCTGAGCAGGGCCTCCTCTGGAGAGCAGGAGTTTCCCCAAGAGGATCTGCCTGGTGGGGATTCCCTCAGCTCAGAAAAAGATCAACAGTCAACAAAGCTCAAAGTTTACTTCAGTAAATATTACTTAGCAAATAACTTTGCTAAGACCAACATTTGTTGTGCTTTTCTGGAATCTGAAAAAGCTAATTTCCATTTTTTTTCCCTTCCTTCACTTTTTTATTCAACCTCTTTCTCCAGCCCCACCCACCGTGTTTCAACCAGCACATTCACAGACACCATCACCATCACCACAACGCCACATTTTGAGAGTCTGGCATTTCTGTCAACATTATGTCAGGAATTTCTCTTGGAGGGCCTCCAGAATTCACAGGGCCTGGCATCTCAGTTATCAGGCTGACATTCTTGATTACGGGGATACACAGGGAGGGCCACAATGACTTTTCAAGGACACTTGAATAAAGTGGTCCCGTTGCTGATTTCCTGGCTTATTGCAGAAAGGGTTTGAGAAGCGTTTGCAGCATTCAATAACTTTTGTTGTAAGAAAGTCCTTCCTTATGCCTAGTCTAAATCTCATGTTGCAATCTAACAATCAGCATATCCTCAGAGAATAAATTTGCTAGCACAAAAGAACATTAGACAAAAGCATGACAGAAGTCACACTTAGTTTAGTGAACATTTTAAAAATGTCTGATAACATTAGTGGCAAAGACAACATGTGAAAATTAAATTTTTGAGACTACTGACTAGCAGAAACTAGAATATTAGAAAAGATATTAATAAAAACCTATACAATAAATCAATATCCCTTACTGAAATGTTATTTTTAAAATCACTCAATAGCAACAACCAGTTCATCTGGTTTAATGTGCAACAAAAGTGGAAAACAAACAAACAAATAAATGCACCTTTACAGAGAAGCCAAAAGCCATGCTGTACTTTACTGCACATAAACCTGCTCTTCCTCAGCTTGGTAACACCCACCCAACGTAATACTGTGACTTATTCAGATCATAACTGAGAACATAACTTTGAGTCCATAACTGCCAACCAACATGGCTCCTACATGGATGGTAAACATTGCCTGGCAATGAAGTATTTCACTAACTGTAGATTTGGAAGTCTGTGTCCACTTGTTCTCTAGGTTTGAATCTCAATGTCCTGGCATCATTTTCAGACTTGGGTTTTTCCTTGACATTGACATGTTGGTGCTGGATGAAATACAAAATAAAAAGCTACACAGGAAGGAAATCAGAGCAGATTTGAAATCCTGGAAATTGCTAAACGGGAGGTCCATTTATCTAGTGAGGTGCTATTTTAAGACAGAGTTTAAATGGCTAAAATTGCTTGGTTTTTGGTCACCTGCATATTTGTTTGGCAACATATGTTAACAATCAGAGTAATTCAGCCTCTTTGGGGTGGATGTAGAGGTTCAGGTCTATTTCCTACTGGAAAGAAGCACTTAGGTTTTGGTCTAAACAAAAGCGAGTCATTAGTCACTGCTCTCTTGGTTGAAAAATGGAATTTTCAGAGTTTACCTTGTGCATTTGAGCTATTCATTTACAGTCAGGTACACATGATTTGTGTCTCATTTATCTATTAGTAAATGTTCTGTAAATGGGTTTGGACCTGGATTTCTCAATGGGCTGATATAACAAACATCCACCCTTTTATGTTTCAGTCTGTCAGCATCAATGTTAATGTCAGCCTGCCATTAGCAGAGAGAAACCTTATAAATTATGGTCCATTGTTGGGTGAATCAACAAGCAGTGACCAGAAAGGAACTCTGGAGGCCTCTCCCCTCTCCTGGATGCAAACAGGTAGGGAACCAGGTGGGTGAGAAGGGATAGTGACCCATTTGCTTTGCTTGCCAGCTTCTCTCTGCTTTCCGTCTGAAGAAGCCACTGCAAGGTCTAATGCCTATGGCTCCCTGCTTGGGTTTAGTGTTGCCAAGGATCTCCTTGGAAACAACAATATGAGGTGTTTCTGCGGTCCCTTCTGGTGTTGGAGGTCAGAAGTGGCAGGGGTGGGAGTGGAAAGGTGGGCGCATCCCTGAAGAGGAGGTTTTACAAAATCTGAGGAATGGCTCATGAATGCTCTTGTCACCGGGCTATCATCCAAACGACCCTAACGTTTCTCAGCACCTAAACTATGTTACAAGCTATGCTTGCTTCCAGGAACTGAAAAGGATTTCCCACTGCAAAGACCAAAGCACCAAGCACAAAAACCAAGATGGTGATGGGGCATTGTGTGCAAAAAGGACTGTGTGCAAAAGGGGCCTAGTGCAACAGAAGCATAACTATGCATACCTAAAAGAATTTAATCACTCCATGCCACAGCCTATAAATACAGAAGGCTCCTTCCCAGTAAGGGAGAAGGTGCTGTTACAGCGTGAGCTCACCCTTCTCCATTCTTTGATCAAAGAATAAAGTTTCTGCTCTGCTTTACCGAACTCAGTTTTGTTCTATTGGCGTGAATGGCACTGGGCAGAAGGACCTTGGTTTGGGTCCCTGACCCAAAGGGTCGATAACGTTGTTCAAGCTGTGCTGTCAGCCACTGGCCACATCACATGTGGCTTTGGGGCACTGGAAATGTGCTAGTCCAAATTCATGTTTGCTCTGAGTATAAAACACACATTAGAATTTGAAGACTAAGAATGAAAATAAGAACGTAAATATCTCATGAACATATTTTAGAATATTGAGTACATGTTGAAATGATAATGTTTCAGATATATTGGGTTAAATAAAATCTGTTATTAAAATTAATCTTAATTGTTTTGTCTTACTTTTTTTAAATGTGCCGATTAGAAAGTTTAAGATCACCTACATGCCTCACTTTATATTTCTGGTGGACATTTGTCTTGATGGTGAATTCAGAGAGGAAGTCACTTTGAGTAGAATAAGTGACCCAAATTCTCCTTTTGGAAAATAAAGTTCATACTTTTGGGAAGAGTCTGAAAGGAGAGGGATAAAGACTTGAGTTTGGAACATAAAAATATGACAGTTTTAAAGTTCTAGACATAGGGTTATGTCTGTTCCATCCCCTAGATTAATGGGAATTTGGGGGGGCAGATTTGGTGGCTATAGCGAAAATATTGGCAACATTCTACAATTAGCCTATTGCTCTATTATGATTTCACCTCTTTTCTCATAGTCTTGAAGAGAAACTGCATAAAGGGGTGGAAATTTTCCCAATCAGGGATTAGATCAGACGATTTTTTTTTTTCTCTTCTGGTAACTCCTAGGTTTTCAATTCATCTTTGAGTTAATTGCTTGAACACTCTGCACCTCACTTTATTTACTAATAAAGATGCTTTATTTACTAATAAAGATGTTTTACTAAAGATGTCAATATTTGTCCTGCTGACTTCACAAGATTGATACCTGGATCAAATGACTTCCTGGGTTTGGAAGTATAGTATTTTAGAAAGTGTTAAACGGTTCTTAATGATCGGTTCATTACTGGCTCTCAAAAGACAACAGTGATGGTCAAGAATCTATTTCTTGAAAAATTACAAGAAATCAGAAGACCCTGTTTCCTTGCCTTTGAGGTTGTTGTCACTCTATGATTGTTCCCACACTGATTTCAGAATTTGGGCCTGGCAGAAGGACTGGGCCAGATTAGAGAGCTGACTTCTGAGATTTGAAGTCTATAACATCTAGTCTCTGAACCTGAAAAAGGAGAGGCTGTCTTTCAGTGTCATCTGCTTTGAAAAGAATCTTTGACGAAATGACATGCTTGCAGCCAAAATAGATAATTCTCAAAACAGAGGCTGCAGAGTAAAGCAATCAAGTTATACTACCTGAATGGAATGTCTTTTATTTATTTATCTGTGTCCCTTTGTTTAATTAGGTCTGCTGTGGGCACATACTAAAAAAAACATGGAGTATGTGCAATTATAGAAGCAGGGAAAGAGAAAGAGAATTATTCTCTGGAGATATTGCTAAATCTATAAAATCAGGTCTGGAGCCATTGTTTTTCATCTTGTAAAACTCGTAGCCTCTCATTTCACTCCAGTCTAGATTCCTTTCAGGGTCATCGATGGAGGTCATGCTTCCTGAAAAGAGACTCTACCGGGGTCATAAGATGTGGGTTCTTGTCCAAGTCCTGATCTATTCAGTATAAATCACATAATGAAGGCACATCCATCATTGTCATTGTGCACTTTAATGACTCAATGTGCATCCTAAAAGCCAAGAACTTTTTTACATTCCCCCAGAATGAAATGATAAATCACCCACTTTTATATCAGTCATTTGCTTTCTGGGTCACCTTGGAAGACCAGGCACTTACAATATCAGTTAAATGGTGATGACACCACCTGGCCTTTCATTGCTTCTGATAGGATAACAATCAGGTTATATATGTTTAAGTTCTTTAAGAAATACATACACATGATATATTTATATAACATTTATCAGGAATTATCAGGAAAGAAATTATTCCATGTAAGTAAATTTTCCAGGAACTGAAACTTACCTATTTAGCACTAAATGAATTAAAAAGCAGGTGTTTTCAATAGAAATCTTTCCAAAATCTACTAGATTGCAGAGTAGAAATTAACTTTTTATTT
Organism: Rhinolophus ferrumequinum; assembly: GCF_004115265.2. Classification (NCBI taxonomy): domain Eukaryota; kingdom Metazoa; phylum Chordata; class Mammalia; order Chiroptera; family Rhinolophidae; genus Rhinolophus; species Rhinolophus ferrumequinum. The sequence continues at coordinate 37,668,248 of NC_046306.1, read as the reverse complement.
ATTTATTTATTTTTAATAATTTTTTATTTTTCAGTTACAGTTGACATGCAATATTACGTTAGTTTCAGGTGAACAACATAGTGATTAGACATTTATATACCTTACAAAGTGATCACCCTGATAAATCTAGTACCCATTTGACAGCATGCATAGTAGTTATTACAATATTATTAACTATATTTCTGTTGACTGGACAAAATAATTTTCCAGGTAGCCCGCCAAAAAGAGGGTTTAGTCAGGAAAAGGAAAAAGCAAAACCACCGGAGCAGTGTGAGAACGTATACCTCTGGCTGGCCACCCACATGCAGCATTGAGCTCCCCTTCTAAGATGGTCGCCATATATATATATATGTGTGTGTGTATATATGTATATGTATATATATGTATATATGTATATGTGTGTGTGTATATATATATCCCCCTGCAGGAACTTAGAACCATAGAGTTTTAACAGAAAGTCAAGACTAGAGAGTAACAGGAAGCCCAACTCCATCCACAGACATCCCAGCTCCCGGATCAGTTCTCTTAAAGTGCCAGTTCATTTTTTATCATTTCTTATGCTACACTTTACATCCCCATGACTACTTTGTAACTACCAATTTGTACTTAATCCCTTTCCCTTTTTCACCCACCCTCTCAATGCCCCTCCCATCTCAGCACTATCAAAATGTTCTCTGTATCTATGAGTTTGTTTCTCTTTTGTTTGGTGATTTTTTAACTCTTTTTATTAAAGGCAGAGTGTTTTCATTAAGGGGCTCAGTTAATACACAGTGATGAAATTAGAGTTTCTCAGAGGATATTTACCCTGCACTTCATGGCCTCAAGCTACTCTGGTTGTTGCATCTTTACGATGGCTTTTTCTTTTTATCCCCTCTATCCTCAAGGAAGACTTCATTCATTCACTTATTCATTCCACAAATAGTTTCTGCTGGTCTACTTGGTGCAAGGTGCTGTATGACCAACTGGCTACATGAAGATGAAGGAGATGTAGTCCCTGACCTCAAGAAAATTATTATGCAGTGACAGAATGGACCAATTTTGAGAATTATGTTTCAATAGGAGAAGATATAGTTTGAATAATTGCATATGCATGGATTGGCAACATTTATTTTTGGCATTTCAGAGGTCAAGCTAAGATGGATAAGACAAGTTCTCAGCCATTTTTGTGATTATCATATTATTATTTTCATTAACTCTTTTAAATGGTTGGTGATATCAGATAATAAAATTTCCATAGAAAGGAAATAGTATCACGCTTGTTTATTATCACCAATGTTTTCTACCTTGTGATAGCAATCAAACCTCCAGCCACAATGCCCAGGGGAAATGGTCAATCTTTAGATATCTGCTTTTGCATTCTCAACCTATTGAGTGACAGCAAATGTCCCAGAACATCCTTAACCAAGCAGACAGCATGTTGGGTGGAATAACTCCTGGGTAGAAATTAGGAGACCTGCTTTTAAACTTCAGCTCTTGTGTTTAACTCTCTGGAACTCAGTAAGGATGAGAAGATTGTATTTGGACCAAACAAGTCTCTTCCAGCTCTACAAGTATATAACGATCATCATTAAAGCTTTTATTTCCTCCTTGCTACCATAGTTCTCTTATGGTCATATGAAAAAGACCCACCCTTTACTGACTCACTTCTCAATCTACTCATTAGTTAAGCAGCAGAAATGACCAAGCTCGTCAAGATCAGTCTCTGGCCAGTCTCTTCAATTTTATTGCACACTGTGTAAATATGGCCACAATACTTCACTTCTGTGAAGTATATGCTTCACTCACTCCCTTTCAGTGTGATTTTTTGGGCTTTTTGTCAACAGGTAAAGTCTATTTCCCCTCCTCTTGGAACTGGGCTTGACTTTTGACTTGCTTTGATATTTATTTTGCAATGGAATTTGGCAGATGGATAATGTGCCAGTTCTGAGGCCTCATGAGTCATGGCAGTCTCTGCACTCTCTGGGACCCTATGCAGTCACCAAGCGGGGTTAGCCTTCTGGGACATGAGAGACCACAAGTAACAAAGTTGTCCACTCAAATGCCCCAAATGAGGCCCCCGGCATGTTAGGGGTCCTGGCTAAGATCAGCAAAGATGCCTCCATAGCGCATAGCTATCCACAGATGTACGAGGGAATCACCCGCTGAGCTCAGCCTGAATTACTGAAATGAAGAAAACTTAGGTAAAAAAATCTTTGTTGTGTTAAGCATATCAGTTTTGGGATGGGTTTATTATGCACTAGTAGCTATCTAATACATGATGAAACAAAGAGGTAACAGGACTTGGCTTGTGAGCTGGCAGGATGGAACAGGCAAAGAGTGAACAGGACCGAGCTTGTGGGGTAATAGGAGTGAGCTTAAACACTAACCGCTTGGCTCTGACTCCCCGGCCAGCACTGCACCTGCAGGCTGACAAGCACCTTACACCCATCATAGGTAGGAACAGAACAGTTCCCAATCGCAACGGCAACCCCCTGCAAGCTGACATCCATCATAGATAGAAACAGGACAGTTCCCAGGAGAAGACAATTGTAACGGCAGCCCCTCTGCAAGCTGACAAGTACCCTACATCCTGCATGGAAAAATATAAAACCCCAGCACTCTTTCTCATTGGCACAGCTGTCATTCATTGGACTCTGCCTTGGCTAAATCCATTTGCCAGTCTCTCTCTCTAATCCCTCTATCTCTGCAGCAGTCTTCATCAGACTGTCCTGGCAAAACTTCCGCCCGTTCCAAACAGAACTCTCTCTCCCTTTTTGACTTTCAATAAATCTTTTCTCTGGATACTCTTATAGAGTCTGGTAAATTCTTTTACATCCTGCAAACGACCAGGGGTTAATTCTATACCATGGCAATACACATTGTCATGTGTGGCTCCAGCCACACTGGCCTTCTTTCTATTCCTCAAACACATGAAATATGTTTTTACCTCAGGACCTTTGCACTTCTGCCTGGAATGCTCTCTCTCAGACCTTTGCTTGTTGGCTCTTTTTTTGTGATTCAGGCTTCAGTTTAAATGGAGAGGCCTTCCCTGATCATCCTTTCTAATTGTACCACCTAATTACCCTCTACCAGATTACCCTGCTTTAGTACTCCACACACTATTTACTATTGTTTGATATTTTTAAAAAATGGATTATTCTTTTGGTTATTATCTATGTTACCCAATTGAAATGTAAACTCCATGAAATCAGGGAGTCTGTTGTATGCCCAAGGCCTAGAATATGGCTGGTACATGATACGGCATTCAGTAAAACATTGGTGAAGGAAGAGGAGGCATTCTTTAACATACTCCAATTTGGCAGGAGCAATATATAAAATCTGGGTAGTTGTTACCCATTTGTACTAACAGAGTTCTTAAAAGCTCCTGTTCTGGACTAACTATCTTTCAGGCTGCTTCTGACACTGTCAACATCACCCTTTGGCCACACTGGGCTGTGTGTGTCCTATTCCTTAATGGCTCATTACCTCTGACCATGCTGTTCATTTCAGAACGGCCTTTGACACACTCCCATTCCTTCCCCCAATGCTCTCAGCTCAGCTTTCAATTTCTCCCTCTATTGATCTCTGGTCACTAAGGAGAATTAATTATTCCCTTATCTACATTTCTAGAGCTCATAACAAATGTTTCTATGATAGCATTATCCACTAGCCTAAAAATTCATTGAAGTTAGAGACTATTACTTACTCTGCTTTGTATTCTCAGAGCAAGAAGTCTCTCTAAAAATATTTGCCAAATTAAATAAGATACAATCTGAAATAATTCTGCTTGGTAGAGGGAATTATAATCTTGCAACTTAACATGGATGACACTCTTATTTCTAGGGTCAACCTAGCGAGGTAAAAATATTTAAAAAATTAGCATCTCTTACCCACTTTAGTGGAATGAATGAGCCAACCACTTCTGGAATATATTTCATCCCAAATTAGCTACCTACATATATGCTACATAACATTTATATTTCAAAATTTTTCTAAGTATCAATATAGTTTCAAGAGAGACCTTTCTCTAAGACTTATAGCAAAACAGTTATAGTTAGCTATAACAATAATTTCTTCAGGCAAGTTACAAAGGCTGAAAGAGTTTGTATGCAGCTCGGCACATATTGCTCTGAATTCTTCAGATAGGACATTAACATGATTTTGGAGTCGCTGAAAGTGTCTCTGTTAATGAATACAATTGTCTACCAGGACTTGCAGCAGGTGAAGCGCTAATGAGAAACAAGGATGGTGTTGGAAAACACCATTCCCATACAATACACATTTAAACTTACAGGAAAGTGGTTTCATTTGCAAGCGCCTATGCCCTGTAGATGTGCTAAGGCATCAGCTGCGTGGGGCCCTGTGTTTGAGAATTCAAATGTTCTCTTTGGACAGCTTCAGCCCTTTCTATTAGTTATTGCAGGTTCATTCACCAAAGAGAGTAATTTAATTAAGTAATTTATTTTGGCATATTTCAGTCATTCAGTGTCAATGCCGATTGAAAACAAATCATCTACCTAACATGAATGATTTCTCTGAGAACCAAGAAATAGACATGTTTATATAAACTTGGCTCAAATTGCATTGGCAAAACCCTATAGCTGAAGGGAGGTAAGATTGTGTTCTCCATCTAATTGTGTTTTAGAAAGCTCTATGAAAATAGTTTGTCCTAATAAATCCAGTGTTTAGTACCAAAATACTACTTATGCAAGTTCTGCCTTCATTTTGGAAGTAACACTTTTGCAGAAAAATGTCTGGCTAAGAAAATGCTGTGACACTCACAATGGGAATGACTAACAGTAATGAAACGCATTACATTCAACTTAATGGCAATAATAATTTTCTTCTTAATGTTTGTATATATGGCACGCTGCTAAACTTGCAAAAGTTTGACTGTTTAGCCATTCGATAAATTAACAAAGCGTTTTTCGTTCATTTATTTATTTAGCAAAGATTTAGTGAGTGCCTACTATTAAAGATGCCTTGTCAAATGCTGGGAATCTAAAGTATAAACAAGGTAAATAAGACAGTTTTCTGTGTTTACTTTGTGTTTAAGCTTTTTTTGTCCTGAAGCACATTTAATAGGTTGTATGCTTCGTATTTCTAATTAGGTCCTCATAACAGCTCTTTGAGGGATCTGCTACTAACCCATTTTAAAAGTGAGAAAATAGTCTAAAGGAAAGTTTAAATGACATGGCTGGAAAGTATCAGAGTTGTGATTTAAAGCAAGAAGAAAATTGAGGCCTGGAGAGGAAGAATAAGATGTAAGAAACAAGAGAGAAAAACAGCAATAAAACACTGGGAAAAAGTTAGTAAGTTTAAACATGTCTGGGATGAATGATAAAAACAGTTGCTAGAAAGTGACATGGCCTGGAGGGGAGTTGTGGAATGGATACTGGGTCAAGAAATTCAAGCATTTAAGCAAGTTCAGTGTCAGATAGCTGGAAATGAGCAGAGCCCTTGCTGGAGCCCAACAAGAAAATTCTTCTTCTCAAGGTTTGGGGTTGCCTGAAGTTAAGCAGGGGCAGTCTATGAAGAGAAGTCAGAAAAATGTGTGCTTTCTTTGCTTGTATACATTCTAAACCAGGACATTTCTAAATTTATATACTTTGACTTAATGTGAAAGTCAAGTCTGCTGCACCAAGTATGTGGATTTAAGAGGCAAAATATCTCCATGTATTTATTATTGATCTCTTGAATTCTGGTGGTTGGTAAATGCAGGGGATCTTTCATCTTTTAGTTTGAGGATTTCTAACAACTTCACCATAAGCAATTTTTTTTGATAGCACCAAAAAAATGTACCAAACAACCATTATTTTTCACATTACTTAAATGAAATTAAAATAGTAAAAGCACTCCATTGGAAACATTGCAACTTGCTAATAATCAAGAGGAGTATAACGTAAAGCCAAATATAGTATATTGTTTATAAAGGTTATAAACAGGTAAAGGTATTTTAAAAGGTTATAAACAGAAATGGGGTGTAAAATTAAATGAAAGGTCCACTTTTTTCTTACAATATGTTAGGTTTTATGACAGTGTTTATACTGAATCTGTCTAAATAAAGTGAGCTTTCAAACATTTTCTCAAGAATATCCAAGAAAAGTTTCATAGGCAGGGTGAATTTAAAAGCCTTTTGGACTATGGATGAACCAGTCAAATATTTCCTTATGGTAATTAGGTTATTTGTTTACTCACATCTAAAATCACACATACATAGTGTTAATTTCAAACCATTGTTTTTTCACTGTCACAGTTCTTGACACTATTTTATCCAAATTTTTCTCAGTGCCTTGGATGCCAGGGTCCTCCTCCAAGCTGCTTTTTGAATCATCATACAGAGGTGTCACAGCAGAGCACCTAACGTCTTTACTTCCATTGCAGTGATCTGACATATACGGTAGCGCTTTCTGAATCCACATACGACGTCAGTGTTGGAGTTTTCATTCTAAGTCCCAAATTCTTATTTATGTAACATCAAACTGCTTTCTTCTTTTCATTTATCCTATAGGTCACAGTCCCTTCTCTTAGTGTCTTGCTTTTAAAATTCATTGTCTTGTTTACAGTGATACGCTCCCCTGCCTGAAGCGCAAGGCCATACATATTCTAAGCAATAGTGACTATATCTTTGTTAAGTTTCTATGCATCATTTTTCCACTGTTACATTAGGTCATTTCTATAAGCATCCAAAATTAGTACTGATTAAGGCTGTTTAAAGCAATTATGCTTTTCCCAAGTAGAAATTTATTTTTCAAATAAAGTAAGTGTGAAATCACTTAATAGTATAAGAGGCTTTATGAAGACTTCACCTTAAGGCAATTCACTCCTTTCTGAGGGTTATTTTGGTAAAACCTCACATTAGCACAAATGTAATATTTTATGAATTATTTTGAATATTATTATTGAAAATCCTTCTATTCATTATTAATCCAAAAGTATGAAAATGAGAAAAATGAAAATATTCTCATTGTTAACAACCGAAGACATAAAGCTCAACATTTCCTTGACTGCCCCCGTCCTTCTTAAGTGTCCAGTGAGTGTGCTGGACACAGATATCAAAATCTTACCCTCCCAACTCCTTTGGAAATGACCGAAAGGGATTTAAAAAGTAAAATCTACACAAAGGCTTTAAAATAGAGAGTGTGCCAGGAGCTTCTTGTCATTTCTTGCAAATTCAGTATGGAGGGGCTGGGCAGCGACCTGCAGAGACGACTCAGGGGCCAGACCCTGGGAGAAGCATTTTAATCCCAGCAATGCCACCCAGTAGCAGTTGCCCACAACAGTGCTGACTCCAGGCTACAACTGACACAGATGTCTCTGCCAGGAGGAGAAGGCTACAGACTTGTAATGACGGCAGAGTGGCTGGGAGCAGCGGAGACCCTGCTGGGGCTAATTCATGGCTGTTTAGCACAGGGAGCAAGAGGCCAGCTGAAGGACCAGGCCTCAGGCTTGCACACTTTCCCCTGGGGATCTGAACCGGTGGGATCAAACCAGCTTTCACTCCTTCTTTCCCCGGGCCTGAAGTATGTGGACAGCAGTCTCCCAGGGAGTCATCTTTGGGGAGCAAGCAAGGGTTAAAACACACCTGCTTCTGTGAGGAGGAACAAACTCCCCCACACCTTCTCCCCCACCAGAAGGTTGGGCTGTTCATTCTTAAGACGTAGAACTGACGCTTTCCACCAGTATAGTAGATACACAGCAAGGGATAAGAGACAAATGAGTGTATTTCTAATTCCCAACCAGATTCATGAAAGTAGAGCTGACAATTCCCCGAAAGGAAGTGCTTTGATATCAGTAAAGATTGGGAAAAGAGCAGAAACGGTATATTAAATTCAAACCTCTGTGCTGGAAGAATGTAGAAAATTGGATTAGTAGTGAAGGAAAAGGTAAATTTGAGAAATCCTTCTAGAAGTTGAAAAAAATGATGAAGATATAGAAGAAATGGAATAAAAGAGAAATGGGAGATGGATCAGAGATATCCAGTATTGCAAAAATGTCAGTTCTTCACACATTTGGAAGTTTAATGAAATTCCAATCAAAATTTCCAGGGGATATTTTTTGAAATTGGATAAAATAAGTCTAGAATTCTTCTGAAAGAATAAATGGGTTGAGAAAGTTAAAAAGATGGTCGTTAAAAGTAATTGTAATGATGGAAGACTAGCAGGTATGAAAGTATATTATATAGTCCAAATAATTAAAACAGAGGTTACTGCAACAAAAGTTACATTAAGTGAAACAAACAACAAACTCCAGAAACTAGTCCTTCAGATTAGAGGGGAAAAGATGGACTATTTAATAAACTATATTGTGAGAACTGCTTAGCTATTTGAGGTTATTTATAACATGCTCCAAAATAAATCTTGTTGGGTTAAAATTATTGCTTGTAAAAATGCCATTTGAGACAATTAGGAAAATATCTGATCTTAGGATGGAGAAAGGCTTTCTGGAAAAAAAAGTGAATGAAGAGATTATGAAGTAAATTTTTTAAAAAAGAAAATGTAAACTTTCTGTATATAAAAATATCTGAAATCTGATTAAGGTATAAATGATATTCTGAATATCATAGATTTAATTTTTGTGCTACATATGTTAGACAAAGGGTTATTATGATAAAGAATATAATTGCATAAGAGAGACAGAAATAGGAAAATGGGCAAGTAAAGACAAGAAATCAATAAATGGAGGTGTACAATGTGCAAATGTATGGAAAACATGCCTACCAGAAAAATATCCCTTCTCAGAGGAGGTGGAAAGGACTAAACAGCCTCATTTTCTCTGGTGATATTTTTGTGGGGGTACTGGGAAGATGGGTTCTAACACTGGAGCTTGGGGAAGTGTAGTTCTTCTTTACAGAGTCTACTGGAAAAAATGTTACTTAAAAACATTTTCTAGCCAGTCAAGACTTAAATAGCAATGAAGAAAAAAATAACAAGGAGGATATAAAAGTACCGGCACTAAAAATAATTTAAATATGATCAGTAATGTTAACTTATAACTACCATAACAACAACGAAAACTCTAGAGCACACTTTCTCAAACTCAACGTTATTGGGATTTGAGGCTAAATAATTTTTGTTGTGGGCTCTGTCCTGAGCACTGTAGAATGTTGAGCAACTTCTCTGGCCTCTACCTATTGGATCCCAGGAGCAATGTCACCCTCCAACTCAACCATAACTGTCTCCAGGCATTGCTAAGTGTCCCCTGGAGACCAAATCACCCTCTTCCCCTGATGAGAACCATTACTCTAAAGCTAAATTATAAAATGTATACTATGGGGTGGAGGGAAGCTAAGTCTAAAACCCCACCTACATCAGTTGAAACTGGAAAGTAGCCAAGTGGAGAGGAAGTAACAACATGCTGAAATTTAGTATCATATTCAAAGATAATTTAATAAGTATTGTTTGATAGTTAACATTTTATAATTAGAAAAAGATGAGTTCATATGTTTAAATTTTCATGGTAATCATAAAGAAAATTAAGATAGATTGCAGCTTTCAAAGCATAAGGAGAAGAAAAAGAACAATAAAAATATAACCATAAAATAAAAGGAAAAAAGAACCACCCTAGCAGTCAAAATAACAAATATATTAGTTTTGATAATAAATAAAAATGCCTTTCAGTACCTTACTAAAAGACAAACACTTTTAGTTGAGATTAAAATGCCAAATTAAACTATATCTTATTTTTAAAAATTACGTAAGAAGTAATTAACCCAGGAAGGAAAAACAATAAAGGGATTAGCAAAGATGAATCAGGTTCTTGTACTAATAGGAGAGCAAGCTGGTGATATTAACATTGGACAAAGTAGACTTGAAGGCAGAAAGCATTGAATGACATGACTTTATATTGATAAGAAACTATATTCACAATGAGGATATAACAATGATGACTCTGAACCAAATAATATCGCATCAAAATACATAACACACTCTTGCCATTTCCCGTGTGCTATAGACTGAATGCTTGTATCTCCCCCAAATTCAGATGAATTCCTTACTCTTAATACAGAAGTGGAGCTTTTGGGAGGTGCTTAGGTCACAAGTGTGGGGCCCTCAGAAATGGGGCCTTATGAAAGAGACTCCACAAAACTCCCTCACCCCTTCCACCGTGTGAGCACACAGTAAGAAGACAGCTGTCTATGAGTGAAGAACAGGGCCCTCACCAGATATTGAATCTGTGACTTGGTCTTGATCCCAGCCTCCATAATTGTGAGAATAAATGTCTGTTGTTTAAGCCACATAGTCTGTGGTATTTTGGTTAGAGCAGCTCGGGAGGACTAAGATACTATGAAAGGACAGGCTCTAGGGAGACACTAGTCTTGGAAAGAGAGACACATGGAAAAGATCCAAACCCAACCTGTAGCCTGGAGCACGTAGCCCACCACCCTCAGGCTGCCAGCTAATGCTGCTGCACACGATGGTGGCATCAAACTCGGCTTCCTCCATGAAAAATCCATTTCCAACTAGCGAGATGATGCTCCAGTGTTGAATAGTCTCTCTGTGTCCATTCTTTGCCTGAGAAACTCAATCTTAGCACCTGGACACTCACCAGTGTCACCCTGTTCTTGAATCTTAGTGGAGTTACCAACTAGTCTCTTCAAATTAAGTCCAAACTCCCTACCGTCACTTCCAAGGCCCTCTCTGCCAGACACTTAGTCCTCTGTCACCCTCTGTTTCCCTTCACTGTCTCCACACCGGCCCGGCCTCTTCCTATTTTTCAGGTAAACAGTCCTTTATTTGACTTTGAACTTGGCTGTCCCCTATGAACACAATACCCAGCACATACTGTTCACTAAATTCTCTGCTCAGATGCCAACTTCTAATTAATGTAGCTTATGCAATTGTAATTAAATTCAAATGTCATGAAAACATACATTTTCTAAAATACCCTTAAAATAAATACATTAATACAAAGGGACCACTTTGAATATCATTTAAGCTAAGCTTACTCTCTAGATATGTTGCTCCCGATCTGCAATGAAATATATTTTCCTTTCATGTACCGTCTTTGAGCCAAAAAAAAAAGTGGAGGATTTTTTAAAATATACACTAACTTATTATTTAGAGCTGTCACCAACAGGCCTGCTGCTTACCTTTTAAAATAGAAGTGAATTCACCAAAATTTCAAGAGTTGAAGTGACTTTGCCTTAAAAAATCTTTCCAACACTTTCTTTTTCTGATTCAACAAATATGATAATTTATTTAAAAATATGTAATACAAAGTCTGCCAGAAATATAAGATGACCCATTTTCAAAGTGGCAATTTTAACTCAGGGATTCTTTTTCTCTCTGTACAAAAATTCTATTAAATAACAAAAGGAAAGTAAGTTTAAGATAAAATATTCAACAGAGCTGAAAAACCCAGGACAGACTTGACAGGCCAGGTTGCAAGAATTTATGGAAGCAGGAAGCAGATGGCATCAAGGTGAGTACAGGTGAAGGATGGTGGGGCGCACATATGGTTTCACTGCAGAAGAGGTAGGGATGTCTACAAAATACCACGTATACATTCTTTGAATTTATTCTCTACCTTTAAAAATTCAGTAATTTTTCAGTTTTAGATAAAAAAGAACCTATGGTTTATGTGTAGCAGTTTACATAAATGATTCATTATCTCTTGTTCTGGAATTTTGGGAGTTTTTGACGCTGACATGTGTAGCAGACTATGTTAATATCCTGCTCACACCCCCCTGGCACCCACCTTTGCCACCCCATGTCTCTGGCCCCGAGAGAGTCTCCTGTTTTGCTCAAATAGCCTTGCTGCTTTGAACAGCTAGTTACATTTCTGCCCACCAGCAATCAGAGGCTGGAGCAGTGAATCAAACAGACATCAGATCCTGGAGCTTTGAACTTCTCTGAGCTCTGCATCCTGTGAAGTTGGCATGGCTTTACCCCCGGGCTATGCCAACCACCCCACAAACACTTTTGTAGATCCCCTACTTGGCAGAGGAGGGGTGCAGTCCCCATAGGTTATTGATATTTTTATTGTTATGTATGAAAATGAGTCATGTAACAGGAACACCCTTGACATATATTTGAGGAAATAGCAGCTTGAACGAGGACACCCATCTGAGTGTAAAGAGTAAATGTTGGCATTTTATTGGGGGTGGAGCTTTCAGGTTTCTGGAGCCAGACTGCCAGGGTTGGCATCTAGGCTCTGCCCTGGTCTCCATGTGTGTGAAATGTTGGTAATATTAATCATACATGTCATAACTGTATACTCCTCACAGGATTGGTTGGGATTAAATGAGTTAACATAAAGCATTTAAAAGTATATGTGAAACGTGTTACACTTTCTTTAAATGGTAGCTGAATATAAGTGTGAACCTCTCTGAAACAATTGAAAAAGCAGGGAAGATTAGCCCAATTTTGAATTCATAACTTTGAGGGATATGTCTATCAATATGACAGGTACAATTTGATATGAGAAAAGAATGAACAGGAAAAAGAGAAGCCTTTAAGAAAATTTAAACAATTACTGTTCCAAATTTAATTTAAAAATAAAATGGCCATTGCTAAAAACCAAGTTAATGAGTAAAATGAATTCAAAGAATTAGAGCAAACAGAGAGAAAGAAACAAAGAAAGCCATGGTAAGAGGCATGGAAAAGAGCCACATAATATCTTATATTTATATAATATCAGTCTGCGAAGGAGAAAAGAGAGAAGATGGAAGAAAATAGGCAAAAATAATTTTTATCTGCAAAAAAGTTTTATTTCAGATTGGTGACCCTCACTATTTATTAAAAATAAATCATATCTTGAGGAGTTTCTAAATTTCCAGGATAAAGGAAAGTTTTAGACATGGCATAAAAATATAAAGGAGAGAGAATCAAACTAGACTTCTTTAATACTGAACTTTTTATCAAAATACTACATGCTAGGAAAAAAATAGAATAAGGTTTACAGAGTTCAGAGGAAAATGTATTGTGCTCCCGAATTCAATTTGTAGCTGTCTAAAATTCATGAATGAGGGGAGAAGAAACAAAGTAAAGTTGGTTATTCCAGTAAAAGACAAGAAAGGAAAACAAGGAATCATCGAAATAGTATAAGTTTCTCAAACTGAATAAGCCAAAGAAAATACCAGTTATGTACTGTCACCAAGAGGCACTCAAAAATCAGGGCTTGACAATGTTAATATCAAGAGAAACAGAAATTATGTGAAAAATACTAAAATGGATATAGGGACTACTTCATATTGATAAAAGGAGCATTCACCAGGGGGATGCAGCAATCACCAACATTTACACATTCATTTTAGTTTTGCAATACATAAATCAGCATCTCAGAAATAAAAGTAGAAATCAACTGGACATCAATTATAGTGGAGACTGCACATGTCTTTCAAAAATTGGCAGACCAAGAAGAGGGAAAAATCATAAGGATATGGAGTACTTATGTAGCACAGTGAATGCATTGGATTTAATAGTTATGTACAAAACTGCATTGTCAAACAGATACTGCACATTCCTTCAAATACTCATTTAAAAAATAATTATAGGATAGTTAGAAAGAAATAACAGTGGAAGATCTCATTTCAAAGCCCATGAGATGACTCCAAATTTTGATTTAAAGAAAAAGAAAAAATATTTAATAAAGTGTATTTACTAACAAAATATGTACAGTTTTTATTACAAATAAAATAACATAGCTTGAACTCAAGAAACAACACTAATTTCAAAGAAAATAGGAAATAGATATTAAGAGAAAAATAGGATGTAAGCTTATTTCCCTCCAGTTGGTCCCCAGATCAGGAGTTCCAATAAAGATGGTGGAGTAGGTAAAGGCTGTGCTTGCCTCCTCCCATGACCACATCAAAATTACAACTAAATTATAGAATAATCAACCTGGAGAACCATCTGAAGAGTAGCTGAACAGAAGTCCTATAACTAAGGATATAAAGAAGAAGCCACATTGAGACTGGTAGGAGGGGCAGAGATGCAAAATGGACTGGCTATACACTCATGCATGGCAGTTGAGAATCAGGAGGGATATCTCTGCTGGAGAGGTCCCCTGAGGAGCAAAGGGTCTTACCCCACACTGAGCTCCCCAGCCCATAGCACCAGTGCTGAGAAGAGGAGACCTCATAATATCTAGCTGTGACAATCAGTGGTGATTCCAGCCTTCTGGGTGAGATGGAAGGCTGATGGAAACCCAGGTGTTCCCTGAAAAGTCCCATGCACAGACTCATTCACTTGCAGGCATTCACCCTGGGTTTAAGAGAAGGGATGGTGGCTTGGGAAGCACCAGACACATACAGGGAGAAACTGAGTTGTGTGGCTGCAGAGGAAGGGTTGGAGGGACAGATGCTATGGTACCTGTGTTAAACCCTCCTGCTACATAGCTAATGGGTGGGTACCAGATTTTCTGTGTAAAGCCCTCTCCGATACAGCCCAACCTGAATTTGCATTGGCCTGGTAAACTCCAATCACTCCATGATGACTCCCTGACACCTCTCACCAGCCGACTTGCATACCACCAGAGGGTCTTTTGGGGAAAACAGTCAGCCTTGGCCTTTGCTGCAGTCTTTCTTAAAATCTCTCAAAGGTCCCAGGCAGATGGCTGCTGGCCTCAGTGTGCCCTGTGCCTTTTGGTGAGTGGCCACAGGCTCACTACTGGTGCCAAATATGAATCTGAATTAATCTCATGAACACCATTAGCCCAACCCTGGTGACTCATTGAGGGCCCTTGCCTCGCCCAACTTGCATAGTACCCAAGGGTCTTTCAGCAGCTGAGCCTTACTGGCAATGAGCAGGCAGTGGTATGCTTCAGGGTACCCTGGGCATTTTCTGAGCTGACCCAAGTCCAGTACTGGTAGCAGCTGGAGTCGGTTTGCTGTGTGGCCTCTCCTATGTGAACTTCAGGTCCAACAGAGACAGTGACCAACCTAGGACCACTTTGTAGCTCCTACCAGATAGCTCCTGACAGCTCACAGGCAGCAGCTGACCATAGCCTGCATGAAAGCCACCTCCCAAGAGGCCCCAGATAAAACATACCTGGTTTAGTCCCACAGCAGCACACCAAAAGGGTGGTCTCAGTAGGCAGTCAGCCCCCAATCAGCAGCTGGTATGCTGTGATTGTAACTAAACCTCACAGCCAGTCAGCCTAAGGGTCAATCACACTCATTGATGTGCTAATAGCAATCAAAGCTCAATTACAATAGGATGGCACACACAGCCTACACAAGGGACACTCTTGGAGCATCTGGTTCAGGTGATCAGGGAAACTGTGCCATGGGGATCCACAGGACAACTACTACATCAGGCCACCCTTCCAAGACTGGGAGATGTAGCAGATCTACCCAATACATAGAAACAAACACAGAGAGGCAGCCAAAATGAGGAAACAAAGAAACATGTCCCAAATGAAAAAGCAGCATAAAACTTCAGAAAAATAACTAAATGAAATGGAGGCAAGTAATCTACCAGATATAGAGTTCAAACCACTGGTTATAAGGATGCTCAAAGAACATAGTGAGAATGTCAACAAAGAGATAGTTAGTGTAAAAAAGTGCAGAGAAACAATAAAAAAAGAACAAGTTAGAAATGAAGAATACAATAATTGAAATAAAGAATACACTAGAAGGAATCAATAGCAGCTTAGATGAAGCAGAGGATTGAATCAGTGATTTGGAAGACAAGGTAGCAGAAAACACTCAAACAGAACAGCAAAAATAATTTTAAAAAATGAAAATAGTTTAAGAAACCTCTGGACAACATCAAGTGTAGCAACTTTTGCTTCATAGGAGTACCAGAAGGAGAAGAGAGAGAAAAATGAATTGAAAGCCTATTTGAAGAAATAATGACAGAGAACTTCCCAAACCTGGTGAAGAAATTAGACACACAAGCTCAGGAAGTGCAGAGTCCCAAACAAGATGAACCCAAACAGGCTCACACCAAGACACCAAAATTAAAACAGCAAAAATTAAACACAAAGAGATCATGTTAAAAGCAGCAAGAGAAAGGCAATTCATTATCTACAAAGGAGCCTCCCATAAGTCTGTCAGTTGATTTTTCAACAAACCTTCAAGGCCAGACGGGATTTGCAGAAAATATTCAAAGTGATGAAGAGAAAGGACCTACAACCAAGATTATTCTGGCCACCAAGGCTATCATTTAAAATTGAAGGAGCAATAAAGAGCTTCCCGGACAAGAAAAAGCTGAAGGAGTTCATTAAACCAGTATTACAAAAAATGATAAAGGGACTTCTTTCAGAAGAAGAGGGTGAAAAAGAACATAAATATGAATGATAAAATGGTAATAACTACATACCTATCAATAATCACTTGAAATGTAAATGGATTAAATGGTCCAACCAAAGGACATACGGTGGCTGAATGGATAAGAAAACAAGACCCATACATATACTGTCTACAAGAGACCTGCTTCAGATTGAAAGACACACACAGACTGCAAATAAAGGGATGAAAAAAGATATCTCATGCAAATGGAAACAAAAAAAGCTGGGGTAGCAATATTGATATCAGACAAAATGGACTTTAAAACAAAGTCTATAATAAGAGACAAAGAAGGACATTTCAGTTTGATAAAAAGCATCAATCCAACAAGAGGATATAACCCTTGTAAATCTTTATACACCCAATATAGGACCAACCAAACATATAAAACAAATATTGATGAGCGAAAGGGAGAGATTGACAGTAATACAGTCATTGTAGGGGACTTTAACACATCATTGATATCAATGGATTTATCTTAGAAAATTAATGAGCACACAGTGACTTAAATGACACATTAGACCAGATGGATTTAATAGGTATTTTTAGAGTATTTCACTCCGAAGCAGCAGAATACACATTCTTTTCAAGTGCACATGGAGCATTTTTCAAGATAGACCACGTTAGGCTACAAAATGAGTCTTAATAAATTTAAAAAGATTGCAATTATATCAAGTGTCCTCCCTGACTAAGTGGTATGAAACTAGAAATCAATTACAAGAAAAAAAAAAACACACAGAAACACATGGAGGTTAAAAACATGCTACCAAATAATGAATGGGTCAACAATAAGATCAAGGAAGAAATCAAACGATACATTGAGACAAATGAAAACACAATGACCCAAAATCAGTGGGACACAGTGAAAGCAGTCTTACAAGGGAAATTCATAGCAATACCGGTCTTTCTCAATAAACAAGAAAAATCTCACACAGTCAATCTAACCTTCCACTTAATGGAACTAGAAAAATTATAGCCAACAAAACCAAAAGTGAGTAGAAAGAAGGACGTAATAAAGATCAGAGTGGAAATAAACAAAATATAGTCTAAAAACACAATAGAAAAGATCAATGAAACCAAGAGCTGTTTCTTTTTGAAAAGATAAACAAAATTGATAAACTTTTAACTAGACTCATCAAGAAAAAAAGAGTGGACCCAAATAAATACAATCAGAAATGAAAGAGGCGAAGTGACAACTGACACCACAGAAATACAAAGGATTATGATAAAATACTACAAACAATTATATGCCAACAAATTGGATAATCTGGAAAAAAATTGATAAATTCCTAGAAACATATGATCTTCCAAGACTGAATCACGAAGAAACAGAAAATCTGAACCAACCATTTGCCACTAGAGAAATTGAATCAGTAATCAAAAAACTCCCAACAAACAGAAGTCCTGGGCCGAATAACTTCACAGGTGAACTTTACCAGAAATTCAAAGAAGAATTAACACTATCCTTCTCAAACTATTTCAAAAATTCAAGGGGAGGGAAGGCTACCATAAATATAAGTGTTACAACTGCTGTGGAGGGCACTGTAGTAGTATCTATCAAAATTACAAATGTATATACCTTTTACCTAACCATTTAATTTTTGGGAATTTATCTTATAGATAAATTTACACATGTGGAAAGCAATACATGTAACAACGTGTGTTGTAGAAAAAGTTTAGTAGCAACCCAGCTGTCTATTTATAGAGAATTGGTTAAGTAAAATATGATTCATTCATATAATGAAATGCCATTATCTAAAAAAGAACAATACAGAAAGTACTAAATGGAAGATGTATAATAGTGTTTATAGTATACTACCCTTTGTGTAAAAAGGGAAGAATAAGAATATACATTCATATTTCATAAATGCATACAGAAATATTATACAAAAAATTAATAATAATGGTGATTTAGAGTAGGTAGGAGTGAAAATGGGCAAATGAGGGAAAGAATGGGAAGGTGACTTAAAAAACTTTATACCCATACCCATACATTATTTTTGATCCATGTAAATATATTACCTACTCCAAAAAACTCACGCAGTATAATTAAAAAGAAGGCAATATAGCATCAAAGGTGGAGGCTTATGAAATTTCATACAGAAATGGGTACCAACTTTTGACAGTGTAAACAGGGCATGACTTAACCTCTGGGAATCTTAATTTCCCTACTAATGAACAAAGTAATAATATCTACTTCCTTGGGTGGTGGTAAGAATTAAATATGATAAAGTATGTAGTGTATATATCCCAGGTTAAATACATGGTGGTAAATTGTGGTGGTAAATATGATTATTAGAAATTGTAAATGACAAAGGGGGCATACTACTCACCATATAAAAAAGAAAAAGGGCTAATGTTCTTATGATAAAATGGGACCATACAGGTCCTTAACGAAAATATAAACACTACCCCAAAAGAAGGCAAAAACATCAAAAGGCAAAACATTCATTCTGTCACCTATTGAAGACCTACTATGTGCCAGGCAATGATCTGTTCTGCAGATACTGCTGCAAGTGATATATTCCAGGTCACTGGCTTCCCACCGAAAAAGAAACATAAATGATGGGGAAATACATGGAGAAATAAACTTTCACTAAAAATCAAATACATGCAAATAAACTAAGATACCAACTTTGGCTTCCCAAATTGAAGAAGATGGAAAATTACAATAATACCCTGTTTACAGAAATGTGTTAAAAAACCTGAAAAATGAGTAAATTGATTAACAACAGCAATTCTACTTCTAGGAATTTATCTTCAGCAAGTAATCAGAAGTGTGTTAAAAAGTACATATACAAGAATTTGTGCACAATAGTGTTCTCTGAAGTTCACTTACTATTAAAAAAAATGTTGGCAATGGTCATTGTTCCAAAATAGGGAAATTGTTAAAGAAACGATACTATACCCATATAATGGAATACAAAGCAGCTTTCAAAAACAATATTATAGAGGAAAGTAAAACAGACATTGATTATACCATAGGATGTCAGTTTTGTAAAATACAATTTTAAAAATAATGATACTAAAAAAATATAAACAGAAATGTTAAGTAATATTTAGCTTTGGCTATGGTTTTAGGTTCATAGCAAACTAAGTGGAAAGTACAGAGGGTTCCCATGTATTCATGTCCACACACGTACGGCCTCCCCCACTGTATATCCACAACACAGTGGAACACTTCTTATAATCGATGTGTTAGTTTTTGAGAGAGGAGCTTCATTTGGACCCTCCCATAAGCATCTGTTACCTCCTGTGTTATTTCTGCATGCTCATTTTAGGTATATAAATCTAGACTTCAAAAAGAACAACTCCACCACTCATTTTGCTCTTCAACCTAGGTATTGATTAATCTAACAAGCCTAAGAGATCAAGCAAAGCAGTAATATTGCATAAACTTAGATCCAAAATGATGAGGGATTTTATCACTTATTTGTTCAGTATCATCTGGGACTCTATTGATATCCCTGTTGAGTGGAATGAAATGTCTCCTTCCAGGCACAAGATGGTTTGTAGCAACATCTGTCATTCTTGTTTCCTTCTGTGATCCAATAGCACAGCCCAAAAACCCAGCTTTTCTTTTCCTGTAGCCTTTTAGGATAGCTTCATGCAGTCTTTTAGACTTGTTAACTATCATTCAATTTAGAGTGAGGTCAGGTGTATTTGTTTGCTAGGGCTGCCATCTCAAAGTCCCACAGACTGCGTGGCTTAAATAACAGAAATTTATTTTCTCAGAATTCTGGAATCCAGAAGTCCGAGATCAAAGTATTAGCAGGTTGGTTTCTTCTGAGGCCTCTCTCCTTGGCTTGTACCTAGTTGTCTTCTCCCTGGGTCTTCACATGGTCTCTCCTCTATGTGTCTGTGTCTTAATCTCCTTTTGTTTAAGGACATCAGCCAGATTGGATTAGGGCACACCCTAATGACCTCATTTTTAACTTAATTACCTCTTTAAAGACTCTGTCTTTAAATTCTAAGGCACTGGGGGTTAGGACTTTAAGATATGAATTTTGAGGGGACACAATTCAGCCCGAAACACCAGGCATCATGTTGTTGCAGCCAGAAACAGCGGAGCAGGGGAGTGGACACTCACTGCTGCTGCCTCTCTCGGTCTCCTGTGTTTGTCTTCCATACTCTTGGAATTGCACCCGCCCTTGTCCTGTCACCCTTGATGTTTCTCCCTGTAAAAGCCAGTCTCCACTGGGCCAGACCATCTCACAAAGCCTTTGTTACTCCTGTTATCGAAATGCTTCCCTGGGTTTTGTTGACTTTGGGAGCATTCTCTTATATCATAGGGTAATAGGGTACCTGCTAAATTGAGATTAGATGGAGACTCCATTAAAGGACATCCGTACAATGGTGCTGATGTCATCTTCCACAAGAAGGGCTCTCCTAAGAGCAGAGCTGTGTATTTGTGGAAGGGGCTTGTGAAAGTTTCCTCCTTGGCTATGTAGATTTAGGGGGAAGGGAGAAAGGGTACGCACAGCTGCAGGATCCAGACTGTGGGTGGGTGTGAGATTACTTTGTATAAGGAGGGCAGAGCATTCTAGGAGAGAGGGAAAACGCATCCAAACCCCAGATTCAAGATCAGGTTGCTTTTTCAAGGTAAGCTAAGGTGGGTACATCAAGGGTAGGTGTAAGGCAAGGGCAACAAGGCCCCGACAGTAAAGCCACCTTGAGGATAAAGGCAGGCAAGCCTTAAGGCCATGTCCTACAGAAGGCCCAGGGGCTCAGAGAGGCTTCTCAAGCCTCCCCAAGTTTCCCACTAGAGTGGCTTGGGGGAACACTGGGAGGTTAAGGGGGGGAATTTTAATTAAAAAGACCCTTGGGCTTGGTGCCTAACTAAGATGGGACAGTGCCATCTATGGCTGCTAGTGGCACTGCTGCCTGAAGCTCCAGTGTTCTTGAAGAATTGAAGACCTCCTTCCAGTAAGGTATGTGGATGCTCAAGCCACTGGGGAAAACATTATATGACTACATTTGCCTCTCTTGAGGAGCCAATAACACTGGACAGGAAAGAATAAACTTGGTCTGTTCACTTTTTCAGGTTCATTTGTATCTCCTTCCTACCCCTCCCCCACCACAGCATGTGCGCGCGCGCGCGCGCGCGCGCGCGCACACACACACACACACACACACACACACCCTTTATATTAAAAACATTCTGAACACGAAGATCCTTGAATGCCTCCACGTCCTTATGGAGAAGTAGTAAAAAGTAATTTTTGCTGCGGGATACTCTGTCTTACTCTAGAAACTCATCACCTTCTCTTAGCAGACCTCCCCAACACCCCCGTGTATATCAATTAGCATTTGATTCTTTTGCCTTGCCCATTGACTGTGGGATGGTTAATTTTATGTGTTAGCAGCTTAGACTATGATATCCAGATGTTTAGTCAAACACCAGTCTAGCTTTGGCTGGCTGTGAAGGTATTTTTTAGATGTGATTAACTTTTAAATCAGTAAATTTTGAGTGAAGTAGATTACTATCCTTAATGAATGTGAGCTTCACCTAATCAGTTGAAGGCCTTAAGAACAAAGTCAGAGGTCCATGAAGAAGAGGGAATTCTGCCTCCACACAACCTTAAGACTTAAGACGGCACCATCAACTCTTGTTGGAATTTCCAGGCTGCTGGCCTGCCCTGCAGATTTAGGAATAGTGAGCCCCGTAATCATATGAGCCAATTTCTTAAAATAAACATCTCTCTCTCTCTCTCTCTCTCTCTCTCTCTCTCTCTCTCTCTCTCTCTCTCTCTCTCTCTCTCTCTCTCCATATATATATATATATACATACACACACACACACATACACAGAACCAAAAGGAGATATATAGATATATCTCCTGTTCGTTCTGTTTTTCTGGAGAACCCTGACCTACACAGATTGAGAATATGACCCCCTCCATCAGGGTGGGGACAAAGGCTGAGGGCTGGGGAATGAGGCCTGGACCATTCCGCAATCCATGAATCAAAGCAAATGGTCTTAAAAACATTGCAAACTCTTATTGAATTCCTGACAAAACCAAGATTTATATATAAATGTCTCCCAAAATGTGACTGAGCGATAATATTGAAAGCATTGTAGCAATTGCTACATTTTTCTCCCTCTAAATGCATCTTAGTAGTTTTGCATTTTATTTGAAGATTAAGCTCCTAGAATGGTAGTGAGCACATTTCTCATAAAGCATCTGACACATTCTAGGTGTTAAAGAAAAGGTTAATTTTCTTAAAAAAAAAAACCATTCTGTGCAGAGAGCTTGCTCTTCCAGTTGCATGGAGGCTGCATCTAATTTCCCCATTTATCTTCAATATTCTTCCTTCTGTCTTTGAAAGTCTTTCATTTAATATTAGCATTTGATTAACCTTTTATTCAAGAGACATCTGGCTTTTGTTATACACTATTATGCTGATTCTGGCTTGTTTTTATTTCAGATAATTTTCAAGTAGCCACATGTATCAGGTAGTAAGGTCTTCTTTTATTGCTAATTTTTGGCAATGGTGCTGCAGGAAGAGCTGTACACTCATTATGCAAAGCTTGTTCACAGTGGAGAAGACAGGAAAACTCCAGTAGTGATAGTGAGATTTTCTTTATCATACAGAATTATTTGGAGTAAAGTCCTGGCCATCTTTGCCTTACATTTATGCATTTTCTGTGAGCTTTGAAATTTATATTTTCTATCAATTAAAATTTGTAAAAATACAATTTAACTGAAGAGACTAAATTCCTGTGAATTCTGGTAGTAAGATTTTTTTCAAGTCTACTCTGAGGCCATAGGATTGATCCACAGGTGTGTCTTTGATGTGCTAGGGCTTGGATGAGGTAGACTGTCGCCTAACCCCTCGATCAGGAGGAAGGAATATTCTGCTCCTAATTATTTAACAGTCATGCTGGGTCATGGTTACCAGGAACAAACCCAATCCAGAATTTGTACCCTCCTTTGGCACTCCCTCAAAGCTTTGATCTGAAGGTTACCACTCTCATGGGGCCACTCCATCTGTTGTCTGAAGGAGGAACTCAAAATCTAGTCTTCTCAAGAATTAAGGACTGTTGAGAGATTTATGGCTTGCATGTGTCTGCTCTCTCACACAACGCAAGGAACAGGAAAATGTAGCAGACATAACTCCTGGAAAGCAGAGCTAAATGGTCATGGTGGTGACTACGGTATGGCCTAGGGAAAATCAAGAAATCCTTTCGTGGCTAGGACGAAATGCATTGTCAATAGTAGTAGGCAGTACATTACACTTAGCCAAACATAAGGGATGGTTCCAGGAGATTAGGTGAGCCCTGTTAGTTGAGAAGCTGTCAGAGACCAAGATTGGTGCCAATGAAGCTAACAGTTTTTGACTTGTTAGTTCCCTAAACCTCAGTCTCTCCATCTAGTGGGAACAATGTTCTCAAAGTGGGAGCAATGATACACTCAGGCTCACCTCACACAGTCCTCAGAGGGTGAAAGAGTTTTGTACGTTTCTAACTCAGGTGAGATGGCAATGGTGAGTGTAGAGCTGATACATACTATAGGATGCCCAAGAGAGCCTGTCAAAGATATAAATATTGGAGGAGAATGTGGATGGGCCACATACATTAGAAATACAAGAGGTGGAATCCAGCCATGGCTCCAGTAGTGATAAGCTAGAGCATCTCAGGAAAGTCAGAAAACTTCTGTGAGGCTCATTTTGTTCATCTGTGGCCATAGAAAGAGTTTTGAGTAGAAGCAAAGTAGATTAGTAATTTCTATTCTAGCTGATCCTGGTCTAGGTATGGCTGTTAATTTGATGTAGGTGGAGTAAGCAACTGGAAGTGCTTACACCTGAAATCTAATTGTCCTCTGCATCTTTCCTTAGCATGACAGGATAGCTAGTGACTTAGTTCTTCAGCACAAGAAACCAAAGCCTCAAATACCTGTCAAAAATTTCTTACCCTAGAAATCAGATGGTGGTTATACTCTAGCTTGATAGAGAAATCGCTAGGAATTAGACCTAGTCTAATACATAGATTACTTAATGTGTGGAAGCTCAGCCTCAGCATCACTTCCGCTTGGTCCAACTGTGTTTGTGCTAATTGAATTGGCCAGTTTCTTCTGGAGATTCTGAGGCTGTTTCAACCATCACAATGGGGCATGGGGTATGGGGTGGCAAAATGAACACCAAATAAGATCTCAATTTATTATGCAAATCTTAGATGTCACTTCATGCCTCCATTCAAATTCGTCCTGATTGCCCCCATCTGTGAATATTGTTTTTCATTATAGGTCTTTCTACAGAGTTTGGTACTCAATTATTCTCTAATCTCTTTATCTATGTATGTATTTATGTATCTCTATATCTATCTATCTATCTATCTATCTATCTATCTATCTATCTATCATCTATCTATCATCTTCCATTCATTTATTGATCATAGCATCTTTTCCTTTCCTGCTTGAATGTAGTATCTTGAAGGAAGGGGACAGGTTCTCATTCAGCTGTTCAATGGGGCAGGGCCCATCCAAAATGTTCTTGGAAATGGTTGATCAGTTAACTGGGCTAATGGAGTCCAAGCTGTCACACTTAGGTTTAACTCCCTAAAGAGGTCCTCTGTTCTAACCATCCTTCAGACAAGGCAATGAGCAACGAAAAAAAATTATTCCCTGAGAACAGGGAGAAATAAGTAATCTGAGATCTGAATAAACTTCAAATCATGGTATCTTATTTATAAGACTTAGGCTCATTCTCTCCAGCCTGTATGATAAATAGGAAAAAGACAAAAGGTCTTACTTCATTAAAACAAAAAAAATGCCTGGCAGAACACTTCTTTTTTTTTTTTTTCACAGCATGTATGCCTTTTCAAAGAAAATATTTCTACTAATGAATCTCCTTTTCTTGTCCATTAATTATTAGGCACTTCTTAGGGAAAAAAAAAACAACCCTCAACTTTCCTTTAATTAATGTGCTATTCTTTAGACCTATTTTGGAGATTTTCTTTTTACCCTAAGCTACAGAAATAAGATGAGGAAGAAGTATTATATTGGCATGAGCTTATCTATATTTGATACAACATTGGGACACTTCTCACTTTCTTTCCTTGAGTAACCATGCCTTAGAAGAGAGTAGTCCACGGGCTAATGATAATATCTGGGTCAAAAACAAGCACAGGCAATGAAAGAAATATATGTTCCATACTTAAAGTTACATTGGCACAAATAGTACACTGAAAGCTACTTCCCATCTCCTCTCCCTTCTTCAAATTTTTAGATATTACAGGATGACACTTTTTTTAAAAAAAAAAAAAATCCTTAAATCTATTGGAAAATAAGAAAGGGTCTCCTTAGTGGAACATATACCATATGAAATTTCTGAAAGATGGAGTCAGAGTAACATCGAATATTACAGGGCATGAAAGAAGTGTTACGGATTGTGTGCAAGGCACTGGAAAGCTCAATGTTTGAGGATGGAAATAAGAATAAGGCAGTATCCAAGGGCAATAGTCATGTGCTTTACTAGGGCATCATAGTAGTAGGAATAGTGAAGTAGGATAATAGAGAATTCCCCTACAACTCCCAGAGAAAGCCTTTGTCCACAGGCAAGAACAGTGAACCTGGGAGTAAGGTGAAAGTGGCAGGACAATGTCCAGAGGTTTCAGAGACATACTTATTCTTATATGAAAAGGTACTTGAATATCCTGCTTTCCGTACAAGCTGGCCATGGCCTGCAATTTTTTGTCTAACAGATATAGCATGCATAGGAATTCACAGCAACCAACAGGTAGCAACCAATGTGAATATGAGTATATGATAAATTGCTGTCCAGGGATAAGAAGCCATTCCAGCCATGCTAAGTAGGACAGATTAATTAGAATAAAGGGAAACACTTCGTATGGCTATTTGCATGCTCAGACCAACCAACTGAACTGATACAATAACTAGGTGAGAGGTCCTTGAGACATTCTCAGTATCACCACGAGAAAAAGTTATCATTGCCAGGGTTGGAACTAGCTGTATAAAGCATTCAAGTTTGAGATCATCATGTCCTTGGTAAGGTTTGCCCCCAAGGGGTCAGGAGCACCTAACTTCAAAGTTTATTAGCTTTCCTTTTGGACTCTACTCTTCAACAGGGTCAGGAAGAAGTGTCCAGATAAGAAGGGAGTTTATGGAGGACTGAAACTTGGTAAGGGGCCATTGCAGGTATGGGAGAAGTCCAATTCCATTGCATAAAAAGAGTTTGCCTCTAAAATGTGCTTAATGAATGGATAGTCAGCATGGGTGGTAAACCAACTGAGAAGGGGCGTCATATGCCCAGTTTGATAGCAAATAACTTTGGTGGTGAATTTCATCAGGACCACTTTGAATTCAAGGAAAAATATTTTTGAAAGGATATAAAGGAAGTCTCCAGGAAAAAAAAGCAGAAGGCAAAGATGGCAGGATGTCAGATTTGGCTACAATTTGTACTTATATTACTTGCTAGACTTCTTGGCAAGTTAACGTACAGTGGGTAGAGAGGAATAATCCATGTGAGGTTACTGAAAAGCAAATCAGAACAATTGATTTTTGTAGCACACGTAGGGCTTCCAAACTATTGACTTAGGGGTTTATCATTTGCTGTGCTTTACTTGCAAATATACCTATTAGGGCCAGCTAGAAAGCATAAGGGGACACGGAGCGTGGCAGTTCATTATTCAGGCATCATTTTGACCTTAAACACCTAATGTTAGGGATCATTTCCTGAAGGGAGCAATAAATGGAGGATCTTTTATATGTCTTAGGTAGATAGATCTAATAGAAGCTAACCAAAGAATTCTGGAACAAACTCACCTTTTTATTACATATGTCCCACTCTACTTAGGCATAGGTCCCCCATGAATTTTATAGCTCACTTCCCAGTTCCATAGCATGCTATGCAGGGTGTACTGGATGCAACATCCAGTCTGTTGCTCTACAGTGTACAGGTGACCACTGATACTGGGAACATCGGATATCAAATGTCTCAATAGTTGATGACTCCATCCCAAAGTGGGATAAAATTAGGTGAGGACAAGGCAAAATAAATAAGGGCACCGGTGAACTTCCCCTGGGTGACTCTGAGGACAAGGGAAGACTCTTCCACTCTTTCTGAAACACAAATTGCCCATGTCCAATTTCTAAGTGACATCATTTTGGGATGAGTTCTAACTAACTATCAGTCCAGGACCAAAACACAACTTTAAATAATCAACTCCATTTCTGGTGGCTATCCTAAAGAAACAATTGCACGTGTCCACAAAGAGGCATGCAATGTTGTTTATGTGTGAAAAGTTTGAAACAATATAAATTTCCATAAATAGTTAATAGTTAAATAAACAGTGTACATACATTTTTAATACAATACAGTATTTAATAAGAAAAAAGTCAATGCATATGTACCTGTAAGTCAAGTACTCTAAAATATACTACTATATGAAAAAAAGGAATTTGCAAAATAACGTATACAATACAATCATTTTAGTTAAAAAAACTTTTACCACACACAGAACACACACACACACACACAAACACACACAAAACCCTTTCTATTTCCATATGTACACATATATCTATGTAGACATACAGAAAAATATCTGAAAACTGCACATTAAACTAATGATAGTGTTTTCTTCTAGAAATAAAAGAGAGATTGATGGGGCCAAGGGCATTTTTAAAAAAAAAATTATCTTCTACATTTGTTTGGATTTTTAGCAATAAAAATGCATTCATGCATTATTTGTGTCATTAAAAGTAACTAAATAAAAAAGTATTTCTTAAAGGAGTTTGAATCAACATTTCGAGAGTAGAAACAGCAATTTTGTCAAGGAAGTAAGGATATTTACATGTGGATGGGCTGCACAGACACTCTGAGACACCTTAAGTTTTTTTTACCATTTTAAGCTTTGCATCCAGTGAATACACAAATGTCATGCCAGTAAAACACCCAACTTTTATGGAAAAAAATGAAAGTAAAGCAAAAGAAAAAAACAAATACAAAAGAAATAAATTACACTACATAATGCAAAGAGCTAAGAGCAAAAACAAATTCTAGAAGACTATAGCTTATCTACCATCATCCTCTACCCTTGGTGAAATGGGAAAAAATAAACCCATTGATCAAATGCCAAAGGCATGCCATTTGTCTGTCCCAGCTAACCAGACATTATGCATGATGCATTTGTCTTCTCTACTAATTCTTTATTTTAGAAAAATTTAAATCCTGTTTAAATTATGCTGTTTAAATCCCCATAGTAGCACCTACATTTGGAAGGGGCCATCGGGGATACTCAGATTTCTCATCATATTCTTATCTTGGTTTTGAGTAATATTCAAGGATAACCATAGCCAATACATTATTGGAGCTATCTAAAAGGCAGTGGAAATTTTATTTACTAGACAGTGGATTTTTTTCTTCGGAACAGAAAAATGCAGACGATAATTAAGGAATTATGCATCATACATTCTGTTGAGGGAAAGACCAGTTTTTCTTATGTATATCTCTTTAAATTAAATTAAGTGAATGAATGATATATAGTACTTAAGAGAGAAAGGAAGGCAGAAAAGAAAAGCAAGTAAGCAAGCAAGCAGAAAAGAAAAAGGAAAGAAAGAAAGAAATGAAAGAAGGAAGGAAGGAAGGAAAATTCAGAGGAGGAAAGTGGCTATATTTTGAGATTATACCCCAAAAATAGGTGTTTGTAACTTTTAGATGAGGTTTGACTCAGAGGTAATGTAAGTTCCAGTCAACTAGTACTTAATGAGAGTTTATTATGTGTATTTTTTACCATATGGGGATCTAGAGATGAAAAGTGCTGAAATACAGTTTTCCTCTTCATGAAGTTTGCATTCTAGTTGAGAACCAATACTTTTTTTTATTCATTCACTCAGGAACAGAATGCTGATCTGAATACTCACAATTACCTATGATTCAATTCTATAAATATTGAGCATTTGTTGTGTGTAAGACACTGTGTTAGCCACTAAAGATAATAAAATAGTCCAGAACCTGCTGTTATGAGGCTCACAGTCAACAGCAGAAGATGTTAACTGATAATTTATGCATATTTTTTTACTTCTGGTTCAATATGATTGTGCACATATGT
Organism: Rhinolophus ferrumequinum; assembly: GCF_004115265.2. Lineage (NCBI taxonomy): Eukaryota > Metazoa > Chordata > Mammalia > Chiroptera > Rhinolophidae > Rhinolophus > Rhinolophus ferrumequinum. The sequence goes on along the minus strand of NC_046306.1, from coordinate 37,638,963 downwards.
TTTTCTCTGCTATCTCCATAAACTCCACTAAAATAAATAAGAGAATAAAAAAGATGCAAGCCCATAGAACAAATAAAATGGGATTAGAGCTATAACAGATGAGCTATGTGAACAGAAAAAAATGAATTGTCAAGATATCATTGACTTTTTAAAACCAATAAATGAATTCAGTAAAATTCAGCAAGATACATAATCAACATACAAAACTCAGTTGTATGTATATATATATATATATATATATATATATATATATACAACTAAAAAAATCTGAAAAAAATTAAGAAAGCAATATCATTTACAATAGCATAAAAAATACTTAGAAATAAACTTAACCAAGGAGTTGAAAGTTTTGTACACGGAAAACTACAAAACACTGCTGAAAGAAATTAAATAATACACAAATTAATAGAAAGACATCTCATGTTCATCAATTGGAAAACTTAATATTGTTAAAATGTCCATATTACATAAAGCAAGCTACAGATTCCCTATCAAAATCCCAATGGTAATTTTTACAGAAATAAAAAATTCGAAAATTTATATGGAAACACGAAGGGTCCCAAATACCCAAAACAATTTTGAAAAAAACAAAAGAAAACTGGAAACCACACACTTTCTGATTTCAAAACATATTACAAAGTTACAGCAATCAAACACAGTATGGTACAGTAATAAAGACAGATACATACTTCTAGATCAACGGAATAGAGTAGAAATCCCAGAAATAAACCCATGGGGATATACATGTATATATATATATGCTCAACATCACACATCATTAGGGAAATGCGAACCAAAACCACAATGAGCTATCACCACACACCTGTTAGAATGCATTTTATATATATATAAATATAATATATATATATATATTATATATATAATATATATATATATATATATATAATATATATATATATATATATATATATATATATATATATATATATATAAAACCAAACATAAAATAACCAATGTTTTCAAGGATGTGGAGAAAATGGAACCCCAGTACACTGTTTGTGGAAATAAAAATTGGTACAGCCATTATGGAAAACAGTATGAAATTTCCTCAAAAAATTAAAAATAGCACTATTATATGATCCAGCAATCCCACTTCTGGTATTCATACAGAAGAATTAAAGAGACCTTTGCACAGTATATTCACTGCATATTTATTTACAACAGCCAAGAGGTGGACACATCCTAAATGACCATCAATAGATGAACAGATAGAGAAATGTGGTACATACGTACAACAGAATATTATTCAGCCACAAAAAAGGAAATCCTTTCATATGCTACAACATGGATAAACCTTGAGGACATTAAGCTAAACAAAATAAGCCACTCAGAAGAAAAAATGCTGCATGAGTCCACTTACATGAGGTATCTAAAGTAGCCAGACTCATAGAAGCAGAAAGTAGAATAGTGGCTGTCATGGCCTCCAGGGAGAGGGAAATGGATAGTTCCTGTTGAATGAGTATAGATTTTCAATCATGTAAGATGAAAAAGTTCTAGAGACCTGCTGAACAATATTATGTTTAAGTTAACAATACTGTATTATACACTTTAAAATTTGTTCGTAGGGTAGATTTCATGTTATGTGTTATTTACCACATAGCAATATCATTGATTTATCTGTACTGGGAAGCTGGAACCTAAGTGCATGTCAAGGGAGAAGCCAACAAGATATAAGCTGATTTAGACTGTGGCATCTGAGAAAACTCAAAAATCAGAGGCACCAACTACATCAAAAAGTGAGGAGAGTACTTGAAAAGCTGTATGAAGAGCAATTAACCCTAATTGGGAGATTAACTATTTGGGAGATTGAACAAGAAAGTTTCCATATTGGAGACAACAAGTACACAAAGGTTTGGAAATAGGTGTCATACTAAAAATGTAGAGTAATTGAAATGGTCTCACCAATGTATTATGACCTTCTTTTCTCATGATTAGATCCTAGAGTGCAAGCAGCCAGACTTTTCTCTCCAGGCTGCTAGTTTACTCCTCTTTGGAAAACTGACATACTCAAGGAATAAGACCTACAGTTATTTGGAGGTACCTAAACAAATGGCTGTGTCTCCATTCATGCACATAGAGTTTCCAGTAGACATTTAAATATGAATGGATAGATCAGGATCATCAGGCATTCGAGAAAATATTTTAAAATAGAAGTTTAAGCAAACAAACAATAACAAAACCATAAAATAGTGAACTCAGAAAAAGCAGAGAGAATGCAAGGAGTAGAACAAAATAAATGAACTAGAAGGAACACCCTAGAGAGAACAGAAATTGCATCAATGAAAGAAGAGCACGATGCTATAGAAGAAGAAAAAGGAAGAGGTCTTACATTTTAAAATTATTTGTACACACATATGACATATATGTATATACATACATATATATGTATGTGTATGTATGTGTATGTGTGTGTATTAGAAAAATCTCCCAAAAACATAGAACAAAAGGACAAAGGATACGGAAAGCAAAAAGGAAAAATAAGGTAACTATAAGATCAATTTTGTAATTTACCCAGCAGCTAACTGATAGTTCTCTTAGAAAAGAGAACAGAGAAAGAAGTAACAAAAATACTAATACAAGAAAATGTCCCAGAAGTGAAGGACATATGTCTCCTGATGGAAGGGACTTACCATGTGTCAAACAGAAATCAGAATGATCATCACACCGTCAATGGCACTACTATCAGCCAAGATAGTATAGCAGCAATTTGGAGAGATGTTTATTTTCAACCTAATCATTTATAACCAGCCAAACTGTGAGTGAAGTTGAATACAGAATAAAAGTCTTAAAAATATCACATCCCACGAGGAAAATTCTCCATCAGAATAAGGGAGTAAACTGAGAGGAAAAAAAAATGTATGAGATCCAGGAAAGAAGGACCCAATACTGGGCAGCAAAAAGGGAATTCGTGGAATGATGGTGAAGGATGTCCTAGGGTAAGAGGTGTGAGCTGGTCCAGAGAGCTACCACTACATAGTGAAGCCAAGAGATGGTGGCTCCAGGATGGATAACTCAACTAAATCAAAGAACTGATTGCTTATCACATCTATTTGACTACTGAGAGGAGATAGACAACTATTAAACAGTTTAGGGAGAAAATTAGACAGAAAATCAGGAAACTAAGAAAATGAAAAATAAGGTAATTATAAATTCTGGGGCAGGGTGGGGATTGGCAGGAAGCTGTTTGAGCAAGAATATGTAATTGGTATAATAAGTGGATCAACTGTGAATAATACTTAAATACTCATAATGATATAAACACTGAATATTAATTTAGTCTCATATTGTGATATAACTATATTCAAAACCTTAAATAAATATAAATATGGTGTGTGGTGGGGTGTGTTGAATTTGAGAAAGTTAAATTCTCATCTTCCATAGAAGAAATCCAATAGACTACAACAGAAATGAGAAAAAATCAACACATTTCAGGATACACATGTTATTTTAAAATGTGGAGCTAACATAATGAACAATTAAAGAATCGATAGATAATGCCTCTGAGGGACTGGTAGAGGTGGGGCAAAAGATTGCTGTCTTTAATGTTAAGTCCTTTTTTTTTTTGGATTAAAGTCTATATCTTTTACTTGCTACATGTGTGACATTGGGCAATTTATTTTAAATGGTGAGTCTTCATTTTGTCAAGTATAAAATGGTGGTAATCACACCTGCCTTGAAAATTTTTTTATTATATTAGTTTCAGGTGTACAAAACAACATAATGATCAGACATTTACACAATGATTAGACATTTACACCCTTTGCAAAGTGATAACCCCCCCAATCTACTACCCCTCTGCCATTGTACACAGCTGTTATAATACCATTGACTATATTCCCTATGCTATACTTTACATCCCATGAATATGTATACTTGACATTCAATATTATTCTACTTCAGCTTCAGGTGTACAGTGCAGTGGTCAGACATCTACACAATCTATGAAGTGATTCCCCTGATAATTTCAGTACCCATTTGGAACTCTATATGATCTTTACAACATTATTGATTATATTCCCCAAACTGTATTTCACATCCCTTTAACTATTTTGTAACTATCAATTTGTACTTTTTAATCCCTTCACCTTCTCTCCCATCCCCCACACCCCTCCCATCTAGCAACTATTAATTTTTTCTTTGTATCTCTGAATCTATTTCTGTTTTGTTTGATTGTTTATTCTGTTCTTTAGATTCCACATATAAGTGAGATTATATGGTATTTGTCTTTCTCTGTCTCACTTATTTCAATTAACATAATATTCTCTAGTTTCATCTATGTTGTTGCAAATGGCAAGATTTCATTCTTTTTTATAGCAAAGTAATACTTCATTGTATAAATGTACCACAAATGATTATCCAATCATTTATTGATGAACATTTTGATTGTTTCCATATCTTGGCTATTGTGAATAGCACTGCAATAAACATCGGGATGCATATATTTTTTTGAATTAGTGTTTTGGGTCTCTTTGGATAAATACTTAGGAGTGGAATTGCTGGGTCATAAAGTAGTTCTATTTTTAATTTTTTTAGTCACATTTGTACTGTTGTCCATAGTGGCAAATTTCCACCAATTTGGAATCCCACCAACAGTGCATGAGTCTTGCATTTAATTTTAAAAATTGTATTATTTTGGCAAAATTACAGTGAAAATAAAATCACCTACTCATAGCTAAATGTGATGTGATTATGACACGTGTTTCAAACTATAAAAGAAAATAGTGAATAAAAGTGCTGGCAAAAGAGGTGAATAATAGTGAATAATAGTGAATAAAACAGGTAAATTTCAGAAATCATTATCACTTACTATGTAATTATATGCTAGAGAATAAAATATTAATAATCATGGCTATTATTAAATATTAATAATAGTGAATAATAGTGAATAATAGTGAATAATAGTGAATAAAACAGGTAAATTTCAGAAATCATTATCACTTACTATGTAATTATATGCTAGAGAATAAAATATTAATAATCATGGCTATCATCTTTTGATCACTTATCTTAGCGTCATCTCATCGAATACTCACATCAACCCTTGAGACACTGGCATTATTATTAGCCACATTTTATAGATGAGATTATGAGAAGTTAAGTAACTTATTTAAACTTATGCAGCTGAAAAGTGGAGTTGTGGGCCGATATTAAAATTTGAATCTGTCCAAAGCTCATAAACTTGGCCACAAACCTACACTCCAGACAGATGAGGAAGTTACCAGTATTCAGAGAGCGGCAAGAGCTCAGTGTATTCATCCTCTTTTGCCAGACCAAGCATCCCAGCACACTGCAAATTTTTCTGTGCTTTAAAGAAAATTTAAGTCCAGTGTAATTTGCTATTTGATAAGGCACTAGTTTGAATTTAAAAAATAATTTTACTTGAGTTTCTTTTAAACACACTTCCACTACCTTTTTAGTCAGGTTATTTTTAGATTTTTCAGCATGAAACTTAAAATTCTCCTGAATTTCTATGAACGACAATAACACTTCAGTTTTCAGAAAAACTTCCCTTCTATCATCTTTTTTCATCCCTACAGTAACTCCACGAAACAAGCAGGGCTGATGTCATTCATCATTTCGCAGGTGGGGAAGGGTGGCATTGAGGACCATAAAAGCGAAGTGGTTTTCTGTAATCCTCAGGGACAAAATAACAGAGTTGTGATTAGAACTCACAACTCCTGATTCTTCTTCAAGTCTCTTCCCACCACACACGGAGTTCCTCAGGTGGCTCCTCATGTGGCACCCACTGATGTCCCTGCCCTGCAAGGGACAGTTTGCTTTTGGCTCACTCCAAAGTTTACACTTAGGAGAAACCACATTTTAGGTCTTTTTCAGATTCATTAATTTCTTAAACTTGAATAAACCTGAACAAGGAATGGACTCTCTTATAAAGAAAATAATTTTTCATTGGTTTCCCAGTATTGGTATTCTATTTAAAATATGCACAAAATGAAATTTTGTAGCACCTCCTAATGCTTATTGCTGCTATACAACTATAAAACTAAAACAAGTTTACAAGTTAAATATAAACAACATCACAAAACCAATAATATCCAAAGAAATAACACTGACTATGCTATACTGGAGTGCAGTGTCTTCAGGGTTCAGCCTCTCTGTCCATTTTAAATACTCTATGTCATGACTCAGTTCTCCACCATTCATCCCCATTTGAACTGGTGGGAAAATTCATTTGCCTTCTTGTGATTTACTGCTGCCTGATAGGCTACCCCAAAAGTTAGTGGCTTAAAATAACTATTCTATTTGGTTCAAGACTTCATGGGTCAGAAATTCAGAAGAGACATAGCTGGATGGTTTGTCTCCGGGTAGCAGAAGTTAGAGTGGCTGGGTCTTAAAGATCCACTTTCAAGATGGTTTCTTCACTCCTATGTCTGCTGTCTTGGTGCTTTTTGGCTTCTTTCTCCTCACAACCTATCAACCTCACCATCTGGATTGGCCTGGTAATAGAAAGGTAGTTACACTTTGTACATGGCAGTTGGGTCCCAAGAGGCAGGAGTGGAAGGAGGTGGCTTCCACTCCTGCCTCTTGGGACCCAACTGCCATGTACAAAGTGTAACTACCTTTCTATTACCAGGCCAATCCAGATGGTGAGGTTAGGACTATACCAAGAAATGGCATAGCATCATTCCTACCACATTCTACAGGAACAAAAGTCACAGAGCCTAGTCAGGTTCAAGTGGATGGAGAATAGACTTTACCTATTGATAGAGGAAGGAGGGTCAGGTCACATTGCCAAAGAGCACATCTGATGAAAAGATGTTGGTTTAACTATCTTAGCAAAATGCAAATACCCCAGTTTGGCACAAATGCTCCATCCTTTCTTATTAGCCACAGACTGCATAGTAGTAACTGCTGCCAATATTATTATAATTATAATTATGAGAAAGTCTCAGTACCAAGGAATCACCCATAAGAATAGAACATGCTTTTATTCATATTTTGATTATTGTTTTGAATAAAAAATACACTGTGTAAGGGGCTTCTACTAGTTCTCATATCCAGTTTGTCTCATCTTCCTGAGCACATGGGAATACTGGTCTTCTCAGCTTCTTCACATTGAGATACGCATTGTGTCTCTTTCTGGCCAATGGGTAGTAAGAAGTGTTGTGTGTCATTTCCTAGATAAGGCATTTAGGTTTGTGTTAAGTGAGCTCCTCATGCTTCCTCCTCCCCTTTCTCTTCCATATGGCCCTGGAAGCCATATGTTAGTATGGAGGCATCTCAAGATGCTGAAATATTCAACAGCATCAGTTACTGAAAGATAATGTTAATCAGAGTGACCACCAACACGTGCCGGACTTGTAGCATGCGAACAGTAAACATTTGTATATTAAACCATTGGGACTTGGGGGTTAATTTGTTACTGCAACACAATCTATCTTATCTTAACTAATATTTTTATTATTCACAACATTCTGTTAGGAAATGCAAGGACCCCAACATCATACAATTTGAGGAACAGTTTTAATTCACACTAAAATTTTTTCATGGAGTAGAGGTAGGCACAAAGAGTTAAATAGAGAATTAACTGGGAGAAAATGCAAAACAAGTAGATGACAACTCACCTTTTCTGCTCTGGCAAAAGGTATAATGTATTTATGAAGCCAATATATACTCTCAAAGATGAAGTCACCCATCTAGCTTTGAAGTTTTAGGCGTTTATTTGCAAACATTTGCACTTTCATTGTGAATCCATGATAGACATGAAAAATTAAGGCAATTTATTTCCAGACATTTGGACTTTCATTGTTATTTAATGATAGAGATGGTAAAATAGAGGTAATTAGTGAAGGTTAAGTGACCAGCCCATGTCACATGAGTATGTAATGGGGAAATTTTTTCCCTACTTCTACTGCTCTGGTAGAAGTCAAATGATAGGTTATATTTTAGACATGGAGAATATGATCCTTAGCTGAATTAGTATATTTCTGAGATGTCTTGACTTACTCATTTAAAGGAAATAACTTTATTAAGTTTTAGAAAAATTTGATTTGGTCCGCACTTGAGTGCCACCTGGTACTCTCATGATTAGAATTGATGATTACTCATTGATTGTGGTTCTTTGATTAAAATTTTTCATGATGAAACATCAACCAGTTGCAGATGTGTGGACAAATTATCAACTGAATTTAAATTACTTCAAAAGATCAGATTGAAAACTGGTTGGTCTGGTGATTTTTGTCAGGTGAATGGTTGAATTAGATTGCTCCATGGTAAACAAACTGATTGCTCAGAGAGCAGTGTGCACAAACAAGTCAACTAGATTCAGAGTGATGCAGTTAAGTCATATAAATCCAGTCTTCAAATAGCCTCCCTGGTGAGACACTGTTATTCATTTAACCGGAATGATGTGTGTGGAGTGTGTGCGTGCACGTGAGTGTGTGTGTGTGTGTGTATCTGTGTGTGGTGTTTATAATTTCTTTTCAATATGGAGTCAGTGTGAGATACTCCTTAGAGTCTATATTTAATAGATTTATATCATCCTTGATAAAGGGTTCTGAGCTTTGCCTTTTTTTCTGTCCTATTCAACCTTTTTATTAAGAACTGGTTGAAGATGTTGATCAAAATCATAAATGACAGGAAGTTGAAGGAGACTGAATCAGGATTCAATAAAATCTTGACAGGTCAAAATGGCCTCTAACAAGATAAAAACATCAAAAATTAAACCTAAGTCCCTGCTTTAGGATCAATATCCTAATCCTCCAAGGATGGATTGACTTGCAGCATATCTGAGAAGAACCTAGAAGTTTTGGCTAGTTGTAGGGTCAGTATTAGTCAATAGTAAGGTATGTGACTTCTAAAAAAAAAAGCTAAAGTGATCCTATGATGTGTTAATAGAAGAATAGCTTTCAAAATATGGGAAACTCTGATACCATCAGATTGTAGCTGAACTGTTGGTTTAGTTCTCAGGCAATGTTCAGAAAGATCAGGAAAGCACAGGAAATGAACACCAAATTCAATTAAAACATCTCTAAGAACCAGGAATGTTTACTCTGAAAAAGGTCCAGGGAGCATACTAACTGTCTTCAAATGTTTGAAGGGTTCTCATACAGAAAATGAAATCATTTGGCCCCAGAAAGCAGAAGCTGGATTGTTGAACTCTTTAAGGAAGTAGCTTTGGGATTGCCTTAAGGAAGAACTTTTATGTGGACTATCTTGGCAAATAGTGAAGTCAGGGGCTAGTTATAGAGACATCTTGCCAGATGCTGGGTCATCTTATTTTGAGAGTTATTAGAGCAGGGATTGCAAATGGCCTCAATAGGCAATTTTGTTCTGTTGACATATTTTCTTTAGCTTTCGAGTGTGTTAAAAATTTTTGACTTAGTCACTAATATTTTTTAAAAGCACAAAGATTTTGTACAAGGTTGTTACTTTCAGATTTTCTTGAAAAATTGGGAAATCTGGCAACAATTGGCCTCCATTTTTGTGGAGGTAATCATCAGCTAGGAAAGAGGATTTGTTTCCTCATTTTCACAGGGTGTGTGCTCTCTGGTTCTCCACAGTGCCCACCACTTTCTGTTGTATTCCCCACCTAGATGCAGAAGATAATGTTGTCATTTGTCCGCTTGCTTGAGTTGCTGCTTTGCTTGCACCCAACCTACCTCAAATTTGTAACTTAGTTGCCTGCCCTTCAGATATTCAGTTTGTAATCCTGGTTGGACACACCAATTGACTGGGTCAGAGAATAGGACTTACTTATATTTAGAAATCAGTGGTTTTCAAACTTTATTTTTTTAGTTGAAATACCCAAAAATGACCTCCAGTTTCACTGTTTCCATCATGCTCCTTTTCTCTTTGGTAGACAATTATTTGAATCTCTTTCTTTCAACACAATAGGTTTGAATTTCTTTGCTTTTCTTCTGTTCTCTGGTAGGGATTTCTCCTGTCATTTCTCTGACGTGGACTTACAAACTAACAGCCATTAAATAATTCTTTATGTGGGGTGGGCTGTCCTCCCTTTGCAAGAGGAAATGTTTTGTCTTACCTGTTTTCTCTCAGGCAATAAGTTCTTTATTGCTAAATAGGACATACTTACTGTAAAGATGGAAAACACATTTTCAGTACAGATAACGGGAAACCAATTAGACAAACTCCAGCAATTGGGTTGTTATTCAGACATGAATCTCTTTGTTGAATTGCTGTTTACTTGTTTCTAGACCTGGCTTTCACTCATATTCTCTCTTCAATCCACAAGTGCTTGAAACTACTGGAAATGACAGGAATTCAATTCCACTCATTTTCAAAATCCTCTTGGCTTGAGTTTAAGAGTGCAAAGCTTGTTTATAGATGGAGATGTGATCACAAACATGTCAATGGGTATCATAAAGGGAAAACAGCTAAACCAATTAAAAAATACCCAAAGAGAGTTTTAAAGAGTGGTTTTTTTAAAAAACTTTTCTGAGGTATATCCAACTCAAATCTAACTTTGCTTCACAAAACATTATCTTAGGAAAATTCAGTAGTAGATAGACATACCTATTTTACCATTTATTTATGTCATCATTAAGGAATACTGATAGTCTCCTTCAGCTAAGCCTTGAATAAAATTCACATTGGAGAACTGGCTTTAGGAGTGAGACAATATTTTGTAGGTAGATTTTGAATCTTAACAGGAAAATATTTTAAGAACTTTATCTTTCTGAAATCCATGAAAATGTGATCAGGATTGAATCAGCACAGCTTGCATTATCATTTTTCTTACTTGGAGATTAAGATTCTTTCTTTTGATTTATGGTCAAACTTGATCTTTCTCATGGATTTTAAATTTAAGTTCCTTAAAATTAAAATGAAGTGCCCAACTCAGATTCTCTTCCTGTTATGTCAAACAGAGGCTGTTTCCAAGTACAGTGGTACCTCGATTTTTGAACGTAATCTGTTCCAGAAGACCGTTCGAGTTCTGAAACGTTCAAAAACCAAGGCACGGTTTCCCCATAGAAAGTAATGCAAAATGGATTAATCCGTTCCAGACCTTTAAAATCAACCCCTAAAACTGCAAATTTAGCATGAATTTTACTGTCTAATCATACCATAGATCCATAAAATTTATGGCTTTCATAAACCAAAATGTTCAAACGGAGACATTCGAAAACCGAGGTACTACTGTAACTTTTTCCAGCAGCTTCCAGAACCAGATCTTGGTTCTGAGATATTGCCTAGTTGGGCTTGAGGCTCTAAGAGCTTGATTCTATCCATTCTGAGTCAAATGTGACTCCCTGCTTCAAAGCACACCTCCCAGCCCAGACATAGCAGTGTCCAGTTGAGGTAAAACAAACAAACAAAAATCATAGACGCAGACAACAGTTTAGTGGTCACCAGAGGGTAAGGCGGGAGTGGGGGAAGTAGAAATGGGTAAAGGGGATCAAATACATGGTGATGGAAGGACAGCTGACTCTGGGTGATGAACACACAATGCAATATATAGGTGATGTATTATAGAAGTGTACACTTGAAACATATATTATTTTACTAACCAATGTCACCCCAATAAATTTAATAAAGATAAAAAACTCATGTCACTATTTTTATTTCATAAGCTCATGTGTGCACCATGAGTTTCAATACTCTTGGAAAACAATAGATTAGACAGGGAAAAACTGAAGAAACATGTTTTATGATATCTCTGAGTGGTTCTAGTAAGAAATAATTATAGGGATGTCCAAATTACTCCATTAAATGTGAATGAGGGAGGACACATTGACTAGATTAGTTTTTGCTTGACCTCTGGTATTCTTCTTACATTATTTGTGACTTTTCTGTCTCCTTTGTTGGTCCCTGGTCATCTTTCAGACTTCTAAATATTAGAAGGCCCTAGGGCTCAGTCCCACACAGCTTGTCTTCTCTATTTACACTCATTTCTTGGATGATCTCACTTAGTCTCATGGCACTGAACGCTATCAATATGTGAGTGACCTCCTATGTCTCCAACTCCGACCTCTATCCTAAATATTCAAGTCCATTTGCTTATTTCACCTCTCCACTTGAGTACTCAATTCAAATCTCAAATGTTAACATACATACAACTAAACTCTTGACTCCCTACCCACTTCCTATTAATATGCATTTCCTCTCATTTTCCCCATCCTTTTAAATGTGATCTCCATGCTGAAGACCAACAACTTTGGGGGGTCACGCTTGCCTTCTCTCTTTCTCTCCCTATTCCTTATCTAACCCATCAGCAAATGAATCAGTGAATTTGAACGCTCTATCTTCACAACATATCCCCAAATCTGATTTGTTTTTCACTGCCTTAACCAACTTCTACCCTGGTTCAAGACTTTCTCTTTTGGAATGTTGCAGTCACCTTGCTCTGATTTCCTTGGTTTCTAGCTGTGTCCCGCACATCTACCCCATAGTCTATTATTCATCCAGAGGAAGAGAAATCCCATCTCATTCAGTTAATCTAAAGTCTTTACTCTGACTTATGATGTCTTCTGTGGTCTTGCTCTCTCATTCTTCTCTGACCTCATTTCTTTCTCTGCTGTCCTCAGCTCACATCTTCCCAATCTTGTTGGCTTCTTGCTCTTCCTAGAATACATCAAGTATGCCCTTGGCACCAGGCCTATATCCTTGCTGGTTCCTCTGCTGAGATGTCCTTTCTCCAGATAGCCACTTGGATGCCTTCCATATCTCCTTCAAGTCTGTGTTTACGTGTCACCTTACCAGAGTAGCCCACCCTGGGCCCTTTTTATAAAATAGAAATTCCCCTCCTTGGCACTCCCTCTTATACTTTGCTTTATTCATTTTCATAATATTTTCACCACCAGTCATGCAATTGCTTTGTTCATCTGGTTTTTGTCTCTGTCCTTTATTCCTACTAGTATATAAGCTTCATGGGATGAGGACATTGTCTGTTTTGTTCCCTGTTGTGTCCCAGTACCTAGAACAGTGCTTAGCATGTAGTTGAGCTCAGTAAATACTATTTGAATGAATGTATAGTTTGCTATCAAGCAACTAGAAAATGGAGCTATATTGTGAGCTTAATAAGCATACACAAAATGTTCATTTTCAAAATATGTAACAGACATTTTATGTATTTAAAGACATTTCCTTTTGCATCTTGGAGAAGGTTAGGGACGAACCAGGTAAGGCAGCTCAGGAGAAATTTTCCATACAAACATTAAGATTTTAGGGAGTCCCAAAAGTTTGCCAGCTTACTATTGAGAAAGTTCATCTGTGGATTATAAAGATGATACAGAACCACTTTATTCTCTCTGTGTTCTTTCTCTCTGTAGTAGGGCTTGTTAGAATTCTCCTAAAGAAAGTTAAAACTCCTCAGAGATCTCTGGGTTTGCTGGAATGGTGTCTCCCGAATGTTTCCCTTCTCTTTTAGTAAGCATGGCAGTGTGAACAGTAGTAATCATTTAAAAATGTGCTCACAACATCTAGAAAAAGCCAGGCTTACTCATTAGTAGCTTTCCCTGTGTCTTTCTGAATCCATAGTAAATAATTCTTCCCTGTTCCCTACAAATAGCTAATTATAGCACTAGCAGAAGCTCTTTGAGGCAGAAAGCCAAGCACATCTGCAATGCCCAAGGGAGATACTGAGTCACTCCCTGCTGCATAATAAAACCAGAAGATTAGGGCAGATTAGCTTTTCCCACAGGTTGGAGCCTTACGGAAGATACCTCTTCCTTGCTTCCTTCTCGGACACATTTCTCCTTCTCCTGATGCTGTCAAGTTATTCTCAAAATATATACCTATGGAAGTTTTACACCTGCTGACCCCATCTCTTTGTGAGGTGTATAGAAAAAGAATTTGGTCACCAGCTGGGAAGCTAAGTCAGAATTTACTCCACCTGGGTCTCTTGGCTTCACCATTTGGGCTCAAAATGTGGTCAGGGTAATGTTCCTACAGATTCATGTTTCTGTCTGAGCTAAATGCAATCTCTGGAGGAGGACAGTGAACAGAAGTAGGGCTGCCCAGAGAGAACTGCTAACTCTAAAAAGCATGCCAACTCTTCTAGAAAGGCTAAGACTCGGGGCAGAATTTTAACCCACATTGTCTCCAGCCCCTGTTACTTTTATGGTTACGTTACATTACAGTACAGTGTAAAGGAAACCTTGCAGATATAATTCAGGTTACTAATCTGTTGACTTTAGGAGAGGAAGATTGTGCTGGGTTCTCTGGATAGGCCCAATGAATTCACACGAGCCCTTCAGTATAAGAGGATGTAGAGGAATGTGAGACACAGAAATGATTTGATGCATAGTGTTGGCTGGAAGACTAAAGGAGCACCATGAGATAACATTGTTCTCTGTCAGATGTACAACTAGGACTCCTAGAAACATCTTTTATACATACAACTTAGAGTCTGTTTCCAGGAAATGCAAGCTAAGAAACCATCTTTGTTTACTTTTTCATAAAGGAATCACATGTAGGAATCCAGTTCTGAAGTGCGTAAAGTGGAAACTATGCATGGTCAAAATTAACTTAAAAAAATTCCTAGAAAAGTTAGAAATTGGTATATTGTGTCACAATACATCACAAGTGTGTGGAATTTCCCTTCCATAAAGAATCTGGTCTTGTCGCATTGTTCACACAGCAGATGAAGAAGTTGGCTTGTACTTAGGAAATATTTTATATCAAAAATATTATCTTTAAATGCTAGAGTCTCTCACCCAGAGAGGCACGAGGCTCCCGCTATGGGAGTCGTGAGGGAAATGAGGCTGACTGCACTCGGCTGAATCTAGTGCTTCACCACCACTTCAGGATATAAGCTAGTTGAACAGAATGGTGAGCAAAATCGCCCACCCTTGTTGTTATTTCCCCCTCCTTTTTTACTTTTCCATTTATAACTGAGTTCATTGAATTCACATGACTTACATAAACTATTGATGTAATTTCACTTTTTTCACTATGTTATTTTTGATTTAGGGAATCTAAATCTTAATTAGCAAGAACAATTTTTTAAAGAATCACAAATTTATAAGTAACAACAACCCTCATTTAGCTTTTTATCTAAATCAAATCTGGTATTGAGAGGAGTCATGAGTTTTATTATTTCCTCCTCATCAATTATGGTTGTGTGACCCCAGAGAAGTCACTTAACCTCTCAGGGTCTATTCTGTCTCAATGGTAAAATTATATTTTCAGCTTTAAGGTAAAGGACTAAATGAGTGTTTCCTTTGGACTCTTCCTGATCTATATGCTTCTTTGTGCAAAAGAGCAGAGAAAATTAATTTATGAACTACAAATTAGTGACAGAGCAGCACCATGCAGCACACTTACAAATCACAGGACTTTTCGTGAGTCGTGAGTCTCCCTCAGTTCCCATTTCCTCACCTGTAAACTTGGAATCTGACAGCACTTAATTCACAGGAGACGTTTGAGGTTTGATGAGATGATGCATGTTAAATCTTTCGCACAGCATTGGGTTGTAGGATTTGTAGCAGTAGCTGTTGATGTCCCCATATTCCCTCAGCCCTCCTCTGAGTTCACCTGTCACTGACAGCTACTCACATCAAACATTCTCCATCTCTGCCTCTACGCTTGAGGGCTTTCTCTGGTGTCCTGAGGCTTGTTCAGCCTGTACACAGGACAGCCCAGTGCCAGGGATATAACACCCGCATCAACTGAAGAGGAAGACACATAGCCAGCAACCTAGTTCCTTGTGGGACAACTCTGAGGCGCATTCGTTACAACACCTTCAGTGAGTCCGCAGTGGGATTGAGCCGCAGGTGCCCACAATGCAAACCTGCTAAAAAATAAACCCTCTATTTGCTTTCCTCACTTCCCTTTCTCATTTCACTCTTTCTCTTTCCCAATTCCTAGGATCAACCTCCTAAGTAAATGACCCTCTACCAAGTCTTTGCTTTTCTCAGGAACCCAAACTGAAACAACAGGATTCAACACGCATTCACTGTTCTTACAATTGTTATAAAATTAAAGCTAGAGGAAGTCCCATAGCGATCTTGTCTGTTCTCTTCAGATTCAGTGATCTGGTTCCTGCAGCAATGTCATTAGCATGATCGTTGAAGGACTGTGTCCATGTTTTCTCCTCACTAATGTGCAGACGGTCACTCCCTGGCTGGCTGGGAATGGAGGGATATGAGCCCAAGTACATTCCTAATGAATAGCACCGGACATGCATTCCCCTGCATTTATAGTTAATGTTTTGTAAAAGCAGATTTCCTCTTGGAGCCTGAGACACACAGCACATTCTAGAAGTGTGTGTTTGAAAGCACAAAGTGGGAGCCACAAGATTGCCATGGGGATACAAAAGGCAGTTTGGGGAATATAATGAATAACGTTGTAAAGATTTTGTAGGGGGTCAGATGGGCACTTGTCTTATTAGGGAGTCTTCGTTATAGGCGTTATAGATGCCTGACCACTGCACTGTACACCTGAAGCTGAATAATACGGAATGTCAACTATAATTTTATATATATATGTATATATATATATGGATATATATATATATATGGGGAGAGAGAGAGAGAGAGAGAGAGAGAGAGAGAGAGAGAGAGAGAGAGAGAGAGAGAGGGAGTACAGCATAGGGAATTGAGTCAATAGAATTGTAATAGCTACATATGATGTCAGAGGGGTAGTAGATTGGAGGAGGAGGGTTATCACTTTGTGAGGGTTGTAAATGTCTAACTATTACACGAACACCTGAAACTAATAAAAAAAAAGTAAAAGTGTGTGTTTGCTGCTTATGGATTCTTGAGGGAGGAAATGAGGTAGAGAAGGGCAGGGAGGAAACACCAGAGGAAAGGAAGAAGAAACCATATCTGCTTAACTTTGCTATGCACTCATTTTGGAGTTATTTGCACCTTCAAGTTGGGCAATATGGTTCCCTTTTTTTGAGCTATTTACAGAACAGGAAATGTTCAGGTCTCTGAAAGGGTCACATGGTTCAGTTGTAATTGAGACAACTGTTGGGGTGTGAGTGGGGAGTGCAGCACTGGATATGGGGTTGGATCTCATCCACTTTCCACCAATTAATTTTTTTTCATCTTTAAATTTTTCCTGTGCCTCTATCTCTCCTTCTCTGTCTTCTCCTTCACTATCTAGCTTTTAAACATCATTTTATTTCAATTCCATACATCCTCAGTTTATTACTTTGTTTGGAGTAGACATGGCAGAGGACCCCATAAACACTGGTTAGTTAAGGGAGGAGTCTCTCTTAGGAATTCTGGATAACCTGTACCTCTAAGATCCCAAGAGTTAAACAAATTTCATTCTATTTTCAAACCACACCAGTGGCCAACTCTATACTTGCACAGCTTTATTGGTGGACCATCATGCTGTTATAATCATGCATCACAGGCAATCCTTTCTCTGTGAGAATCCCAATTCCAAATAGGTTCTTCTCTTGTCTTATCAGGAGACCTAAATCCAGGATTGAAAAAACAATCACCACTGTTGGGGACTTGAATTTCTGTTTTGAGCTTGCTTTTACAAACTCACGTGTGACTTAAGCACATATCCACCTCTTTGTACCCCCATTTCAAGATAGGATAATCTGTTGGTCTAACTCATGCTAAAATGAAATGAGAAAATGAAGAATAAGACAGCCACAAATGACTTCTGGAATAAAAACTCTACAGAAATACAAAATACTATTATGTTTGCTATAATATTTATAATAAATTTACCACACCTGTGTTTTTTAATACGTAAAATGTAATTAAAATTATCTGCTTTTTTTTTCTCTCAAGGAGACATTTGGAAGATAAATAGGAGAATTCCTATACATTTCTTAGTGCAGTATCTCAAAACCTCAAATCTCACCATTTTATAGTCAACAAGTAAGAAGAAAAACAACACAAAACAATTATTTGGTTATAAATTTGTTAGAAAAAGGCATTAAAACTATCTAATTTCTATTCTCACCCAGCACCCTCAGGCTGAGAGGCTCTCATGTGTTCACTATGAAGGTAAAAAAAGGATACCCCAAAATTTATTAGTTACCCACTGAAGGAAGGTTTGGTTTACCCCACTGTCCCTGCCATGCAAATGTAGGGGAAGACATTTTCCTTTATGATGTTTTCATTTTGAAAGTAGATTTTCCAAAAGATAATGGTGCTTTTTCTTCTCTTTCCTAATTTTTAATTTAAGTGATCGAATAGTTATCTAATATAAATCAAAGAAAAGACAATACATACAATGGCATGTTATTATCACAAAAATACCAGATATTTGAGAAGGACTGGAAGCTAAGAGCTTAACAACTGTGACAAAATTTTATGTAAATTGTGGAAGAAGAGGGTAAATAATTTCTTTGCTTGCTTTGAACTGCTGAAGTTCTAGTATTCTTTTCAGAGACGTGTGTGTAACTTGTGAATAAGTTGTTATGTTATTGCTCTGATCATCTCATGGGTTCTTTCAGATCATACTTTCCATGTGATCTACGGTTTCTTATCTGAGTCTATGTACAGCTGTATTAGGTGTTCACCAATCATGGCTAAATTACCCCTTCTGACTTAGATGTAAAAGCATTATTGTGTCATGTCAGGAAAGGAACTGCAGTAATTACAAGCTATTCTCAGCTTCTGTCAACCACCTGAGTCTCAACCTTGATAATAATATTACTATTGTCTGTGTCTATGAGTTTTTGTTTCTCATTTGTTTGTCTTGTTCTTTTGTTGTTTTTGGTTTATATACCACATATCAGTGAAATCATATGGTTCTCTGCTTTTTCTGTCTGACTTATTGCGCTTAGCGTTATATTCTCAAGATCCATCCATGTTGTCACAAATGGTCCGATTTCATCTTTTCTTACTGCCGAATAGTATTCCATTGTGTATGAATACCACAACTTCTTTATCCATTCATCTATTGAAGGACATTTTGGTTGCTTCCATGTCTTGGCCACCGTAAATAAAGCTGCAATGAACATTGGAGCACAAGTGTCTTTATGTATAAATGTTTTCAGGTTTTTTGGGTAGATACCCAGGAGAGGGATTGCTGGGACATATGGTAATTCTATTTGTAATTTTTTGAGGAACCTCCACACTGCCTTCCATAATGGCTGCACAAGTCTGCATTCCCACCAACAGTGTATGAGGGTTCCTTTTTCTCCACAGCCTCTCCAACACTTGTTATTGTTTGTCTTGTTGATGGTAGCCATTCTGACTGGGGTGAGGTGATATCTCATTGTGGTTTTTATTTGCATTTCTCTGATGATTAGTGATGTTGAGCATTTTTTCATATGTCTATTTGCCATTTGTATGTCCTCTTTGGAGAAATGTCTCTTCAGGTCGTCTGCCCATTTTTCAATTGGGTTGTTTGTTTTTTTGGTGTTGAGTTGCATGAGTTCGTTGTGTATTTTGGATATTAGCCCTTTATCAGAAGCACTGTTTGCAAAAATCTTCTCCCATTCAGTTGGTTGCCTCTTTATTTTGATGGTTTCTTTTGCTGTGCAGAAGCTTTTAAGTTTGATATAGTCCCATTCATTTATTTTAGCTTTTACTTCCCTTGCCTTTGGAGTCAAATTCATAAAATGCTCTTTGAACACAAGGTCCATAAGTTTAGTACCTATGTTTTCTTCTATGCAGTTTATTGTGTCAGGTCTTATGCTGAAGTCTTTGATCCATTTTGAATTAATTTTGGTACATGGTGACAGATAGCAGACCAGTTTCATTCTTTTGCATGTGGCTATCCAATTCTGCCAGGACCATTTATTGAAGAGGCTGTCTTTTCTCCATTGTATGGTTTTTGCTTCTTTGTCAAAAATTACCTGTCCATATTTATGTGGTTTTATTTCTGGGTTCTCAATTCTATTCCATTGGTCTATGTGTCTGTTTTGCTGCCAGTACCATGCTGTTTTGATTACTGTAGCCCTGTATTACAAGCTAAAGTCAGGGAGTGTGATACCTCCAGTATTGTTCTTTTTTCTTAAGATTGCTTTGGCTATTTGGGGTCTTTTGTGGTTCCAACAAATCTGATGATTTTTTGTTCTACTTCTTTAAAAAATGCCATAGGGATTTTGATGGGGATTGCATTAAATCTGTATATTGCTTTGGGTAATATGGCCATTTTAACTATGTTGAAAATTAATGTGACAAAGAGCTGGTCCTTTGAAAAGATTAACAAAATTGACAAACCCTTGGCTAGACTCACTAAGATAAAAAGAGAGAAGACCCTAATTAACAAAATCAGAAATGAAAAAGGGGAAGTTATCATGGGCACCACAGAAATACAAAGGATCATCCGAAAATACTATGAAGGACTATATGCCACCAAATTCAATAACCTAGAAGAAATTGACAAGTTCTTAGAAATATATAGCCTTCCTAGGCTGAACCATGAAGAACTGGAAAATCTAAACAGACCGATCACCAGTAACGAAATTGAATCAGTCATCCAAAACCTTCCCAAAAGCAAAAGTCCGGGACCAGATGGTTTCACTAGTGAATTCTACCAAACCTTCAAAGAGGATCTAATACCAATCCTGCTCAAACTCTTCCAAAAAACTGAAGAAGAGACAGTACTCCCTAACTCATTTTATGAGGCCAACATTACCCTGATACCAAAACCTGGTAAGGACAACACAAAAAAAGAAAACTACAGACTAATATCTCTGATGAATACAGATGCAAAAATCCTAAACAAAATTCTAGCAAATCGAATACAACAATGCATGAAAAAGATTATTCATCACGACCGAGTGGGGTTCATTCCCGGGGCACAAGAATGGTTCAATATCTGCAAATCCATCAATGTGATACATCACATAAACAAAATAAAGGACAAAAATGATATGATTATATCAATTGATGCAGAAAAAGCATTGGACAAGATACAACATCCATTTATGATTAAAACACTTAATAAAATAGGTATAGAAGGAAAATACCTTAACATAATAAAGGCCATATATGACAAGCCCTCAGCTAATCTCATAATTAACCGTGAAAACTGAAGCCCTTTGCTCTACGTTCAGGAACACGACAGGGCTGTCCCCTATCACCTCTGCTTTTCAACATAGTGTTGGAAGTCCTTGCCAGAGCAATCAGGCAAGAGAAAGAAATAAAAGGTATCCACATTGGGAATGAAGAAGTTTAATTGTCACTGTTTGCAGATGACATGATGATATATATAGAAAACCCTAAAGACTCCACCAAAAAGTTATTAGAAACAATCAACAAATACAGTAAAGTTGCTGGCTAGAAAATCAACGTACAAAAGACCTATATACTAACATATGCATTCCTATATACTAACAATGAAATCTCAGAAAAAGAAATACAAAAAAAAATTCCTTTTGCAATTGCAGCAAAAAGAATAAAATACCTAGGAATAAACTTAACCAAGGATGTGAAAGACCTATATGTTGAAAGCTACAAGACATTTTTAAAAGAAATTGAAGAAGACACAAAGAAATGGAAAGACATTCCATGCTCTTGGATTGGAAGTATTTATTTATTTTTAATTAAAGTTTATTGGGGTGGCAATTATTAGTAAAGTTACATAGTAGTGAACTTTTTATTTTTATACATTCAGAAAAGTGAAACCTGTCAGTGCATTTTCACAAATAAATCACATTTATTTAAGCAGCCCCAAGATCAAGAAACAGATCAGCACCCCAGACCCCTCCCCAGCAAACCTGATTTCTGACTTTTCACCATTCCCTGGTTAGCTGTTGTCATGATTTCTAACACCCTGGACTGGCAGATGAGACAGGCATGATCCTTGCCCATGAGCTTTCCAAGGACATACCTGGGCATTGAATTGATACAGCCAGGCTCAAGGCTGTTATGACACAGAAAAGAGAGCTTCTCCCTTTGATAGGGGTGCCAGCTTCTACTACAGACTCTTTGGGAATGCTTGGCACTGGCTGGCAGTGTAGGCAGCTTGGATCTTACTGTGAGAGCAAAGATAAAGTGGATTTCAGAGCAGAATTTCCACTCCAGGGAATGTGAGAGCCCCTGGGTTGAGGCATTAAAAGAAAATTGCCTGTGACCTGTCAGTTGGTGATCTGTTGGGGAGCCTGTTTCATCTACATTGCTAATTAAAGCCCAAATTAAACCAAATCAAATGTTCACATAAGGAGCCCCACAAGAATGAGTTTACAAATTCCATCAGCTCAAAGGAAGCCTCATGTGTAAATCCCTAAATCACATGCTTGACCCTCTTTACATCTACTTTCCTTCAAGAGTCCTGGGGAAGAGGCTATGCAGCCTTCAGTGTATTGTGTGCAACTTGCCTGGATTATTAATTTCCCTCTCAGTGAATTGCACAAGGAAAATCAAAACTACCCAATTGAATGAATGTGTAGAAATATGGAGATGGTGACAAAATTTGAAGAGGGAGGATTCAGTGATGATCAAAGTTCCTGTTCTGAAAATAGGAAGTGGGAACACTGGAAATGCTGCTGTTTTGTGGCTTAGATGATAAGTTTGGTTGCAGGAAAGTTGAATTTAAGCTGCCAGGGAGGGTAGAAAATGAGATCTGGAGTACAAGAACAAGGTAAAGATAGGAGCTGAAAAAAGAAAAATGAGGGGTCATGAGCATTAAGAAGATAGTTGAAGCATGGTGGTAAATTAGGTCAGTGTGAGAAAATATAAGATGAGAAGAGGAGCAGAGATGGTCCCATGGCTGCAACCATGCATGGATACTGAGAAGCCTCTTTCTATTGTAAGCTGATCACTTGCTGGCCTCCTCATTTTCCCATTCACAATATGGGGACATGGAAACCTCCTTAGAGCATGTGGGTTCACCAGTAGAAATCTTCCATAAATGACTCGTTAAATTGCTTGGTTTCTTTCTATCTATGATAGGCCAAAACATGTTCCCAGATAATCAGAACTCCTCACACAATAACGCAGGAAAAGACAGCCAGTAAAGGGTGATATCCTGTTTACTCCACTCCCAGCCCTATGAAGGGTTTATTTATAATGCACAAGATAAAGGAGCAGAGAGTCCCTGGTGCCACTCAGCCAAGGATCCATTTGGCCTATCTCAATACATTAAATGACTTTACTTCAAAATTCTCTGCTCACCCTCTTTTACTGCCTACCCAGTGGCCCCAAATGTGGTAGCAGAAGTTGAAAGGTATGTTTCCAGGAAAACTCACCCTGGAGTCTCTCTCCAGCTGCTGCTTGTGGTGTAGGCTGCGTCTTCTCTTGGCCTTCGCAAGGCCATTGTGATAAAAGTGGTACAGGCTTTCAGTGAAGGGGAGCTGTGAAGAGTCAAACAAACACATGACACGGTTAGCTTCTGGGGCTAGCCCTAGAACAGGGACACTAAAGTTGGAGCTGCATGATGAGGCTCCACGGGAGCGGATGTGTATGAGAAAATCACTGATAAGCTTCTATCAGACCTGGTCTTCTAGTTCCGCATCACTGTACTGGTTCCCTTTTTCTCTACCTTTTCTTATATAGTGCCCATTCCCTTTCCCTCCCCAAATACCTTCTATTCTTTCCTCCATTTCTTTAGTTTCTATTCATCTTTTGATCTCCTCTTCTCCTCCATGGAGCCTTGCCTTTGAACTCATACCCACACCAAATTCTCAATTCTCCTCTTTTAGACTAGTGTTTACATGCCATGTTGAATTGCTCCCGGATTGTGTTGTGACCTAGTACTGTCTTCATAGCTAGACTGTATATAAGACATATACAAAGCACATAATGAAATGGAAAATGTAACTTTTACCTCATCGGTATTGCATCAAATGTAAATCAATTGAAAATGCTAATCAAAAGGCAAAGATTAACAGAGTAGATGAAAATACCCAACCCTATGACTCAACTATAGTCTATCTGAAGAGATGCACTTTAGATTCAAATACATAAATAAGTTGAAAGTAAAAGGATGTGAAAAAATATACTGTACAAACAGTAACCATAAGAGAGGAGGACTGACTACATATGTCTTTGACAAAATTGATTTTAAGGTAAAAATTGTTACTAGAGACAGGAATAACTTTTAATGGAGACTTTAATAGCTCATTTTCAATAATGTATGGAACAAGTAAGCAGATCAGAAAGTAAGTTGAACACTTAAACAAAACTATAAACCAACTAACCTAACAGACTTCTATAGAACACCCAACAACATCAGGATACATATTCTTCTCATGTACAAATGGAACATTTTCTAGGATGGATCATAAGCTAGGCCATAAAACAAGCTTCAATAAATTTAAAAGGAGTAAAATAACACAAAGTATGTTATCTAATCATAACTTCTAATTACATTAAAATTAATAACAAGGTAAATTGGGAAATTCATAAATATTTAGAAATTAAACAATATACTCCTAAATAATCAATGAGTCAGAGAAGAAATCCCATTGAATATTAGAAAATACTTTGAGTTGATTGAAAAAAAAAAAAAACCCATAGAATCAAAAACTTATAGGATGCAGTTAAAGTAATGCTTAGGGAGAAATTCATAGCTATAAATACCCATGAAAAAGATCTCAAATCAATAAACTAATTTTGAATCTGATGAAAAAGAAAAACAAACTAAACCTAAAGTAAATAGCAGGTATAGAATTAGAAAAATTAGAAGATTCAAAATGGGATAAATAATTTGGAAAAATAATAGGGAAAATAAGCAAAACCAAAAGTTATTCTTTGAAAAGTTCATTAAAATAAATAAACCTCTAAAAATACTGACCAAGAAGAGAAGACTCAAATGGGTAAAATCAGTACTGAAAGAGGAGACATTACTACACAATCAGAGAAGTGTATTAGGAAATACTACAAATAATAGTATGCTAACAAATTAGATCAAATTGGTGAAATAAATTCCTAGAAAGACATAAATTTCCAAAATGTATTCAGAAGTATAGAAAATTTGATTAAGTAAAGAGATTGTATTAGTAATTTAAAAACTTTTTATAAAATAAAGTCCAAGCCCAGATGTCTTTACTAGTGAATTCTATTAAATATTTACAGAATTTATACAAATTCCTCAGAAAATCTTTTAGAAAAGTAGATTAAAGAATACTTCCCAACTCATTCACTGAGGCTAATATCACCCTTGTATAAGAACCAGACAAAGATATCATAAGAAAACTACAGATGACTGTCCCTTACAAATATAAAATTGAATCCAGCATCATATAAAGAGCATTATATACCATGACCAAGTGGAATTTATCTCAGGGACGCAAATTTCTTTTAACAGTTGAAAATCAATGAATGTAATAACCATAACAATGGAATAAAGGACAAGACATGACCATCTTGATGAATGTAAGAAAATCATTTGGCAAAATCCAACAATATTTTATGATAAAAATTGGAAAAACTTAGACTGGAAGGGAATATCCTGTATCTGATAAGTGTATATAAAAATCCATAGCTAACAGATTCAATAGTGAAAGGCTTAATGCTTTCCTCTTAAGATCAGGGCAAGATGAGGATGTCTGCTCCTGCCACTTATATTCAACAGTGTACTGGAGGTTCTAGCCAGGATAATTAGGTAAGAAAAAAATGAAGTAATGGCATCTATTTTGAAAAGGAAGAAAAAAATATCTCTATATGCAGAAGATATTACCTTGTACATAGAAATTCTTGAAAAATCCACACACCCACAAAAACTATTAGAATTAACAAATGACTTCAGCATGGTTGCCATATATATAATTAACATACAAAAATTGTTTTTGTATATGCTAGAATGACCAATTGAAGAATAAAGAACTCATACAATTCAACAACAAAAAATAAACAATCCAATTAAAAAAGGGTTACAGGACCTGAACAGACACTTCTCCATGGAAGACATACAAACTGCCAACAGATACATGAAAAAATGAAAAAAATGCTCAACTTCACTAGTTATTAGGGAAATGCAAATCAAAATGACAATGAGATACCACCTCACACCTGTTAGAACTGGCTGTTATTAACAAGATAAGTAATAACAAGTGTTGGAGAGGTTGTGGAGAAAAAGCAACCCTCATACACTGTTGGTGGGAATGTAAATTGGTACAGCCACTATGGAAAACAGGATGGAGTTTCTTCAAAAAATTAAAAATAGAATTACTGTAAGTCCCAGCAATCCCTTTTCTGGGGGTTGCCCTTTCAGATTACCCCAAAAGTCTGAAAATATTTATCTGTAAATATATATGATGTCGGACAATTAAGTTCACAAACTTGTTGCAATGATGTTGCTTTTTTGATATCAGAGAGATTATTCATTATGAATTTGTACCAACTGGACAATAGTTAACCAAGTTTACTATTCGAAAGTGCTGAAAAGGCTGAGTGAAAAAGTTAGACGACCTGAACTTTCCCCCAACAATTCAAGGCTCTTGCATCACAACAATGCAACAGCTCACAAGGCACTGTCTGTGAGGGAGTTTTTAGCCAGTAAACAAATAACTGTATTGGAATACCCTCCCTATTCACCTGATCGGGCCCCCAATGACTTTTCTTTACCTGAAGGTAAAGGGAATATTGAAAGAAAGACCTTTTGATGACATTCAGGGCATCAAGGGTAATATGATGACCGCTCTGATGGCCATTCCAGAAAGAGTTCCAAAATTGCTTTAAAGAATGGACTAGGCACTGGCATTGGTGCATAGCTTCCCAAGGGGAGTACTTCGAAGGTGACCATAGTTATATTCAACAATGAGTTATTTAATACTTTTTCTAGGTTGAGTTCCCAAACTTAATTGTCAGTCCTCATATGTACCCCTATGTTAATTGCAGCATTATTTACAGTGGCCAAGACATGGAAACAAACAAGATGTCCTTCCACAGATGACTGGATAAAGAAGATGTGGTACATATATACAACTAAATATTACTCAGCCCTAAGAAAAGATGAAATACTGCCATTTGCAACAACATGAATGGATTTTGAGATTATCATGCTAAGTGAAATAAGTCAGACAGAAAAAGTTGAGAACCATATGACTTCAGTGATATTTGGGATGTAAAACTGAAAGCAACAAATGAACAACAGAAACAAACAAAGAAGCAAAAACTCATAAACACAGACAACAGTTCAGTGGTTACCAGAGGGTAACAGGGGAGGGGAATGGTAGAAGAATGTAAAGGGAGTCATGTATATGGTGATGGAAGGAGAACTGACTTTGGGTGGTGAACACACAAAGCAATATATAGATGATTATTATAGACTATACACTTGAAACCTATATAATTTTACTAACCAATATCAATCCAATAAATTTAATTAAATTTAAAAAGAGCAGAATTAAGAAAACAATTCCATTTATAATAACATCAAATAAATAAAATACTTGAGAATAAACTTAACAAAGGAAGTACAGGATCCGTACGCTACATCATTGAACAAAACATCATTGATAGAAATTTAAAAAGATCTAAATAAATGGAAAGACATCTTATATTCATGGATTTGTAAGATGGCAATTCTCCCTAATTTTGTGGATTCTAGAATTCATATGGAAACCCTAAAATTCATAAAAGGACGCAGAATAGCTAAAACAATCTTGAAAAAGAACAAAGTTGGAGGACTCACACTTTCCAATTCAAAACTTATTAAAAAACTACAATAATCAAGGCAGTATGGTACCGGCATAAGGAAAGACATATAGTTCAGTGGAATAAAGTTGAGAGTTCAGAAATAATTTATAATAATCAATTTATGGTTAGTTGATCTTAACAGATGTTATGAAAATTCAATGAGAAAGGATTGTCTTTTCAACAAATAGTACTTGGGCAACTTAATATCCATATGAAAAAGAATAAATTAGGATCTCTATCGCATACCATATGCAAAATTTAACTCAAAATGATTTATAGCCCTAAATGTAAAGGAAAAAAAACATATAATATTTAAAATAAAACATAGGAGTAACTCTTCATGACTTTAGGCTAAGTACTGATTTTTTAGATATGACACCAAAAGCATAAAGGACAAAAGAAAAAAAATACATGCTGAATAATATTCTATTGCCTGTATATACTACATTTTGTTTATCCATTCAACTATTGATTGACACTTGGGTTTCTTCCATCTTTTGGCTATTATGGATAATGCTGCATGGGTGTGCCTCTGCGATATTTTTGCAATATATTTTTAAGTTTAATGTTACTTCCAAATTGAAACTTTACAATGCAAAATATTTTGAAAGTCCTTAAATACATCATATATTTTCTAATTTTAATCCAGAAGCCCTACCACTTCCTATTGTCACGTACTGAGGTCATTTCACATGGTTATGTTACTTGCTTCATTTTATAGAGAAAGACATTGTGGCTCAGGGAGGAGCAGGAATTGCCCAGTTAAGGGGGAGATCTCAGGAAAAATCCCAGGTCTCCTGACTGTATTTCCACCACGCTTGCCATCACATTGCTCCAGTTGCATCTCATTGTATGTCCCATCCCCCTTTGTAACAATGGCTATGAATCCAAGAGATTGAAGGCTGGAATTCTTGACAAAGATGAGTGTGACTCAAGGACAACCGGGTTGGTGAGTGACATCCTCCCTGCTGTGTTGGGACCCAATACATCTAAATAGAGCTAATTGGTCTCATGGAGCTGAAATTGGAAATTGTGGCAATAAAGAAGTAAACTGACTGATCACAGACTTAGAAAATTAACCTGTTGACATTGGTTATTTTTAAGAGCCCTCTTTGCCTCTTGTCTTTGAAATGTGATATATAGATGATGTATTACAGAATTGTACGCCTGAAACTTATGTACCTTTGCTAACAATTGTCACCCCAATAAACTTGAATTTAAAAAAAAAAAAAACCTATGTCCCCGAATACTCACCTGAGTGTCCCAGTAAGAAGCCTCTTATATATGGCAGCATTTTTTTATTTCAAATGTTTTCTTCATTTACACACACACACACACACCATCCTTTCCTTCTTTTATACCATCACCTTTTTCTCTTAAGGCAAAAATTTGTATGGTTCCAGAAAGAAGGAGAAAAAAGGATGTGAAAGAAGAATTCACAGCTAATTGTCAGCTTGAAAGTTCAGGCTGGGTGACAGTATAATAATGTTGCTAACTTAGACTTGCAGAGTTTTAAAAAATTCTCATTACGCCTCAAACTTTTATAAATCCCAGCAGCACTTCTCATTGCCTCTCTTCCTTCCCTCTTGCTTCCTTTTCCCACTGATAACCATGGCTCCAAGTTTCAGCTCCTCTCTGAACCCACACATTCCCTTTCCTTAATAGCATGGAACCCAGGGAACTGGCAACCAATTGAGAATAGATAAAACAGTGTGTTAAATCCTCACAAAGCCCCATTTCTACTTTCCCATAGACCGGACTTCTTTTCCCTTAGGCAATCCCTGGATGCTCCAGAATGTCTGTGAACATGGCCTCCACTACAAATTTTGTGCCTTTATGCATTAACTTGTTTCAGGAGAGCCCACTACTTCTTACAGATTCTCAAATGGGTCCAGAACCCCCAAACAGTTAGGACTCTCTAGTTCACATGCATCGTTTTTACTTTGGCATCTTTGTTTGCATTTGTTCATTGTCTGATTTTCATGATGCTCAGTCAAGCTTAGTTGGGAGTCTGGTTTGATAGAACATTGGATATTATTCCATGTATAAAGATTTAAAAAAAATTATTTTCAAGAGAGCTGCTATCAAGAGATTTCAGGAACAAAAACTGGAAAACAAAACAACACATTAAGGATTAAAAAACTGGCTCAGCTTATAATTGCTTGTCAATTTCATTTTGGGCCTTGCATTTTACAGACGGGCGAGGCTCTGCATTTAACTGACATTCCCCAAGACCATTTTGATTTCCCTGGATTGCATGCAATCTTTTTTGAGTGAGGAACTGCACTCTGAAATAAGGATGGGGAGAAAAGGAACTGGAGGGTAGGGTAGGAGGCTCTGCCCTACAGGCATTTATAGGCCAAGGATGAAACACACAAACAAGAAAACTGTATTATGCAATTGACTGAAACATATAACATTACAGAAGTAAAGAATAGAAATAGAGATCATGACTATGAATTAGTGGGAAGCAGGAAAAGGAGAGAAGAGAAGAAGAAGCAGGCTGAGAACTTCTATGGGAGGGGCAGTGTTAGTCAGGTGATTTAGATAACATTAAAAGTCCTCTTTTTGTCCCAAATGGTTCCTGCTCAGCCCTGTCCTAAATCTCGTGTGTGTGTGTGTGTGTGTGTGTTTGTGTATGTGTATTGAATGCTTAATCACATGAAAGTACAATTATGTTTGGAAGGGGTAGCACCCTAAGCCATGGCCAGTTAAATGTCTCAACAGAGATTTGCTGACAGGATGGAAGTTTCTAGAACTAGAAAGAAAGAAAGGAGAATTAAGAGAGGCAGGAAAGAGGAGAATCAAAGGCATGTCCTGCCTATATGACAACCATGCCTCAGCCTGAACAATTTCTTGTTTGTGGGTTCTAGATGCTCCCCTGCACTGACTTGCCATTTTCCCATAATTGAAGTTCCTCCTCCTTAAAGCCTGGACTTAAGATCATACATCTCAGCTATTTGAATCCTCTCACTTCTTCCTGTCTTGCTTTGGAAAGAGAAAGATACAAAGTGAGTCTGGAGAATAACAGGTAAAACCATTTCCTCTCCTGTTCAAGACTTCATTTATCTTTTACCTCCACAGGACCAATATTAATTACCTCTGCTGTTAGGCTCTCAGGTGATTCACAAAGAAGCTTAGAGAACGTTATCAGCGGCTGAACATAAGAGAGATAGGTAAACTCATGCAGAGAGGCTGCTGCTCTGATGCCCGAGAAGCCCCAGGGGTCCTCATTAAGGTTCTCTACAAATGGAGAAAGCCTCAAGTCATTTGAGTTTCAGTCATGTATCACCATGACAATGTGTATTACAAACCACCAAAAATCTCAGTGGCATTGAACAGCAACCATTTAGTTAGCTCACATTTCGTGGTCAGAAATTTAGGCCACATGAATGGTTGTTCAGGTCTTGGCTGGGCTACCTTGTGCATTTGTAGTCACCTGCAGTTTTGTCTAGTTTGGCTCTTCTTCTGAGAGTCAGTCGGCTGTTAGCTAGGGCACCTCAGTTCTCCTCCACATGGTCTCACATTCTCTAAAAGACCCTCCCAGGCTTGTTCTCATGGATAAGGCAGGGCTTCAACAGTAAATCTAACAGTGCAAGAGACTAAGTGGGAATGTTCAAGGCCTCTTGAGTCCCAGGCTTGGAACAGGCATGTCAGTACTTCTGCCATATTCTTTTAGGCCAATAATTGGGCCAATCGATAAATCAACCTACCACACTTAGAGTGTACCAAAAATCTCACCCTGAAGATATATCAAAGACTGACTCCAAGCATGTATAAAGGTGCTGGCTGATGCGTTGGAACGTTCTGATAGTCATCTTCCCCTAGAAGGACATGAAGCCAATGTTTTCAGATCTGCTATATGGAAAAACTGACGCATGAGGGAAGCTATCCTTAGTGTGAGGCCAAATACTAGAATATTGCCAGTTGCCAGCAAAAAAACACCCAAAGAATAGTTCCATTTGTAAATTCACATTGCCACAATATGCCAGACTCTTCAAAAACATAATCCCATTTACTCATCATAGCAGTCCTACAAGGTGGGTATCATCTCCATTTTAAGAATGAAGAGACAGAGGTTCAGAGAAGTTCATTTGAATCCAGGCCCAGCTGACTTTGAAGCCCATGATCTTTGTCCTTCATTTTATTCTTCTAAAATTTCTTTCCTACGTGGGAACTATTTCCCTGCAGGTCAATTAGAGGATGGACCCTGCATGTTACTAACATCTGCCCAGAGACTATTGTTGATTTCCTGGATTATGTGCAAGGCAAGCTGATCCAGCAAGAATTCTGATGATTACAGATAGGTTTGAGTGCCAATTTTAGAGCAAAGCAAGAAAGAAGCACAACTTCCAGAGTGATTTTATTTCTTAATTAACAACAAACAAATAGTGAATGGGTTTAACCTAATACTTGGATTAAATATCTATTCCCATCATGAAATAAAAAACTTTTTTTTCCCCCAGGCAGACCTATATATTAGCTCTGAAGCCACAGCTGCCATCCAGGGCAAAGATGGTAGGGGATAGTCTGATTGACAGCCCAAGATGATGAGGGGACAGACCACACTCCTTAGGTTCACTTTTGGATGGGAAGGAACCAACCAGCTTCCACAGTACAAAGAGGAAGTGCCTTTCATCCAGGTATTTTCTGGTGAACATCTTACATTTACTAGCCCACTCTTCAAACGGGAACCCTGAACTTCCCTTGGTCCATACTTTTCAGATTAGATCTTTACATTTTCATTTTTACACTTGTGATTTAATAACAAAGTGTGGTAATTATTCTAAGTGCTCTGATCATCTGTCTTGTTTTGTTCTCATTTTCAGCCAACCAACTGAATATCCCCTGTTAACACCAGCAGAGTCACTCCAACCCATAGCTAAGTGGACCATGCACTCTTTATAATAAGGAAATGCTTTTTCCTTATGGGAAGATTCATACACAAGACTGCTTTTGCATGTAGTATTAGCGATCAGAAGAATCTCATGCTTAAAAAATTTGAGGCACTGACATGTTACATAAATCTTCATCTTTCAAAATTAACCTGATATTTCACAAAGAACACTCTCTGGAGATAGACTTAGGAACAACTAACCTGAAAGCTCCATGAAGATATGCCTGTTTTTCTCACAAGCATCTAGAACATAGTATGAGCTTCATAAATATTTGTTGAATGAATTAAAAAATCAGGAGTTTCTAGATTTTGGAGAGTCGATACGTAGCTGTGTGCCTAAGTGTAGATGATTAAATCTCTGGGGGTGGCATTCTTTTGGCATTGGTAAAACATTTAATGCTTTGGGGGTCAAGCAGGAAATATAAATATGTGTGCTAGGTAAAGGACAATAAGGAGTGTGGTATAGGACAATAAGTATGTGAAGCAGCTATAGGGCAATAAGGGGCTTGTGGCAAACTGGAGAGAGTATATGCCCTCCTCAAGACAGACAGATTGAAGCACAGTGCTGCTCAAGCAAAACCCAATTTGTGAGCCAGTGAGTGATGCATATTGTACCTTCTAGCTCTGAACAGTTGAGGACTCTAATAAGTGCTTGACCAAAGGCCCATTACAAGAGGGTTTGAACTCGTAGAAACTCATGGGAAGCAGAAATACCATTAGGTATTCCAGGGGAAAAAATGTCTGTTTGATTACAGACATATCTGAGACTGTCTGTTATTTTTGTCTGTAGTTGGGCCCACGCTCTCTGGAGCAGCTGTGAAAGACAAGAGAGATTAATCACTACCAAACATCAGCTCTGGCATTGAGGTTCTCTCTAAACGATAAAGGAGAAGATAGGGTGAAAAGTGGAAGCCTGTGAAATCACTTGCTCGTTTCTTCACAAGCAAGCTGTTTCTTCAAAACCTGGAATAACCCAGAAGAAGGCTGCACTTGGCCAAGTTGATATCAAATATGATTTGTTAATGGGGCTTTATTGGTGCCATAATAAATTTTGCATAGATAATAAGGTCAGAGAAAAGGAATTCATGTTTGACATCTATCTATCTATCTATCTATCTATCTATCTATCTATCTATCTATCTATCATCTATCTATCTATCTATCTATCTATCTATCTATCTATCTATCTATCTTTCTATCTATCTGTCTGTCTGTCATCAATCTATCCGTCCAACTTAGAATATCTGATAATAGTGATACCAAGAATGAGTTAAATATTGAAACATCAGTCTCAGTTTCATTGGAATAAAGATACAGAAAACATACAGAAGGTTCTGAAGGAAGAAAGGGATTTACAGGAAAGAAAGTTTATTGCATTTTCAAAGAGTGAATAGCTGTAAAAAAGATGCTGCATTTCTCTTCATTGCTACATAAAGACCTGCATAATATATTGTTTTTGAAAAAACAAAACAGCATGTGCAAGTAAGGGTCTCACTTGGAAGAACGTTCAGCTAATGTTCACCTAAATGTTAATAAGAGGTGGGGAAATTTAGGATGGTTTAATTTTCTTCTGTTCACCTCTCTATATTATTTTCTATATATTACTTTCTATAATGAGCTTTGCCTACTCTTAAAAATTAACATATATAATAAAGGTAATTATATTTTGTAAAATAAAACCAAGTGTATGTCATAGCATCTCAGCATTTTCACACTGCAAATAGCCTAAAAGAGTATGCAGCACTATGCCTCACTTTACAGAAGTTGTGACACCATAGCTAGCAGCTGGGTCCCTCTTGAGGAGGATATTGTTTTTATCTAGGAGAATCCTATTATGGTTGGTAGAGCCCTAAGGTCATAGGTGTTCTGCCTGGAAAGAATTGTCTTTACCCATGAGAGGAGGGCTTGCTAAGGAAACCAAGGGGCAGAAGACAAAACAAGGAAGAGGAGCTGGTAAGAAGTTTGAAGCCTGGCATGACACGAGGCAAAGAGGCCTCAGCTCAGGCCTCAATGGTGAGGTGACCGAAGGATTTCTTAAATATGCCTGTGCTTACTTTAAAGTTGTTTGTGTTTTGCAATATAAATTCCCTCTCTGTACCGCTGACATCTTCGATAAAATACATTACTGTTACAAACGCCTTGGGAGAGTAGTTAGGGTTTGGTTGGTGTGGGAAAATCAGGGTAGTAGCTGAATTTCACACCTGAGTTATGATTGGGAAGAATAGAGATGGCATATGTGAGATGAAGACATAATTTCTTAACTGGAAAGTTCTACTGGAAGCAAAATAAGGGTCCAGTTCCTACCCTCAGAATTTCCAAGAATGTTGGGAAGCACTTGGGATTTTTATAGGGCACATGATGAAGTGGGGTTTGCGAGTGAATCTTACCTAGATCACAAAGGTCCAGGCATTTCGAGTTGACACCTGGACTATATGGATAACAAAAGCAAGATTCAGAAATTTGAATTATTTGGTGAAGGTCACACTGCTCTGTAGTGGCCGGGGTGGGACAAAACCTCATGATTCTTGAGAAAGTTTAACCTCTTTTAGTTTCATAGATGGAGATATGTGAATTTTAGTTTTGAGTCAATGTGTCCTTTTCTGTGGTAATTTTCATTTTTGAAATAATTTCAGACTCACAGAAAAGTTTAAAGAATAGGGCAAAGAACTCTCATAAGACCTTCACCCAGGCTCCCCAATTATTAACATTACTGAATTTTCTTTATCATATATATTAATATATACATTAATTTTACTGAAATTTTTAGTGTAAGTTGTAGATGGTGTTTGTGTTTCCTAAGAACAAGATATTATAAGTATCAAAATCAGAAAACTAATAATAATATAATATTATTTTCTAACTTACAGACATCATTTTGCAAATTGTGTTAATAATATCCTTTATAGTAAAAAAAAAAAAAAAGTGGCCCAAAGTTCAGTGCAGGATTACATGTTGCATGTAGTTGTCATTTCCCTTTTAGTCTGGAAGTTTCTTAGCTTGTCTAAGTTTGTCTGTCTTTATCTTTTGAGGAGTGCAGGCTACTTGTTCTTGTTTTGTAGAATGTCCTTCAATTGGAAATTGTCCAGTATTTTCTCATCATTAGATTGATGTTATACATCTCGAGAGAAATATCACACAAGTCATGTGTACTTCTTAATGCAGTGTGCAGCTTTTCAAATGCAACTACCTTAAGCTCAGACTAACAATTCTGACCTCACTCACCTAATGGTAAATTATAAACTGAGCACAAGTCACAGTTGTAGACACATTCAGTGCCACTTGCTCACATATTTCTGATTATCCAAGTGTGAGGATACCAAATAACTTAAATACATAGCCTATCTCAACAATAAGCAAGTGAAATTTGAAGTTAAAATCACAATACTGTTTATATTAGCACCACTCCCAAATGAAATAGGTAGGTAGAAATTAAAAAAAAAAAAGTGAGATCTATATGAGGCAAACTTTAAAGCTCTGATGAATGAGATCAGAGAACTATAATAAATAAGTGGGGAAACATTCAATGTTCATGGATAGGAAGACTCAGTATTGTCAAGATGACAGTTTTTCTCAAATTTTTCTATAGATTCAATGCAATCACAAACAAAATCCCAGTAAGTTGTTTTGTGGATATCGACAAATTGAGTCCAAAGTTTATATGTAGAGGCAAAAGAGCCAGAATTGTCAACACAATATTGAAGGCGAACAAATTTGAAGAACTGACAGTACCCAACTTCAAGACATACTGCAAAGCCACAGTAATCAAGACGATGTGGTATTTATGAAAGAATAGATGAATCAATAAAACATAATAGAGAGCCCAGAAATAGATCCACATAAATATAGTCAACTGATCTTTGACAGAGGAGCAAAGATAAAACAATGGAGCAAAGATAGTTTCTTCAACAAATGATGCTGGAACAACTCGACATCTACACACACACACACACACACACACACACACACACACACAGACACACAAAGAATCTAGATACAAACCTTGCACCCTTCGTAAGATTAAATCAAAATGGATCATAGACCTAACTGTAAAGTGCAAAACTATAAAACTTTTAGAAGACAACTTAGGAGAAAACCTAAATGACACTGGGTATGGTGATGCTTTTTTAGATAACATACCAAAGACACAATCCGTAAAAGAAATAATTAATAAGCTGGACTTCATTAAAATTTAAAACTTCTACTCTATGAAAGACAATATCAAGAGAATTAGACAAGACACAGAAGGGGCAAAAATATTTGCAAAAGACACATGAAAGACTGTTATTCTAAAATATACAAAGAACTCTTAAAACTGATTAGGAAACAAAAGAAAAACAATTTAAAAATGGGCCAAAGACATTAACAAACAACTCTCTAAAGAAGATATACAAGCGGCAAATAGGCATATGAAAAGATAGTCCACATCATACATCATCAGGAATTGCAAATTAAAACAACATAGAGGTATCACTACATATCTGTTAGAATGACCAAAATCTAAAACACTGACAATACCAAATGCTGGTGTGAAGGTGGAGCAACAGGAACTCTTGTACATTGCTGGTGGGGATGCAAAATTGTACAGCCACTTTGGAAGACATTTTGGCAACTTCTTAAAAAACTGAATATATTGTTATCATACAATCCGGCAATTGTACTCTTTGGTATTTATCCAAAGGAGTTGAAAACCCATATCCACACAAAAAGCTGCACATGGATATTTATAGCAGCTTTATTCATAATTGGTAATACTTGGAAGCGACCAAGATGTCCTTCAGTAGATGAATGGATAAATAAATTGTGGTACATTCAGATAATGGAATATTATTCAGCACTAAAAAGTAATGAACTATCAAGCCATGAAAAATATGAAGGAAATTTAAATGAATATTACGAAGTGAAAGAAGCCAACCTGAAAAGTCTACATGCTATCTGATTCCAACTATCTGACGTTTTTGAAAAGGTATAACTATGTAGACAATTAAAAGATCAGTATTTTCCAAGAGTGGAGGGAGGGAGAGATGAATAGGCAGAGCACAGAGGATTTGGGGGGCAGTTGAAATACTTTGTATGATATTATAATGGTGGCTATATTTCATTACACTTTTGTCCAAACCCAAAGAATTTACAACACAAAGAATAAACCCTAAGGTAAACTGAATTTGAGGGTGACTATGATATGTCAATGTAGGTTTATCCTTGGTAAAAATGTACCATTCTAGTGAATGATGTTAATAATGGAGGAGGACGTGCATGTATCGGGGCAAGGGTATATGAGAAATTTTTGTACCTTCCTCTTAATTTTGTTGTAAACTTAAAACTGCTTCAAAAACGGTCTTTACAAAAAAAATATACAGCCTATTTTAGTGGATTCCAGTTGCTATAATTACCCAAAAAGGGAGCAACATATTGAGAATGGAATATAGACTATGCAGCTTTATAAAAATTATTTTTAAATGATTATTTTTATTTATTTTCATCATTCTTTTTCCTTTTCATGTTGGGGGGCATGGTTGGGTAGTAAAGAAATGGGGATGAGCAGCTGAACATTTTGAGTAAACCCAATGACTCTAAAACTATAAAAGGATAATAATTGAAACTACTCAATGAGAAGCCATTCTATTCTTAGCAGAGTGCCATATGGATGCACAGAAAATGCTATGCTATCTCATAAAAATCAATCAATGAGAAACAGTGCAAGATGATTTCTTACAGAAGGCAAACAAGCCACATTATTTAGATGAATAAAGTAAATATGATTTCACTAAAGGAGTGGAAGTCTTGACAGCTCCTCTGAACAAGATGCTGCTCATACAGTGGAGGAGCCTAATTGTTTGCAGGATCCTTCAGCTCCTCTGTCAGCAGGAGGCCTGTTGCATGAGGATGTCATTTCTTTGGGTAACTAGATATAATGGAGTATATTATTGAGTCTCAAGTTATCAGGGCATGTTATAAGGTTAGCCTGGTCCGAGAAGGTCCTTTGTGTGTAGGACCAGAGACCAATTGCTACAGTTTTCCACACCCCAACTAATAAAATAAGTTTTGTAAAAGCTGGATAGAGATATCAGATGAGGTGAAGGCTAATAAACTGGCCTAGAAAACTTATTATATACTTTCCTTTGCACATAAATTGAAATATGTCATTTTTCTGTGTGCAGAATTCATCACTTTCAATGTGCTTTATCTCTGTAGGGCTCAGTAAAAATATGTTAACAAAATATGAATGCATGGATGGATGTTCCTCCAGAATCAGTTATTTGAAAGGGAAAGGGCAGTGTATTAGCTATTTGAAGGGATGCCAGGGGAGAGAGTGGAAATTATTGACCTAGCACTCAGGACACCTCATTCTAAGGCCACCTTACCCATTCCTAAGCCACTTCTAAGCATTTGTTCTCCATAAATACATTCATCTGTCATCTGTAATTCCGGAAGGTGTT
This sequence comes from Rhinolophus ferrumequinum, assembly GCF_004115265.2. Classification (NCBI taxonomy): domain Eukaryota; kingdom Metazoa; phylum Chordata; class Mammalia; order Chiroptera; family Rhinolophidae; genus Rhinolophus; species Rhinolophus ferrumequinum. Next base: position 37,600,177 of record NC_046306.1, on the reverse strand, counting down.
TTTCCCTATAACCAGGAGCACAACAATGAAGAACAGCTTGGGTTGTCCATGATTGTTTGCTATTATAAGAGTAAACTAATAGTTCATAATGGGATTCAAAGTGTTATTCACTCCCAAGAACTACCATTGTTTCCCCCAAAATAAGACCTAGCTGGACAATCAGCTCTAATGCGTCTTTTGGAGCAAAAATTAATATAAGACCCAGTCTTATTTTACTATAATATAAGACTGGGTCTTTAATATAATATAATATAATATAATATAATGTAATGTAATGTAATGTAATGTAATAAATATAATATAATACCAGGTCTTATATTAATTTTTGCTCCAAAAGACGCATTAGAGCTGATTGTCCAGCTCGGTCTTATTTTCAGAGAAACAGGGCAAGCAACTGATTTGTATAAAGTCTAAAATAACAACCAGGTAATGATGAAGGTAGAGAGTACCTGATTCAGTCTCACTCACAAACAATTCCTTTTTGGCCTCAGAAAAAATTTCCATATATTACCTCAGAAATAAAAATGTAAGAACATACATTACTCCTTGGGAGTATCAGAGAATAATCTACCTGTCAGGTGTTCTGGGATAACAGTAATACACTACTGTCCTGACTTTTCTTTTTTGCTTCTAAGTTAGGGGGCATGTTTTAGAGATGTGTATTTGTATGTCAGTGGAGGAAGTTGGATGCATTTAATCACTTTGTTCTTAGCTGGAATAAATTTAATGGACAGAACTGGATGCCTCTACCAGCCATTCATTGTGGCTTCAAAGACAATAATTAAGCCATCAGTATCCTTGATATCCTCAGCTAGTGGCAGTGAGGTTAAAGACACATAACTTGACTCTAGTAGCATCATCTGCTAAAAGGGATTGTGCTGCCTACTCCCAGGACATGAGTGATTCTGTAGGACAAAGGAGCCAAGTTGGGAGATCTAGGTACCTCCAATTCACTATTAGCTCAGCTTGTTATCCTAGGGTTTCCTGTACATGGCTGCTCTGTTATATTTTCCAAGTGCCTTTCAATGCTTTCTTCTACCTATCTAAAAAATCCAAACTCCTCACATAGTGTGGGTGACCCCTCCTGAACTTACCCAGCCCACTTCTTTGGCTTCATCCCCTAGTTACTTTTAGAATCGAGCCAGGTGAAACTACTTGCAATCCTTCGAAAATCCCAGTGCACTTTTGCTGCATGTGATGTGTCATCCACTATAAATACTTCTAACTTGTTGAAATTATGAGACTCGGTGTGAATTCACCTCAACGTGATATTACCTACCAGGTGAACACTTCCCTTCTGCTGAGAGTCATTGCCTCATGTGTACTGTATCATAAATCTATCATAAAACTTATTGCCAGTACTCTAGCTGTTTACAAAGAGCACTCCTATTCATTTGTGATTTCTATATTTTATCTAATGTATGTCCTCTAGGTAGCAGATGATGTTTTGATGTCCTGCCTGCTTTCCCTTGGCCTACCTTGGAGGTCACCAGTAGACAGTACCGATACATGCCAAAGTCTTCATGTATTCCTCTGCCTAAAGGTGTTCTGACTATGGAAGTATTTGTAATCTGGTTGGGGCAGGCAGAACTGCCAGGGATTTGATGCCCTTCAGGTACAACCCTCAACCAAGGAAAAAGAGCTCGTGGTTGGTTAAATGTCCCAGCTTCCCCACTCTTCGATGAGACAATTCAGAGATGTTCTAACTCTCAAAAGGTCTCAGTAGTACAATGTTGCAGTAATGGTCCACATTTTGTTTAAGTATCTCTATATCAATTCCTTTGGTTAGTTCCCTCCCACACTAACTCTGAGCTTGACAATGTGGCTTGCTTTGGAGAATGGGATTTAGTAAATGTGACACAAGGAGAGCCTGGAAACTGCTCTCTGGGACTCTGTCCCCACACTTCACCACTCCAGGGTCTCAGCCTAGCTTGGGGAGGTGCTGGCTCGGGTGGTGAATGACCGTCGACTGTGATTGGTTGGCCATCAGCTGTAACCAGTTAGCCAATTGGCTACTGATGTAACTGCTGGACAGCGTTGATTTGTTGGTTGGTTGGGAGGCAGAGAATGGAGAATGGTGACTGTGGTTCGTGTGGATCCTGCTGCGTGTGTCTTGCCCGGCTGCCAGCGACAATATGGTGGTATGACTCCCCTATCCATGGCTCCTGCCCCACTCTGTTGGTGTTCCTTTTTGGCCTCACCATATGCTGCGTTCTTATGTGGGGAGCAGGAGTTCAGACTCTGCATGAGTCCCTACAAGACAAATGGCGCAGCAAGCAGGGTGTGGTGTTGGTGGAAACTCTCTGAAAGGTAATGAAACAGTTTAGAAGTCCGAAAGCTCAGTTTCAGGAAGCCCGTGAGGAGCGGCACTGGGAACAGGAGGCACGATCTGTTTGGGAGAATTGTTACCCCTCAGTGAATTGGTGGGTCTCTCAAGCCGCTGGATGGAATGCCACCCTGTTGGCCGTGATAAGTGTCACCTTCCTTTTGGTGGTCCACTACTGCTGTGGGCTCCTAGAGTTGTGGGCATCTGACACTGAGGCCACCATTTAATCAGACGCCTCATATGGTGAGCAGGAATCTGGCCAGGTAGAAATGGTGTCTGCCTCTGGGAAGGAGGACAGGTGGCCCCCACACAGTGTGTGGTGCCCAGTAGCCACTGTTCTCAGAAGTTGGACCCCTGAGGAGGGGTGGGAGGACATGGATGGCTCTCCGGCCATTGTGCAGGTTCTAGCTGAGCGATTGCCAGAGGAGGTGAAGGGTACAGCCAGTTGTGTGGGCTGGATGTTCCTCACCACCTTGTGTCATAACATGGAGGACGGGCTTAATGAAATAGCTCAGGAGCCAGACCAGCAGCCCCAGGAGGAGGCGCTAGAAGCTCGGGACCGCTGGTTGGAGGAGGTTCTCACCACGGTGCATCACAACTCAGATGAAGCACTTGCTGGAATATCCCAGGTATGGGACCAGGTGTCCCGGTGGGAGGCACTGGAAGCTCAGGTCCGCTTGTTAGAGGACGAGCCCCACAGTGGAGACTCTGAGGCAGAAGTGGTCGACGGGAGTGGAAAAAATGTAGCTCCCAACCCCCAAGCTTGGCCCATCTTGAAGCAAAAGGTAAAGCATGAGCAACCTTTGGGTCCCGTGGGCGTTGCTGCCAGTAACCCAGCTGTGACTGAGTTCACAACCTACACACTTTACATTCTCACTGAGTTGCAGGAGCTGGGGAGGTGGTGCCGACAGCACCCTGGAGAGCCAGTCTCAGCTTGGCTACTACTTTTATGTGATGAGGGGGCTGACAGCATTCTCTGATCTCCAGGTGAAATGGAAAAGCTAGCCTCCGTGAGGGTGCATCCATCCTTGCGACAAAGGTTACAGAATTGCCATAGGTTGACCCAAGATCAGGGCAACCACTCTCTAATGGAGTGGCTCCTGCTGTGGTACGCACAGTATGGGGAGAGGCTGGTGATCTGTCAGACACTGAGTAAATGGCAACCATATACTGAACCTACTCAAATCATCTGTGAAATGGGTATGAGACATGCTATGTTTAACCCTAATATGCAGGGGCCAGATGACGAGCGTTTTACAACCAGCATGAGAGATCTGATTTTGGATACTGCACCTGCAAGTGCTTTTGGATCCTTGGTTGCCATTTCTTACACCCTATGTGGGGAGGCAGATCCATGAAGTTACAATTGCCATGGCCACCCTTGGTGATGTTGAAAGCCGTAGGCAAAGGAAGTTAAGACAGGAGGTCAGAGAAGTTAAGACCTCTGGGACCTAAGGCAGAGAAAGGAGGTGACCCTAAATGCATGTCACAGGTCACTCCCCCTTAGTATCCCCAGGTAATGATGAAACAGATGCCCTAGCAAGGGTCTGATGTTTAGAACGGGCCCCTGCCACTGATGTGGCCCATTGGCTGCATAGGAAATTGCAGCACGCTGGAAACCAAACCAAGTGGCAGGTGAGCAGATGCTGGGGTCTGCCTTTGAAATGGCAGGAGATAGCAGGTGCCTACAATGACTGTGCCATCTGTGCCCAGGAGAGCCCCCAAGATGGAGGCTCCCCTGGGAGACACAGCAGATTATTCGAGGGAGGGTACTCCTCACTGGCTGGCAAGTGGATTACATTGGACCCCTCCCTAAGGCCCGCAATGCGATGTATGCATTCACAGCAGTGGACACTGCTATGGGGTTGATGTTTGCTTGGCCTTTTCTGGCTGTGGATCAGTGGCATACAGTGGTCGCTCTTACACAGCAATGCGCCCTCTATGGGTGCCCCCAAGTCATTGACAGTGACAGGGGTACTCATTTTATGGGGCAAGAAGTGCAGCGCTGGGCTGCCAGGATAGACATACAATGGTTATTTCATACCCCGTATAACCCACAAGCAGCTGGCATGATTGAACGCTGCAATGGCCTTTTGAAGCAAGGACTTCAGGTGTCAAAACACCCTTTCATGATGCGTGACTGGACCTCGTGTCTTTGGGACATCTTGAGAATCCTGAATGAGGGACCACGGAAGGGAGGGCCCACACCAGTAGAAGCTCTGCTACATCGAATGGCCGTTCCCATTCAGTTACAGGTTACCACAAGAGAGACTCTGTTAAAGCCAGGCTATGGCAGAAATGGAAACATTTTGCTGCCAGCACCCACATGTTTGAAAGCAGGGGAACACCAGCAATGGACTTGGGCCTGGCAGGTCAAAAACCCCAACTGTTTGTGGTTGGGCCTGATAGCCCCATGGGGGCTGGTTTGACTGACGATTTGCAAATGACGTCAGGAGTGGTGGCTGAGTGGCCACTGAAAGTGACTGCAGTATATGGAGGTCCTGATACCAGGATGATTTTGCAGGGAACCTATGTGCTCTCACTATGGCCTATTATGGGGTCCCTGTTCTGTTACGTGTTGAAACTACGCAAGGGACCCCAAGCACTGCCATAAAGGTCTGGTACCACAAACCAGGAAAAGTGCCAGTGGCAGTGACCCTCCTTTCCCAGGACAAAAAGCTAGTATGTATCCTCCCAGATGGAAGGGATTTGCCATTGTTGGTTCCTAAGACTACTATTTCTTTCCATCCGTAGGTTCCTGTAGGCTAATATGGGACAGGGACCCTCGTGGAAGACACTTGTCACGTAGATTGTGAGGCGAGACCCTGTAGGGGTGGAGTGTGGGGACAGAGTCCCAGAGAGCAGTTTCTAGGCTCTCGGTCTCATATGGGGAGGTGCTGGCTCAGGTAGTGAATGACCGTCGACTGTGATTGGTTTGTCATCAGCTGTAACCGGTTAGCCAATTGACTACTGATGTAACTTCCAGGCTGCGTTGATTGGTTGGTTGGTTGGGAGGCAGAGAAGGGTGAATGGTGGACTATGGATCATGTGGATCCTACTGCGTGTTTCTCGCCCAGCTGCCAGCAAGAATATAGTGGTATGACTTCCCTATCTATGGCTCCGTGGGTGTTCCTTTTAGGCCTCACCATATCCTGAATTCTTATGTGGGGAGCAGGAGCTGAGACCCCACATGAGTCCCTACATGACAATTGCCATGGCTAAGAATTCCAGTACTATGTTGAATAAAAGTAATGAAAGTGGGATGACATCATAAAAATGGCAACATGAGGTGAGCCTTTTGAATTATCCCCTGGAATTAACAAAAAATTAAACAACCATAACTCCACAAAGGACTCCCTGTGCAGCAGACAAGCAACACTAAGAGGCACACTACTGAATTCATCTAAAGGTGGGCAAATTGTGTGAGCCGGGGAGGTGGGGAGAGGTGCGTAGACTGGGCCATGCAGGTGCAGGACGCAGACCCAGCGCGGTGCTCCAAGCTCACTGCATTCCGGAACTACTTACTGCAGCTGTGGGAGAGGGAAGAACTCGGACTGCTAGGGCTCTGCTTATGGCCCACAGAGCTGAGGGGACAGCATATAACACAGCTGAACCCAACGCGCATGACAGAGACCTCGGAGCAAAGACTGAGGGAAGAAGGCTGAAAACGGTGGTTTAAGCCCTCACTGCTTAGCAGAGAATGGAAGCCTTAGACACTGAGCCTAGCTGCCACCTCCCTACCCTCCCAGAGATCACCCCTCCCCCACCTGCCAGTGCTAGAAGCGGAACAGTAGCAGTGTCAGATCAACAGAAAATAATATTTGCAGTTCTGAGAACTGTGGTCGGCAGACACGGGCTCACAGCCCAACTAGTTCCGGAAAAAGGGAAGGAACTGTGGAAGCAGGAGTGGCTGTAGTGCTGGTCACTGCCATTCCTCTGGACCACCTCTCACAACCCAACCTGCCCCTGTCCCTACCTCTCTGAGTGGATCCCTGCAGGAGTAACCAGAGTTACTGAAACACTGGGGCTCTGAATCTGGTGCAGGAAGAGCTTTGGAACTTCAGAAGCTCTCCACATCCCCCCACAGAGGCGTTACCCAATGACCCAGATGAACTGTTCCCAGAGGAGAAGCCCACCTTCCAGAGAATGCCCCATTGTGTGAGAAGCTGGAATAGTGCAGAGAAAATATAACTCTACAGTGTGAGAGAGAATAAAAGGCTGCAGTTGGGGAGAAAATAAAGCATTCTACCAACACGTACTAGAAAACAAAAGAGAGACCTCTTTCTATCAACCTGTTGCAGAACCCACTCCTGTAGATGTCTAGGAAGAGAAATAATAAATCATTAATAGCTATGAATAACCAAGGTAACAAGAGAGCTCGGGAATAAAATGAAAAGTCTCCAGAAATTGAAATTAAAGACATGGAAATATGTGACTTAAATGACAGAGAATTCAAGATTGTACTTGTTAAAAAACTCAACGAGATGCAAGAAAACACAGGCAGGCAGTTTAATGAACTCAAAAACACAATCAGAGAATAAAATGGACATTTTATCAGAGATTGAAAATTTTAAAAAGAACCAAATAGAATTTCTGGAGATTAAGAACTATATAAAATAAATGAAGAATGAAATAGCCAGCTTAGGTAGAGTTGACCAGATGGAGGAAAGAATCAGTGACATCGAAGATAGAAATCTGGAAATGACGTGATGGAAGAAAAAAGAGACTTGAGACTTAAAAGAAGTGAAAGAACTCTACAAGAACTTTCTGACTCCATCAAAAAGAGCACTATAAGAATAATAGGCATACCAGAAGGAGAAGAAAGAGAGAAGGAAACAGAGAGTATATTCAAACAAATAGTCGATGAGAACTTCCTAAACTTGTGGAAAGAACTGGATCCTCGAATCCAAGAAGCAAACGGAACACCTAATTACCTCAAACCCAACAGGCCTTCTCATAGGCGCATGGTATTGAAGCTGTCAAAAATTAACGACAAAGAAAGAATCCTCAAGGCAGTCAGGGAAAAGAAGACAGGAACCTACAAAGGAAAACCCATTAGATTATCATCAGATTTTTCAGCAGAAACTCTACAAGCCAAGAGGGAGTTGAATCAAATATTCAAATTATTGAAAAAGAGAAATTGTAAGCCAAGAATAATATATCCAGCAAAGATATCCTTTAGATATGAAGGAGGAATAAAGACTTTTCCAGACATACAGAAGCTGAGGGAATTTTCATTTCTTTCTTTCTTTTTTTTTTTTTAATTAAAGTTTATTGGGGTGACAATTGTTAGTAAAGTTCCATAGTTTTCAGGTGTACAATTCTGTATTACATCATCTATAAATCACATTGTGTGTTCACCACCCAGAGTCAGTTCTCTTTCCATCACCATATATTTGATCCCCTTTATCCTCATCAACTATCCCCCTTCCCCCTTACCCTCTGGTAATGACTAAACTATTGTCAGTGTCTATGAGTTTTTGTTTCTCATTTTTTTGTATTGTTCTTTTGTTGTTTTTGGTTTATATACCACATATCAGTGAAATCACATGGTTCTCTGCTTTTTCTGTCTGACTTATTTTGCTTAGCATCATACTTTCAAGATCCATCCATGTTGTCACAAATGTTCCTATATCATCTTTTCTTACCGCCGAATAGTATTTCATTGTGTATATATACCACAACTTCTTTATCCATTGATCTATCGAAGGACATTTTGGTTTCAATGTCTTGGCCACCATAAATAAAGCTGCATTGAACATTGGAGCACATGTGTCTATGGAAAAACGTTTTCAGATTTTTTGGGTAGATACCCAGGAGAGGGATTGCTGGGTCATATGGTAATTCTATTCGTAATTTTTTGAGGAACACCCACACTGCCTTCCACAGGTGCTGCACCAGTCTGCATTCCCACCAACAGTGTATAAGTGTTCCATTTTCTCCACAGCCTTGTTACTTCTCCAACACTTGTTACTATTTGTCTTGTTGATGAAAGCCTTTCTGACTGGGGTGAGGTGATATCTCATTGTGGTTTTTATTTGCATTTCTCTGATGATTAGTGATGTTAGCATTTTTTTCACGTCTATTTGCCATTTGTATGTCCTCTTTGGAGAAATGTCTCTTCAGGTCCTCTGCCCATTTTTCAATTGGGTTGTTTGTTTTTTTGGTGTTGAGTTGCATGAGTTCGTTGTGTATTTTGGATATTAGCCCCTTATCAGAGGCACTGTTTGCAAAAATCTTCTTCCATTCAGTTGGTTACCTCTTTATTTTGTCGATGGTTTCTTTTGCTGTGCAGAAGCTTTTAAGTTTGATATAGTCCCATTCATTTATTTTAGCTTTTACTTCCCTTGCCTTTGGAGTCAAATTCATAAAATGTTCTTTGAACCCAAGGTCCATAAGTTTAGTACCTATGTTTTCTTCTATGCAGTTTATTGTTTCAGTTCTTATGCTTAAGTCTTTGATCCATTTTGAATTAATTTTGGTACATAGTGACAGATAGCAGACCAGTTTCATTCTTTTGCATGTGGCTTTCCAATTCTCCCAGCACCATTTATTGAAGAGGTTGTCTTTTCTCCATTGTATATTTTTTGCTTCTTGGTCAAAAATTATCTGTCCATATTTATATGGTTTTATATCTGAGTTCTCAATTCTGTTCCATTGGTCTATGTGTCTGTTTTTCTGCCAATACCATGCTGTTTTAATTATTGTAGACTTGTAGTACAAGCTAAACTCAGGGAGAGTGATACTTCCAGCATTGTTCTTTTTTCTTAAGATTGCTTTGGCTATTTGGGGTCTTTTGTGGTTCCCAACAAATCTGATGATTTTTTGTTCTATTTCTGCAAAAACTGCCATTGGGATTTTCATGGGGATTGCATTAAATCTGTATATTGCTTTGGGTAATATGGCCATTTTAACTATATTAGTTCTTCCAATCCATGAGCACGGAATGTTTTCCCATTTCTTTGTGTCTCTTCAATTTCTTTTAAATATGTCTTGTAGTTTTCAGCATATAGGTCTTTCACATTCTTGGTTAAGTTCATTCCTAGGTATTTTATTCTTTTTGAGGCAATTGCAAAAGGTATTTTTTAAATTTCTTTTTCTGACATTTCATCATTAGTATATAGGAACACAATGGACTTTTGTATGTTGAATTTGTAGTGGGCAACTTTACTGTATTCATTGATTGTTTCTAATAGCTTTTTGGTGGAGTCTTTAGGGTTTTCTATATATAGCATCATATCATCTGCAAAGAGTGACACTTTAACTTCTTCATTCCCAATTTGGAAGCCTTTTATTTCTTTCTCTTGACTGATTGCTCTGGCAAGGACTTCCAACACTATGTTGAAAAGCAGAGGTGATAGGGGACAGCCCTGTCGTGTTCCTGAATGTACAGCAAAGGGCTTCAGTTTTTCACCATTAATTATGAGATTAGCTGAAGGTTTGTCATATATGGCCTTTATTATGTTAAGTTGTTTTCCTTTCATACCTATTTTATTAAGTGTTTTAATCATAAATGGATGTTGTATCTTGTCCAATGCTTTTTCTGCATCAATTGATATAATCATATCATTTTTGTCCTTTATTTTGTTTATGTGATGTATCACATTGATGGATTTGCGGATATTGAACCATTCTTGTGCCCTGGGGATGAACCCCACTCGGTCATGATGAATAATCTTTTTCATGCATTGTTGTATTCGATTTGCTAGAATTTTGTTTAGGATTTTTGCATCTGTATTCATCAGACATATTGGTCTGTAGTTTTCTTTTTTTGTGTTGTCCTTACCAGGTTTTGGTATCAGGGTACTGTTGGCCTCATAAAATGAGTTAGGGAGTACTGTCTTTTCTTCAATTTTTTGGAAGAGTTTGAGCAGGATTGGTATTAGATTTTCTTTGAAGGTTTGGTAGAATTCACTAGTGAAGCCATCTGGTCCCGGACTTTTGCTTTTGGGAAGGTTTTGGATGACTGATTCAATTTCATTACTGGTGATCGGTCTGTTTAGATTTTCCAGTTCTTCATGGTTCAGACTAGGAAGGCTATATGTTTCTAAGAACTTGTCCATTTCTTCTAGGTTATTGAATTTGGTGGCATATAGTTCTTCATAATATTTTCGGATGATCCTTTGTATTTCTGTGGTGCCCATGATAACTTCCCCTTTTTCATTTCTGATTTTGTTAATTAGGGTCTTCTCTCTTTTTATCTTAGTGAGTCTAGCCAAGGGTTTGTCAATTTTGTTAATCTTTTCAAAGAACCAGCTCTTTGTCACATTAATTTTTTCTATTGTCTTTTTGTTCTCTATTTCATTTAGTTCTGCTCTGATTTTTGTTATTTCCTTTCTTCTGCTAACCTTGGGTTTCACTTGTTCTTTTTTTTCTAGTTCTTTAAGGTGTAACATGACATTATTTATTTGGGATTTTTCTTGTTTCTTGAGATAGGCTTGTAATGATATAAATTCCCCTCTTAAAAGTGCTTTCGCTGCATCCCAAAAATTTTCGTAGGATGTGTTTTCATTATCATTTGTTTCTATGTATCTTTTCATCTCTCCTCTAATTTCTTCTTTGACCTGGTTGTTCTTTAAAAGTATGTTGTTTAATCTCCATGTATTTGTGTTTTTTTCCTGCTTTCGTTTTGCAGTTGATATCCAATTTCAAAGCCTTGTGATCAGAGAATATGCTTGGTATGATTTCAATCTTCTTAAATTTGCTGAGGCTGATTTTATGTCCCAATATATGGTCTATCCTTGAGAATTTTCCATGTACACTAGAAAAAAATGTATAGTCTCATGTTTTAGGATGAACTGTTCTATATATGTCAATTATATCCATTTCATCTAATGTGTCATTTAGGGCTTCTATTTCATTATTTATATTTTGTTTGGATGATCTATGGGTGTCAATGATGTATTTAAGTCCCCTAGTATATTTGTGTTTTGGTCAATTTCTCCCTTTAGTTCTTTTAGTAGTTGCTTGGTATATTTTGGTGCTCCCTGATTGGGGGCATAAGTATTGATGACTGTTATGTCTTCTTGTTGTATAGTCCCCTTTACCATTATGAAATGTCCATCTTTGTTACCTCTTGTTACCTTTTTCATCTTGAAACTTGTTTCATCTGATATCATTATGGCTACACCTGATTTTCTCTGGATACCATTTGCTTGGAGTGTCAATTTCCACCCTTTCATTTTGAGTCTATGCTTGTCCTTATAGCTGAGATGTGTCTCTTGGAGACAGCACATGTTTGGGTTTAGTTTTTTGATCCAATCTGCTACTCTGTGCCTTTTTATTGGTGAGTTCAGTCCATTTACATTTAGGGTGATTATTGATATGTGAGGATTTCTTGTCATTCTATCTTTAGTTTTCTAGTAAGGCTGTGTCTCCATTGTTTCTTTGTCTTTTAATTGTTGTCTATTATTTCTGTGTGGTGGTATTCTATGATGTTTCCCTGTGTTTCTTCTTTTATTACAGTGTATATTTCAGTTCTGGATTTTTTTTTTTTTGAGTGGTTACCCTTAAGTTTACGTAAAAGAATGTTTGATATTTAGAGTATTCCATTTTCTTCAGCACACTTACTTTCTCCATTCCCATATTATGGTTCAGGCCTTTACTCTCCCCTTTTTATGATTTGGTTGCCACAAATTGTTCCTGTTGATGGTGGTCCAATAGCCTCCTTTAGTATTTCTTGTAGTGCAGGTCATGCATTAGAAAATTCCCTCAGCTTCTGTATGTCGGGAAGGTCTTTATTCCTCCTTCGTAACTAAAGGATATCTTTGCTGGGTATATTATTCTTGGCTCAAAATTTCTCTCTTGCAATAGTTTGAATATTTGGTTCCACTCTCTCCTGGCTTGTAGAGTTTCTGCTGAAAAATCTGATGATAAGCTAATGGGCTTTCCTTTGTAGGTCACCGTCTTCTTTTCCCTGGCTGTCTTGAGAATTCTTTCTTTGTATTTGATTTTAGACAGCTTCAATACAATATGCCTTGGAGAAGACCTGTTGGGGTTGAGGTAATTAGGTATTCTATTTGCTTCTGGATTCGAGATCCAGTTCTGTCCACAAGTTTCGGATGTTCTCATTGACATTTTTTTTTTAATATATTCCCTGTTCCCTTCTCTTTTCTTCTCGTTCTGGTATGCCCATTATTCTTATGTTGCTCTTTGTGATGGAGTCGGAAAGTTCTTGTAGAGTGTTTTTTCATTTCTTTTAAATCTCAAGTCTCTTTTTTCTTCCATGTATGTCATTTCCAGGTTTCTATCTTTGATGTCACTGATTCTTTCCGCCATCTGGTCAACTCTACTACTTAAGCTGGCTATTTCATTCTTAATTTCTTCTATTAAGTTCTTAATCTCCAGAAATTCTATTTGGTTCTTTTAAAAAATTTCAATCTCTTTTGTAAAATGCTCATGTTATTCTTTGATTGTGTTTCTGAGTTCATTAAACTGCCTTTCTGTGTTTTCTTGCATCTCATTGAGTTTTCTCAGAACTGCAATCTTGAATTCTCTGTCATTTAAGTCACATATTTCCATATCTTTAAGTTTATTTTCTGGAGACTTTTCACTTTCTTTCTGAGCTGCCTTGTTGCCTTGGTTATTCATGGCAATTACTGATTTATTATTTCTCTTCCTAGACATCTACAGGAGTGGCTTGTGCAACAGGTTGATAGGAAGAGGTCTTTCTTTTGTTTTCCAGTACTTGTTGGTAGACTGTTTTATTTTCTCTCTGAGTGCAGCCTTGTTTTTCTCTCTCATACGGTAGTGCTATGTTTTCTCTGCACTATTCCAGTTTCTCACACAATGGGGGGATTCCCTGGGAGACGGGCTTCTCCTCTGTTACTAGATCACCTGGGTCACAGGGTGCAGTGTCCGTGTGGGTATGTGGAGAGCTTTTGAAGTTCCAAAGCTCTTCCTGAACCAGATTCAGAGCCCATATGTTTCAGCAGTTCTGTTTACTCCTGCAGGGATCCGCCCAGATATGTGGAGCCAGGGTTGGGGTGAGTTGTGAGAGGTTGTCCAGAGCATTGGCGGTGAACATCATCACAGCCGGTCCTGCTTCCACAGCTCCCTCCCCTTTGCCGGAACTACTTGGGCTGCGGACTTTTGTCTGTGGTCCACAGTTCTCAGAAGAGCAAATATTCTGTTCTTTTGATCTGACACTGCTACTGTTCCACTTCTAGCACTGGGCAGGTGGGGGAGGGGCGAGCTCTGGGAGGGTAGGGAGGGGGCGGCTAGTCTCAGTGCCTAAGGCTTCTGTTCTCTCCTTGGCAGTGAGGCTTAAACCACCGTTTTCAACGTTCTTCCCTCAGTCTTTTCTCTAAGGTCTCTGCTGTGAGCGTTGGGTTCAGTTGTGTTATATGCTGTCCCCTCAGCCCTGTGGGCCATAACCGGAGCCCTAGCAGTCCGAGTTCTTCCCTCTCCCGCAGTTGCGGTAGTTGGGGATGCAGGGAGCTCGGAGCACTGAGCTAGGTCTGCGTCCTGCGCCTGCGTGGCTCTGTCTCCGCACTTCTCCGTTCCCTCCTACCCCGCTCGCGCGATTCGCCCACCTTTCAGTGAATTCAGTAGTGAGCCTCTTCGTCTTGCCTGTCTGCTGTGCAGGGAGTCCTTTGTGGAGTTATAGTTGTTTGATTAGTTGTAAATTCCAGAAGAGATTTACAGAGGCTCCCCTCACTCCGCCATTTTGATGACATCAGAAAATATCTTTTATATGATCAATTTACCTAAAGATTAACAATTTCTTCAGTTTTCTTTCCTTCTTTTAAATCCTATGATTAAATTAGATAATTCAAAATTTTAAATGATCCCTGTTCTGTAAAACAATTCAGCTATCATTCATCTCTCTTGCTCTCTCTCTCTCTCCATATATACAGAGGTGCCAGAAAAATGTATACACATTTTCAGAAAGGAAAACTGTATTAAAATTATAATACTCAATATATACTAATAACAAAAGATGCATACAAGTCACATTTGACTTCTGCAATTGCAAGAGTCACTCAAAATGATTACCATCAGCACCCAGATACTTCTGATTACGGCGAAGTACTGCTTGAGCAACGTTGACCAAAGTGTCCACTTGTATATATTTTTGAGTACCCCCAGTATATATGTATATTCTTACAGAAATATCTGCAATAAAGTTTACATAATGCTTGCAATGATTATTTCTGAGTAATGAGATTAAGGTAATTAAAAATACTTCCAGTGCTTTTTTGCACTACTTGATATTTTAAAAATAATGATAATGTGTAATTTTGATCAAAATAATAAAGTTAGTATATTTTTCATGTGATTAATGGATTCTTAACTTATCTGAGGTTATTTAACTTGATTATTCCCACTTATTCACAAGTGCTCAATATCCTTACATTGAGATGTTTGCCATCCCCGAAATCAAAGAATTCATGTATTTAGTTTGCTTGTTTATTTGTTTAAATCTCAAAGGAAAGATGATCAATTGTCTAAGAAATCTGATACCAACATAAATTAGATTATTTATTCAACCAATATTCCTCGTAGGTTTAGTTTTGCCAGACATTGTGTTTACATAGCAAGCAAAATAATGTTATTTCTCTCAGTTTATATTACAACTTTGGAACAGTGAGACTCAAGTATCCCAGGTCAAAACTGTTTTACCTAATGCTATTACACAGTTTGAAAATGTTTTAAAATTAAATTATTATCTTGATGTTCTTGATCTCCCTAAATAAATATTTCTATTTATCTCTCACATTTTTTTTTTAATTCTTTCTGCCTTGATACAAAGTAAGCATTAAATGAATATATTTAGGGAAAAAATGGGAGAATTGTATGCTTATGGGAATCACTTATAGAGTTATTTAAATTTATAAATAAAGAGCAACCTTAGGACCCTACAGTTTTGTTCATATTCTTGTCAACTTTCTAATGGAGAAACAATCAACATGCTATAACATTCTTAAGTCTATTTCATTATATGTAAGAAAATTAAAAGTTTGTGTCAATGTTTTACTTTCAACTTGTTTGTTTTATTTAATTTATTCTCATCAGAGGATCTTAGCACATAACTACACTATACAAAAAATCATGGCCAAATTAGCTTTAGGGTCAAAAGGAGTTTGTCAAGAGAGTTTATTGCTTTTTATATATACTTCATGTAGAAGCCACTCTGTAATATGCAAAATTACATTTAGGATAGAGGTGTTAACTCAGACATTATTTCTTGGCTCCCTAATTGTTAGTGGATTTTAGCCAGTTTATGGATTTTTAGCTATAACAAATGCATCTTGGTAGAGAAACTCACAGTCTAACTCCTGTTTTTTAACTGCCCTGTGATTATTAAATTTCAAATAATAATCTACAAATTCAATATAGAGTTTCTTTTTGGCATGATGTATCTAAGCTCAAATGTAAAATGAAGTCATGGGAAAGAAAATGTTTGAACTTCAGGTTCCATGTTTTATTTTTAAGGCCTGACTTTTTTGAGCAGTTACAGCTGAATATAAAATTATTGAAAACTTAATGATAGCATCATTCCCTGATGTGCTATAACATTATGGTCTACAGTTAACAAGACCTTTTGAGATAGAAATTGATTTCTATATATTCATTCACTTGAGGGGAAAAAAAGATGTGATTTTTCCCCTTTTGTATTTTGATAACGTTTTAACTACAGACTTTATTTTCTCTACTCAAAGAGATAATCTATTCTACTACTGATGATTTCTAATTTGGGAATTTTAGAGAAACACAGGAGTCTATCAGTCATTGATTTGCTGGTTGCTACCTACTCTATTTCCTAGCTAAATTGCTGCTTATAAATAAATAAATGCTACAGGGGTAGTTTCTTGAAGTTCTTCAAATGCCTTCTTTCTGAGCTGATAGCCAAATCACCATGTTGTGATCCAAGTGTGTTTATTAGTCAAGAAATACATAATGAGTACCTATTATGAGGCATATTTGTTGCAGTGGGAGAGACAGAGAATTGAGTGGATTTTACATTCTTGCTGAAGAAGATAAATCACAAAGACATGAGACGTTGGTTGATATTATGAGGTGAAAATATAAGCACTCTCATAACTATTTAAAAGATTATTTTTGCAATTTAGTTTGATTTGGTTGCAATATTTGGAAAGTCATTTCAGCAACTTAAGAAAAAGGATATTTATTGACAGTATATTGGTTTGGGTGATGCTGATTATTCTAAAGAGAAACTCCAAAATTTCATTTATGTATGATATTCTAATGCAGAAATCAGGAACTTGAGCTCCTTTCCTCCTGTGACTTTGTCATCTTTGGCATTTGGCTTCAAATTTAGTGTTCTCAATCCTATCAAACCTCAGAAGAGAAAAGGGTGTGGGATCGACCTTCAAGGAGTATTTATTTATCAAACATAGAAGAAGTGCACATTATTTTGGCTTACTTAACATTGGCTAGAATTATCATATGGTCACACATATCTGCAAGGTAGATTGGAAATCTGGTCTTGATGTGGACTATGTAGAAGAAGAAATTAGTTTGGCGATTAGCTTTCAGCCTCTGTCACAGATGTATTTTGCCGGGAAGTGAAACTGGAAAGTTATTAGGAACTCAGATAAAATATCTGCATCTCCCATGGCCTGGATGGGCTGTCTCATAACTAGGCTCCATTCTACACTCTTTAGCAACTAGTGAGTCGAATTTCCTAAGGAAGTCAGTGTGATTGGTTGAGATAATTACCTTGGCCTGTAATGAGTTCAATTCACTGAATTACTTGGGCCAGGCCATCTCATGGATCATTGCCAGTTCATGGACGTGTTGCCATTAGGCTCAGTGTCTATTTCTCACACCATCAGTTGCACTCCTAAGAAGGTACAACTCAAACTGCCTTCTGGAGGAAAAAAAGTGTCTAAGCCTTCACCTTATTATTATTATTACTACCAATAATAAGGGTTTTTTTTATTTTATGCAGTCCCACTCTTCAGAGCCTTACATGCTTTGTATTATTTATTTTTCACAATCACCGTATTTTATTAACCATTTCAAATAAAAATGAGCTTTTGAGGGATTTTTGTAACCTAACCAAGTTTCCAGTACTGCCTAAGTCAAAATCCCATCATCTTTGACTTTCAATGTTACTATTATGGGTTTTCTTCTGTGACAAGAGAGGCATTGGGTATAGAAAGTGCTGTGACAGATGTGACTAGTGTCAAGGGAAATGAACAGATTAAATGCAATGGAAGATCCAAAGAAATAGAGAACATGCTGGTCTAGGTCAACCAAAGGAGGCTTGAGGGATGAGCTTGGACTGGACCCAAAGCATAATGCATTGGTTGGGCCCAAAAGAAATTCATGGCAGCCATGTTGGGGAACAAAGGTTTGGGCTATTTTCCACTGACTACCATGGTATTAGACCTCGTAGTTCCAGAAAAAAAAATTTAATGTCTTCTTAGATAGGAATCCTTTGGAAATACTTAGAATCAAATCTATATCCTATACATAAAAATGGATTAGCAATCAACAGCGGAAAGAAAAAATAATTGTGAAGAAATAAACAAGGATAGTTTAAGGGATCTCTAGAGAGCATAAAGAGTAGTAACATTCACATTATAGGAGTATCAGAAAAAGAACAGAGAGAGAAAGGAGCAGAAAATTTATTTGAAGAAAAAATATCTGAAAACTTTTATAACTGTACAAAGGAAACAGACATCTGGGTCCAAGAAGCACAGAGGCCCAAACAAGATGATGAACCAAAAGAGATCCACACCAAAACATATTACAATTAAAATGGCAAAAGTTAAAGAGAGAATATTGAGGGCAGAAAAAGAAAAACAACTAGTCACCTACAAGGGCAACTCCATAAGGCTATCAGCAGAATTCTCAGCAGAAATTTTGCAGGCCAGAAGGGTGTGGCAGTATTTATTTAGAGTGTTGGAAGGAATGAACTTAAACAGAGAATACTCTACTTGGCAAAGTTATCATTCAGACTTGAAGGAGAGATAAAGTTTTCCCGAAAAGAAACCACTAAAGGAGTTCATCATCACTAAGCTGGCTTTACAAGAAATGTTAAAGTGTATTTTATAAGGGGAAAAGAAAAAAAAAAAAAAACATAACCAGAAATAAGAAAACATATGAAAGGAAAAAAATCTCATAGGTAAAGGCAAATCAATAGTAAAGACAGTGGATCAGCCACCTAAATATCAAGCATGAAAGCAGAAAGATAAAAGTGGAAAAATCAACTGTAATTACACAAAATAGAAAGATCTAAAATATGACATCATTTTTTTGAGATAGATGCATACCAAATGCCTTACATTTTTAGTATGCATCCAGATTTAAATGCATATAAGCTTACACGAGAATATATATATATATATATATATACATATATATGTATATACATGTATATATATACATATATATGTATATATATTCTATTATACATGTGTGTATACACACACACATACACACACACACATTTACACACAGATACCTCCTGGTGACCACAAACCAAAAACCTATTAGAGATACACAAAAAATAAAAAGAAAGGGACCTAAAAATCATGCTAAAAACCCAGCAAGCAACAAGGGAAGAAACCAAAGGAAAAAGAAAGGAACATAGATAAACTACAAAAATAACTGAAAAACAATTAACATAGTGGCAATAAGTACATAACTAAAAATAATTATTTTAAATGTAAATGGATTAAATGATCCAATCAAAAGACAGGGTGGCTATATGAATTAAAAACAAAACAAAACAGAAACACCAAGATCCACCTATATGCTGCCTACAAGAGACCTATGTCAGATTGAAAAACACAATGAGACCAAAAGTGAAAAGATGGAAAAAGATATTTCATGAAAATAAAAATTAAAAGAAAGATGGGGGTAGCAATATCCACATCAGACAAAATAGACTTTAAAACAAAGACTGTAAAACGAGACAAGGGAGGGCATTGCATAATGATAATGGGGCCAAGCAAAGAAGGATATAACATTTATAAATATTTATGCACCCAACATAGGAGCACCTAAATATATAAAGAAAATATTAATGAGCATAAAAATAGAAATAGTCAGTAATACAATAATACTAGGGGACTTTGATATTCAACTTACATTAATGGATAGATTATTTAGACAGAAAATTAATAAGGAAACAATGGCCTTAATGACACAATTAAAACCGATTGACTTAATAGATATATACAGAACATTTTATCCCCTAACTGTAGAATAAACATTATTTTCAAGGGCATACAGAACATTCTCCAGTATAGATCACATTTTAGGATGCAAAACAAGTCTCAACAAATTAAAAAAAGATTGAAGTCACATCAAGCATCTTTTCTGACTACAAGAGTATAAAAGTAGAAATCAACTACAAGAAGAAAACTATAAAAAAACGCAAACATATGGAGACTAAAAACCAAAGGGTCAACAGAAAATGAAACATAAAATAAAAACAAAACAAAACATTGAGACAAATGAAAATGGAAACAAAACTTTCCAAAATCTATGGGATGCAACAAAGGCAGATATCAGAGGAAAGTTCATAGCAATATTGGCTAGAAACAAGAAAAAATATGGGTTAGAAACAAGAAAAATCCCAAATAAACAATTAAACTTTACACTTAAAGGAACCAGAAAAAGAGAATAAACAAAGTCCAAAGTTAGTAGAAGGAAGAAAATAATGAAGATAAAAGCAGAGATAAGTAAAATACAGACTGCAAAAAACAACAGCATAGATCAATGAAACCAAGAACTGGTTAACTGAAAAAAATAAACAAAATTTGATAACTCATCAAGAAAAACAAGAGAGGCCCCAAATAAATAAAATCAGAAACAGAAGAGAAGCTACAACTGACACCACAGAAATACAAAGGATCCTTGAGACACAGCATACAAACAATTATATGCCAAGCAATTGGTCACCTTACAAGAAATGAATACATTTCTAGAAATATACAACCTTCCAAGGGTAAACTAGGAAGAAACAGACCAATCTGAACAGATCAAGTGTTAGTAATGAAATTGAATCAGCCATCAAAAATCTCCCAACAAACAAAATTCCAGGACCATGGCTTCACAGGTGAATTCTACCAAACATGTCAAAAAAAATTAAGTATCCTTCTGAAACAATTCCAAAAAAATTGAAGAGGAAGGAACACTTCCAAATTTATTCTATACGAAAAGCATATACTACCAAAAAACGAATAAAAGAAAATCACATGCCAATAACTGGTAAACATAAATGTAAATATTTTCAACAAAATATAAGAAAACCAAGTTCAACAGTACATTTAAAGGATCATGCACTATGATCAAGTGGGATTTATCCCAGGGAGGCAAGGATTGTTCAATACCTGCAAATCAATCAACATCACATTAACAAAACAAAGGATGAAAATTCTTAGATCACCACAATAGATGCAGAAAAAGCATTTGACAAAATTCAACATCCATTTATGATGAAACTATTAATAAAGTAGGTAAAAGGAATCATACCTCGTAATAACAAAGGCTGTTAATGACAAACCCATAGCTAACATCATACTCCATGAAAAACTTTCAGCTTTTCTAAGATCAAGACACGAAAAGAATGGCCTTTCACCACTTTATTCAAGATAGTATTGAAAGCCCTACCCACAGCAATCAAACAAGAATCAGAAATACAAGCCATCCAAATTGGAAATAAAAAAGACAAACCATCACTGTTTGCAGATGACATAATACTACATACAGAAAACCTAAAGACTCCAACAAAAATCTATTAGAATAAATAAATTCAGTAAAGTTGCAGGTTACAAATTTAATATAGAGACATTTGCTCCATTTCTGTACACTAATAACAAACTATGAGAAAGAGAACTTTTGCAAAATCCCACTTATAATTCCATCAAAAATTATAAAATACCTAGGAATAAATTTAACCAAGGAGGTGAAAGATCTATACTCTGAAATCTATAAGACACTGATGAATGAAATTAAAGATGACACAAATAAAGTGAAGGATATACCATGTTCATAAATTGGAAGGATTAATATTGTTAAAATGACCATACTACCCAGAGTCATCTGCAGATTCAACGGAATCTCTATCAAAATTACAATAGCTTTTCACAGTACTAAAACAATTCTAAAATTTATAGGTAACCACAAAAGACCCCAAATACATAAAGCAATCTTGAGAAAAAAGAAAAAAGTCAGAGGTTTCATGTTTCCTGATTTCAAACTATGCTACAAAGCTATAGTAATCAAAATAATATGGTACTTCAACAATAATTACCATTGGAACAGAATAGAGAGCCCAGAAGTAAACCCACACTCACATGGTCAATTAATCTATGACAAAGGAGGCAAGAGTATGCAATAGGAAAAAGACAGTCTCTTCAAAAATGGTGTTAGGTAAACTGGACAGATACATGCAAAAAAATTAAACTAGACAACTTTCTTATATAATATACAAGAATACAATCAAACTGTATTGAAGTCCTAAAATAAATGTAAGACCTGAAACAATAAAAGTCCTGCAAGAAAACATAGGAAGCAAACTCTGATATTAATCTTAGCAATATTTTTTTTTGGCTATGTCTCCTTGGGTCAGGGCAACAAAAGGAAAAATAAAAACTAGGACTACATCAAACTGAAAAGCTTTTGCATGGAGAAGGAAATCATCAACAGAATGAAAACACAAACTACTGAATAGGAGAAGATAATTTTAAATGATATATGCAATAAGGGGTTAATATCCAAATTATATAAAGAACTCATATAACTCAATAGCAAAAAACCCAAACAATCTGATTAAAAAATAAGCAGAGGACCTGAATGGACATTTCTCCAAGGAAGACACAGATATCCAACAAACACATAAAAAGATACTCAACATCATAATCAGCAGGGAAATGCAAATCAAAACCATACCTGTTAGAGTGGCTATCATCAAAAAGTCAACAAATAACGAGTATTGGTGAAGATGTGGAGAAAAACGAACCCCTGTGAACTGTTAGTGGGATTGTACACTGGTGCAGCCACTATGGAAAACAGTACAGAGAGTCCTCAAAAATTTAAACATAGAACTACCATATATAACCTAGCAATTCCACTTCTGGATATTTATCTGAAGAAAATAAAAACATTAATTTGAAAACATATATACACCCCTATGTTCATTGGAGCATTATTTAAAACAGCCAAGATACTGAAGCCACCTAGGTGTCTATCAATTGATGAATGGATAAAGAATATATATAGATATATCTATATATATACATATATATATCCATCCATATCCATATCTATATCTACATTTCTACAATGGAATATTAGAGAGCCATAAAAAAGAAAAAAATCTTGCCATTTGTGGATGGACCTAAAGGGTATAATGCTAAGTGAAATGAGTTAGAGAAAGACAAATATCATATGATTTCACTTATATGTGGAATCTAAAACAAAACAAAACAAATGAACAAACAAAACGAAACAGAAACAGACTCATAGAGGAAAAAAGAACCTGATAGGAGGGTATGGGAGGTGTGTGAAAAAAGTGAAAAAGATTAAGAGGTACAACCTTCCAGTTATAAATTAATAAGTAATGGGGATGTAATGTACGGCATAAGGAATTTAGTCAATAAAATTGTAATAACTATATATGGTGACAGATGGTTATTAGAATAATCTAGGTGATCACTTCATATAAATGTCAAATCATTATGTTGTATACCTAAAAGTAATATAGTATTGTATTTAAAGTATATTTTAATAAAGAAAGGCTGATGATAAATATTTAAAATACATATATCAGACATCAGATTCCTATTCATAATAGGTAGAGAACTCCTACAAACCAAAATTAAGACATAACTCATAACTTTTAGGGCAAAAGACTTTAACAAATACTGTATAAAAAAAGAATATCCAAATTACCAATAAGCATATGAAGAGGCACTCAGCAATTGATCATCAGGAAAATGCAAGGTAAAATCACACTGCGACGTGACTACATATCCACCAAAATAACTAAAAGGAAAAAGATATAAAATATCAAATGTCAGTGAGAATGTGGAGCAATTGGAATCCCCACACACAGCTGGTGGGAATGGGAATTGGTGTAACTACTTTGTAAAACTGTCAGGTTATCTGTGGTAGGCAGAATTCTGAAATGGCGTCCTCGATTTCCACGCCCTGGTGTACACGCCATGTAAAATTCCCTCCCCTTGAGTATGGGCAGGACTGTGAATATGATGGATTTCACTTCTGTGATTAGATTATGTTCGATATGACAGAGATGAAAAGATTTATCAGATATAGTTAAGGTCCTAGATCAGTTCAGTTTAGTTAATTAAAAAAATCAAGAGAAATTATCTTGGGTGTGGCTGACCTAATTAGATTAACTTTAAGTAGGGTCAGGGCCTTTCCTGAAGGAAGAGATTTGAAGGGGGTTAGAGCGTGAGAAGGTCTATCCAGGGGATCATGTGGCAAGGTCCTGACAGGAGCCTCCAGAACCTGAAAGTGATCTTGGTCCAGTAGCCATCAAGAAAATGAAGACTCCTCTAACTACAAAGAGCTAAATTCTAATAACCTGAATATGCGTGGAAGTGGGTTTTCCCTTAATTATACCTCTAGATGAAGACACAGCTGGTCAATAGCTTGATTTAGCCTCTCAGGTCTTAAGCAGAAGTCCCATCTAAAACATATCAGTCTCCTTATCCATGAAAACTATGAAATAACAAATTTGTGTGGTTTTAGGCCACTACATTTGCAATAATTTGTCACACAGCAATAGAACTGATACAGTCTCATAAAGTTATAGGTATGCATGCCCCTTGACTCAACAATTCTATTCCTTGGGATGATCCCAACAGAAAGGCATATGTGTTCACCAAAATACATATACCACAAAATGCACAGAAGCAATATTTATGATAGCCTAAAACCAAAAACTACCCAAATGAGCAAGAGGGGGAGTTATGGGATACTGATACTTTACTTCTTGATTTGGGTGCTTGTTACACATGTGTACCTAGTTGAGGAAAATGTATTAAGCTGTGCTCTTTCATAAATTATATCATACTTCAAAAAAATTAAAATGACCAAAATTTTATTTCATTACATAAGAGCACAGTTATTACTAGATTAAAAAAAAAATTGAACTTTCACACATATAAAAATATGTACATGATTTTACAAGTGTAATCACCCTAGTTTCAGTCCTATATGAATAAAAAACAAAACATACTATATAGCAAAACAAAAACACCCAATTGTCAGTTTGGATTTTTACCTTAATTCTTATCTGATTTTTAACTAACCCTCAACACGTTGCTTTAGCAAATAATTTTTGTTTTCTTTTTCAAGGGAATTAAAATAAGTAGTGTATTGAGATATTTTTTTCAAGTTTTATTAAATTTATTGAGGTGACATTGGTTAGTAAAATTACATATGTTCTAAGTGTACGTTTCTATAATACATAATCTATACATTGCATTGTGTGCTCACCACCCAGAGTCAGTATTGAGAATTTTAAGGCTCTCTGAAATAACACCTTTGTTATAGTTGTAAATTCACTCTGCTAGATATATGCATCTGCTTTGATAAACATACATCTTTGGACCAAGTCATGATAAAATATAAAACTTTAGTTTCAATACACTTTTATGAGGGTAGAGTTACTCCATTTTAGAGAGGAAATATTATTGTTTGCAAATGGACTTTCAAGGGTTAGGCAAAATAATCAACAGCTATCATTCAATACCTTGTATATAGGCTACCGTGCTAAATATAGAAACTATAAAAAGACATAGTATATTGTTTCTCCTCTTGGAAGATTTATAATCTACCAGAAGAAATACATACTCACACATATTAGTTAATGACATAGGTGTAAGGCCATATTTAGGCCAGGAACAGGAACCTCCTTTTCTTAAAAGCCATCTTGTCTTGCTTTGTACCTTGTACCTGCTGACTTGTATTTGCCTTAGGCTGGAGAAGCCACCTGGAATGTAGAAACCATCTTATCCTGTCTTGCTTTGTACTTTGTTTGTCTCCTACGGGCTTGTGATCAGTGGGTTTGGGTGGGCCTGGGAGGTCAGGACAGAGGCCTGGGGGCCAGGGTGTGGAGCCGGAGGGCTTGGTCATGCCCCGAAACCCTTGGTTGCTAGAGACAATGCAACTGAAAACCCCCTGAAGCATTGAAGGGGGAACATCCTCATTTACCACCTCCTATAAAACTCCATACCCCTTTTTGCTCGGAGAGGTTATGGTCTTTTCTAGTTTGACCTCCCCCACCTCAAGCACACCAAATAAATTCTAATAGACCAATGTTGGTCTCCCGCGAATCATTCCTCCGGCCGTGCCTAACAATTTGGTGGCCCGTATGGGGAGCCGCCTTCGTCTACCTTTCAGTGGACGACTTAGGTAAGTTTTCCCTCTTCACCCTCCGACTAGGTCAGCTTTGCCAGCCGATAAAGGACCTAGCACTAGACCTGACCGTGTCCCCGGGCCAGGCCCTTGGGTCAGCCGTCGGCAAGGACGCCTGCCTGCCCCGGTCTGCACCCTTTCCCTCCGCTGGACCTGAGGAAACCGACAGCGGGACACCCTGCCATTTCCCTTGTCCTCCGGGTGCTTAAGAGGGTCTAGACTTACCTCCTTTTGCCCCCTACTCCCTTCCCTTACTAAGGGCTCCGGCTCCTTCTCTTACCCCGGGGACTCTCCTTTGGGCATCCTTTTGGACCACATTAGGACAAGACTTTACCCCGTTTTAGAGGCTAAACACCTTATTTCCATTTCAACTGTGGCCTGGCCACAACATAAGCTTGATAGTGGCGAATCCTGGCCACCTTCTGGATCTCTTGACCTTGATGTTCTCCAAGATTTAGACAACCTCCTCTGCCAGCAGGGTAAATGGAGCAAGGTCCCCTCCCTCCTGGCTTTCTTTGAGCTGCGACGGGACTTGTCTCATTTCCCACCTAAGGGCGAATCACACCTCTTAGGTTTAGCTTCAGCCTCTTCTCCTTCTGCTCCAGAGCCCTCACCCCCTAATCCTGATCTGGATCCTTTTGATCCCCCTGATTTTTCCTCTCCTCCCCGACTTCCGCTAGTTGAAATCCCCCCACTGTATCAACCCGCTGCCTCCACGTTACCACCCGATACTTCCTCCTCTACTGCCCCACCTGCTCCTGGCCTTTCTTCCCCTCCTCATGCCTGATCCAGGCAACCTTAGGCACCCCCAGCCGCCCAGATGCCTCTCAGGGAAGTGGCAGGTGCTGAAGGCCCTGTTAGTGTCCATGTCCCTTTCTCAATGACGGACCTGAGTCAGACTGAATCTAAGCTAGATTCCTTTTCTTCTGATCCCTCCCGCTTTACAAAGAGTTCGAATAACTCACCCTTAGCTATGACGTTACTTGGTGGGACATCTATATTATTCTCTCCACATGTACTAACTCTGATGGAAAGGATCGTATCATCCAAAAACTAGGAAATAGCACACTCTGTGCATTGCCAAAATAATAACACCTATCCCCCTGGGGAGACAGCCGTTCCTACTCAGGATCCTAACTGGAATTACCAGACTCACTCCCAACCCAATCCCAACTGCCTAAAGAGAGACCATATGGTTAATTGTCTCCCTCAGGGCATGAAGGCAGCCATTCAGAAAGCTGTCAATTATGAAAAAGTTAGGGAAATCTACCAGGACCACCATGAGAACCCAGCTGGGTTCTCTCTCCCGCCTTTCAGAGGCCCTACAAACCTACACTAACATTAATCCTAACTCTCCGGATGCCAGATGCATTTCATGTCCCAGTCGGCCCCTGATATTTGCAGGAAGCTTCAGAAACTATGAAACAGTCCTCACACCCCCAAATAGATCTTTTAGAATTGTCCTTTAAGGTCTTCAACAATCGAGATGAGAATAGACAGGCCCATACTCAGGTCTTACAGATAGTAACCACAGCAGATTTCCAGGCCGTTAGGCCGGGCTGGTCCCAAAGGAAAAAACTGGGTCCCTAATCCTCTGAGCAGCCTAATCAACCAGATACCTGCTTTAAATGTGGCCTCCCGGGACATTGGAGCCGCTCTTGCACTAACCCAAGGCCTCCTATTAAATCCGTGGTGGCCACTGGAAGTCAGATTGCCCTTGAGCTCCTCAAGGCTCAGGAACATCCACTTCCTGGCCCCGGCCAAACACCACACCTGCCACGGCACCAACAGATGGAACTAATCTTTCCCTCCTGGGGATCCTCGGCACCGATGAAGATTGAAGGTGCCCAGTCCCGTCACGGGCAACCACCTCCACCATACGCATGACAGAGCAGTGGGTAACTCTCCTACTTGCCAGTAAGGTCACTTCTTTCCTTCTAGACAAGGGGGCCACTTACTCAGCACTCCCCAAATTTTCAGGCAAGCTCTCTCCCTCTCGTGTCTCGGTTGTGGGGGTCGATGGGATACTTTCTCACCCCATGGCTACCCCACCTCTTTTATGTTCCCTAGACCCTTTTACTCATTCCTTCCTAGTCCTGCTTTGTTGTCCCACTCCTATTTTAGGGAGGGACATTTTCTCCAAGTTTCATTCCACCGTTACTCTATATACCCCTTCTTCCACTACCACTTTTCTCAATTTGCTAGCAAAATCACCCCCAGAAACCATCCCTCTTTCCCTTCTAACCCACCTGACATTGACCCTTCTATATGGAAAACCTCCCGACCCGTTATCGCCGCTCACCACCCAACTCTTATTATCTCACTCAGAGATCCCATTTACTTCCTCACTAAAGCTTACTATCCTATTCCTCGACAAGGCCTCCTTGGACTCAAACCTCTAAGTTCCTCCAGGCGGAGACTGTCTGCCCCGCTTCTTCCCCTTATAACACTCCCATTCTCCCAGTCAAGAAGCCGGACAGGACATACCGCTTTGTTCAGGACCTTTGAATTATAAATGAAGCAGTTATTCCCCTCCACCCTGTAGTTCCCAATCCGTATACCCTTTTATCCCTCATACCTCTTGACACTCAATATTTTACTGTCCTTGACCTTAAGGATGCTTTCTTTTCTATTCCTCTACAACCCGATTCCCAGGACCTAGACTGATCCTAATACCAAATTTTCTCAACAATTAACCTGGACAGTCCTCCCTCAGGGCTTTAGGCACAGCCCCCAACTTTTAAGCTAGGCCTTAGCTCGAGACCTAACCTCCCTTTCTCTTCCTGGTTCTACAATTCTCCAATACGTTGATGATCTCCTCCTTTGTAGCCCTACACCTAATATCTCCACTTCCTGCCAGCTCCTTAATTATCTGGCTTCTGTAGGTTATCGTGTCTCCCACCATAAGGCCCAAGTCTCCATCTCAACTGTCACCTACCTAGGATTTCGCCTTTCCCCAGGTCACCAGGAAATCACTACACAACGCAAAACGCTCATTCGCTCTATCCCCTTCCCTCCACAAAACAGCATCTTCTCTCTTTCCTTGGCTTGGTTGGATATTTTCCCATCTGGATCCCTAATTTTGGCCTCATTGCCAAACCCCTTTACCAGGCCTCTGCTGGCCCCCTCCAGGAACCTCTCCTGCCTACTTCAGAGACCACCTCTGCTTTTTCTCAACTCCAGATGGCTCTCATTTCTGGTCCTGCCCTCGTTTTACCTGACCTGACTAAGCCTTTCTTCCTATAGACCCATGAAACTTGGGAGCTGGCTCTAGGCCTCTTGGGTGAGAAATCAGGTCCCCATCTCAAAGCCATCGCTTAGTGATCCAAGCAACTAGACCTCACTGCCTGGGGCTGCCCTGACCCCTGCCTT
This sequence comes from Rhinolophus ferrumequinum, assembly GCF_004115265.2. Classification (NCBI taxonomy): domain Eukaryota; kingdom Metazoa; phylum Chordata; class Mammalia; order Chiroptera; family Rhinolophidae; genus Rhinolophus; species Rhinolophus ferrumequinum. Next base: position 37,571,109 of record NC_046306.1, on the reverse strand, counting down.
CATGCCCTCGCCGCCTCTGCCCGTCTCACGTTAGAGGCTTCCAAATTTACTCTCAACCTATCAATGTTTTCTCACCCCATTCGGTCCTTAAGTCCTTAATCTTCTTAATAATAAGGCCCCTTCCTTTCTTAGCTCTTCTCGTTTTACTCATTATCAACTTCTGACCTCTGCCCATATTACTCTCCTCCAGTCCCCTGCCCTTAATACCTCCACCCTTCTTCCTATTTCTGCCTTGAGGAACTCAAATCTTCCTGGCTTCTTCACCCTGACCTTTCTGACAATCCCATTCTTGAGATCCCGACTACACGTGGTTTGTTGACGGGTCCAGTTACATTCGTAACGGAGAGCCCTACTCAGGCTGTGCTGTTACCTCTGCCTGTGAACTCATAGACTCTTCCCCTCTCCCTTCCAACACTTCTGCTCAGAAGGCTGAACTTACTGCCCTTACCCACTCCCTAACTCTAGCCAAAGGATGCTCTGTCAACATTTATACAGATTCCAAATATGCCTTTCATGTTATCCATTCCCATGCTTCAATCTGGGCAAAACGTGGCTTCCTCACCTCCCAAGGTTCCCCTGTAGCCCATGGCCCCCTAATCCTCAAGCTTATTGAGGCTCTTCAACTCCCTGCTTGTGTTTCTGTTACACACTGCAGGGGCCACCAAAGGGGCTCTGGCCTTGTTGCCACTGGTAACAACAAGGCTGATTGGGAGGCACAGCGGGGCCGCCTTCCTCGGTTCTCGAGAACCTCTTACCCAAATCCTTGCCATCCCTAACCTTCATCCCACATACACTCCTGATGAAATTACTTCCCTTACCAGTCAGGGAGCCATTGGGAGGGCCCCTGGCTTACCTCTGCCAACAAACTAATCCTGCCTGATAGCCAGGCTTTAGACATCCTTGCGGCTTTCCACAACTCTCTTCACATTGGACATAGACCTCTATTCACTTTCTTGCATCCCTTTATCACTCACCCATGTCTTTCTTCCCTGTTAGCCCACCTCACCCAGGCTTGATCTATTTGCCACCTCTCCAACCCCCAGGGGGTCATTCAGCCTCCCCCATCCTTCCCATCCCATCAAGCCTGTGGCCACATCCCTGGCCAAGATTGGCAAATTGATTTCACTCACATGCCACGCATCTGCGGACACCGCTATCTCCTCACCTTCCTGGATGCTTTCTCCTGATGGCTAGAAGACTTCCCCGCCACGTTTGAAAAATCCTCCCCAGTCGCACATGCCCTTCTCCACCACATTATCCCCTGTTTTGGCCTCCCTTCAACCATCCAGAGTGACAATGGTCCTAGTTTTACTTCCCAAATCACCCAACAAGTTGCCACCTCTCTTGGTATTCCATGGTGACTGCACATCCTGTATCATCCCCAATCTTCTGAAAAGGTAGAAAGGGCTCATTACCCTCAAAACTCAATCAACCAGGCTGTCCTTAGAATGCCATCAGGACGGGATTCCCTCCTTCCTATTGAACTTTCCCGTCTCCGTGCTGACCCCCCCCCCAGCTCTCCTTAACCCCTTTGAACTCATATATGGTTGCCCTTTCCTCATTAGCAACATTTCCTCTTCACCTCTCCTTGGTGATTTCTCTCACCTGGCACCTTCTCCGCTATCATGCTGATACCTTCCTCCCCAAACCTCAGGCTGGTATTGAAATTCCAGCAACTCCTCTAGAACCAGAAGATTGGGTCCTCTTGAAGGCTCTCCCAGACAAAGTCCACCCCCTCCATCCCAAATGGGAAGGAGCCTATCAGGTCATCCTAACAACCCCCATAGCAGCCAAACTTTTAGGAGTACCTTCTTGGATTCACCTATCTAGGCTTAAAAGGGCCCCAGAGCCAGCAACCTGGGACATAGACCAACAAAAACAACAGATCCCAGCCAGACACTCCACCAGACAGTTATACCTGCACTCAGGCGGGGAACATGAAGGTGACAATACATAAGCAACAGACCACATGAGTAAGAATACCTCACAGGTACGTGCTGGACAAGTTTCTGGGAACTGGCCTTTGACGGGGGAACTTTATGGACTATATACCAACTGAGCTGTAATCCCCAAACCCTTTATTCTGGCCCGTCAAAATGATCAGCAGGCAAATTGTTCTCACCATGCTCTTACAAGAACACTGTTACAGCCCCTTCACCCAAAACTCTAATTAGGGACCCTGATCGATGCCCCCACTTAGTAGGAAGCACTTACAGAAGACAGACCACTGCCCCTTTTCCTAAGAATAGTTACCAAACCCAGAGGGGGAATTTGTTAGGCCATATTTAGGCCAGGAACAGGAACCTTCTTATCTTAAAAGCCATCTTGTCTTGCTTTGTACCTTGTACCTGCTGACTTGTATTTGCCTTAGGCCTGGAGAAGCAGCCTGGAATGTAAAAACCATCTTATCCTGTCTTGCTTTGTACTTTGTTTGTCTCCTAGTGGCTTGTGATCAGTGGGCCTGGGCAGGTATGGGCGGTATGGACTGAGGCCTGGGGGCCAGGGTGTGGAGCCGGAGGGCTTGGTCATGCCCCGAAACCCTTGGTTGCTAGAGACAATGCAATGAAACCCCCCTGAAGCATTGGGGGGAATAACCTCATTTACCCCCTTCTATAAAACTCTATATCCCTTTTTGCTTGGAGAGGTTATGGTCTTTTCTAGCCTGACCTCCCCCAGCTCAAGCACACCAAATAAATTCCAATAGACCAATTTTGGTCTCCCACGACTCATTCCTCTGGCCGTACCTAACAATTGTTTTCTATGTTAATACCAAATAAATATTGGAGAGAAAAAAACAGCAAAAATGAAAGGAAAAGAAAAATATCAGAACTCAAAAATGGTGTCCCAAGGGCAGGGCTCTTGGCAGTCAGGAAAGGCTTCCTGGAGGCAGCATGGTAGAAAACAAAATTATGATCAAATATATGGTGATGGAAGGAGAACTGACTCTGGGTGGTGAACACACAATGGGATTTATAGATGATGTAATACAGAATTGTACACCCGAAATCTATGTAATTTCACTAACAATTGTCACCCCAATAAGTTAAAAAAAAAGAAAAGAAGAAAAGAAAACTACTTTTTGGTAGAACAAATTTGTTTTTAAATTTGAGTTTTTTTCACTTTCCAGGTATGAGCAATTACTTAACTTCTCGGAGCTTTAAGTTTTTTTCTGAGAATTATGGCTGATGCCAATAATTTTTACTTCACAGGTTAGTGAGGTTGGGTGAGATAACTTAGTAAAAGAACAGGTTCCTCTACTGTACATAGCTGACCCTTCTTTTGGATGAATAAATAATTACTGAGACTCGTTGGTGTCTGACACTGAGCATTGGAGAAGAGGGAGCAGTAGAGAGTTGGGAGGTATGCATATACTAAGTGTTAGAGACAGAAAAGAGAAAGAGTTACTGGGGGCTTAAAATGAAAAATGAATAACAAATGTTCACAAATTACAGAACAGCATGACGAAAATAAAACAAGACAGTGTTTGGGAAACTTGAAATAATAAGTAAAATTAAGAAAGATTCCTGACGGGCTGGCAAACCCTGTCATATGCTGGTTTTGTTGAGGAATCCAGAAATATAGAAGCTATCCCTGAGTATTTATCTTTTAAGTAGAAAGGCAATACACCCATATTTACATAAATGTATGAAATGACTACAGGAAAAGTGATAGGTGTACTAGTGTGTGTCATGGAGGCTTTGCTTTTTGTCTCAAAGGAACTTAGAGAGGAAAAAGTTCACTGTGGTTGACAGCATCAGGGAAGGTTTGGAGCTCAGTCTTGAAGGATGGGTGGGGACATGGATCCAAAAGAGAAAAAGAGTTTATTCTAGACAAGGGTAGCATCAAGCACAGACTCATCAGACAGAAATATCTTCCCATAGACTGATTTTTACTTAGACATGTATCAGAGCAAAATCCTATGGATAAGAGATATTACTTCTGAGAGGTTATGGAGAGGTAAGGAGAGAGATGGCAAGGGGAAAGCCCATTTCTCCTAGATAAGAATTGCAGGTTTGAGGCTGTGAGGCAAAACAAGTGGACTCCTCTCCAAGAAAGACTGAGAGAGAAACAGACTTAGGTATCTGATTTTACCCCAAAGTACGAGTTCCTTGAGATTTTTAAGGTAAATGTACTGAGATAATTCAGACTCACTTATGTTATTGTCTCTACATCCCGTTGCTTGAATTCCATCATCAAAACTATAAATCCCTCATTAAGTTGTTTACCTCTATACAAGAAAATTAACCCTCTTGGACAATTAGTAAGTGAAGCCATGATCAGTCTCAGCTACACCTAGATGTGATTAAGTTTCTAAGATCAGATCCTAGGGGCATATTTTCAAAAAGGGAAATAAAGAGGAGATAGCAATGTCTGCCTACACTATGAAAAAGTGCGTGGTAGGCAGAGAGAGTAATATCTATTTGTGCATCAATTGCAGCCCTTTTTCACTCAAGAACTAAAGACCCCTTTCAGCATACCCTAAAGCCCAGCATGCCCTGCAGAACCTTGGTTTGGTAAGTACTAGGGTGAAAGCTTCGGTTCATCTCTGAAAGATCTGGGTTTAAATCCTTGGTTGTTTTTGGCTTGGGCCATATCGAGCCAATTTACTTATCAGTATCATAGGCTTAATAATAATAGTAGCTTCCTAATAGTTGTTGAGACTATAAATAAGGATGTATGTAAGGACTCCAGCACACAATTGTGCCTTATCACTGTCAGCTAATAGTAATCACTATTATATTTATGGTTTCTGGGTCCTGGATCTTGCCAAGTTTGGGGAAGGAGGTCGGAAGGAAGGAGGGTCTGCTTGCTTATTATGTTGGCGGCACTCTTGAAACAGTCCCCAAGCCGTGGGCCAGAAGGACAGCGGGCTGCTCCCTCAGCTGGCGTCCTCTTTCTGCTGCTCCACCCACGCTTCCCGGGAGCAACAAGTTCCCTTTTGCAAGACCAGCCCGCGCGCCTCTGGCAGACCCGGCGCCTCCTCCCAGATCTCTGATAAACTCGCTGTCAAACCCACCTGGAGTCGAAATCCCAGCTGCCAACGCCCTACCGAGGCGGGAGAGCCCACAGCATGTGAAGGAACCCTCTCGGCGGCTGGGAGGGAGGTGGGAGGTGTGGGAAGCCGGGACAGAGGGACTGATCTGAGTCCCAGTTCGGGCTGCCCTTGAGAGGCAAGAGCAACAATAGAAAGCTCCCGTCGCTCATCTTAAGCTTCACTCCAGGGGTCAGGAGGGAGGAGATGGGGCCTGGAATTCCACAGACCTCCACCGGGCCCTCTGGTTGCCAAATCGCATCCCTATGTCCTCTAGGTTCCCTTCGCCGAGGTTTCTCCTTGCACCCTCACCCTCTCCACGCCTCGCCAGGTCCCCTGAGGACACTTGAGATCCCTGACACGATATTTCTCAGGAAGAGCAAGTAGGTCAGCTGCAGCCCCTACCCAGAGTTCTCCTCTCCCTCGTCCTCACAGAATGGGTGCCCTAGTCTCTCCAAAGGAGTCCCCAAGCATCCTTGACTAGGAGCCTCACCCAGCTGCCCAAACGATTGAACTCTGCCAACTTCTTGGGATGGGGATCCCCCGCATCCTCCTGGGAAAGCCAAGCTGGCCGCCCACGTACCAGGAGAGACACCCTGACTTCGCTGCAGGGAACTCCCCTCAAAATCTACCTTTCCAGCTTCTATAACTGTGCGTTGAGAACTTGAGAGCTAAATAGGAGTACGCTCCGGGGTGGGCTGTGGTGGACGCGGGTAGGGGACAGAAGTTTCGTCCCAATTTTAGAAAGAAAAACCAGTTCAGGTCTCCAAGTGTTCTGGAGCCAGGGAGCTGCTTTCCCTGGAAAAGAGCAGGGACCAAAGTCACTGGGAGGGAAGTCCTCCGGGGCGCGGGATCCGAACAGCATGGAGATGAAATATAATGTCCAAGCTTCTAGCCCTGTCCGTCAGAAACTACTCTTTCTCCGGTGATGGGAAAGGAGCATACATCTCTGACAAGACAGCCAATGCCCAGCCCAGATGTTCGATACTTCATCCCTCCATCCCAGGCAGCCTTGAGAACTTGGTACCTCGGACAGCAGCCCGGGCGCACGGCATTGTTTGAAATATGTTATCCTGTTTTCTCCACCAAGTCAAAGAGCAATAAATTATTTTTTTATGACCTTACTAGTACAATTTGAAGGGCATTTTAATTACATAACCCGTGAAAGATCCCGGGAGGCAATGTCGTGTTAAAGAACCGAAGGCAGAATGTCTGCATCGCTGGAGAAAGAGCGAAAACTTGCAAATCTGCAATGAGATTGCGCAGGGCTGTCTCCGTTTTGAAACAACATGCGAAATGCAAGGGAGATCTTACCTTTCGGACTCCAAAGCCGTGTTCTGCTGCAACTTGGCGAGCTTCTTCCTCTCCTCCTTTATGCAACTCCACAAGAAAATGATTCGTGAAGACCGGTCTCTCGGCGCATGCAAAAACCATGACACAGAAGAGGAGCCCAGAGGCCGCCTTCCACTGGGAGACACAGCCACCTTTCATCTTTCTTTGGGAGTGAAAAGTGGTGCTAGGAGGCGCGCAGACTGACGGAACAGGGGACCCGGAGGAAAGGTGCAAATAAAAAATATATATATATAGTTTTGTTTGTTTGTTTGTTTTAAAGAAATCTTTGTGTAGAGAAAGAGACTGGCTAGGGGTTTGGAAAGCAGCAAATCAATGCGTTTTCTTCACCATCTGGCTGGCGGGGAAACCGTGAGGTCAGGCGGCCGGCTCGCTGGCAGAGGTGCGAATGTGGGGAGCTGTGTGAATCTGAGAGAAAGAGCAAGTGTATGTCTGTGCTTGATGCTAAATCTGCATTTTCAGCTCCTCCTCAGCTCCAATTCCGCTGGGTCGGGAGGAGAGCACCAGCCTGGGTGACGTCCGCTCTTCAGCAGCCAATGAAGGCCGGAAAAGCGACGGGCCCCGCCCTGGGCCACCCCAGGCCCGCCCCTGCCCGCCCCCGGCCTGGCGGGTCCGCCTCCTCCGCGGGGGGCGCTGCGCTGCGAACCCGCGCCCCCGCCCCTTTCAGCACCCCGGAGAGCTCCTCTATCTCTCCACCCGGGCCCGCCTTGCTCCCAGGAAAATCCCCCCAGCTGTAATCTGGTCGGCGGCGCCTGAGTGATGTCATTGTTTATGGAAATCTGTAAAGCTCTCGAAAGGGAATTACCGTGTGCGGTTCTCTGAGACCCCGAGGAGAGCTGGGGCACCGGCCTCTGACCATTCCTCTTCCCTGCTTATTTTACCCTGTAAAACCTCTCTCTCTCTCTCTCTCTCTCTCTCTCTCTCTCTCTCTCTCTCTCTCTCTCTCTCTCACACACACACACACACACACACACACTCAAGGCATACTCGCCTCCCCTTCTCTCAATAACAAAGCAGATATAACCCTCCTCCCGCCACTTTGGAATAACACCTTTGCTCCCCTTCCTGGCACTGGGAGGGTTGGGGAAAGCAACATTCTAGGGATGACTCATGGGGGAGAGAGTGCAGGAACGAGCTATTTTATTTTATTTATTTTGGTAGACTACGGGCAGGTCTGGAACTAAGGTCTGGGAAGCCTAGCAGGAGATCAAGCTTGCCTCTACCAGCAATTGTGATTAAATGAGACTCCTCCAGAAGTCTGAGCTGCTCTGCAGAGACTGCCTTCAAGAGAGCCATGGCTTGATTGACATGCCTGAAAGTGCATTCTCAGATTTAGGGACATTGGTTCCCCAAGGACAGTGAGGGTGCACGTTTGGGATGTATAATCACGAACCCCAGGCACTAGGCCAGGACTCCAGTTGGGCGTCCTCAACTGGAACTAATTCAGGCAGAGTGGCAGGGGGACAGCTAAGTTATCCAATTAAGAATCATGTACTCATAGTCTGTTAACTGCTTACAACAGACTTCTTCCTGCCTGAGAAGAAGCAGGGACACGGTGTTTACAACGAAATGAGGGAGTATGTTTTAAAGCAACTCAAATATTGTTGAGTTACAGCGTATGTACATGGATCTCGATTATTGTTTAGCTGCAAAGTTCAAAATCCTGTCTTACTTGGATAAGAGGTAAAAGACCTTTTCACTAGAGGTTTAAGTGTGTGTGCGTGTGTGTGTGTGTGTGTGTGTGAGAGAGAGAGAGAGAGAGAGAGAGAGAGTATAATATTGACACATTGCACATACATACATACACATGCACACACATATCTATCATTTTCTCTCTAGCTAGCCAGCTATATTTACATACTTTCGCTTTTCCTCTTAGCATGAAGTCAGAACCTACAAAGAATACACTATTGGTACAAATTAATACACATTTAATGTCATGGGACATACTGTATTCAGAATAGATCTCCATGCTGACATAGCTGGCTCCCCTAGCGAACTTTCAAGCATTGTCAAATAAAAATATAGGCATTATTGAAGGTTTTGATTAAAGCATAAGAAATTTATATGCAATTTTATTATTATTATTATTATTATTATTATTATTATTAATTAGTAGTAGTACTTGAATTTAAGAAAGCTAAGTGATGCTGAGTAAGTGCTAGGACATAGGCTTAAGATGAAAGGGGCCAGAGTAGAGACAAGGTTTCTGCAAAAGTATTAATAAAAGGGAACAGAACTACTCAATTGTTCAGTTATTTACTTCGCAGAGGGTCATTTCTGTTGAGTTTTTGTATTACCCTATCTTACTCTACAGATAACCCCTCACAGTCCATCTGTTTGATTTTAACACAAGATTTTCTTATGCAGAGACCTTCAACTCTTCTTATCTCTCTTTTCCTTATATTTTATCCATATTTTGAATCAAAATACTAGGCTGGTATGAAGAACTTCCAGACTGCTTTTCTTGCCCTGTATTGTCATTTGTGAAAAAGGGCACCAAATGTGAAAATTACATTAGATGGACTCACAATCATGGAGAGCATTTCAAAAGAAGCAACAGAGATAAAAATCTAAATCTTCAGAAAACTAGATCCTGAAGAGCATCAAATAAGTCAATTTAGAAGATTATGGGTGTTATGAAATAGCACTGCTAATGTATGAGCTAAATCTCTCTGAAAATGAACATGAAATTACCATCTATTCAGAGATATTTATTAATTTCTTTTCTGAAACCACAGAGCAATACTTCATTTCCTAAATAAATTCCTAAGATGAAATGCTAGTAAATGTTGAATCTTATGTATCTGCATTTTAAGTAATTAACACTATGTAAAATTGGGTACAAGCTAAATAAAGCCTGGGTGGATGATTTAAATAAAATAAACCATTTTTAGTGGTTTACATAGAATACAGTTCATCATAATATTGTCAGAACAGCATAGGCAAGTGAAAATAGAATTCTTGTTTGTGATGCAAATGCTAAATATCTAATGCATAACAATGTAGTGAGCAAGTGGAAAAAATGTATTGATACATTGTTATTTGAAATACAAATACACATCCATGTGCATATACACATTGCTTCTTTTAGATAACTATTTTTAAGCTCATTTTTTCAAATACCAATAGTAACTTTGGAACAAGAAGATGAACAGAAGAAAGAATGGCAGCAGACTGTTTCAAGGACTGAAATAGAATCAGTTGATAGAAACTCTATTGCAGACTCTGCAGTCACTGACTACGCCACACCGGCCAAACCATTGCATCTCTCAAAGTTTCTATCTTCTTATCTATAAAAGGATACAGTTGGATTAGAGATCCTCCAAATCCCAAACCTTACAATTTCAAAGAGATATAAAAGTACAGACTATGATGTAGAAAGCATCAATAACTTGAGAAATGTTGAAGATAGTCTTACTTTTTTATAACATTATGGTGGCCAAAGACATTTATTTTATATAAGCTCCCCATAAACTCTCATATTTACTAATTTTGCGGATTTGAGGAAAGAATAGTTGACATAAACAGGCTGACTCTCCGTACCAGACATGAAAACCATCAGCATGTTGAGGTTTTAACTATTTAAATTACTGTTGTATCTGTTGAGAAAACATGAGTATTTGGTTCTAGTTTGGATATGCCACATATACTCTAGATTTTATTTGACGTCACTGTCTAGTGAAGACCAGAATATTCCTATTTTAAAACTTCAGAACTATAAATCAACAGACTTATGTATAATTAAGAGAACCCAAACCATTCAAGGTATGATTGGGATCCTACCACTCAGACGTATACTTCTGAGGAGAACTTTGGGTCTATGGAGCTTCAGATCAAGGGAAACCCACCACTGAGGCAGAGAGAGAAAGCTAAAATCAGCCCTAGGAAAACCTGCTGGATCTTTGGATATTCGTTTGTCTATTAGGGAAAAGATCTTAGGTGTCTGTTGATGTCTCTTCATTTGGGTCAGGTGTAATATGAAGGGAAATAAGACATGTACAACAGAAGGTACAATTTGAAATACAGCTGTGTTAAAAATCAGTTTGGGCTTTGTTATTTTTGTTGCATTCATTCTGAGCACTTTAAGTGCAGTAATAATTTCATGGGGAGCCACAATTCTTTGCTATCATATTGTGTTACTAACCCTTTCAAGTAGAGTCCTCCTAAATGATTCTGCTCTCCCCTCCACCCCAACCCATGATTTCTGAAGCATTGTTATCACTTACTGGGTTTCTGCCAGATTTTGAACTCAACATTAATCAAGTCTCCAGATAATTTTTATTTCCCAAGATCTCACCTCATTTCCCTGTGGCATTTATCTAGTCTTATATTTGCCATAACTTAAAATTCAGATGCTAAGAAAATTTCGATTAGTTCTTTGGTATACACCCACTTATTCTAAATTATTAAAATTCATTTGGTTCTGCCTCCAATTCCTATAGCTTTTATCAACTTATACCTTTTCCTTAAATGACCTATCTCTGTTTTTCTTTTAGTTGCAAAACCTTAGCTGACTTTGTTATCTAAGCCATATTAAATTAATATAGTGGGGAGGACTCAAGTATTTTATTATCATCAAGGCATTGAATCTAGAGTGATTTGGGTTGTATTCATTCTATAATTTCATCAAAAAGTCATCATATTTCTTTAGACTAATCGACTCTCCATAAACAACAGCTACTCATTGCTTCTTTATTTTTCAGGACAGCAAAAATTAATTTCTGTGCTAATTTAGGTTCTATTATCTTGATAGGTTTTGCAGTAACTAAACAATAAGGACCAAGGGTCCTTTTAATCTTTTTTGAAAATTAGGAACACAGTGGTATTCACTATCGTCAGATTTTTTTTTTTAAGTCTACAGGAATACAAAATAATGTTTGCTCACCTGGAAAGTTAATTAGTTATTTCTCAAGACTTATTGGAACATTGCTTATTGTTTGTAGAAAGTGATTACCTATTCATGAATTTTCTACTGTGTGTTATTTCCCTTTTGTTTTTCATGGTCTTAAAAAATACAGTAAATGTTCAACTTACTTTTTGAATGATTATGAAATTTGTCTTTAACAGGGAGATAGTTTTTTCTTCTCAAACTGCTGACATTGTAGAAATAATTCAGAGAGAACATAGCACATGGGTTTTTAGCAAATATAAATTAGACTTTAAGAAGTTAATAATGTTATGTGTAAAATAAAAGTTCAAACATTAAAATGTATTTTAAATTTTATTAACTTTATTGGGGTGACATGGTTAGTAAAATTATTTAGGTTTCATGTGTTTAATTTTGTAATACATCATTTATATATTGCATTGTGTGTTCATCACCCAGTCAGTTCTTCTTCCATTACAATATATTTGACCCCCGTTACCCTCATCTACAACCGTCCAACCCCCTTACCCTCTGGTAACCACTAAACTGTTGTCCTGTGTCTATAATTTTTGTTTGTTTGTTTGTCTTGTTCATTTGTTGCTTTCAGTTTATATCCCTCATGTGAATGAAGTCTTATGGTTCTCAACTTTTTCTGTCTGACTTATTTCATTTAATATGATAATCTCAAGATCCACCCATGTTGTCACAAATGGCAGTATTTCTGGGTCATTTAAACTGAAAATCAATAAGGAAATATCAGCCTTAAATGACACACTACACCAAGTGGACGTAATTGGCATTTACAAAGCCTTTCATCTTAGAACACCAGATTATACAGTATTTTCTAGCACACACGGAACATTGTCAAGGATAGACCATGTGTTGGGACACAAAACTAGTCTCAGCAATTTTAAGAAGATTGAAATCATACCAACCATATTCTCACAATGCTTTGAAACTGGAGATCAACTGCAAAGAGAAAATGGGAGAAACCACAAATAAGTGGATATTAAACAACCTGCCTCTGAAGAATGACTGGGTCAAAGAAGAAATAAAAGGAGAGATCAAAAGATACATAGAAACAAATGGGAATGAAAATACATCATATCAAATTTATTGGGATGCTGCAAAAGCAGTATTAAGAGGGAAATTTTTTATCATTACAGGCCTATCTCAAGAAACAAGAAAAATCCCAAATAAGCAACCTAACATTACATCTTAAAGAACTAGAAAAAGAAGAACAAATGAAACTTATAGTCAGCAGAAGGAATGAAACAATAAAAAATTAGAGCAGAATTAAATGAAATAGAGAACAAAAAGACAATAGAAAAAATTAATGCAACAATGAGCTGGTTCTTTGAAAGATTAATAAAATTGACAAACCCCTGGCTAGACTCACTAAGGAAAAAAGAGAAAAGACACAATAAACAAAATCATAAATTAAAAGAAGTTACGACAGATGCCACAGACATACAAAGGATCATAAAAGAACACTATGAGATACTATATGCCACCAAATTCAATAGCTTAGAAGAAATGGGACAAGTTCTTAGAAATATATAACCTTCCTAGACTGAATCATGAAGAACTGGAAAAATCTAAATAGAGCGATCAGCAGTAAGGAAACTGAAACAATCATCCAAAACCTCCCCCAAAGCAAAGTCCAGGACCAGATGGCTTCACTATATACTAGCTTTTAAAACTAACTCTGCCATTGCAATGAAACACCTGATTCTAGGAAAGTTCTTTTGTATACATAAATTATTTGGGTAATTGCACACTATTTAGTATTGATTTGGATGACCTCATGCAAGTAGAAAAAAATGATGTATAATGTTATTTAACATATTGAAAGAATAGTTATAAACTTATGACTGTGTTGTCAGATATCCCATTTTCTATTTCTTCAGAAAATATTTTATCCTTTCATGTTTTCAGAAACATGGCAGTCTATTTTTATGAAACTTCATTATACAATATCCATTTTATCTTATGATACTAGACAGAGTGAACCAAAAAGTACACCTTATAAATATATTTCTAAAACTAACTACTCAAAACAATACCTAGTAACTTTTATAGATTTATTTCTTTTAAAATTCTACAGTCAGGAGATTATAATCGGTATATAACAGTATTCTTAATTTCTCATAACAACTCCTTGTTGCATTTATTTCTGTTAGTGCCATCCAGTTCACAAGCATTTTATATGGATCATAATGTTAAAAAAAAAGTCACCATCCTTTAAAATGGATCAATTTCCATATAGAATTCCAAGGTGTGGCTTCCTTGGAATGATCGATGATTTGGCAACGTGGTCACAATTAGTCAGTTAGGAATTGCCATTCTTCTCCCCTTCCCCCAAAAGTAATAGGGCCTGAGCTGCCCAGTTTGCTGGAATCTTCACCCAGCCTCCCGAGTCACATGTTTTACATTCCTGACGTCGTCCATGAAGCCATTTAAGTTTGTGAGTTCTGGTTTAAATAATCTATGAGGTCTCAATTCATTTTGTAATAGAGATTTTTATAATGTCTTTAATAGAACACATTGAAATAACATGGAAATTAGAGTGTATTCTCTAAAACAGTTGTTAACATATGTAAAGAAAACCTAACAAATTAGACACAGACTTCCAGAATACAGACTTTCGGGGAAATGGAAACGGTCTTGGCCAAAGATACTTTTTATCGACATCAGGAAGCACAGAGTAGACAAACTAGCATTTCCTCCCTTCTCTGCTGGTGAAAACCTTTGCAAATGTCCAATATGATTGTTTTTTTTTTAATGTTCTGTATTTTGCTATAGGGTAATCCTTAGAGGAATGCCTGGGGAACATAGAGCCAGGATTACCGATATGAGAAGATAAGATAATGAAATAGAGTATGAATTAGACTATAAATACTGAAGAGAGTGTACAGTGGCATTATGGAAAGATTGTGAAGCTGGAAGTAAAGATTCCTTTGTTCAGTGCCCATTCTGTATTATTTTAGCCATGTGCCCTGGGGTAAGTAAATCATTTCATTTTCTGAGCCTCAATGTTAATTGGGGGTAGGGATTAATTGCTTAGACTGATTGCATCTAAGACTCTGTTTAGAGCTAATGTTCAGTGAAAATATTCTAGTCCAAGTACTTATTTCTTTCATTCTGCCCTTATTATTTTTCCTCTCACCTTGTATCTCTTAAGGTCTACTGGCTGCATGAGCTATATAATGGCACATGAAGTATAGCAATGTGGTTACACAAAGTATAACAAAGTTATTACAAATTATTCACTGTATTCATAGGTACAGAGAACAACTGATGGTTGTCAGAGGGGAGAAGAGTAAGGGGATGGCTGAAATATGGGAAGGGGATTAAAAGGGACAAACTTCCAGTTATAAAATAAATAAGTCACAGGGATGTAATGTACAGCATGGGGAATATAGTCAATAATGTAATAACTTTGTATGGTGACAGATGGTAACTAGACTTATCATGGTGATCATTTCATAATGTATAGAAATATTGAATCATGATGTTGTATACCTGACACTAATATAATATTGTATGTCAACTATAATTCAAATAAGAAAACTAAAAACCAGCAAACAATAACAACCCAAAGTGTAGCAATCAACCATCGCCACTATATGCTGAGTCACAAATTATGCTATACTAATGGTTTATAACACGTTTTAATCTTGTTGTAATTGCCTGTGGTTTGGCTGATTTATGCTGAGCTTAGAGGAGTGGCTTTACTTCAGGCTGCAGGTTGGCTCAGCTTGGCTCCAGCCTGTGAGTTCGTTTAGATCTTCTTCACATGTACTTTTTCCAAAGCCAAGACTGAAGTGGCAGGGATTACCTGCTGCATGCTCTTTTTAGGACCTATCACTAGAACTTATACCAGGCCAAGCCATGGAACAACACCTGAGGCCTCTGTTGCATCATTAGTATTCTATTGGCCAAAGCAAGTCACATGGCCAAGCCTAACTTTGTCCATAGTAAAAGAGTGAGGAGAGAGAATATTTGTTGAACAGTAAATACAAACTATAATACCAAGAAAAGTCCAGCATCTATAGATATTTTTTTTTGAAAAGCCTATTTTCACAAGCCAATTTAAATTATTGGCTCAGGAACCATGTTAAAGGGTTCATTTTTAATTAATATCTATAATGAATCTTGAGTATGTTATTCCTGAAATGTTGAGAAAGACCACTTCAACAATTTCATTTCTGTATGGAAGATTAATCACTCTCCTCTTAAAGGCCTTGAGTAGGTGTCCTTTTGGACATTTTCTTTAAAAGAGCCAAGTAAACAGTCTGAGGTCTGAATATGACTTGAATGGCAATGTTCAGTTTGCGGATGACAGAGTAAGGCTGATATTGCCTGAAAACGGATCTGCTCCAACTAAACCATAATACAATATATGAAGCCCAGAGTTGAGAAAAGGTAGGAGAATCTGGTTAAGTTATATGACCTTAGACATAAATACATTCCCGACTGCAGTTTTCCACGTGTATTAATTCTTCTCTTATCCTTCCCCCACCCCTCCACAACTGCCTCCTTCCTCTTCTCCTTTTTTCTTTTTTCTTTTTTGTTACAATGAAAGAACTACAAATCTAGCTGAATTACACAAAAAAGAAATTTCTTGTTTTGCATCCTTGAAGAGTCCACAAATAAAGACAGATTCGGGTAAGGCTGGATCCAGAGTTTTCTCCATCTTCCTTTTTTAGGGTCTGTTATACTCTTTATTGGCTTAACCTCAGAAGAAAGGGAGACTTTCTTCCCCCAGTAATTTTTATAAAATCTTGGACTAGCAGTTCATTAACTTGGCTCGTGGTGTGTGATCACTGCTTTCCCAATACGGAGCCCAGAGGATTGGAATCGCTACTGTCCAGGCCTGTGTGCTGTGCTTTCTCCTAGAGCTGACACACGACCTGAACTGCATGGATTGAGAATAGAGTAGTTTTTATTGCACAAAGGAAAACCCAAGGGTTTTTCTCCAGAGAAAAGGGCAAGGACACTAGGTGGATAAAACAACACATGTCTGTTACAATTCCTGTTAAACAAAGATGGGCAACGCATTAGGTTGAGGGACCATTTATGAAGCAGAATTATATTGAAAGGTATTGACTAACGAAAAGCTCATATGTAAATTGTCTGGTGCTGTACTAACACATCCTCTAAATGCTGGACAGAGAGAATGACATTTGATGCGTTGGTTATTTGTGGATGTTAAGAAGAACCATTACATTTGTATGGCCCCAACAGGCAATGATAGTTTTTAGCCAATGGTATAAACATGTCACAAACTCACATCTGGTGACTTGTCAATGATCGGTTGACTCAGCTGGTTAGAGTATGGGGGTGGAAAACTTTGGGTTCAGTCTTCATGAGGGGAAGTTTGTTAGTCATTTTCCCATGTAGCAGCACGTAAATGCCAGGATTCAAATGATAAAAATAAGCCTTTGAAAAGATATACATCTATCCTAGAACAGTCTTCGTATTTTTCCCCCACTGGCAAAGAAAAAGGGCTCTTATTCTCAGTTTCACATGAGATGGCAAAATCATCTCAACTTTCAGCATTGCCCACAGTAGTTTATGTATAATTACATTGTTTCTTCAAGGTGCCCTTATTATTTCTCCTCTCATCTTTCCCAGGAGACGTGCACTAGGAGGAGCTGGCAAGTTCCCTTGGCAAGAACAGATGAATAAATAAGGAGCATGAGCTTGCGTCTTTTAGCAGAGGTGATTTGTCAAAAACCACAGCACTGTGACTTTTTTCAGATTTTAAGGGTTATCTTCAACCTTAATCAAGGGGAATTTAAAAGCTAAATCATTTAACGAATCAAAGAAAACATTTTGGTAGAATATGAAGTCATTCTTTCACATATTGCTGAATGTATTGGCCTGAAAACATTTCAAACATATGCTAGAGTGTTAGGCAATGGCGAATTACCTACTCATGTTTGTCTAATTTATTGAGTGGTAAGTGATATTAAGTGATGAATACCATGAAGAAAATTGGCTTTGATATTCAAGAGTGAACAAAATATCTAAGCAAGAGACCCCTGTGTCAGCTACTTGTTGTAACTACAAGGTGGTGAATATGGATAAAATGGGTTCAATAAGATAATTCAACTTTACAATATCTTGCAATTTTCAATATCGTTATGTTTTATTATGTAGATCTTAACTATGCATGTTATATCTGTTTGGTTATTTCTGTTTTCCCATTCAGATCTCCTCTTCCTTCTCTAATGTGTGCTGCACCCTGGGCAGTTGACTCTTATGGACCACATCAATGAGACTTATTGCTTTACAGTTCTCCATTGAATTCAGCTAGTGGAAGAACTGTTTTAAAAATTGGTGAATGGGGTTGAAGAATCAACTTAGGATTTTTATCTTCCAGGATCCCTCTCTTTTGTGCCACCACATATTAACTTCATCTGTTTCTCTAAATGCCACAGCTCTTGTCAGGGAACCCTCTCTATTACAACCCCTTTTCCAGATGCCACTAACCACTCCTTTCCCTTGTCTCTTCAGGCTCCAGGATGTGGCTAGCTCCAGTACAATGACTACGTTCATTGTATTTGCTTAATCCTCCCATACATTCAAAAACAATCCCTTAATAAATTTTCCTCAATTATTCCACCTGCTTATATCATCTCTTTCTTGCTGCATCCTGACTGACATATTACCTACGTAAAATATGACACATGCTATATATTTTCAGGACATAGAATATATTCACATTCAACTTACTACATATTTAAACACACCACTTACGATGAATATAACTGAAACAAATCTCAGCCTTCTTCTGGGAGGCCAGTTGGGTAAAAATAGGAACCAAAATAAAAACAATAAGAACAAAAATGTGACACATATTGGAGTAAGTGGAATAATATTAACGAAAACTGTGTTAGGAGACATGGATAAAATGAGAAAATTGGGATTTGGGGGGAAATTTGCCAGGACCAAACAACCAGAATTCAATTGTGAATAACCAAGAAATCCTAACATCTGAGGGATAGGAATGAGAGAGAGAGAGAGAGAGAGAGAGAGAGAGAGAGAGAAGAGAGATAGAGAGAGAGAGAGAGAGAGAGAGAGAATTAGCTTACTAAGGATATATGTATGTATTGGGGGAGGGATTAAGGAGGTAGAATGAAGGTTACAGGATCCTGCTTCGTGACAGCACTCAGAACCAACTGTAACAGCCACATGGAGTCTCTGTCTATGATGTTGACAAAGTCCGTCTTGCTGTGTATTTCCTCTCTCTCTGAAGACAAGGTAAGCTGAAAGAATAACTTAATGCTTAACTGATGTGCCTTCAGACTTCCCTGGAAATTACTTTGTACTAAAGTATCCTACAGAGGAGCACACTGTACCAGGCTAAAAGAGGAACGGAAGGTAATGCCATTTGTCTCCTAGTTTGTGCATGATTGATAATAGCATTACTGCCTCTGATGATTAATCTAAGCACAGTACCATGCTAAAATAATTGACCATAAAGATAGGTGCAAATGTGAAACTCTGAGAAGCAGTTTCAACAGAAGAGGCCAGGGCAAAAATAAGTCTTAAGATTACAGGATGGAACTACTTCAAATATTTGTATATAAATATAAGACTGAAGTTCTATTTCTTCCATTATTTGTCCTGGGCTGAAAAATTATTACTGCATGTAATAAAGTGTCAAAAAATATTTTAAAGAATAGGATGAGAATAAATTACTTATACAACAAAAGACATTTGTGTGTTTCTGGAGGAAATCCACAATTTAAATTTTAGATTTTACTTTACTTTATCATTGTTCATTCTACTAACACTAACCAAGGGAAAGAAATATGTCTTTTCTTTAAAGTCTCTTCAATCTGATCATTCTTAAATGAAAAAGGTAGTTTCTTGGAAAAATGTCAAATGTATAATCAATGAGAAAAGTTTATCCATATGGCAGTTCTGAGAATTTTTGCCACTCTGTTACAGATCTTAAGTTTAAAATGTAATATTTAATATTTATGGGAGCATTGCAGTGACTTCTGAAAGCTTCTTCTTGGATTAGAATGAACTGATATGAAGGGGGAAGGTGAGGGGATTAGAAAGCACAATCGGTAACCACAAGATGCCCCGGGGATACGAAAGTCAGGTTGGGCAATGTAATCAATAATGTTGTAGAGATTTTGTAGGGTATCCGATGGACACTTGTCTCGTTAAGGAGACCACCTCAGGGCTGATGTAGATGCTTAATCACTGCACTGTACACGTGAAGCTGAAGCTGAACAATAATGAATGTCAACTACAATTTCATATATATATATATAGTTACAAGAAGTGGAGTACAGCATTAGGAATAGAGACAGTGGAAATGTAATGGCTGTGTGCGATGTCAGAGGGGTAGGGGATGGAGAGAGGGGGGTTATCACTGTGTGAGGGATATAAATGATAAATGTTTAACTATTACATTGTTTTGTGCACCTCAAATGAATTTTAAAAAAATGCTAAAAAAGAAAGAATGAACTGATGTGACGTTGGGAAAAGGAACCTGGAGCAAATTGCAAAAATGAGGAGAAAACTGCTCTGATAAGACCACCAAACATAAGCAGGAAGTGTCTACCCAGGTTTGTGATCAAGTTCTCAAAAAGCACAAGATACACTTTCAATCACAATTACAATCATCATCACTTGGAAATTCAAGCACTTGAATTTGTTTTCAACCTCTTGCCTTTCATCCTTTAATTTTGGAAAAGCCTGTATGTGGTGACAAGAACATTAGAGGATCTCAGGACACAGGTTCCCTGCCCTATCAGAATGATGTTGGAAAAGTTGTGTAACCTTTTGGAACTCAATTTTTGCCCAAAATAATACATGAACTATCTAATTTACAAAGTTATTTTGGGTTTTAAATAAGTAAACACACATATAAAATACATACACAAATAAAAGTAACCCAGAGATCAGCAGAGATTCTTCTAGCTGTTGTGACCTGAATGGAATTGCCCCAAACCCCAACTGGGGTAGTGTGTAGAGGGGAGGAATCTTAATCTTCCTCAAGGTATCTGAAAATTCCTGGAGGACTAATACCTCATACTTGCTTTCACTTCTGGCAGCTCTTCACTCACTGGCAGCTCTTCAAATCATTGCGTTAACTCAGATATGGAAAACCAAGACCCCCTTGAATTTCCTCTCCCAAATATTCATATCCAAACCCATAAAAGTACTCCAGAGTATCTTTGTTTGTGGAATTAGCAAGAGGCACCATCTGTAGAAAGTCGGTGAGTTACAGAAAGTAAAAATACTTTTCTTGTTATATTGATTTTTAATGACCACTAATAAATTGATCGTATAACAAGAGAACCATGGAAGCTTATTTCAACAGCACAAAAATAAATAAGTAGAATACATGGACTGTACTCAAATAAAGCTGCATAACTACTAATTGATGCAGTCAAGTGAAATGTTATGGAGAGAAAACAGAGAACGAGAGTCAAAATTATTCCATCTCTGTCACAGTTTGTTCATGTCAGTAGAGAAGAAACAAAACAAACCTGTTGTGTGGCCATCCGTGGACACTTAGCAGATGTTTCAGAGCAAAAATAGGCTCAGGTGGCACAGGCTTTGGACTTAATATGAAAGTTGCTTTTAACTTAGAGCTCCTCTTTCTCTTAGAAATTTGGCTCATTAGAATTTTTTCTGCTAATGAACAAAGTAAAATAAAATGCATTTAATAACTTTCTTTTTGAAACTGGTGGTCTGTCTTTAGGAGTTCCTGGGGTCTTTGTGGAGGATCTATCTTGATGATTTTGGTCAAATTTTTTGGATATAGGGTTATGGAGAATGCAAAATAAGGATTTCAGGCCTTCTTTCTTGCCCTGATTCAGACCAGGTCATTGCGGTCCTATTAGCAAAATAAGAGGCTATGCTTTCACAATTAGAAGAAAATTCCACCAGCTCACCGGAGTCCAATATATGGGCAATACAAAGACCTTAATTATGCAACAGCATTAGGAACAATATATTAACAAGGATGTCTTCAAATGGATATGAGAGTGGGCATATAATGTCCTGCCCCAACTCATGGAATGGGTTTGTGTGACTTCAAATGAGGAGGACTTCAAGTATTTAGCTTCTCAGGTATACTGAGATGAATCCTGAGAACAAGGATGGGAGTGACAATGTGCTTGGCAGCTCCAAGCAAGCATGTAGAGTTACTCATCTTACTAGTACACCACCCTGACAAGGTGAGGAAGGCGGAGGGTGATATTACCTGTATCAGTTGAAAGCCATCACATTTGCTGCTGTGATGGCTGGAGCTAGAACAGCAATCTTGAACCATGAGATAACCTTGGGAATGGAATTAACATGCACCTTGTACACCAGAGGCAAGAGACAGTCTTGACTAATATAGTTGGCCAAGTTGCTAACACAGCTATACCCTTAAAACTTGCCTCATGCCTCTCCTTGATGCTAAATACTTTGCAGTGCTGGGTGCTTTACTAAAGAGTTTGGGGGGAGACAAGGAAAATGAGGGTGGGTACAATGGAGTCAGAGTTCAAGACCTGGATTGATACTTGTGAGCTGTGTCACTTGGAGTAAGATTTTAAAATTATTGAGCCCCTATCCATTCTTTTGTGAAGTCTTATAGGATTCTGAGAATTAAAAATGATGAAACACATACAGTGCTTTACGTAGAGTAAGTCCTCAGTAAAATCATTAAATTATTACAATATAATTACAGTTATTATACTATTGAATAGACTAGTCTCTGTAGCCCCACTAGATGTTTTTGTTTTAGTCACTCTTAACCTAATACATTTTTAGACTCAGCTAGATTCAGTCTGGTTATGAAAGGTGTATCAATTTAAATGTAGCTGAGAGGTTTTGGTTATATTAAGCATTAAAGCAAGCAGTTATTTGGGGTTTCTCTTCCACATCCTGAAATTTTATCTGAAGACTAGGATGAGATAACTTGATCAGAGAATGATCTAACTGCTGACTATTGTTAAATGTAATCTGAAATGCCATGGGCAGCTTAAAAAAAAAAGTCTTTATTAGAAAGGAAGACCGCACCCTTAACTCATTTTCTCTTTTTTGGTCTTTTTCTTCCTTTTTGCTGGCTGGATTGCAAATGTGATGACTGGAGCTACAGCAGCTATTTTGGAGCATGATGTAATGTTAAAAATGTAGTTTTAAAAATGTAGTTAATATATAGCAGAGCATAAAGATAGAAGAAACCACATTTGGGTCTAAGATGGAGGATTAGATAAATGTTATACTGTATCCCAGGATCACACCAGAGCTACGAATAAATTGTAGAACAATAAACCTCAAGAATCATCTGATGACTAGCTGAACTCCTGTAAAGAAGGAGTTAAAAAAGAGGACATATTGAGATGGGTAGTAGGGGTGGAGATGCAAAACAGACTGACTCCAAACCCACAGATAGTGGTTGAAGCCTGGAAGGGACACCTCGGTGATGGAGATCCCCCCAGAAGAGGGAGGGATCCCAGCCCCTTAAGGGCCCCTCAGCCCAGGAGTCAGTGCTGGGAAAAAGAATTCCCACAACCTCTGGCAGTGAAAATCAGTGAGGACTCTGAATGCCCGTCCTGGTGAGACAGAAGGCAATTGGAAACTCAGGCACCCTCTTAAAGAGATTGCACACAGACTCACTCATCTGCAAACACTCACCCAGCATCCAGTGGAGAGGCAACAATTCAAGAGGAGCCAGAGACATATGGGGAAAGACTGAGTAGTGTGGCTCCAGGGTGAAGGGTGGAGGGAAAGCAGCCATTATCTTTGTGTGGAGCCTGCCTTATGTGTAACCTACAGGAGGGCACCATATTTTCTATGTTCAACCCTCCCCCAAAGGGCCAAATCTGAGACCGAATTGGTCTGGTAAAATCCGCCCAGGCTCACTGCCTTGGTGACTCCCTGGGCCCTGCCCCGCACAGCTAATACTGTATTACCCGGAGCACTCTTGGCTACTGAGTGGCCAGTCTGCCACACAAGCTGCAAAAGCCTTTTACAGCAGTGGATGGCCCACAGCTTCCTAGAGAACTTTTGGTTGTGGGCAGTGAGCCACAACTTATGCCATAGTTGCTCTTGGGCAGCTCTCAGTGATCTGTGAACCCAAGGGGAGCAGTGGCTGGCTGCGGTGTTTTCAGGGCATATTGCAAAGTGGTTACAGGACAGGCAATGTTGCAAGAACTGCATCTGTATTAACCTTGTAAAAACCACCAGCCATGCCTCATGACTCCTTGGGACCCAACTCCACCCAGCTAGTGCTGCACTGCCAAAGGCACTCTCACTAACGGGACAGCCAGCCTGGCCTGTGCCCTTAAGAAGGCTCTTTAAACGGCTGAATCTTACAGGCAGCTGGCAGGAAGCAACAAGCCTAGAGGAATCTGGGCATTGTGCTAACTTGTCACAGGCCCAATACTGGTGGCAGCTGGCTTCAGTTCACAGCGACGCCACCCCCACATGACTCCAGGTCCTGCAGAGGCAGCAGCCAACCACATGTAGCTTTGTAGCTCCTAACAGGTAGCCATGGGCTGGTCACAGCAAGGCTAAAATTAGTCTTTACCAAAGTCCCTTCCAAAAGACACCAGAAGACACACACTCCCTCTGAGAGATCAGCCTTCACACAACAGCTCATACTAAGGGCATAGCCAATCCTCACAGTCAGTCAGCCTGGGAGTCAATCCCACTGACACGCCGAAAGCAGTCAAGGCTCAACAACAACAGGAGACCACACAAAACACGCCTGAAGGGACACTCCTGGAGCACGCACACAGGAGATCAGGGAGATTGTGCCATTGGACCACACAGGAGTATGCACTATATTGGACCACACATACTACATAAGGCCACCCAGCAAACATCGAGAGAGAGAGAGGAGATCCACCTAATACATAGAGGCAAACAGAGAGGCAGCCAGAACGAGGAAAATTCATGTTAATGGCAGGCCTGACTCAAGAAACAAGATTAGAGTTGGCCAAAAGAGAACTCTGTGAAAGATGTGGAGGGGTAAAATGAGCCCACAGCTAGTCCACGCTGAAGGTCACGGAGGTCAGATGCAGAGGTGGGTCTGGTTTGTCTCTGCCTCCCCTTCTGCACCCCAACTCCAAGTTCAGCTCTTCTTCTGACTCCCAGACCCGCCGACCAACAGCAACCCCAGGCTCAGCCCTGGACTCTTGGCTGCAAACTCACAAAGGCACTAGCACAAAGAGGCAACGGCCTTCCATAGACTTCTACACCTCCTCTGCCACTGATCCCACTCCTGTTGCAGAATATGTTTGGCTTCCAAATTCCCCTGAAAACTCCAACTCCACCTGTGGCAGTGCTTTGGAGGCCTTGTTGTTGATTTCCGTATGATCCTCCAATTTTTTTTCAGACCCTTTCTTCCCTAGTATCTCCCACAATTGTGGTAAATTAAATTCCTATAATAAATTTCTTATTCTGTACCACTCAGAGTGGGTATGCTTTCCTGATTCTGCTCTTACATTATATTTGATTACTGTCAGACATAATTCTTAGACCATGTCAGCTTAATCCCGTCCAGAGTACTTCAACTGAAATGGATTTTGATATTAACCTCTCAATTTGTTACACAAGCTCCTTTATAAAACATCCATGTAAAAATATGGTCAGTATTTTTTAAATGAAATCGATGTCAGGACACCAATCTATAATGTCATGACACCTGCCTATAATACCACTCAATGTTACCTTTATAAGGTTTCATAGGAGAAATATATCATTATTTCTTGCCAGTTTACACTTTATTTCTTTCGAAGCATTGGCATTCCTCTTCTTTTTGGGAGATATCCATTAGTTTCAATTTTTGCCCTGGCTTCCAAGAGTCTCAGAGACATATATTTTATGATGCTTAATTGTAGGAACTACCTTAGCTCCCAATGTATTTGGTTATTCCTCTCCTTCATGAATTTAATTAATTTTATTTTACCAATTTTGGAGTTTCTCTTTTATTTTAACTTGCATCAAATAGGAAATGGTTAAGACAGGACAAGGGACTAACAAGATCTGTTTATTCAGTGTCTATCTCGTGTCATCTAGGCTTGACACTCCCCATGTCACTCTCTCCATCTTATTTTTTCTTCCATTTCACACGTGAGCAAACTGATACTCAGCTGGATTAGGGAATGCTAAATGGTGAATGAGAGAACTGGAACTTGAGTGCAAATGTGCTTGACCCATTCTCTCTCCATTGTGTCAGTCTGTGTTATTGGCTGAAAGAGTCAGGTATAAGCACGTGAGACACACTGAAATAGGAAGTAAGCATCCCTGTCCTTCCTAACCTGACTTGAGAATGAAGACCTCAACATGGGTTCCTTCTTTATTTAGGAGAGAAGTTTGTGAGTATAAGTGAAATATGAAGCAAACGTGTTATGAAATGGAAGTTAGTGATGAAGATAATAAAATTGATGGTGATAATAAAAATGATTGTAGTGAGAAAGTTGATGGAGATGATGGTAGTAATAAGATGATGGTGATGTATCATTCTAATGCAGAGGAAAGTTGTGGTTGTTTTTGATTACTTTACTCACTCATATGCATGTTGCAATAGATGCAGCATATGGAAACCAACAACTTAATTCACAAATTTCATTACTGGATGGAATATATCCCCTGACTCCAAAACTGATCATATAAAATGATTAAAATGATTAACGAGTGCTCACATATATCAGGCACTGTTCTAGGAACTTCACACATGTTGACTCATTTTATACATAAAACATTTTTCTTATCCATATTTTATGTATGGTAAAACCAAGGCACAAAGAGCTTAAGTTACTTCCCTGACCAAAATCACAGAGCTAAGTGGTGGAGGAAGACATGAAACCCGGGGAGTCTGGCCCCAAATCCATGCCTTTGACATGATTTTGAAACTTATTTTGTCTCTGATGACCAGAGAAAAGAGATTGCACTTTTTGATAAACAGATGTGGATTCAAATATGAATTTCATACTTGCTAATTAGGTGACCTTGAGCTAGTTGCTAAGCTTGTCTCAGTTAAAGTCTCAGTTTCTCTGAGGTTCTCTTAACTGCCAAGTGAAAGGGTTCTTTTGAATCAACCATTTACTTACTTGTTTAGCACCTATAAGCTTAGAACTAACCTGGGTACTGTGGGTAGAAAATTAAACTACCATTCAGAGTTTTGCTCATGGATACAAGCAAAAAATAAAGCTCAAAATACTTACTTAATTAGAATAAATTTTTCTGCAGCTGGTCCTCAAACATTCTAGTTAAGAAGACAAGAAAGGATGCTATTGTAGAGACCCTCTGTTTTGCTCTTTACATTTTCTTTTTCTTTTTTTTTTAAATTAAAGTTTATTGGGGTGACAATTGTTAGTAAAGTTACATAGGTTTCAGGTGTACAATTCTGTGATACATCATTTATATGTCACATTGTATTTTCACCACCCAGAGTCAGTTCTCCTTCCATCACCATATATTTGATCCTTTTACCCTCATCTACCACCCTCCTTCCCCCTACCCTCTGGTAACATTTTACATGCAACCCACTACATCTCTTTCTTAGAAAACTTTCTTTATTGCATTCTTTGGCAATGTTAATTCCTTCTTAAATCTACCATCTATATTCACCTTTACAAATCATTAATGCACCCCAGGACTCTTGCTGAGACCTGGACACTACAAGAATTTTCAGAAACCTAGTGGGTGATTGATGTATGGCAGGGCAGGAAGTATATCATTCCACATCCCTACACTAAAATCATTGGAAAATAACTTTGCCTGTGACTCAACTGGAAGTGCTAATGTAAAAGACCAGTTCCTAGAAAATACGAGGGGCTGTGTGTTGTTGGCTCTTGGTATGGGAAAGGCTGTAGTTCCAAAAGACAGATTGTGGCTGTTTTTTCCTCCTCTTCCTTGAGTTTGATGGCAATAAGGCATACGCACGTGTCACCCAGCCTGATATGATAGCAATATGACATATAACTGGATCGCAGTCTCAGGTTGCTAAATAATCTTCAGGAAGGCAACACACATATCCAATGGAGAGAAGCCACAGAACAAACAAGGTAGTTTTTCCGGGACTGAATTTCGCCCTAATTCATGTAATCACCAAAGCTTTCCAGATCAAGGTAGGGCGAAAGAAAGAGAAAGGGCGAAAGAAAGAGAAAGGCTTAAGTGAATTTGCAATCTGAGGCCTCTGGGCTCCTGCTCATTTGGCAAGAATTGAGCAGCAGACAAGAGACCTGGTTGCTTCAAGGCTGAGCATTCTTCAGGTGTGGCTTAAATCAAGGCTAGATGCTTTTTCTTTAAACAAGGGATCAATTTTTTTAAGACTGTGTTTTCCAACCATCTATTTTTCCAACTCCCATCCCCACTTGGAAGGGAGTTTTCAAATTGAAGTTTGAAAATCTACAAAAGCCTGCTCTAGCTCTCATCTTTCTTTCTTTCTTTTTTAAAATTAAATTTATTGGGGTGACAATGGTTAGTAAAATTGCGTAGGTTTCAAGTGTACAATTCTTGTGTAGAATTCAAGTGTACAATACATCATCTATATATCACATGTGTGCTCACCACCCAGAATCAGTTCTCCTTCCATCACTATATATTTGACCCTCTTCTATCATTCTCCCTCCCCCCTTACCCTCTGGTAACCACTAAACAGTTGTCTGTGTCTATGAGTTCTTGCTTCTTTGTTTTCTAGTCTTGTTCCTTTGTTGCTTTCAGTTTTATATCCCACATATGAATGAAGTCATATGGGTCTCAACTTTTTCTGTCTGACTTATTTCACTTAGCACAGTAATCTGAAGACTCATCTATGTTGTCACAAATGGTCAACAGATATATGAAAAAATGCTCAACTTCATTAGCTATTAGGGAAATGCAAATCAAAACCACAATGAAATATCACCTCACACCTGTTAGAATGGCTATCATTATCAAGACAAACAATAACAAGTGTTAGAGAGGCTGTGGAGAAAAAGGAACTCTCATACATTGTTGGTGGAAATGTAAATTGGTACAGCCTCTATGGAAAACAGTATGGAGGTTCCTCAAAAAATTAAGAATAGAGTTACCATATGATCCAGCAATCCCTCTCCTGGGTATCTACCCAATAAAGCTGAAAACATTTATCTGTAAAGGTACATGTACCCCAATGATCATTGCAGCATTATTGCAGCATTACGATCATTGCAGCATTACGATGTCCAAGACATGGAAACAACGAAAGTGTCCTTCAGTAGATGAATGGATAAAGAAGATGTGGTATATCTACACAATGGAATACTATTGTGCCATAAGAAAAGATGAAATACTGCCATTTGCCACATCATCTTTCTTTCAAGTTTTCCTCTTGCCCACTCACTTCAACCTGCCTTGGCAGTTTAGCATGGGCTGTGGTCTAGGCTGGAATGGCCTTCCCGTTGGATGCTGCTGGAGGAAAAATGGAGGACCTGACCACACCCACAGAAGAGGCCACTCCACAGAGCTGAGATTGATTGGCAAGTACTCTTATCTGAGTAGGGGGTTGGAATTTAGGGGGAAGCAGAGGAGAGAATGCTGGTTCCCTGGTGTGTGTGTGTGTGTGTGTGTGTGTGTGTGTGTGTGTGTGTGTGTGTGTTGGTAGGGGGGCAAACCCGTGCTTCTTAAACTTCGTTGCTGCTCAACAAATCATTGTAGAATTGAATGGAGCCCCTAACCTTTTCTTATTGGAATATAAAGGGAACTATTAAGGGATATAAGAGACTTATGGCTTACTTTTCATAGTGTCAGAGAGACCCTTTGTCTAGAACCATTTGAGTCTGTTGGACATCTACCAGTTAGAATTGTTCTCCATCCTCTAGAAAATTGGGAACATGCAAACCACTCTTACCTTGATTTTTGGTTAAAGATTACCAGCAAAAGTCTTTTTGGACATAAACATAGAGTGACAACAATGACCTATTGAGCATCATTGTTATATTATTTTCATCATTTAATCTTCTCAATTGTGTGTGTTAACCAGTATCGTCACCCTTTATAGATAAGAAAACTAAGGCCCAGGGGACTTTTACAGCAGCAGAATATAACTCAAAATGATATCTCCAGGTTTCCAAAATCTTAGATCCATGCTTTACCTTAAAGCCTTAATTTCTGTAAGGCGTAGCTAGCAATATTGAAGTGGGAAAAGTGAAAAATGAGATTCATTACATCCTCATGGCAAATGAACTGACCACAACAATTATTTGTTTAAGATTCTAGAGTTTATATCTTTTTCCATGGGGGAGACATCCAGAGGAAGCATTAATCGTAGTCTCTCATACTCCTAGGAGCCTAATATCTAGTTGAGAAGACAAAGGTTGGACGCATGGAAAGATAACCAACTAACGGAAAGCTGAGAGTACTGTATGTCAAATCCGTGTAAAGAGGGATTGAAATAGGTAACGTCGGCTTCAAGTAGGAGGCAAACCTTGATGTGAGTCAGGAAGGTGAGAAAAGATCCAGTATGAGAAGGTTGTTCCAGGGGATATCAATGGAGAGGTAAGAATGAGATGACTATGGGAAACAACCCAATTAGAATTGAGGATTTTAAAAAATTTATTGGGGTGACAATGGTCAACAAAACTACATAGGTTTCAAGTGTACAATTCTACAATACATCATCTATATTTGTATTATGTGTTCACCACCCAGAGTCAGTTCTCCTCCCATCACCATATATTTAACCCCGTTTACCCTCATCTACCACATCTCTACCCCCTTATCCTCTGGTAACCACTAAACTGTCGTCTGTATCTGTGAGTTTTTGTTTCTTTGTTTGTCTTATTCCTTTGTTGCCTTTCGTTTTATATCCCACATATGAGTGAAGTCATATGGTTCTCAACTTTTTCTGTCTGACTTATTTCACTTAGCATGATAAACTCTAGATCTATCCATGTTGTCCCAAATGGCACTCTTTCATCTTTTCTTATGGCAGAGTAGTATTCCATTGTGTATATACCACATCTTCTTTATCCAATCATCTATGGAAGAACACTTTGTTGGTGGGAATGTAAATTGGTACAGCTGCTATGGAAAACAGTATGGAGTTTCCTCAAAAAATTAAGAATAAAATTAACATATGACCCAGCAATCCCTCTCCTGGGTATCTACCCTAAAAATCTGAAAACAATTATCTGTAAATATATATGTACTCTGACGTTCATTGCAGTATTATTTAGAATTGAGGTTTTAATGGAAGGAAGAGAGAGTGATGAGGCTGGAAATGGAAATTGGGCCGGGTTATGGTCAAGCACTGAGTACCAAGGAGATAAGTTGGTTTTCATCTTGTACAACAAACTTACTTGTTCACATATCCTATCAGCAAAATACACATGCACCTAATATGTGTATGTGTATATATATATATGTGTATATACATATATGTGTGTGTATATATATACATATATATATATACTAATCCATCATATATATTATGAAATATTCCTTAAAATAGTAGTTATAAATAGCAAATTAAGATGAAATAATTTTAAATGTCTTGATAATTGAGGTGGAGAAAATATACTTAAGCTGATGTTCATGGTTGTGAAAAAATTTATTTAAATTAATATTTAAATAGTCTTCTATTTAGAATTATTTCTGTTTTTTTCTTCTCTCATAATTTTAATTTTATACTATTGGTTTGAAAATTAAACATTCTATTTTTATTTTTTAGGGGTTCACTCTTAACATATTAAGGCCAACTGCTAAGTTGATCTGAAGCTGATCAATGACTGTGTCATTGTTCTTGGAGGAAAAAAAGAATTATAGACTCTTGTTTTGTCCCTCCTTTCACCTTTAGCCATATTGGGATAATCTAGAATTTGAATTGAATGTTCTTATTTGTCAATTATTTAATCAACGGTATATATAGCACCCCCTTACTTCCCATAGGCCATTGCTTTGTCTTGGGCTAATTTGTCTCTTCTCTGGAGAAGATTCCAGGAAAGTGTGTTTTTTGCGTGTGTTATTCTCCCTGAAATGTCATATGTCAGAGAATACTATATTTTGCCACTGCAATTAAAGTGTAGTTTTGCTGAATATAAGTTTTACTTCTAGGTTCTAAGTTTGAAGATGTTACTTCATCTTCTTACTATATTTTGGGGCAATATTTTGTTTTTATGATACAAAAATTTGTGCTTATTTTTACTGAATTATTTTTGAAATCGCCTTACAAAACTCAGTTGGTTATATAATTAGGAAAGATAATGATAATCTGGCTTAGCAAATTTTCTGCACCCTAAAACATCTTTCAGCAGCCTGAGATATTTCTCATATTTTAATATTCTTCCCACTTCTTCTTAGAAATAAAGAAAAATGACTTGAAATTATAGTAGTATCCATGAGGATACTATTTTTCTGCTCTGATATACCTATAACTGAATTGATCATTAAAATAAAACAAATAACACATGGCTCTTAAGCACAGAGTGGAGCTTACAGAGAATTAATCTACCTATTGATTTTTGCAATTATAACCAAATACGTCTGAAGTGAAATAACCGCTATGTTATTTTGAAAAATGCGTTATTATTTCAGTACCGTTTCTGTTACAATTAGCTTCACAGATACCTGTTAGTCCAATTATGTATCTGTGCATTTGCAAATTACTGTGGAATTGATTAATTGATGTAGCTTGTGTTGAAGAAACATTTTTTTCTATTTTTGGATATGGGAAAATACTGTAATTGTAAATAATATTATTTATCTTTTCATTTGTAAGAAATAACATATTTGATCTTGCAATCCAGGAAATGGTAGAATTATGCTTTACATAATAATATCTCACCTCTAAGAAATCAGTTAAAATGGCTTTGTTCTTTGTTTCTCTGCCATTATATCTTGTCCTATGCCTACGTGTTTCTAATTGTACAGTGAGAGTTACATCATTCACTACTTTTTAGTTGCATATAGTATCATGAAGGATGTAACCATTTCTTACATAACTTTTAAAGTGTAACTGTATACACACACACACACACACACACACACACACACACACACACATCACAACTTTCCCAGAACTGATACAATGATTTCATTTGTAAATGTATTTTATATTTTTTGCATGGAACTATATATAGCTCTTAGTAAAATAAGGCAGTTTTAATAAATTTGTGGGTTTTAGGACAGACTCTTAGAAGCACACCAACAGAGTATGTGCTCCCCAGACACTCTGATGAGGGCATAAAGGAAGCAGGGCAAGGAAGTGTCCAAAAGTAGGTAGAACAACAGTGTGATTTCAGGCAAAATATCCATCTGGTCCTGCATAGGAGCTCTGAATTGTTAATTACATGTCAGAGTTTCTCTCAACTGGAGGCAAAGGAGCTGTCACGGCCTAAGGCCAACTCATGGATCTACAAAGTCCTCAGTATCTTCAGCTCTTGTACAAGCAAACAAGCTCTAATAGCCTGCAGGCGGTGACTAGGAGACTTACAGTGCAACCTCTACAAATAAAAGTGCACAAAAACAGGAGAGGCTCACACAGAAATGGTAAAAATTGTAGTCCAAGGGCTCTGAGCAGAGAACACTGCACCATCCATGACTTCTTATTTTCATCCTTCTCTGTCTTTGGGCTTCTACTCAGAATGTCCACCAGTGTTCCAATTCCTTCTGAATTTCAGACCTCCATCCTGGAGAGGGTCAGGATGTGGATTCACTTGTGTGCTTCTAAAATAAAACCTTTGTTTCCTGTTCACCCTCTATCATGATGAAGCTGTGGTTCAAGTAAATCAAGTATTTTTTATTCCACACTCCAAACTGAGAACAACTAAGAGGCTCACTCCCCAAAAAGCTGAGTGATTCTCTTAACCTTTATACAGCTTAACTGGAGGTGAACACGATCTGATTTCCATGCCACTGATCGTCACACTGACTACAGCATTCTCTCTGAAGCCTGCAATCAGATTCTTACCTCTCTGTTTCTCATATAAATTGATTCTTCCATATGACACACACCCATGAATTTAGTGAGGATGCTCACTGGTGGATACATCCTGTCAATGGAAACGACAGAGGTGCCCCTGATAGTGGGAACTTTTCAAGGTTCTTGATAATTAAACACTAGTTGACTCCTCACTCTTAAGTTAAAGGTCTCTGGTAGCTCACAGATGTGTTTAAATTATTTTGAATTAATTGCCAAATTAATAATTTGAGAGAATTCGCCTCAATTTTTGGATTTCTGGCACCTCTACAAAAGTTACACGAGCTAGTAACCACATATCTACATTCTTCTACGCCAATAATTTATCAGAGCTCAGCAGGGGTTGTGTCCTTTGGCAGTGTTCTTCCTTCTGCCAGTCTCTACCCAGTCAACAGAGCTCGTTTCTGTTACTTGCCTGGTCCTCAGTCATCTGAATTTGCTACTCTTGAAAATTTTAACTGGTGAGAGGAACGATGAATAATTTTGAGGATCTTGCATTTTGGTTCCTGTTCTTAATGGACTTAAAATGATGAATAAACTTAATGAATTAAACAGAGATTGGAGAAATCTTAGTTGTCAAATTGTGGAAATTTCCCTAATCCTCCATTATTCAAAGACAAGGTCCTCTATGGACTGCCTTGTCTACTGAATGTGTCATTCTTTTGGGCCTCATATTTCTTTTTTCACTATTATTTATTTCTTTTTTCAGCTATAATTAAATATTAATTAATATTAAATATTATTTTATATTAGTTTCAGGTGTAAATAAATATTATTTTATATTAGCTTCAGGTGTACAGCATATTGGTTAGACATTTATATAACTTATGCAGTGATCTCTCCGATTAGTCTAGTACCCACCTGGCACTATACATCGTTGTTGCAACATTAATGACTATATTCCCCATGCTGTACTTCTATGCTTACATCCCATCACTATGCTGTAAGTACTAATTTGTATTTCTTAATCCCTTCACCTTTTTTACCCAGCTTCCCAAACCCTCCTCTCTGGCAACCGTCAGTTTGTTCTCTTTATCATGAGGCTGTTTCTGTTTTGTTGGTTCATGTATTCTGTTCTTTAGATTCCATATGTAAATGAAATCATATGGTATTTGTTTTTCTCTGATGTACATCATTAGCATAATACCCTCTATGTCTATCCATATTGTCACAAATGGTGAGATTTTATTCTTTTTTATGGCCAAAAATATTAATATTCCGTTGTATATATGTACCACATCTTCTTTATCCAATTGTCTATTGATGGACACTTAGGTTGCTTTCATATCTTGGCTATTGTAAATAATGCTGAAATGAACATAGAAGTGCATATATCTTTTCAAATTAGTGTTTTGAATTTCTTCAAAGAAACACCCAGAAGTGGAATTGCTGCGTCATAAGGTAGTTCTATTTTTAATTTTTTGAGAACCTTCATACTGTTTTCCACAGTGACTGCACCAATTTATAATCCCACTAACAGTGCACAAGGGTTCCTTCTCCTCTGAATCCTCACCAGCTCTGGTTGTTTGTTGATTTATTGATGATAACCATTCTGACAGGTATGAGGTGATAGCTCATTGTGGTTTTAATTTGCATTTCTCTGGTAATTAGTGACATTGAATATCTTTCCATATATCTATTGGATACCTGTATATCCTCTCTGGAGAAATGTTTATTCAGGTCCTCTGCCCATTTTTTAATTGGATTGTTTGGGATTTTTGGTGTTAAGTTGTATGTCTTCTTCACACATTTTGGATATTAACCCTTTACCAGATATATCATTGATGAATATCTTCTCACTTTAAATAGGCTGTCTTTTTCTTTTGTTGGTGGTTTCTTTGCTGTGCAAAAACTTTTTAGTTTGATGTAGTCCCATTTGTTTATTCTTTTCTTTGTTTCCCTTGCCTGAAGAGATAGATCAGAAAAAAGTATTATTAAAAGCAATATCAGAGAATTTACTGCCTATGTTTTCTTCTAGATGCTTTATATTTCAGGTTTTACATTTAAGTCTTTAATCCATTTGGAATTTATTCTTGTATATGGTATAAGAAGATGGTCCAATTTCATATTTTTGTATGTGTCTGTCCAGTTTTCCCAACACCATTTATTGAAGAGACTGTCTTTACCCCACTGTATATTCTTAACTCCTTTGTCATGGATTAAATGACCCTATAGGCATGAATTTATTTCTGGGCTATCTATTCTGTTCATTGAAATATGTGTCTATTTTTATGCCAGTACCATGGGGTTTTGAATGTGATAGCCGCCTAGTATAGTTTGATATCAGGTAGTTTGATACCTCCAACTTTGTCTTTCTCAAGATTGCTGTAGCCATTTGGAGTCTTTTGTAGTTAAATATAAATTTTCAAATTATTTGTTCTAGTTCTGTGAAAAATTCTTTTGGTATTTTGATAGCGATTGCACTGTTTCTACAAATTGATTTGGTATTATGAACATCTTCACAATACTAATTCTTCTTACCCAGGAGTATGGTATGTGCTTCCATTTATTTGTATCTTTGTCAAATTCTTTCTTCAGTGTCTTATAGTTTTCCAAGCACAGGTCTTTTCCCTTCTTGGTGAAATTTATTCTTAGGTTGTTTTTTTAGTTTTTTATGCAATTGTAAATGGAATTGTTTTCTTAGTTTCTCTTTCTGACAGTTCATTATTAGTGTATAAGAATGCAACCAATTTCTGAATATTAATTTTGTATCACACTACTTTCCTGAATTCATTTATCATTTCTAATAGTTCTTTTGTGGAATATTTAGGGTTCTCTACATATAATATCATATCATCTGCAAATAATGACATTTTTACTTCTTCCTTTCCAATTTGGATGCCCTTTTTTTCTTGTTTGATTGTCGTGGCTAGGATTTCCAATACTATATTGAATAAAAATGGTGAAAGTGGGCATCCTTGTCTTGTTCCTGATGTTAAGGAGAACACTTTTAGCTTTTCCCTGTAGAGTATGATATTAGTTGTGGGTTTGTTGTATATGGCCTTTATTATATTGATGTATGGTCCCTCTATTCCCACTTTGTTAAGAATTTATTATCATAAATGGATGCTGAATTTTGTCAAATGCTTCTTTTGCATCTATTGATATGATCATATAATTTTTATCTTTCATTTTGTTTATATGGTGTATCACATAAATTAATTGATTTGTGGAAAATGAACCCACCTTGCATCTCAGGCACAAATCCCACTTGATCATGGTGTATGATCTTTTTAGTGCATTGCTGAATTTCGTTTGGTAATATTTTGTTGAGGATTTTTGCATCTATGTTCATCATTAGATGAAAATGCCTATAGTTTTCATTTTTTGTGACGTCTTTGTCTCCTTTTGAAACCAGGGTAATAGTGGCCTCATGAAATGAGCTTGGGAACTTTCCCTCCTTGGATATTTTGGAATAGTTTGAGAGGAATAGGTGTTAATTCTCCTTTGCGTGTTTGGTAAAATTCACCCCTGTAGTCATCTTAACAATAACTCATGGGTAAGAAGAATTAGTATTGTTAAAATGTTAGACTGTTGTTTGTTGGGAGCTTTTTGATTCCTGATTCTATTTCATTAGTAGTGATCAGTAGGTTCAGATTATTTATTTCTTCTTGATATAGTTTTTGAAGATTGTATGTTTCTGAGAATTTATCCATTTTTTCCAGATTGTCAATTTGTTCGCATATAACTGTTCAAAATATATATATTTTTATAATTCTTTGTTTTTCTGTGGTGTTAGTTGTCACTTCTCCCTTTCATTTCTGATTGGGCCTCGTATTTCTTAAGTATTTGATTGCCAATTAGCATCCTCTGACAGATGGACAGGAGCCATGCAAGAAACATAAAAAATATGTTGTGTGGAAGTAAATCTGAAAATGACCAACTAAATTAAAGCTTCACCTTATCTTTGACATTAGTTTTTTCCTGCCACTTTTTTGCTTCATTAGCACATATGAAGAGTTTATTCTCTGTGTGTAAATTATTTTTATGAACACACACACACACACACACACACACACACACACATCAAATTTTCGCATGTCTTTTGTTCACTGTGGATGAGGTCCTTATATGTTTCCCTGTGATACAACAAAAAGAAACTAGGATTAAATATCTAGAAATCTGCTGCTTTGCCTATGACTGTCAGTTTGTCACTAAATCTCCCAAGGTTTCAGTTACTTATTTGATAAAATAAGAGTGATAAGAGTGAGAAATTAGGCAGGTTGCTTAGTTAAGTTCCTCCTAGATTTAAAAACCATATGATTGCCCAGTTCTTCCAGAATCACTTGAAACTTTGACACTCAAGCTATGCATTCTTCTATATCTTATCTGTGAGATGCCCAGATTCCATGCAGCCAAACCTTAGAGGAGGAATTGTCGAGTATAGCTTGTGGTAGCTTTGACAATAGCTTTAAAAATGGGAGACAAAGGGCTAGGAATTATTTTCCATTATTGTACCATTTTTAGGTACCTTCTTGTGGTGTAGCTTCTTCAACCAAGATTCTACTTTATTGAGGTGTTATCACATAAAGAATGATTAAAATGTAACAAATATGTGCATTAAACTCTAAAATGCCAACTTTATCCTAAGGCTTTTCCTAATACAAGCCCACATCCTGTATATTTTGCTGGGAGATGTCAACACATTTGCCATGCAAAGCTCAGTTCCTCAATCTCATCCACTAGAATATAAGTGAAAAGAAAAAGAGAATAACTCAGTGGAAAAATACTGAATCCGAAAGTTATATTTTTAAGAAGTAAAATAAAATCAATTTGGTGTTTCTTTAATTTTTGATGATTTACAGTGGGAAGTCTAACACCCAGCAAGTACCATTTGACATTTTCATCTCCAGGACTGTGAAGAGATTAGCACTTACTGGTATTGATTTAAACTAGGATTTATACCAGGGCTGTAATTTTTACAGGAAGCACAATAAAAGTGATTAGAAAGAAATTGCCAAGCAGCCTGGGTAATCAATGGTAGAATGTTTTCATTGGGAATTTGCAATTTTACCGAGTAGAAAGTTAACATGTGGGATAAACAACAGGAAATGAAATTCACATCCGGATTTAAGAATTGTAGCCAGGCCCAAACCAAGCCACACCACACAATAAGACACAGACTATAGTGCAGCATCACTCTGCTAGTTTTCCATAGGGTTTCAGAAAAATCTATGAAAGTCAGCATTTGAAGCCTAGACTGAAGTGGAGCAGAACCCTGCTGCAGGACTGATGGAAAACATTTATGATGGATTTAATTAGTAGTGGTCAGTAGGTTCAGATCATTTGTTTCTTCTTGATACAGTTACAGCTATGTTTGGGGATAATTTATTAGACCTGATGTCAAGGTGAATCAACAAGGATATATGACTTTTATTTGGCTTTGATTGAGAAGGAGTTAGACTAGAATTAGCTTGAGGTCAAGAAGTCAGGTGCCAGTGAACTCAGAGTTGACTACTGAAACTGAAAGCCTCAAAAAGGCAAAGAGAAAATTAATGTGGGAGAAGCACTTATTGCTAAATTCTGAATCAGAGCTCATCCAGCTATTGGCAGTGTGACATATGAATATTGAGACAAAGTATCAAAGGGGATATCAATGGAATTCTTGACATTCCAGCAACGAGATACCCAAACAATATCAGGCAATCTGCTTTACTTGACCAATTACCCAGAAAAAAAGGATTCTATTTACTATTGCATTAAATCAGTCACAAATTAAACAAGTATGTGTACATTAATCAAGTATGTGATGGTAGTGAGTGTACAAAGGGCTCGCTCAAGATGAAAAAATAAAATGTGGGAACACTGCACATAAGTGGCTGACAATAAAGGATGAAACGCTTTCAGGTGGATCATTACAGGACAGAATGACAAAATATCATTATAGTTTTATGGCCTATGGGGGTTGACAGCTCAGAAGAGATATTAAGTCTTTTGGGGAAGGGAGAAGAAAGCGGATAGGATAGCTTCTAAGGGGAGCTCATAATGCAGAGTTTTGGAAAGACAATGGAGAAAAGAGCATTCCAGGTAGAAGGAATAGCAGGTGCAGAGGAATAAGGTCATGACAAAGAATGTAGGATAGGAATTGGAAGAGAGGTCCAGAGTTTGACTTTATTCTGTGGGTAATGGAGAAAACTTTTGCTGCATTTTGGTGTGTGTATGCATTGTGTGTTCATGGGCCAGGTAGGGAGAGTGACCTGATCAGAACTTTGTTTTAGAAAGACTACCTGCAGCCATCCTAATCTTCACAACCTGGATCTATGCAATGGTCTTTAAAAAATGGTCTGTTTCCCCCTTGCTTTCAGAATGTGATCCTCTAAAAATGTCACCCCTCTGCTCAAACCTGTCAATGGTTCCTCGTGGGACTCAGAGAAAGCCTCTAACATGGTTAAGCCTGTGATAACTGCTTGAACCACAATTCCTGGTAGTCAACAAAGATTCTCTGCTTTCTTACTGATCCTCAAACACCTCTGTCTCAGGTCTTTTGCACATATCCTTTTCCTGGAATGCTTTTCCTTTGGAAATCTTCATGCTCATTCCCTCAGTTGATCTAGCTGTTCAGAAATCACTGTTTCAGAGAGGTCTCTCCAGCTATTCTGCATGCAGAATATAATTCTGAGTGAATGACTAGATGGACAGATGAGTACATGAAGGGGACAAAATTGGAGATAAAATAAATGTCCCTTGAGAGGTTTGGAAGAAATAACACAAACATGTGGGAATTAAGGATAATGGATGGTGCCTGGTAATTACCTGGATATGGTAGACATGGGTGGGGGGAAACTGAGGAATTATAAGGTGCAAAGGATCACTCCCAAGTTCTGGACTGGAGGACTTGATGGAGACAAGAGGAAGGACATGTTTTTTGTTGGGAGAAAGAATGGTTAGAGAATAAATAATGAGAGTATTATCTAACAGCTACAGGGCACTTCACTTATTATGTGCCCGGCACCGTGTATTATGTATATCTCACTTAATTCTCTATGGTAAGTAGATACTCTTATCATCATTACTTTCTTTTTTTAGCCAAAGAATCTGAGGCTCAGAGAGATTAAGCAATTTGCCCAAGATCTCACAGCTAGTAAAAGGTAGAGCCCAGACTTAAATGTATGCCTATATGATGCAATTAACATTAACTGAAGTTACTTTGGCTACTGCCAGTGTTTTTAATTGTGAGAATCAACTACAACAATTTAGTAGGTAGGGTATAGCTGCGTACTGTGAAGAGCATTACAAGTGCACTGGTCCTGCTACTGTCTTTGAATTTTTAGAGGAAAAGTTTCATTCATTGTTTAACTTGAATCCTTTATACTATAGACAACCCTTTCCCCTTTACCTGAAACCCAAGGACATAGTAATATTAACTTCTCCACACACTGCTAGCCAGGCTGCTGCATACGCGTAAGTTAAGTCATCTGGGCACTACACCCCAGGAAGTTGCCATGATGTGACTGTTCCCTCTGGAGCAATATGGCATCTCCAAAATGACACATGTTCTGAAATTGTCGTTCACTATATTTAACACTCCTTAGCAAAGTAAAACTAAGTGGAATATTTTCAGAGAGAAAGAGGAAGTGAATAGAAGAATGAGGACCTTGCCAACCTTGGAAAAAAGGCTCAACTCCTTTAGAAAAGAAGTAGTGAAAATATCTCTGAAACACACAGAGACCAAGGCAGGTTGTTAACATGTGACAAGGTTGATTGGCTGGACACAGGTGGAGAAACAAAGAAAGAAAAGCAAGGTTATTTTTATAAATATTTTATTCACAGCAAGAACACTGACCTTTTCTCCAAGCTAAGCCCTTCATAAACATACAAATAGGCAGTCATTTCCCGTGAAATTACCTATCAAATCAAGGGGTAGTTGAAAATGTTGCTTAGGATTTTTTTTTTCTCCATTTAGAACATCAGTCTTTCCTGGTAGACTGAATTTTGCAGTTTCTTCCCTCCCTCCCTACCATCCTTCTTTCCTTTACTTTTTTACTTTGCATAAGATTTACCTTTTAAATCTCTTTTATTATGAAATAGAATACATATACAGAAAAATGCATAAAACATAAATCCACATTTTAACAAATAACTGTAAACACTCAACTGCCATACAAACTGAGAAATAGAACATTACCACCATTTCTGAAGTTCAGTCCCCCACCTGCCCTTCTCCTCGCTCCCTCCTAGAAGGAGCCATTCTCCTAAAGTTTATGGTAGTAGCTTGCTTTCCTTTATAGTTTTACCACCTAAGACTGAATCCCAAAGCTATAGTTTTGTTGCTTTTTATAACTTTATGTCAACGAAATCATAGTGGAGTTTTTGCTTTTGGCATTGCTGTTTTTGGCTGAATGTTTTTGAAGATCCAACCGTGTTGTATGTGGATTCATTTCATTTTCATTTCTCTATAGCAAGGTTCAGGAAACTTTCTCTGTAAAGAACAAGAGATAAATATTTCAGCATTTATCTTATTTGTGAGCCACATACAGTCTGTCATATATTTTGTTATGGAAATGGCAGCCCACTGGCTGGCTTTGGCTCACAGGCCAAAACTTGCCTCTCCCGTCTTACAGCATTCCGCCATGTGATTAAACACTTAACTCTAGCAATAAAGGCTATTTTGATTGCTCTCATTTTTTTGCACATTATGAATAATAATATTATTGTCATTATTATTGTCTTAAAGAGTCAACTGTCACTTAGATTTACCCACATATGTATCTCTTTGTTTGATTTTCATATATTCCAGCTTACTCCTGTTTGTTGTTTCTGCTGAATCACATTTATAGTGTCTTGTCTTTTTTGTGAGCCTATTTAGCTTTGATTATGCACTGGGCATTGTGTTTGAAAAATTATTTGTAGGAATAATTTGCAGTGAGGGGTGACTTATTTTTATCCTCCAAAAAAGATTTTCCAGTGACTTTTTTCAGGTACCTCGGGGTAGTAGCAATCTGAGATGATCTTAATCCAATTTTAGAATTTGGAATTTTCTGGACTTAGAGTTAAGGTCAGGTTGAAGTCTTTGGAAAGTCTGATTTACTTTTTTATTTTACCCTAACTCTTAGAATCTTAGACCAAAATAGGGGAGGGTTTACTGTGGCAGGCCCAGAACTCGGGTATGTGTGGCCTGATGAGATTTTCAAAAGTGTGATTCAGACTGTTTTTAGGATTGACAACTGTCTGTAAGATCAAAGTGTCCTGGAAGGCTGTGCCTACCTTTCTACCTTTATCTACTGGATCTCAGCCCAGTAATTCCTTACTTTAGTAGCTTTTGGTTTTAAAAATATGTTTTATGTATTTTTCCTGCTTTTCTGGTTTAGATAGTGAATTACCTAGTTGTTTATTACCAGAAACAAAAATCCTTCTAGCATAATTTTCATCTAAATAAAGGACACATTTTAAATCAGTTCTCTGATACATGGGATATAAAACTGAAAGCAACAAAGGAACAAGACAAAGAAAGAAACAAAAACTCGTAGACACAGACAATAGTTTAGTGGTTACCAAAGGGTAAAGGGGTGGGGGTAGTAGATGAGGGTAAAGGGGATCAAATATATGGTGATGGAAGGAGAACTGACTCTGGGTGGTGAACACACAATGTGATATATAGATGGTGTATTACAGAATTGTACACCTGAAACCTATGTAATTTTATTAACCACTGTCACCCCAATACATTTTAATAAAAAAGAAATAAAAAATATATAAATAAAAAAGAGAAAATAATATTGTAAGAAAAGTAGAAAGTTATTTCTACAAAATTAAGCCCACAAAATAAAATGCCGTTTTAAATTCCATAATCTTTAACCATTTTCTGTTCCCACTGTCTGTTATAGGAAATTTTCAACCTATAAATTTTTTCATTTTTTTTCTATTAAATCTAAGTCACTTCTGCTAGAGCTTTTTAAAATTAATTTCTTAGCATGAATACAAAAGAGATTATGCTAAATCTCCAAATTATGATTATTCTATTTGTGGATTTTTCCCCCTTGCATTGCTTATGAATTCAAGGAGAGAATCTGGTCCAATAAATGATTCATCTCACACTAATGAATACAAATATCACTGCAGCCTGTTGTATCCTACCAGAATTAAACCACAAAGTGAACTCGAGACCTCAAGTGAAAAAATGCTGGGAATCCTAAACATGTATTTTCATTGCTTTTGACAGTTTCAGGGTAAACACCTGAAAATGAAAAACTCAAAAGACTTCTCAAGATTTGAGAAGAAAGCTAGTATAATAAGTCAACTAAAACTTGATTTTTAACGTAACTATAAAAGAAGATATGGATTATAGATTTTCTCGGCACTTGTTTTTGGTGTGGCCAGATGCATGCACAGAGCATGTGAGATCGTTAGCACTGAATGTTATATTCAGATGAACATTTTGACAAATGTATTTATTAATTTGTATCAGGTAAAAAATACAAACAAAATAATAAACAAAATCATACTGCTGAGAGTTACAAAAATGTCATGGAGTCTGGGGTGTAAAGGACACATCAAACATGAGTCTTGTTCTCCTTCTTCATCATGGGCTCTACATTCATCTTTCCCTCTATGTCACCCTGGAGATCAATGATCTTTTGGTATATAATAGAAAAAGGTAGAGAACGAAAGTTTCCACCTCTCCTTGGGCCTTTAATACATCCAGACTGAAATGATGTTGTGGCATAAAGTGCCAATTTGCTAGTAATAGAGTCCTTATGGCTTTTGCTGGATGTGTTATGCAGCCAAATCAAGGACTGAGTGACTATGGGAGCTTTAAGACTTCATTCAATATTTAAACACAAATAAAAATGA
The DNA here is from genome assembly GCF_004115265.2 of Rhinolophus ferrumequinum. NCBI lineage: Eukaryota > Metazoa > Chordata > Mammalia > Chiroptera > Rhinolophidae > Rhinolophus > Rhinolophus ferrumequinum. The sequence goes on along the minus strand of NC_046306.1, from coordinate 37,527,150 downwards.
GCAATACTCTTTCTGGTCAGTCAACTAAGCAGTAGCTGTGACTAACAGAAAGAGATTAGATTGAAAGTCAGAAGACACCCCCATTTTTGAAGCTTCAGTATGACTTTGGACAAATTGTCTCATTGTTCAGCATCTTGGATAAATGCTTAGTGAGAGCTTATTAATACTCTGTACCCAAGATTGTACTGGATGCTAGAGATCATGGCCCAGAGGGCTTGGCATTTAGAATCTTACCATTTATCTCTGGAGCATAATGGAGCCTTTGCAGCCTATTGTCCTGCGTTCAATTCTGTGTTCTGCCAGTTTGTAGCCAGGAAGCCTTAGACATGTTATCCTCTCTAAGCCTCAGTTTCCATGTCTGTAAAGTAGGGACAATGAGTACTACCTCATAGAACTCCTTTCAGAATTACAGACCCAAGTAAGCATGGGCTAAACACAACTGTTGCTGCTGCTATAGTCGCTGTAATTATTGCTATGATTATTAGTAGTATTAGTATTTAGACATTTGCACCAGAAATATAATTATCAAAACAGACAATAAATGATAAATGCCCAATGAGAAGTACAGAAGAAAGATGCCACTTGAGAACCAAACTATTTATATCTATACAGCTTAAAGCCTACATCAACATGACTTTACTATCCCACTATCTCCATCAATGTGCCATCACCATTCAGGAAACTCTTGTCTAAGAAGTTGCAAATAAGTTGATCATTCCAGAAACATCCTGAAAGACCAATCAGCTCTTCAAAGAAAGCACCAAATGACATTTTATACCCCGAGTCTTTGAACCTTACAAATGTGAACTCTCACCGCAAATTTCTTACCCTGCTGTGTCCACTAATTTTAAACTATTATGTTATGATCCTTACCATTTCTAACCAAGACTGTGATTCCTCTCATTGAAAGATACACTTTGAACTAGACTTCAAAATCTTATAACTACCCCTACTTTGCTTTGCCCTCTCTGAAGTTCTACTAAGACCTTCTAAGTAGTATTCTCATTTATTAGAGAAAAGTAGATGAGATATCAATAGGTTGTTTTGAAATATTTTCAGGAACCAGCATTCTACATAGAGGAAGGAAAAATGGGAAGAGAAGAATTTATTTTCTTCACCTCTAACAACTAACATTATGCCTTGTTCCCAGGAATTGCTCAAGAATGATTGGATGAACATCTGAAATGACTGCACACATGAATGCTACCTTCAGACAGCACCTTTCCCAGGTGAATTCAAAGTGTGACTCAAATTCTTTTAAATATTAATAAAATTACTGACATAAAAGCTAATATTTATGGAGTATATATTATGAGCAAGGCGTTGTTCAAAGTTCCTATTAAAAGGTAATTTTTTAAACAGGTAAAATCATGACCTTTATGCAGATAAAAATGAGCACTTGCCAAAGATTTATTTATTAATAACTCGTAGCTCATCCATATGGGTTATCTCCACTTTCTATTGCCTTTGAGTTATTTCACAACTCTGTAAATTTTAGAAAACTGATAATAATACAAATGATTCTTGTCCATGAAATGCAAATTGAATCCAGTGGAACACAATTGAACAATGCTATGTGGATATTAACAAGTTTTGCATCTAGTTGTAAAAGTATTTCAGTGTTTCTTATCTACACTTATAAATGTGTGGTGCTTTTGGATTCTCCTTTGAACTGGTTGTAACATCTTGCAAAACTCTTTTCCAAAGTGGTGGGGCCATTTTACATTCCCACCGTCAGTGTGTGAGAGTTCCAGTTCCTCCACATCCTTGTCCACACGTAGAATGATCAGTCTTTTTAATTTTAGTAATTTTAATAGATGTGTAGTGGCATCTCATTGTGGTATTAATTTCCGTCTTGATGATGACTAATGATGTTGAGCATCATTTCATGTATTTATATGCCACCTGTATATCTTCTTTGGTGAAGTGTTCAAATCTTATGTCCTCTTTCACTGTGTTGTTTATTTATTTATTATTGAGTCTTTAAAATTCTTTATGTATCCTATATACAAGTCCTTCATCAGTTATATTTCGTGCAAATGTTTTCTCCCAGTTTATAGTTTCATTCTCTTAATAGTTTCTTTCAAAGAGCAGACATTTAATTTTGATTAAATTCAATTTATCAATTTGTTCTTTTATGGATTATGTTTTTGTAGTCATATATAAGAAATCTTTGCCTGAACCAAATTGCAAATATTTTTTCCTATGTTTTCTTTTTTATAGTTTTGGTTTACGTAGAATTCTATGGTATGTTCCATGTTAATTTTTGTATATTGTTCCAGACATGAATCAAAGATATGGATATCCAACTATTACAGCACTATTTAGTGAAAAGTTTACCCTTTCTTCACTGAGTTTCAATTTTATAAGACGAAAAGAGTTCTCAAAATGGATGGTGATAATGGTTGCACAATGTTATAAATGTATTTGATACAATTAAATTGTACACTTAAATGATTAAGATGGTAAATTTTTTGTTATGTATATACAAAATCTGACACTTAGTTTCACAAACTCACCCTAGAAAAAGTGCTACATACCTCATTGCTGAATATCACTATAGTCGACTTCAAAGTACTCCCCTTGGGAAGCTATGCACCAATGTCAGTGCCTAGTCTATCCTTCAAAGCAATTTTGGAACTCTTTTTCTGGAATGGCCATCAGAACTGTCATTGTATTACTCTTGATGTCCTGAATGTCATCAAAATGTCTTCCTTTCAAGATTTCCTTTATCTTTAGGTAAAGAAGGAAGTCACTGGGGGCCAGATCAGGTGAGTAGGGAGGGTATTCAAATACAGTTATTTGTTCACTGGCTAAAAACTCCCTCACAGACAGTGCCGTGTGAGCTGGTTGCATTGTCGTGATGCAAGAGCTCCTTCGGGACCATTTTTGCACACACCTTTTTCATGCCAAGATTTTCAGTTAAGATTTTCCTAACTGTTTCTCTGTCAATGTTTACATGGTCTGCTATGCTTCTCACAGTCAGCCGATGATCTTGACGCACAATTCAATGTATGTTTGTAACGTTTTCGTCAGTTCTGCTGGTTACTGGCCTCCCTGACATCTCTTCATAAGTGATTCATTCTCTCCTCTCAGAAAAACATTTAATACATTTTTACACTGCCGTTTTCTTCATGACATTATCCCAATAAACTTGGACTAACATGTCCCTGATTTCACTTCCACTCTTGCCAAGTTAAACAAGAAATTTAATGTTTGTTTGTTGCTTTAATTCAAGCTCAGACATTCTGGCAATAGCACACCAGAACACACAACAACAATAATGAATGCCACTCAGCAAAAGCCACGGCCACACATCGACACGAACACTGTGAGACACTGATATACCAAGGTTATGAAACCTTCCTGAGTTGTTTGTACAGTGCTGCCAATGTAAGTGATGGTGGCAAGTTTGCGAACCTAATTTTCAGACCTTGTATGATGACGGCTCTGATGGCCATTCCAGAAAAGGAATTCCAAAATTTCTTTGAAGGGTGGACGAAGAGCTGGCACATAGCTTCCCAAGGGGAGTACTTCTAAGGTGACTGTAGTGGTATTCAGCAATGAGGTATGTATAACTTTTTCTAGGATGAGTTCAATATCCTAATTGTCAGACCTCGTTTATCAGAGAAAATTCTTGGGACTTCTACAGCTGCCAGGAACTGTGTGAGGGGAAGTTCTCTCCAGGGCCTGCTGGGAGAGGATGAAGAAAATGATGGGAGAAGCTAAACACAGATCACAGGTATTGCTGCGAACCCCATTCAGTCAATTTTCAGACCTAACAGTAGCGCTCCTTCCACATTGGAATCTATGGGAAGCAGGATTATTGTGGTTTGCTGCTGTTTTCAGCACAATTCCCATCTTTGAATCTGAGTACTCAGGGACCCTTGTGTGCCAGCTGATTTTTCACTCCTGCAATGGCTTTAGAGATTTCATGGTTCCTGTGGCAGGCAGCTTAGAGGATTCACAAGACATCCTGTGGCTATGCATGTCTATGTCACCAGCTCAAACTGCAATTTTATATCTGTGTAACCAGTCTGGCAAAAACAGTGATGGTTTTTATTCATTTCCTTCACAAGTGCCCCACGGTTGTCATGACCTGACTCACATGGGTCCCTTAAAAGGGAAACTTTCCTGATTCTGTGTGTGTGTGGGGGGATGTCCTGTAGTTGCCTCCCCCACAGGCCCCACTGTTGCTGTCTTACCTCACCAGGAGGATGGTTAGGAGCATGAAACTATAATCAGATTACAGTGTGATGTTTGTCTGTGGAGGATTCCCAATGCTGCGGGTTCCCATAGTGTCCCTCACATGTGGTCTGGGAGCCAAGGGAATGGAGGACCTGCTGGTGGCTGATGCCTCTGCATAGGAAAACTTAAATAACACTATACCCAGAATTCACTTTTTACAGCCTGCTTTATTTTATTTTTAAAAAATGTGTAGACAGAAAGATCTCTGCAGCAGAAGAGAACATCCAGAAATAGACCCAAATACATATGGGAATTTGTACATAAAAAGATAAAAAAGATAGTTTATTTATAGTAATATTAGGACTCCAGGATAGATATGTATAAATACAATTAAGTTTAATTTATCTCTCACATTTCATATCAAAATGAATTCTAAAATCATCAAAGGTTTCAATGTGAAAACTGAAAACACTCAAAATTATAAGAAAGTACTTTTTAAAAATAATCTTGAGTGGGAAACCCTTTCAAAGTATGACCCCAAAGCTAGCAGCAATAAATATTAACTACATATATATTTTTTTAAATTCCTGTGTGATAAAAATCCTGTATGATAAACAAAATTAAAAGACAAATTATAAATAAAAACAAATTGCACTAATATTCAAAGAGTTAATTATCTGAACATATAAAGATTTATGGAAATTGATTAGGCAAAATATCAAAACCACAACAGAAAAATGGCAATGGATCCAAATATTTCAGGAAAAAGAACAAAAGACTCAGAAATAGCAGGCTTATCTAACTCATAATAATAGAAATTCAAATTAAAACTACAATTAAAATATCATTTTTTAATTTTATAATTAAAGCATTTAATAACTGTGATAACAAGAGTGTCAGCATATAGAAAGCTTTATACTTTGCTGCTGGGATATCCAATGGGACACTCACTATGGGGGCAACTGGCAATATCTATAAAGATTACAAATGTTCATTTGTACACCAGCATCTTCTGAGGATTTATTGAGGAGATATACTCATATATATGTTCAATATTTGTATGTTCAAGTGTATTAGTTTCCTGTGGCTGCCATAATAAATTACCCTAAACTTGATGGCATAACACAAGAGTAATTTATTTTCTCATATTTCTGGAGGCCAGAAGTCTGAAGTTAGCCTCATTGGGCTGAAACCATGGTGTTGACAAGGGAGAATCTGTTCCTTGCCTTTTCCAGTTTCTGGTGGCTACTGGCATTCCTTGACTTGTTGCCAGGTTATTCCAATCTTTAATTTTAGCATCTAAGCTGCCTAAGCATCTCTGTTCATAAAATTCTGATTCACAATGGATAAAATACTCGTACAATGATACAAAGCTAAGGTGAAGATAACCACTTGGAGACCACCAGATATTGGAAGAAAAGATAATAAGACATTAATTTTGTGACAACATTTTTAAACCTGGGCCAGAATGCTCCTGCTTAATGGGACGTGGTTTGTAGAGGAGTGCCAGCAAGATATAAAATGCAAGTGTCTAGACCAGAAGGTCAAGGACCACAGGGCCAGGCATTACTCCATTGGTCTCCTGTGCTGGCTTTAGTAATATTGTAATGGAGCAAGGATTGGATTTGCTCGAAGTTTGGACATTTCTGTGGTTCATTCTTCATCATCAGAACCTGTGGTCTCTTCAGCAGATTTCTGTGGGCTGCAAGAAAGAAAGACTTTGCACCCCAGGGCCCTCTCTCCTGGAATATAGAAAACCTTCTTCATGCAGTTGGACACAGTCTCCTAATTAGAGAAGTTGGGCAAAGGGTGGCTGTGGGACAGGAAGATTCAAGGGGAGACAGACCCCGTGGCCCCCAGAGATGCTGTGGCTCATAATTTCGGTTGTTCATGCCTTCTGAATTCTTTGCTTTAATCCCTATTGGGCCCAGGTGAGTTTCTTGTCCTTGGGTCTTTTCACTTTTATCTAAGCTAGTTTAAGTTTCCCCTTCTGGTAACCCAAAGAGATCTGAATGGAAGATGGGTTCATTTTCTGACATTCCTTTTCCAAATGAAACATATGCATATCATATAATCTGAAATGAATGCTTGTAACACCTAAGAAGGGTCAATAACATTGTTATGTAAATGCGAAATTATGATTGCAATGATGTAAATTGCCAAACACTAGTAGGGAAGTGTGAGGCAGTGAAAAGAAGCCACTTTAGATGCAGGCATACCTTTTTGTTTTAATCTTGACCTTATCATTTATTTGTCGTATGACTTTGGGCAAATAAGTTTTCTGAACCTATTTTTTATCTGTATCTGGAGGAAACACCACAGGCTGTTCTGCTGAGAGAATTAGAGATAATACACGTGCAGTGCTGAGCGATGTACCTGGCACCTAGTAGGTGCTCAATAAACAGCCACTGATCATCGCAGCCATGAGTACACCAGCAACGAATTAATTGATTGATTGCAATTGTCATGGCAAATGTCATAGTGAAATGAAAACCACATTTATATCAATAGACTAATCTGAACTCAACAAATGTACAATTGTCAATGATCAGCTTTGTAAGAAGGGTTGGAATGTATATGGATATAGAAACACATTCTGATTGGATAAGGAAACTGCCTAACAAAGAATAAGGATATCAAGGGATTAATTGACAAAATGTATTTTGTGTCACATGGGAAACCTATGAATTATCTCACCTCAGGTGGCGTATCATGAAACATGACAAAGAAAGCAATGAAATTTCTACATGTTTTTTAGAGCAAAGATGCTGATGACAGTAACTATGACTGAGGTGAAAAACAGATGAGTTAACTTCCAAATGCACATTGGGGATTAACTAATCTCCTGAAAATCAGAATCTCATGCTTGTGAGTCATTTCATCTAAGCCTCTATGGCCATGTAATCTCAAGTCACAAAAAATATTTTGTTGTTCCCCATGAAAAAGTTAAAGTGCTTTACTCCAGACTTAAAAGTGCATAATATTCACCTAGGAATGCAAATCATGTTAAAATACAGATCTTGACCCAACAGCTCTGGAGAAGATCCTGAGATGCTGCAGGTTTCACACGCTCCTAGGTGATGTTTATGCTGCTTGTCTGCAGACCACATCTTTGAGTAGCAAGGCTTGATGTGACAGAAAAATTCATTGGTTAAAATATTTTTTTAGCTATTCCTCTCATTTTTCCACTTCCACAAGGCAGTCAGTTGTTTATATAAAAAGAGTTAAGAATGGAATTGATCCCAGAACAATGTGTTCCTGAAACCCACTAGCAAAACACTGGGCATTAGAGAAGAGCTTTGGACTTGAAACCTCCAGGCATTGGCCTCAGTTTTCCACTTGGCATCCAAACTGACAAGGCACTGCTTGCTCTCTGTCGCTTCACACCTGGGCACTTCTTCCACCTTGCCCTGCTCTTTAATGCCTGTGCCATAGGTAAGAAGCAGATGGATATGATTTTGGGGCGAAGATAGGAAGCAGCCTATGAAATCATGTCACACCAGGGTGTGTAATCCTTTCAACTGTGACAGTTCATTGTCACTTAGCAGAAATTGTTGTTATGAATATTTAACAAATTTGCAATTAGCTCATCTAACCAACATGATTACTGAAATGGAATAAGCCATGGAATAAAGCTGCTAGGATGATGTACATAATGCCTTTTGATTATACATGCTTACACATCTGTTTTTGTTTTTCTCTTTCCTCTGGCACCATCTTTACTAATTTTTATAAAACCACATGCCATACTTATTGCCTTCTATAGTCTCGTGCTGTGCTAGTTAGGTAGATGAAAGTATTTTTCAGATTCTGAGCAGAAAATCCAGACTTAAGCTTCCGAGGTGACACCATCCAATGCAGGTTTACCCCACAGTGAGGGTGCCTGGAATCTTTCCTGAATCATCTGTGGTCCAATTACCAAAATGCCCAAGTTTGTTTCTCTGTTTCCAAAAAGGCATTCCATATTATCTGTTTGATACATGCTAATTGGTTTGTAATGCAGATTAATTAAAAAATAAATCTGCAGAAGAGGAGAGAAAGTACTTGGTTTAGTCGGGAAATCTTGCAACTCACTGGCCAGGTGACTTTGTGTGCAAGCTGAAGACAATAAGTACTTTCTGGTATTTAATTATTAAGATCATAGGTTTTTCTCTTAATTTTGTTAGAAACAGCTTCCTGCTACTCCTTTGGAGAAATAGAAGGAAAAAACAAAGAAAAGTGAAGGATTTACTCAATGATAGGAAATGGTGCAGCTGGGCAGAGTCATCGTTCTGTCTTCTATCCAGAGGAAGCTTTTTCCTCTGTTGGTAACAACAACTCATAACAGCAACATGAAAACACTTGAGCTTGATCCTTGAAACAAAAAGAAAACACTGTACTACTCAAAACAGACACTATCACTATGCTTTGACTATTAATCAGTTCTGCTGTTACATGGGTTTTATTTTTCCTAAGTGCATTTCAAAGTGTCAATGAGCCAGAATAGGTCATATTATCTTTGAATCCTTTGCTAAATTATGCTGTCTGCTTTGTTGATAAATCCCATACTCTGTGTTTCTTAGTGTTTTTAGAAGATGATCCTGATTATTTCTTGCATGCAGCTTGGGTTTCTAAAAAGCCACTGTATCAGAAGTACAAAAGACAATTAGGAATACTATGAAAGTACCGAGAACTATTGATAATAATAGTTATGCTTCTTTGCATAGGAGTATAGGGTTTTTATGTTTGCAAAATACTTTCATATGCATAAGGTCACACGTTCCACTGATCCTCGCAGAGATCTTCTACTTTTTAGGATGGGCTTTTCCAAGCCCTTCTGCTGATGGAGTCTGAGTCTTAGCATTGAAATCATCCCAGCACTGATTATACTCTAAGGACCAATCCTAGAGTCGACAAAATGCTTGCCTTCCTGTTTCTTTTCTATTGCTTATTATTAGTCTCAAAAGAATATTTGAACATTTGTTCATTTGTTCATTTATTCAGTTAGTCTTTCACACAATAATAATTAGGCACCAATATCTGCAATGTGCTTGATTGTGGGGAAACAAATCTCCCTACTCTCAGGTAGCTCAGTGTAATGGCAATGTCAGACAGACAAGTCAAGGCCCCAGGAACAATGGTGTAATAGCCTTGTTGGAGGTAAGCGTGGACAGAAACCAACCAGCTCGGCTTGAGATGGTCAGCAAAGGCTTCCAGTGGGTAAATCATTAGGGATGAGTGTCCTTAGCTGGGAGAATGGATGGTAGATGGGAAGAAAAGGGTGTTTCAAGGAGAAGAATTGAAAAACAAAGATTTGTAATCCCCTCACCTTCCCCCTTATCCCCACCCCCTTCCCATCTAGCAACCCTCAGTTTTTTCTCTATGTCTCTGAGACTTTCAGATTAGTTCATTCATTTATTCTTTTCTTTAGATGCCATGGATTAGAAAGCACAATCGGTAACCACAAGATTGCCACGGGGATACAAAAATCAATTTGGGGAATGTAAGCAATAATGTTGTAAAGATTTTGTAGGGTATCCGATGGACACTTGTCTCATTAGGGAGACCACCTCAGGGATGATGGAGATGCCTGATCACTGCACTGTACACCTGAAGCTGAAGCTGAACCATAATGAATGTCAACTACAATTTTATATATATATATATATATATATATATATATATATATACACACACACACACACATATATATATAAACATATAAATATATATATATATATGTATATATATGTATGGTTACAAGTAGTGGAGTACAGCATTAGGAATAGAGACAGTGGAAATGTAACGGCTGTGTGCGATGTCAGAGGGGTAGTAAATGGGGGGAGGGGGGTCGTCACTGTGTGAGGGATATAAATGATAAATGTCTAACTGTTACATTGTTTTGTGCACCTGAAACTAATAAAAAAATGTTAAAAAAGAAAAGGAAAAAAACAAAAAAACACACAAAGATTTGGTGCCCCAAACAGCATGGCCTATAAGCAACTGCAACACAGCCATGCATTTTGAATTCTACTAAGATGCAGTTATTTGTTTAACTCTTTATTATGGAAATTAACAAACATACACAAAAGTAGAGAGAATGGTTTAATGAGGTCCTGCAGGCCCACTACCCAGCTTCAGTGATTTTGTGTTATTAAAAAAAAAAACAAACTTCATATCTGCTGTTAGCTTAATGGCTTCAGGAGACCACGCAATAGAACAAAAGAGAGAACCCAGGAACATGGCCCTGCTGATGTGGAAACTTGGCAAATGGTAGAGCTGGCATTGCAGATCCGTGGGGAACAGAATGGAATATTCAATAAACAGTTATGTGATAATTAACTATATGCAAAAAATAAATTTGGTTCCTTCCTCCACAATATATATAATTGTAAATTCCAGGTTGGATTAAAGACCTGAATATAAAATGCAAATCATTCAATTATTTTGAAGACACTATAGAGAAATATCATTACGGACTTGGGGTAGGACAGTGTTAAAAATCACAAACTTTAAAGAAAAAGTGGTAAATTTAACTATATTAGAACAAAACACTCATGTTCATTATAGGCCAAGAAAAAATAAAAAAACAAGACAGAGTTTGGGAGAAAAGAATCTTGAAGTATATATAATCAATGTAAATGATCAAGATTAAATTCCAGAATACATAAAGAACTCTTACAAAGATGAATAATACAACAGAATAATAAATTAATTACATGAACTGTCAGTTTTTGGAAAAGGAAACATGAATGGACAATGAACATATGAAAATACATTCAACCTTATTAGGAATCAGGAAATTCAAATAAAAAACCATAATACTCTAGAGAGTGTTACATAGAAGGATTCACTGGTAATTTTAATGTTTTATATCTTAAGCTGGATGATGGGTACATGGTGTTCATTTTATTATTCTATATGCCTCACTGTATAGCTGAAGCTTCATATATACAAGCATATACATATTTGTGATATATTTATGTATACAGCAGGTTCTTGAACAACATCATTTTGTTACAATGTTGATGAGAAAAAAAAATTGATTCCCAGCTGGGGTTACTCTCTGCGTAGAGTTTGCATGTTCTCCCCTTGTCGGCCTGGGTTTTCTCCTGGTACTCTGGTTTCTTCCTACATCGCAAAGATGTGAGTGGGAGGCAAACTGGCATGTCTCCGTGATCCCAGTGTGAATGAGTGTGGGTGTGAGGATAAGTGTGTCCTGTGACGGAATGGCAGCCTGTCCAGGATGGGTTCCCACCGTGCACCCTGAGCTGCCAAGAGAGGCTCCAGCCACCTGAGACCCTGAACCGGAATAAGCAGGTTGGAAAAGAATTATCTTGCTTTTATTAATTTTTCTTAAATATCTGTATAGCTCACATTTATTTCAATGTTTAATATTAGAAATGTGTTGGGTCTTTATTTAGAAGTTTGGTGATGTTTTTGTAACCAGAAATATGCCATAGGAACTTAACTTTTTATCGGTTAGCCTACGGTAAAGTTGGTTTGTTATATATCATTTCGCTTAAATTTGAAGTTTCCAAGAACCTATTGACAACGTTAAGTGAGGACTTACTGTATATACACATAGTTAATATGTATGTTTCATTTCATTAAATTAGCACAAAACTCTTTGCAGGGTTTAATTATCTACTCGAGCACATTATTTAAGAGCTGCATTGCATGAGAACAACGCAATTGAATTTGGTTCTTCCCCAGAAACCAAAATGGACATAATTCAGTACCCACTGGTTTAGAGGACAAATTCAGAATTTAGGGTGTGCTGAGTGTAACTGGATGGGTGACCCTCAGGCAAGTCATTAAACCTCTCTAGACCTCAGTTCCCTGATTTATAAATGGAAGGCTTTCTATGAAAGGCCCACTGGCATTGCCTCTTGCTTTACAATTCTGTACGGCAGCATTTATCAAAGTGTATTGGAAAGACTCCATGAGATGCTAATCAGCATTACTTAAGACTAGAGCTCTGTTATCAAACAAATTAAAATCACTATCATTGTAATGTGTTGACCTTTTGGGAGTGTGGGTGTGCCGTTGGAGGTAGGGAAGGAACAGAAATGCTTGTGGGATAGAGAAGCCAGGGTGAGGATTGAAGGCACGTTCCCTTGTGTGGTCCCACTTCTGGTTCCCAGGGCATGGGAGTCATTTATTTGACAGACATTTATTCAATCCCTTTGTGCAGCCAAACATAATGAGACACAGGAGCAGGGGCAGGGAGACCTTTAGTTCCATGCTTTCCAAGTTCCTTCTTTGGAAACACGCTCAGGTCGAGGCCATATATTGCTTTGGCTTGTGAGAGAAAACAAAGCCAGCTGGCTGCACCTGCTTCCTGCTCAGAGCTTACCAGAGGTAATTGAAATCAGGAGAGGCTCATACACAGCATGGGTGCCTTCCTTTGTGAGGCTGGTAAGCAGCTTCAGCCTGTGTTTTTATTTTCTGCCAAAAGCAACTGTGTAATGAATACCTGTGTGTTCTTGGGTACTTCACTCAACCCACCCTGGGTTTCATCTTTAAAAAGAGGAGGCTTGATAAGATTATTTCTGAAGCTGTTTCTTGTTTATTCATTACCTAAGACATTTATTAACGTGGCCTTTCAAAGGCTCTTAGGACTTCATTGGAGACGTCAGTGTAGAAGTAGTCAACCAGGGAACGGTTTTAGTACCATGTTTTCCCGAAAATAAGACTTAACCAGAAAATAAGCCCTAGCATGATTTTTCAGGATGACATTCCCTGGACATAAGCCCTAATGCATCTTTTGTAGCACACCTTAAAATACAACCCGGTCTGATTTTTGGGGAAACATGGTAAGACATTCAACTCAATAATAGTTATTGAGGACCTACTAGGTGGAACACTGTTTGCAATGTTGGGAAAACAGCAGTGAACAAAATTAGACAAAGTCCCTTCTTTTGAAAAGGTTAAATTTTAATGGGAGGGGACGGACAATAAACAAACACAAAAAATAATGTACATAAATATCAGGTAATATGAAGTGCAAGAAAGACTACGAAATAGAATATGTGGACAGAGAGTGGCAGCAAGGGGTTATTTTGTATAGGAAGTTCAGAGAAGCCCTCTCTAGGAGGTGCCATTTGAGCAAAAATTAATTGAGGGGAAAGGTGAGCCCCCTCTTGGTGGAAGAGTGTTCTATGTAGGAAGTGACATGTACAAAAGCCCTGGGGTGGGAGTGTATCTGGTGTGTGCAAGAAACAGCATGGCCTAGAACCGTAGCTGGAAATTAAATGAGGGAGCTAGTAGGAAGAGATGAAAATTCTGAATTCATCCAGAATGGCTGGTAAGTCAAAAGAGAACTAAGAAGAGAATTGATGTGATCTGAAAAATATTTTGGAGAAAAGATTCTTCTGGCAGCTGAGAGGACAGTAATCTATGGGGGTAAAAGCGGAGGGTGGGGAGCAGGCATCCAACTGGACACTCTATAGCAGTCCATAAGAGGGATGTCATGCAGGGTGTCACGCGGGGTCTCTGGTCCCACTCCCCACATAAGAATGAAGGACATGGTGAGGCAAAAGGAACACCCACGGAGCCATAGAGAGGGGAGTCATACCACTATATTCTTGCTGGCGGCTGGGTTGGAGACACAGGAAGCAGGAGCTACACGATCCATAATCCACACTCCGCCGTGCTAACTGCAATCTGTGCTTGCCAGCCACCATCTTCTTGCTAGCCCCCATTTCTGCTGGTGTAGCCACGGCAGTTATATTAGTAGCCAATGGCTCACTGGTTACAGCTGATGGCCAACCAGCCACAGCTGATGGCCATCCAATCACAGTTGATGGCCATTTACTACCAGCACATTTCCACGTTAGGCTGAGAGCCTAGAAACTGCACTCCTGGCTCTGTCCCTACACTTTAACACTTCTGGTTAAAGTAAGACTTAACCAGAAAATAAGCCCTAGCATGATTTTTCAGGATGACATCCCCTGACATGTAATGCAAAAGATGCATTACAATCTCGCCTCACAATCTACACACAAGCGTCTTCCGCGAGGGGCCCTGTGTGAGGAGCCTGAGGTGAATGCAATATCCTGGACACAGCCAGGCTCTCTGGGCATAGCCAGGGTTTCTCAGGGTACCACCAGTCCTTCTGGGCACAGCCAGACTTCCTGGACTCAGCCAGGGCCCTCAGGGCACTGCCACTCTCTCTGGGCCTCTCAGGGTACCGTGCTGGAACAACAGTGACTCACAATCAAGGTGCTTACATATTCTCAATGGCGGCCGGTCAAGACACAAAAGCAAACATCCGCCAGTTCCACTACATGGTGGTATGTTCCCAAGCAAATAGTCAAGTGGTTCATTAAATTAGGCATGGAGCCCATTCCCCATAGTCCACAGTCATTCGCCAGGGCTGTGCGTTAGACTCACAATGTGTGCCCTCTCCGCAGGGTGAGGGCTCCAAGCCCTCCCCAACCTGGGGGTGAAGGTCTCAGCAAGCACTTCCCAGCCAACAGGGCCACAACGACCTTTGCTTTCTCTGGTCTATGGCTGATTGGAGAACCATCCACGTCTTCCCACCCCTCCACGGGGTCCAGCTCTCCTGCAGCTGCTCTTCCTGGTCTTCCTGAGATTGAGTATTCATATGCACAAGCTGCTCAACCATCCTTCGGAGAACTTTGGCCAGCACCGTAACCCTGCTCGCTGCGCAATTTGTCATGCAGGGTGGCAGGCAGGGTCTCTGATCCCGCTCCCCACATAAGAACGCAGGACATGGTGAGGCCAAAAAGGAACATCCATGGAGTCATCGGTAGGGGAGTCATACCACTATAGTCTTGCTGACAGCTGGGTTGGAGACACAGGAAGCAGGAGCCGCAGGATTCGCAACCCACACTCCGCCATGTTAACTGCAATCCACTCTTGCCAGCCACCATCTTCTTGCTAGCCCCATTTGCTGCTAGCGTAGCCACAGCAGTTATATTAGTGCCCAATGGCTCACTGGTTACAGTTGACGGCCAACTAGCCACAGCTGATGGCCATCCAATCACAGTTGATGACCATTTACTACCTGAGCCAGCACCTTTCCATGTGAGACCAAGAGCCTGGAAGCTGCGCTCCTGGCTCTGTCCCGACAACGTGCAATTTGCAGTAGGCTTTGGGTGAGATTTTGAAAAATCCCAGGGAAGGACTCTGGCTCAGCTACAGCCAGAGGGACAGGATCTATGACTGGCAGCTCTCCTTGAAACCCATTGCTGGGACAGGAGAAACAGTGTCCAGAGGAAGGGATGGGCACAAACAGTGGATGTACACTATGCAATTGGGCAGATAAAATAAAACCAAAACAAACAAACAAACAAACCACCATGGGAGTGAAGAGTAGAAGAAAAGACATGAAGATTAAGAGTTGTTCTCAAAATTATTTTCTCACACAGTCATTATAGTTTTTTAAAACAAAGAGCATGGGTCAGAATGCATTAATACTTCCTGTGACATAATCAATATATTGATATGCATTGATTACTTTTTATGTCCCAGGCACTGGGTGAGGGAGGAGGATTCACTGAATTAAAGACAGAGGGGATTAACAGTTCCCAGCTGCTGTTCGTTCTTCCCAGAGCCTTGAAATGTTGCCATTTCTCACCTTCGAAATGTCAATCTGATTCATTCCTTCCTTTTATATTTTTTCTCATGGCTACCACCCTCTGGAAAACCCTTCCTCCTCCTTTCAGAAAACACAAATCCTACAGGATCCAGTACACAAAGAGGCTCGCTGACTTTTAGCAAAAGAAGGAAGTCAGAAATTGACACAGTGTGTGTGGGTCTTACAGACTAAATGGTTAATGCTTTAGGGTCAGGGATGGTCAGCAGAGTTTGGATTGTGGAAAGTGAGGAAACCAGGCAGAAGCCTTAGGCTTCACATGGCAGGCAGGGGGTACTGAGCTGGGCATGGGGAGATGAAAGCGGCATTGAACAAACAGGATGTGGGATAGCCAATGGAAGATCTGGGACAGCAAGCAGAAGCAAAGAGGATAACCAAGAAGCTACTGTGCTAGATTCACCAGAGGAAAGGAACCTTTGCTGTTAGCATGATGGCAGTGAGAAAAAAGTAAAGAGGACAAATTTCAGGTGCATTTCAAAAAACAAAAGTAAAAGTTGTATTATCAAAATGGGAGAACAGTCTCCTCTGTACAATGTAGAAATAAACCAATATAGTGTGGTTATCTGTCATTGTTGATATGTTTTATGTTCTAACTTATATTGAGACAATCCACTGTGCTCAGCACTTTTCAGGTATTAACTCATTGACAACCCAAACAATCCCATTTGCAGATGGAGATGCTGAGGCATAGATAACTTACATAATGGAGCTAGGATATGAATCTGATCCATCTGATTCCAGACACCAAGTTCTTAATAATCTTCATTTCCACGGGAAATTCTGAGCGGATAATGTGTACCTTTGTGGTCTCTAACACTTCATTTTTGAGAAGTGTCAATTCATGTAATCTCTTCACTCCAGGTAGTTCATGGAATTAGAAATGGCAGCCATTTTATAAATGTGTCAGATACGTGTCAGATAATTCAAAGTATCTGCCCTTCAAAGTGTGTGCCCTTCCTCATTTCCTTCTATGGTGAAACTCTTTTTTTTTTTTTAGTGTCACTTCTTTTTTTGGTGTGTGTGGGGGCATGTTTCTTTGTTTCCTCATTCTGGCTGCCTCTTTGTGTTTGCTTCTATGTATCAGGTAGATCTCCTATCTACCTACCAAAGATCTCCAGTCTTTGCTGACGGCCTTATGTAGGTGGTCCAATAGCGCAGTCTCCTTGATCACCGTGCACGTGATCTGGGAGTATCCCTTGTGTGTGTTGCCCATATTCTCCTGTTGTAGTTGAGAATTCATTGCTTTTTTGGCATGTCAGTGGGTGGTTGTGATTCCCAGGCTGACTGGCTCTGCAGATTGGCTATGACGACAGTGTCTGAGCTGCTGTATAGGGCTTGATCCCTCAGAGGGGGATTCATCCCGGTGGCCTGCTGAGACCACCCTTTGGCTGTGCCTCACTTGGGACTAACTGGGTAGTGCTCTGGTGTGGACTGCAGCCAGCCTGTGGGTGTGTTGTTTCTGGTGTCTCTTGGGAGGTGCTTCCACATAGGCCAATTTCAGCCTTGCCTTTGATCAGCCCTGGGCTACCTGGTAGGAGCCACAAAGCTTATATGTGATTGGTTTCTCCCTCTGCTCACCTGGAGGCATATGGATGTGGCCTTGCTGTGAACCAAGGCTGTCTGCCACCAGTATTGGACCTGGGGCAGCTTAGCAAATGGCCCAGTGTTCCTCTAGGCCTGTTGCTACCTGCTGACTGCCCATAAGGCTCGGCTGTTGAAAGAGCCTTTTTAGGTATGTGGGCCAGGCTGGTTGACCCAGTGTTGAGAGTGTCCCTGGCAATGCAGCAACTAGCTGGGTGGGGTGGGATCCCAGGAAGTTACGAGGTGTGGCCGGTGATTTTTACAAAGTTAATGCAGATTCAGTTTTTGTGATAATGCTGGGCCTGTGACCACTTTGCAAAGTGCCCTAAGAACACCACAGCCAACCACCACTTGCCTGGGGCCTACAGATTCCTGAGAGATGCCCAAGAGAAGCTTCAGTGCAAGTTGTAGTTGTCTGTTCACCACCAAAAGTTCCTCAGATTGCTGAGGGACTTTCACTGTTGTAACAGGTTTCTGTAGCTTGTAGGGCATGGCTAGCATCCCAGGAGCAGAGAGTGCCCAGGGTGATGCAGCACTAGCTGGGCAGGGCAGGGACCCAGGGCATCACCAAGGTGATGTTCACACATGAAATTTACCAGACCAATGTGTTCTCAGATTTGGCTTTTTGGGGGAGGGTTTCAACATAGAAAAGATGGTGCCCTCCTCTAGGCTATATGTGAGGCAAGCTCCACACAGTGACAACAGCAACTGTTCCTCCAGCCCTCACCCAGAGGCCACACAACTCAGTCTTTCCCAGTATGTCTCTGACACTTCTCAAGTGGCTGCCCATCCACCAGAGCCCAGGTGAGTGTCGGAAAGAGAGTGAGTCTATGTGCGGGTTCTTTAAGAATACATCTGGGTTTCCAGCTGCCTTTTGTTTCACCAGGACGGATGGACAGAGTCCTTACTGCTTTTCACTGCCAGATGTTGTGTGAACTCCTCTTCCCAACACAGGCCCTTTGGGCTGGTGAGCCAAGTGTTGTCTGGGACCCCTCATTCTTCAGGGGGACCTCCACCAGTGAGGTGATCCTCCCTGTGTTCAACCACTACCTGTGGGTTTGGGGTCAGCTCATTTTACATCTCTGCCCATCCTATCTGTCTTGCTGTGGCCTCTTCTTTATATCCTTAGTTATAGGGGTTCTTTTCAGCTATTCTTCAGATGATTCTCAAGGTTGATTATTTTATAATTTAGTTGTAATGTTTATGTGATCCTGGCAGACGACAAGCATAGCGTTTACCTAAACCACCATCTTGGACCATCTCTCCAAACCTCTTAATCTTATCTTCCATTGGTGTCCACCTACTCAACACACTAGTGTTGAACAAATTTTTTAAAAATTCTGGAGGCTTTGTAGAAATAATAATAAAGATTTATTCTAGGGTCTTAGATTTTGCACATTTGGAACACAGCTATGCTAATCTCAGAAGTGTTCCAAAGAAGAAAGAAAAGACAAGAATTTTTATTGCAAAAATGGCATTCTTGAGAACAATCAGTCCTTCATTCTTAGCCCTAGAGTTGGTTCAGGATGGTTACCTATCAGATGTTAGGCAGTCTGAATAATGGATGCCAGGTTATATAGAGGATGGGCTCTAGGAGGTTTAGTCACATCCAGTGGTCTGAATAATGGATGTTAGGTGGATATTAGGTAGCCTGGATACACGAGTTCTTCAGGTGGCAATCAGAAGTTTATCTGGATGTCTGGTGTATGTCCAGATATATTTTTAGGCATTGATATAGGACTTGAAAGTTCAAAAATTTTAAATTCCCAGGGTAGTTAAAATAAAAATAGTCTTTCTTCATGCATCACCCTTCACAGTGTTAATTAATTTTAACAGTTTGGTATAAAGTGACTTAATTTTATATATTCCCTACATTCATTCTTTCCTCACCATTAAATAGTTGACATTTATCAGCCAGAACCTCATGAAAACTGTGGGGCACAACTTCTACCATCATGCAAGTTCATGGCTCTGGAGTAAAGACAGTAGTGATGGTACTTGATCTGTGGCTCAGGCTAGACCCTTACCTATAAATGCATTAAGTTATTTAAGAACTACAGAATATAGCTTGTTTGGAATAAGTGCCAGCCCACTCAAATTTAGATTCAAAACACCTGCATGTGGAGAAACATAAATAAATAACAGGTATTTGCCTGTGTCCTGAAAACCAAAGTGCGAATCTCACCTATGTTTTTGCAGCTTTTAACCTCGACACTTGCTTAGACTTGAGACAATGCTCCATCAACCAAATTTGCTTCAAATTCTTCTGGATACCCCAGAAGAAATGTTTATCATTACCATTATCCCTCTAGATCTACCCAAAGCCATAATTTATATTATTGGGATTCAAATAGATATGAATTTGGCCTTAGAAGCAAAATTAATAGAAGAGAAACAAGATTCACTCCACTGCCATACATATCCCTGGAAGCAAGCCTTTGTTGGAGAGAAAATTCTGTAAGTAAAACAAAAAATTTAAGAGATTTAAATTTTGGGGGAGTGACCTCATAGGAATGATAGTTTAGTGGTTACCAGAGGGTAAAGCAGGAAGCGTGTGGTAGATGAGGGTAAAGGGGATTCAAATATATGGTGATGGAAGGAGAACTGACCTCTGGGTAGTGAACACACAATGTAATTTATAGATGAGTAATACAGAATTGTACACCTGAAATCTATGTAACTTTAATAACAATTGTCACCCCAATAAACTTTAATTAAAAAAAAAAAGCAGGAATAGAGGGATCATATCTCAACAATAATAAAGGCCATATATGATAAACCCACAGCTAACATCGTACCCAATGGGAAAAGCTAAAACTATTCCCCTTAAGATCAGGAACAAGGCAAGGTTGTCCACTTTCTCCACTTCTATTCAACATAATGCTAGAAGTTCTAGCCACAGCAATCAGACAAGAAAAGAAATAAAAGGCATCCAAATTGGTAAGGAGGAAGTAAAATTGTCCCTTATATGCAGATGACATGATACTATATATAGAGAACCTTAATGACTCCACCAAGAAACTATTAGAGCTGATAAATGAATTAGTAAACAGGATACAAAATTAATATTCTCAGATCAGTTGCATTTGTATATACCAATAATAAATATCAGAAGGAGAAATTAAGAGAAACAATCCTATTACAGTTGCTTCAAAGACTATGAATACTGGGATAAATTTAACCAAAGAAGTAAAAGATATGTACTCAGAAAATTATAAGACACTGAAGAGAGAAATTAAAGAAGATACAAATAGATGGAAACACAATCATGCTCATGGATAGGAAGAATCAATATCGTTAAAATGTTCATATTGCCTAAGGCAATATACAGATTTAATGCAATTCCTATCAAACTACCAAGGACGTTTTTCACAGAAATAGAACATATAATCCTAAAATTTATGTGGAACCATAAAAGACCCCGGATAGCCTCAGCAATCTTGAGAAATAAGAAAAAAGTGGGAGGTACAACGATACCTGACATCAAATTATACTACAAGGCTACAGTAATTAAAACATCATGGTGCTGGCATAAAAACAGACACATAGATCAATGGAACAGAATAGAGAGTCCAGAAATAAATCCATGCCTATATGGCCATTTAATGTACGACAATGGAAGCAAGAATGTACGATGGGGTAAAGACAGTCTATTCAATAAATGGTGCTGGGAAACCTGGACAGACACATGCAAAAAAATGAAGCTGGACCACCTCCTACACCATATACAAAAATAAATTCAAAAAATGGCTTAAAGACTTAAATGTAAGATCTGAAACCATAAAATACCTAGAAGAAAATATAGGAAGAAACTTCACAGACATTACCCGGAGTAAGATTTTTACTGATATATCCCCTCGCGCGAGGGAAGTAAGAGAAAAAATAAAAATGTGGGATTATATCAAACTAAAAAGTTTTTTCACAGCAAAGGAAACCATCAATAAAACAAGAAGGGATCCTAATGAATGGGAAAAGATATTTGCCAATGATATATCTGATAAGGGATTAATATCACAAATCTATAAAAAACTCACTCAACTCAACTCCAAAAAAAAAAATGACCCAATTAAAAAATGGGCAGAGCACTTGAAGAGACATTTTTCTAAAAAGGACATACAGATGGCAAACAGACATATGAAGAAATGCTCAACCTCACTAACCATCAGAGAAATGCAAATAAAAACCACAATGAGATATCACCTCACCCCTGTCAAAATGGCTATCATCAATAAATCAACAAACAACAAGTGCTGGCGCGGATGTGGAGGAAAGGGAACGCTTGTGCACTGTTGGTGGGATTGCAGATTGGTGCAGCCACTATGGAAAACAGTATGGAGGTATCTCAAAAATCTGAAAATGGAACTACCCTATGATCCAGTAATTCCACTCCTAGGTATCTATCCGGAGAAATCCAAACTCCAATTCAAAAATCTTTATGCACTCCTATGTTTATTGCAGCACTATACACAATAGCTAAGACATGGAAACAACCGAAATGCCCATCGGTAGATGACTGGATTAAGAAATGTGGTATATTTATACAATGGAGTATTACGCAGTCATAAAAAAGAAAGAAATCTTACCATTTGCAATAACATGGATGCACCTAGAGAACATTATATTAAGTGAAATAAGTCAGACAGAGAAAGATAAGTACCATATGATCTCACTTATATGCGGAATCTAAGGAAAAGAATAAGTGAATGAACTAATCAGAAACAGTTTTGGAGACAAAGAAGAAAAACTGAGGGTTGCTAGATGGGCGGGGAGGGGGGGGTATGGGGGAAGGTGAGGGGATTAGAAAACAATCAGTAACCACAAGATGGCCACGAGGTTTTGAAAATTAATCTGGGGAACGTAATTTAGTGGTTACCAGAAGGTAAGGGAAGTGGGGGGTGGGAGATGAGGGTAAGGGGGATGAAATATATGGTGATGGAAGGAGAACTGACTCTGGGTGGTGAACACACAATGTAATTTATAGATGATGTGATACAGAATTGTACACCTGAAATCTATGTAATTTTACTAACAATTGTCACCCCAATTAAATTAAAAAAGAAAAAAAAAGAAATACAAAGGATCATCCAAGAATACTATGAAGGTCTATATACCACCAAATTTAATAACCTAGAAGAAATGGACAAGTTCATAGAAACACATGAAGAACTGGAAAATCTAAATAGACCGATCACCAGTTAGGAAATTGAATCAGTCATCCAAAACCTTCCCAAAAGCAAAAGTTCGGGACCTGATGGCCTCACTAGTGAATTCTACCAAACCTTCAAAGAGGATCTAATGCCAATCCTGCTCAAACTCTTCAAAAAAATTGAAGAAGAGACAGTACTCCCTAACTCATTTTATGAGGCCAACATTACCCTGATACCAAAACCTGGCAAGGACAACACAAAAAAAGAGAACTACAGACCAATATCTCTCATGAATACAGATGCAAAAATCCTAAACAGAATTCTATCAAATTGAATGCAACAATGCATAGAAAAGATTATTCATCACAACCAAGTGGAGTTCATCCCAGGGGCACAAGGATTTTTCAATATACGCAAATCCATCAATGTGATTCATCCCTTAAACAAAATAAAGGACAAAAATCATATGATTCTATCAATTGATGCAGAAAAAGCATTTGACAAGATACCACATCCATTTATGATTAGAACACTTAATAAAATAGGTATAGAAGGAACATACTTGAACATAATAAAGGCTATATATGACAAACCCTCAGCTAATCTCATAATTAATGGTGAAAAACTGAAGCCCTTTGCTGTACGTTCAGGAACACGACAGGGCTGTCCCCTACCACCTCTGCTTTTCAACATAGTATTGGAAGTCCTTCCAGAGCAATCAGGCAAGAGAAATAAATAAAAGGCATCCAAATAGGGAATGAAGAAGTTAAATTGTCACTCTTTGCAGATGACATGATGCTATATATAGAAAACCTTAAAAGACTCCACCAAAAAGCTATTAGAAACAATCAATGAATAGAGTAATGTGGCCAGCTACAAAATCAACATATAAAAGTCCATTGCTAAATTAAAAAATAATAATAATTAAAAAAAAAAAAATAAAATTGGAAATGATAAAAAAAAGTCCATTGCATTCTATACAAAAAAAATCTAAAAAAAAAAAAAACAAAAAATTTGAAAAAAAAATTCTCGAAAGAAATGAAAAAACAATTCCTTTGCAATGTAGCAAAATGAATAAAATACCTAGGAATCAACTTAACCAAGGTTGTGAAAGACCTATATGTTGAAAACTACAAGACATTTTTTAAAAGAAATTAAAGAAGACACAAAGAAATGGAAAAACATTCCGTGCTCATGATTGGAAAATCAACATAGTTAAATTGGCCATATTTATCAAAGCAATATACAGATTTAATGCAATAGTCATCAAAGTCCCAACGGCAGTTTTTAAAGAAATAGAACAAAAAATCATCAGATTTTTTTGAAACCACCAAAGGACCCTGAATAGCCAAAGCCATCTTAAGAAAAAAGAACAATGCTGGAGGTATCACACCCCGACTTTAGCTTGTACTACAGGCAACAATAATCAAAACTTCATGGTTTTGGCAGAAAAACAGACACGTAGACCAATGGAATAGAATTGAGAACTCAGAAATAAAACCATATAAATATGGATAGATAATTTTTGACAAAGAAGCAAAAAAACATGCAATGGAGAACAGACAGAGCCTCTTCATAAATGGTGGCTGGATAATTGGGAAAGCCTCGTGCAAAAGAATGAAACTGGACTGCTGTCTGTCACCATGTACCAAAATTAATTCAAATGGATCAAAGACTTAAGTATAAGACCTGAAACACCATAAACTGCATAGAAGAAAACATAGGTACATAAACTTATGGCCTTGGTTTAAAAAAGAACATTTTATGAATTTGAACTCCAAGGCAAGGGAAGTAAAAGCTAAATAATGAATGGGACTATATCAAACTTAAAGTTTCTGCACAGCAAAAGAAACCATTGACAAATAAAGAGGCACCAACTGAATGGGAGATGATTTTTGCAAACAGTGCCTCTGATAAGGGGCTAATATCCAAAATACACAAGGAACTCATGCAACTCAACAAGAAAAAATAAACAACCCAATTGAAAAATGGGCAGACACCTGAAGAGACATTTCTCCAAAGAGGACATACAAATGGTAATAGACATATGAAAAAAATGCTCACATTAGTACATCATAAGAGAAATGCAAATAACAACCACCATGAGATATCACCTCACCCCAGTTAGAATGGCTATCATCAACAAGACAAATAGTAACAAGTGTTGGAGAGGCTGTGGAGAAAGGAACCCTCATACTGTTGGTGGAATGTAGATTGGTGAAGCCATTATGGAAGGCAGTGTGGAGGTTCCTCAAAAAATTACAATAGAATTACTGTATGACCCAGCAATTCTACTCCTAGGTTATGTACCCAAAAATCTGAAAATATTTTATCCATAAAGACACGTGTGCTCCAAAGTTCATTGCAGCTTTAAGTTAGCAAGTCTCATGGCAGGTCTGTTACAACACAATAGTTGTTGATTGGCCTGTTTCATTTTTGTATGTTTATTATATTTATAAGCCTCCTTTAGATTTTCAGTTTCCTGAAACTGGAGATGCTAGCAGCTCATTAAATTTTTGAAGGAATTGAGACCCACATACAAATCTAAATATATATATATATATATATATATATATATACACACATATATATTCATATATATGTATATATATATCATATATATTCATATATATATTAGTAAATATATATATATATATATTTGGTGGCCAAGACATGGAAGCAACCAAAATGCCCTTCGATAGATAAATGGATAAAGATATTGTGGTATATATACACAATGGAATACTATTCAGCGGTAAGAAAAGATGAAATAGGACCATTTGTGACAACATGGATGGATCTTGAGACTATAACGCTAAGCGAAATAAGTCAGACAGAAAAAGCAGAGAACCATATGATTTCACTGATATGTGGTATATAAACCAAAAACAACAAAGGAACAATACAAACAAATGAGAAACAAAATCTCATAGACACAGACAATAGTTTAGTGGTTACCAGAGGGTAAGGGGGGAGTAGGGTGAGAGATGAGGGTAAAGGGGATCAAATATATGGTGATGGAAGGAGAACTGACTCTGGGTGGTGAACATACAGTGGGATTTATAGATGATGTAATACAGAATTGTACACCTGAAATCTATGTAACTTTCCTAACAATTGTCACACCAATAAACTTTAATTAAAAAAAAGAAAGAAAATCATAAATAAGGAGTACCTAGAAGACACCTCTTTTGAATTGGGATCCCTTAATACTATAGCTTTACAAAGAGAGGTATTAAATAAAGAAGAAGCTGACCACTACAGTCCCAGCCTTCCCTCTACCCCTGTTTAGTCTATTTACTCTAAGGTCTGTGCTCCAGATCCCATGGAAGAAGAGAGCTAAGTTAGCAAGTCTCATGGCAGGTCTGTTACAACACAATAGTTGTTGATTGGCCTATTTCATTTTTGTATGTTTATTATGTTTATAAGCCTCCTTTAGATTTGCTGTTTTCTGAAACTGGAGATGCTAGCAGCTCATTAAATTTTTGAAGGAACTGAGACCCACATACAAATCTAAATATATATATATACATGAATACATATATATAAATATATAATATATGAATACATATATATAAGAAAACATATATATAGTTTTATATACATATATTTTCTCTAAACCAATTTTTCCCAATTCCCTTTTATTTTTCCATTTCCCATATTAATGAGGAGAGAAAATAGATAAATAGAAAAACATTATATGCATGAACAAATGATATGAAAATTAAATCCATTTCTAATTAGTTTACTTACCTGCTTTCATTTTGCTTAAATAAAATGTAATCAGATATTTTGTCATTTGAAAATTAAGCTTTCGTATAATTGTGTTTTTGATATTTCTAAATAGATCATTAAAAAATAACTAGGTATTTTCCTTACTTTTCTATAATGTACTAAGCTTGAATTATAGTTTAATATTCATGGTTTCTTTGTCCATTGTTATTTGCATGCCTATTCAGTGATGTGTGGTTAGCAATTACATAGTGTTTAACATTGAGATTTGTTCTATCTTTTGTTTCAAATACACCTATCACTTTAATTTTACTACAGAGACTATAAACTCTAAGTCTGGATTTCTAATGTCCTTAAGTTACATGTAACAGCTTCGGATTAATGGTTCAATCATTAGAGTCATGATAAATGGCAGAAAAATCAGTCATCCTGTATTAGTTATCTATTGCTACATAACACACCACCCTAAAATGCAGTGGCATAAGCAGCCATTTTGTAATGATCATGGGTTCTGTGGGTCAGCAATTTGGAATGGGCGAGTGGAGATAGCTTATATCTGTGCCAGGATGTCTGCAATCTTAGCTGAAAAGGCTGGAAGATGAGGCATGTCTTGATGGCTGAGGGCTGGAATCATCTGACAGTGTCTCCACGCATACGTCTGGTGGTGATACTGGCTGTTGGCTGGAACACCTACACGGGGCCTCTCTACATGAGTTCTCTGATGGGGCTGGTTTAGGTTTCCTCACAGCATGGTGGCTGGATTGCAATAGGAACATCCCAAGAGAACCGATGGAAGCTGTATTACCTTTAATGACCTAGCTTTGTAAGGAACATAGTGGCACTTCTGCTTTGGTCACAAAACCTACCCAGAATCAAGGAGAGGGCCAGAGGCCCCATCTCTTCATGGGCAGAGTGTCAAATCACCATTTAGGAGGAGTATATGAGAGGGAGATATTGATGTGACCATTTTGGAAAATGCAATCTATCACACACCCATAGTTCACGCTGACATTTTTTCTCACTAGTTCTTTGGAACTACACTAACATTTTAAGCTTTTATACTTCTTGTTTGTTTCAAGGATAATCTTGCCTCTAAGCAAGTGGAGTGGACCCCTTGGTCAGCCAGAAAATCAGTTTCCATAGGCTGCAGAGGGCTGGAAACCAGGAAACTAAGAATGAGCACTTAACAGATTTCTTTTTTAAAAGATAACATTTTCTTTGTTTTTGCTTCCAAAACAACTGGTTTCTCAGAAGCCCTGAACATATTTGTTGTAGGAAGAATGTTTGGTGTTTGTAAGAGAAGAAAAAAATAGTGAGTTTAGCCTTATAGATCAGCCTGGAAACAAACAGTGTGGTCACTTTGAGTGAGCTAGCTATTCATCAGAGTGTGAAAGTACAGAGCATTCGGCCCAAATCTGGGTTGTATCTGCTACCTCCCAACTGTGTGACCTTGGGCAAGTTACTTAACTTCTCTGAGTCTTGGTTTTCTCATGTGTAAAGGGACGATAATTGTAGCCATCCCTACAGATTATTACGAGGATCAAAGAAAATAATGGGTGGGGATATATTTTGAAATTCATAGACTGTTGTGCAGAATAATCTGAAAATAACGGCAGTATTTCTTACAGATTTTTTTGGGGGATAGAGGAGATTAAATAATAGAATGAATGTAAAATTCTCCGTACAAGACAAATATTATCTGTATGCAAAGATGAGACGTTATTCTTTCTATAGGATATATGTTGGGAGTGTGGCACCTCTGGTTCACATTGACATTTCTCCCATGAGCAGCCCAGTGTCCTAATGTATAGTAAATGTTCAACAAATTCTTTTCAAATGTTCAATCTCTGAATGATTTCTGCTCTTGATCTGTTAAAATGAATCACATATTTGTGCAAATCTTTGCTGGTTTGAAGCTTGATAATAAGCTCTAATTCAGCCATTCTAAGAGCTATGTCAAGTTCAACATTTCTAAATTTTGGTGTGGATTTAGTTATTCAGATTGCTCTTTGCGTTCCCAAATATCCTCTCTAGGGAGGGTTAGACTTCCTCCAGCTCTCTTCTACAGCAGACCTCTCAGCTCATCAAGGCGTTGAACAGTCACACAGCTGAAACCTGTTACCAAATGAGCACTGCAGAACAGGACATCTGGCTCTCAATCCGTGTGCTCTACAGCCCCAGTAGCTCAGTTTGAAGGATTTGGGTTAGAATAACACATGCCGTGTGTTCTCAAATGAATGGCTTGTTTATACTTTTAAAGTCTCTAGTTGATTGAACTTATAGGGCAAGTATTGTGGGAATAATAGTGACATGATAGGGGCTATTCAAGAGACTCCTAATCAACAGACTAACCTTATAAATGAAGGGAAGAGACTGGAAAAGGACTAGAGAACCACCCTGAGGACAGAAAACAAACAATATATTTTAGCAAAAAATCATAGACAGACTGCCTCGACCTAATTGTACTTTCTCAAGTGCGCAATTTAACACATCACCTTCTAGAGATGTAGCTCTCAGCCTTAGGTATACAGTGGAATCAACTGGAAATAAACCAAAATCCCTGGGGGTGAGACCCAGGCCTCCGTATTTCTCAAGTTGTCATGATTGCAAGTGTAGTGAAAATTGAGAACCAATGCCAGAAGGGGTCCTCATTTCATGTTCTTTAATACCTGGCTACTCAAGGTGCTTCCTGGACAAGCAGCATCAACATAACTTGGGAGCTTGTTAGAATCTTGGGCCTTGCCACTGCAGACCTACTAAATTAGAATCTGTGTTTCACAGTATGCACAGGTGAATATGTGTGCGGTAAAGTTTGAGAAGCACTGTTCTGGTGCAGCTGTTCTCAGACTTAGCCACACATTAGAATTAGTTGGGGAAATTTTAAAAATCCAGAGGCTCATATTTTACTGGGTTTAGACCAACTAAATCAGAATTTCTGGGCATAGGTTCCAAGAAGAATCCTGCAAATGGATTATTTAACAATTGCCAGTGCTCAGAATTGCTTAGTGTTTCTTGCATAAACTGTAAGCTGACTCAATTATCAGTTCCGATTTTGATCTTTTTAAAGAAGAACAAGAAATAAATTGCAATGAGAACAGCAGGAACAACAATAGTGAAATAATTTATGTGTGGAATCTTTCTACTTCTGATATTTTCTTCCCAGTCTTTTACAGTCATGCTACTTTTAAATTTTAAGTTATTCACCCCTTTTTAAGATTTTCTGAAGTATTCAGTTAGTTTTATTTTTTTAAAAAGAAACATCTTTGCACTCATATTTCATTGTTTTACATGACTTTTGAATAGCTCACATAATTTCAGAAATTGGGAAATGGACATAAGCAAGTTTCAGAACAAACAATTGGCTCTTGTAAGGACAGAACTTAACTCTTGCAATCAAAAGGGGACAGACTACTTAGTGTTATATAATAACTCATGTTGACCTACTAAGAACAGATAGAAAAACAATTCTCCAAGTGAATTAGCTCAGTTTATGAACTGCCCATAAACAAAGGCAGGAACTATCAGAAATGTCACCATCTAGCATGTGAGGACTAAGTTGCTTGCTCACATTTTGTGTACAAATGTGTCATCTATTTTGGTCATTAGCTCCCAGTAAACAAACTGTCTCTAAGTTCCTAGTCTCCTCTTAAGCCATTTGCTGGAAATACACTCTTCAAGTTATAAAATTAACCTTTAGCTAGAAATGGGAGGTGTAGGAATTGGGGAGGACTTATTTTCAGACGCAAAGACTCCTCAGGAATCTGGTTTTATTGTGCACTTAGCTATTTTCAGATCAAATTTGTTTCCCAAGCAAAATCTAGGCAAAACCCTAGATTCCTTTCCAAGCCTCTTTGGAGATAAAACACTTACATGTGTCCTTTTGTCTGCAGTCCAAACCAAGAATGATGTTTCTGCCAATTGCTATGGTTTAAGCTATTTTATGGTGAACAAATGAAACAGTGACAGAAATAGAAACTCCAATTAAAAGATACTGCTATACCAGATTATTTTTGTTCCACATTTACTCTCCATCCATAAGCTCTTATGATACCCAAGCAACACTGAGTAAGAATGCACTGCACATATTAAGCCCTGCTGCAGCTCTCTCATCAAATGCATTGCATTAGCAGTTAAATTTCTTCCTTATGGGATCTAGGAAGAACTGATGTCATACAATTGTATCGTAGTGACTCTGAACTATATATTTAAATAGGCATGCAGACTAGAAATCTGTATGTGTTATTGGAAATTGCAGATACAATGTATATATCAAATATGGATAAGCAATCTATTTTAACAGGAACCTTAAAAGAGAATGGGTATTACAGATCCAAGATGACAGAATAGATAAATGCCATTTCTGCCACCTCCCATTTAAATTACAACTAAATTATAGAACAATCAACCTCAAGAATCATCTGAAGACTAGCTGAACAGAACCCATATAACTAAGAGTATAAAGAAGAAGCCACATTGAGACTGGTAGGAGGGACTGAGATGTGAAACATGCTAACCCCAAACACACAGGTAGTGGTTGAGCACTGAGAGGACACCGTGGTGGTGAAGGTCCCCCCAAAGAGTGAGAAGTCCCAGCCCCTCCCGGGCTCCCCAGCCCAGGGGTCCTATGCTGAGAAGAGGTGTCCCCACAACATCTGGCAGTGAAAATCAGTGAGGATTCCATTCATCCATCCCAGTGAGATGGAAGGCAGCTAGAAACCAAGACATCCTTTTAAATGACCCACATACAGATTCACTGACTTGCAAGCACTCACCCTGGACTCTGGTGGAGGAGCAGCATCTTAAGAGGTGCCAGAGACATACAAGGAAAGACTGAGCTGTGTGACTTCATTGTTTGAGTAAAATATGTGTGTGCGCAACCTTGGTGACTCTCTTGGACCCCACCCAGTTAGTGCTGCATCACCCGGGGCACTCTCAGCTTCTGGGTAGCCAGCTCTGCCCCACAAGCTATAGGAGGCTTTTATAGCAGCAGATGTCCCATGGCAACATGGAAAACTTTTGGTGGTGGAAAGCCAACCCTAGCTTGTGCACCAGCCTTTCTTGAGCAGCCATCAGAGATCTACAAGCCTGAGGTGAGTGGTGGCTTGCAGCAGTGTTCTCAAGGCATTTTGTGGAGTGGCCACAGGCTCAGCACTGGTGAAAGAACTGAGTCTTCCTTAACTTGGTGAAAACCACCAGCCACACTCTGTGACAATGTGGGACCATGCCCCACCCAGCTTGGACAGCATCACTGGGGGTACTGTTAACATCAGGTTAACCAGCCTGGCCCGTGCACCTAAAGAGTCTCTTTCAGTGGCTAAACCTTACAAGCAGCTGGCATGTGGCAACAGACCTAGGAGGGTCCTGAGACTTTTGCTAAGCTGCCCTGGCATGATACTGGCGGCAGCCTGGCTCAGTTCACAGTGAGGCCACTCCCACATGCTTCCAGGTCCAAAACAGGCAGCAATCAACTGCATATAGCTTTGTAGCTCCTACCAGGTATCCTTGGGCTGGTCATAGGCCAGGCTGAAATTGTCCTGCACAGGAGCACCACCTAAAAGACAGCAAAAATAATACACCCAGAGGATGGCCTCAGGCCACACCAGAGCACTACTCAATTAGCACCAAGAAAGGCACACTCTAAGGGTAGTGTCAACAGGCACAAAAGACTGCTCAAGTAAATCTACTTCTGAGGAGTGAGTTTCCCCACAGCAGCTCATATGCTGTGGGTATAGCCAATCCTCACAGCCAGTCACCTGAGAGTCAAACCCACCCATTGACACAGCAAAAGCAATAAAGGTTCAACTGCAACAGGAGAACACAGAGAGCACACACAAGGGTCACTCCTGGAACACATGCACAGGTGATCAGGGAGACTACACCTCTGGACCACATAGGATACTTCCTATATAAGGCCATTTGACAAAGACTGAAAGACATAGGAGATTTACCTAATACACAGCAGCAAACTCAGACAGGCAGCCAGAATGAGGAGACAAAAGAACATGTCCCAGGTAAAAGAAAAAACAGGAGAAACCTCCAGAAATAGAACTAAATTAAATGGAGTAAACCAAACTACCAGAGACGAGTTTAAAACACTGGTTATAAGAATGCTTAAGGAACTTGGTGAAGACTTCAACAAAGAGATAGCAAGCATAAAAAAGGACACAGAAACCATAAAAAGGAACCAGTCAGAAATAACTGAAATGATGAATACACTAGAAGGAATCAACAGCACATGAGATGAAGCAGATGATC
This sequence comes from Rhinolophus ferrumequinum, assembly GCF_004115265.2. Lineage (NCBI taxonomy): Eukaryota > Metazoa > Chordata > Mammalia > Chiroptera > Rhinolophidae > Rhinolophus > Rhinolophus ferrumequinum. The sequence continues at coordinate 37,494,642 of NC_046306.1, read as the reverse complement.
AAATCAGTGATTTAGAAGCAGAAAACACCCAATCAGAACAACAAAAAGGAAAAAAAAATAAAAATGAAGATAGTTTAAGAGACCTCAGGGACAAAATCAAGAGTAGCAACATGTTGTACCTTTCTAATCCTTTCACCTAGACTTGGGGCGGGGCGGGGGGGTGGGTATCACTTTATGAGGGGTGTAAATGTCTAATCATTATGTTGTTCTGTACACCTGAAAAAAATAATAATGACTGAGAAACTGGGGGGGAAAAAAAAGAGGAACAACATTTGCATCATAGGAGTACCAGAAGGAAAAGAGAGTAAGCAAGGAATTGAGAAGCTATTTGAAGAAATATCGACTGAAAACTTCCCCAACCTGGTGAAGGAATTAGACATACAAGTCCAGGAAGTGTGGAGAGTCCCAAACAAGATGAACCCAAACAGGCCCATACCAAGACAGATTATAATTAAAATGCCAAAGGTTGAAGACAAAGAGAGACTTCTAAAAGCCGAAAAGGAAGACAACGAGTTAGTTACAAGGGAGCTCCCATGAGACTGTCAGCTGATTACTTAACAGCAACTTTGCAGGCTAGAAGGGAGTGGCACAAAATATTCAAAGTGGTGAAAAACAAGGGCTTATAAACAAGACTTTTGTACCAAGCGAGGTTATGATTTAAAATTACAGTTAATATAAAAATATTCTTACTAAATTTCCTAATAGTAAACTCAAGTACTATTATGTTGATGAAAAATCTTGCATTTGTGAGAGAAGTGTATTTCATTTCAATGAAAAAAACCTTGTTTTGTTTTCCTCCTCACTAAAAAAGAATAAAATAGTTAATGTGACAAAATCAGACCATATAGAAAAATGTAAAGTAAAACTGAAAATTACCCATAATCCTACCACTCAGAAATGACTTCTCTTAATATAGGTGTTTATCCTTTCACACAATTTTTTATAAGCACACACACCCACATATTCATACACATATACACTCATTAAAGGATATCATACCATAACAATTCTTTACTTTTAAAATTTAATAGTATACTATGAACAAAATTTCTTGGTCGATAAATTTAGGTCTTGAATATCATTTGTAATTCCTGACTGGTTATCGAAAATATAACCTACAACTATTTGCTAAATAAATTAAGTTTGGACTTATTTCTCAAAGTCATTTAAAAATTGATTATTTTAAAATATTTTATCTTCAAAATTGTTTTGGATCTTAGAGTACACTGTTTGAAACTTCAAAAAAGTACTTAAAATATGACTTTGTTATTTATTATTTATTTATTTATTTATGCTCTGAGTCACTGTTTCATGTTTGCATAGGTCTTTTTTTCCTACTGTATACATACAGAGAGAATCAGGTCAGTACAGCATCAGAGAAAAAAGATCACATAGTGATAGGTCTGTCAAATTTCTGGCATTTTTTTCTTAGAGAAAAGCTATATCAGCATTTTTGCCTTCTGACACGTGTGATTTCAAGAGGACCTTAAAACTGTAGTTCCTAATAAGAACTAAGTTACAATAGAAATGAAATTCCCAGATCACTTTATTCATCATTTACAAAGAATATAGAAGAAAATCAATTTCAAACTTTTGGGCATCTCATCTAGGGGCTCAAGAGAGTGCAGATTTAAAGAAGGATTTTGAGATGAGTACTGTCTAGAGAAAACTGTGTTGCTAGGAGGTACAGAGAGGATATCTATTCCCTCATCTCAAGGCTAGTTGTTTGGGAGAAGAGCTCAATGAGACCATTCAGAGAACTTAAGATGCATTCCCAGAGCTTTGGAGGCCCAGGAGATGGAAGTCCATCTCCTACACCAGGAAATCCAGTGGACAGGAGAAGAACCAATGAGATCCTTTGGTGGTGCTTTGGGAATGCCAGTTGCATGTAGGAAGTGAGTGTACTACTCCCCATTTACTGTCGATTATAGGATGTATGAGTATTTCCCATAGATCCAGCTTTTGAACCTGGAAGAAATAATTCTCCCCTGGAGCCACTTCAGGTCCTAGGCAAGAGGAGCACCTCAAGGGGATGATGAGACCCCCAAGAGTAGGCATGTCCTGGACATGGAGTGGGTGGCCAAAGGAGAATCATGGTCTACATTGTGGGAGCTGCATCCAAAAGAACCCTCGAAGGGGGATTGGCAATTTTTCACCCGGACCAAAGAGACTTGACATAAGGTGAAAAACACACTCAGTATGTCAAAACAAGGCCTTTCCCCATACCCAGCTCTGCATGGGCCAGTCTCAAAAGGGGGCCAACTCTGCGGTCAGCACATGCAGACAGAGAAAACAGTATGGGGAAAGAATGGAGATGGATCACCTGGCTTCCATTTCTGAAAGTTGATAGGCTATAGCTGGCCTGGCTGGGAGGTAGGAGATTTGACACTAAATCATGTTCAGATATTTCCTTACTATCAAGGACTGGTCATTCTAACTTTTAAATTGAGGCTATGTGTGTTTAAAGTTGCCATAATACTGTCTATTGTCTAATTCGTTAGTCCTACCCAAATTTTTACACGGGGGCAGGGAATTTACTTTAAAAGAAAAATGGTAAAAAAAAAAAATACATTATGTTTTGATTACAATCTGTGAATGATAAATGTTCAATACGTTGATTGCCTAGTTTTTAGTGGTTTCCTACAGAAAACATTGTAGGTCTGCAGCCCATCTAGCTGTTAACAACACTGTCAAATGCGAGGTGGGGTAGGAATAGGTATTTGGAGCCTCCTGTGTATCATTAAAAAGGCTCTTGAAAGCAAATGTAGAACTTCAGAAAAAGCTAGAGTACATGATATACATTACTCGGATTTTCACAGCAAAGTATGGTTTATGTGACAGGGATGAATAGAAATAATGTTTCTTGTGGAAGAACAATTCAGAGACATTTGTTAGTTATTTTTGCATCGTGCTTAGTAGTTTATTTTATAGGCAGGTTGTTTACTCACTTGAAAAGGAGTCAGTTGGTAGACTGAGCCAAGGTATGAAGGCAAAAACAAAAGTCATAAGACAGAAGGGAGAAAATGAAACTGTTTACCATCTGGGAACAGTAAATCTTGTTTGCACAATTTTTACATAAACTGATTATCTGGGAGCTAGCAGAGAGAGGTCCATCTGGGAAGACTGTTTTTGAGTAGGCCAACTGGGGCACCAAAGATAAAAATTTCCATTGTTTAAGAATTCTCCAGAATGCCTTGGGGGTTTGATTTGGGGCAAAAAACCATCTCTCTGGAGTGTTGGCCATTTTCCTTACATCAGCACCTCTTTCTTGGTTCAGCTACACCTGCACCACATACCTCAGTATATTTCTCATTATTCGCAACTTTCCCCACCCTTCCTTTTGTACATTCTAAGATGGGTTGTGTGTTTGCATTAGGGAGGAAGTTAGAGAGCAAAACTAGAGATGTTCCTAAAGGCTGAATTTTTCTTCAGTAGAAAGAGCTGAGAGCGTTCCCTCGTTCTAAAGAAAAGTGAATGTGGGAAGATAGAAGGGGAGGAGGCAGCTCAAACTTTATTTTGGGAAAAAGTTTTGGAGAGTTTTATTTAAGAAGACACTCTACAATTTGGGGGCAGCTGCTATGAGGTGATCAGTAGGCTTTGGGGAAATGGGAGAGGATTGGGGGGATGACTGTCTTACTCTACATAATGTAGTATGAGCATATTTCCCTTGTGGTGTTTTTCAAGAGTTTTGCAATAAAGATTTAAATTGCTATCAATTGTTTTGTAGCTCTTCTAAAAGCAATGCTGTGCTGAGAAAAGCAATGTAAAGAGCCAAGTTTATTCTTGATATACATGCTAAAGATTTGATAAGACTTAAATCAAGACACTTTTTTTTTTTAACCTGGCATTCACCAAAATTTTTTGACCACAGTACCCTATTTTTAGAGAATGTAATTTCATATATAGTTATTTGGAAGTCACTTTGGGAAATGTGATTCCCAGCTCCTGTTATCTAAAGATAGGTCAAGAATTTTTTTATAAATCACAAAAAGTTTATGCTCTCTTCCTAATTTAACAGAGTCATATGAAGTTTAATAGTTGGATACTGCTACCATCCCCAGTTCATGTCCTTCTTGGAACCTCAGAATGTGAACTTATTTTGAATAATATCATTGCAGAAGTAATTAGTTAAGATGAGTTCATACTGGAGTAGGATAGACCCTTAATCCAATATGATTAGTGTTCTTATAAGAAGAGAAGAGGCACAGAGACAGACACGCAGGGGAGAATGCCATGTGAAGACAGAGGCAGAGATAGAAGTGACGTGTGTAGAAGCCAAGGAATACCAAAGATTGCTGGCAATACCGGAATCTAAGAGAAGGGGATGCAAAAGATTCTCTCCTAGAGCCTTCAGAAAGAGCATGGCTCTGCTGACATTTTGATTACAAATTCTAGCCTCCAGAACCTTGAAGGAATAAATTTATATTGTTTAAAGCCACCCAGTGTGTAGTAATTTGTGAGGTGGCCCTAAGACACTACAATGAACATATCTCAAAATTAAGTACCCAGTTTTGCAAATTTGCAAACTTAAAGACCATTCAGCAATAAAAAGTAATGAACCACTGATACATACAAAAAAAAAAAGAAGAAAAGAAAAGAAAGAAAGAAAAGAAAACTCAGATTAGGAGAGTTGCAGTCAAAATGATGCAGTAGGTATACACTGTGCTTACCTTCTCTCATGACCACATCAAAATTACAGCTGAATTACAAAACAACCATTATTGAGAATCACCTAAAATCTTGCTGAACCAAAACCAAAAACATGCAGAAGAAGCCACCTTGAGACTGGTAAGAGGGACAGAGATTCAGAACAGGCTGGTCCCACATCCACATGTGGTTATTAAAAATCAGGAGGAATATCTCAGGCTGGTCCCCCATCCCCAGAGGAGCCCTACCCCAGCCCAGGGCTCCAGTGCCGGGTAGAGAAGTGTCCATAAATTCTGGTTGTGAAAACGAGCAGTGATTGTGACTGAATGAGACAGAGAGGGGCTCAAATTCCAGTTGCTCCTTTTAATGGGTCTGTGCAAGGACTTACTCACCATCGGAATCATTGGCTCTGAGTTCCAACACTGGGGCAGCAGCTGCAAAGGCAGCAGGGACATGAGAGGTAGGTGGAAAACTGAGTTGTCTGGCTTAGGACAGGGACTAGAGGGGCAGCTTTCTCCTGGGTGGCGGAACTGATGGAGACCATTGTTTCTTTGTTGAGCCCTCCCTCTTCCCAGCATGTAGACACAGGCAGCCACCATATCTGAGTCTCCATCAACCTGGCTGACACCATTCATTTGCCAGGCCCTGGTGATTTGAAACCCTGTCCCACCCAACTTTCAGGTACAACCAAGCCACTTCCAGTGGCTTTTTTGTACAAACCACTTGCTGGAGGTTATGCTACAGACTTTCCTAGGGTCTCTCAAAGTTTTGTGGAACCCAGACAATTAGAATCTGGCTTAGCATGTCCTGTACATGACTGAACAGCCCTAAGCTTGGCACTAGCAGCAGCCAACCTTGGTTTGCAGCTGGGCCTCTTGAGGTACTTCCAAGCACAGCTTAGGTGGAAGCCATCTGCAAATTTCTTTGTGGATCCTGCAGGTGGCCCCTATTGGGACATGGGCAGTGACTGAAGTTAACCAAGGTGGTCCTGGGGATGGCACCCCTAGTGGCCAGCTTCAAAACGAGCTAAAGCATCACCCAGCCACCTCCAAGAATGACACAACCGAGGAGTGGATCGTGCAGGTACCAGAGTCCTGCTGAAGTAAATTCTGTTCTGTATCCTTGCACACGAGCTCCTCCACTACAGTCATGTACAGTCCTCGCAGCCAATGAGCTTGAGGGTCAATCCCTCCCACTGATGTACAAACAGCAACCAAGGATCAATTACAACAGGAAGGCAAACACAGCCCACACAAGGGACAAACCTGGAGTGAATGGCTCAAGTGACCAGGAAGACTGCGCCACTGAGCCCCACAGCACACCTACTACATAAATCCACTCTAATAAGAGTGGAAGACATGGAAGCCTTACCTAATACATAAAAACAAACACAGGGAGGCACCAAAATGGGGAGACAAAGAAACGTGTCCCAAATAAAAGAACAGAACAAGGTTCCAGAAAAAGAAATAAACAAAATAGAGACAAGCAATCCACCAGATGCAGAGTTCCAAACTCTGCTCTGGTTATAAAGATGCTCGATGATCTCAGGGAGAACTTCAACAAAAAGATAGGAAACATAAAAATGGAGATAGGAAACATGAGAAAGAACCAGTCAGAAATAAAAAATACAATAATGGAAATGAAGAATACATTACATGGAATCAACAGCAGATTTGATGAAGCAGAGGACTGAACCAGTGATGTAGAAGATAAGGTAGTAGCAAACTTACCCAATCAGAAAAGCAAATAGAAAAAAGAATCCAGAAAATTGAGGAGAGTTTAAGGAACCGCTGGGACAACATCAAGCATATCAACATTCACATTATAGGGGTACCAGAAGGAGAAGAGAGAGAGCAAGGAATTGAAAATCTATTTGAAGAAATAATGACAGAAAACTTCCCAGCAAGGTGAATGAAATAGATATATAAGCTCAGTAAGCACAGAGAGTCCCAAACAAGGTGAACCCAAAGAGGCCAACACCAAGACATATCATAATTAAAATATGAAAAGTGAAAGGCAGAGAGAATCTTAAAAGCAGCAAGAGAAAAGCAGTTAGTTACTTACAAGGGAGTCCCCATAATACTGTCAGCTGATTTCTCAACAGAAACTTTGAAAGCCAGAAGGGATTGGCAGGAAATATTCAAAGTGAGGAAAATGAGGACTTACAACCAAGATTACTCTACTCAGCAAAGCTATCATTTAGAATCAAAGGACAAATACAGAGCTTCCCCAACAATAAAAAGCTAAAGGAGTTCATCATCATCAAACTAGTATTAGAAGGAATGTTAGAGGGACTTCTTTAAGATGAAAAAAAAACATTAATAATAAAACGGCAATAACTACATACCTATCAGTAATTACTTTCAATGTAAATGGATTAAATGCTCCAATCAAAAGACAAGAGGGCTGAATGGTTAAGAAAATATATATGTTGCCTACAAGAGTCTCACTTAAGATCGAAAGACACACACATACTGAAATTAAAAGGATGGAAATAGATATTTCATGAAAATGTAAACAAAAAAAAGTCTGGTAGCAATACTTATACCAGACAAAATAGATTTTAAAACAAAGACTATAACAAGAGACAAAAAAGGACCTGGTAATTTCACTTCTGGGTATTTATCCAAACAAACCCAAAATGCTACTGCAAGAGGACATGCCCATTCATATATCCATTGCAACGTTATTTACATAAACCAATATATGAAGGCAACCTTGGTGTCCCTGAATGTACGAATGTATAAAGAAGAGGTGGGACTTATATATAATGGCATAGTACTCAGCCATAAAAAAGAAGGAAATCTTGCCATCTGCAACAACGTGGATGGACCTAGAGAGTACTGCGCTGTGTATAACAAGTCAGACAACAAAAGTCAAATGTCATATAATTTCACTTATAAGTGGAACCTAAGAACAAAATAAACAAACACATGAAATAGAAACAAACTCATAGACACAGAGAATATTTTCATGGTTGCCAGATGGGAGGAGGGTTGGGGGATGGGTGAAAAGGGGAAGGGATTAAGAAGTACAAATCAGTTGTTACATAGTAGTCATGGGGAGGTATGGTATAGCATAAGAAATACACTCCATAATATTGTAATAACTATGTATAGTGTCAGATGGACACAAGATCTATCAGGTGATAGATAGGAGGGGGTTGGGGGCAAAGTGAAAAAGTGAAGGGATTAAGAAATACAAGTTGGTAGTTACAAAATAGTCATGGGGATGTAAAGTATAAGGAATATAATCAATAATATGGTAATAGCTATGTAGAGTGCCAAGTGGTGCTAGTCATGGGATCACTTCCTAAATTATATAAATGTCTAACCATTATGCTATACACTTGAAACTAATATAAAATAATAGTGAATGTCAACTGTAACTGAAAAATTTAAAAGCGGGGGGAAATCAATAATATTGTGATAGCATGGCACAGTGTCAAATGGTTGTTGGACTTATTATGGTGATCATTTCTTTAGCATAAGGAATAAAATCAATAATGGTAATGACTCTGTATAATGCTAGGTGGGTACTGTTGAATAACTCTTATGTACACCTGAAACTAATATAATATTGTATGTTAGTTATATTTTAATAAAAATCTTAAAAGAAAAACTCAGATGAATCTCAAAATAATTATGGTAATTGAAAGAAGCCAAATAAAAGAATATATACTGTATGGTTCCATCAATATAAAATTATAACAGTATAAACTAACTTAGAGTGACAGAAAACCAGTGGTTGTGTGCAGGGTGCCAGTAGGAGCAGGAGGGGACAGAGGGAGGGTTTACAAAATGCACAAAGAACATTTTTGGGATAATGGATATGTTCAGTCTCTTGATTACAGTAGTGATTTTAATATATATACGTACCAAAACGTACGTTCAAAACGTACCAAAATTGTATACTTTAAATATGTGCAATTTCCTGTATGTTAATTATACCTCAATAAAGCTGTTTTAAACAAAACAATTTAGGGACTCGTTAGTTTAAATAACCAAGAAAATATTGTGCAAGTTTGCATAGAGGAATGGTGGTGGCATAAAAAAACTATTTCTGCTGTTGAAGGCATGCACGCTCTCTCACTATATTCTTGTCCTTAATTGAAAGTGCTAAAGCAAACACATTATAGAAAGGATTCTAATTATTTTCTCTGGACTAGTCTCCAGCAAATTAAGAAGAGGGAGCTGAGAAAGCCATTTCAGCCCTGCAATAACACCCGCAGGATCCTTTCTTCTGAGACAATCTCACCATTCAGCAAACCCAAGCTCTTCAATGTTCATTTTGTGCTCAGGGGACATATCCATGGCTGTGCTCAGAATGAACTTTCAGAGATGCTCCATGCCCCTTGTGGGTTGACACATTAATTTTCTATCTCACTTTCTTCCTGGCTTTATTTAAACATTACAGCTGAAAGAGGTTACCAAAGCTAATTATTTGTAGAGCTCTGCTAATTCCTACCTATCTTTAAGACATGGGTCACAGTCAGTCTTTGTCCATAAAGGCTTTGCTCACTCCTGCCTCCTTAATTCCCAGCAGCAATTACTCTTCTTTATATAGTGTAAATGATCTTTTCTTAAATGCTGGTTTCTAATACTGTCCTTTTATGTGTTAGTCTTGACTCCCCAGTCACAACAACCTTGTATCTTTCTATTTTGAAACCCTCTTTCCTCATTCTTTTGCACATGGCTTTTCAATTTTTCTAGCACCATTTCTTGAAGTGGCTTTCTTTTATACATTGCATGTTTTTGGCTCCTTTGTCAAAAATTATCTGACCACATATATATGTGGGTTTATTTTTCGGTTTTCTTTTCTTTTTTTTTTTTTTTAATTAAAGCATATTGGGATGACAATTGTTAGTAAAGTTACATAGATTTCAGGTGTACAATTCTGTATTACATCATCTATAAATCACATTGTGTGTTCACCACCCAGAGTCAATTCTCTTTCCATCACCATATATTGGATCCCCTTGGCCCTCATCTACCACACCCCTCCCCGCTTACCCTCTGGTAACCACTAAACTATTGTCTGTGTCTATGAGTTTATGTTTCTCATTTGTTTGTCTTGTTCTTTTGTTGTTTTGGGTTTATATACCACATATCAGTGAAATCATATGGTTCTCTGTTTTTTCTGTCTGATTTATTTCGCTTGGCATTATAATCTCAAGATCCATCCATGTTGTCAAAAATGGTCCCATTTCATCTTTTCTTACTGCCAAATAGTATTCCATTGTGTATATATACCACAAGTTCTTTATCCATTCATCTAAAGAAGGGCATTTTGGTTGTTTCCATGTGGTGGCCACCGTAAATAAAGCTGCAATGAACATTGGAGCACACTTCTCTTTATGTACAAATGTTTTCATATTTTTTGGGTAGCTACCCAGGAGAGGGATTGCTGGGTCACATGGTAATTCTATTCTTAATTTTTTGAGGAACCTCCACACCGCCTTCCCTATGGCATTATCTGTCCATATTTATGTGGTTTTATTTCTGGGTTCTCAATTCTATTCCATTGGTCTATGTGTCTGTTTTTCTGCCAATACAATACTGTTTTGATTATTGTTGCCCTGTAGTACAAGCTAAAGTCAGGGAGTGTAATACCTCCAGCATTGTTCTTTTTTCTTAAGATTGCTTTGGCTATTCGGGGTCTTTTGTGCTTCCAAACAAATCTGATGATTTTTTGTTCTATTTCTTTAAAAAATGCCATTGGGATTTTGATGGGGATTGCAATAAATCTGTATATTGTTTTGGGTAATATGGCCATTTAACTATGTTGATTCTTTCAATCCATGAGCATGGAATGTCTTTCCATTTCTTTGTGTCTTCTTCAAATTCTTTTAAAAATATCTTGTAGTTTTCAGCATATAGGTCTTTCACATCCTTTGTTAAATTTATTGCTAGGTATTTTATTCTTTTGGCTGCAATTGCAAAAGGAATTGTTTTTTATTTCTTTTTCTGAGATCTCATTGTTAGTATATAGGAATGCAATGGACTTTTGTACGTTGATTTTGTAGCCGGCCACATTACTGTATTTTGTTGGTTGTTTCTAATAGATTTTTGGTGGAGTCTTTAAGGTTTCCTATCTATAGCATCATGTCATATGCAAAGAATGACAATTTAACGTCTTCATTCCCAATTTGGATGCCTTTTATTTCTTTGTCTTTCCTGATTGCTCTGGCGAGGACTTCCAACACTATGTTGAAAAGCAGAGGTGATAGGGACAGCCCTGTCGTGTTCCTGAACGTAGAGCAAAGGGCTTCAGTTTTTCAGCATTAATTATGAGATTAGCTGAGGGTTTGTCATATATGGTCTTTATTATGTTAAGGTATGTTCCTTCTACACCTATTTTATTAAGTGTTTTATTCATAAATGGATGTTGTATCTAGTCAAATGCTTTCTCTGCATCAATTGATCTAATCATATGATTTTTCTCCTTTATTTTGTTTATGTGATGTATCACATTGATGGCTTTGCATATGTTGAACCATCCTTGTGGCCTTGGGATGAACCCCACTTGGTCGTGATGAATAATCTTTTCAATGCATTGTTGTGTTCGATTTGCTAGAATTTTGTTTAGGATTTTTGCATCTGTATTCATCAGAAATATTGGTCTGTAGTTTTCTTTTTTTGTGTTGTCCTTACCAGGTTTTGGTATCAGGGTAATGTTGGCCTCATACATTGAAGAAGTACTGTCTCTTCTTCAATTTTTTTGAAGAGTTTGAGCAGGATTGGTATTAGATCTTCTTTGAAGGTTTGGTAGAAGCCATCTGGTCCAGGACTTTTGGTTTGGGGAAGGTTTTGGATGACTGATTCAATTTCGTTACTGGTGATCGGTCTGTTTAGATTTTCCAGTTCTTCATGGTTCACCCTAGGAAGACCATATGTTTCTAAGAACTTTCCCATTTCTCCTAGGTTATTGAATTTGGTGGCATATAGTCCTTCATAGTATTCTTGGATGATCCTTTGTATTTCTGTGACATCCGTGATAACTTCCCCTTTTTCATTTCTGATTTTGTTGTTAGTGTCTTTTCTCTTTTTATCTTAGTGAGTCTAGCCAAGGGTTTGTCAATTTTGTTAATCTTTTCAAAGAACCAGCTCTTTGGTGCATTAAATTTTTTCTATTTTCTTTTTGTTCTCTATTTCATTTAGTTCTGCTCTGGTTTTTATTTTTTCCTTCTTTCTGCTGAATTTGGGTTTCATTTGTTCTTTTTTTTCTAGTTCTTTAGGTGTAATGTGAGGTAATTTATCTAGGACTTTTCTTCTTTCTTGAGATATGCCTGTAATGATATAAATTTCCCTCTTAAAACTGCTTTCGCTGCATCCCAAAAATTTTGGTAGGATGTATTTTTATTGTCACTTGTTTCTATGTATCTTTTGATCTCTCCTCTTATTTCTCTTTGACTCAGTCATTCATTAAAAGTTTGTAGTTTAATCTCCATGTATTTGTGTTTTTTCCTGCTTTCTTTTTGCAGTTGATATCCAATTTCAAAACCTTGTGATCAGTGAATATACTTGGTATGATTTCAATCTTCTTAAATTTGTTGAGGCTGATTTTATGTCCCAATATATGGTCTATCCTTGAGAATGTTCCATGTACACTAGAAAAAAATGTATAGTATGATGTTTTAGGATGAAGTGCTCTATAAATGTCAATTATGTCCATTTCATCTAATGTGTCATTTAGGGCTGCTATTTCGTTATTTATTTTCTGTTTGGATGATCTATCCATAGCTCTCAATGATATATTTAGGTTCCCTACTATAATTGTGTTTTGGTCAATTTCTCCCTTTTTTTCTGTTAGTGTTGCTTGGTATGTTTCGGTGCTCCCCAAATGGTGGCATAAATATTGATGACTGTTATGTCTTCTTCTTGTGTAGTCCCCTTTACCATTATAAAATGTCCATCTTTGTCTCTTGTTACCTTTTTCACCCTGAAGTCTGTTTCATCTGATATCAGTATGGCTACACCCGATTTTCTCTGGGTACCATTTGCTTGGAGTGTCAATTTCCACCCTTTCACTTTGAGTCTATGCTTGTCCTTATAGCTGAGATGTGTCTCTTGCAGACAGCATATGCTTGGGTTTAGTTTTTTGATCCAATCTGCTACTCTGTGCCTTTTTATTGGTGAGTTCAGTCCATTTACATTTAAGGTGATTATTGATATGTGAGGATTTCCTGTCATTCTATCTTTAGTTTTCTGGTAAAGCTGTGTCTCCATTGCTTCTTTGCCTTTTTGTTGCTGTCTATTTTTTCTGTGTGTTGGTATTCTATGATGTTTCCCTTTGTTTCTTCTTTTATTACAGTATATATTTCAGTTCTTTTTTTTTGAGTGGTTATTCTTAAGTTTATGTAAAAGAATGTTTGATATTTAGAGTATTCCATTTTCTTCCACATGCCTACTATCTCCATTCCCATATTCCAGTTCAGGCCTTTACTCTCCCCCTTTTTATGTTTTGGTTGCCACAAATTGTCCCTGTTGATGGTGGTCAAATAGCCTCCTTTAGTATTCCTTGTAATGCAGGTCATGTATTAGAAAATTCTTTCATCTTCCGTGTGACTGGAAAAGTCTTCATTCCTCCTTCATATCTAAAGGATATCGTTGCTGGGTATATAATTCTTGGCTCATAATTTCTCTCTTTCAATAGTTTGAATATTTTGTTCCACTCTCTCCTGGCTTGTAGAGTTTCTGCTAAAAAATCTGATTAAAATCTAATGGACTTTCCTTTGTAGGTTATAGTGTTATTTTCCCTGGCTGCCTTGAGGATTATTTCTTTGTTGTCCATTTTTGACAGCTTCAATACAATGTGCCTTGGAGAAGGCCTGTTGGGTTTGAGGTAATTAGGTGTTCTATTTGCTTCTTGGATTCGAGGATCCAGTTCTGTCCACAATTTTGGGAAGTTCTCATTGACAATCAGTTTGAATATACTCTGTTCCCTTCTCTTTTTCTTCTCCGTCTGGTATGCCCATTATTCTTATATTGCTCTTTCTGATTGCTCTTTCAGAAAGTTCTTGCAGAGTTTTTTCATTTCTTTTGAGTCTCAAGTCTCTTTCTTTTTCCATCTTTGTCATTTCAGGTTTCTGTCTTCGATGTCACTGATTCTTTCGTCCATCTGGTCAACTCTACTACCTAAGCTGTGTATTTCATTCTTAATTTCTTCTTTTGAGTTCTTAATCTCCAGAAATTCTATTTGGTTCCATTTTAAATTTCAATCTCTTTGATAAAATGTTCATGTTGTTCCTTGATTGTGTTTTTGACTTCATTAAACTGCATGTCTGTGTTTTCTTGCATTTCATTGAGTTTTTTTAGAATTGCAATCTTGAATTCTCTGTCATTTAAGTCACAGGTTTCCATATCTTTAAGTTCATTTTCTGGAGACTTTTCACTTTCTTTCTGTGCTGTCTTGTTGCCTTGGTTATTCATGGCAATTAATGACTTATTTTTTCTCTTCCTAGACATCTACAGGAGTGGGTTCTGCAACAGGCTGATAGGAAGAGGTCTTTCTTTTTTTTTCCAGTACGTGTTGATAGAATGTTTTATTTTCTCTCCGGCTGCAGCCTTTTTTTCTCTCACACACTGTAGTGTTATGTTTTCTCTGCACTATCCCAGCTTCTCACACAATGGGGGGAATTCCCTGGAAAACGGACTTCTCTTCTGTTAACAGTTCGCCTGGGTCATAAGGCCCCAATTCCCTGTGTGTATGCGGAGAGCTTTTGAAGTTCCAAAGCTCTTCCTGAACCAGATTCAGAGCCCGTGAGTTTCAGCAGTTCTGTTTACTCCTGCGGGGATCCACCCTGATAGGTGGGAACAGGGGTGGGATGAGTTGTGAGAATTGGCCCAGAGCAATGGCAGCAACCACCACCACAGGCAGTCGTGCTTCCACAGCTCCCTCCCATTTGCCGGGACTAGTTGGACTGCGAATCTATGTCTGCAGACCACAGTTCTCAGAACTGCAAATATTCTGTTTTTTTTGATCTGACACTGCTATTGTTCCACTTCTAGCACTGGGCAGGTGGGGGCGGGGAGAGCTCTGTGAGTGTAGGGAGGGGGTGGGGAGGCTCATTGCTTAAGGCTTCTGTTCTCTGCTTGGTTATAAGGGCTTAAACCACCGTTTTCAGCCTTCTTTCCTCAGTCTTGCTGCAAGGTCTCTGCCATAAGCATTGGGTTCTGCCGTGTTATATGCTGTCTCCTTAACCCTGTGGGCCATAAGCGGAGCTCTAGCAGTCCGAGTTCTTCCCTCTCTCACAGCTGTGGTAAATCCAGGATGCAGCGAGCTCGGAGCACTGAGCTAGGTCTGTGTCTTGTGCCTATACGGCCCTGTTTCCATACCTCTCCTTTCCCTCCTCTCCCGTTTGTGCAATTTGCCCACCTTTAGGTTATTTCTGTAATGTGCCTCTTAGTCTTGCCTGTGTGCTGCACAGGGAGTCCTTTGTGGAGCTATAGTTGTTCAATTTGTTGTAAATTCCAGGGAAGATTTCAAGAGGCTCACCTCACACCACCATTTTTATGACATCACTCTATTTCTGGGTTTTCAGTTGTATTCCATTGGTCCGTGAGTCTGTTTTTCTGTCAATATCATGCTATTTTGATTAGTGTCACTTTGTTTACAAATTGAAGTTTGGAAGTGTTATTTTTTAAAGTCTGCCTTGTTCTTTTTTCATAGGATTTCTTTGGTTATTCAGGGTCTATTGTGATTCCATAAAAATTTGATGATTTTTTTTTTTGTTTTTTCTTGAAAAAAATCCCATTTGGATCTTGACAGGGTCTTCATTAAATCTGTATATTGCTTTGGGTAACATGGCCATTTCATCTATCTTGATTTTTCCAATCTATGAACACAGAATATATTTCCATTTCTTTGTGTCTACTTTGATTTCTTTCAATAATGTTTTATAGTTTTCAGTGTATAGGTCCTTTATATCCTTTGTTAAGACTACTATCTATTACTATATACCAAAATTAACTCAGAATGGATCAAAGACCTAAACATAAGACCTAAAATAATAAATTGCATAGAAGAAAGCATACGTACTAAACTTATGGACTTTGGGTTCAAAGAGGATTTTAGGAATCTGACCTCAAGGGCAAGGGCAGTAAAAGCAAAACTAAGTGAACGGGAGTATATCAAACTAAAAACCTTCTGCACAGCAAATGAAACCATCAACAAAACAAAGAGACAAGCAACCAATGGAAGAAGATATTTGTAAACAACGCCTCCAATAAGGGGCTAATACCCAAAATATATAAAGAAATCATACAACTCAAAAACAAAAAGCAAACAATCCAATTAAAAAAATGGTCAGAGGATCTGAACAGACACTTCTGCTAAGAAGACATACAAACGGTCAACAGATATATGAAAAAATATTCAACTTCACTAGCTATTAGGGGAATGCAAGTCAAAACCACAATGAGATATCACCTCACATCTGTTAGAATGGCTATCTTCAACAACACAAGTAGTAACAAGTGTTAGAGAGTCTGTGGAGAAAAAGGAAACCTCAGACATTTCTGGTGGGAGTGTAAATTGGTACAGTAACTATGGAAAACAGTATGGAAGTTCCTCAAAAAAATAACAATAGAATTACCACAAGACCCAACAATCCCTTTCCTGAATATCTACCCCAAAATATCTGAAAACATTTATCTGTAAAGATATATGTACTTCTATGTTCATTACAGCATTATTCATGGTGGCCAACACATGGAAAAAAACCAAAGTGTCCTTCAATAGATGATTGGAAAAAGAAAATGTGATACACACACACACACACACACACACACACACACACACACACACACACAATGGAATATTACCCATAAGAAAAGATGAAATACTGCCATTTGTGACAACATAGATGGATCTTGAGATCATCATGCTAAGCAAAATAAATCTGACAGAAAAAGTCAAGAACCATATGACTTACTCATACATGGGATATAAAACTGAAAGCAACAAAGGAATAAGACAAATGAAGAAAAAACCCCACAAACTCATAGACACAGACAACAGTTCAGTGGTTACCAGAGGATAATGGGGGAGAAGGGGTGGTAAAGAGGGAAAAGGTGGTCAAATATATGGTGATAGAAGGAGAACTGATCTGGGTGGTGAGCACACAATGTGATATGTAGATGATACATTATAGAACTGTACACTTGAAACCTATATAATTTTACTAACCAATGTCACTCCAATATATGTAATAAAAAAAAGATAGAAACCCTCTTTTCTACTTCTAGATTCATCCCTCTACAGATTGTAGGACATATTCTGTCTCTAAAGGGAATGGGAGTCAACAATAGCCTGCATGCTTTTCTCTTAAGTTTCCTTTTCATTTTGCCCCGGGCCCCAAATACATCATTTGTCTGGCTGGAACTCTATTATGTCAGTGTTCAGCTGATGACTTCAGATGCCTGTTCCTGAATCTCTAGGACTGAAGACATTTCAAATAGACTGTTCTGCTTGCACAGGTCAGAAGAGCACGGGCATTAAATGTCCCCCATGAAGACGCTCAACAGATGAGTGATGGGAGGGTATACAAAAATCCCAGCTCCCTGACCACAATGGAGGTCCATCCCACACTGTTTCCTCAGGATCGCCTATGGCATGAAGTTTCAGTTGTCCATAATATGGCTGACTTAACAACACATCTTTCATAAGCTGCCTTCCCTTCCTTATATCATGTCCCCATTTCCTTGCCAGTGTTGAAGAAAATTTCCAGGTAAATTTTGTCTTCAAATTCTCATCTCCTTTTCTGGTGAAGCCCACCTGAAACTAAGAACTTGTAGTAGACCCCATTGGTACTTGGCTTGCTGACTCCCTGTTTACACTCTTGATTGTTGTCTCCTACTCTTCACAGAACTCTGTTTTATACAGTTGAGTCCCCAGTTAGAACCTCCACCTATTGCCTTATGTTTGACTCCTGAAGGCTAGCTTCCTGTATTCTTTTCCATCACAGATGATCTGAAGAGTGGAGAGAACACAACTCTTTCTCATGGACCAATGAGGTCACCAAAGAAAGGGATCTGTGATGGCTAAAGGGGTGAGGAGACCTCAGCCAAAACAGCAGACCTTGACAAGCTCTGTTGAATGCCCAGAGACTGAAATGGGAGTACACTTGATGATCTGAATAGAGTTGTACCTTCTTTGCTTAATAGAGCTGTAGGAAAGAGGCCCTATAGGGAATCTCTGAAGAACCCATGAAAGGGCTCTTTAACCATTGGATAGGTAAGTGAGTGAAAAGACTCACAGCCCAATAAGGACTGCCCTATCTTCCTGACTTTCCTCAACCCAGGGCTTGGACACTGAAGCTAGAGATTGGAGAAGGGGAAGGGAGAACAGGAAAAGAACACAGAGTAGAACCACACCACCACCTTCTCCACTACAGGACTCACAGATCAATAAAGAACTTTACTGCAGCTTCAAGTGACAACTTGGTCCCCAAACTGTGAGACCTAAACTACGTTAGAACCACCCGTTTATCCCACTTTGGTAAGCAGAATAAAGGTCTGCCAAAGATGTCCACACCTTAATCCCTCAAATTTGTGAATATACTATCTCACATGAATGGCAAAACAGACTTTGCAGATGTGATTAAGGTTACGAACCTTGAAATAGGGGGAAGATCCTGGATTATTCAGATGAGCCTAATTTAATCCCATAAATCTTTAAAAGTGGAGAACTTTTCCCACCTGAGGAGAGAGAGATAAATGGAAGGATGAGGAGAGATTTGACATGTAAGGGGGACTTAGCCTATCATTGCTAGTTCTGAAGATGGAGCAAAGAGACCACAAACCATGGAATGTGGGAATGGCCCTCAGCTGATAGGCAGAAAGGAGTCTTAGTCCTTCAATCAAAAGGAACTGAATTGTCAACAAGCAGATAATTAAGGAAATAAATGCTCCCCTGCAGCCACCAGAAAGGAACACAGCACTGCTGACACCTTAATTCTAGCCCCGTGAACCCATGTTGGACTTCTGACTTAAAGAACTTTAAGATAATAAATTTGTACTCTCTGAGCCACTGTTTGCAGTTATTTGTTATAGAAGCAATGGGAAACGAGTACACCAAAGTTTAAAGACAAAGAAAGAATCTTAAAAGCAGCAAGAGAAAAGCAGTTAGTTACCTACAAGGGAGCTCCCAAAAAAGCTGACTTCTCAACAGAAATTTTGCAGGCCAGAAGGGATTGTCACGACATATTCAACATGATGAAAAGTAAGGACCTACAACCAAGATTACTCTACCCAGCAAAGCTATTATTTAAAATCAAAGGACAGATAAAGATATTCCCAGAAAAGAAAAAGGTGAAGGAGTTCATTAGCACCAAATCAGTATCACAAGGAATGTTAAAGAGACTTCTTTAAGATGAAAAAAAATATATATATCTGAGTAATAAAATGGCAATAACTACATATCTATCAACAATTACTTTAAATGTAAATGGATTAAATGCTCCAATCAAAAGGTGGCTGAATGGATAAGAAAACAAGACCCCTACATATGCTGCCCACAAGAGACTCATTTCAGATCAAAAGACACACAAAGACTAAAAGTAAAGAGGTGGAAAAAAGACATTTCATGAAAATGGAAACAAACTAACGAAAAAGATGGTGTACCAATACTTATACCACACAAAATAAACTTTAAAACAAAGGATTATACCAGACAAAATAGACTTTAAAGCAAAGGCTATAAGAAAAGACAAAAAAGAACCCAGTAATCCCACTTCTGGGTATTTATCCAGAGAAACTCAAAATGCTACTTTGAGGGGATATGTGTATCCATATGTTCGTTGCTTCATTATTTACAATAGCCAAGATATGAAGGTGACCTGGGTGTCCCTGAAAGGATGAAAGGATAAAGAAGAGGTGGTACATATACACAATGGGATATTATTCAGCCATAACAAAAAAATGAACTCTTCTTCAATAACATGGATGGACGTAGATGGTATTGTGGTGAGTGTAGTAAGTCACACAGAGACAGACAAATATCATATGATTTCACTTAAAAGTGGAATCTACAGAACAAAATAAACACACAAACAAAACAGAAAAAAACTAATAGATACAAAGAACATTTTAATGGTTATGAGATGGGAGGAGGGGTTTGGGGTGAGTGAAAAAGGGGAAAGGATTAAGAAATACAAATTTGTTGTTACACAGTAGTCATGGGGACGTAGTGCAGAGCATAAGTCAATAATATTGTAATAACTATGTATGGTGTCAAACAGGTACTAGATTTATCAGGGTGATAGATGGGTGGGCGTGTGGAGACAGGGTGAAAAAGGTGAAGGGATTAAGAAGTACAAATTGGTAGTTACAAAATAGTCATGAGGATGTAAAGTAAAGCATGGGGAATATAGTCAATAATAACATTATAATAACTATGACAGTGCCACATGGGTACTAGACTAGTCAGGGAGATCACTTCTTAAATTATACATATGTAGATATACACACACTCCCACACACACACACACATATATATGTATATTATATATTTATATATAATTTATACATATATATGTGTATACATATAGTATATATATATACACACACACAGACATATATATATATATATATATATATATATATATATATATATATATATAAACCACTATGCTGTACACCTGAAATTAATATAAAATAATTCTGAATGTCAGCTGTAATTGAAAATTTTTAAAAAAGGAAAAGGTGAAGGGGAATAATCAATGAATCAATCAATCAATCATATGACGGTCTGTAAATTTTTGCCTTTTAACAAAATTTACACTGATTGTTATTACAAATGTGTCTGAATTCTCTTTTATTATATTATTTTACATTTTCTTTTTTATTTTACCTTTTCATGCTCCTTTTCTTACTTGACTACACTTTTTACCTTGTTTGTTTCCTTTTGGATTATATATTTCTCTAATTCACTTTTTTCCTCTCCTGATTGGGCAATTATATAACTTATTAATAGATCTTTTTCCTATTATTTCTGTGGTTATTCTAGATGGTTTCCTCCTGATATTTTAAATTTTTACTGAAGTATAATTTACATATAGAAAAAAATGTACATATCATAAGTGCACAGCTTACTGGAGTTTCACAAAATGAGCACATTAATGTAACCAACATCTAGATTAAGAAACAGAATCCCTCATGCTCATAAAACCTCCTCATATAACATAGAAAAGCTAATACACTTATCTAACATAAGCTTAACAAGGTAGAAAATTCAGCATAATCTTTATCCTTTTCCCAAACAAAAGGTTTTACTTTAGAATATTTTACCTTCAATCTCCATCTCTTGATTTCTATACTATTGTTGTCAAGGATTTTAGTTCAACTTTATTTTTTAACTTACTTCATTAGTTTACCATGAACATGTTTATCACTTTCTTTGCTTACCATCCTTTCTTGTATGTTAAATTTTCCAGGCATTATTTTTTCTTTTGAAGTTTGTCTTTTGAAGTTTCTGCAGTTAGAGTTTATTGGTAGAAATGTCTCCATTTTTTTTTTTTATCTGTAAATGTTTTTAGTTAACCTGTTTTTTTATGCATCAAATTTATCTTCACTGGCTGTACAATTACAATTCTATGCTGACAGGTTTTGTTGTTGTTGTTGCTAGCACTTTGAAAATTTTATTTCACAGTCCAATGTCACTGATAACAGCAGCTCTCTTTGTAATTTTCATATATTTGTCTTTTTTTTCCGGCTATGTAGAAGATTTTTTTAAAGAAAAATATGGGAGCATATAGTTTTACTGAGGTATATTTTCATATAGGTTTCTTTTCATTTATCTTGATCGAGATCAATGTGCTTTCTAAATCTGAGGAATGATATAATTCTTTTGGTAGTTCCAGAAATTTCTCAGCCACTATTTCTTCAGATACTGCCTCTTAATTTTCTTTCTAGAACCTTGATCATACATGTTAGAACTTTTCACCCTATCCTCCATTATACTGTCTCTCCTTGCTACATCTTCTGCACATCTCTGGGTCCTTTTGTTCAGATCTATTTTCCCATTCATGAACTCTTATCTCAGGTGTGTCTAATCTGCTGTTTTCCTCTTCCTTCATTTCTTCATTTTAATTATGACAGTTTTCTTCACACGTTCCATTTGGTTCTTTTCCTGCTCAATTTTGAATGTCTTTTGTTCCATTATATTTCTGTTACCCTGTAACAAGCCTGCTGGACCTGTCTGAAGGTATGGGAGGCCTGGCTGAACATCTCATTGGCTCTAACTCTATCTCTGAGAACAGGGAGGCCCCAGGTTAGCAGTTAAAAACTTGTCAAGACTAGCTGAAACCAGTCAAAACCAAGATGACTGTCAAAATGACCTCCAAAAGATTTTAAAGTTCATCACAACATAATCTCCACGCTAAATAACATACCTACAAGTCCCATGACAGTTGACAATTGCCATGACAAGGGCTGGAAGAGACCATAAACCAACAAATAAAATGGAACCCTAATTCTGAGAAAGCCACCTCTCCTGAAAATCCATATTCCTCCTACCTATTAAACCTCACCTTCATTTCTTCTATCCCGTTTTAACCACCTCTCCACCGCTAAGGCAGGAGAAGTTGATTTGAGAGCTGCCCTCTGGCTACTCTATTCTCTGGCCACAGAATAAAAGCTTGGATTGCTCACCTTTGTCTCTAAATTGTCTTAGTGACACCTAAAGGGAAAAGAACCTTGCTTTGGATTTTGGAAAGGGGGAATATCGCCCCTTGGTAACATTTCTAACTCTCTTATATCTGTACACTTATTAAACATAATTATCTCATATTCTGTCTCTGTCAATTCTACTATCTCCAGTAATTGCTAGTCTAATTATCTTACTTGTTTTTTTCTGACAGTCACTCATGGTACCTTGTTTCCCGTGTGTTTGGTGATATTTGATTGTGAGCTCATTTCTTTTAGAATTTTATATCTGAGAATGCTTTGGAGATTTGAGTCAAGATGATGGTCTTCTGAAAATGATGTGCCTTTATTTCTGCCAGCTGATTGGGGCACTACCAACCCAGAAACACTTAACTTTACCATCACGCTTTGGATTATTTTAGGACACATGGGTCGTGTAAATTCTGCCTCCAACTTGGTGGTTATAGCTTATGGTCACAGATTTTTAAGCAAGTTTTTTAAAAAAAATATTATTAATGTGTCTCTACTGCCAAGGCCAAGTCACAAATGGATTACCACCCTCTTTCCCCTCGGCAAGGCTTTTTTTCCTAGTCTACACATGAGAATACTTGACATTAGAGAAAACCACAGAGAAAAGGCATTAGCATTGCTTACTTCTTGGATTTGATCTTTTTTCTGTTATTTCTACTCTTCAAAGAATTCCCTTATTTCTGTACCAGCTAGCTTATTAATGAATTAAATTTGTTTTTGCTTTTTTAAATCCAATACTGATATATATATATATATATATATATATATATATATATATATATATATATATATATATATATATATATGTAATAACTCAGATTTCTCCTATTATGCCACTGCTGCATTTTTAACAGTGTGTATGATCAAGCAGGTTACCACTTTGGCCAACTGCAGCTGAGGAACTCTGGGAGAATGTATAGAACACACCCAAAGTTATAACAAGAGAAGGATGAGAAAACTAAGACCTCAAGGGACCAGCTCTCCATTCATCATTGGTTGAAGATGATTCCAGAGACATTGACTGCAGCACTTTTAGCTTGCTCTATACACAGGCAAGAAGAGAGCCCTCAGGCAGAGAATCAGCAGTATTTGCTTTCAGCATGTAGAGATAAGTACTGAGAGGTTATGGAAGGGATCCTGACAACATGTGCTGGACATCGGGTGGCACAAAGATTAAGGCAATCCTAAATTTTGGAGCACTGGGTTTTGAGTTTCTTGTCCTTTGCAACTCATGGATATTGAGAAAAAAATTTTAAATGTTAAAAACCAAACAGAGTAGATTTCAAGATCACTGAAGCTCTGAAAATCTAGCTGGACCATCTAGTGGTTTGATTTGCTTCTCTAACACTTCTAGTGGAAGGTAGAAAAATGCTGAAGACATCAAATTCTATGCACGAGAAGGATAATGTAAAGGAAGAAGATTGTAACTGGACAAGGACAGTGACAGGACTGGGGCCCTGACTCAAGGGGTATCTTTTGCAGAACAGAGTTGATAGTAACTGGCTGCAGACAGTTGGACTCTCTTGTAACAGGAGACTTATGGTTTTATTCTTTAAATGTCAGAGAGTGCTTGGAAAACATCTGTGTATGACCAAGAAAGGCATCAAGAAAAATGCTTAGTTCATCACCAGAATATAACTAGGTTGTATTTCCCGGCTTCCCTGCCTCTGTTGCTCAGTCTCTATTTGTAGGAGATCTCCTCTGCACAAATCACTAACGTCAAATGATAATTAGCAGCAGTTGAGAAGATTGTGACAGTGCTTTACCCTGTATTTTCAACCTTATTATTCGACTGGCATCCTGTGTGCTAATTTATGACTCATGCCACAGGGTTTGCTTATAAAAGGATAAACATAGTTAGTTTGGAGAATCAAAGACTTATCCTAATACAGAAGTTACCTTTTTCTAGCCTTAAACACTGTCATATTTGCCCAATTTCCTTATGAGGAAAACAGTCATCTGTATGGGGGAAAAGCAGACTGGTGTATAAACAATACAAGTGACATGAGAAGCTCAACTCATATGCTGAAAATCAGTGGAGATTTGCCAAAACCTGGACCCAAGTTGCTATCCGTTCAAGGATATCAGTTTCCATGGTACTCAAAATTCTGAATGACAAAGCATGCTTGAGATAGTCAATATATTTCTCATCTTACACAAACGGCAAAACACTCTGTATTATCCTGCTGTTTGCTTTAATCACTCAAGAATTCTTGGATCTTTCCCCATATCAGTACACAGAAGTCCTCCTTATTGTTCTCTGTGGCTATGTAGTGTGATATTCTATGGATAAGCCAGCAATCCCCTATCTGTGTATATTTAAGATGTTTCTAGTCTTTCTTGATCAGAAACTGCTGCAATCATTAACTTCAAACACATACCATTTTGCACGTTGGAAGGTAAATATAAATGTTATTTCCTACAGTTAGAAAGATATTGCTAAATTGAAAGATGTGTGTACTTGGGATTTTAACAGATTTTGCCAAATTTCTCTTCATAGAGCTGTACCAATGGATGTCCCCTACCAGTAACTCATGAGAGTGCTGATTTTCCCAAATTCTGCATGCTCTCCAATTCAGTGTGTTGTCAGACTTGTTGATCTTTTCCAATTTAACAAATTAAAAAGGGTATTTATAATTTTAATACACATTTCTTCTTGATGTCTAAGGGCTGTGGGCTTTGGCTTATTTTAAACAGACTGTGATTACAATGTTTTTTCTTTTTTGGTTGTTTTTCTTTTCTGATTCCAGAGACTCACTAGAATTATGTCTGGAGCAAATTGAAGTTGACGTTTTAAGCAGAAGAAATTCAGGACAGACCTAATTTGAGAGTCAAGCTTATTGAGTCTGTGTGTACAAAAGCCATAAAGATGTCCATAAGATGGTGTTGTGGATGCATATTGAATGATACAGAAACTATATTTACAATATAATATTAAAAAAAGAGGTTAAAGAATAATACAGTGTGATTTCTCTTCTTTTAAAAATACAGTATATACCTCTAGAAAGGTGACTAGAAGGATTATATGAAAAATTAACAATGATCATTTTTGTATGGGAGGACTGTATGATATTTTATCCTAATTTGTACTTCACTGTATTTTTGAATTGCTGTCAATTATTAATTGCTACCTTAAAATTAAAAAGAATATTACATTTTAAAAATACATTCTGCCTCATTAGCAGATAGTCATTAAAAATATACAGAGTGATGAGAAGATCATTAGAGTAGGAATGAGGAAACCAAATTTTTAGTCCCTGTTCTGCCATTAATATGCTCTGGGACATTGAGCTGATAGTTTAATTTTTCTGAGCTTCAGTTTCATCATTTGTGAAATGCAAAATAGGACATATTTATATTTTAAAACGTTTACAATAAATTCCTATCATATATTGAGATGAGACACTTTAAAACTAATATTGATTATCTTTTTATAGATGTATGTTTGCATTTTGAATAGTTGTACTTCATAATATCAAGGTAATTCTAAATGTTTCTGTTGTTTCTTATATAAATATATTGTCTGTGAACTATATTGGTGCATAATTGAAAACAAGTTTTCACATAGAGTATTATCTTTTCAAGGCTTATTGAAAGAGATTACCTTTGTAACAAGAAATCAGACCCACTCACTTTATCTTAAGGGTCAGAACAAGGTTCTCTATGTAATCATCATCATTTCTGTTCTTTAGGTACAAACTGCGATGAGGCTTCCATGAGAATATTTAAATATTAGTAACAAGTAGTTTTGCACTCAAAGGCACAGCACTTTGAATTATTCTCTTGCTATTTCATATGAGCAGGTTTATTCACATAATCATAGTGTGGGGAAGTCCTTGAGAGCACACACATCACTCTTACTTCTTTCGTACTTTCCCATGCAAGAGGATCATAATAGCTACCATCTATTGAGTATTTACTATATGCCAGGTACAGTACTGAGTGCTATATTTATGGATCATCTCTCTAATACCTACAACACAAAGTATATCAGTTAGCATTTGCTGTGTAACAAACACTCAAAATTTGTTGGCCTAAAAAAAACAACCATTTATTTATCTCATGATTCTGTGCATTGGAAATTCAGGATAAGCTCAGCCCAAAGTATATTCTGGTCTCAAATGTGCTCACTTATATGTCTGCAATCAACAGTTGAGATATCTAGAGTCTGACTGGTCTAGGACAGCCTCATCTGGAATAGATTTTTTCTGTTCTATGTGGTCTATCATTATTCAGCAGACTATCTTGGGGTTATTTGCATCACAACTGCAAAGTTCTAAAAGTGACAAGAGATTGTGTTCCAGTGTACAAGCATTTTTCAATCTTCTATCTGCAGGGTGCTTGCTGATGTTCCATTGGCCAAAGCAAGTGACATGGCCAAGCCTAGAGTCAGTGTGGGTGGGGACTACTTAAGGCATGGATAAAAGAGTTATTGTTGCAACAATCCACTGAACAGGTAGTTTGATATTAGCTGCTTGATAAAGAGTGAACCAACAAGGGCCATAGGATTAATCCTATAAAGGCAGAGTGGTAGAAAGCATGTAGTCATAGGGAGCAGGAATAAGAGTGAAACACTCATCAGGGTAGTCTTATCCAAGGAGTGCTGTTCTCTCAAGGTGACTATTTGTCACAGTTTAGGCCCGTTGTCCCTGGGGAAACGTTAACAGCACTCTCAATCATTTTCAGAAGTTTCTCATTTCACACGAAAGATTACTCTTGTCTCTCTAGATCTTCAACACCTTGGATAGCTCCTATTCGAGCCTGTTGCTAGAAGGATCTGAGAACACTGATGTTTCTCCCTTAGACTCTCTATCTGTTAACCCCACCAATCAAGAACAATTAATGTTAACAATTAGGGATACAGCTAGGGACCTCAGACCTGTAAGAGACAATAGAGATAACTGCCCTCTACAATTTCATACATAAGAAAGTTGTAAGACTAGAACCAAAGCTTCTGAATCCGGGGGTCTTCTTTTACCAGCACTTCCACGGAGGGAAATTCCAGCGCTGAATGTTCACTTAAATGTGAACTCTGCCTCCTCTTCACACAGTAATCAAGGGTTGGCTTTGAAATCATTGCAGAACTGTACAGAACTTCTACTTTCTTTCTTTTTAAAGCTAGGAGCACACAGTGTTCACCATGTAGCCTCCCACTCACTTCACAGAATTGACAAGAGGAAACAGTGTGCCAGAGCAAAATGCAGGAAAGTGACTTAAGCAAGGGTGAAGTCTGGAACAAGGCTGCACTGGGAACCTGCTTTCCCTCCCTTTAGGTTCTTTGCCCACAAGCTCCGGAAGCCTCAACACCTATCTGGGAAAGACCCAGCCACAGGCTCCCACTTGTACCAGAGAAACCCTGAGGAATCAATCAAGAGAATGTTATCAGTGAAACACTTGTAGGCTGCTGCTGAATAGTTTCATCAACAATCCAGGGATCTCCTCTCAGGGTCTGGGGAAAACAAAGTGAAGAGAAGCAGGTTGTATTAAAAGCACTTAGTAAGTGTCAAAGACAGCATCAATTTGGCCAACTGGAAATTCACTTTAAACAAAACCCCAATTTTATACCACTAGTAAGCCTACCTTAGCAACATAAGACTCCCTCTCACCAATAAGGCTCATTTTATTTCTTTAACTAAAGGGAATTACAGAATCAAGGGCTGTTTCAATGCCTGAGAACAACACAAATAAATAAATGAATACAGCTGTCTTCTGCTTAGCTCTGGGATGCTCTTTCAGTCTGATCATCTCCCAAGAATTCTGCCAACATTCACCCAGAAGATGGCTTCCAGTTCCCTCTCCTGAGAACTGGCTGACTTGGAGTATGAGAACTGGAGACATTAGCCAGGATACTCATCCAGCCCTCTCATTTTATACATGCAGAAACAGAGATCCAGAAAGTTTATGAGGCCCACCAAAGTTACGTTATTTGTTGTTTTATTATTTTAGTGGCTCTACCAGAGAATGGTTAAGATGAGAAATGACTATCAGATCAATTGAGTAGGCAAGTAATTACTGAGTGCCTATAACATATTATGTGCTCATTTTAAAGATGAGGAAAGGTCCCAAGGAGACTGGCTTTCTGGGCTCCTTCCACAGCACCATCTCCAGTCACAATGACATGATCTCTAAAATCCTTTCTTCCTGCTAGTTCTACCCAAAAATGTGTCTGATATTTGCCCTCTTCTCCTGTCCTATATTCCAGTAGTTACACTCTGACTCAGACCATCAAACCTGAGCAGCTTCTGTCCAGTCTTCTTGCCTCATTATTATTCCATCAAGTCGTCACCCACATTGCTACCTGAGTGATCTTCCTGGAAACATAATGGAATGTTTTCCTCCGCTGACCAAAGCACCTTAACAGCTACCGTGTTTCCTCCAAAATAAGACCTAGCTGGACAATCAGCTCTAACGTGTCTTTTGGAGCAAAAATTAATATAATGTCAGTTCTATAATATAATATATTATAATATAATATAACATAATATAATATAATATCATAATTAATATAATGTCATATAATATAATAATATAATACCGGGTCTTATATTAATTTTTGCTCCAAAATACGCATTGGAGCTGATTGTCCGGCCAGGTCTTATTTTCGGGGAAAACGGTACTTAAATCCAAACGTCTGCCCAACTATGAACTTTTTCTTGAGGTGCGTTTTGCCTGCTTGT
Source organism: Rhinolophus ferrumequinum (assembly GCF_004115265.2). Lineage (NCBI taxonomy): Eukaryota > Metazoa > Chordata > Mammalia > Chiroptera > Rhinolophidae > Rhinolophus > Rhinolophus ferrumequinum. The sequence goes on along the minus strand of NC_046306.1, from coordinate 37,465,643 downwards.
CTATTCCTACCTTTTAGAGTTGAGCCACAATGGACTAATTGAGTTCCCTGACATGTGGTTTTGTTTTCTATTCCCATGCCTTTGTGTGGCTGGTGTTTTGGTTAAGAAACTCTCTCTCTCTTCATCCATCTGGTGGACATTTACTTAACTTCACAAATTGTGTCTCATCTCCTGTGCAGCCTTGGTCAAAAAGTCAAGGTCAGGGAAGGCCCGGAGTCCAAACCTGGGAGGGGAAGCCAACATGAAAGGAGGGTGAGGCATGTAGTGGAAGAAAATGTGCAGGGGTCTTGCCTGTCTTTAGGTCACTTTACAGAGTGGGGTTGCAAATGCTATGAGGCCACCAAGAATATTTTGACTAGTGAAATGCTTATTTAATTATGCATGGATACTCTCTCATCCTCTTTTCTCAGTGTGTGAACATTCGTCACAGGCCACTCCAGACATTAAGTTTTAAAGAAGTGAGATCTCTCTCTCTCTCTCCACACACACACACACACACACACACACACACACACACACACACACACATTTCCATAGATTGACGACCTAGATTCATCAACTAGCAAATGCCCTTCGAAATGCCCTGGCTTCAAAGAACACCATGTAACTATTTTCTAAAGGTCTTTCTTTGATGGTGTTCATCATCCGGTTCTTTAAATGACTGTGTTTTCCAGTCTCCTGGGTGGCTTCTTGCACAGAGAAAAGCAGAAAGGCAATTAAAGTAGTTCTTATACATGAGTTAAAAAAAGGAATATTCCATTCAGTGACATGGGATTCTTGTCCCCAGTTCTCTTCAGAGGATGTTCAGTGACACCAGGGGTTCAGTCATTTCAAGAAATTATGAGCAGATCTGATACATTTAAGTAATTACCTTTGCAGACTTTAGGGACTTAGGAAGGGAAAGACATACTTCTCCAGCAACCTGCAATTATAGAATAAATCAGCATGTGTGTAAATTAAATGCTAACTGGATCTTATTATTAGTTTCAGAGTTCTTCCCTGGTGCTCTCATATCATGGGAAAGCATACAGTGTAGCACATGGCAGGCTGCTCCAAATTCTCATTCTGAGATGTGGGGCATAGAGTTTTATCTCCCAGAGGATGCCATAGCAAGTTAACTCTTTTTTGTGCCCACAGAAGACAAGGACTAGAGATACATGCTGGCTCCAGAGCTCACACCTTCCTAACTTTGAGATTTGCTTCTCAGCGATACTGACAGAAAGAATATTTTTATTTGACCATTTGGTGACGTTTAAGTGTTAAGTGTTAAGAAACTTTAAGTCATCACCTAAAATTGAGTAGGGACTGGCTTCAGGAAGGAAGTGACAATATTTATCAAAGCCAACAAGGTATAATGAGAAAGACTGTTGTCTTAGGCCAAGTTCCCTAAGAAGAAGACCCTGAGATAAAAATTCATGTGCACGTATTTTAATGAACTGATCCCAGGAGAACCCAGGATGAAAGTGAAATAAGCCAGAAGTTGAGGCAGGGGCTTCATACTCCTGTACAATCAGTCAGTCATTGGCTCAGGGCTACCCTGGGGACAGCAAATTCCAAGGAACTCAAAACTCACTATGTCTGCTGTTTCCCTGCTCCACAGGGGAAGTGCAACTCCAGTAGCTCCAGGGCGTCCTCTAAAGACAGGCACAGTATAGGCCACTAGAAACCAAGACAGGAGCTCCCAGAACTGGTAACAGGGGATCCAAGGAGAACACCTTTGGCCATCTGTAATGGTTAATTTTATGTGTCAACTTGATTGGGCCATGGGGTGCCCAGATATTTGGTCAAACATTATTCTGGATGTTTCTTTGAGAGTGCTTTTGATGAGATTAACATTTAAATCAGTAGATTGAGTGAAGAAGACTGTCCTCCCTATTATGGGTGGGACTCATCTAATTGGTTAAGGACATGAATAGAACAAATTGGCAGACCTGCTCATGAATACCAGGGAATTTTTTCTGCCCTGATATAAAAACTGAAACCTTGGCTCTTTTGGGGTCTCATGCCTGCTGGCCTTTGGACTGAAACTACATCATTGCCTCTCTTGGGTCTCTAGCTTGCTGTCTCCCTCTGCAGATCCTGGGATTTGCCTGTCTTCCTAACCACACAAGCTAATATCTTATAATATTAGGTTGGTGCAAAAGTAATTGCGGTTTTTGCAATTATTTTTAACTTTTTAAACTGCAATTATTTTTGCACCAACCTAATAAATATTTTTTCTCACCTCTCTCCCTCTCTAATTTTCAATCTGAGCACACTGGATATATGGAATTGCCATTTACTGAGATGAGAAAGACTGAGAGGAACATTTTTGAGGCAGCAGGAGATGACGGGGTCAGTTTTGAACATTAAGTTTCAAGTGTCTATTTTTCATCCAAGGGTGTAGATCAAGTGAGCAGTGTGATTTAGAGTGCAGGGTGAGGCCCAGTCTGGAAATAAAATGTACAGTCTATAGTATAAAAATGATATTAAAGCTATGTAATGAAGTGAAATCATCAAAGGAGTAGGGTAGATAAAAAAGTTGTACCCATGATTGTACATAAAATAATTCATATGGAGCATGAGAATAGGACCAAAACAATGCTATTGGCAATGCCAGCCTTTAAGCAATGGGCAGGGGAGCCATATGAATGACTAGAGTCATCCAAGACCCCAAATGTATAAGACTGAACCTGAGTAGGTATGAATATTCTCATGTGATAGAAGTGGTACCAAGGACCACAGGAACTATGAACACAAACAAGTAAGAAATAAAAGAATTCATGTCGTTGAATGGCAATATTAGGCTGACCTGACTATTTTAGGCAGGTTACCTTTTGTCTGGTTGTCTATTGTCATGTAACAAACCACTCAAAAACTGAGTGACTTAAAAAAACAGCATTTGTTTTTCTTATGAATCTGCAATTTGACTATAGCTGGACCACAGCCCATTTCTGCACAGATTCAAGGGAAAGGGAAAGGGACTCTGATTTCTTGATGAGGGCATGGCAAAGTTCTAGAAGACCATGTGGAACCAGAGTTCTTGCTGTGGCCATTTATGGAAAACACAATCTGCCATACATCCTGGGGAATTTGTCACAGTCCAGGGTCCAGCTCCCAGAATTGTAGCCTGGGAAATTGACCACTTAGTAACTTTTTATATCAACATTGATGAATAATACTGGAACGCCCACTTATTATTTACAAGGGGAAGGAAATGTCATTGCTATAGGATCCCTCAAATTCTTCAAGCCTTCTACACATACATCCTGAGCATGGAATCAGAGAAAAGAAGTGAGGAATTTGGGTGGATGACTTGAATGGCAACAGATTAAAATGGGATGTCTTGTCGACGGGATATGAGCTATGATCTCCACTGACTGAGTCTTCTGGAGTCTCTCTCAATACTTTGTCATTCCTCCTTGTGTAACTTCCTTAGCTAACAGCTGCTCTCTTGACTGAAATATTCTTTCTTTGGGTATGCTGGTCCACTCAAACTCTTTAGTCTAAATTTGCCCATCCCCGACTTCTTGTGCGTATTGCTTGCAGCCTTTTAGCTGCCTCATTTTCTGGGGTCTTAACCTCAGTCAATGGATCCCATTGATTTAGAAATTTTGGGTAGGAGGGGGATGTTTGTCACTGATACTAGAGTAACAAATCCAGACAGTGGCCTCACAGTGAGCCGATTTTGGTGCCATTTATTCTCTACAACTCTCTGTAGCATCAGGCTGAGGTTAGACTCCAGCAGAACCCACATCTTTGCCAAGCTCCTTTTCCTGCCCTGTGCAGCTTCTCTTACACCCTTACAGGTTTTTCCTGAAGGCTTTCTCAAAATCCATCCCTTTCACAATAAACTTTATCTCAGGCTATGCTTCTAAGAAACCCAGCCTAAAATAGATGATTTTAAGATTTTTGATTTGAGTAACTAAGTCAATTATGGTGACATTTACTAAAATGAGGAACACCAGGGGATAAAGAGGTTTTAGGGGAACAAATAAAGAGTTCAGTTTCTATTTGTAAAGTTTAAGATGCCTATTGTACATCCACTGGACATACCAAGAAGATGGCTGGATATCAGTCTAGAGTTCCAAGGAGAGGTCTGGGATGTTAACCTGAGGAACAAATAAAAGTATATAATTCAGACTGAATGGTCAGGGGATGTTTTTCTAAAGAGGTGCTATTAATTCATGACTTGAAGTATAAGGAGCAATTAGTGAAACTATAGTATAAGAAAGAGTCTTCCAGGCAGAAGGAACAACAGGTGTGAAGTCTGATTCATTTCTTATTGATGAATCAGAGGCAGGAAGTTCCTAAGTCATTGATTCCATGTGCATTGCTTGACCTTTATCAGAGTGGTAAAATTTCTCTGAAGCTGATGAAGTTAGGGATATTTGTTGCTAAGTGACATCCTTGCCACTTTATTCTGTTGTTTTTCAGGCAGACTATCTTCACCTGTAGGCAAAATTCATTAGAAAATCTTGCACATGCATGTCAGAAAGTTTGCTGTTTTGTGCCAACAAGGAATGGTGGAATATGTGGAGGCATTGTTCACAGGAAGAAAGGAGGATTCGGAGTCAGTGCCAGCTGAAGGGACCCATGGAGAAATAAGTGGTAATTTTTATTACAAAGTTACTTTTAAAAGAAATTCAACAGTGAGACAATTAAAAGGGAGTGAAAGTGAACCCTTTTCACTTTCACTGATTACAGAAAGACAAATACTGCAATCAGGTAAACACCTAGAACGGGAAAAGTATTGATGCATAAAACAAATATTTACTGAGTTGCAGAGAGGAGTGGATGCAGAGAGCCAACATTTCAAGGATAAAACCTGGACAGAACCCAACCCATAAGGAGAAAGATTCCAAATGCAATAAATAAGCTGGGACACTGACCCAGCCAGGAGCCGGGGAGCATTGTGATAGAGGCCGTCTGATTCTGACCCCAACTGAGAAGCAGTTAGCATGATCACAGGCTAACCACAGAGCCCAAAAGCTCATCTCCTCTGCAAAGGAAAGGGGGCTTGTTACATTAGCAGAAGGATTACACCTGGTCCATCACCGAGGGAGAAGCTGGCTCCCCACACAAAGAAGAAAAGCTCCAGGGAGGAAAAGTCCTTGCAGAACACAGGGCTGTGGCCTTTGCACATATGACTGATGAAGAGATTATAATCAAGTATTCTTGCTGCAAACACACTGGTAAGAACCTGAGTTAGTTTTTTTGTTCAGGCAATGGCAATTAAAGTCCCAAAGGGAAAAACAACACATGACTCCAAGGACAGTTTAACAGAAAAGAATACACTGAAATGAAAAGTGACTTTCCTCAAGCCCCTCCCTTTGCCAATAAAACAAAACTAGGGAATCAGATAAATCCATGCAGTAGCCACTTCATATTCTGATATGTTGGTTGGTTTGCCGTTATAAAGGAAAAATAGCAGCAGAGGAGAAATGGTGATTGACATGCATTTGCTCTAGTTGTGTGAGCTTGGGCAGATTATTCAACACCTACAGAGTTTAAGATTTCTCTTCAGAGAAATGAGTAGGGGATATTTTATCTCTAAGGTATTTTTTAGATCTAAAATGGTTGGATTCCAGAAATCATTTCACTGTGGTAATGGCACATGCCTCAGAGTCTAAGCAGAGAAGTCCAGAGGTTTGTGGTAGACGGGAGGCTAAGAAAACATGTCAGCAGAGGGTGTACACAGTGAGCTGATGGGGGCTATATTCAAAACCCACGCTTCATGGAGTAGCTTTCCCAATGTCTATGCCTCACAGACTGCCATTTTTTTGCTTTTTTTTTTTTGCTTTTTGCTTTTCATTTCTCCTGAGACATAGAGAGATTAAAAAAAATACTCTCCCTACTTATGAAAGTTTGTTATTTGTCAGTGGCCAAAAATCACTGAGAAAAATAAAAAATAAAACAGCAATGTCAATACTTCTTTCTTTGCTTGAAATCTTGGGGAGTTAAGTCAACAAAATGTTCAAGGTTGGCTTACACAGGGGATTTTTCAGGGTGCATATACAGAATAATTCTAAAGTGCCTAACTCATAAGCAGGACCAAAGAAAAAGGAAAGTCTTTGAAGTGAAGGAACCTATTGTTTATAATCTTCTGTTCATTACCATTTTTCTACTCTTTAGTGCAAAGGTAATTAAGAAACAATAAACTTAAACAAAGCTAAAGAAGGGGGGCAACCTTCCATATGTACAAGTATATTATTTCTTCTTTTACAATTCAGCATTATTTTAATCAGGGAAGCCCAATGGGTGTCATTTGGTTTATAGGATTCCTATGGTTTTTGTCAAGTGAAACTGTAATCAGGCTTTGATAATCAACAAAACTTCCTCTTTAAAGAATGTTCTGTCTGAACACATTAGGGTTTAAATTGGATACATAACCATGCATTTTTATAAAAATTATAATTTCTTTACTAAATTTCCAAAATAGTCTAATAGTAGCCTGCTTTAGTGACCAGAAAAAAATGATAAGTAGTTTGGTCATTAAGTTCACTGTATTGGTTGATATTATAGATTCATAAATTCATACTGCATTAGTTTTGTTTTTAAAAACTTGCAGCACAACCCCTCCCAGAAAGCACAACCCTGATTTTGTACAGGAAGGACCACCCCTGCAAAACCTAAAATTACTGAGATCAAGAGTGCATAAATTGTTACTCTCAGTCTTATAACAAGAAACATCAGGACAAGCTGAAACAAATTACTTGTCTTAGATCCAAAGAGAACTGAATTTGCAGAGGAAAATTAGCCACCAAAAATCTGGAGAAAAAGGTGAATGCAAAGAGTCACAGCTGAGATCTGCTTACCTGAGCAGAGGCCAGAAGCCATAAACTGGTTAAGTGTTAACAGACACTTAAATTATAATATTTTTAATTAAAGTTTTTTGGGGTGACAATGGTTAGTAAAATTACATAGATTTCAGGTGTACAATTCTGTAATATATCATCTATATGTCACATTGTGTGTTCACCACCCAGAGTCAGTTCTCCTTCCATCACCATATATTGGATCCCCCTTACCCTCATCTCCGACCCCCCACCCCCTTTACCCTCTGGTAACCACTAAACTATTGTCTGTGTCTATGAGTTTTTGTTTCTCATTTGTTTGTCTTGTTCTTTTGTTGTTTTTGGTTTATATACCACATATCAGTGAAATCATATGGTTCTCTGCTTTTTCTGTCTGACTTATTTCGCTTAGCATTATAATCTCAAGATCCATCCATGTTGTCACAAATGGTCCTATTACATCTTTTCTTACTGCCAAATGGTGTTCCATTGTGTATATATACCACAACTTCTTTATCCATTCATCTATCGAAGGACATTTTGGTTGTTTCCATGTCTTGGCTACCGTAAATAAACCTGCAATGAACCTTCGAGCACTCATGTCTTTATGGATAAATGTTTTCAGAAATTTTGGGTAGATACCCAGGAGAAGGATTGACGGGTCATATGGTAATTCTATTCATAATTTTTTGAGGAACCTCCACACTGCCTTCCATAGCAGCTGCACCAATCTGCATTCCCACCAACAGTGTATGAGGGTTCCTTTTTCTCCACAGCCTCTCCAACACTTGTTACTATTTGTCTTGTTGATGATAGCCATTCTAACTGGGGTGAGGTGATATCTCATTGTGGGTTTTATTTGCATTTCTCTGATGATTAATGATGTCTAGCATTTTTTCATATGTCTATTGGCTATTTGTATGTTCTTGGGAGAAATGTCTCTTCAGGTCCTCTGCTCATTTTTCAATTGGGTTGTTTGTTTTTTTGTTGTTGAATTGTATATGTTCCTTGTATTTTTTGGGTATTAGCCCCTTATCGGAGGCAGTTTGAAATAATCATCTCCCATTCAGTTGGTTGCCTCTTTATTTTGTCGATGGTTTCTTTTGCTGTGCAGAAGCTTTCAAGTTTGATATAGTCCAATTCATTTATTTTAGCTTTCACCCCTTTGCCTTTGGAGTCAAATTCATAAAATTCTCTTTGAACCTGATATCCATGTTTAGTACCTATGTTTTCTTCTATGCAGTTTATTGTTTCAGGTGTTATGCTTAGGTATTTGATCCATTTTGTTTAATTTTGGTACATGGTGACAGATAGCAGTCTAGTTTCATTCCTTTGCACATGACTTTCCAATTCTCCCAGCACCATTTATTGAAATGCTGTCTTTCCTCCATTGCATGTTTTTTGCTTCTTTGTCAAAAAATTATCTGTCCATATTTATGTTGATTTATTTCTGGGTTCTCAATTCTAATCCATTTGTCTGTGTCTCTGTTTTTCTGCCAATACCATGCTGTTTTGATTATTGTAGCCCTGTATTACAAGCTAAAGTCAGGGAGTGTAATACCTCCAGCATTGTTCTATTTTTTTAAGATTTCTTTGGCTATTCGGGGTCTTTTTTGGTTTCATACAAATCTGATGATTTTTTGTTCTATTTCTTTAAAAAATGCCATTGGGACTTTGAATGGGATTGCATTCAATCTGTATATTGCTTTGGGTAATTTGGCCATTTTAACTATGTTGATTCTTCCAATCTATGAGCATGGAATGTCTTTCCATTTCTTTGTATCTTCTTTAATTTCTTTGAAAAACATCTTGTAGTTTTCAGCATATAGGTCTTTCACATCCTTGGTTAAGTCGATTCGTAGGTATTTTATTCTTTTTGTTGCAATTGCAAAAGGATATTTTTTCTAATTTTTTTTCCTGGGATTACTTTGTTAATGTATAAGAATGCAATGGACTTTTGTACATTGATTTTGTAACCAGCAAATTTACTGTATTCGTTTATTTTTTCTAATAGCTTTTTGATATAGTCTTAGGGTTTTCAATATACATCATCATGTCATCTGCAAAGAGTGACAATTAACTTCTTCATTCCCAATTTGGATGCCTTTTATTTCTTTCTCTTGCCTGATTGCTCTGGCGAGGACTTCTAACACTATGTTGAAAAGCAGAGGTGATAAGGGGAGAGCCCTGCCATGTTCCTGAACGTAGAGCAAAGGGCTTCTGTTTTTCAGCAATAATTATGAGACTAGTTGAGGGTTTGTTATATATGGCTTTTATTATGTTAAGGTGCTTTCCTTCTATACCTATTTTATTTAGTATTTTCATCATAAATGGATGTTGTATCTTGTCAAACACTTTTTCTGCATCGATTGATATAATCATATGATTTTTGTCCTTTATTTTGCTTATATGATGTATCACATTGATGGATTTGCATATGTTGAACCATCCTTGTGCCCCTGGGATAAATCCGACTTGGTTGTGATGAATAATCTTTTTAATGTATTGCTGCATTCAATTTGCTAGAATTTTATTTATGATTTTTGCATCTGTATTCATCAGAGATATTGGTCTGTAGTTTTCTTTTTTTGTGTTGTCCTTACCAGGTTTTGGTATCAGGGTAATGTTGGCCTCATAAAATGAGTTGGGGAGTACTGTCTCTTCTTCAATTTTTTGGAAGAGTTTGAGCAGGATAGATCCTCTTTGAAGGTTTGGTAAAATTCACTAGTGAAGCCATCTGGTCCCGGACTTTTGCTTTTGGGAAGGTTTTGGATGACTGATTCAATTTCGTTACTGGTGATCGGTCTACTTAGATTTTCCAGTTCTTCATGGTTCAGTCTAGGAAGGCCATATGTTTCTAAGAACATGTCCATTTCTTCTAGATTATTGAATTTGGTGGCATATAGTTCTTCATAGTATTCTTGGATGATCCTTTGTATTTCTCTGGTATCCGTGATAACTTCCCCTTCTTCATTTCTGATTTTGTTACTAGTGTCTTTTCTCTTTTTATCTTAGTGAATCTAGCCAAGGGTTTGTCACTTTTGTTAATCTTTTCAAAGAACCAGCTCTGTATTGCATTAATTTTTTTCTATTTTCTTTTTGTTCTCTATTTCATTTAGTTCTGCTCTGGTTTTTATTGTTTCCTTCTTTCTGCTGACTTTGGGTTTCATTTGTTCTTTTTTTTTCTAGTTCTTTAGGTGTAACGTGAGGTAATTTATCTAGAATTTTTCTTCTTTCTTGAGATATGTCTGTAATGATACAAATTTCCCTTTTAATATTGCTTTTGCTACATCCCAAAAATTTAGGTAGGATGTGTTTTCATTCTCATTTGCTTCTATGCATCTTTTGATCTCTCCTCTTATTTCTTCTTTGACTCAGTCATTCTTTAAAAGTTTGTTGTTTAATCTCCACATATTTGTGTTTTTTCCTACTTTCTTTTTGCTGTTGATATCCAATTTCAAAGCCTTGTGTTAGAGAATATGCTTGGTATGATTTTAATCTTCTTAAATTTGCTGAGGCTAGGTTTATGTCCCAATATATGGTCTATCCTTAAGAATGTTCCATGTACACTAGAACAGAATGTATATTCTGATGTTCTAAGATAAAGTGCTCTGTAATTGTCAATTATGTCCATTTCATCTAATGTGTCATTTAGAGCTGTTATTTCTTTATTTATTTTCTGTTTGGATGATCTATCCGTAGCTGTCAATGATATATTTAGGTCCCCTACTATAACTGTGTTTTGGTCAATTTCTCCCTTTAGTTCTTTTAGTAGTTGCTTTGTATAATCCAGTGCTCCCTGATTGGGAGCATAAATATTAATGACTATTATGTCTTCTTGTTGTGTAGTCCCCTTTATCATTATGAAATGTCCATCTTTGTCTCTTGTTACCTTTTTTATCCTGAAGTATGTTTCATCTGGTATCATATGACTACACCTGTTTTTCTCTGAATATCATTTACTTGGAGTGACAGTTTCCACTCTTCTTCTTTGAGTCTATATTTGTCATTGTAGTTGAGATGTGTCTCTTGGAGGCAGCATATGATTAGGTTTCATTTTTTGATCCAGTCTGCTCTATGCCTGCTTATTGGTGAGTTCAGTCCATTTACATTTATGATGATTATTGATATTATTGATATTTCCTAATACTCTATCTTTTGTTTTCTGGTAGGATGGTGTCTCCATCGTTTCTTGTCCTCTTTGTTGCTATCTGTTATTTCAATGTGGTGTTATTCTATGATTTTCCCCCTGTTTCTTATTTTCTTATGTTATGTATTTCAATTTTAGGTTTTTTTTGTTTTTTGTTTGTTTGTTTTTTTGAGTGGCTGCCATTTAGATTATGTAAAAGAAAGTTTCATATTTAGAGTGTTCCATTTTCTTCAGCATTCTTCCTTTTTCCATTTCCCTTTGCCAGTTCAGACCTTTGCTCTCTCCCTTTTTATGGTTTTATTGTCTCAAATTATCCCTATTTGTGCTTTCAGTTTTTTCTGCACTGCAGTAGGAACTTGTCATTTTTCTCTTTTTTAAAGTTTTTTTTTCGTCTTTACTGTGTATATTATGTTTGAGTATATACTGTCCCATTTGGTGTAGGGGTTTTCATTTCCTGCTTCTGTCTGTCTGTTTGTAATACTACTCATCGTTTTGTATTCTTTTGGTTTTTGTTTCAGATTGAATAGTAGCCTCCTTCAGTATTTCTTGTAGTGCAGGTCGTGTATTAGAAAATTCTCTCAGTCTCTGTATGTCTAAAAAGGTCTTTATTCCTCCTTAATATCTAACGGACATCTTTGCTGGGTATATTATTCTTGGCTCATAATTTCTCTCTTTCAATAGTGTGAATATTTGGTTCCACTCTCTCCTGGCTTGTAGAGTTTCTGCTGAAAAATCTGATGATATTCTAATGGGCTTTCCTTTGTAGGTTACTGTGTTCTTTTCCCTGCTGGCCTTGAGGATTCTTTCTTTGTCATTAATTTTTGACAGCTTCAATACAATGTGCCTTAGACATGACGTATTGGGATTGAGGTATTTAGGTGTTCTATTTGCTCCTTGGATTCAAGGATCCAGTTCTTTCCAGAAGTTTAGGAAGTTTTCGTTGTCTATTCGTTTGAATATAGTCTCTGTTCCTTTCTCCCTTTTTTCTCCTTCTGGTATGCTCATTATCCTTTTATTGCTTTTTCTGAAAGTGACAGAAATTTCTTGTAGAGTTCTTTCATTTCTTTTAACTCTCAAGTCTCCCTCTTCTTCCATCTGTGTCATTTCTAGATTTCTATATTCGATGTCACTGATTCTTTCCTGCATCTGGTCAGCTCTATTACCTTAGCTGGCTATTTCATTCTTCATTTCTTTTATTGAGTTCTTAATCTCCAGAAATTCTATTTGGTTGTTTTTTAAAATTTCAATCTTTTTGGTAAAACGTTCATTTTGTTCTTTGTGTTTCTGAGTTCATTAAACTGCCTGTCTGTGTTTTCTAGCATCACGCTGAGTTTTTTAAGAACTGCTATCTTGAATTCTCTGTCATTTAAGTCACACATTTTCATGTCTTTAAGTTCATTTTCTGGAGACTTTTCATTTTCTTTCTGAGCTACCTTGTAACCTTAGTTATTCATGGCAATTAATGAATTATTATTTCTCTTCCTAGGCATTTACAGGAATGAGTTCTACAACAGGTTGATAGAAAGAGGTCTTTCTTTTGCTTTCCATTAGGCATTGGTGGAATGTTTTATTTTCTCTCCCACTGGAGCCTTTTATTCTCTCTCATGCTGTAGTGTTATATTTTCTTTTGCACTGTTCCAGCTTCTCACACAATGGGCGGGGGTTCCTTGGAAAGTGGGCTTCTTCTCTGAGCAGGTCACCTTTGTCTCAGAGCACCACCTCTGTCGGGGGATGTGGAGAGCTTCTGAGTCCCAAAGCTCTTTCTGCAAGCAGATTCAGAGACTTTGTGTTTCCGTGGCTGTTTGCCCCTGCAGGGATCCACCTCGATAGGTGTGGGCAGGGGCGGGGTGGGTTGTGAGAGGTGACTCTGAGCAAGGTCGGTGACTACCAGTACAGTTAGTCTTGCACCTAAGGTTCCTTCCCTTTTGCCGGAATTAGTTGGGCTGTGTGTCTGTGGCTGTGGAGCTGCTGATCTCAGAGCTGTAAATGTTCTGTTCTTTTGATCTGACACCGGTACTTTTCTGCTTCTAGCACTGGGAGGGTGGAGGTGGGGCAAGCTCTGGGAGACTGGGGAGTCGGCCAGGCTCTGTACCTATGTCTTCTGTTTTCTGCTTGGCAGTGAGGGCTTAAACCACCATCCTCAAACTTCTTTCCTCAGTCTTTGCTCCAAGTGAGTGTTGGGTTCAGCCGTGTTCTATGCTAATTTCTCAGGCAGAACTGTGGACATTAAGGGAAGTGCTAGCAGTCCAAATTATTCCTTCTCCTGCAACTGCTGTAGCTCTGGAATGAAGAGAGCTCGGAGTTCTGAGCTCTGGTCTGTGTCCTGCAGCCCATGCCTGCGTCTCTGCACTTCCCCCTTTCCTCCTCCCTGCTCACCAAGTTTGTCCACCTTCAGATGATTTCAATTATGCATCTCTTAGTCTTGCCTGTCTGCTGTGCAGGGAGTCCTTTGTGGAATTATAGCCATTCAATTTGTTGTAAATTCCAGGGAACATTTCAAGAGGCTCACCTCACGCTGCCATTATTGTGACATAATCCACTTAAGTGATAATTTTGATGAATTTCTGGAAGCTAGGTGTAGATTAGCATGAGAGAGAGAAACTCCTGAAGGATACTGTCTTAAGGAGTTCCTTACATTTTTGTCAGCCTTTCCTATAGAAACCCCACCAGGTTCTCATAGTAGTAAAGATTAGAGAAAAACCCCGCTATGTCTCTGGCAAGAGGAGAGAAAGAGAAATCCTTGTGAAAGATGGCCAGAGCTTCTCTATAACAGATGCCTTCTCTCCAGGGGGAAGAACTTAACTAGAACCTTGTCTTAGAGGTCTGGGGAAAGGGTATTTCTCTCATACCAGCGCTTTACAGCCTTCCTGTTTTTTTTTTTTTTTTTAAGCAGGAGGAAGTTCTATAAGAATAAACACATGTAAAAATTATAGGCCAAAGACATAGGCCCACAATGTGACAAAGGTATAATTGGAAGATTATAGAATGCCCCCCTCATACATACACACCTTACCACCACACCAACTAGGCTCTAGTGTAATAATAGTGAATTGAAGCTGGAATAGTTGCGAGGCACAGATGTTCTCTGAGAAAGCACAATTAGAGAAGCCCACAATGAAGAGGAAAAATAAACAAACAAACAAAAACTAGAGGAATTTGAAGGTGCTGGCCCTGTAGCTATAGGAGAGGTTAAATGAAATCCAACTCCTAGTTAGAGTAACATAAATACTCACACTAGAAGTCTATTCACTTCAGTTCCTATTACCCAATACAACATGTCCATCATTGAACAAAAAACCACAAGGCTTGCCAAAACATGAGAAATACACAGTCCAAAAGACAGAAAAATCATCATTGGATATGACATAGAGTTTAGAATTATCAGACAGGGAATTTAAAATAACTATGATTAATATGTAAAGGAATCTAATGGAAAAGTAGACAAGATCAGATTCAAGAATAGATTGATGGTATAAACAGAGATGAAAATTCTAATAAATAATCAAAAGAAAATGCTGAAAATAAACACACTGTAGACTTGACAAGGCTGAGGAAAGTATCAGTGAACTTGATGATTGTCAATACAATCTTCCCAAACTAAAATGGAAAGAGAAAACAGAATGATAGAAACAGAAGAGATCATTTAAGAGCTGTGAGTCAATTTCAAAAGATACAACATATGTATAACTGAAATATTAAAAGAATAAAGAAACAGTAGAACAGGAGAATTATGTGAAGTAATAATAGCTAAGAACTTTCCAAAATTAATCACATACACCAGTCCACAAATCTAAGTTTAGAGATCATCCAGCAGAATAAATACTAAAACACAAAAATCCTTATATTTAGGTCATAAAACAGTTACAAACATGGTTGGTCTTAAGACAAATATATGAATAATCTCTTTATATAAATGGCCTAAATACACCAACTAAAAGACAGAGATGGTCAGATAAAAAACAGGGCTCACATATATATTGTCTGTGCAAAACCCACTTTAAATATAAGGACAGGTTAAAATTAAAGGACTGGGAAAATATATACCAAGCTAATGCTAATCAAAAGAAAGCTGGAGTAGCTATATTAATTTCAAATAAAGCAGACTTCAGTACAAGAAAAATTGTCAGGAATAAAGAGTGGCTCTGCATAATGATAGATGGGTAAATTATCCAAGAAGACATGATAATTCAAAATGTGTATGTACCTAACAACAGAACATCAAAATATATGAAGCAGAAAGCTGATATAACTGAAAAAGAAATAGACAAATCTACTGGTGCACTTGGAGACTTCAATAGTCCTGTCAGTAATTGAAAGATTAAGCATGTAAATGAAGATATAGCTTACCTGAATAACACCATCAATCAACTTAATGTAATTGACATTTATAGAATACTGTATCCAACAATAGCAGAATACATGTTATTCTCAAGCTCATATGGAAAATTCTCAAACATAGAGCACATCTAAGTCATAAACATACTTTAACAAATTAAGAATTGGGTTAACAATTCTGAATCCACTATCCATGTATACTGGAATTAAACAGTTAAATAAATGGATGGCAGACAGTGGGATCCACATTTTTCACTGTTATAGATAAGCAAGGGGAAAGAGGCTAGAATGATTCAAGTAATAATAGATTAGCATTGGACATCAGTATGAAATTATGTTTAGTTTAACATAGATACAGATGGTTATATATAGAAATATTTATAAATATTTGTATATACATGGTTAGTCTACACACATATATCTCTGTCAGCAAAGAGTGCCTAGAAACAATAACATCTAGTAGCAATTAGCAGCTTGGGACTCAGATTTTGGTTTCTAATGCCATTTTCCAATAGAAAGAACCAGGGCTCTGTGGATAAGTGACTAATTCCAGGACTGGGGCAAGAATATACAAGATGAGCAGGGAGCATTTTCTAGCGTAAAAATCAAGGAAGTTCTCAAAAAACAAAATAAAACAAAACTCAAACATTCCAATGATGGGGTATGCTGAAGGTACACAGTAGCCAACTGAAAGAATTCTCATTGGTATGAGCTGGAAAAATTTTAGCAACAAAATCAATAAAGTAGTATTGAATTATAATCCAAAGTATAAACAGAATAACCATGATTCTATACTGATATAAATAAATAAATAAATAAATAAATAAATAAATAAATAAATAAGAATAAACACATTTCCTGTGCACAGGAATTCTAAACAACTTATGTACATATTTTGTTTTTAAGAGGGTAGAATATAGCATTACTTACAGTAGCCAAGATATGAAAACAACCTAAGTGTTTGCCAACAGATAAATGGATAAAGAAGATATAGTATATCAACACAATGGAATATTATTCGGCCACAAAAAGGAAAAACACCCTGTCATTTACAACATTATAGATAAACCTAGAAGACATTATGCTCAGTGAAATAAGCCAGACAGAGAATGATAAATGCTGTATGATCTCACTTATATGTGGAATCTAAAAAAAAACAAAAACAAAAAACAACCTCATAGAAACAGAGAATAGCATGGTGATTACAAGGGCATGGAGGAGAGGGGAGATGAGGGATGCTGGTCAAAGAGTACAAACCTTCAGACATAAGATGAATAAATTCTGGGATATAATGCATAGCATGGTGACTACAGTTAATAGTATTGTATTGTACACTTGACATTTGCTAAGAGAGTAGATCTTAAGCATTGTTACCACACACACAAGTAACTATGTAAGGTGATGCAAATGTTAACTAAATTGATTGTGTAAAGTAACTGTGGTAATCACTCTACACAGTATATACATATATCAAAGCATCATGTTGTACACTTTAAATATATGCAATTTAATTTGTGTTATAGCTCAATAAAGCTAGAGGGAAATTAAAGGTAGAGTATAATTCTGCATTCCTTAACTATAAGGTTGTTCATAGTCAATTTCATCTGAAGACTATAGTATGGAAAGGTAGAAAAAGAAGGGTAAGCTTACAGTGGAATCCTGACAAAGGAACCTCAAACCAGATGATCAACATTAACATCAACAGTGATAAATCACATTGATAGTATGTACCCTTGATGTGATATGATGAGAATGGTACTTCACCTCAAGTTTTTCTCTTTTAGTATATGTTACCAAAGTTTATCATGAGAACACTTTAAAGGTCATCAAAAAAACAAGCAAAATCTAAGAACCTGTTACAGCCAAGAGGAGTCAAAGAAGACATGAAAACTAAATGTAATGTGGTATTCTGGAAGTTCCAGTCAAGATGGCAGAGTAGGTAAATGCTGTGCTTACCTTCTCTCACGACCACATCAAAATTACAACTAAACTGCAGAACAACCATCATTGAGAATTGCCTGAAGTCTTGCTGAGCCAAAGCCCTACAACTAAGGACCTGCAGAAGAAGCCACCTCGAGACTTGTAGGAGGGACAGTGATGCAGATCGGGCTGGTCCTATGTCCACATGTGACCATTAAAAATTGGGAGGGCTATCTTGGCTGGAGATGTCCCCCCAAAGAAGCAAGGGGTCCCAGCACCACACCAGGCTCCCCAGCTCAGGGTTCCAGTGCCAGGGAGAGAAGTCCCCATAATTTCTGGTTGTGAAAACTAGTAGAGATTGTGGATGAGTGAGATGGAGGCTGGCTGGAGTCCCACGCACTCCTCTTAAAGGGACCACACATGGGCTTACTGATAGAATCATTGGCTCTGAGCTCTAGTGCTGGGGCAGTAGCTGGAGAGGTGACACAGACAAATGGGTTGGGGGGTATGACTTATCTGGCTTCAGGATGAGAGATGGAAGGGCAGCTTTCTCCTGGATGGAGGCACTGGTGGAAGCCATTGTTTCTTTGTTGAGCCCTCCTCTTCCTGATATATAGAAAAAGCACCACCATATCTGAGTTTCCATCAACCTGGCTGACACCATTCATTTGCCATGTCCTGGTATATCTGAGAACCTGCCCAACTTTCTGCCACTCCCAAGCTGTGTCCTATGGCTTCTTCATATGAACTGCCTGCCTTGGCTTATGCTGCAGACTTTCCTAGGGTCCCTCAAAGATTCACGGAACCCAGACAAGGAGCATCTGGCTACCGTGCATCCGATACTTCTGGAGGGCCCTGGGCATGACACTGGTGGAGGGCAGTCTTGGTTTGTAGCTTGGTCTCTAGAAGCACTTCTGGGCATGGTGTGGGTGGTGGCCATCTAAAGATTCCTTTATGACTCCTGCTGGGTGGCCCTAGGTGGGGCTTGGGCTGGAGCTGTGCTTGGCCTGTGGCAGGTCCCTTCCTGGGTGGCCCTGGGGCTGGTGCACCAAGTGCCGGACTTATAGGTGAGCTGGAGCATTACTCAACCTCCTCCAAGGATAACACACCCTGTGGACAGATTGGACAGTAACCAGAATCCTACTGAGGCAGATCCTGCTCTGCAAGGTCAACCTCTGTACCACAACTCCTCTACTGTAGTCATGGCCACTCCTCACAACAAATGAGACCAACGATCAATTCCTCCCAGTCATGCACAACAAGCAACCAAGGCTCAGCTCCAACAGGAGGGCACACACAACCCACACAAGGGGCACACCTGGAATGCATGGCTCAGATGAACAGGAAGACTGGGCCATTGAGGCCTACAGCACACCTACTGCATTATGCCACACTACTAAGACCGGGAGATATAGCAGCCCTACCTAATATGTAAAAACAAACGCAGGAAGGCAGCAAAAATGGGGAGACAAAGAAAAATGTCCCAAATAAAAGAACAGAACAAGGGTCCAGAAAAAGAAATAAACAAAATGGAGTCAAGCAATCTACCAGATGTAGAATTCCAACACTGATTATAAAGATGCTCAATGATCTCAGGGAGAACGTCAAAAAAGAGATAGGAAACATAAAAATGGAGACAGAAAACATGAAAAAGAACTGGTCAGAAATAAAGGATACAATAATGGAAATGAAGACTATGTTATAGGAAATCAACAGTAGATTAGATGAAGCAGAGGACTGAACCAGTGATGTAGAAGATAAGGTAGCAGAAAAAAATCCAATCAGAACAGCAAAAAGAAAATAGTTTCCAAAAAATTGAGGACAGTTTAAGGGGTCTCTGGGACAATATCAAGCATACCAACATTCACATTATAGGGGTACCAGAAGGAGAAGAGAGAGAGCAAGGAATTGAAAATCTATTTGAAGAAATAATGACAGAAAACTTCCCAGCAAGGTGAATGAAATAGATATATAAACCCAGAAAACACAGAGAGTTCCAAACAAGGTGAACCCAAAGAGGCTAACAGCAAGACATATCATAATTAAAATACGAAAGGTGAAAGGCAGAGAGAATCTTAAAAGTAGCAAGAGAAAAGCAGTTAGTTACCTAAAAGGGAGCTCCCATAAAACTGTCAGCTGATTTCTTAGCAGAAACTTTGCAGGCCAGAGGGATTGGCAGGAAATTTCAAAGTGAGGAAAAGTAAGGAACTACAACCAAGATTACTCTACCAAGCAAACCTATCATTTAGAATCGAAGGACAGATAATGAGCTTACCAGACAAGAAAAACCTAAAGGAATTCATCATCAACAAACAAGTATTACAAGGAAAGTTAGAGGGCCTTCTTTAAGATGAAATATATATATATATATATATATATATATATATATATATATACATATATATATATATATATGTATGTATATATGTATATATATATGTATATATATATATGAATAATAAAATGGCAACAGCTGCATACCTATAAAAAATTACTTTAAATGTAAATGGATTAAATGCTCTGGTAAAACGATATGGGAGCTGAATAGATAGGAAAATAAGACCCTTACATATGCTGCGTACAAGAGCCTCAGTTCAGATTGAAAGATACACACAGACTGAAAGAATAGGGATGGAAATAGATATTTCATAAAAATGGAAATAAACAGAAAAAAGATGGAGAAGCAATACTTATACCAGACTAATTAGACTTTAAAAAGAAGACTAAAAGCTATTAGAAATAATAAACGTATACAGTAAAGTTGCCAGCCATAATATCAATGTACAAAAGTTCATTGCATTCCTATACACTAACAATGAAATCTCAGAAAAAGATATATATATATATATATATATATATATATATATATATATATATATATTCCTTTTGCAATTGCAACAAAAAGAATAAAATACCTAGGCATAAACTTAACCAAGGATGTGGAAGACTTGTATACTGAAAACTATAGGATATTTTTAAAAGAAATTGAAGAAAACACAAAGAAATGGAAAGGCATTCCGTGTTCATGGATTGGAAGAATCAACATAGTTAAAATGACCGTATCACCCAAAGCAATATACAGATTTAATGCAATCCCCATCAAAATCCCAATGGCATTTTTTAAAGAAATAGAACAAAAAAAACCATCAGATTTGTATGGAACCATAAAAGACCCTGAATAGCGAAAGCAATCTTAAGAAAAAAGAATATGCTGGAAGTATCACACTCCCTGACTTCAGCTTGCACTACAGGGCAACAACAATCAAAGCAGTATGGTATTGGCAGAAAACAGACACAAAGACCAATGGAATGGAGTTGAGAACCCAGAAATAAACCCATATAAATATGGACAGATAATTTTTGACAAAAAGCAAAAAGATACAATGGAGAAAAGAAAGCCTCTTCAACAAATGGTGCTGGGAGAATTGGAAAGTCACGTGCAAAAGCATGAAACTAAATTGCTATCTCCATGTACCAAAATTAACTCAAAATGGATCAAAGACCTAAACATTAAGACCTGAAACAATAAACTGCATAGAAGGAAACATAAGTACTAAACTTACGGACTTTGGGTTCAAAAAGCATTTTATGAATTTGACTCCAAAGGCAAGGGAATTAAAAGATAAAATAAATGAATGGGACTATACCAAATTGAAAAGCTTCTGCACAGCAAAAGAAACCATCCACAAAGTAAAGAGACAATCAACCGAATTTGAGACATTTTTGCAAACAACACCTCTGATAAGGGGCTAACATCCAAAATATATAAGGAACTCACACAACTCAGCAACAACAAAAAAACCAAAAATCCAATTAAAATATACACCTGAAATCTATGTAACTTTACTAAGAATTGTCACCAAAATAAATTTAAATAATGGAAAAAAAAAATGGGCAGAGGACCTGAAGAGACATTTCTCCAAAGAGGACATACAAATGGCAAATAAACATATGAAAAAATGCTCACTATCACTAATCATCAGAGAAATGCAAATAAAAACCACAATGAGATATCACCTCACACCAGGTAGAATGGCTATCATCAACAAGACAAATAATAACAACTGTTGGAGAAGCTGTGGAGAAAAAGGAACCCTCATACACTGTTGGTGGGAATGCAGACTGGTGCAGCTGCTATGGAGGGCAGTGTGGAGGTTCCTCAAAAAATTACAAAGAGAATTCCCATGTGACCCAGCAATCCCTCTCCTGGGTATCTACCCCAACAATTGGAAAACATTTATCCGTAAAGGTATATGTGCTCCGATGTTCACTGTAGCTTCATTTACGGTGGCCAAGACATGGAGAAAACCAAAGTGTCCTCTGATAGATGATTGGATAAAGAAGTTGTGGCATATATACACAATGGAATACTATTCTGCCATAAGAAAAGATGAAATAGTACCATTTCTGACAACATGGATGGATCTTGAGATTATTATGCTGAGCAAAGTATGTCAGACAGAAAAAGGTCGAGAACCATGTGATCTCACTGATATGTGATATATAAAACTGAAAACAACAGAAGAACAAGACAAACACTTGAAGAAACAAAAACTCATAGACAAAGACAATAGTTTACTGGTTACCAGAGGATAAGGAGGGGAGGGGACTGGTAGATGAGGGTAAAGGGTGACCAATATATGGTGATGGAAAGAGAACTGACTCCGGGTGGTGAACACACAATGGGATTTATAGATGATGTCATACAGAATTGTACACCTGAAATCTATGTAACTTTACTAACAATTGTCACCCCAATGAACTTTCATTAAAAAATAAAATAAAGTAAAACAAAGACTATAATGGGGATCACTTCTCAAATTATCTAAATATGTAATCACATTCTATATTATTATATATTAATTTCAGGCGCACAACATAGTGGTCAGATATTTAGATAATTTGAAAAATTAATAAAGGGGGGAAAAGATAAAAGGGAATAAGTGGTTCAGAGTTCCAGGTATAAAACAAATAAGTCTTGGGGATGTAACATACAGCATAAGAAGTAATATTGTGATAGCGTGATATAGTGTCAAATGGTTGCCGGACTTTCATGGTGATCACTTCTTTAGCATAGGGAATATAATCAATAATATGGTAATAAGTATGTATAGTGCCAGGTGAGTGCTGTTGAATAACTATGATGTACACCTGAAACTAATATAATATTGTATGTTAGCTATATTTTAATACAAATCTAAATAAATAATAAACAAACAAACAAATAAATAAATGTAATGTGGTATCCTGGATGGTATCCTAGAAAAAAAAAAGGAACATTAGATAAAAACTAATCTAAAAAGAAAATCTGAATAAAGTGTAGACTTCAGTTAATAAGTACCAATATTGGCTCATTAATTGTGACAAATGGACCATAATAATGTTTATGCAGTAAACTGAGTGTGAGGCATATACAAACTCTGTACTATGTTTGCAATAATTCTGTCAGTCTGAAACTGTAATAATGTAATGGTGGATATTTGTCATTATCCATTTCTGCAAACCCACAGAATATAAAACACAGAGTGAACCCTAATGTAAATTCTGGACTTTAGTTAATAATAATGTATCAGTATTGGCTCATCAATTATAAAAAATGTGCTACACCAATGGAAGATTTTAACAATAGGGGAAATTAGTGGAGATGAGGGATTTATGGGAACTCTGCACTTTTCACTTAATTTTTTTCTATGTAAACCTAAAACTGTACCCCCCAAAACCCTGAAAAAAACTAATAAATTAAAATGTAAGAAGCCCTAAAACTTGCAGCTAGAATAATTTCCTGTTAACAACTTAATAGAAAGGAAAAAGGAACCTAGAAAGGACTTTAAAAATAATTAGGAAAAGGTTTAAGCTATTTGAAGTTTCTCTTGCTCCAAAACTAAGTTCAACAATGGGGTTCTGTGTGGCAAAATAGAGCACATCACAGGGCATCTCAGGATAGAAGAAGGTTACCTACGGCCATCTGGGATGCTGTGTCAGTTATTTCTACTCCTCAAATCCTGTACTCAAAGGAAGTGGTGTTCTGAGGATTCATGCTTTTGTAACACCACACAAAAAGGTTATCCACGTTTCTGTCCAAACACACACCACCTGGGGTTTTAGACCCATTAAGCTCTTCCAAATGATTGGTAATGGAGAACTTCCACAGCTTCATTAGCAGAGGCAAATATTTGGCTTCATGAAGGAGCAATGCCCTGTTGATTTCCACTAAAAGAGGCTCTGAGTCACAGGGCCAGCTGGGAATGCCCCCCAGGAGGGCAGGGTCTGATACTTTACACCACCTTGCCACTTTTGTATACAAAGGACAACTATTTCTTTTCTTCTCATTAGAGGTCCTAATGGCTTATTCCAGGTAACTGTTTCTTCCTATTTTATTTGTTTGAGCTATAATTGACATATAACATTATGATAGTTTTAGGATAACGATTCAATATTTATACATATTGTGAAATGATCACTACATTAAGTCTAGTTAACATCCATCACATCACGTAGTTACATTTTTTTCTTGTAATGAAAACTTTTAAGATCTATGTACTCTCATAGCAAGTTTCAAATGTACAATAGAGTATTATAAATATAGTCATTATGTTATATACACCACTGAGATTTTTTTATTTTATAACTGTAAGTTTGTACCTTTGACTACCTTCACCTATTATCCCCACCTCCTACCCCACCACCAATCTGTTCTCTGTATCCATGAGTTTGGTTTTTTGTTTGTTTGTATTTTATGTTTCATATATAAGTGAGATTATACAGGGGTCTGACAATTAATCTCGCAAACATCCTAGAAAAAGTGCTACATACCTCATGGCTGAATATGACTATGGTCATCTTCAAAATACTCCCCTTGGGAAGCTATGCACTGATGCCAGTGCCTCGTCCACGCTTCAAAGCAATTTGGGAACTGTTTTTCTGGAATGGCCATCAGAGCTATAGTCGTATTACCCTCGATGTCCTGAATGTCACCAAAATGTCTTCCTTTTAATATTTCCTTTATCTTTGGGTAAAGAAAGAAGTCATTGGGGGGCAGATCATGTAAGTAGGGAGGATATTCCAATACAGTTATTTGTTTACCAGCTAAAAACTCCCTCACAAACAGTGTCCTGTGAGCTGATCCATTATCGTGATGCAAGAGCCATGAATTGTTGGGGAAAAGTTCAGGTCGTCTAACTTTTTCACTTACCCTTTTCAGCACTTCCAAGTAATAAAGTTGGTTAACTGCTTGTCCAGTTAGTACAAATTCATAATAAATAATCCATCTGATATGGAAAAATGTTAGCAACATTGTTGCAGCGAGTTCCCGAACTTAATTGCCAGGACTTTCAGATAGTATTTGTATTTCTGTCTAGTTCACTTATCATAACGCTTTCCAGTTTCATTCATGTTATTGCAAATGACAAAAACTCGTTATTTTTATAGCATTTTGTTCCATTATATATTATATATGTGTATGTACAACATATATAGTATAGTATATATACACATATATATGCATCACCTTTTCTTTTTTATTTTACAATTATATTTGACATTCAATATTATTTTGTATTAGTTTCAGGTATACAGCATAGTGGTTAGACATTTATATAATTTATGAAGGGATCACCCTGATTAGTCTAGTATCCACCTGGCACTATACATAGTTACTACACTATTGTTGAGTAAATTCCCTATGCTGTACTTGACATCCAGGTGACTCTTTTGTAACTACAAATTTGTACTTTTAATCCCTTCACCTTTTCACTCAGCATCCTAGTCCCCTTCCCTCTGGCAACCATCAGTTTGTTTCCTGTATCTATGAGCCTGTTTGTATTTTGTTTGTCTGTTTATTTTGTTCTTTAGATTCTACATATAAGTGACATAATATGGTATTTGTCTTTCTCAGTCTAACTTATTTCACTTAGCATAATATCCTCTAGGTCCATCCATTGTTACAAATGGTAAGATTTTATTATTTTATGGCTGAGTAATATTCCATTGTATATACGTACCACCTCTTCTTTATCCAGTCATCTATTAATGGGCACTTAGGTAGCTTCCGTGTCTTGGCTATTGTAAATAATGCTGCAATGAACATAAGTGTGCATATATATTTTTTAAATTAGTGTTTTGAATTTCTTCAGGTAATTCCACCCAGAAGTAGAATTGCTGGGTCATAAGGTAACTCTATTTTTTTTAATTTTGAGAAACCTCCATACTGTTTTTCATAGTGGCTGCATCAATTTGGAATCTCACCAACAGTGTATAAGGGTACCCTTTTCTCCTCATCCTCACCAACACTTGTTGTTTATTGATTTATTGATGATGGCCATTCTGACAGATGTGAGGTGATATCTCATTGTAGTTTTGATTTGCATTTCTCTGATGATTAGTGACGTTGAGCATCTTTCATATGTCTATTGGCCATCTGTATCCTTTGGAAAAATGTCTATTCAGGGCCTCTGCGTATTTTTCTGATTGGATTATTTGGATTTTTTTTTTTTTTCTTGGTGCTGAGTTGTATGAGGTCTTTATAAATTTTGGATATTAATCCCTTATCGGATGTATCATTGACGAATAGCTTCTTCAGTTTGGTAGGTTGTCTTTTCATTTTGTTGGTGGTTTCCTTTGCTGTGAAAAACTTTTCAGTTTGATATAGTCCCATTTGTTTATTTTTTCTTCTGTTTCCCTTACCTGAGGAGATGGGTCAGAGAAAAATATTACTAACGGCAGTGTCAAAGAGCTTACTGCCCATGTTTTCTTCTAGGAATTTTATGGTTTTGGGTCTTACATTTAAGTCTTTAATCCATTTTGAGTTGCTTCTTGTAAATAGTGTGAGAAGGTGGCCTAGTTTCATTTTTTGCATACATCTGTTCAGTTTTCCCAACAACATTTTTTGAAGAGAATGCCACTATATATGAGGGGAATGGGAAGGAATTAAAACATATAATTACTAAGGTTTGATGTAGAACTGTTTTTTAATCAAGTCTTTCCTCCTATTTGGAACAGCCTAGAACAATGTGAAGAACATGGGAAATGTTAAGATGGAGATATGACAGGGAATGTCAAAGGAGGACATTTACAGAACAACAGGAAAGATTGGGGGAAGGATGAGCCCTGATGACTCTTTTATGGCTTTTCCATATGGCTGAGGGCCATATTTAAAAGGACATATCCCTTGAAGAAATGAGAAAGAAATACCCATCACTTCAGTTTCAGTTCAGAGTCCTGGAAGTGCAGGTTGACACAAAGGTGTGAGAAAAACCAAGAGAAAGAAACAAGATGAGAAACTGTCAGCTGTCAAATAAAATTTAAAACTAATTCAAGCCTAGATGCATCATAACTGTTACTGTATATGTGATTAAGAAAATTAGCAGTGTCTTGTCTGTCTTTTTGCCTGTACAGAAAAGCGCCATGCCACAGATGTTCCCCATAGAAAGATGTCAAACCTGAAATGACAGTGCTGGCAATCAAAGACATTGTACCTCAGAGAATGCAAAATGTAACAAATCGCCATCAGCCAGAAGTAAATTTCCTCTGATTGCTGTGCCCAGCCCACACCCTCCCAAACTGCTGAATTTTAAAGATATGACATCGTATCATAGGCGACCCAGTTTCCTGGGAGCCAAGTGCTGGCCTGGGCCACGTGGAAGACACACAGCTGAGAAAGTCAAGTAATTCAACACAAAACCACAACCATAAAATAAATGAGCATCCACAAAAGGTAAACCTCTTTTTTATGAAGTATCAGCTCAGCCTCATTAACAGGAGTTCTGGTTTGAGCTTTGCCACGTTACTGGGCTGTGGAAGTTACTTGCCTCTTAGTGACTCACTTGGTTGTGGGTACCATATGGATACCCCCACTTACCTTACTTTACTGCACCATAAAGACATCCGGGAATTAATATCCAGAATGATGTCCAGAAACCCCCTGGGATGAAGTATTTTAGAACTGTGGAACTAAAGATGATTTTAGAAATATACTGATCCAAATGCCATGTTTAATATAATTTGATTCAGTTTAATATAAATCTTCAGTGTCCTAGTCAAGCTCTGGATGCACACAGATAAATAAAATACAGCTCAATGACCTTAAAACATTTCCAGTTTATAGGGAGAGACAAGTAAACAGATGATTCACGTGATAATCTTTATACTAAAATATGAGGTGTGATAAAAAAAAATATGGTGAATGTTTAAATTAAAAAAAATTATTACAGTAAGACACATTGTCATTAATCCCCTTCAAAATACTCCCATTTGCTTCAGACACACTTATCCCATTGTTCTTGCCACTTTCTGAAGCAGTTCTGGAAGTCCTCTTTTGTGAGTATCTTTAGTTGCTCTGTCATGGCTGCCTCAATGTCCTGAATCAATTCAAAACATTTTCCTTTCATGGTCATTTTGACTTTGGGAAAGAGCCAGAAATTGCAGGGTACTAGATCCAGTAAATAAGATGGATGAGGACACACACAATGTTTTTATCTGACAGAAATTGCCATACCAGAAATGATGTGTGACACAGAATGTTGTCATGATGGAGGATGACATAAAGATACTCACGAAAGAGGACTTCCAGAACTTCTTCAGAAAGTGGCAAGAATGATGAGATAAGTGTGTTCAAAATGAGGGGGAGAATTTTGAGGGGGCTTAATGGCAATGTGTCTTTTACTATAATAATTTTTTTTTTTTTAATTTAAACATTAACCATATCTTTTGATCACACCTCATACACCTAAGAAGGACAGGAGCTTGGTGAGATCAGAGACTTCCTGCAGAGGTGTCATTGGTTGGTGTTAAAGAAAAAGTGGGAGTGAGTCAGGTGGATGGGATAAAAGGGTGGCAAGGATATTCTTGGCAGAGGGAATGCAGCAGTTCATTTATCACATATGAAATTGCCAATAAGCAGACAGGGCTGTCTCAGAGAATTGTATCTGTGAGTGGGGCTGGCGGGCAAGCCAGAGAGGTAAGCATGCTATAAAGTGCAAACCATTGCTAAGAAGGTGGATTTTATTCTAAAAGAGAGGGAGAAGTGAATCCCAAGAGGTTAGTTCACGAAGGCAATGTCAGAAAATGTTTTGGAGCTGAGACTTCAATGTGGGTAAAATTGGATTAAATGAGAAAGGGCATTCTAGGGGTCACCCCTCAAAAAACACATTTCTTTTTCCCTTTTGGGAAAAGTCTATGGAGCCTATAGAAAGTGACTATTTTTGCATGATCTTTGAATTCCTCTTCCCTGTGGCAGGCTCTGCTCATGCAAATGTACTGCATTTGCTTGGCTATTTGCCCTTTTTCTGCCTACCTAATCAATTCCCCCCTACACATTTTTTTCCATTACGCATTTCCACAGCTAGAAATACCCATTTTGCACTTTTAAGCATGCAACCATACTTTTTATCTCAAGAACTTTAAAAAATGACATTTTAACACATGCTTCTGCTCTGAGACATCTAAGAAGACAGGCTTTTCTCTCTTTGATCATATTTTCCTATACTGTTTTAAATGCATTTTTATTACAATATAAAACAAAGAATTCTGTTTTTCTAAAAATGATCCAAGATGTGTTTGCTCATCATATCCCAATGCCTAATTTTGACTCTTAAAAAACTGATTTCAGTTATAACCATAGCATGATTTAGAAAAAGCTTAACTTATCCCCTTTGGATTCCATGGCTTCTAGCTTCCAATGTGGATTTTTGTCAGTTCTGTGGGGCAGCCCCCCTGGGTGGGCAGTAGATCTGGAGGGGCAAAGTGAAGACATGGAGCACACTACATGAAGAATATTATGATACAAACTTGCAACTGCAGTTTTCTTAATTGGACAACTATTTATGCATAACTTAACAAAGCAGCAACCAAACATGCTTTGTTACCAATGAGACAGAACCAGAGATATACAAACTTGAAAATCAGTTTAGTAAGCAAGGGATTGAAAGTTCTAGATGCTTGTGTTCACAAAGCCATATCTGTGTACAAGCTGCATGGCCAATCAGCTCTCCCAATTTTACAAGGCAGTGTTGTGTAAGGGAGAGGCAATGTACATGTGGGACTGCACCAAGTGTTCCTACTTATTAGCGGTATGATTTGGGGCTAGTTCCTTAATTACTCTTAGTCTCCTCTGTCAACTGGGAATGAAAAAAAAAATAGCTTATCAGAATGTATAAAGACGGTCTCATTCTTTTTTTTTTTCCTTCAGAAGCTAATCCTGAGATAAAAATAAACTAGAGGGTGGTCCCAGGAAACGGGGATTGGGAAGTAAGATAGGAAGAGAAGGAAATCAATACAGAGTGCATGAGTGAGCAGGATATACTGGGGGTGACTGGGATCTAATTCCTGCTAGGACTTCCAGAGACAGCATGCTTCAGATCTGTCCCACCTGCAGGGCAAGAAAGCTAAGGTATTTGCTCACTAAGTCCTGTTTGTCATTGTCTGAAGGCTGATCTCATGCGTGGAAATTCCTTAGCACAACTGGCCAGACCAATGCACAAGCTTATCATGCACAAGCCCCCCCACCAATACAATTTTAAAATAATAACAATAATGATAATAATAATGATAATTGTAATAATCATAATAACCGAGATGGGGAGGTGCAGGTGATTGTGGTAGGAAGCTGATGGTGAGTAAGGGGTGATGGGTGCAGGGCCCCAGAAGCATCAGCTCTGAGAATTACACGAGAGAGTACAGGTAAGGCTTTGAAAACAGTACTTGGGGCTTGGAGGTGTTAGAAAAAAATTGTGGTATTAACACAATCATAGAGAGCGTTAAAAAAATCAGGACTCAAGGGATCGGATCACTTTAGGGTCCATCCACTCCCAGATGTCCCTGCTACCTGACACTCCATTTCGTTAGGAACAACCTTGCCACAGATACTGACAAACACTCCTTAGTCACCTGGGATAATTCAAGTGGTTCCAATACCTCAGACACATCGCAATGCCAAACACAGTTGTGCCTTTAAAAGTCACGCTGGTAGTTACTTTCTTGTCAAGGTCCTCTAACACATCAAGAGTGAATATTGCAGCTGAAATGTGTCCAGAGACAGTGCCCACTGTTATGAAGTTCTAATTGAGAAGGATTGGAGCTGGAAGATAAATAAGCAAAAGAGCTAACATTTTAGAAAATTTAATTTATTCTGTTCTTTTTTATGTCATTTTGATGAAAAAAAAACGCTATCAGAGGGCAGGAGAGAAGTTTCTGTACATGAAAAAGAAACATATTTTCTCAAACCCCTCAATTATCTCAACTATTTGTATACTTATTTGGCTTTCAGGAAGCAGGAAGAACTTCTAAGAAAACTACTTCCAATTTCTTGATATATTTTGAGCTCAATTGGTGATAACTGAACCTAGAAAGCTGTAAATCTTGACTAACATAATAATTTTTTCCTACTAGAAGTAAGGGCTCATGTTAATTATTTTTACACATAGGTGGTTGTTGACAGATAATCTTTCATGTCCTATCAGCCAAAACTCAACAGTTCATGAGGCTGTCAGCTGAGCTCTTTATTCTTATTATTACTTACCATTATTATAATTTACAATTATAACATACAGACCTACCTTGAATATAAACATTAGTACATAAACCTCTTGTCAAAGAATAAAACCTTGAAGCTCCCACTAGTTATCTCTTATTGAAAAGTCTCTGAGAGAAGTGACATTTATGGAAGAAATTTGAAGGGACAAAGTCCCAACCCCCTCCAGGCTGTCTAAGTTCTGTTCCTATATTAAATTCGATCACTGTCAG
This sequence comes from Rhinolophus ferrumequinum, assembly GCF_004115265.2. Classification (NCBI taxonomy): domain Eukaryota; kingdom Metazoa; phylum Chordata; class Mammalia; order Chiroptera; family Rhinolophidae; genus Rhinolophus; species Rhinolophus ferrumequinum. The sequence goes on along the minus strand of NC_046306.1, from coordinate 37,434,725 downwards.
GCCCCATTTTTTTAACTACCTCTGCTTAATTCCCTGAAGAATCACTTTGTGTTGAATTTTAACTTTAGGCCCCCAGCAGATCCAAGGTCTATATAAGTAAGAATCACATGGAACCTCTTCTGCATTTTTTGGAAACTGGTCTCAGGAAATCTTATATAAAATTTCACGTGAAAACTATCTTGTAGAATTTAATGCCGAGGTAAACTCATTTCTATTAAAAGCTACATACTTCATTTTTGGAAAATTTCCTGGGTTTTTATTGTTTTCCTGGCTTCCAGAAGACCCAGAGCCAAATATTAGCTATTGGAACTAAATTAGTTCTCATGGTTAACATACTTGCCTCCTTTTCCCTTTCATGAGTCTTATTATATTTTTTATTATTATGTTATGCATACATCCTTTATGTTAAATTGTGTTGAATTCTATCCTTTAGAAAGGGTCAAGTGGGGACAGGGAGCTGACATTAGACAAGTTTCGTCAATGTCTTCTATAAGGCAGGTACCATGTGCTTCTTGATCTCCATTTTCTCAAGTGATGTAGGTCCTATTTTCCTTCTCTTTTACAGATATTTTCTGTAATTTATGCTTATTATTAGTGATAGAAACTATATCTGACCTCTGGTCAGGGGGATCTGAATGCTGGTTCCTTCTACCCATACAGTCTTTGTGCCAGGTTCAAAGCACAGTGATATAAACAATAAACCACGGTAAAATCAACCAGTCTCTGCCCCTATTGATCTGACTCAAAAATGAAGACCTTAGCACGTGCTCCTGTTCTATTTTTTTTCCAGAAAAGTTAGAGAATAAATGAGAACATGGAGCAGAAATGGATGAAATGGATGATAATGAAGTAGAACAGGAGAATGATGATGACTGGTGGTGTATATAAAAATAATGGTGTTGATGATGATGGTAGTATTGGTGGAGTTGATGGCGATGGCCATTATGACATGGAAGATGTTGATTACAAGTTGATGAGGATGATGGTGTGGTTGTAGATGGTGATCTTGCAGCATCATTCCTAGTCAAAAGGTTCCAATCACTTTTCTCTACTTCCTCCATTATACTTAAGTTTCCAAGAGATGAAGCAAAAAAAAAAAAAAAAAAAAAAAAGATAGCTCATTTCCAGGAGTAAATCCAGATTTTGAAGGGCCAAAATCTTATACAACCGTGGGGGAGGTTCTCAACAAGAAAAACAATCACACATTACTTACACAACTTAAGCAAATGTTCCAGGAGCTTAAGTTTCATTAGTTTGACAGTAAACATGTCTATTTCACCTCTTTGTTACTGAATGAAGTGTTTACCCACCTTTAATAAAAAACAGCCGGAAACATTTACAACTACTCACTATGGGCCAGCTCCTGTTGTAAATGCTTTCCCTGTTTTTTCATTTAACTCCACATATTAATTCTTCTAAATAATTCCTCAAAATAATTCCAGAAGGTATATATGACTGTTATTCTTATTTTAGACACAAGAAAAGTGAGTTACTGAGAGGTTAAGTAATTTGCCAAAAGTCTCACAGATGGTACACTAAACACTGCAATTCAACCTACAGACATGAACTCTCAACAACCACACAATACTACTTCTCAAACAAGCAAAAACAGAATTGCTGCATGTAGATGGGTCCCTGAGAAAGGACTCCGTGCCCTGCCACTTGCCACGTCTTTGCCCTCTCTGGTTTTGATAAGGGAGAGATTAGAGGGTAAAGGAGACCTAAGCCTAATTTGGTGGGTGGAACTCAGGGAATGGCAAGCTTATACCATTCCTGATGCCTAACACAACGCAAGGGAGAGCGAAGGAATGATTCTGGGCTGCTCTGTCTAGGTCGAGAGGGTACTGTTCCAAAGCTGAGAGTAGGGAATCTCACAGATGAAAATAAGCTCCACCTAGATCTCATAGAGACCCTTTCAATGTTACGGTGCACCCTTCCTTCAGCTTCAGTGTGCTTTTGAGTCTATGGAGTTTTTCAGAGCTCTGCCCTGGAACTAAGGGAGCTGCTTTGCTGCACAAAAAAACTCAGAATGTCTGAGAGTTTATGTTCCCCAGAGGCGCAGTAGCCAATGACTGACAGCGTGGGAATATGAAAGCCCAGCTCCTCTGGACTCTAAGATGGAATTTACACACCAGAGCTCCCTGCGGTATCAGGTTGAAGATACTCTCTGCAGGACTTCCGTGCAGTCCTCCTCCTGTGCAGCTTCCTTCGCTTCTCTGTCCTGCTTCCTTTAACTGCTTTCCAGTTTCTCCCAGGAACTTTTCCTTAAGAAATCACTTGCAAAAGAATCTTATTTCAGTGTCTGTTTCTAGGTAACTTAACCTAAGGAGGCCCTGATGCTTAAATGATTAAAAATGCTTAAAATCTGCCCAGGCTGCATATCATACACATATGGAATAAAGTTAGAAACTCTTACAAAATAGCACATGAATAAATACTTGTGATAAATCGAATACAAACCAAATATGAATACATTGGTATTATGCAGCAGTCACCTGTATCACATGTAATAGCAAGCAGGGGGGACTCCCTGGAGGAAGTGAGTTTATGGGCTTATAAAGTGAATGTCATGAACAGAATGGGGGGTATAAAATAGCTCATGTCAACTTGCTTTAGTAGGGTCACATTTGAATGCCTTCCTAGTAGATCTCACAGTTGGGGGATTTTTGTAATGTTTAGATGTGAACATTTGAAACCTAAATAACTATATTGTGACAGAAACCAAATATATGAATTTAATATGCAACAATTCCTTTTTAAATTTGCAATTCTGCTTTAAATTTCCTCATTAACCAAGAGCCCACCAGCCTATAGCCCAGCCCAAAGTATATCGTAAATCCTGGTGAATATTCTCTGCATAGGTGAACATTAGTATTTAAGATTAAAAAGTTACATAAATCTAGAAAAAAACTTTTCAAATGTGAGACTGCATACAATAAAGTATATACTTCAATCTTAAGTACAAAATCAATATAGTTTTACAAAACAAACACACCCTGATCAAAATGGCGGCATGAGGTGAGACTCTGGAAATCTCCCCTGGAATTTACAATGAATTAAAATACTATAACTCCACAAAGGACTCCCTGAACAGCAGACAGGCAAGACGAAGAGTCTCACTACTGAATTTGCCTAAAGGTGGGCAAATTGCACGAGCAGGGGTGAGAGAAGGGAGGAGTGCAGAGAGGGAGACACGCGGGCGCAGGACACAGACCTAACTCAGTGCTCCAAGCTCACTGCATTCCAGAACGACTGCAGCTGCAGGAGAGGGAAGAATTCGGGACTGCTAGGGCTCTGCTCATGGCCCACAGTGCTGAGGAGACAGCATATAACACGGCTGAACCCAACGTTCACGTAAGAAACCTTGGAGCAAAGACTGAGAGAAGAAGGCTGAAAATGGTGGTTTAAGCCCTCACTGCCGAGCAGAGAACGGAAACCACAGGCACTGAGACTAGCTGCCCCCTCCCTACCCTCCCAGAGCTCGCCCCGCCCCCACCTGCCCAGTGCTAGAAGCGGAACAGTAGCAGTGTCAGATCAAAAGAGCAGAATATTTGCAGTTCTAAGAACTGTGGTCTGCAGACACAGATTTGCAGGCCAACTAGTTCCGGCAAAGGGAAGGGAGCTATGGAAGCAGGACAGCTGTGGTGGTGGTCGCCGCCATTGCTCTGGGCCACCTCTCACAACTCACCCTGACCTAGGCTCCACCTATCTGGGCGGATCTCTGCAGCAGTAAACAGAGCTGCTGAAACATACGGGCTCTGAATCTGGTGCAGGAAGAGCTTTGGAACTTCAAAAGCTCTCCGCATCCCCACAGGGACATAGGGCCCTATGACCCAGGCAAACTGTTAACAGAGGAGAAGCCTGCCTTCCAGGGAATCCCCCCATTGTGTGAGAAGCTGCAATAGTGCAGAGAAAACATAACACTACAGTGTGAGAGAGAAAAAAAGGCTGCAGTCGGAGAGAAAATAAAACATTCTACAAACACGTACTGAAAAACAAAAAAAAGACCTCTTCCTATCTGTTGCAGAACCCACTCCTGTAGATGTCTAGGAAGAGAAATAATAAATCATTAATTGCCATGAATAACCAAGGCAACAAGACAGCACAGAAAGAAAGTGAAAAGTCTCCAGAAAATGAACTTAAAGATATGGAAACCTGTGACTTAAATGACAGAGAATTCAAGATTGCAGTTCTGAAAAAACTCAACAAGATGAAAGAAAATACAGAAAGGCAGTTTAATGAACTCAGAAACACAATCAAAGAACAACATGAACATTTTACCAAAGAGATTGAAATTTTAAAAAAGAACCAAATAGAATTTCTGGATATTAAGAACTCAATAGAAGAAATTAAGAATGAAATAGCCAGCTTAGGTAGTAGAGTTGAGCAGATGGAGGAAAGAATCAGTGACATCCAAGATAGAAACCTGGAAACTAAATGGATGGAAGAAGAAAGAGACTTGAGACTTAAAAGAAAGAAAGAACTCTACAAGAACTTTCTGACTCCATCAGAAAGAGCAATATAAGAATAATGGGCATACCAGAAGGAGAAGAAAGAGAGAAGGGAACAGAGAGTATATTCAAACAAATAATTGATGAGAACTTCCCAAACTTGTGGAAAGAACTGGATCCTCGATTCCAAGAAGCAAATAGAACACCTAATTACCTAAACCATAACAGGCCTTGTCCAAGGCACATTGTATTGAAGCTGTCAAAAATTGACAACAAAGAAAGAATCCTCAAGGCAGCCAGGGAAAAGATGATGGTAACCTACAACAGAAAGCCCATTAAATTATCATCAGATTTCTCAGCAGAAACTCTACAAGCCAGGAGGGAGTGGAACCAAATATTCAAACTATTGAAAGAGAGAAATTATGAGCCAAGAATAATATACCCAGCAACGATATCCTTTAGATATGAAGGAGGAATAAAAACCTTTCCAGACATACAGAAGCTGAGGGAGTTTTCTAATACAAGACCTGCACTACAAGAAATACTAAAGGAGGCTATTGGACCACCATCAACAGGGACAATTTGTGGCAACCAAAACATAAAAAGGGGGAGAATAAAGGCCTGAACCAGAATATTGGAATGGAGAAAGTAGGCATGCAGAAGAAAATGGAATACTCTAAATATCAAACATTCTTTTACATAAACTTGAGGGTAACCACTCAAAAAAAAAAAAAAAAGACTGAAATATATACTGTAATAAAAGAAGAAAAAAGGGAAACATCATAGAATACCACCACAATGAAATAATAGACAACAAAAAGCCAAAGAAACAATGGAGACATAGAAAACAAAAAGGTAGAATGATAGGAAATACTCACATATTGATAATCACCCTAAATGTAAATGGACTGCACTCACCAATAAAAAGGCACAGAGTAGCAGATTGGATTGAAAAAAAATAAACCCAAGCATATGCTGTCTCATAGAGACACATTTCAGCTACAAGGACAAGCATAGACTCAAAGTGAAAGGGTGGAAAAGGACACTCCAAGCAAATAGTATCCAGAGAAAATCAGGTGTAGCTATACTGATATCAGATGAAACAGACTTCAGTGTGAAAAAGGTAACGAGACAGAGATGGACATTTCATAACGGTAAAGGGGACTATACAACAAGAAGACATAACAGTCATCAATATTTATGCCCCCAATCAGGGAGCACCAAAATATACCAAGCAACTACTAACAGAACTAAGGGGAGAAATTGACCAAACCACAATTATACTAGGGGACCTAAATACATCATTGACAACTATGGATAGATGATCCAAACAGAAAAGAAATAGCAGCCCTAAATGACACATTAGATGAAATGGACATAATTGCCATAATTTACAGAGCACTTAATCCTAAAACATCAGACTATACATTTTTTTCTAGTGTACATGGAACATTCTCAAGGATAGACCATATATTGGGACATAAAATCAGCCTCAGCAAATTTAAGAAGATTGAAATCATACCAAGCATATTCTCTTATCACGAGGCTTTGAAATTGGATATCAACTGCAAAAAGAAAGCAGCAAGAACCACAAATACCTGGAGATTAAACAACATACTTTTAAAGAACAACTGGGTCAAAGAAGAAATTAGAGGAGAGATCAAAAGATACATAGAAACAAATAACAATGAAAATACATCCTACCAAAATTTTTGGGATGCAGTGAAAGCAGTTTTAAGAGGGAAATTTATATCATTACAGGCATATCTCAAGAAAGAAGAAAAATCCTAGATAAATTACCTCATGTTACACCTAAAGAACTAGGAAAAAAAGAACAAATGAAACCCAACGTCAGCAGAAAGAAGGAAACAATAAAAACCAGAGCAGAACTAAATGAAATAGAGAACAAAAAGAAAATAGAAAAAATTAATGTGACAAAGAGCTGGTTCTTCGAAAAGATTAACAAAATTGACAAACCCTTGGCTAGACTCACTAAGATAAAAAGAGAGAAGACACTAATATACAAAATCAGAAATGAAAAAGGGGAAGTTATTATGGATGTCACAGAAATACAAACGATCATCCAAGAATACTAGGCAGGACTATATGCCACCAAATTCAGTAACCTAGAAGAAATGGACAACTTCTTAGAGACATATAGCCTTCCTAGGCTGAACCATGAAGAACCGGAAAATCTAAACAGATCGATCACCAGTTAGGAAATTGAGTCAGTCATCCAAAACCTTTCCAAAAACAAAAGTCCGGGACCAGATGGCTTCACTAGTGTATTTTACCAAACCTTCAAAGAGGATCCATCCTGCTCAAACTCTTCCAAAGAACTGAAGAAGAGACAGTACTCCCCAACTCATTTTATGAGGCCAACATTACCCTGATACCAAAACCTGGTAAGGACAACACAAAAAAAGAAAACTACAGACCAATATCTCTGATGAATACAGATGCAAAAATCCTAAACAGAATTCTAGCAAATCGAATGCAACTATGCATTAAAAAGATTATTCATCACGACCAAGTGGGGTTCATTCCAGGGGCATAAGAATGGTTCAGTATACGCAAATCCATCAATGTGATACATCACATAAACAAAATAAAGGACAAAAATCATATGATTATATCAGTTGATGCAGAAAAAGCATTTAAGAAGATACAACATCCATTTATGATTAAAACACTTAAAAAAATAGATATAGAAGGAAAGCACCTTAACATAATAAAGGCCATATATGACAAACTCTCAGCTAATCTCATAATTAATGGTGAAAAACTGAAGCCCTTTGTTCTACGTTCAGGAACATGACAGGGCTGTCCCCTCTCACCTCTGTATTTCAACATAGTGTTGGAAGTCCTCGCCAAAGCAATCAGGCAAGGGAAAGAAATAAAAGGCATCCAAATAGGGAATGAAGAAGTTAAATTGTCACTCTTTGCAGATGACATGATGCTGTATATAGGAAACCCTAAAGACTCCACCAAAAAGCTATTAGAAACAATCAACGAATACAGTAAAGTTGCTGGCTACAAAATCAATGTACTAAATTCCACTGCCTTCCTATACACTAATAATGAAATCTCAGAAAAAGAAATAAAAAGAACAATTCCTTTTGTAATTGCAACAAAAAGAATAAAATACCTAGGAATAAACTTACCAAGGATGTGAAAGACCTATATGCTGAAAACTATAAGACATTTTTAAAACAAATTTAAGAGGACACACAGAAATGAAAAGACATTCCATGCGCATGGATTGGATGAATCAACATAGTTAAAATGGCCATATTACCCAAAGCAATACAGATTTAATGCAGTCCCCATCAAAATCCCTATGGGATTTTTAAAGAAATAGAACAAAAAATCATCAGATTTGTTTGGAACCACAAAAGACCCCGAATAGTCAAAGCAATCTTAAAAAAAAAGAACAACACTGGAGATATCACACTCCCTGACTTTAGCTTGTACTACAGGGCAACAATAATCCAAACAGCATGGTATTGGCAGAAAACCAGACACATAGACGAATGGAATAGAATTGAGGACTCAGAAATAAAACCACATAAATGTGGACTGATGATTTTTGACAAAGAAGCAAAAAAACATACAATGGAGAAAAAGCCTCTTCAACAAATGGTGCTGGGAGAATTGGAAAGCCACATGCAAAAGAATGAAACTGGACTGCTATCTGTCACCATGTACCAAAATTAATTCAAAATGGATCAAAGACTTAAGCATAAGACCTGAAACAATAAACTGCATAGAAGAAAACATAGGTACTAAACTTATGGACCTTGGGTTCAAAAAGCGTTTTATGAATTTGACTCCAAAGGCAAGGGAAATAAAAGGTAACATAAACGAATGGGACTATATGAAACTTAAAAGCTTCTGCATAGCAAAAGAAACAACCAACAAAATAAAGAGGCAACCAACTGAATGGGAGAAGATTTTTGCAAACAGTGTTTCTGATAAGAGGCTAATATCCAAAATATACAAGGAACTCATGAAACTCAACAACAAAAAAACAAACAACGCAATTGAAAAATGGGCAGATGACCTGACGTGACATTTCTCCAAAGAGCACATATAAATGGCAAATAGACATATGAAAAAATGCTCAACATCACTAATCAGCAGAGAAATGCAAATAAAAACCACAATGAGATATCACCTCACCCAGTTAGAATGGCTATCTCATAAGAAAATAGTAACAAGTGTTGGAGAGGCTGTGGAGAAAAAGGAACCCCATACACTGTTGGTGGGAATGCAGACTGGTGCAGCCGCTGCTATGGAAGGCAGTGTGGAGGTTCCTGAAAAAATTACGAATAGAATTACCATATGACCCAGCAATCCCTTTCCTGGGTATCCACCCAAAAAATCTGAAAACATTCATCCATAAAGACACGTGTGCTCCAATGTTCATTGCAGCTTTATTTACGGTGGCCAAGACAGGGAAACAACCAAAATATCCTTCGATAGATGAATGGATAAAGAAGTTGTGGTATATATACACAATGGAATACTATTCAGCGGTAAGAAAAGATGAAATAGGACCATTTGTGACAACATGGATGGATCTTGAGATTATAATGCTAAGCGAAGTAAGTCAGACAGAAAAAGGAGAGAACCATATGATTTCACTGATATGTGGCATATAAACAAAAAACAACAAAAGAACAAGACAAACAAATGAGAAACAAAAACTCATAGACACAGACAATAGTTTAGTGGTTACCAGAGGGTAAGGGGGTGGGGGGTGGGAGATGAGGGTAAAGGGGATCAAATATATGGTGATGGAAGGAGAACTGACTCTGGGTGGTGAACACACAATGGGATTTATAGATGATGTAATTACAGAATTTTACACCTGAAACCTATGTAACTTTACTAAAAAATGTCACCCCAATAAACTTTAATTAAAAAAAAAAGAAAGAAAAAAAAGAGTTTGAAAGATAAAAAAGAAAAAACAAACACACCTGTAATGACCACACAACTCATGAAATAGAACACTTCCAACTTCCCTGTAGGCTTCTTGTGCCTCTTAACAGTCGCTGCTCCTTGCCCAAAGCAATTCCCATTATGGCCTATCACATGATAGTGTTTTTCCTTTTTGAAGTTTATACTAATAGAAACATGCATTATGCACTTTGAGTCTGGCCTCTTTAACATTATGTTGATGAGCTTCATTCAGGTCCATTATTTTTCATTGCTGTAAAGTATTCTATTGTGTGACTACACTACCATTTATGTATTCATGCTACTGTTAGTGAAGGAATGGATAGTTTCCAGTTGGGGACTTGTATTATTTCTATGGCTTCTGTTACAGATGACCACAAACTTGGTTGTTTAAAACAATAGAAATGCTATCTCTCACAGTTCTAGAGGCCAGAAGTCTGAAATCAAAGGGTCTGCAGGACTGTGCTCCCTCTGATGGCTCTAGGGGAGAATCTTTCTTTGTCTCTTTCAGCTTGTGGTTCCAGATGTTCCATGGTTGTAACTCCATTACTCCAATCTCTGCCTCTGTCTTCAGATGGCCTTTTCTTCTTCCTCTTATCTCTGTTCTCCTCTGTCTCTTATAAGGACACTTGTCATTGGGTTTAGAGCCCACCAACTAATCCAGGATGATCTGTCTCAAGATCCTTAACTTAACTACATCTGCAAAGACTTTTTCCAAATAAGGTCACATTCACAGGTTCTGGGGATTAAGATGTGAACATAAGTTATACGGGGCCAACATTCATTCCACCCTCATAAGGCTATTATAAATAATGCTGCTATGAACATTCTCACACATGTGTTTTGGGGGCATATGTGTGCGTTTGTGTTGGATTCATACCTAGAGGTTGAGGTGTAAGCTACAGGGTGTTGGTTGAGCTTTGGTATATCCCATCAAATAGTAGTTCAAAGGGATTGCAGTGCACCTTGGAGATTACCAAAACTAATCACAGCATGCTACAAATGCAAAATTGAAACAAACAAAACAAAACAAAAAACAAAGCTCAGATATGTTAACTAATTACCCAAAGTTTCACAGATGATTGATTGGTGGCAGATCAGGAATGAACATATTTTTTAAATGGCACAGGACTCTGCTTAGCAACACTAATATCCCCTAGTGTTTTCTTTGAATTTCACGTTTCACATAAACACAATTAGCAGATCTGTTTATTAGCCCAGATGCCAATATGCTGGCATTTCTTTTTCACATGCACAATGTTGCCCCCCCGATGGGTTCGAGGGGAATGCCAAAGTGGGAGAGCACAGTCCAACTCTAGTGTCTTAAAGATGAGAAACTAAAGCTCCAAGATGGGAAGTATCTTTCCTAACTCTACTGTAAGGAGGTAAGGTCTTAAATTGTCTCACATACAGTTGCCACCATCATTTTAATTAGGCACAAAACTAACTTTCTTTAGAACTTTTTGTTTGCCGGGGTTTGACAACAAAATAAATTGTTAAAATGCTCTTTGGGATAAAATGGGGGAAGAGTATTCAGTCACTATCCTTATTGTTCTTCAGAAGAAAGGAGAGAGAAGTGAGTAGAGAGTCCAGCCCCATAGTTGAAGGTGACAATGGAGGGCCAGGAAGACTTAGGTGGCAGAGTATCAAAAAGACTTTACAGAGTAGGAATGTCTGACGTGTTTCTACACTGTTTGTTACATGCTGCATGATGTTCTTCCTCTCTCAAAATGCTTGATGAGAGTAGGTTTGTTATGTAGATATTGAAGAAGAGACCAGGTTTTACCCCTAGGTTGAAAGGATTTAGAAGAGACAACACATATTGAAAAATGAATCTTGATCAGAGGCACCATGGGAACATTTGTCCTGCCCCAGCAATTTACAGAAACCTTGGGAGATTGTGTAATTCCATAATGTGTGGAAAAAAAGAGTGAGGCATTTGTGTACAGGTCTCAGTAAGCCAGAGCCACCTCCACTCCCCCACTCCCCCTCACCACCAGTGCATTTCAAGGATCCATTGTATGGGTCCTTGCTAATTGATGTGGCTTTGTACCAGGATTTTCTGACACCGAGTCTAGTGATCCTTTTTGTAAATTAAACGTGGCTGAAAATACCCAAACATGGCCCACAAAATGGATGATACCTTTAGAAAAATGATCTTGTTGAAGTCTTAGACTGGGACATGCATTGTACCAACAGTCTCTTTGATCAAGAACTTGGCTGAATTCAAAATCATACTGGTAATCAACGACCAGCACTGCAGCTAGCAATTTGGGGTTTTGTTGCTGCGTATAGTTTTTTTTTGTTTTTTTATTTTTTTCTCTCTCTGTCCTTAATTATTTCTTGGTCTTTGAACATTTCCTCTGCTTTCCCCAGGGGACCTTCAATCCATAATACAGGTGCCTCTTCAGCTGCCACTGAAATCCTACATTTCATCAAATGTTTCCCTCCTGACCCTGGGACAAGCTGATCCCAAGAGCGACCCTGTTTGATGGCTTGTATCTGCTTTCTGATTTGATTCCTTTCTCTAACTCCTGGTGATTCAAATGAAACTATCATTCTCAGGAGCAAGTGTCTACTTCCAAACAAGATGCACTTTGCCAATGGCCTGATGTTGGAAGTAATTACGTATCATCTGTCCCCTTTGATTGCTGAGTAAAAGAAATTAAAGAAGGCTTTGCTGTGTTTTGGTTAATAAGGGGCACTTAGGCACTTAGGTGTTGTTTATCACCAAATTCCACAGATGTGAGCTTTGGGACATGCTGTATTAGGAGAGGCTGGTCTGATCACCTGGATGTGGGTGAAACACCATGGTGTCCCCTTGAGAGTCATGAAGGAACCGTCTGACTCCCACAACAGACAAAATAGAGTCAGGAGTAGTCTTGAGGCATACATCAGTACTTTACTCATGTCAGGGTAAAGGAAGGAGGGAACTAGTGACTTTTTTTCTTTTTCCTTTTCACACGTGTGTGTAGAAAAGTTCATGTCAGCTCAGGCAAGAAGAGAGTATCAATGGCCCTGGAAGAGGGGTGGATCTCTTCCTTGTGATAATTTAAGCAATAAAACTGAATGTTGTAACTAGACTCCAAGGCATTTGAAGCATTGAATTAATCTAAAATCTAAGTAAATCGTGTTTTGTGGGTCTGAAGGAGAGTTTAATTCTTCTGATGATGGGGGAGTGGCATGGGGAGCAGTAGGACAGATCATCTGAAAGACAGAGAAGATCCTTCAAACTTGTATAAAGAAGGGAGGCTGCATCTCTCTTTCGATGTTTTCCTCCAAGGGAAATACAATCCTTCAGGGCACCAGGATTAAGAAATTGCTTTAAATAATATATATATATATATATATTAATTTCAGGTGTACAAAACAATGTAATAGTTAGACATTTCACCCTTCACAAAGTGATAACCCCCTCCCCGAATCTATTGCCCCTCTGACATCGTACATATCTATTACAATTCCATTGACTCTATTCCCTATGCTGTATTCCGTATCCTATGACTATATATATATATATATATATATATACATATATAATTAGAGTTGACATGCAATATTATTCAGCTTCAGCTTCAGGTGTATAGCACAGTGGTCAAGTATCTACACCATCCATGAAGTGGTCTCCCTAATAAAACATGTGTCCATCTGGCACCTTACAAAATCTTTACAACATTATTGATTATATTCCCCAAACTGACTTTTAATTACTTTAAAAAATTGTATTTTAGAAAACAGCCAAGTCCTTGTCTTGAGGCACTTTGAGCTCGTACATTTAACCCAGTTGGCTCCCACAGAAGCTTGTAACTTGTAGAAACTTGAGGATTTTTCTGGGCCATGGAAGAACTCTGAGTATGGAATATGACTTCCTGCCTTGGGACTTGCAAGCAAGCCAAGTCTAAGCTTTGATAGTTTTTCAGTTACTGTTGCTGTGTGACTACCATAAAACTTAATGGGATAAAATAATCTTTTTATTATACTCACAGATTCTGTTGGTCAGGAATTTGGATGGGGCATAGTGGGAATGGCCTATCTCTGCCCTACAATGTCTGGGGCCTAGCTGGGGAGATTCAAAGAGATTGACTGGGTAACTGGGGCTGGGATCTTCTGAAGATATCATCACTCACATGTCTGATGGTTTTTGCTGGCAGTTAGCTGGGCACTTAACTGAGATATTGGCTGGAACACATGGACTTTCCATATGGTTTCTCTGTGGGAGCCAATTTGGTTTTCCTTCATGGAGCTGGATTCCAAGATCCAGTGCCTCAAAGGAACAGGGCAGGAGTGCATAGAATTTTAATGGTCTATCCAGGGAAGTCACACTGTATTATTTTTGCCATACTTTATTGGTCATAGCAATGATGAAATTCTACCTATATTTAAGGACAGGGGACATAGACTCCAACATTCAATGGAAAGTGTTGTAGTCATTTTGTAAGAAGACCATGTGGGATGGGAGATATCATTGCAGTCATCTTTGGAAAACACAATCTGTCATAGTCAACAATGATTTTTAGAACAATGTAAAAGATAGAGAGTTTGGTGATGGGTATAAGGATTCATAGAGCAACCCAACTGTGCACCACAGAAACAGCTGTGGTTGAGGTAGACCAAGGTCATGGAATACCTATAGGCTGAAGGCCTATGGTAAGTCTGTACCATGAACAGATTTAAAAATGTATGTGGATGGTCAATATTGGGATAAGGGAGAAAAATTCAAGTAACTCAGTGAAAACTGGTCTTCACTGTTGTCAAAAAACTCAATAACATGCTCTTCTGCTTATGAGATTTCAGTGTTCCCCATCTTTATATAGAAATGCAAATGTGGTTCCAAAGGTCTCAAGGTCAAAGTCTCAATCCCCCTTTGTCTATTGTTCAGTCATCTAGAGTAAGTTCATTAATTTGATTAACCCTTGGCAGGCTGGACACAGAGTACATAGCTTCCTTTGGAAGTACAATCCTGCTTTGTATTCATTTGCCTAGATCATTGGTTAGATGCTATTATATTTTTAGAAGAACTAATTTTGGGTCAGATTCTCTAGGAAATTTAACTCACAGATTGCATCCTGTGTGGAAATTACAAATAAACATCATCACCTTTGTAAAATAAAAGGGCATTTAATTATCCTTATTTTTATTCACACGATATATAATTTCATATCTATATAACCTCTTTAGAGGGGTTTCAAAGTCAGATGATTTATTTCAGGCACTAAAAAGGGGCCTGTTCAGTTAGCTTAGTACTTAATAAAACCATTAGGAGGTGTAAAAGTTCTGCTTCTCGGTACGAATGAAAGTTTTCAAAGTGGTAAAAGACTCTTTTATGTCTAGGGTCTCTGTTTTATAAGAACTGCATTTGTGGGACTAATGATGTTAGCTCCTTTACTTTCCAGTGCATTTGGGAACCTGCATAGCATGATCCCAAGGCTGGATACGCTCTGCTTTATCAAATACCACAGACCTGGCTTTGGCCAGTAGAGTCCAGATCCTATGTCACCTTCATGCATGAAAATATTGACTCTGGACTTCTAATTTCCTGTTAACTCTCAAACGAAACAGGTACGCATGTACTTGAGGCTTGCTGCCATCCCACTTGGCAATTGCATTTGCGTTCTGAGAAAAATTGTGATGAGTTATCAACCAAGCGATTCTTAAAAACCTAACACAATCTTAAACTTTTTAAATATGCCTGAAAAAACACAGAAATGGTGGTGCTGTGAAAGAAGATGGGAGAGAGAGCTAGCAGATAATCAATGCCACAAAACCAAGTCTCAATACTTTTTTATAAGCCCCTAATTGGAGAATATTAAGAATGAAACAGATGACAGAATTGACATTCCTGTTGCCAGAAAAGGGGCTTGGAATCATCACGCTTGACTAGCCCGATGTGAATCCACACCTTTCCTTGGATGCTTTTATAACAATAGAAATGGAGGGGATAGGAGAGGAAGGCTCTGAATCAGAGGGGAGAGTTAGAGACCCCAGAATTGAACTGTTCAAATGACTGAAATATTTGGGTTTTTGGAAAGCATCTCTTTAAAATTTTTTATCTTTGAATGTTCTTCAAGAGGGCGTTTCCAACTTGATTTATTATATCCCCTTGAGAAAAGTGGATTTGTGGAGCAAAACTAGTTTTCTACAGACACATTTACACATACATACATACATGTTCACACATATTCCTTAAACATTTCTGGGACAATTGACCTTTCAGTAGGAACACAAAGGGCAACACAGAGAAAGAAAAGAATACAAGTAGGATCATTCACATCCTCAACGTGTGCTGTTTGAAATAGCTTGTCTATTTTCTCTCAAGTCTAGGAGTTAGCAGCAATGATTAATTACGGCATCATCCTGCCTGCATGCAGAATGCTTCATTAAATTTTCCAGGTGCACAGCAAATATGGCATTTTACAGCAAACACTATTCAACTACTCCAGTAGTGTGAGAATCCAGAGACACTGTCTGCCACTGTGTTCACCTACAGTCTGTGGGCTAAAAGGATCCGATAGAGGCCATGGCCAGGAGTTGTTCTGGGAATTTGAATACATGAGGTCAGCTCACCCATCCTTTTTACAAAAGGTGTGCATTTCAAAAATTAGCTTTGATTCAGATAAGACTAGTTCTCATGACAAATAAGCTAAAGGAATATTTCTTTTCTTCAAATAGTTCCTAGGACAGGTTGGGACTACTTTGGAAGATTCCAAGGAAGTTGCATAGTCATTACTGTCCCAAACTGGACAGACTGTAATGACTCTCAAGTCTATATCTTCAGCTTTAAACCAGCTTCCAAGCTCATTCTAAAAGTAGAGATAGTAATATCTCATCATGCAGTTGAAAGAATTACATGAAATTACGTATGTAATAATCTTTATAAATTGATCATAATTGATCATCACAACTTAAATATGAGACAGTTCCAATATTATGACTTTGCAGTCAACACTATAAGTTCATGATCTGAGTTTCTGGAGAATACAGAAGGAGAGTCAATAGTTTTTTGTTTTACAAAGTGGCAAGAAAAATCTCACAAATATTCCAGCATGAGTTCATATACTATTAGTTTAAAAGGTGCTACACAAATGGCCAGGGTGCTTTTCAACCACATGCATTTGTTTATCGTACTATGAATTCCATCATCTTCAAATGCACACTTATAAACTGACTACTAAGAATCCTAATTTATATATTATTATTCAAAGAATTGGTCCATTTTGAAAATTACATTTTTTTAACCATAAGGAAGAGTATTTCATGTTATTCTGAAAAACATATATCTGGGGAAAATAATGTAAATAAACTGGATCTGCGTGAATGATTGCTTCTCTAAAGCTCAAAGCACGCATTACCTATAAACAATGCAAGTAGCGCCTTAATTCCTATGCTGCCAAAATGTCAGTGATGAGCACAGAGACACTGATTGGTGATATAAAGCAATTGACTCAACCACCTCACGACAATCACTTGAGTTTTTCGTACTATCTGATGGCAAAATACCAAATATGGAAGCAAAGAGTCAACTAAACTGTATCAACAATAAAGCAGTTCTATGACAACTCAATACTCATATAATTGACTCATCTCTATGGACATATTGCTAATTTAATCATTAACTAGACTGGAATAAAGTAGGCCTCTTGCTTCTTTCATGCATTCTCTGGGTATGAAGAATAGGAGAAAGAGAAAGAGGATTGGAGTAGAAAGAAAAGAGTTAAGAAGAAAAACTGGCAAAGGCCAGTCTCACATAGCTTTACATTTTAGAATACTGTTGTGACAAATACCAAGGCTTCCACAGTAGTCGTGACTATTTTTTTGACCAGTCACTGTTCCACAGAAATGTGAAAATGTGATGTGACATCCTAAGGCCACAGTGCTGTATGCTTTACCATTATCCTTGAGATGAGCTTCATTCCATCACCACAACATACACTGTGTACTGAGCAGGGGGTAGTCATGAAAAATGGAGAAAATGAATCCTATTTCTGATTTGTTTTTGTACACAGTTAGTGGATATTTATCATGGGAAGGTTGTTTTATTTGGTGTCCTCATGAGTTCTTTATATACATGGGTCAAAAAATACTTTAAAGTGACTGAGCTCAGGTAATTAGAACTTCTTCACACCAATGTGATTCTTGGCACAGTATACAAAGTGTCTATGTGTATATAAAATATATAGAGTGTCTACATATATGATGACCAAACCAGGACATTTAGTATGAAAAAGGGGTGCTATTAATAATTATTCCAGCGCGATAGGCATAAACCAAGAGTACCTTGAGCCAAACAGACATAAGGAAGATCCAGGTAAGACCTATCTATAAAACAATGGGAAGGCAAAGAATTCCCTCTCTAACTATCCTAACACTACCCCACTCATGAAGGAAGGTTGTAGAACATCCTAAGATTGACAGCCATTAATTACATAGAAAGCATTGTCATCTAGGGAGATGAATGAAAATAGGAACACAGTCCAAAAGGGGAAAATTGTGCCCCTTAGGTGTGTGAATATGTATGGAAAATGATTTCATTTCCTCACCATGATCTCCCAGAGAGCTCAATCTCATTCCATATGACAGTCTTCCTTGCCAACTTTCTCTCTCCATTTCTTTCCAAGCCCCAGTCACAGTGATAGAACTTATAATACCAAAATTATGAGCTCTTGCCTTGATCATAAATGATATGAATGAGTAGATGACCCAGGGAAAGTGGGTCAAATGGCCCTGTCCTGTGCTCTAATGATTCTGTTGCAAGATCATTTCCACCCACCAAACCAATAAGACAAGTATCACAAGAGTGCTATGTATTTTAGAAGGCATTACAAACCTGCGTCTGGGCTGTGCCCTGTAGTGAGAAAATCCAACTTCAGACAGGAGCAAGGATTCAAGAGAAGAAACTGATTCCTTCATTTGAACCTGACCTGGTGTTCACCGGTGTGAGACTGACAGTCTGCAAAGACAACAGCATTTCATTTTGAAGACTTGGAAGGAATAAAAATAACAGAAGATGAAGTCAGACACTTCATCTGCAGTGGTCAGCAGTCCCACATTCTTACATTTCTAAGAGAGGCAACACTTTTGGAGAAAACAAAAGAGATCTTTGCCCAATTAGAAAGGACACCGAGCCAGGGACTGAGAGAGAAGTTGGGCGGTGGAATAAGAGTTTTCATAATGAAAAGTTTTGCCATTCAGGTTCATGATACTCACAGGCATCTCCCCTTATTGTAGATCTGACTATGGCAGATTGCACATAATTTATTATATTTTTCCGGGAAAATTCAGAAATCTACACTTACGTTGAGTTAGAAATACTAGTGCCTTCATGGCATGCTACAGAGGTAAAGCAAATATTTCCACAGAAACCTTCTATAAAGGAAAAAAAAGGCACTCCTGTGTGAGTCTTCTTTACTACTCACTCACACCGAACAGTTCCCTTCTGATGCTATAGTAACCAAATGTGTGGGGTTTTCCCTACACCAAGAAATTTCCTGTGAAATCAACTGGGTGTCCCAAAACTCAATTCCATTCTGACACTAACTAGCGTTATTGTAGAACCCACAGGTTAAGAGCTCAATCCCATAAGACTGTCCCCCGCTTCAGATGCCAATCACAAGTAGTAGTCCTCCAGTCTGTCCCACAATTTCTGTCCAACTTGGCTACAAATTGGATGTTTTCTTTACCCCCTCCTTGGATTCAATTATTTGCTAAAACAGCTCACAGAACTCAGGGAAACACTTACTCATGTTCACCAGTTTAGTATATAATAAAGAATATGATAAAGAATACAGATGAACAGTCCAGTGAAGAGATACATAAGGAAAGGTCTAGAAAGGTCCTGAGAGCAGGAGCTTCTGTCCTATGGAGTTGGGGTGTGCCATCCTCCGGGTACATGGATGTGTTCACCAAGCCAGAAGCTCTCTGAACCTTGTACTTTTGGGAATTTTATGGAGGCTTCATCATGTAAGCATGGTCCATCATTAACTCAACTTCCAGCCTCTCTCCCATTCCTGAAGAATAGGAATTGGAGTCTAAAGTTCCAAGCTTCTAATCATATCTTGGTTTTTTTCCAGTTACTAGCCCCCATCCAGGAACCCACCAAATGTTGGTCCTATCACTCAAGAAGTTCCAAGAAATTCGGGAATGTTTTGTTAGGAACCAGGGTCAAAGAACAAAGATTGTAACAAAAATTGTTCCTAGTATTCTTAACACTTAGGAATCAACAAGGGTTTTAGGAACTCTGTGCCAGTAATCAGAGGTGTATATATATATGTATATAATTCCAGAGCTACAAGGTGGATTCATTGAAATTATTATAATTTGTTAATGATTACAGAAATTAGTTCCATTAAAAACAAAACAAAACAAACTTTATTCCACCATTAATGAAATTCATTTGGATACCTCATAAGGTCCTCTTAACCTTGAAACATGCTGATTTAGAATCTCAGCAAATGGCCCACCATGATGGTTATCTCTACAATGCTCATACTTGCCCAACTCCTCTACCCTTGATTTCAAAGGAGCAGTTTCACACCTTTACATACTCCAGCTCCCTGCACTCTCCCTCCACAGAATATGACCCTCCGTTGTCTATATGCTGAAGGTTTCTAGATTTGCCTACAGACTCAGACTCAGAATGCAGTCCTTCCGTTGTACTGGTGAGCATCAGTGTTTACTAAAACTAGAAAAGGACTTAGAGATCATTTTCTTCATTCAAACTCTCATTCCACAAATGAAGGAGTCATGCCATAGAGAGGTGACAAGATAAATCGAAGGTCAAATGTCAAGGTTAGTGGTAAATCAGAGACTAGAACCCACACTTCCTGACTCTTCATCCAGAGTTCTTTCTACTACTGCCCACTGTTCTATCATTATTTATATGACATTTTTCAAGTGTTTTGTTGAAGAAGTAGGAAAATTGATTGAACTCTTCTTTATTGTTTCCAGGCAGGTCCAAGAGGGAGCCATAATGTTTATTGCTAGTTTCCTTTGATAGTGCACAGTCCAAGCACTTGTGTTGTCTACTGATAAACTTCCTTAAAAGCCACAGATTGTTGTGTAAGCCCCTGATCAGAAAACAATGATGTTTTTTTCTAATTTAATGTTTAGAACATATTTCTCTACTAAGAAGCTTGCTGATATTAGCAAACACAAAATTTAGACATTAGTGCCTGAAAGTCTGATGAAATCTTAAATGTTAATATTCTATTCTTCATTTAGAGCTTCCTGCTAGTAGGAAATATATTCAGGAGAAAGCAAGAACAGATGAAAAAGTCTCAAAGGAAACACAAATAGTGCATTTAATGTGATCTGAAACTAAAATAATAAAATCTACTTTGAATAAGGGACATCACGAGATATGGGAAATATTTCTTTGGCCAAAGAAAGAATGTTTTGCATCTGATTTCTCTGACCATGAAGTTTTTGAGTTGAAAAATGCCAAGTGTTAAGAGATAAAGCTTCTCAGAATGCTATGTTTATGCATGTTTTGAGACATTTTTAGAAATCTGAAGGTAAACAAAAATTGTGAGGAACAAATTTAAATGTTTTGTTTCACACAAAGAATAAAGTGATTAGAACTGAAATTAATTAGTATAGAGGTGGAAGAGGGAGTGTTTATTAAACCACAGATGTTTCCGGATAGATTTTACTATAATTTTTAATTAGATTTAGGAAAATGATCAATCCTGGCAGCATAGAGGTGAAAAACAGGACAATAAGATGAAAGTTTGAATGCACTGGGGTAAGACTAGTTCAAAAAAAGCCTGCCCCACGCTTGCGGAACAGAAACAAAAATGTCATCAGAAGAGTCGGTGTGTTTTCATTGTGCTTGAGGAAAAAAAAAATCCCTCTATAGGATATCATATGCACTGCCTCTCTAAATGTGTACATTCTAACGAAGGCTTATGTATACAAGTGAGGAGAATGCAAAATGTTGAACAATATGCAGTGTATTTAACCAATCTATTCTGTTTTTCCTCCACACCCCACCCCTTGACAGCTTTCTCGGGTGATACCATTCAGATAAACGCCTCTTTCCCCCTTACATGTGCCTTTGTAGAAAATATTCATAGTTCTAAGGAGTCAGCGTGACTCAGGGATGTGACATCTCTTACGACACTCGGGACCACAGAGTCTCAGAGAAGTGGGTTCTTATTGTAAGTTCTGAAATCTGTGGATTAGTTCAAGTTGCTATCGTTAGTAGTTCAGTTTTATAAGGTGGGATTCTGTACCTTTTGCTAGCTGCTTATTTTCAGTAAGGATCAAGGAAGACCTGTTTTATGCTGTTTCGTATTGGAGCAGATTGTTTTATCAAAAGACCAAAGAATGGTTAAATTACAAAGCAATAGAATACTCTAGTTACAGAACCCTCTATGGCTGTAAGGTTTACAAAATGGTTAAGGTAGAAAAACATTGCATAGCAGGTGCCTTTGAAGTTTAGAATGGTTTCCCAGCATTAGTAGAATGCTGACTTTCAATTTCCTTTCCTCTATCTGCTGATACCCATGCAGGTGTTCACATTTCATCATTGACTGTTGTCCTCATGAATGAATTTAAAATAGACAAATTTTGTAAGAAATACATGATCAACACAAATACTATGTCA
Organism: Rhinolophus ferrumequinum; assembly: GCF_004115265.2. Taxonomy (NCBI): domain Eukaryota; kingdom Metazoa; phylum Chordata; class Mammalia; order Chiroptera; family Rhinolophidae; genus Rhinolophus; species Rhinolophus ferrumequinum. The sequence goes on along the minus strand of NC_046306.1, from coordinate 37,412,708 downwards.
TCCTTAGATCCCTCTTGGAATAATCTCAGTGTTCATTTCTGCCAATCAGATGTCACTCCCTTCAAGGGTCAACTCTTTTCTTCTCAAGAAGACATCAGCCCCCCTGGGAAACTCCCTCCCCCGAACTCTCAGTGCCTCCAGCTTTACCCTTCGTGAACTGATTGGTCAAAAGGCTGCCTTGTGTAGTGAACACACAATGTGACATATAGATGATGTAGTACAGAATTGTACACTTGAAACCTTTGTAATTTTATTAACCATTGTCACCCAATTAACTTTAATTTAGAAAAAGGCTGCCTTGTGCTTTCTAATCCCTTCACCTTCTCCCTCATCCCCACCCTCCCCCATCTAGCAACCATAAGTTTTTTTCCCCTATATCTCTGAATCTATTTCTGTTTTGTTTGTTTATTTTGTTCTTTAGATTCCACATATAAGTTAGATCATATGGTATTTGCCTTTCTCAGTCTGACTTGTTTCACTTAGCATAATATTCTCTGGTCCATAAATTAGTAGTCACAATATAGTCATGGGGACATGAAATACAGTATGGGGAATATAATCAATAATGTTGTAAAGAGTATGCAGGGTGCCAAATGGGCACTGGACTTATCGGGGAGATCACTTCATAGACCGTGTAGATGCCTGCCTGGCCACTGTATTATACACCTGAAGCTCAGTTGAATAATATTGAATGTCAACTATAATTAAATATATATATATATATATATATATATATATATATATATATATATATATATAAAATATATAATTAAATATATATGTGTGTATATATACATATATATAATTATATATAGAGAGAGTGGAGCACAGCTTAGGGAATATTGTCGATGGTATTGTAACGGCTATCCATGTATACGATGTCAGATGGGTAGTAGATTAAGGGGGTTATCACTTTGTGAGGGGTGTAAATGTCTAACTATTACATTGTTTTGTACACCTGAAACAAACAAACAAAAAAGGCTGCCTTGAAACCATTACGTTTTTGTCTTGTAGGGCTATTCAAACTTCTTTATCTCCCTGTCTCATCTGCCCAGCTAAACACTAAGTCAAGTTCTCTATAAAAGAGTAGTAGTTATTTTTAACCCCATCTTTCAGCCACTTTTGGGAACACGTACTTAGTGAATTTACATGTTTTTTGAAACATACCAACAGAAAATTAAATATGCAGAAAACTTCCGATACTTGTATAAGCTTGCTCTTACCCACAGCTCAGTGAGTCCACAAGAAGAACCTGCTGGGTTCACACAGCAGGAAAAGCTATTCATTCTCTATGATTTCTTCAAAAGAACTTGCTGAAGATAGGTGTGATATAAATCTAAGAGATTTCTGGTATTGCAATGTGGCCTAATGTAATTCTTAACTGTTAAGTACCTTTATTGATTCCAGAGAATTCATCTGAGAGAAATGGAATAATAAGGTACATTAACACTTTCCATGATGCATAATCCTTTATCAGGAAGCTTTGATGCCCTAAAGGACCCAGAGCTGAGAAAAATAATTTGCTCTCCAGTCTCCTGTGACTCTTCTCCAAGCAGAAAAGCAATTTCTCTCAGCAAGGTTTGCATTTCACTGTTTTTCATATCCAAGAGGTTATTATTGTATTAATCTTCTGCTTGCAAATGGGTGTGCAATATTTACAAGGGTTTAATTTTGTTGTTACCCTTTAAATAATGTATGTTGTTTCTTCACAAAGCCTGAGGCTAAAAGAAACTGCTTAGCTCTGACTGTATTCAATGAAATAGGAAAACTGATAAACCCTAAATTGATATAACCCACACCAGTTTTCCTAACACTGGGTTTAACCAGTTGTTTTTTATTTGGAAGTTTGGGCCATAGAGATCAGTGAGTACAAAAGTGGTTGAGAAGCTTGTAATTCCCTGGAACATGACAGAGTTTCTCTATTGAAAATTGAGGAAGGAGGCTGTTTGTTTCTTATTCAATCATAGAAATTGTATTTATTGGTTGTCTATCATGTACCAGTCATGCCGCCATAGCCATAGATATAGAAGCCAAAAACACAGACCTGGTCCTTGCATTCATGGTGTTTACACTCTAGTTGGGAAGAAATCATTAATTCACAGCCCTATCCATAAATATATACTCATAGTGCACTAGGGGAAGTTGAGGCATAGGCGCAAGGATGTGTCCTTGGCTCTGCCTTCTCTCTCTAGGCCCTCCAACCTAGGCACATTCATCTTCTAAGACATCATGGTGAAAATCACAATGAAAGTTAGGTAGGGACAAGCTTAGAAAGAACAGTTTGGTGTTAATGTCTATGAGGCTAGAGAGACACTGAGTCCCAAATGCCAGATTTTTCATCCTAGCTCTGATATATTGGATAATTTAGTCCCTACCTTGGGGTCTTGGATTTTGTCTTCTGTATAACCAGGAGGTCTGCATGAGTAATTAGTGAGGTTCTTTCCAGAGCCCAGAGTCTGTGTCTCAAATCACAATTTTTATATTTTTTATTTTCTCCTTGCATCTACTCCCCACCCCCAAGCAAGTATAATGGGTGACAGAACTTGAACAAGGAAGTTTTTTGAAGCAATATTGTGACCTCCAGGAACAAGTGCCAGAAACCATACCAAATGCTGGAAAAAACATGGAAAAGCATCAGACATGGTCCTTACCCTAAGCAAGGTTCAGCCTAGTTGGGAAGACCTAGACACAGAGAAAGGAACTTTAGTACAAAGTGACACAACATGTCATGATGGAGGAACATTCAAGGCCCATGGAGTACAGAAGAGGTATGCCTGCTGCTTATTGGACTGTCCTTCTGGGCTCCCACACCTCAACCAGGTGACCACCTGGTTCTGGGGCATCACTAAGTCTCACCTTTATTTTGACACCAAAAGAGTAACAGAATGGCCAGATTCACACTGCAGGATGAGAACATACAAGATTGGATGCCTGGTCTGTTGTTGAAGCAGCACCATTAACACTGGGCTGGAGCCCCCTGGCCTTATGTTGGTTAACCTCCAACCCTCACCCATGACCTCCCGCCCCACCCACCTCATGTACATTTCACATTTTTTGTCTCTCTTAGTCATTCACTTTTCACATTTTTTGTCTCTCTTAGTCATTCACTCACACAGCTCCTTGGAAATATCCCAAACCTATCACTCTCCTTTGCCCCTCCCTCTCCTGCCCTCTTCCAGTCATTTGCCAAGTTCCAGCCATGCTTTCTTCAAATTCCTCTTTTCATCACTTTTCTCAGCATTCTCACTTCTCCCAGCCTTGCGTATTACAATAGCCTACTTTCTACCCCCTTACAGTTTTCTTCCTTTTCAGTCCATCATTTTTGAGGCATGTGGCATTCTTCTTGGATTGTAGTAACTATGTTCTAGTGCATTACTAAAGGAATCTCTGGATAAAGGAGTCTGTGTCTCTCCCACAGTAAATGCCCACTAAGAGTCCGAAAGAGGGCTTACCTGTGCCACCAACATTCCTCCATCACACGTCCTTCTCTTCAAAAAGAAAACTTGGGTGATTTCTCCCAGAGCCTTGTGGCATCCCTGGGTGCTAAAATAGGAGGCTTACTGATTCTCTGGCCTTAAGCAAGTATCAACCTAATGAAGCCAAATCAGTAAAATAGGGATAATTCAATTAAATGAAATAATGTTTAGAAGTGTTTTATATGATCTGAAATCAGTACTCAAAAAATATCAGCCACTCTATGTGGATGGTCTCACCTTCTTTCAGATCTTTCCATGTCTTCTTGCCTCCTTACCTTTTCAGGCAATTCCTTCTGCCTGGAATGATTTTCTCCACCTGGCTAACTCTAATCCATTATTTGTGTCTCCCTTTCAGGATTATTCTTCTGACCTCTTGCTTTAACATTTGTCATCATTTTGCATGACATAACAGCTGCCCTCACATCCACTGCCTTCTCTTAATACAATAATTTTATACTTATCTGTGTATGTATTTGCCTAATGACTGCTGTACAACAAGGCTGAAAACTCCTTGAAGGCATGGACCATAGCCATGGAGCTTATCACTGTCTTTCTAGAACTCAGTATATAGCCAGTGCTCAATAAACGCTTGGCTATAGAGTAGAGGCATGACTTAAAATCTTTCCAATCTTTCCATGCTAGCTCATTTTCATATTATGTTCTAAACCTAAGATTCAGTATGAATTCAATATAGTCACATCTATTTTCATTCTAAGCTGAAATGCTTTATTTCAGAAAACTCTAGAAAACCTTTTTTCCCTTTCCTCTCTTTTTTTCCCATTTGACTTAGTGTTCAGCTGTTGTTTGGAGCAGTATTTTTCACAGCCTCCCTCTCCAAACCTTAAAAAATTAAGAGTCACTCAGGAAGCTCTTCTCTATGATTTTGCCCAAGTACTTTGTAAAAGGTTAAAATAAACCTTTCAAAGATGAGCTTTTATTGGCAATTTATTTCTCTAATTGATGGAGTTAAAATAAGAGTGGCAAATTAGAGACGAGTTTGATCTCAGGTACAGAGATCGACATGAGCAATCCCTGTAATGCAGGCCTAATGGCTATCTGCACGACTCTGTGATTAGGAATATTATTTATTTATTTAGCCTTTGATGCTAATCTCAGAACAACAGCCTACCAATAGCTCTTTAAATTTCCACTCTCAGATGCTGTCTGCTGCTTCTGTAGATTCAGACTGTAGGTCCCGGCAGCTGCCATAAGAAGGCATCATTTCTGCCTCAAAGTAGTCTGAGAAGGAGGAGTCCTGGGTTCTGGAAGTACAAATCACCAGAACAGCAATGAGGGTCAGTGGGACTTTACACAGCTGCTGTGCAATATCTTGGAAGAAGAGCCATGCCTGGCAATTCTGTGAAATTAACAAACTTGACCATAGGAAGAGCCATAGATCAAATTGTGAGGTAGACTTGTTTTGCCCTTGGCATCCACCCCTGCCATCAGGGGCCCAGAACTACTGCAAATTCCACCCATGCCCACAGTGAGGGATCCCCTTGGCAGGGCTGTTCTTCAAAACTCATCAAAATTGCTCTCCTAAGTGCTAATTTCAGGGACTGCTCTGTTCTCAACTACTCTTACAATGGAGGCAGCATACTACTGTATTTCCTCGAAAATAAGACCCAGCCAGATAATCAGCTCTAATGCGTCTTTTAGAGCAAAAATTAATAGAAGATCCGGTATTATATTATATTATATCCGGTATTATATTATATTATATTCCCAGTCTTATGTTATATTATATTACACCTGGCATTACATTATTTATATTATATTATATTATATTATATTATATTATATTATATTATATTATATTATATTATATTATACTATATAAGACCCGGTCTTATATTATAGTAAAATAATATCGGGTCTTATATTAATTTTTGCTCCAAAAGATGCATTAGAGCTGATTGTCACAGTAGGTCTTATTTTTGGGGAAACACGTTATAGTGGGAAGTCTAAGGGATTTGCTGTCACAGGGACCTGGATTTAAATCTCAGCTGAAAACTATAGGACCTTTAACAATATTACCTTTTTTGCTAAACTACAGTTTCCTCACATAATGCTTGGGGATAGCAAGTGCTCCCTCATTGAGTTTTATGTAGTGCAGACTAGGATCAATAAAATATTACTTTCCTTTCATATATAACTATAAAAGGTTTCATTTGTTAACATTCAGCTAAGATATTTGTATTTCAACAAGAGTTGTATCAGAAATAATGTGTCAATCCAAAGAAGTTACTATGTGTTGGTAAAATTTCAGATACTAGAAATTGTGTGTGTGTGTGTGTGTGTGTGTGTGTATATGTGTTTGTGTGTGTGTGAGTGAGTGTGGGTGTGTGTGTGAAGAATGAGGTATTTTGGGCCCAATGTGGTAGATCAAACTATTAGTATATGCTCTTAATTTCTCTGAAGTTGAGTTTTTAATGTTGTCATGCTTCATGGAGCCAATAACTGGCTTTTTCTTAAAACTGAACACGTGCAACCCTGTGCCTACAACTCCAGCAGATGACCCCTGCTGTTGGTTGCCGCAGGCCAGGGTTTATGTCTGGATTCCTGATGTGCATGCTCACCTGCTTGGTCGACTTTGCTTATTTGAGTACACCCCACCGCCATCTGGCTCTTGAATTCCTATCACTGATGATCTGTTTCCCTCCATCACTGACTTGAGGACAAATTGTGACAAGTGGCCAGTAGTCCTATTGTATAAACCTTGATGGTGTGAGACTGTGTGATCAGCACAGACATTTAGTAGGTGGACCACTCTGGGTACTGCATTTAGAATCAACTATATTTCCCATACGTATATCTACACAGAGGACCTATCACTATTTTTCTGCTATGAAGCCTGGTGAAAGCTTTGTAATTAATTCTTAAACCACCTAGAAGAAACCTGGAAAGAGAACAAGTATTCTTTCTTAAAAGAAAACTTAAAAAGCAAGTTAACCAAAAGTGACTTCTTTGTAAGGTGCTAAATACATCTACACATTTAGAACCAATTCCAAAGTTTCCTAACACCCAAGAAGTCACTTGACAGAGTTTACCACAAAGATGACAAAGTTGCTGGTTCTTTTTTGTGCTGTAATCCTAGCATGGCTTTGCATTGAGATTTATCAAGGTTTCTTATCATTGACAAAACTTTATTTCCAAAATAAACAATCAGCAACTTGCTGAATGGAGTTTGGACAAGTGGGTAAGCAGCCTTCACGATGTGGGACAGAGCTCAGGATGGGGTGAGAAGTACGGCATGCTTCTGTCAGGTACCCTCCATTTATGCTTGTGCCCAATCCTCCAATGTGAGGGGCAGAACTGGCTTACCCAGCTAGCAGCGTTTGTATTGTCCTCCACCCAAGCTACAACTTGGAGGCAAGATTATCATTTCTTAATAATCTTAATCCATCCTACCTCTCTCCTCCTAAAACCTTGAATATATATCTGCATTATATTGTTTTGTGTTCCAGTTCAACACCATGTCAAAGAGCTATATTTGTGGGCGGCTACATTTGGAACACACATGACATGGCTCCTCCAAGTTGTGCTTTGGACCTTAGGAACAGTGCTTGTTGCCCTCTGGTGTCTTGTGAACAGTGTCGTCTTTTCCCTTTGGGTCTCTGTGTAGTTGCCTGTCTCTGGACTTCTTGAGATTTGGCACATGAGGCACATTCGCTGGCATGCTCTCACCAGCACACAAGTGCATATCAAGTCAGAACATGAAACTGACCCGAGGAAATTAGGATTCCTGAGGGTCTTATTTTGGAATCCCCCCAAAGCAGACCCTGAGATAAGGAATGAGTACACGTCATCCAATAGTTTATTTAGCAGGAAGCTTTGTGAGGTAACGGGAGCATGAGACAGAAAAAAGAAGAAAGCTGATAAGAGGAACATTATGGAGTGGACTCCTTCTGTGGTAAACTGGGGTTCCTTCCTGCTAACTCTGAGAGACTATAGAATCCTGTAGAATTGTCTTCTGCAGGCCAAGGAAGCCGTAACTTTTTCCATCAACTCTTGTCTCACATTAATTGAGGGTCACCCCTGGAGCATAAACTCGAGGTACTTCTGGCCTCCTCGGCCAGTCCACGGCTATTCCTGGGCCAAGAGAGCACTCTCCAGCAGAGAAACACAGGAACCATGTATGGGACTATGTGAGCTGATCTCTGGGAAAGGCTGTGGGTTTCTGGGTGGGTACTGACCCCTTCTGTACCCAGGGTCTGAGTTGGCCCTGACCTCTTCTATAAACAGGAATCTGGGTGGACGCTGACAGCTTCTGTACTTGGGGTCTGGGTGGGCAATGATGGCTTCTGTTCATTTCTTTTATATAAATTAATTAAAATACAAATATCTCCCACTTGGGAATATGAAAAGGCAGTTTATAAAAAAAGTAGAAATGGCCAAAAAATATATGAAGGGATGCCCAACATCACTATTAAACACAAAAACACAGATTGAAATAAGATAATTTTCACATATCTGACCAATTTTAAAAGCCTAACACCAAGTTTTAGAGGTACGGGAACCTCAATTTTAAAAGATTAACACCAACGTATAAGAACATGGGCTCACTGAGAAATAGCTTGTAGGAGTGTAAATTGTTACCACTTTTTATACAGTAATTTCACATGCGTGAAAATTTTGTCTCATTGCCCTAGTAGCTCCACTGCTAGAAATTTATCCTAAGGACTCTGCTCAGATATGTGGGTATAATGACATTCACAGCAATGCTGTTTACGACAAAGAAAAAAACTGGAAGCAAGATCAATGTCAACAAAAAAGATTGGCCAACTAAATGAGTGTGCAGCTCTCCAAAGGAATATTTTCAGTCACTGGAAAAGCTGACGGAGCTCTATAAAGAGCGTATTCTGTTTTCCTTTAAAAATAAGAAGTGTATTTCCCCATAGCTATGTGACTTTAAAAACCTGAACTGCATGTAACCAATGACTCTAACCCCCGACTGCACGTTAGAATCACCTGGAGAGATTTTAAATACTACCAATGCCTACGTTCAACTTCAGATCAATTAAAGCTCAAATTTCAAGAAGTGGATCTTAGTGTCTATTTTGTGTGCAAGGTTCTCGGGCAACTTTTTTTTTTAATTAAAGTTTATTGGGGTGACAATTGTTAGTAAAGTTACATAGGTTGCAGGTGTACAATTCTGTACAAATCATCTATATGTTGTGTGTTCACCACCCAGTGTCAGTTCTCCTAGGCAACGTTGATGCTGAGTGACGGTTGAGAGCCACTGGCAAATGTTACAATGGTAATAATAGTGGTCACATATGAATGATACGGTCTTTGTTTCTTTTACGAATACATTTCTGAATTATTTCCAATTCGCTTGTATTTTTTAAAGATAAAACCATAGAGGTAATTTCATAATCTAAGGGGAATTTTAATTTGTACAATTTGTAGAGTTTTCATAAAATAGGCCAGATTTCCCTGACACATAAGGCACTCACTGCCTTCCCATCCAAGAGTGGTTTCAGAGGCAGCTTGTTAGAAATGCAACATCTCAGGGTCCACCTCAGGCCTGCAAATCAGAATCTACATTTTACAAAAGGTTCCAGGGGATTTGTGTGCACGTGAAAGTTTGAGAAATGCTGATCTATCAAACAAAGGGTATCCTGGGCTTAAAATGTCTCCTAAAATATGAAAGATCCCAAGATGAACATCAGTAGGCCCCCTCTCATAAGCTTCAAGAAAGATAACTTATAAATATCAAGTAATTATTTAATTGAGTTCCTAAGTGTCCCTCTTTTGAAGCCATAGAGGTAAACTGTGTCTTAGTCACACTTGCCCTTAATGCCATATATGCCATAAACATAAGAGCCCTCACCAATGTAAAGATAATTCCCTTAGGAGATCATCCCAATGGTAAATGAGACCCTGCTTGTATTCCTACTGCTGCAGAAAGTATTTGTGTTACTCATTTAGAACATGTATTAGGATGACGTAATCTAACTTATATTTTCGTATTTCCAAGTTTTTCCTAAAAGACTAAAATATACTCCTTGCTGAAACATGCATTAATTTCTCCTTGCTCTGTTTTGCAGGGGAATGGAGAGGAGCTTACTATGGCCCTAGAATAACAATTTATGTTTCTAAAAATCAAAACCCATAGCAAACTCAAGATTGTTCAGATTTAGAAACTATGAAAACCTCTGAGGGACTTTGAAAAACATAATTTCCAAGTTTTCAGGAAAAAGCTTTTAAATGTTTCTGCAGTGTTCTCAATATGAGTAGTTTTTTAACACAAAATAATTCCTTTACAGGGGTCTGCTGGTGGGTGTCTTCATAAACATCATTTATTCAGAAGATCAAAATACATGAAAAGTGCTTTACTGGGAGTGTTTTTCTTTATCCTCTGACAGTTATTCAATCACAGAAGGCAAAGAAGTTAAAGGCAAGCAGGAAACCTATACAGGCAAAAACAAGCAGCCAAATGAAGTACCCGTACTAACAGCAACATGCTTTCTGAGCTCATAAAGTGTGTACCTGAGATGCAGGCGACCGTGAAATACAATGCCCTAGTCACTGCTGTTTGATTCTACATTGCCTATGTGCTGTGAGTCAGTGCTGTTGGGCAGATTTAACTCATCTGGTGAAATGGTATCAGTGAGGCACACATATCCTCTTAACATGTGGCACACGGCTCCCTGTGGCTACTCACTGGGGCTTGGTAATTATTATATTGTGAAGTCCCACTCCAGAGATGGGCTAGTGAATACAGGAGGAGAGAGAGAATATTCAAAATGGCAGCATCCCAACATTTACCCACTACTTATGGTACTGAGTTAACAGAAGAATAAAGTTGGATCATTTGTAGACATCTGGCTTTAATTTTAAATGACCTTCCTTCAGATTTCTTATGTTGCTAACTTTAAATGATTCCTAAGAATAGAAAAAAAAATATTTGCAATATGTGAATAAATTGGGATTATTATTCACATATTGCATACTATTCAAATATTATTCACATATTGTTTTAAGTTTTCTCTTGGTGTCCAGATCCCATTTAATATTCCTGATTCGTGAGACATGAGAGCCAGCCAACAGCTTCTAGAGAATCCCAAGCCAAGGTAACTTTCCAGAGTATGATTTTGAATAGGAGAACCACTAAAAGTTTTGAAAAGAAGGAACATGAAGAGCGTTCCACGTGCTGTTTTTTCTAAGATTAAGGTGGTCTGAGTCGGAGCTCTGACCTGACCCTGAGCCCTTTCTTTCTAGCAAAGCAAGTGCTGTGACACAATGGTGGGTGCAGAACTGCTCTGGGGGATTTTTAGTGGGGTCACAAGCTACTAAGCCAATGTGCCAAAGTCCTGCATACTGTTTATATAGCTTTACACAAAAGCAACTGTTCAGAAAGCCTGCAATGAAATGGATACATCTTGCCCTCATTAGCACAAATTAGCTGTATTGATTGGATTATTGGATGGTACCCAGCACAGAGCAGGTTTCCTAGAGGATTACACTTACGTAGTGGCTGAACAATTTAATTAGAGAGAAAGCATCAGGGACAAACAAAGTTACCATGTGGAAGGCAATAGAATTGGATAGGACATAGAGAACGTGCCATGCAGAGGGTCGTAAAGCGCTGGCGCTTCATTTATGTCTCTACTTTGCAACTTATTAGCTCTGTGGTCTTGGGCCCATTTCTTAAACTCTGTGAGCCTGTTTCCTCATTCATAAAATGAGCAAGAGAATATTAGTACTCATTTCCAGAAGCTGAGCTAGCATTACAGAATTAATGATTCCTGTCTGTGCAAATGGCACAAGCCAGCACCTCAGAGTCTTTGCCAATCCTCCCTCTCCTCTTGCTTCACATCCATGAACTCATCAATTCCTGCACATTTCCCTTTCTTGACATCTCCCCATTCCATTTATGTCTCCCTTTCTCCTGCTGCCATGCCTCTCAGGCTACTTTTACCCCATTTGTAAGTTCCTGGAGCGGTCTCTTCATCAGTCTCTCATCCCAAATTGTGGCTGACCTACTCCAACCATTTTTAACTCTGGAACTAGGGCAATTTTAAAAAATGAAATCAGATTCTTCTCCCTCTCTACTCTTTTGTTGTAGCTTGAACTTGTCAGTGGTTTCCTGCTGCACTTACCCTTAATTAATCCTTCATGGTCTCCAAGGTTCTTCTTCATTACTCTCACCTCACATCGGCCTTGCTCACCATGTTCGAGCCACACTGGTCTATTCTCAGTTTATCCAGTTTTCCATGTTCTTATCTTCCTTCAAGGCCATTGCATGTACTATTGGCTCTACCTGACGTGCTTTGATCTTGCTTATTTCTTTGTTTTCTCCAGCTTATTCTCCAAATCTCAGCTTAAACATCATTTTTCTGGACACATTCCTCCACATACCCAGACTAATCATATCTCCAGAAAGTACAATTTTTCCTCATCCCAATACATACATTTATATGATTGTTTGACCCATGACTGCCCCCCAACTTGTCTACCCTCCCTGTAAGGTCAGAGAGGATACCTATTTTGCTCATCATTTTATCCCCAGAACATATCCCAGCTCCTTGCTGTGGAAAGTCTTTGGTAAATTTTATTTAAATAGTTGAATAAAGGAATATCTGATGAATGGATAGAGCTTAGTACAGTGTCTGGAACGCTGGAAGAAGCATTCGTATATGTAATGGATTATTATTATGGTTAGTTGGAGCAGCAGAAAGAAAAAGGCTGATAAGAGGAGATGGATGATGGGAACTCAGAAACAACATTATAATATGCCCAATACTTTACAAAAGGCAAAACATTTTAGTTTGGTCCCACACATTGCAGCAGATGCTGCCAGTGCCCTGCCCGTATTCTCTCAGTCATCACCTCTACACACTGAAGGCTGCTTCTTGCAAACACCTGAGACTCTCTCCCTGAGTGCTTTCTTGTTTGTATGTTTTGTCTCTGACTGTGCAAGGGCTTTCTACAATCACTTAGGACAAGCCAGAAGTACCAGAGAGCGAGAATTCCTGGAGGCAAAATTCAACCACCAATGGCCATGTGTTTGCAGGGAAATTCTGCAGCTTTCTCTTCCCTTGTTTGGTGACTCTCATGGTCCACATTGTTTCTTACGTTCCCCCGTGGGTATAAGCTCCACTTGCCCACAGTAGTACCTTATTTAATATTACATCTTTTTTGGCTTTCTCTCCTTCTCTATTATCACTTCTTTACTTACCTACTGGTATTTCCTGGGATCTTCTCACAAATAAACCATTTGTACTTGACTTTGTCTGGACTCATACTCTGAGGAGCCCATAGGATGGCCACAGTTTCACTGTGAGAAAGGCCAAGTTCAAATCTATCATGATTTGGTTAACAATTGTCCAGAGCTAAGCTTACTCTTAACACATTATACCTTGAAGGATATAGTTGAGGTCCTGAAATAGGTCCTATAATTCCTATTTGGGCTTCAGAGCCAGATCTGAGGTGGAACATGTGCCTTCTAAAGACATTGTTCCAACAGAAGCTGCAGAGGCTGGCTCCAACTCCCTGAGTGCCAGGTACAGCCCTTCTCACACAACTCAAACCTAGGTTTTGAGTGGCATATAGTCAGTGACATCAGAATATAAAATCAAGGGTTAAAATAGAAGGGGGTTCACAGATCTCTCTAGCTTGGTTCCAATCTATCTCGAGTTTTTTACCTTTATTCTGCTCCCAACACATCTTATGGAAAACAGTGACTTCTGTAGGGATTTGGTGATTCTCAGATGAATGAGTTGTTCACCAAACCCTGGTGGAAAGGAAAGGTGGAGCCTATTGGATATTGGTGAGAAGATGGAATTCAAAAAAGGTTATCTTCCTGAAGCTAATTCTGAAACTGACCCACCAGATTTACCAATTACAAAGATGGAGATCCAAAGAGGTGCAGTGACTTCACTTGATTATCTTTTTGGTAGCAGGACTGAAACCGAAGCCCTCACCTCCTCACTCCAAGTCCAGGGTTCCTCTTGGTTCACCATTCTGTCTTTCCTCTCCTCAGAGCCATTCTCTATAACCTTTCATCAAAGCACCCACCTGTAACTGGTAATCAGCATCTACTTTCGTTCAGCACCTAACTCTCATTAAGACTAATGTATAACTGACTGATAAAAGTATCTGTGCTACCACTCTAAGTATCCATTTGCACTTTTGGTATGGAACCCTAAGACTACAAAGGTGATCTTTCATGCATCGTCCAAGAGGCAGTTGCTAGATTTCACGCCACTTTGCCAATCCTGCTTTACTGATTTCTCTAGTCAATCTCTCAGCGCAGTCTAAACCAGAAAAAAAAAAAAATTTGAAATGATAAATACGTCATTTTCTCAGTATACAGATAAGGAAACAGTGAACAAGACCAACTTACCCATTAGTTACAAAGCACTAACAAGGAAATTACGAATTCCAGCAAGGCCAGGTTGAGGTCTCTGGGGAAATTGTGGGGGAGCTGGGCCCACACTTCCTCACTGTCAACTCAGGGAAACATGGCGATGTTTCTCACTGGCATTTGTCATGAGGAATCTTGATTATATGTAAGTCTTCCCCCCTGATGTTTCCTGTGGTTTCCTTCAGAGCTAAAGTCACTTCCCATCTAAGAATTCTCCCCAGACAACATTCTAGCTTTTAGTATATACATCTGTTTCCTTCACCTGTCAAATTTTCATACTCCATCTTTAGACTTCATCCAACATTATTGCCTGGTATTATATTATCACTGTTATGCCTTAATCACTTCTTGTTTTTATGCCTTGACATCCCAAATTAAGCATTTTCCTAAAGCATATTACCCTGTTCCATACTTGTATCAGTGGGGTCTTCAGTTGCAAGGAAGAAAGATATACTTTGGCTGTGTTAAACAGAAGCGACTTTAGTGGAAGGATACCAGGAACTCCCCAGAATCAGAGGGAAGCCTGGAGAACCAGGCTCAGGTAGCAGAAGAGTTCAGGCAAGGCTGGGTGATAGGGAGCCTAGGAGCAGGCTAATTCGGATGTCACACATCACCACAGGACTCTGAACTGCCATCCAACACTGCAGCCACAAATTAGTTCTCAACAGGATCCAAAGTGCTGGGAGCATACAGCTTTTGCTTGGCTACTTCTAGTTCCCTCTGCAGCCAGGACACCCCCATAGCAAATGCTATTTGTGCCTTGCCCGTATCCCCTAATCTTACCATTTCTGTGTACCCAGCAGATAGTACTACCAATCCCTGACATTTTGGCTTTGTCTGAGGCTGAAAGTGCAGCTGAGAGGTAGAGCCCACTGAGCAGCCTGGAACCAATGGCTGATGGCAACAAGTGTATAAGTACCCCAGCTCCCTCGCCCTTCAACTGACATAGTTCTGAGATATGTGTTTTCCAAGAAGGGTTAGGTCCCATTTGCTGGCAGAGATAACTAGTGTGAGAGCACTGTTTTCAGGGTCTGTGTCTGGGGTTACTCAAACTAAGATGCTCACCCAGGCAGTGTCTTCCCCCATTGAAATTCTCCTCATTCTTTAAGCTCAGAAATCCACCACCTAAGTGGCCACACCAAGCTAAGAGGTTCACTTCTTTGCCCACCACAATGTTTAATATTTTTAATTTTGAATAGCCCTGGGAGGGGCATGGACACTTCACCTAGGCAAAGTCCTGTACATTGCTGGCTCATGACGTCTCCTGTGTTTGTGATCTTTGCTAAGGCTTAGCTCAACTAAAAACTGTTAGTGAAAGCTTCCCTGACCACTGAGGCTGAATAAATCCCTGCCTCCTCTAGGTTCCCATAGCAATACATAAGATATTTGCAAGACTCTCTTAGAATCCAACCCTCACTGCATTAGAATGCAGTGGGCATGCCTCTCTAGCCCCTGCAGGCTTCTCTTCTCCATCCCTATTTTTTTTTAATTGAGGTGAAATTTACATAACATCAAATTAACTATTTTAAAGTGAACAATTAAGTGTCATTTAGTGCATTCACAATGTTGTGCAACCACTTAGTTTCAAAACATTTTCATCACCCCAAAAGAAAAGCCACTACCCATTAGGCAGTTCTCCCTATTTGTCTCTCCACTCAAATCCTGATACCACCAATCTGCTTTTTGTCTTTGTCTTTTTAGCACTAGGTATGTATTCAGCATTAAGTACATTCTTTTGGGGTAAATAAATGATAATTTATTGTGGTAAGAGGCAAAGGGTGGAGCTGCAGCATCTTCAGATCCAAATATAGTGGTTGACAGGATAACGCTGGATCCAGACTGCCTAACCTTTGGTACTTCAGTTCCTTGTCTATAAGGTGAGAACAATAATAGAATCTACCTTGAAAAATAGTTAGGGCAATTAAATGAGTATATGTATAAAACAGAACAGTACCTGGCATGTAGAAAGCCAGATTAGTGTGTGTTAAATAACAACTCACACCGTACTCTATTGATGTCAAAGTAATAGCCTCTGAGTTCATCTTCTAACAGAGAGTTAGAACCAAAATCTAGGTCTAGAAAACTGCCATGATGAGATGGAATGGCTCTCCATGAAAAAGAACATTCATTCTGCTTCTGTTCCTAAATGATTGTCTGCCTCCTTATCTCACTCCCACCACCCCAGGGCCACCTCACTCTACCACCCTCTCCTACCCCAACACCCAGATTCTTGCTCTCTCTAGTCTCAGTTTTGTCCTTCAAGGCAAACACCGTGTTTCTCCAAAAATAAGACTGGGTCTTATATGAAGTTTTGCTACAAAAGACGCATCAAGGCTTACGTTCAGGGGATGTCATCCTGAAACGTCATGCTAGGGTTTATTTTCCGGTTAGGTCTTATTTTGGGGGAAACGTGGTAGCAGGCGAGGTCTAGGAAGGTAGGGACCATGTCTGTTTGTGCATCTCTGTACTCCCTATTCCTTGCACATAACTGACACTCAATGATTGGCTGCTGAATAAATAAATAAATTCATGTATAAAATGATTTATTTTTCCAATCATAAAATTTCAGAATGTATTACCCTCTCTGCCTCCTCAGCTGCTCCCTCTGCTTCAAAAGAAAACTTGTCAGAGCATAAAAGCTCATGCAAGAATTTCTCCTCCCTCTGCTTCTTGTCTGTACCTGTTCATATCTCCTTTCTCCACCTCTGCCCTTGGTGGGGGGAGGAGGAGATGAGGGGAGACAAGTAGACTGCTCCCTGCTGTTCCTTTGCATCTCAGCTGGTCCCCACACAACTTTATGTTCTAGCTGGGCCTCAGCCTTGACGTAAAACTCTCCAGTTCTATATAAATAATGGTTGTAATTAATAATAAATGAACAGCCTGGGGATTTGCAAAGCAGAATTTAGCTGCTGAAGATTTATACAGCTGCATTTGGTGCCAATAGATGTCATGGATATGGAAAAACCCCGCAGAGCTATCATTTTAGATCCAGGACACTGCTATTATAATAAGCATCATGCAACCAGCAGCTCCCAGCCTTGTAGAAAATCGGTAGTTGTAACCACATGTTTTTCTGGGTGTAAAGGAGAGGAGGATATTTTGGCCTATTTGGTCTTTCTTCCTCCAAATCAGGTTTAGAGTTCCCCAAAATTCAGACAATTCCTGTGGGGAAATGCAGAAGTCTGAATATAAAGTTGAGGCTGGAGAAAAGATTTAGATGCACTGAAGGAAAAAAGGAATTAAAGAGCTTGGTACTTTTGGAAGAACCAATGGTACCCATGGATCTTGAAAAGATGATGAAGACCTACTTCTACAGAAAAAGCAAAAAGGGACCATAGGATGCATAATTGGGGTCAAAACCTTGTGTGCCTCTTAGCTCAGATGTTTTAACTCAGCACTCATATAGTGCAGGGGATGAGACTTTTCATACCATGCAATCCTTCCAGGCCACATACTTCTACATTTCTTAGTCCAATTCATCCACCTTCTCCCAAACATTGACTTCCTGAGATGCAAGATAGCAGCTTCAAACGTTTTCAAGGTCACTTGGCTGATCAACTGCCAATAGGTACAAGAAGGCAGGAGATGGAATTATACAAGGTTGTTGAAGGAATAATACAAGATTGTTGACAACATATGTGAAAAGTTGAGCATAGTGGCTGACCTATAGCAAGCACTTAATGAATGAAAGCCATCATTGCATTGTTATAGGCTCAGGACTGCCTGATAGCCATCTATTGTCCCTTGTGCTCTACCTGAAACAAACTTAAGATTCAGACACTGCTAAAAAGGGGTTCACAGCATTGAACACAGCATTTCAGAGAAAACTGCAGTTGCAATCACAAGTTTTTCTGGGTGCAAAGGAGAATATTATCGTCCTTCAAGTACCATTGTCTTTCATTTATGGAAGCTGAACTGAGACTTTATGATGTTAACTAACTTGGCCAAAATAACAGCTTGTATATAACAGAACCATGTTTTGAACACAGATGTGTCATTTCCAAAGTCCATGCTTACTTTACTCTACTCCTTCCCTGAACATCAGTGTCCACTCTCCTGGACCTCCAGGCTAACATCTATGTGGGGAAAAAAAGAGAGAGTTGTCACTAGAAACCTTCAGGGACTCACCAAGTCAAACCTATCAGACTGAACGTAGTTCTTTCTAGTAAGTGATGGATGAGAGAGACACTACAGACATATACAGATCATATAAGGTATTGGATAAGGAACCAGAATGACCATGTGGTCAAGATGAAGAAATATGAAGTAGATGCTGGTGCAGATGACTAGGGATATTAGATGCAGGCTTTGAGGAGGCTTCCGGCCTCAATCCTGAGCAAGGAGAATTCTAAGTTTTTATTCATTCCATGCATAGCTACAGTTTGGGAAACGTGCAGGGTACTGCAAAAATACTGAAAGAGATTCCAAAAAATAGGTGTTGTCTTAGGTCAGATTCCCTGATGCACAGCCTGAGGAAAGGACTTAGATGCATTTGATTTTTTGAGGACATTCCCTTAGGAGAAAACTGCAAGGAAGTAAGAGAACCAGAATAGGGAAAGAAATAAGCAAGATTGTGGTCACCAAGAAAATTTACCCTTAGTGTGATTCACAGGGGGATTCTGGAGCATAAATTATATTGCTTACTTGTCCTTACCTTGAGACAAGGGTGCTGGACTTTTTACTCTGTAGAAATCAATTATGTCTCCGAGTTTCCCCTCCTGGGGTGTGGCGTCTCATCAGCTGAGGGCAGTTCTCTGGAGAAGGGGGAGCTGTTAGCCGTTAACAGCCAACACTCACAGCAGGTGGAGAATAGTTGTATGGTGGGACAACAAAAGCATCTACTACAGGAAATGTCACGATAAATGTGAATAAGTTTCAGCAGACAGACCCAGCCAGGCAATGCCACAAGTGTTCAGAAGAGGCTAAAAGAGCAGGTGTGGTCAAGAAGTTCATGAGGAAGCTGACTTTGAGCATAAGAATGGTGTGGTGGGTAGGATAATTGCTCTCAAGTCTTCATTCCCTCCTAGTTATAGATTTAAATGTTCCTTGTATTGCCCTGGCTTCGTGGTGGGCTGAGAGTACTTCTTCACTCCTTGTTTTTGTCCTGACTTGCTTTGACTAATGGGATATTTATGAGCAGCATTTGAACAGAGACCCTGAGCATGCTTAAGTAAATTGGCTTGCATCTAACACCCCTGTGAACCTCCATGAGAAGGCATAACCCTAAATAGCTTCGGACAAGGAGAAATGTATGGAGTAGATATCAACCCAACTGGTGCCTTGAAACATGTCCAGATGAGACACAGATGACCCACAGACCATAACATAAGCAAGCAGATAAACTGTTGTAAACCAACTGTTTGGTATGCAGCAGAATCTAGTAGTAATGGGGATGTTTAACTGGCTGGAGGAAAAGATTTAAATATTTCACTCTATCAATTATAAATAAAACTAAGAGTTTATTTGGGCAGCCAATTGTGTTTAAAACACAATTTTAAAAGGGCAATAGAGCCCAAATTCTCCACTTCCTGACATGCCACCTCTCCTTAAAGGCTTTTTGTCTAGTCCTGGCCTAGGAAAATAGAGGGATGACTTCATTTATCAGATGGAGACACTGAAGCCCAGAGGGAATAGGTGGTTTGCCATCATTGAACAGCTCGCTGTTTAACCACAGAGCAGAAGTCACAATCCATGTTTGTCTCTCCTCTGCCCTGGGTCTATTCATTAGGACATGTTTTATGTAGCAGATGCTATTGAAGCCACATCTCACATCCCCCAGTGCACCTGAGTTCACCTGTAGCTCTGCCTGTTGCCACCTGCCTGAGGGCTCCCCAGTACCTTTGGAGCTTGTGCAGCTACAAAAAGGTACACTTGTAGAGTGCAAAATAGTTGACGCCTTTAGGGGTACTTCTCACTCAATGGAGGATGTGAACAAGTGGAAAAATGTTCAGCCTTTCTATCCAGTGGGGTGTTGATTCTGAGGTTGATTGCTCAGAAGGGTTGAGCCCCAGGTACCCCCAGGAGTGATACTAATATACTCTCTGTTGGCTCTGCTCTCCTCCTTGCCTTGCTTTCATCGCTCCCTCACCGTGCTTTGTGGGACTCTCTTCTATCAGCTATCTACTCCCAAGTCCTTGTTTCAGGATCTGCCTCTGGGGAAAACACAAACTAAGGCTCTGTACCACTTCTTCCCACTGATGTTTATAATGGCAAAGGGAAGATGTCTGTGCTAGTAACGGTTTGAGAAACAGAGCTACTATGAGTGATATACAATGAGGCTTTATTATGAAGACCTTATGCAGTCCTGGGGTTAGTTGAGCAATCTGTGTGAGTCCCCGTCGCCTCTGGATCTCCTTTTCAAGGCAGTCTCTTAAATTACTATTTTGGCTTTCTTCTTCAAAAGTTTTAAAATTTGATATTACTCCTCCAGAAAAAGATCTGAATAATTTTCTGTATGTGCAACACATTTCTCTAAATAGGACCATTAAATGGAATGAGCAAAATTTATATGGAGAAATCATTGGTCAAAATAGGTAAAGTACTTTGTTGACCCAAAATGATAGTTGACATGCTTGTGCCTTCTCTGGTAGGGGTGAACTTCACATGTCGAAAATAAACGTCGACATTCCTGACTGCTGAATTGAAAGTCCAATGGACCAAGGCTCTTTGCTGCCATTACAGCATCATTGTTTCAAAATGGTTTTCCAGAATGTGCTTCAAAGGAGGCATAGAACTTATGCCTAAGGAACGAATGTCCCGTCCAACCAGTTTTGGTATCATTATTTTTCCTAGCATGGAACATTAAGAAAATTAGCACATGTAAAAATGATGTACTCAGTTTGTTCCCATTCTAACTTGACTTATATCTGAAGAATGTGATATTGGATTATAGGCAATTAAAACTTGGGAAAGGAGAAATATTTCCTTATTTACCATACACGTGCATGTGTGTGCATGCGTACACACACATATACACACATACATATGAAAATAAATGAAGACCTAATGTGTACAAATTCAAAGTGATAAATACCAGGGGTGCCGAAAAAATGTATACAGGTGGACACTTTGGTCAATGCTGCTCAAGCAGTAGTTTGCCGTGACCAGAAGTGTCTGGAGGTTGATGGTAACCACTTTGAGCACCTCTTGTAATTGCAGATGTCAAATGTGACTTGTATTCATCTTTGTGATCGGTATATATTTAGTATTACAATTTTAGTACAGTTTTCTTTTCTTAAAATATGAGTACACTTTTTGACATCCTTTGTATATTCCATCCTATCAATGAAAAGATGAAATGATAAATGAAAGAGAGAAAGTGAGCAAATGTAGTGTGACAAAAGCCAATAAAAAAATAGAACATGATTACAGAGGAAAAACCATTTAAAGAGAATCATCTCTACTAATTTTTTAAGAGCTGTATTTTTTTAAAGAAAATATACAATTTAAACAGGCAGATATATGTTTATTGGGAACTTAGAATATACATTATGTAACAGATTACAAACAGATTACAAAAAAACAGGCAAAAATTTTTTTCCCTTTGTATATTCATACTGTCATTTTCTTCTGACACTTGCTGTGACTTTGGCCATGTGACTTGCTTGGTCAATGGGACAATAACAAATAATGACATGAGCAGAAACTTGGAAAGTAATTGCACATTGGGCCTTTTCTGTCTCAGAGTCCTTGGAAATCTCCCACTGCTACGTAAATGAGCTCAGGCTGGTGTGCTAGCTGATGAAAAACATGCAGCCCCATCACCCTCTAACCCCAGAAACAACCAGCCAACTCCAGAAGCAGAGCTACCTAGATGACGAGAAACTGACCACAGATCCAAGAGTGAGCCGAGACAAAGCCAGCAGAACAGCCCAGCTGAGCCTAGCCCACAGCGTCAATTCACAGAAACAAGAGTTAAATGAAAAGCTGTTATTTTAAGCTACTAAGCTTTGGGATGGTTTGTTATGCAAACCTAATTGGTGCACCTGACATTATGATATGAGAAAGTATAAGATAAAGTCCCTGCCAATAGGGACCTGCAATCTGGTGGGAAAACAAAGAACATAGAATGAAATTAATAAAGTTAATGAGGTAGCATACTGTCTGTTAGCATTATGTTCTGGCTTAATAAATTATAGAAAAGGGGCTAATTAAGTGACAAGCTGGAAGAGAGAAAGAAGAAAAAGCTGTGAGCTAATAATGTATCTTTAGAGCAGGAAAGGTAGGGCAGCTTGAATTCATGCAATAGGGAGGTATATAGTGGGGGGATCTGTGAAAGGAATAAACACAGAAAGTAGGGTGGATACATCAGGGGGAAGCAGCAGGGCTTGGGATCTGCTTGACCTAAGAACTTAACATTAAAACAGAAGGCAAGATAATGTAATACAGAATTGTACACCTGAAACCTATGTAACTTTATTAACAATTGTCACCCTGATAAACTTTAATTTAAAAAAAAAAAAAACAGAAGGCAATAGATGATTGTTTAAAAGTCCAGAAATAATTTAATACTTAGAAATTCAATAAGGTTCTTGTCTTGGAGGCTGTACCGAGATGTTGATGAAGACGGTGCAAATAAATGTCACAGAAATTTAGGGTGCCATCTGCCCTGCCCCCTCCCTTCTCTTAGGAACCTTATGATTCCAGTGGCAACATTGGGCTGCATGTCATTGTTCTGGGTCTTTGATTGGCACAATAAATCTTCCCAGAGGGAGAAAAAGGGAGAATTTTAAATCTCTCTGTGAAGCTGAAAAATATAAACTTGGGAGCTGCCATCATCTATGCTTTCCTCCTCGTGGGAGAGAAAATGAAATTATCACAGAAAAACAGACATGAAACCCAAGCACAAACCAAGCACCATTCAGGGCTCCTGAGCCTTGGGCTCATCCTTGTGGAGGGGAGGAAAACTTTTCCTGGATCCTCTTAGTGTGCCTCGCTGGGTCTTAAAATTAAACTGACAAAAAGAAATGAACAAGAGAAAAGCATACAAGTTGATTTAATATAAGTTTTCCATGAAATGGGAGCATTCATAAGGAAATGAAGACCCAAAAAAGCAGACCTGAGTATTTTTAAGTGAGGTTTGATGAAGAGTGGACAGTCATGGAGGAATATGATAGGTTAAGGAGTATGAACAAGTGTAGTAGACTGGGAGACCTAGCAAGGACGGCCTACGAGGCCTGACAATTAAGATCCCGAACTCATCCTGGAACATGTACCTCATACCTCATTGCTGAATATCACTACAGTCACCTTTGAAGCACTCCCCTGGGACGCTGTACACTGATACCAGCACCTAGTCCACCCTTCAAAGTAAGTTTGAAACTTTTTCTGGAATGGCCGGCCATCAGACCTGTCGTTGTATTACCCTTGATGTCCTGAATTGATCAAAATATCTTTCTTTCAGTATTTCCTTTATCTTCAGGTAAAGAAAGAAGTCATTGGCGACAGATCAGGTGAGTAGGGAGGGTATTCCAATACAGTTATTTGTTTACCGGCTAAAAACTCCTTCACAGACAGTGCCCTGTGAGCTGGTGTATTGTTCTGATGCAAGAGCCATGAATTGCTGATGAAAAGTTCAAGTCATCTAACTTTTTCATGCAGACTTTTCAGCACTTCCAAATAGTAAATTTGGTTAACTGTTTGTCTAGTTGGTACAAATACATAATGATTAACTCCTCCGATATCAAAAAAGGTTAGCAACACCATTTTGACTCTTGATTTGGACTGACAGAACTTTTTTGGTCGTGGAGAGTTGGCTGACTTCCATTGGGCACTTTGATGCTTTCTTTCAGGGTCATATTGGTACACCTGTGTTTCATCACCAGTGATAACACGGCCCAAAACATTGTTTTGCCTCTCCAAAAGGTCTTGGCAAACTTCAACTCTCCTTTGTTTTTGTTCATCGATGAGCTCCTTTGGGATCATTTTGGCACAAATCTTTATCATGCCAAAATTTTCATTTAAGATTTTCCTAACTGTTTTTCTATGGATATTTATTTGGTCTGCTTTGCTTCTCACAGTCAGGTGACAACTTTTACACACAATTTGACGAATTTTTGCAATTTTTTCACCTGTACTGCTTGTTACTGACCTCTCTTCATCAGTGATGAGTTCTCTCCCCTCAAAAAAATGTTTAATCCATTTGTACACTGCCATTTTCTTCATGGCATTATTCCCATAAACTTGGACTAACATGTCTCTGATTTCACTTCCATTCTTGCCAAGTTTAACAACAAATTTAATGTTTGTTCGTTGCTCTAATTCAAGTTCAGACATTCTCACAATGGCACACAAAAACACACAACAACAATAATGAACTCCACTCAGCAAGACACCGCCATGAACACAGCTGTGAGACACTGATATACCAAGGTTATGAAACCTTACTGAGCTGTTTGTACAGTGCTGCCAATGTAAGTGCATGGTGGTAAGTTCCTGAACTTAATTGTCAGACCTCGTGGTCAGATTCTTCTTGGGGTCCCTTTGTCTTTGGAGATAAGGAAGCTCTTTCATCCAGGTGTAGGGAGGCCTCCTCTCACATGAAGGTTTTAAAAACTGTTCCAAGGGAGAAGGGTCAGCGGGAGGTCTGAATGACCTTCCTGCTTCTGCTGTTTTCTCTTAATCCTTCAACTTAAAATATTCACGATGTCCTGGTGCCATAGTTTGAGGTAGTATATCCTAAACATCATTGCTTGTTATTTTCCTTCCCAGGATTTTTTTGTGCAACCCACCTTGGATCTCGCTTAGGCTGGGTTTGCAACCAAAGTAACAAACTGTGAGAACTGAGATACATAGTTAACATGCAGATCTATATTTCTCCAGATAGAATCTGGGCCCTCTGCCCTTCTTTCATGGACCTATCTGATGGAGACCAAAACAAAAAATGCTACCAGAATGGAGATTTTTAATAAAAGTTAAGAAAGAGCACCAATTGTTGTTCTGGGGTGACCAAAGAAAAGGAGAAAGATGCTCTTTAAGTAGAAAGGATGAAGAACACACCATGAGGAAAATGGGAAAAGTGATTGGAAAACTGGAGACAGAAAAGCCCTGCACCCCTCTCCCCGCACATGCAGTGTGCACACAAACAGAACTAAAGCATGGTCCCCCAGCTTCCTTCACACATGACCACCTCCATGCATTTGCACATGCTGATCTTGACAC
Organism: Rhinolophus ferrumequinum; assembly: GCF_004115265.2. NCBI lineage: Eukaryota > Metazoa > Chordata > Mammalia > Chiroptera > Rhinolophidae > Rhinolophus > Rhinolophus ferrumequinum. Next base: position 37,387,697 of record NC_046306.1, on the reverse strand, counting down.
TGGAGGCCCTGGCTGCCTCTTTCAAGTCCTGTCTCTCCCATGAGGTGTCCTCAGATCCTCCTGTCAGAAGAGCTCTCTCCCTTTCCAGTGGCCTCGCGGCATGTCTGGTTCACACCTAAAGTGCTTACTATACCTTGCCTTGCTTTGTTGTTGATTGTTACATGGGTGGTCTCCCTGCCAGACATGAGCCCCAGGAGTACAGGGAGAGAGGAGGTAAAGTACAGAACATGAGTCTGCAGTTTACGTGGATAAGCACATGATTGATGGTGGCTTTGTTTTTGTCATCTCCTAGCTATGAGCCAGTCAAATCTCTAGCCTGTCTGAATTGGGGATTGGAGAACATTCATTTTAGTAACACTGACTTTCCATGGCTACTCCCAGGTGCAAAGGGGTCTGGGGAGCCGACAACTTGTAGCCAGGCACACTGTCACTGAGCAAATCCAGGATCTGTTAGGGAAGGGGTCATCCTACCAGGGTCCTTGATACCTCCAGACCTGAAGCCTTGGGTTTGAAGGTCCTTCCTTTCAACCTTTCAAGCTGGTCCCAAAAGGAAGCTTCCTGGAACAGTCCCAATATCTGCTACCCATCACCTTCTACTAGTTTTAGAGTTGGAGAGAATTCTTAACGAGGTGCTGAATCTCCCACCCCATTACAATGACATTTGATCAGCACCAGCTTTTCAGAAATGGCACCATTTTTTTAAGTTCATGGTCCTTTGTTAATTAATTCAGAGCTGTCCTCTCTCTAAATTAAAATCTTCCTTTTGGGCCTGGAAATATTTTTACCCTCACTATCATAAATTGGCAGTTTCTTTAATTCTTTTCTGAACATTTCATCTAAAAGATTACTCACAACAAATTTGTACAACTGAAAAAAAAGTCATAAGCTTTTAGACATGATGTGAGTTTTATGGTACCTCCTCTCTGAAAATACCAATGTGATAATTTTCTTAAAAGAGTGTATTAGTTTTAAAGGAAAGTCTCAATTTCTAACCAGATCAGGACTTGGAATGCCAAGTTCTTGAAGACAAGGGGCCAGGAAGCTGTGGCTTTGTGCTAAATACAGCATCCCACTCCACAAAGAATTCATGTATTTCTATAAAATAGGACCAATGGTACCCAGCTCCTAAGAATATAGCAAAGATTAAAGGATTTAATACAACATCTAGCACATCCTAGATGATGTCCCTCACCTTCAATTCAGTGGTTCAGGAGTTCCTTGGAGAGAATGCAAGACACAATTGCTTCATTTGTAATTCTGTTTGAGAAAGCACATAGTTAGATTATAAGGTCCCATAACATGTAAAGATGCTGCCTAGAAAAGCCCTAAACCTCTTTTTACACCCAAATAAAATCACCAGGCACTCCTCCAAATATTTCCCTCAAGATCCCAAATGAAGTGTTTCCAAACCTTTGTTGAACATTTATATTTAGTTCTGGTTTTACAATTTCCCTCCTGCCATTCTCAGTTCTGAATCTGTACCAACGTTGCTAGTTCTCCCAGATAGTAATGACCCTTACAGCGGCAGCATCAAAACACTTAATTGGCCAAACACAGGCAAAATTCTGTCGTGTCCCTACTCTGGAAATCTGAATGGAGGTGTTTTCTCCAACTGGGGTGGGGTTGTGAACCACACCCACGTTACCTGACAGCAGTGATTTAATATTGCTCTACTTCTGTACCAATCAGCAACCCATAATTTACTACTGCAAAACTAAACAGCCTGTTCTTTTTCATTTAATTGTATTAGATTCTTCCTAAAAATTTAATTGTTTTAATACTGAGTAGATCAAACCCATGTTTCCATTTTGAGCCACTGAAGTTCACTCTAGGGAGGGCTCCATTGGCCTCTTTAGGGCAGAGGCGAGTAAAGGAAGGTAGGTTTGGTGCCCAGATGCCTGTTGTTTACTGGGGGCAAAGACCTTGTAGCCATTTTTAGTGTAGATCTGATCATGCAGTCAAGATTCCTCACCCACCCTTCTTTCTTGGCACTGCTCTTTTCTCCTCTTGTGCTATGCAGACATTTGGATAAATATCCATTCCTAAAAGCATCTTAATATGTTGCTTCCAATTAGTTTCTCCTCTGTTGATTTGGCTCTATCACCAGCACCTGCAGAGGTGGCCAGTAAGATCTATAGGAGATTGTTTTTGCAATTGCATGGCAGAAGGATAAAGCCTGTGTGTGCATCTTAAAGTGGTTTGGAAATTGATCTGAGAAACAAATATCCTGGAAAGTGATTAATAATTTAAACCCTGACCCAAGTTCGAAACAAATGTGCGATGATAGAGAAAGATGAGCCTTCTGTGATGTAACAGGGATAGTAGCAGGATGCAAGTATCCAGGGAATGGAGTATGTGGCTCATCGCCAGAAGCTTTCGGTGTGTTGGTCTAGTGTGTCATTCTAAGTTAGCTTCCCTCCATGACACATCTGAAGAGGGGAATTCAAGGATGATGAAGAAAAGGACTTGGCTTCAGGCCAACTCATTTAAAACTATAGCCAAAATGAAGAGGTTCCTCTGGCTACTTGTTTCTCATAGATTTCAATCCAGTCACTTGGTACTTGGTATCTGCAGCTTCAGTTGCCTTAAATCTGTGATTCTTGTGCCATGATCCTTTTGGCAGTCTGAGGAAGCCAATGGGCATCTTCTCAGGATAATATTTTTAAATCACAAAATACGCAGAATATCAAAGGAAAGTAATTATTTTGAAATGACTTTATCAAGATATTATAAAAACAAATTGTGATAGAGTAATATATGTGGTTCTTCAGTTCCCAAATGTAATTCTTCTAAACTTTTTATTTTGAAATAACTTTACAGAGGGCAAAGGCAAGGGGGGTGGTAGATGAGGGTAAACGGGGTCAAATACATGGTGATAGAAGGAGAACTGACTCTGGATGGTGAACACATAGTGTGAGAGATAGATGATATATTACAGAATTGCACACTTGACATCTATGTAACTTTACTAACAATTGTCATCCCAATAAACTTTAATTAAAAAAAAAGAAATAACTTTAGATTTACAGAAATGTTGCAAAAACAGTATAGAGTGTTTCAGTACACCCTTCACTCAGATTCCCCTAAAGTTCACATCTTAGATAACAATGGCACATTTATCAAAACTAAGAAATTAACATTGGATAATTTTCTGAACTGAATTGTACATTTATTTGGGTTTCACTGGTTTTCCATCAATGTCCTTTTACAGTTCTAAGATCTAATCCAGGTTCCAACATTTTGTGTAGCTGTTGTGTCTCCTTTGTCTTTTATGACCTTGACATTTTACAAGAGTACTGGTCAGATATGTTTAGACTGTTACTTAATTTTGGTTCATTTGGTGTTTCTTATAATTAGATTGTGGTTAGGCATTTCTTGCTAAAATGTATTTTCTTATGAATATATTTAATAACCAGCTACCGTAATAAATTTAATAAATATCTATTTAATGCATTAAATAACTAACTACCCTAATATGTAACTATCCTAATTTTGAAGGAGTAATGGGTATAAATGATATTTTTTGAGCTGCAACAACTGAAATGTGGTATGAAAATATCTGTGACATTGATTAGTGACAAAATCATAAATACTGCTAATAGTGCTGTGGATTATTACAAGCTTTAGATTGGAAGGAAATACTAAATATAAATCAGGAAAATGAAGACTTTTTTCATTCCAGGTTCAGAGACCTCTCTAATTTCTATTTCGGGATTCTTTAGGGATATGGGGACCCCAGTGAAGAACCCATGTCTAAAGATACTTGGAATCTAAGGATGATTGAGATGAATAAACCATATACCAAAAGTTATTACCACACTTGATCTCTTTTTTATTTTTTAATTAAAGTTTATTGGGGTGACAATAATTAGCAAAGTTACATAGGTTTCAGATATACAATTCTGTAATGCATCATCTATATATCACATTATGTGTTCACCACCCAGAGTCAGTTCTCTTTCCATCACCATATATTTGATCCCTTTTAGGCTCATTTACCACCCCCCTCCCAGTCTACCCTCTGGTGACCACTAAACTATTGTCTGTGTCTATGAATTTTGTTTCTTCATTTGTTTGTCTTGCTCCTTTGTTGTTTTCAGTTTTATATACCACATATGAGTGAAATTATATGGTTCTCGACTTTTTCTGTCTGACTTATTTTGCTTAGCATAATAATCTGAAGATTCATCCATGTTGTCACAGATTTAATGCAATCCCTATCAATATCCCAATGGCATTTTTAAAAGAAATAGAACAAAACATCATCAGATTTGTATGGAACAACAAAAGACCCCGAATAGCCAAAGCAATCCTAAGAAGAAAGAACAAGGTTGGAAGTATCACACTCCCTGACTTCAGCTTGTATTACAGAGCAACAATAAGCAAAAAAGTATGGTATTGACAGAAGAACAGACACACAGACCAATGGAATAGAATTGAGAACCCAGAAATAAACCCACATAAATATGGACAGATGATTTTTGACAAAAAACATACAATGGAGAAAAGACAGCCTCTTCAATAAATGGTGCTGGGAGAATTGGAAGGCAACGTACAAAAGAATGAAACTAGACTGCTATCTGTCACCATGTACCAAAATTAACTCAAAATGGGTCAACGACCTAAACATAAGACCTGAAACAATAAACTGCATAGAAGAAAATATAGGTACTAAACTTATGGACCTTGAGTTCAAAAAGGATTTTATGAATTTGACTTCAAAGGCAAGGGAAGTAAAAGCTCTTTATTCTTCTCTAGAGCTTTTGGGAAATGACCACAGCTGGACAGATAACCTTTCATGGAATGCTTCAAAGTTGTTCACATATAAATCTGCAACTGAGCAGGGTGACTACAAGGTGCTTCAGTGACTCTAATGTACAAAGCCTTTTGGTCCTTGGTAGACGTTTGTGGGACAGCTCTTTGTAAATTGAAAGGGGCCTTTGGCAATGGAACCAGTGACTCACCTGATATTTGACTACTTTCATGGAATGTCCTCTTTGTGTGTGTGTGTGATTGTTTTCTTCATATTACAACTCACGTTTACAAATATAGCTTCTGTATTTTTCCATCCTTTAACTTTGTTATCTATTGGACAGGAAGCTATCAAAGTAATGGTTTCCTGACCCAAGTTTTGAGACAGCCAATGTCCAGTGTCTGACAGTTCTACATACAGAGTTCTGCAGCTACTAAGGTCAAGAAGGCTGTGGTTGGGGGAATATGACCTCCAATCCAAGTCTGGGTTGAAGTGGTACTAGCAATAGTTAGTGAAAACTTCCTGAGTGGTTCCATCATCTCTGAATTAGAGTGTCACATGCATAATCCCCCACCAACCAGATGAGTTAGGCACCACATTTTATAGAAGAGGAGACTGTGGCATAAAGAACAGAGTATCTTACCTAATTTCATAGAAAGTGCCTTAGTGAAATTAAATTTTAAGTCTGGCTCCAGAGCTCAAATTTTTAACTGCTACACTTCCGTGATGGGTGGGCTTTTTCTAGTCCTACCTGGAGCTTCACTTGTTATAAATCTACTTGGTATTATGGCCTCATTAGGCAATGTTTCATTTCTCAATGGCCTTGTTTTATGGAATATTGTCACAGACTTAAGCAAAGGGAAAGGTCCTAGAGTAGTGGCAGAAGAATAAACAAAAACCTCAGGGTTGGACAGTTCTAACAGTCAAATCTTTCAGGTAGCAAGCTTAGGCAATAGGATCAGACAAGTAAGGAAGGTCTAAACAATGAAAAGTGTCTGGGAGTCACAAGAGCAGCCTGGATTATCAGGAGGGTACAAAAAGACTAAATTCTAGTACACAGTATCATTCCTTATCATCTTCCATGTTTTCGGTTGTGTGGGGCCCTCATTGACTCATTGGCTCCCAGGTTGTGTCCAGAGCCCTAAGATATCTCAGAGAGCTGAAGGTGAAACTTGTTTGTCATTGACACTGAGGCAGAAGTACCCACAGCAGGGAAGGGGGAGCCCTTCTCTACCTACGACAGGAAATGTGGAGAACTTCCTAAATGAGAGTCCCTACCAAATAAACTTGGTGAGTATAGTTAATAACACTGCATGGTATAATGCAAATTTGCTCAGAGAGCAGAACTTAAATGTTCTTACACACATGCGCGTGTGCGCACACACAGTGATAGATTTGTGAGTTGACAGATATGTTAGTTAACTACATAGAAAGAATCCTTTTACAATGTATACATACATCAAATCATGATGTACACTTTAGATATCTTACAATTTTGTTTGTCAAGTATATTTCAGTGAAGCTAAAAAAAAATAAATGGGGCTGGTTTAGAGCACGTGTGTATGCTTGTGTAAGAGAACAGACATACTAGTTTTCTATAGCTGTATAACAAATTAACACAAGTTTAGTGGCTTAAAACAGAAAACATTTATTTCACAGTTGATGTGGGTAAGACCTTTATTGCTTAGGTCTTTGATCCATTTTGAATTAATTTTGGTACATGGTGACAGACAGCAGTTCAGTTTCATTCTTTTCCACGTGGCTTTCCAATTCTCCCAGCACCATTTATTGAAGAGGCTGTCTTCTCTCCATTGTATATTTTTGGCTTCTTTGTCAAAAATTATCTGTCCATATTTATATGGATTTATTTCTGGGTTCTCAATTCTATTCCATTGGTCTGTGTGTCTGTTGGTGGGAATGCAGATTGGTGCAGCTGCTATGGAAGGCAATGTGGAGGTTCCTCAAAAATTAAGAATAGAATTACCATATGACCCAGCAATCCCTCTCCTGGGTATCTACCCCAAAAATCTGAAAACATTTATCCATAAAAATGTGTGTGTTCCAATGTTCATTGCAGCTTTATTTACAGTGGCCAAGACATGGAAACAACCAAAATGTCCTTCGATAGCTGAATGGATAAAAAAAAAGTTGTGGTAACTATACACAATGGAATACTATTTGGCGGTAAGAAAATATGAAATAGTACTATTTGTGACAACATGGAAGGATCTTGAGATTATAATACTATGCGAAATAAGTCAGACAGAAAAAGTAGAGAACCATGTGATTTCACTGATATGTGGTATATAAAACTGAAAACAACAAAAGAACAAGACAAATGAAGAAACAAAAACTCATAGACATAGACAATAGTTTAGGGTTTACCAGAGGGTAAGGGGGGAGAGGGGCTCTAGAAGAGGGTAAACGGGGTCTAATATATGATGATGGAAAGAGAACTGACTCTGGGTAGTGAACACACAATGTGAGATATAGATAATATATTACAGAATTGTACACCTTAAATCTATGTAACTTTATTAACGACTGTCACCCCAATAAACTTTAATTAAAAAAGAAAAGTGAACTGATTAATGCCCTTAATTACATCTTCAAAATCTCTTCACTTTTGCCATATAATGTAACCTATTTGCAAGAGTGACATTCCATCATATTTTGATGCTCTGTCCACGCTCAAGGGGAGGTGATTACACCGGGTATTTATGCCAGGGAACAGGAATCTTGGAGACCATCTTAGAATTCTGCCTGCTAAAGCAGAAGAACAAAAAATTATTCAAGAAAAAAGAATACAAAATTTTAAATCTCCTAATAAAAGGAGTTGTTGAATTTCAAGAGCTATATTTAAATATGATTAACATCTGTAGCATAAAATTGTCACCTAATATTGTGATATCTGCTACAGGGTGTAGCATAAAACATGAAATTAGTCACCCCCTGCAACAGGGGCTCAAATACACACAGATGAAGACAATACTGAAAGCTTTTCTTTCAGATTGATATGATCATGGAGAAGCGGACATTGCAGGCAGGATTTTATTTGCTGCTTTGACAAATGCATAAGGAGAATCCTATTTGTAAATTCCATACACAACTGGGAAGACCTTTAAATTAATTGTCACGACAATGAGCTAATCCTTCTGGTGAGACTAAAAAAAGATCTGAGCTCCTGTGTTACAGATGAGATGAGACAAGAATGCCCCGTTTGGGTGTTAACCACGTCTTTCATTGTTGCTGATCATAGAACTGGTGGTGGCTCCAAATTCTTGTCAAATAACTGGCTAAAACACATAGATCTGACCTAATACATTTTATTTAAGTTATTCTCTGTATCATTACCTCATACTTTCCTACATATTGTATTTTCTTAATCTCTGGGAAACAAATTGCCCTAGTTTACAAAATAATAACTTTCAAAATTTCACTTGCTTTGGAAAATCATAGTCAAGTTAAGAGCCTTATTATCTGGCGTTTATCAACAGATCACCTTCAATTGGAGTTAAAACAGAAGGAAAATTAGACTATACTTTAAGAGCCACTATATTGCTTTAATTGGAAGGATATGCACAAATTCATAAAGAGAAGAGAAATTTTGCAATTGTCAGTGAAGGATGCCTCATGGAGGGTCTCATACAAATTTTAGTTAGTAATTTTACCTTCTAGACTTCTATAGAAAGAGAGTTCCAGAATGAATTTGGAGCATTGTCACTCAGTTGTGAAAATGCTTTCTTTATTTGGATTACAGTAAAGAGCGCCAAGCCAGAGCACACTGTTATTAAATTACTTCTCCAGCATGAAGGTCATCCATCCCTAATCATGTCTTAACTGGCATCTCAGTGCAAAGTTCTACTGTATTCAAAGTTCCTGGTTCTGCGGGCTTTGCTGGAGCCGGGAGATGTGTTGTCAGGGCAATAAAATGAGCTTATTATATCAAGTCTTTTGTATTTATAGTCAGAAGAACAATCACAGGCTGATTAAGGCCCATTTATGAATGGTAGAGAAAGTGTTTGGGGAAAGGTCACTGTTCCTGATTGCTCTCTTTTGCTTATACTCATACATCCAACAGATGCTAAGAGAGCAACTTCTCTGCCATAACACAATGGCAAACAGTCCCATGTGTTTAGGTCGGAACCCTGGGCCTGGGCATTATAAGTGGGTCAGGCAGGTCTGCCTCTTGTCAGATCCAGAATTTGAAGGCTCACTGTCCAGACATTGACATCAGTATGTACTGCATGTTCCTCTTGGGGTCTTCGTTTAGGGCACAACCAGATTCCAAGTGGTACCCATCCACCCAGCAGCAGCTCCATGATACCAGCTCATATTTCTTCCTCCTCATCAAGCATGCTTACTTGTTACCGCCAAGCTAGATGTTGGTTTCTGTAGCATTAGTGATAATATATACAGAAAAAATGGATTTTTTGACTTATAATAACTCTTTATCCTTAACATCATCTGTTCCTGGAATCCCAGAGAAATTTAGATTCAAGACCTATAAAAATTTACATGTTAACAGAGTCTATCTCTGAGTAGTGGGTTAGTGATGATTTCTCGTTGCGCTCATCAGTATTTTTTCAAATTTTATATACTAAGGATTTATTACTTTTGTCATTAGAAAAAAAAATTTTCAGTTGTTAGACAGTCACATAAAAAGCATCAAACATAATGTGCTCATTCTCCAGTTTCTTCAGGATATATGTACATTCAACTCAACATGGTGGCATGAGCAAAGCAGATAGGATGCTTCTGTGACTCTGTTTTCTTTATCATGTGCCCTTCAAAACAGGGTAAATCACACCCTTTAATGTAAGTATCAACGATTTATATGTACCTGTTACTTTATTCAAAAACACGTATTTGAGACTTTTGTCATCAGTTAATATTATAGGACACTGGAAAAAAAATTTAGAAGGTCTGGCCCTCCTTTTGTTGATTTTAAAATAAACCAGACTTCACAGGAGAAAAATATCTCTCTTTTCATAAAATGTTGGGGTTATTTGTTTATTATTAGTTTAATTTTTACCAAGAAACATAACACAAAGCCAGATAAGTGACTTTAAACCTTAGAAATGGTCAAGTTCATTGTATCTTCCACAACCGTTGGTATGAGTATGTGAACACATAAATATAGTGAAAGCCATGACAGGTACTGTTAAATTTTTTTTTTTTTATCACAATTACATCAATGCTGTTGGTAGACACTGAGCTGAATAAATCAAGTTTTAGACAAGTGATTAAAAAGTGCCTCTACCCAGCCCTGGAGATAAATCATATTTTCACTAAAACACGGAGCGTGCTGGAATTTTGCTTGTGATTATGGAGGAGGGTCTTTTATGACCATAAACAGTTTGACACATACAAGGCTGGAAGGAGAGTGACAAGAATAATGTGTAAACTGTGCCTACATTTTATAGCTACTTTAGGGAATTATTATGCCATAGTGATGAATATACTGTAATACTGATATGTTTAAAGCTGTTCCTAGTCTTTTAATGTCTCTGGAGGCCCCCCAAAATTCTAGTTGTCAAAGTTTGACACAAATACACTATTACACACACACACACACACACACACACACACACACACACACACACAGAGCTTAGTAACCATTGTACTATAAAAATCCCTCTTTAGCCTCCCCAGAAAGTACTTATCCAGCCTATGCTTAACTTTTTCTTTTTTTTTTTATTAAAGTTTATTGGGGTGACAATTGTTAGTAAAGTTACATAGATTTCCACTGGCCAGAAGCTCACTGTCTCACATGGAAGCCCTCTCCATTTTAAAAAAATGTTATTTTTTGTATTGATTTATTGATTTATTTTTCTAAAGTCCATCTCCCAGCAATATCTTTCATTTGCCCTGGCTCTTACCCCAGGAATAAGAAGGGTAAATGTCATTTCTCTTCTGGGAAGACTCTCAACTATTTGAAGAACAACATTATATTGTCCTCAAGTGTTCTTTTTATTCACTAAAACACGAATATTTGCCTTAGAAAATGAGATTATTTAAAAATATTTTATCTAACAATCATTTGCAGAAAGTCATTTCACCTTGAAAGAGGAACTATAAAGTCTTCAGATTTCAAATATTTTTTGTTTGATCCTATCAACTCTATCTACATCCAGAAATATAACCAGTCTGCCCAATGTGAAGTTGAGCTGTGCTTCCACTGGCACTGGTGTGTCTATCTGAGGGTGCTGGAAATCGCTCTTGCCATACTAAATATCCATGATCATGGCATTACATTAACACCTTTTTTGAAAACCTTGTTTCGAACTTGATCTGCTGAACTGATCCTTGAGTGAGAGTTTTGCTCCTTTCTAGACGTGAGTGTGTGTGTGTGTGTGTGTGTGTGTTTCAAAACACTTTTGTTATACAGTGACAGACATGATGAAAGAGAAATTATCTTTAAAATCAAGAGATGAAATTTCTGCTGTTGAATGAGGTGAGATCAGTATTCAGAAGTTTTGGTGGTACCCACCTCCTTCAACCCACTAGAAGTTGATTATGGCATTTTCTTAAAAATCAATGGACAAATGTCTTACTGATTGCTGAATTTGAATAATGGGATCCTAATAAAAATCAAAGATGTAGACCAAAATTTATGCTAAGTTTACTGCTATCCCCAGTGCCTTGAATTGTGCCTGGAACATAGTAGGATCTCAATAAATAGTTGTTGAAGAAATGAATGAATGAGAGATACTCATTGCCAGTTTAATTAAAATACCATATTATCAGAATACATAAAATCTCCATCACTGGACAATAGTTAAGTATATCATGATAGAGTCAAACAGTGAACTATTATGCAGATATCAATATTAAGCATAAGATTAAGCATTGACATTATCAACATTATGAAAAATGTAACAGGAAAATGCTTATTGTAATATTAAGTAAAAAATTGAAAGTAAAATCATATGTATGTTCGGACACCACTAAAGTTAAAATATGCAAATATTGACTCTCATCCCCTTATCCTAACTCCTTAGTCAGAAAAAAGAGCAAAAATTAAAAAAAAACACAGCAAACAGATAAAGTCATCAAGACTGAAAAAGCCTCCCTATTTACTAGTAACCCAAGCCATTTCACAAAACCCACAAGGACAAACCACTTGATCATGTCTTAATCCTCAAATGTCTTCCATGAAGCAGTGGCCAAGGGAAGAAATCTTGCTTCAACACTCTCAGATTGTCTACATTGATTATGATCAAGCCATTGGGGGAATGATAATAGATAATATTTACTGAGTTACTTCATTATGGATCAAGTGCTGTTTTAAGCATCTTATATCCTTTAGTTCTCACAATTATCACAACTATTACTATTCCCATTTTATTATTAAGAAAACTAAAATGCTAGGTTTCTTATCCAAAAAGGATTTGAATGCAGAGAACCTAAACACACTTTTAAACACGTTATGAATATGCATATAATATCTGTGGAGCCAATAAAGTTGGTTTTACTTAGAACCCAAGTCCATTCCCCTCATGATCTCTTTTTCCTACTGAACAAACACCTCTCTATTTTTTTTCCCCCGAGTGGAACTCTCTAGAACACAGGCCTTGTCCCTGATTGCTGTTCACTTCAAATTCATGTGGCATTTCTCATTGTGTTATCATTGTCCTAGAGGAACCCATAAGTAGGGCAAAAGGAGTTGTACCCTGCTTGGTTTTATCTTACGTGGAGCTCTGTTTCATTTGGTTGAACTCCAAAATGAATTCTTGGCTTATTCCTTTCTTTTCTCAAAATATAAATATTGTGCAGTCTCTTTGTCCTTATCTGTTTCCCCCAATGTGTCACTTTTTTTTAACACATATCATTTCTAATACCATCAAACATAGAACGTTTCCAAATATTCATAAACCCAGTTCAACCTACCAATTACATTGTACATGTGTGTTCTTAGCCAAATACATCACCCTTCTCTTATACAATAGATTTTACATCTAATCATTATTTCCAAACTCTATGGAAAATAAGAATGTTAGCACTTTTATCTCTGGTGGGTTTATGAGTAATTTTTACTCAAAAATTTTCACCAAACCTGATAAATGATATTTTAAATAAAATAAATAAGGCATTTAGTTTACAATGGGAGATTACCTTTTATTTTAAAAATAATGAACTCATAAGTGGTAGTAAAAAGAGTCAATGAATAAGCGATATCATATTTTACAGCCTGAATCAGGTTTATCTCTTTCTTTATGAACTCTCTACTGCCAATCTGTAAATGAGCTGACATGTGCCAATGGATGAGCCTCTTGCTTATAGGTCATAAAACTATCCCGTTCACATGATCCAATGGTAATACAGCTGACAAATCTACAAAGTAAAAATGATTTATAAAAAATAATTCACAAATTTTATTTGGGCCCAAACTTCTGTAGCAATACCAAAACTGTTACCCTGTAAGTACAATGGCTTTCTTGGAGAATAAAAATTCAAGCCCATGCAAAGAATCTATAATGTCTGAAATAGGCACAAGTTATTTTCTTGCATAAAAGGAAGATGTTTTTCTTCAGAAAATAGTTTGCATATTAAAATTACAGCTCTGAGTCGCTTTAACTGATTATGCACAAGCCAAGTGCTAGTGGATCTGTCTGGCTTCATTAAGGGAATGCATATTGCAGGAACTCTAGGGAGCACAGAAGCAAAAGCTTTTACTTTCCTTTCCTGTGACTAGCTGCCTTGAACAAATGCTTGACTTTATATAGGAAATGTATTCACAATGTGTTGGAAACACCTCTTAGCTAAATACCATACATGATGGTCAATGATCAGGCCAATAAAATGGACCATCAGGTTTAAATGTGCTGGAGAACTCACCAGATCAAATGACAAAGTGTATAAATATAGGAGCTGACTGTGAGATAATGAGCCAGTGAGTCACGAAGGAGGGTTGCTCAAGAGTAGGATCCATCTGGTACCTTAAAGAAAGCCAGGAACATCAGCCTTGCACAACAGAAGGGTGAGAGGAGGATTTGCTCTGCTTTGCTTGCCATCTATAGATTTAATCCCAGTTGTGTTGGCAGAGTCTCTCCTTTTATCAGCTTTTACATATCCCAAGAGTCACCTTTAATTAAGAACAGCAACAAAAAAGTTAAACACCCCCAACATGCAGACCCATCTCCCCCCCCCCTTTTTTTTTTTACCTTCACAGCCACATTTCCAAGAGAAGCATTCCTATTTGATGGTTGGATTCATTTAGTATAGTCATTTTCATGCTGCATAAGTCAGCCCAGTCAAAATGTGGAATCATTGGTCCTTATTATCGAGTAATGCATATGATTGAGGTACCTCAGTATTACTCCATCCCAGTCTCTTACTCTAATTTTAATCTAAAACCAAGTATAGACCTTTATCTTACCATGTTTCCCTGAAAATAAGACCTACCCTGAAAATAAGCCCCAGTTAAGATCATCAGCCAGACGGACATATTTAATACGTTATGACGATGTTCCAGAAAAAGATGACATGACTGCATTTGAATAAATGTAGATTGTTGTACATTAAAAAATAAGCCATCCCCTGAAAATACATCCTAAGGCGTCTTTTGGAGCAAAAATTAATATGAGACCCAGTCTTATTTTCAGGAAAATACGGTATAAGGCCCGGTCTTATTTTCCGGAAAACACGGTATTCATTTCTGTATTGTTTAAATGCTTTATAAGTTTGAGAAATTTTATAATTAAAAAACAAAGATCTATCCTGGAGCTGAGAATAAGAGCTCACACTGTGAACTAACTCCCCAACACCCCCACAGTATAAAGATACCAGAACAAATGAGGTTGGCATAACCAGGAAGCCTCTAAAAAGAATGTGATATACCCTCTGAAAATTTCGAGTGGAAAATGGAATACATTCACTAATCATTGGCAGCCAGTAGTGATATCATTGTGATATCACAATGTGATAGCAACAGAGGTCGGTCCAGATTTAGTCTCCATCACAAGAAGACCATAGGCAAGACACCACTGAGAAAAATCCCAGAACTTATGGTCTCAGTCTCTGGACCACAGAGACTGATGCACTGAGAACACCCCCTGGGCCTAAAGGTCCTACAGTAGAAAAAAGAGAGCCCGAGGTGGACGCTTGCCTTCCCCCAGCATTGAAGGACCTTCTTGAGAAGCAATTCAGGTCTCGCCTTATCCACATCAGTGGGGGTATCTACTGGACTAGACCGTTGGAGATCAGAGACGGAGAAAGGCAAGAGGGATTTAAAGCAACTGGTACTCACATCTTGGTGGACTGCATTACTACTTGCAGTGACACCTGAGCAAGGATGCCAGCCAGTGGCTCTGCCCATCTGCAGAGCTGAGCTGGTGGCCTCATTCAGCCAAGGAGTTTGGATGGCAGTTCTACCCAATTTGGATGCCTCGGCAATGGGCCATCCTGGTGTGGAGCCCATTCTATAGCTCTGCCTGGGCGAGGGAGTAAACTCATAGTCCTACCCAACTGCTGGGCGTAGCCCCCCGTCCCACCCCTCTGGGAAGCCTAGCCACAGGTGGCTGGAAGCTATGGAGCACATCCTAAGCTTTGCCCAGGTAGGGGAGCAACTTTTCAATCCCATCCAACTGCTGAGCATAGCCTCTGGCCCCACATAACCAGGGAGGCTTAAGAGTGACTCTGGACAGCCTCGGAGTCCAGCCTATGGTACTGCCCGGTTGCAGAGCCCAGCCTACCACCCCATTCAACAGTGGAGCCTGACATACAGCCCTGCCAGATTGCTGAACACGCCTGCAGCCTCACCCAGGCAGAGATATGACATCCAAAGCACAAACAACAAAAACAAAAATCAACAAGTGGGACTACATGAAATTAAAAACTTCTTCACAGCAAATGAAAGGATCAACAAAATGAAAAGGCAACCTATGGAATGGGAGAAGATATTTACAAACAATGTATGTGATAAGGAGTTAATATCCGAAATATGTAAGAAATTCATACAACTCAATAGCAAAAAACAACAACAAAAAGAAACCCAAATAACTCGATTAGAAAATGGACAAGAGATCTGAATAGAATTTTTTTTTTCCAAAGAACATATACAAATTGTTAACAGGTACACAAAAATGTGCTCAACATTACTAATCACTAAGGAAATGAAAATCAAAACTACACTGAGATATCACCTCACACCCATTAGGGTGGCTATTATCAAAAAGACAAAAGATAAGTGCTGGTAAGGATGTGGAGAAGAGAACACTTGTACACTCTTGGTAGGAATATAAATTGATACAGCCACCATATAAAATAGTATGGAGGTTTCTCAAAAAAAATTAAAAATCGAATTACCACATGATCCAGACTTCTCACTTCTGTGTATTTATCCAAAGAAATAAAATCACTGTGTCAAAAACACATCTGCATCCCCATGTTCATTGCAGCATTATTTATAATAGCCAAGACATAGAAACACCTAAGTGTCCATTGATGGATGAATAAACAAAGAAAATGTGAAATATGTATACGTACGTATGTATATACATATGTGTGTGTGTGTGTAATGGAATGTTATTCAGCCATAAAAAAAGAAGGAAATCATGCTATTTGTGACAACATGGATGAAACTTGAGGGCATTATGCTAAGTGAAGTAAGTCGCAGAAATACAAATACTGTATGATTTCACCATTATGTGGAACCTAAAACAACTGAATTCATAGAGAGTAGAATGGTGGTCAGGGGTTCAGGGATGGGAGGAAATAGATGGAGGTGATCAAAGGGTACAAACGTCCACCTATAGTTAACAATACTGTATCATATACTTAAAAGTTGCTAAAAGAGTAGCTATTAAAAATTATCACTACATGCAATAAAAGGTAACTATGTGAGGTAATGGGTATATTTAAACTAGCATTATTGTGGTAATCATTTTGTAATATCTACATATATTGAATCATCACATTGTATGCTTTACACTTATGCAATGTTATATGTCAATTATTTTTTTAAAAACTGTAAAAAATAACAGGCAGCCAAATTTATTTACTAGCTGAAATTAAATGCAGTAACCTGCTGGAATTTCAAGAGAGATGCGGACCATTTAAGATTCCTTCGAATTGTTCAGAGAATGAAAAGACATGGCACTTGAAGGCCATTCCTGAGACTGGTAAGTGTGGCAAACATATGACTCCACATTCTCTGCTTTCCAGGGGCTAATTACAACCCATCTCTGAACTTTACCCCAATTGAATCTGTAGCATCCCCAACTCTGAGACAACACAACCTCACCCCAGCACGAATCCAAGAGATGGTGATTAGGAATAGTAAAAACCTAAAGATGGAGAAGAATCCATTTAGCATATTACTTTGCAGGATAGAAGTATATTTCAAAGTATTAATTGTTGTTCCATTTCTTCACCTACATGGTATAGCTACAGATTCTCCATTACTTGCCTGTTACAGAAATACAAAGGGTCACTGTAAGGGTTATTTATAGCTAATGCACAGACACTATATTGATCAGTTTTTAACTTTAATGACTAACCATTTCCTGTGTTAGGCTGTGCAGATTTGTATGGTGATATGTTATCCTAAACCTACTCACCCACCTGCCCATTCCGACTAAAGGACTGTGGGCTGGAGAACCTCCAGTCTTCAGGTCCAGGCACTGTCGTGGGCCAGAGAGATGTAAAGAAATAAAAACCACTAAGTGAAGGTGCAGTTTCCAGCGCAATAGAGTGTGTGTGTGTGTGTGTGTGTGTGTGTGTGTGTGTGTGTGAGTTATACAAATTTTATAGTATGTTGGTACAGCTGTACTATTATTTTCTGGTAAGAGACTCAAAATACTGCTAACCTTTGGGGGGGAAATCCAGCAGGGCATGGCAGAAAGCTTTGATTTTCATTTAAATACTTTCTGTATATTCAACCAATCAGTGGTTTACAGTGCAAGCCTTAAAGCCAGACTTTCTGTAATCAAATTTCTCCTCTGTCATTAACAGCTGTGTGACCTCCATGGGCCTCAATTTTATCTATAAAACAGAAATAATAATATTTACTTCATAACGTTTTTTTGAGAATGAAATGAGTTAATGTATGTAAAGTGTTCAGAATAGTGCCTGGCACATAGTAAAAATTTAATAAATGTTATATTTATTATAATTTTAAATGTACAAGTATTTTTAAAATCTACAGGGATTATCTAGCAATAGAGCCCTGGGATCATAATATTTATGCTTTTCAGTATCTAGACAAATGATATATGTACACAAAATAGAAAAAATGCATGCATCCTCATTCATATATTGGCATAGATTATTTTTGCTTATAAACTTACTGTTACCTATTTAAACACTGAGAGTATATCTAAGACCTCACAGCATGGAGCAGAAACATGTTGCGATTGGGGGAAGAGGAAAGCAGAGGAGTTTCTTAAAATATCCCTGGTCCAAGAGCAAGCAAATTGGGCTTGAACTCCTCGTTATGCTTCCTACTAGCTGTGTGGCCCTGGGTGAATCACCACCCCTCTCTGATCCTTGGTTTATTTGTGAGAGTTGAAGCAAATGTTCTCTCAGGTACTACACAGCTCTAAAAGTCTATCATGTGCAATGGGAGAACAGGGAAACTCTTCAAGGACCAATGTTCACGGGAGTATCGGAATAAAGAAGTAGGTGACACCACCCTATCATTTTGGGTTGGCCTCTCCCTTGGACACAGAATTCTTCTAAAAATAATCAGTGAAATATATGGATTCCTTTCATTTACCAAAGATGGGCATCAATACACAAAGAGAAGAAAAAACTACTCCCCAATGACAACCTGGTCCAAATTCCATCCCAGTGCTCACAGAGGGCCCGGAAATTAGTGCACTTTTGCAACTGAGCCCAGGAAAGGCAGTAAGGTGCTTCTGCCACTCCTCTCCAGTCTGTTATTTGTCTTCAGGTTTGTGGGACCAGTTTGGCATCTCAAGAGAAATTAGGAGTGGGCAATGTAGGTCGGTTACATTGATTTCCAGGAAATTTGATGAAGTAGCTTGGCCTTACTCAAGGCTTATTTTTCCAGTCCTCTTTAGCTGTTGTTTTTTTCCTGCTTCTTTCTGCTTGGGTTATGTTAGCCACATGAATAATTAGCAATTCACAGCATACAACTTGCTCTGTGCTAATGGCAGTGGATTTATTTGGATCAAAAATCTGCTATTTTATTTTTGGAATATTTAAATTTCATGGTTAGTATTAAAACTGTAATTTAGAAATTATAAAAAGCAAATGGAAGGCCCAAGGAATGTAGCCTTTGGTCAACATACATGCGGTTAAGATTAATTCCCTCTATCCCCATAAAATAACTCTACTTTCTGCTTTTTAATATTTGTCCTCGGTTACCACTAGAAAATTATCTTGTGTAATTTCACCTTGCTAAGACCAAATTTAAATTATCTGCAGGATGGAAGAAGCACTAATTTAAATCTGAAGACAAAATAAATAAACAGCACAGTCATCTCTTTTTGACAATTTTCAACTTTCCCTCACATCAGATTTTGGGTAGGTCTGCTAAGGAAAGCCCTCAGCGCTGATCCCCTTTTAATTCCTCTATCTCCTAACAACCATGGTGTAGACCCAGCAAGAGAAACATGGATAGAAAAACAATGGAGACCTGAAGAAATTCAAGAGATGAGCGGAAGTTGAGTGTGACCAAAAGTCTATGTTCATTTCTGATGAGTTTACTGTTGGCTGATTTGGGGTGACATACTTAGAGTTACAATTTGGGGCTATAAAGTGATTTATAAAGGTGTCCAATCTCTCTGTTTCTCAAGGAGGGTGGCAAGAGAGGTCCCTGATCAGGACACCAGGCAGATATGTTTTCCAAGGCAGCCAGAATCATTATAAGAAAACAGGAGAAAACATTGATTCTATTTACCTTGTTCTAACACCATGTTTTCTTTGTGTTCAACTCTTGCCTGATATCCTTTAAACCAACTAAAATAGGTAGATAAATAGAATTTTAAAGGCTCTTCCAGATGAATACATCTTGCCACTATGTTTTAACACTGCTCAGTTCTAACTCATGCTCTATGGGTTCAGAAACCATGTTTATTTCCACACAGGCTCCATGCACCAGGGTCTCTTAATGCTAATATAGTTAATATCCTTTATAACATCAAATTGCCTACCTTGTGGAGTTACTGTGAGGACAGAAGGAACCAATTAAGCAGAGGTTCTACTATGTGCTTGGCATAGAGATCCAAACTGGCAACACATGGTTCTTGTCTTCAACTAGCAAATGGTCTGATCGAGCAGACCCATGTGAAGACAGATGACAATGATTTAATGAGGGGGAGCACTGCTTTACAACATGCAAAGGCAGACATCAATGTTACAATGCATAGTCTCAAGTCTTGCTTCCAAATTTCATTCTTATTATTTTTATCTTCATCAGATTTCATAATTTTTGGTAGCCAATACTTGACGTTCTAGTACACTCACTGAGTTCCATTCTTAGAACTCATGGCCTTGATGTTGTTCATCAATGTGGTTGTTAATTCTTTAGATATTAAAGCTACAAATCTCTCTTTGTTCTTTTTTTTAAAAAAAATTAAAGTTTATTGGGATGACAATGGTTAGTAAAGTTACATAGGTTTCAAGGGTACAGTTCTGTGATACATCATCTATAAATCACATGGTGTGTTCACCACCTAGAGTCAGTTCTCCTTCCATCACCATATATTTGACCCTCTTTACCCTCATCTACCACTCCCCTTCTCCCTGTTCTTCTTATCCAGCTTTTCCTCCTGAATATTTTTGCCTTTCTTACATATGGATTCCTTGTCCTTATGGAGCTGATTTTTGGGACCATCCCATCCTAATGGGAAGGGGGATGGAAATGAGAGAAAAGTTTTAAAATATGTGAGATATAATGAGTAGTGAGAAGAAAAGGAGGCTTCTACCGAGACAAAGTAAAAATGGACTTTAGGAGGATGATCATAGAGGGCATCCCTGCAGAGGTGGCATTTCAGCTGAGATTTACAGTGGTGAGAAGACTCTGTGGAAGTTTTAAATCTTGGCCAAGATTTCTGGACATATTCATGGACCTTTGTTCTCATGTTCCTTTCTTACCAACCCCGTCATCTCCCTCTTCTCTACTCAGATACTCCCATGACTGTTTTCCACCACAAAATACCCTGCCTACAGAACACGTTTGTAAGTAGGTGAGGGGAAGCAAAGGTACATTTCTAGTGCAGTAAAACAGAAGTTCACAATTTAACATCAGGCATCTTGAAATTTCCTCCCGCTACCTAATTCTGAGCATTCTCCACCAACCCCTTCCGCACCGTAAGCTCAATGTCCCCGAGGACTCCTCTTCCCCTCCCTTCTGTGTTTCTTCTCTCTCTTCTCTCCTCCCGCTCAAACATGCCCCACATTCTTCCTCTGCTATCACGCCAAAACTCTTTGGTAGTGATTTATAGTCCTGCCTCTTTCAGACCCTTTTTTCCTCCCTCAGAATCTCAGCTGCTCAAAACAAAGCTGCTTTGGGTAATTTCCCAAATGAAAAATACTCTAGTACTAGTAGTTATTAAGAGAATGGCCATTTTCCCTCCACCTATGAGCACAATTCCCACTTTCTTTGAACCTTCTAGAGCCTGCATCATTATGGAGATTCTTTTCTCTCTCGTGGTATGCTAATGGAGCAGACCGAGCATGTTATACACCAAGTAAGGCTATCCTCCGATTCACAGAAAGGTTTGCAGTAGATGGCAACCGCAGTTCTATTAAGCACAAGACATGAAATCTCCGAGTACGGCAGATTTAGATTAGGAGGACTTAAAAGTCTCATGGAGATAAAAAGCATTAATGTAAAGTTGTCAGATTATGACTTCAGTTTCCTTAAAGTCATCTAAATGAGAATGATTCTTATTTCTACATGAAAATAATCATCTGAGCCTCCATTCTGTAAGGCACAATTGTTACCTATAATGCCAACGTTAATTTCTTGGGTAACTAAAACAAAAGCAGAAAACCTTTTGGGGACTGGCTCCTATCATTCAAAATTTCTTCAACACAGTGATTCCCGAACACTGGTGTACATCAGAATGCCCTAAGGTTCTCATTAAGACAGATTGCTAGGCCCCACCCAAGAGTTTCTGATTTAGTAGCTCTGTGGTGAGAATTTTGGTTTCTAAATGTAAATTTAGAGAATTTAAAATTAAATATTGAACTGTGTGTGTGCACACACACTGACCCTACGTATCTCCTATAAATGTGGCTTATTTTTCAGTTTTTCTCATCATGGCAAAGGCTCCTTCTAATTCTCTAGGCAGATTGGGAAGATCTAGGAATCACAGATGATAGCAGACCAGATTCTCCCACCCCATGTTTTGGGAGGTGGCTTTTAATCCAATCCAGAGAGATAGAACCTCTGACTTCAGATCATCCCAGAAGATAGGACCACCTCTGTTGGATAATGTTTTCAAAGCTTTCTAGGCCAAGGGAAATGAACCCACCAGACCCATGATGGTTAAGCCACCAAACTGGGACTATACCGTAAACTTTCAAGGATTCTTTGATGAAGGAATAAAGTCATGGAGCAGGAAGAATTTAAGGGCCTATGAATCAGTCAATCCATATGCATATTTACCTTCATCAGGACAACTGTTTTCTCAGAGCCCTCCTAGGACCCCAGAATTTTCTAATCCTGAGTTTTCTTTGTAACCCTGGTGACCATTAAATTACCCTGATGACTGACATCTGCCAGTCTTGATCAGTCTCACCATTACAACCACTTTTACCGCTGGCTGCTGTGTGTCTCATCCAGGGCTGCTTCCTCCTAAAACTGAAAACCCTCTTTATGTACTTCATGGCTCCACTTTCACTGATTATTTGATATAGGGCTGTATTAATAACCAGATATTTTTCATGTTTAATTACATAGGTCCACTAGATATCATGTCTGCCAGATGAAGATTCCCTGTGACCCAATGCCGTTAAGAATAATTTAAGCTTTCTTCTTGTCATTTAGTTCTTTCTTCTACAAATGAAATGCCAAAAATATCAGTTATTAAGTCAGCCTGACATTTAGCCCAGCTAGTTAGATTTTACAGTGAAGAATAACTTTGTTACTAAGTTATTGCTTTTATAATAAGAGCAAAAAAAGTGTGCTTAAAATCCACCTGAAATCATGAGAACCTGGGTTATCTTGCAGCGGAGAGGCAACAATTCCCTGAGCACACATTGCCGCATTCCACCAGGCAAAAATGTCCTGAAAGTGCACTGCTATTTCTCCACTGGTTGGAGAAAAGGATAGTAAGAAAAGAAACCCTTGGTGAAGCTGTGAATTCACGAATGTCTTTGTTCTCAGCTCCTCTTTCATCTTTTACCCTTACCTGACTGGATATATGAGTATTACTTGTAACTTTTCTGTAAGATTTAAATAACTACAAAAAAAAAATTAAATGTACAGTGACTTTAGTTATTATTAAATAAAAGATAGGTACTGACAGTAACACACACCCCTTTCACTTTTCTGATATTCTGCATCTCACCTCTCTCCCTGAAAAACATTGCTATTCTTTGTCATGTTGTTTCTGGAGGGGAAAAAAGGCTTTCTAGAATACAATTTCTGTTCATTTCCTTAAAATAAAAATGTATAAGAAATAATATGAGTTCAAAGTTACCTACTGCTATACCTACCAATCCTAACAGCTAATGTTACTGAGCACTATTATACGCCAATACTTTGTACTATGCCTTATACATGTTATTCCACAGAATCTTCATAAAATCTCTACAGGCAATCTCTAATGAGGAAACTGAGGCAGGGACATTTAAGTAAATTGCCCATTGTCACACAGCCATCAATAGTAGGTCAGTGTGACACCAAAACCTTTGCTGTCTTCTAAAGATGGTAACCCATCTTGCTTCTCAGTACACAGGAAAATCTGACACGCCAGGAGGAAAAGGACAGCTTCCACAATAGACCTTACAGGATGATATAAAAAGCAGGCAGAAAGATGATATTAATGACACTTGAGACTCCTTCTTGGTATCTTTACTTTTCCAGATGCTGAGTGGGAAAAATCTCTCTGTCCCTAATTACTTTTGACAATCTCAAAAAATGAAGTCAGGTCAAAGTTATAGTCAGAATATTTAGTCAAAATATTTTGGCTGCAGCCAAATTATTACAAAAAGACAGAAAATAATTTGATTTTGGTGAATATGGCTCAGTAATTGCTAACACCGAATTGTCAGAGGCAAAGATGAAAATATAAATAATTGGAGAAATAATAATCATTATTATTATAGAGATGCAAGGTAATTCCTATAGAACCAAATAAATACCTATGTCAGCGCTTAAATCATAGCTTCTAAATTTATCTGTCCTCTGTGATGCTAAAGCAATGTTCTAAACAACCTGCAGAGAAATGATGAAAGTGAATAATGAAAAAGTGAACACTGTCCTTGCAACCTCTATGGCCTTTAAGATTATTCTTCAAAAGAACTCATCATCTGTCATAGAGAGACACAGAAGCTATTTAGAAACAAGTTCTTTCCTTGTCCTTTGAAACTGCCATGTTCCCAGCGGCCCCCAAGTTTCTTCCTGACTAGCATGCTCCTGCTAGTCAGAGACTCTTCTTTTCCTACCTGTGTCCTGCCATCCTTCATAGTCCAGCTTAATTTTGCTCCCGCAGGTTTCCTTGCCTGACCACCGCAAACAGTATGAATTGTCCATTCAATAGACAGTTATCACACATGGTCTTGCGGTCATGCTCAAATCATTGTTTTCAATGACAATTTAAATCTTGAATCATATTTTAAATTGTAATATGTAGCATCCTTGTCTCTTTGTCAAGTTTGGAAGCTCCTTAAGGCAAGTTTTGTGTTCAGTGTGATTAGGTGGAGAATGGAACCATTAACTCTGGTAAAAAAGGCGAGACATTATTGGCCAGAAGTGGAGAGTAGAAGCGTAGAGAAGACAACCTGAAAATGTTGCGGTATAGGTGGGATATACAGCAGACAATTTACAAAGTATAGAGCTCAAGAGAGAAGTCTGGTAGATCTAGATAAAGAAACTGCCAAAAAAAAAAAAAAAGTTTGGGGATAGTAGTACTAGACATTTGGAAGTAAAGGGACAGACAAAATTAGATGCTGACCCAAAGCTGAAGAAGATGAAGACAAACTGGGAAAATGAGGCAGAATGATGTAAAAGAAAGAAGAGCCTTAGGAGTCAGCTGGCTTTACTTAGACTGTTTCTACCACTTCCTATTTGAGTCAGATCAGTCCTATTCCTTCAGCTAACTGTGGTTTTCTCATCTGTCAAAAGGAGATAAAAGGACTTATCTCAAAGCACTGCTGGGAGGATAAAATGAGATAATGTACATAAAGAGCCCATCATGGTGTCTATACTCTGCAGCTATTAATACATAGTCCTTTCTTTCTACTATAGGGGAATTGTGAGATGACGACTGGAATTACCAGGCTCAGTAATTAGCGGGCTCAGTGGAAACATACCGGAGATGTTTTGGGGTCCAAGAGCCAACTTCGTATACATACAGTAGATCTCTGAGTTCCACCTCTGTAACAACGAGAGCAAGGAGATGACAAAGAAAAGTAAGTGCTGATTACATACCTAGTACATCTCAAGCACTGTGTTGGACTTTAGGGAGCCAATGATGGTAAATAAATCACGGTCTTTGAGGCCCTAATCCCAAATAACCTAATGTCTCACAGCAGACTAAATACCAAAAGGCTGGAAATGTTTAAATAACATTATTTGAAGCCAGAATATAAGCTGGAGTAACAAATTACATGCTAGTCAGCTAAATATCATTTCTGGAAAAATGTTAGTAACAGTTTTGTGAAAGGAACAACTTGACAAGCATGAGATAATTTGATTAGGAACACGAAATATGCTTCTAATGGGAAAAGATGTTGTAACAGCTCACGGGGTGACTTCCTGTGAAGTCATTTACTGTTATGATGTCTGATTTTATACCAATATGCCTCCTAATAACTATATTGGATTTGGAGCTTTAACCATATGATAGTGAATAGCTGAAGTTTTTTTTATGTATAGAAATAGAACAAAGAATTTTAAAAAAAGGAATACAATTTCAAGAAATCTAAGTGTTGAAGGTGAGACAGTATGGAAAATGCATTGTTCAAATCTGAAAAAGTCTCAAGTAAAATGTGTATTTTTAAATTTCCACAGAGTTTGCATTTGGGATATGTATAAGTATTTCATCCTTCCAAGAATACTGTATGAAAACAAAAAGACTTATTGCAAAAAAAAACCCAAATTAGTTGGTTGACAACATGAAGCACATTAGGCAACTTGATACATTTTAGTGGGACTTCAGTTATTCTTGCAATGTCTATCTTGGAATTAAAAAAAATGATGAGGCTCAATGAAAGAATGAACAAAAGAGTAAATCAATAAGTGAATTAATAAACAAAAGCATCATTTAATAAAGATGGTCAAGTGAAGATATCTGGGACTAGAACTCGTTCTCCAATGCCTTAGATAATCCACGGCACAATCACCTCCTTTGAATTTCTCTTGGCCCTCATCAAGGGCACTGGTTTGCAATGCTCTGCCTAAAAGTCAAATGCTAAGCAGTGGCTGAGCATGACTTCTGTCCAGCCTGAGAACCAAATGGTGCATAGAATATTTAGTTCCTTCTCTGGGTGTTCCTTAAAGGCTCCAAGTAGAATGTGGTGGAAGCATGACCAACCATCTAAGGTTAGCTTCATGTCAGGTTTACTCCACTGTCCTCCCTCACATTGGATCAAGCCCCCAAGAAATTCACACTCTGTCATTTGGATGTCCAGATTCCATCCTACCACAGAGCAGCAAATTCATATGAATATTTAGCTTCATTTTCAATGGTGACTTTTTCCCTTACCCTAGTAATAACGTGCTGTGTGATCCTGGGCAGACCGTATCATTTATCTTTGTCTTGTGGAGACAATCACAGCCATCTCAAAGTACTACAGAGTTGTATTATAAAGTGCCATCCCTCAATCAGCACACAAAAGTGTCGTTCCCTCTGTCCTTTCAGAGACCTTCCTAAAATGCCTACTGGATTGGAATCGTAACATCCACACTACCTATCTCATCAGTTTATCGGGGGGTCAAAATAAGCTAATTCATATCAAAAGCTGTTGAAAAAGTTGGAATACTACACACCAGCCAAATAAGACATTTTTTTAACAGTACCATTTTCTACGGGATCAGTTTTTTTCAATTTCTTTCAATTCTCTTCACATAAATGTTTGTGAAATGCCACGCATCATTTTAAAGAACTCAGTGAATTACCTCCTATTGCCTCCCTATTTCTGAGCATCCCCCAGTTCCCTCAACTACACATGAAAACTTTTTATTTCTTTTCTGATGGTCATAGCACAGGTGAATTTCCTGTCAAGTGATGGGCAGAATGAGGGCTCTACTGCCAATTTCATATACATGAGTGGTGTAACGAATGTCTGGGTTTCACACCATTTTTGTGCTAGTAAAAATGAAAGGAAGAAGAAAAAAAGCTTTAAAATAATTTAGTAGCAAAAACTCCTTATGCGGCTGGTGAGATAACTGAGAAACTGTGTGATATTTCAGCATTCCCAGGAATAATCTTCAACTTAGTCCAAAGTCAGAATACTCTCTTTAAAACTGGAAGGACAAGTGGTTCTCTGGAGATGGGACATCTGGAGAGATGGATTGCAAAGGGCCATAAGGAAACAACGGCAATGTTTGGTATCTTGATTGTAGTGGTAGTTCCATAGGTGTCTGTGTCTGTCAAAACTCATCCAATTTTACCCATTAAGTATATGCAGTTCATCAGAGATAAATGATACCTGAATAGAGTTGTCAAATAAAATAGAAAGAGGACAGGGCAGATTAAAAACACAGCATAGCAGGTGAGGGAGAGAAAGATTCTTAGCTTGAATCTTAGTTGGGTTCTTAAAAATCATCAAATGCCTATGACAACGTGAATGGAGCTAGAGGGTATTAGAGAAAGATAAATATCATATGAATTCATTCATATGTGGAATCTAAAGAACAACTTAAATGAACAAACAAAACACTCATAGGTACAGAGAACAAACTGATGATTGTGGAATGGGAGGGAATTTGGGGGACTGAATGAAAAAGGTGAAGGGGTTAAGAAATACAAATTGGTAGTTACAAAATAGACACAGGGATGTAAAGTACAGCTTAGGGAATAGAGTCAATAATATTGTAATAACTATAAATATGGTGTCAGGTGGGTACTAGACTTATCGAGGGCATCACTTTGTAAATTATATAAATGTTTAACCACTATGATGTGCACCTGAAACTAATATAATATTGAATATCAACTATATTTGAAAAATAAAAATTAAAAAAATTGTCAAATGTATTTCCTAAAGTTGGTTTCATTCAACGATAGTCTAGTAAGATCAGAAAAAGTTACATTCCAAGGTCAAATGAATATTAGAAATAGATAAATGTTCTATCAGTACATGTTAGCATACTAAATAGGCTTTAACAAGCCTATTTATTTTTTAAGAAGTCCTGTAAACAAATTTTGTTTAATTTATTTCACCTGGCATTCCCCAAACTTATTTCAAGTGACACCCATTAAAAAATGTCCTTGTCTAATCCCATCCTTTCATGTGGACATAATAAAAATTATATGGGTAATTAGAAGAAAGTGTTAGTTAAGAGCACAAACTTTGACGGACAAATGTCTGGACGTGTTCTACCACTTACCTGGTAGTGAGATCTTGGACAAGTCATAGAAACCCTCTAAACCTCAGTTTCCCCCCTCTATAAAATGGGGGTAAATAATAGAACCTAAATCATAGGGTTGCTCTGAGAACTAAACAAGTAATTCATGTAAATTCTTACAGCAACATACAGCAGGATCCAATAAATACTAGATTTTACAGGTTAGTAGAAAAGTTGTGATTACAATTCACATTTCAGACATCCTCTAGCCCATCACCTTGGACTTTTGAGCCATCAGCAAGAAAACATCTTCTGTATCCATCAGGCTTTCCCATGGACAGTCATTACCCATATTTAGTATTCCACAGCTGACCTCTTCCCTTCTTGACATTCACACCATCTCACAAGTAGTGCGAAGAGAAAGCAAACGATGCAGAAGGACTGATTCAGAGTGAAATAGAGGTTCATTTTCCCAGGGCTGACTATGAGTTTAAATATGCAAATATGAGCTTTACTCAAGTCAACAAAACTTTTCATGACATTTTTGCTGTTCCTCCAAATAAAGATACAGTGAACCTCCATGTGGTGGGTGCTTGGAGTGAGGGGAAACACAAAAGTAGCAAACTCAGAGAAGTCTCTGAAAAACAAAAAACAGAAACCAGTGCTCCATTTGGTTTATCTAAAATGGACCTGAACCAAACACTTTAGATTACTGAGAAACACTGCTGATTATTAACATTCAGATGCACTTTTATTTAAATATATAGCTCTGTCCACAAGTCCTCAGCTCCAAATGGCTACGTGAACGATCTGTACTCTATCAGAGCTGAAGCCCACCACACAGCACAGGCAGCCTTTCAGAACACATGCTGGGAAAGGATGGGGTTGCCATAGCAACATCATCCAGCACTACAAAATCCTCCCTCCCCTTAATACCCTCCTTTCCAGGCCTTCATCCTCCCTGACAGATTTCTTTGTTTTTTTTTTTACTTTATGATTTATATGGACAAAGAGTGCAGAGGGGCAATTAATTCCATGCGATGCTAATCCCTGGATCTCTGTGTAGATAAAACTTCCAGGATCTTCATGATAACTATGCCCAGTTATTCCCAAATTAGGATGCACATGAGAACCATCATGACTTGAAGCCCAGGTGCCTGGGCTCTAACCTATGGACTCAGACTTCCTAGGAATTCAGCATAGGAATCCAGACTTATTTAATAAATTCCACAAATTCAGGGAAACGCTAATTTACTCTAATAGGTTCGTTTTATACATAAAGAAAATGAGATCCTAAAGCCCCCGGGAAGTAAATGAACCAAACCTCCTGAACCCTCCACACCGCCGCCCCCCCCCCCCCAGCAACTTATTTACATTTGACAGGCAAACTGAGCCCAATTTAATGTCCCCAAGTTCCAGGAGAATTATCTGCATGTGCCTGTTAGGTGCCTAGTCTTATGGTAACATATGCTTTTCCCAAATTTCCTGCCTCTGATTTGCTTGCTTGATTGATTAGCTACTTGGCTTGTCTCTAAGTGTGTCTGTTTATAAAGAATCTCTGGAAATCCTAGGAGAAGACTTCTAGCTGACATGTGTTTATATTGGTTTCTGTATAGATTTTCTATATTTCTGGGCTAGATAATGGCTAAAAATCACCTCCTCCACTTTGTGAATATTTTGTGATCCTTTGAAACTGGATTCAGAAATAATACACAGACAATGGGTTCTGATTATTTATAAATTAAAAAAAAATATTTTCCAGTCTTTATAAATAAATGACACATAACTTTTCTTTGATCCCTGAGAGTTTATGAAAGATACACTAAACATGGGGCCTGCCTGTAGGGACATATTAATGGTTTAATGTTTTCGTTTTATTTTCGAACTACCATCTCTTGGAAATTGATCATATGTCAGTGAATTTCCACCAAGCCAGATCCTGGGTGGTAAGCAACTGCAAAAATCAGACTGCTGACTGTTAGACTGTGAAACTCTCAGTGTAAATGATGCCATTGGGTAATAACTTCCTACCTCTCCTTAACCCAGATGCTTTCAGAGGGGTAGATGTGCAAAGAACAATCCGATGAAGTAGATACTACTATTTGCCTAACTCCTTTGACTAAAGCACTATTGACATTTTGGTCTGGATGATTCTTTGTTGCATTGCAGGATACTTACCAGCATTTTTGGCCTCTACTCACTAAGTGCCAGTAGCATTCCTCTCTGTTGTGACAACCAAAAGTGTCTCCAGACATTGCCAGATGTCCCCTGGGGAGCAAACTCACCCTTGGTTGAGAACCACTGCTCTAGAGTTTGTTGTCTTGGAATATCCCATCTGTGATTCTTCCCCACAGCTACTTTTATAATACTGTTTTCCTCCAAGCTACCTACTTAATTCTTTCATGTTTAACATCTTTATTGAGACACAATTCACATACCACAAAATAAATCCACTTAATGTGTACAATTCAATGGTTTTAGTATATTCACAGAGTTGGGCAGCCATCATCACAATCTAAGTCTAAAACATTTTTTTCATCTCAGAAAGAAACTCTCTACACATTAGCAGTCACTCTTCATTCCATCTTCCATCCACCTCTAGAGATCTGTCCACTAATCCACTTTCTATCTCAATAGATTTGCCTATTTTGGACATTTTATATATATAGAATCACACAATATATAGTGTTCTGTGATTGTTTTTGTAATGCTTTAAAAGTTCACCTATGTTAGTGTGTGTATCAGTAATTAATTACTTTTTATCATTAAATAATATTCTATTGTGTGGACATACCTTATTTTCTTTATCCAGTCTTCAGTCATAGATATTTGGGTCACTTTTATTTTAGGACTATTATGAATAATGCTGCTATGAACATTTGTGTACATTCTTTGTAGGTGTGTGAATGTATGTTTTCTCCTTTTTTTCAATTACAGTTTGACATTCAATATTATTTTATTGTGGATGTATGTTTTCATTTTTTTGGGGAATATGCCTAGGAGTGGATTTGCAATATGATCATATAGGAGCTCTACCAGACTGTTTTCCAATGGCTTCACCATTTTATATTCTCACCAGCAGTGTGTGAGGGTGCCAATTTCTCTACATGTCCACTTCAGTCTTGTGATCCAATTACAATTACTGGTGCACCGTCTCCTAGGTACTTGTTCAATCTGGTGACTTTACAGAAATGTTAGGCTGGGTACATTCCCTTTGGTGATAAAACAAATGTAAACAAAAAAGCATTCTCTTATCTCTAGATGAGGTTTTATTATCACCATTCATGCTATTTATTGTCAAAAAGAAGAACTGGAGAGCAATCATTTAAAACCAAAATTTTTGGTTTGGAAAAGCACTCCATCTCTACCCAGTGTCATTTAAGCTCAATATATTTAACATCCCTGTGAAACAAGTCACGTCATTCAAATGTATATTCTGCAGTTAAGATACTTTCAGAAGAAATTGACCTTTCAAAATTGGACCTTCTATTCATGAATTTGCTAAGCTTTATTTTACTATTTAAATACATCTAAAGTGATAGTTGGTTATCCAAGCTATAGAATTTTCCTGCAACCACACATGGAAATAGTTTGCACAATTTTCCATGTGGTTAAACCAACAAAATTTTCCTTTCTGGGGAAAATTGTGGACCACTGACAAATATACTTCCTCTGATCACCTTTCAGGGGAGATGCAGAAGATGTCCACTCAGGAACATGTACTTTCTCTCAGCTTTTAAACAATGTGAGTCCTACCCCTAAGCTCTTCAGTCATTTAAGCCATGTTTCTGTATGTAACTGACACCACAAAATCATGGCACCTTAGGTAACAACGACACATGGATGACTGTGCATTGGGTACTTGCTATTATCAGCAACTAGGCTTAGTGTTGTTTTGTTTTTTTTAATTTCTCATTTAACTATCACAACAACCCTGTAAAATAGATATTATTTCACCTATTTTGTAGGTGAGGAAACAAAGAGCATAAGTGACTTTCCCCAGGTTTCCCAGTTCGGAAATTATGGAGTTGGGATTATAACTAGGCTTGACCTGTGCTCATATCACTCTACTATTGACTCCCTGGTTGGTACTTGATAGGGCATATAATTTAGAACACTTAGTGACTCAATATCTTCAAATGCTCAGCAAAAAGAAATAGGATTTAATTAGATATGCATGATGGATAGGAAATTCTATCATTCCCCTAGAAACTTTGAGATATCCCTGAATTAAGCTCGACTTGTAAACACACACCTGAGACATATCATTTTGCTCCCTCCAAAGTCTGCTTATTCTGAACTGTGCTGTGTCATGATACCTTTACCCTATATTGAGGAATTTTTGTCAGAAGGACACTGCTTTTGGTTTTTACTGTGGAAAGGAAATGGTTAAAGTCATGGATGAATTGCCATGTTGTCTGTCACTTACAACTGGATGAACTTGGGCTTTTTTTTTTAACCTCTCTGTGCTTCAGTTTCCTCATCTGGACATGTTTGTTGTACCCACTTCATGTGATCATTGTGATAAACAGTAATGCATGTCAAGTAGCAGGACAGTACCTGACACAAGGACAGGGCAAAATGTTTACTGCAAAACGACATTTGAATCAAAGGGAAATCTTTGATTCCAAACAAGAGAAATCTACTTTGCCTAAATTGAGCTAACAAAGGAATTCAATGAAGGGATGCTACAGGACATGAGTCAGGGGAGGGACAGGATGCCCAGGGAGATATAAGAATCGAGAAAACAGAAAGACATCGAGAACCTGTTGTAGAGTCTGTTTTGAGGATCCACAGAATAAAATGTTCATTTTAAAATCATACATAATTGTTCCTTTTCTGAACAGTTGGTTTTTTTCTTACCTTCTGGATACTGTAACTTTTAACTATCATGTTTCTTTTACAAGAAACATGGTTACAAGAAAATCTAAATTGTCAAAGTCACTCATCTCTGATAAATGGACAAATTATGTGGTTAAAAGTTTATATATTAACCCAGCTTCATTATTTTTAAATACCAGTTGCTTCACATATTTTACATATCATAATGTGTTCTATCTCAGGTGGTATTGTAGCTACTATTTATGTAGTGGTTCCAATGTTCCAGGCAGTGTGCTGAGCACCTTGCATACATCATTTTTCTTAATCCACACACCCACCCCCTGAAGAAATTTAGAATGAGACTACTGCTATTATATTTTATAGCTGGAGACACTAAGGTTCAGAGATACTAGGTTACTTGCAAGAGTTACACAGCTATAAGTGGGAGGATTGAGTTTCAAACATTTAAAAGTGACAAAAACTTCTAGAATCATACCTAACTTCTCAGTTCACTTTACATACACCTTCAATTACACTTTTAAATAACAATAGTGATGGTGTGGTAGCTATTGCTAGCATTAACTGTATACTGTATACCAGCACTGTGATAAATGAGTTATATTCATTATCTCATAGAATTTTGCAGCAGTCTTAGGGACTAAATTGTGTCTCCCAAAATGTATATGTTGAAGCCCTAATCCCAGTGTGATTGTATTTGGAGCTAGGGCCTTTCAGGAAGCAATTAAGGTTAAATGAGGTCATAAAGGTGGGGCCCTAATCTGATAGACCTGGTGTCCTATTGAAGAAAATCGCATGCACATTAGAGAAAAAGGATGAGAACACAGTGAGAAGATGGTCATCTTCAAGACGAGGAGAACAGCTTCAGGAGAATTCAAAACTATGAGAAACTAAATTTATTTTGTTTGAGCCATGTGGTCTGTGGTATGGCAATCTTAGCAGACTAATACAGATATTTTTGTTAACATTTCCTCTTTAAGGAGACAAAAGCTTCATGACAATTATTGACAATTATTTGGCAATATTTTGGATGTGACACAAAAAGCACAGGCAACAAAAAAAAAATGTAGGACTTAATAAAAATTAAAAACTTCTGTGCCTCCAAGCATACAATAAACTGAGTCAATGGGCAATCCACAGATTGAGAGAAAATATTTACAGATCACGTACCTGATAAGAGGTTAATATCCACAATATATGAGGAACACCTACCATGCAACAACAAGAACAATTAAAAAATGGCCCAATTAAAAAATGGGCAGAAGAGTTAAATAGACATTTCTTCAAAGAGGATATACAAATGGCCACTAAGCAAATGACAAGATGATCAATATCACTAATCATCAGGGAAATGCAAATCAAAACCACAGAAAGATACCACCTCACAACCATTAAGATGGCTACTATCAAATAACATCAGAAAATGGCAAGTGTTATCAAGGATGTGAAGAGATTGGAACACTTGTGCACTGTTAGTTGGAATGTAAAATGGTACAGCCACTAAGGAAAACAGTAAGCTGGTGATTCCTCAAGAAATTAAAAATAGCATAACCATATATTCCAGCAATTCCATTTCTGGGTATTTGTCCAAAAAAACCGAAAGAAGGGACTCGAACAGGTATTAATATTTGTACACCCATGTTCATAGTAGAATTATTCACAATAGCCAAAAGGTGGAAAAAACCGCAGCGTCCATTGATGGATGAGTGAATAAACAAAAAGACTACTCAGTCTTAAAAAAAAATTCTAACACATGCTACAACATGGATGAACCCTGAGAATATATAAGGAACTCCTACAGCTCAACAAAAACAACATGGCCCAATTAATGCTAAATGAAATAAGCCAGCCACAAAAGGGTAAAATCTTGTATGATTTCACTTAGATGAGGTCCATACAGTAGTTAAAATCACAGAGACAGAAAGTAGAGTGGGGTTGGGCAGGATAGGGAGACAAGGGAATGGGGAATTATTGTTTAGTGGATTCACAGTTTCAGTTTTGCAAGACGAAAGTTCATTATCAGTGTACTTAATGCTACTGAACTATACACATAAAAATGGTTAAAATGATAAAATTTTGTTATGAGTATTTTACCACAATTAAAAAACAATTTTAAATTAAGCCACAGAAGACTCGGGGGATATATTTGTAAATTTTAAAAACTTTCAAATTACTCAGAAGCAAAAGAAGAAATTATAAGTGCTTTAAAATCTTGGAACTAAATAATAATTTTTCTATCCATTCTCATGAAATATCTTTTTCCATCCATTTACTTCCAATTTGTGTGTGTCTTTCAATCTGAAGTGAGTCTCTTGAAGGCAGCATATGTATGGGTCTTGTTTTCTTATCCATTCAGCAACCCTATTGATTTTGATTGGATTATTTAATTGATTTACATTTAAAGTAATTATTAATAGATATGTAGTTATTGTAATTTTATTATTCATATTTTTTTTTCATCTTAAAGAAGACCCTCTTACATTCCTTGTAATATCAGTTTAGTGTTGATGAACTCCTTTAGCTTTTACTTGTCTGGGAAGCTTTTTATCTGCCTGGGCCACCTGGCATGAACCACAAAGGAATCCAGAGATGGCCACCATCTGCACTGTGCTTGGAGGTGCTTTGAGAGGCCCAGCTGCAAACCAAGGCTAGCTGTCACTAGTGCTGGACTTACAGCTGCTCAGCCAGAGAGGTACAAGTCATGCTGAAACTAGATGCTACCTATTTGGGTTTGTGAACCATTGACAGATTTTAGGAGAGTCTGCAGCATGAACCAAGTCAGACCGTTTGTACGGAAAAGCCACTAGAAGAGGATTGCGTGTGCCTGAAAGTTGGGTGGGATGGGGTCTCAGAATCACTAGGGTGGGGTGAATGATAGTTTAGCTCGGTTTATGAAGTTTCAGATATGGTGCCCACCAGCATGTGCATGCTGGGAGGGGTGGGGCTCAACAACAACAACAAAAAACAATGGTTTCTGCCAGCTACTTCATCTGGAAGAAAGCTGCCTCTCCACCCTCGCCCTGAGGCCACACAACTCAGTTCCTTTTGTTTGTCCCTCTTGCCTTTTGAGCTGCTGGCCCAGCACTGGAGCTCAGAGTGAGTGAATCTGTCAGTAAGTGTGTGTGGGCCCTTTAAGAGGAGCACCTGGGACTGCAGCGACCTTTGTCTTACTCAGCTACAATCTGTGCTAATTTTTACAATTGGAAGTCATGAGTGTTTCTCTTTCTGGCTCTGGAACCCTGGGCTGGGGAGCCTAGTTCTGCAGCTGAGATATCCCTCCCAATTTTTACCACCATATGCAGGTGTGGGACCAGACAGTTCCATGTCTCTGCCCCTCCTACCCGTCTCAAGGTGGCTTCTTCTGCATGTCCTCAGTAGTAGGGCTTCAGCTCAGCTAGACTTCAGGCAATGCTCAATGATAGTTGTTCTGTAGTTTAGTTGTAATTTTGATGTGGTCGTGAGAGGAGGTAAGCAGAGGGTTCATCTCCTCCACCATCTTCATTATGTTTTAAGTCCTTAAAACTATAGGAGAAAAAAATAAATAAAAGAACAGTTTTTCAACTTTGAAATAGGAAATGATTTCTTAGGACAAAAAGTGCAAAGCTTAAAAGAACGCATGGCTATACCAGGATATAAACTTCTGTTCATCAATAACCCATTAAATAGTGAAAGGACAAGCTACAACCCAGAAGAATATATCTGCAGCTCATGTAACAAAGAAAGACCTGCTTTCCAGACTACATAAGTAATTTCTACAAATCAATAAGAGAAACCACTCAGAAGAAAACTGGACAAAGCGTAAGGAAGGAAAAGTTACAGAGCACAGAACAAAGAAAAATCAATATTTGAAAAGGCATTCAATCTCACTACTAATCAGGGAAATGAAAATCCAAACAATACAATAGCATTTCAGAACCATCACTTGGCTAATATGAGAAGTCTGGAGCTACCAACTGTTGGAAACGATGCAGAGCAAAGGAACTCCCATTCAGTGCTGCTGGGAGGGTAAATTGACACAACCATTAGAAAAAAAATTGACAACATTTAATAAACCTGAAAATGCATATACTCAATGCCCCAGCAATTCCATTGCTAAGCATATATCTAGAGAAGCTTTTGCATATGTGGTCAAGAAGACATACACAAAATGTTTGTAAGAGAATGTTGTAATAGCAAACATTTGTCAATAACATAATTCCATCAATAGGAGCCTCTGTGAATCAACTGTGGTGCATTTATATGATGGACTATATATAATCCAGCAATAAAAATACATATGCTGAAGCTGCATATAACAATATGGATAAATCTTACAAACATAACATTAAGGAAAAAAATCAAGCTGTGGCAGAATATATGATGTTACTATTTTATTTACAGACATTTTTTAAAACATGTAAAATTGTATGTGCCTAAGAATGAAATTGTTGAGTCCTGGAGTATGTTAAACTTTAATTTTAAGACATGACACCAAATATTTCTTAGGGATTAATTTATATTGTTTTATCAGATGGTCAGTCAGATGTGGCCACAAGAAAGGCACACAGGAGAGGCAAAAGGACACAAAATGTATTATACTCACAGATCCTAGAGAGACTAGTCACCCCCATACCATGAGGAGACCACAGGGAAGGAGCACAGAGGGGTGGTCTCAACCAAGCAGGTAGGGAAGCTGAGAGGAGGGGTAGGAGAAAAGGGAGAGGAGAGGGAGAGAGCGAGAGCGAGAGCGAGAGAGAGAGAAAGAGAGAGGAAGAGAGAGAGAGAGAGATATCCCATGAGCAAGTGCCTTTATGGGGATCAGGGTAGAGTGCACAAGTAAAAAGTATAAGGGGTTTCATTGGTGGCATTTGAATATCACTCAGAACAAATTCATTGGGCTTCTTAAATTTCTCTTCCCCCCAACCCTTTATTTCAGTAAAACCTGCCCCACCTACACAGAAGTAACAAGAGATAAAAATTCCTCCAGAATTTAGGGAAATCTTTAGGGAGGGCATTGGGTCCCAATGCCAAAAAACAGGGATAGAAAGACCAAATCAGTTTCATTTACATAAAATATAAGGCTCTTTACCTCAGCCAACATTTGGGAAAGTCTGGTTAGTTACAGGGGCCATGAAAACTTGTGTCTATGGGAAGCTGGATATAGTTCTCTTAGTGCTTCTAAGGAGATGGAAAACCATCTTTAGTTTTCCATGTGAACCTCATTGCCATTCTTAGGGTCCATTATACATTCACAACACAACTCTAAAGTAAGGAAGTTACACTAGATTTTTAAATTTTATTTTAATTTACTTAACCATGCAAGCCCTAGGATACCCTTGAAGTCTTCAAGATGTGGGTATCTGCTACTTGTTCTTTGGAAACACTGCACATATTTGCTCAACAGCCCATCTAAACTTGAGGTATGATCAACAAACATCTTCAGCTCCAGACTGCCCTTTCCTACCACCAGCCCAGAGTAAGACCTTCTCCCTCTTTCCAAAAAAGGGGCAACAGAAACTCCCCTCATTCAATGATGTGCAGAGCAATGGATGCCTTGACTACATGCAATGCAGTGAAAATCCCTAGCACAACCAACTTTTGCAAAACAAGGCTCATTTTCACAATGACAACATGGCACCAATTTCCACTAAGGAAATGTCAACTCCATAGTTATTCTTAAGTCTCAGTTTGCTGTTCAGTTATAGAAACACAAGATGTGACTTAATTATGTTGAATAAGGAATTGAGTAGAGATCCACATTTGCATTTTTACAAAGAGCTTGCCATTTGATCCAGAGCAATCCGTTACATAATTCTTCCTTTCGCCACTTATGTTTAACATCCCCTTTAAATATAAACAAGTTCTAAGTGTATTTGTGTCAATTTCTGAACTCCCTATTTTGTTTTTTTAAATTGACTATTTTACCCTGCATTATGCTGTTTTTAAATAGTTTGGATTTATATAATGGTTTAATAGCTCATAAGGATCTCCACTTACTATTCTTCATTTTCAGAAATTCCCTGGTTGTTCACACATATTTATTTCTCCAGCTGACCCCTAGTACCATTATGTCAAGTTCCAAAATAGTACTGATAATATTCTCTTTGGGTTGACATTGAAAATATAATCTCAGTAAACTTGGTATCTTCATATTATTGGTTCTTCATATGCTTCTTTCTATTAACCTGAGTGATCTCTTAAGTACCTCTACAAGCTGTATTTTGTGAAAATTTTTGAAGATATGGAATAGTTGAAACAATAGTAAAATGATAATCCATATACTCACCACTTAGATCCAAATGTTATTGATATTTGCCACACTTTATTTCTATCTATGGGTTTTTACGTATTTTATTTATATTTTTGTTGAGCTATTTACAAATTATGGGCACCCTACTTTATTCCTAAATATATCAATATATATCTCCTAGAAAAGACATTCTCCTGCTAACCACGATGTCATTATCATATGTATAAAATTTCCTTAATATCATCTGATATCCAACCTATACTCAAATTTCCTCAACTGTTTTGAAAATGCCATTGACAGCTTTTGGATATTTGACGCTCTTTGTAGATTTGCTACATTAATTAATTAATTAATTAATTAATTTAACATACTATAAATGTTACCCTTTTGAAGTGTATAATTTAGTAGGTTTTAGTATATTTACAATGTTATGTAACCATAACTACTACTTAATTCCAAAATATTTTCATTAACCCCAAAAGACACCTTGTAGCATTAATCATCACTCCCAGTTTACCACTCTCCATTTTCCCTCCCCCAGCCCATGACAACCACTACTCTACTTTCTATCTCTTTGGATTTGACTATTCGAAACATTTCAAATAAATGGAATCACACAATATATAGCCTGGCTTTTTTCACTTAAACTATTTTCAAGGTTCATGCATGTTATAGTCTCTATCATTATTTCATACCTTTTTATTATAGAAAAATATTTCATTGTACGGATATACACCACATTTTATTTATCCACTCATCAACTGATGAACATTTGGGTTTGTTTTAAAACCAGAATCTAGTCAAGGTTCACTCTTTTTATTCTGTTGTTATGTCTCTTTAGTCTCTTTGATATAGAACCATCCTTTCACCATATATTTTTCTTTCTTTCTATTTTTTTTTGTCTATAATGTTGATTTTTTGAAGAGACTAGGCTAATTGTCCTATAGAATATTCCACATCCAGGAAGTATGATTGTTTTCTCAAGGAGTGGCTATACTTGCTTTTTAATATTTCCTTATTCCCTGTAAACCTGAAGTTAAGTCAAAAGGCTAGATAGCTAGTGAGAATGTTTCACAGGAGATGCTCTCTTCTTCAAAGTAGATCATGCCAAGAAGCTCACAGTATCAGATTGTTGCATTGCTAGTGATACTATTTCATCATTTGGTCCAGATGAACTTGCCTCTCTAGAGTTTTATGTTTCCCTACCCAGCTACTAAGTACTTAACAGGGTGACGCTTTAGCACCATGAGAATATCTTGATCCCCAACAAATTCTCACTATCTTTTCTGCATTTTTACGGAAAGAATTTTTATCCATTCTATTCTGCAAGAATCTCATACAGAATAGAAAAATGTTGTGTATCTTATTAAGTCTATTTCTGGTTTTAAAATATTACCTGGGTTTCTCTTTTAAATGAAATATTTATTGCAATTACATTTTCAAACTTGTAGTGGCAAACTGTCCCCAACACATCATCTTCTCTTATTTGTTACTAATAGAAGCTCCCCTGATAAGAAGGAGCATAATTGTGCCTAGATTGCCTATCTCTGGACATGGAGAGAAAAATATATTTCCATAAGTATTTCTGTTGTATTTGTCGTGTTATCCTAAAGACTATGACTATTATGTGTAGCTACAAAAGCTATTGATTTTTGCATTTTAATTTTGTAACCAGCAATGTCTTTGAGTTCTCTTATTGTTTGTAATAATTTTTTGTTTCTTTATTATTCCTAGATTTTTCTGGGTAGAAAATAAGACACTCCACAAATAATGATACATTTTGTGCCTTCTTTCCAACATGTAAACCAAATGTGTTTTTGTTGTCTAATTACATCCAATTCCAGAACAATGCTAAAAATCGTAATAGTGGTATGTAACCTTATATTTTTCCTGACTTAAATGGGAATGTTTCTATTTTTTTCTATCACTAAGCAATGTGTGTCATACTGCCAACCAAGAATGTAGGTGTAAGCAGACTCTGCTTACTGTAAGCAGGAAGGAATTTTTGGAAAATTATCAAGCAGTTCTAAAAGTCTACAGAGGGCTAGAAAACCAGACTTGGAGGATGCAAAACCAACAAATCTAATTTGTATCCCAATTCTGAGTCTCCCTACCACTGGACATTGCCGCCTTTGTCACCATCTACTATCTAAAATACTTCATCCATAATAAATAATTGCTCATTCTTTTTATCCCCCTCTTGTTCATGGTTCAAATTCCCAAATAAAAGCATAAAAATGCTAAGCTTAGGCTATGTGCCTATTACCTTTCTACCTGGTGACAAGAAGAGTGAACATCTATCTCATCCCTTAAATTTCTGATATTGGAAGAAAGTACTGTGTTAATCACTAACTAATTCAATGGGAAATTTCTCCCAAATAGAAAGTTTGGACACTGGGATGACTCACTCCACCCCCAAATTAACAAATATTGGCTTACAAGATCCTGGATTTGGTTTGATATATTTTAATGTATCAAATTTTGATACACGTTGGGTAATAGGCAAGTAGGTTGTAAGGTAATTTTGTTTGGTTTGATTTTCATAGGAATGGATGTTGAATTTTCCTAATTTTTCCCTTTAATTGATTCACATTATTTTATGCTACTATTTAATACTGACTTATATTTATTTATAATATATTATGGATACAACACATATATATTTAACTTTATTTTATTTTACATCATATTAATATTTATTAATTCCAAGCCCTTCTTATTTTAGGGATAAACTTCTCCTTGATTTTAAGGTTCTAATATACTCTCAGTTGCTTATATTTTTATTTATGATATTTTTCATGACTTTGTATAAGGGAGATTGAATTCAATCTGTATCAAAACTTTCAATCTATTCATAAATGATGTGGGTGAATTTTTCTTGAATCCCTGAGGCCTGTGTCTCTTACTCTCAAAACCTCAGTTTGAGGGCTGTGTATTGAAGAATTTTCTATAGCCTAGTGGTTTAGGGATTGGAAATACTTCTACTCTTTCTTTTGAAACTTTAACTGCCATGAATCAAGATTCACTCCATTTGGTGTAGGAGATACATATGGATATCTGCACACTTCAGATAATTTTCCCAATTCAAAATTGGGCTTTGGGGCAATCACTTTCATCAAAGACCTTCAATTGTTCTTTCCCCCCAAATCACTTCCTTCTCCCTAAGTCAATTTCACATCCTGCCAACAAAGTGAAGGAAAAAGAAACTTCCTATTTGCAAGAGGGAGAAAGAAACTTCATCTGGAATCTTCATTTTTCCCCCCTCCCTTTCTCCTTTAAGGAATTTCCACTTTTTGTCTTCTGCTAAATTCCTATTCATCTTTAGAGATAATTAGTTTGGAGTCATAATGGTCATTTTGTCTTCCATTTCATCTTTTCACCCAGCAGGAGAAAAAAATGGCAAAGCCTGATAGAATTCTTCTCTCTGTAGAGCCCTCAAGGTGGTTACAGCATTTATTTTCACAGATGTTTCATTTATTTCTGGACTGCCTACCCATCTTTTTAATTCACTCTTCTCAAAATTTTGGCAGACTTCTAAAGGTTTTTTACCCCACATGTCTTTTTTTCTACACTTCTTCGGGGTGGGATAGGGGCACTGAGCATGGCGAGATCTTCCATCTCTCACTTCTGTCACTGCCATTTTTTTTAAATATTAGAACACGGAGTGTTGTCTTTTTTTTTTTTTTTTTCATTTAACTTCTGATGGTCATCTTTCGTGCTGATATTTAACTTTAGTCCAACTTTCAGATTTAAAAAGGAAAGAGTTTGCATGTAACACCATTCCGCCATTTTACCTCAAACATGCAAGGGTAATCATTTTGAACTAATAACATATCAATGCATAGCCAATTATAGCATATCATTACAAAAGCCTGTGATATATACCAAGCACAGTTCACACTCACAGCTTATTTCAATTCAGTTGTGATATTTACTTAATGTATTATTATGCTGCCAAATGTGTACCCTATGCAATGCACCAAAAACAACCTAGCAATATTATTTTTTGAACAACTTTTGAAATGTTATTTAGTAGTAATAGGCTGTAGGAATACTGAGTTGCTATAAATTCTGACGCTCAATTTCAAGAGATATAGGCAGTGTAGGCTCATCAATAAATTTGATCAATAAATCTAGAAACTACATCATATTGATCATATATAATCTAATAAAATTCTTGGTGTCTGGTTTCTTTTTAATCTATAGAATAACTATACTGCCCAAATCTCTTTCATCTGGAATTTATGTTCTAGCTCAATAGGAATTTGCAAATGAATGAAGGATGCAAGTTGAGAAGGAAAACTCAGGGTTCTAGATGGTAAGGACGTACTACTACCACAGGTTGTGCCGTTTGCTTCATTATGTAGAACCTGAGGAGAAAGACAACCCCAATAGCAGTCACCAGTGTCCACTGACTGGATGGTCGTTGGATATGCAGAGGCATTCCCCATCTCCATAATCTCTCCCATAAGGTCATGTGTCTCTGCTTGGTTTGTGCCTGGACTCTAGGTTGGGATATTCATTGTACATTTGGCCTTGCTCTTAATAGTTGTTACCTAGGACTATGCTGTGTTGGGCATTTAGATATCTATAGATCTGCTCTGTACATGGAATTTCTCTCTTCTCATAGTAGAATCCTTTTCAGCTGGCTGGATCAGTCCAAACAAATTCATGTCTTTTACTCGTTCTACATTTTGGAAATATCTCAAGCTATTTCTAATGCATATGCAGAATTGGCAACCACTGAGGACTTTAACTAAGAGAGTCTCAAGTATTAATATTTATATGCATCATCTGGGAATCTTGTTCAAATGCAGGTTTCAATTCAATAAGTCTGGGTGGGGCCTAAGATTCTACATTTCAAACAGGCTCCAAGGTGATGCTAACATTGCTGCCCCACAGAACACATTCTAAGTAACATGGGCGACAATATACCAAATGAGAAGGCAAATTCACCCTTTGTGTGCCAGTGCTGGAATGAGTCAGGCTTAAACGATGTCCCACTACACTTTTGCAGTTATTCAATATCTTTAGAAGCATGGAATTTGTGA
Source organism: Rhinolophus ferrumequinum (assembly GCF_004115265.2). Lineage (NCBI taxonomy): Eukaryota > Metazoa > Chordata > Mammalia > Chiroptera > Rhinolophidae > Rhinolophus > Rhinolophus ferrumequinum. Next base: position 37,343,172 of record NC_046306.1, on the reverse strand, counting down.
GTTTCAGGTAAACCTCAAGCACAGTTTAGGACTATCCACTACTGAGTAGACTCTTCAAATGTACACACACTCAAATATGCACCAAGCAATACAACTGTGCCTTGCAAAGAAGCAAAGAGCAATTTAATTGTTTCAGGAAGCTCTCTGGTTTAAAATGGTGAAACACTTTCAGGTGATTACCTCTTAAAAGATAACTAATTGTTAATCAAATGCCAAAAATCTTAAAAAAATCTCCACTAGCTATAAGGTAGAAGGAGGGGGACTGAGAAAGTCCACTGGAGGTTGGCCTTTGTCACACTCCATAGTGTGGCATCATGAAATGAAGTTTGCCTGGAAGTAAGAGGGTGACCCTTTGAATTGGTACCATTAACTTATTCCTGAACATGAGTCCAACATGTACACAAGCTGGTACCTTGGCAGCCAGGGCTCTCTGGTTGGTGCTACTCCCTGAAGAGACAAGAGTGCTGTCCTACCCCCTCACTAGTCCTCACTTGTCCTACATAATGAAACTTTCTCACTCCCAGGAGACAGCCAGGCTGGTCAGGCCTACAGCACATACACAATGCTCTGGTGGATATAGAACCCATGGGAAAAACACTAGAAATATACATCACATTAGTCTAGATCACTCAAATTACAACTTATGCAATTGAAATTATTTTTTCTGTGACACTTATTTATACCAAGCCCAATATTCCCAGGGCTATCTTTTTCACATCAATATTTTCCTGAGAAGATTTGATTCCTTGGTCAATTTTTATTCAATGAGTCATTGTTAGTTCTATTTTCTGGTGATTAATTCAATCAAATCTAATTTTTCTCAATTATTGCCGTTTTCAACACTTCCCACATTTTTTTTCAGTTTTTCTTCTATAACAAATTTTGTCATATGAAGTTGCCAACAATGTCAACTTTATTTTGTGTTGACAATTTCTCCCTGTAATATTCACTATCAGTTCAACGGTTTGAATTTATTTATCTAATCCATTTAAAAACGTCATCAAAATTCTAGAACACTACAGAATTTTTCTTCTGTCCAAGACATCTATTTTATTACCAGTCCACCTCTTTGGTATATTTCTGATCATTTTGAATATGGCTCACCATGCACAGTGGTAGGAGAAGAAAGAGCAAATAGCAGAAGTCAGAACAATGGGATAAAAAACAAAATATGTGGCTGAAAAATTTCTTTTTGAGGGTAAAGCAGCTTTGGCTGAACCCCATCCACAAAGTAACGTGAGACCCCATTACAACCTGTATTAAGTCATGCTGCAGCAATTGTACATAACAAACATGCCCAAACCCAATGGCTTGAAATCAAGATTTATTTCTTGTTTATAGGTTTATTAATCAACTGTAGGTCAACTGGCTTGGCTTGGCTGGGCTGGGCTCTAGGCTATGTGTCAGTTTTAGGTTTGTTCAACATGTTTTTACTTTGGGACCCTGGTTGAAGGACACATGTCTACCTAACCCTCACCCTAGTAAGCTAATCACGATTCCTTTGTTCAGATTCAAAATTGGCTACTAACTCACCTCCAACTTGAATAAGTTCCAATAGGACAGCTATTAACTCCTTTTGACTGAGAGGAGGGAGTATTCTTTTGTTTAACAAGATAGTCAATTCATCAGCCTCCCCAGTCATATTTTTTTTTAAATGAAAAAGTCACTTTTTTTCCTGTCATTGGAAGATTTAGGCTCTTTAGCATTCCAGTTATGGTTTTTCCAATAAAAGGAAATGCAGAACACTGTTGCTATCTATACCATCCTGGGATGATATGACAAAATTTGTTTGGGCCCAACCTGTACAAGTGTCGACAATCTAAACCAGGAACAAATATTGAGAAGGAAAGCCCCACTTAGCCCATGAACAGATAGGAGTATCCACTGGAGAGGATCTTAGATTGGCTTCCTAGGAGCAGGCACGAAACAAGAATGTCAGGTTGTTTTCATGTTTTGGCCACCATAAATAAAGCTGCAATGAACATCAGAGCACATATATCTTTATGGATGAATGTTTTCAGATTTTGGGGATAGATCCCTAAGAGAGTATCTACTCTCCAGATTGCTGGGTCATATGGTAATACTATTCTTAATTTTTTGAGGAACATTCATACTGCCTTCCACAGCAGCTGCACCAATCTGCATTCCCACCAACAGTGCATGAGAATTCCTTTTTCTTCATAGCCTCTCCAACACTTATTATTTGTCTTGTTGATGATAGCCATTCTGACTTGTGTGAGGTGATATCTCATTGTGGTTTTTATTTTCACCAAAATGTCCTTTGATAGATAATTGGATAAAGAAGATGTGGTATATATACACAATGGAATACTATTCTGCCATAAGAAAAAATGAAATAGTGCCATCTGCCACAACATGGATGGATCTTGAGATTATTATGCTGAACAAAATAAATCAGACAGAAAAAGCTGAGAACCATATGATTTCACTGATATGTGGTATATAAAACTGAAAACAACAGAAGACCAAGACAAACAAAGAAACAAAAACTGATAGACATAGACAATAGTTTAGTGGTTACCAGGAGGTAAGGGGGAGGGAGTGGTAGATGAGGGTAAACAGGACCAAACATATGGTGATGGAAGGAAAACTGATTCTGTGTGGTGAACACGCAATATGATATATAGATAATGTTTTACTGAATTGTACACCTGAAACCTATATAACTTTACTAACCATTGTCACCCTAACAAACTTCAATTTAAAAGAAAATAAAGAATGTCAGGAATGTATTGGGGAAATTCTCCCAAGAGAAACCAGTGAAGGGTTGGAGAAGCAAGACAGGGGTAGAGAAAGAAGGCAAGAAAAGGTGTGATTTCAGGCCCAATACAGCCTAAGAGGAGCTCTAGGCATAAGGAGCTGGGCTGTCATCTTCCCATTGTCACCAGTTTCTGCTAATGACTACCCCAAAGGGTCTTAAAATCAAAGGCATTTCAAAATCTGCACATGTGGGCAAAGTGGCTTCAGGAACCCAATGACAGGCTTGCAAAGAGAGCAAAGGTAAAGGCCATTAAAAACATTCAAATAGAAACCAATCGAGGGGTGAAAAAATAGTAAACAAGACCAAGAAGATGTGGGCACAGCACCTACAGTATCTGATAGATTGTGCAGAAGTCCCTGTGGACCCAATTAAGTCAATATCCATTGCATCTAGAACATGAAGTTCTAGTTCAATTATCTTCCTTGTTTCACTTCAAATAATATCCATTTCTGTCTTATGCAAATGAATTCAGTTTAGCCAATAGTAACTCTTCTTTCTATTTAAGGAAAAAACTCTTTTAACTTGCCTTTGCTTATATAGCTCCTCCTCTTTGAGTCTGGATATGATAATTCCTTTGCAATAATCCACCTCTACATTTTATTTCTAACTCACTGTATGTTTGCATTGTGCAGAGATGGAGATGGACTTTTCTGGAAAGGCTAGTTCACAGCACTGGACACAGAGATGTAAAATTAGCTGCCTAAGTGGTGCTAGACTCTGCCACTTGCTTTTTTTTTTTTAATTAAATTAAAGTTTATTGGGGGTGACATTAGTTAGTAAAGTTACATAGGTTTGAGTTGTACAATTCTGTAATACATCATCTGTATATCACATTGTGTGTTCACACAGAGTCAGTTCTCCTTCCATCACCATAGATTTGACCCCTTTTGCCCTCTTCTATCACACCCCTTTCCCCCTTACCCACTGGTAACTACTAAACTGTTGTCTGTGTCTATGAGTTTTTGTTACTTTATTTTTTTGTCTTGTTCCTTTGTTGTTTTCAGTTTTATATTCCATATATCAGTGAAATTATATGGTTGTCAACTTTTTCTGTCTGACTTATTTTGCTCAGCATAATAATCTCAAGATCCATCTATGTTGTGGCAAGTGGCACTATTTCATCTTTTCTAATGGCAGAATAGTATTCCATTGTGTATATATACCACATCTTTATCCAAGGACACTTTGGTTGTTTCTTGCTTTTAATCCAAGTGGATTTCTATGGAGATAACTATATTTCACTTTCCTTCAGAGGGAATGCCATATATTAGCACTTTGGAAAGTAACACTGATATATGATTCATTAGCTTAGGTATATTCTAATAAGATCTGTGAGTTAAAAATCATTTATTCAGACATTTGTGGATCTTATGACTCATATTGGAAAATTCTTCTCTTATTTCCATTTTATTATTTGGCTCCAGAATCAAAATTAGAAGCAGAAGTAAATGTTTTATGGCCCACACTGTTTCTTGGTTTCCTTACGCATAATGCCAAGTATTTGCAATTAAATAAAGGCAAATAAAGAATTTCAGAAAGTAATAACATTTAAAACTAAAGGAGCTTAGAAAAGGTTGACTTTCTGGTACATGGAGTCTTCATTCATATGTAACTTATGTTTTCCCTTAAAGCCAGAAATAATATTGACATTGCTGGCTCTCACCCCATCTAATATAGCAGATTCTCCAACGTCTTCTAAAACAAACCCCATACATATTTCTGGGTACCGATAGTGGTATAACAAACAAATATTATTAGAAGATAAGTGGATGCCATCATTTTCTTCCTTTTGTGCTCCAACCCTCCTCAGTGGTGTCCACTAAGGCTTCAAAGGTTGGGGAAGCTTCAGCGAGTTGTCACTCTCATCTCTGGAACTGGCAGTAGAGCTACCACTTGAGGTCCATTCCTGTTGGAAACTGATCCTTCTCAGGTAATGTTCAGGGACCCTCCCCAAAACTGAGCTCAGGAAGAATTGAAGTAATGCCAAAAATTCTGGAACCCTCAAATTTCTGGAGCTATGTTGTGTTTCAAACAGAAATAGGAAAATAACATTTCTCCCCACTTTATACTACATGCTGCTACCCAAGTAATATTAAATATTGGATCTTTAATATTTATATTAGTGTTTGATTGTAAAGCTCCTCTTCCTTAGAACAAAAGACAAAAGGGTTCTTGGTGAATTTTTTTTTCCAAGATGATGGGCAATATGACTTCATTCTCGGCTTCCCCGATAAAATCTTCACTAATTCCCAGTACTTTGAGGATTACCGTAGAGCTTTGATGAAGGAAAGAAAAGAAGAGCTAGGGGATACTACAATGAACTAAATGCATAAATAGACCTCACAAAGGAAACCCAGCTGTGTATGCGCTTCATGAGTACACGGACAGAAGGGAGTCTTCCTCTGAATATATTATTAAACATATTTTCTTCTGAATATATGGTTTGAGGAAAATTAGCTATTGCAGTTCCAACCCAAGTGTTCAGTGCTATGAAAACTATAGATGCATCACTTTGTGTAAAACTATATTAAAAGTGTCTTTGCCAATCATCTTCTTCCCACTCATGGTGTGTTTCTCCAGCTCCCACAATAGCTTAGAGAATGTCAAAGAAAATGTATTTTAAGCTGTCTGTCAGAGTAATGAATATTTTTTGTGGCTGCTGGCTGTGTCATAATGAACTCCAGTTATAAAAGGTGAAAGGGAACATGAAACTTACTGAAAAGTTATAAGATTGAAATATTTGCCTCCATATTTGGCTAATAGCAGGATAGGAAGAGAAATGACGGCAAGAGAAAAAAAATGTTGAAAAGCCTTGGATTTCTTGAGTCAAGAAGAGAGAAGCGCAGTGCAATAAGGCAGTGCAGAAAGTCTGAGAATGTCCCCAAAACTGAGGAGATGAGGTAAGAAACAGGATCAGTCAACACCTCAGCACAAATGGCGGGTGGATTTGACCATATTAGATGTATAGTTATGTACTGACATCACACTGCTTAACACACCTTCCTAAAGTTGAATCCCTTAAAAGAATAAGCATAACTTTAGTGCATGAGCCTGTGGGTTTAAATTTTTTTCTGAGCTCAGTTGGGTGGTTCTTCTGCACTTGCCTGGGTTCACTCACATGTGTCGGGACGGCTTGCTGTTGGCTGATTGTGACTGGGGTGACTGGGGTGACTTGGCTGTGCCCCACATGCTTGTCATCCTTCAACATTACCCAGGTGCTCATGGGCAAAACAGAGACTCAAGAGAAAGCAAGCTAATAAAAATATGCAATGTCCCCTTTAAGCCTTTGCTTGCACTGTGTCTGCTAACATCCTATTGGGCAAAGCAAGTCACAAAGCTGAGCCCAGAGTCAAGGAGTGGGGCAGGTTTCCCCTGGTAGGAAAGCATCACACTGCAAAGTCTTATGGTGAAGGAGTGGGTGCAAGGAGGAAAAAATTGGGTCATCTTTGTAATCTACTGTATTAGTCATTCTATACTTATGTTGACCTGTCAGTTTTGTCTTATCAGACTTCATAAGCAAAATGGCAGTATGCCAGAGACCAGAAACTATTCATATTTAGAATAAAGCTGAGTGACAAGAAACCTACTAAATAAAAGATCTTTTTAACCAGTGATGCAGAGGAGAAAAATAACGCCGGTTCTAAGCACTAATACAGCTCAATCGGTTTTGTCCAGCTACCTTTAAATAGAGTATTTCATATTTGTTATTTAATACTTGCATTACACTTGCCTATGTGCCATGTGCTTCACAACAATATTTAGGAATTATCCTCACAACAACCTAGGGAGAGTGGTATTATGCTTATTTCAGTTTATTATGGACATGGTTGAGATGGCAGATGTGTCCCAGCAACACCAAACTAAGGAACTGAAATGTGGACTGCTTCAACGGTCCCCTGAGGATTCAGTTTATACAAGCAAACATGCTTTTGGCTGAATTGACTAACGATTGGACTAAAGTAAAGAAACCAAACAGATGTTTTAGCAAAATGTTTTTATGGCTTCAAAGCATATTAAACATTTTAAAAAGACCACTTCTTTTGCCTCAGGTTGTGATAGATGAGGTGGTATTATCACTAATGACCTATAAGTTGCATATGTGGTGAATAGCTCTGTGACCTAAAATATACAACCACAGTGAACTTGAGGTATCATATTATTGTAAATTGGGTTCCTCCAGAAGCAGATCCTGAGACAAGGATTCCAGTAAAAGTATTTTATTTAGGAGGTGGTCTCAGGAAACACTGGAAGTCAGATAGGGAAAAAGATGCTGCCAATAAAGTGTGCCTTATTAAGCCAGTTAACCCCTGCAGGTGACTGGAGCTTCACCCGATGGAGAAATTTGGGGGACCATGTAGGACACACACCTCAAAGTTACCCAGCATGTGGGTCAGGGGAACTGGGGCGTTTGTACCCTGAACCTTGTTTGTCACTGGCTGACTCCTGCTGTTGGGGTGTATTAATTTCTTGGCACTTCTAATCTGCCATGTGCTTGGGCAGATGTTAGGCAAAATAATCCCTGGTACTTAACATGACCGATGCCATCTTAGGAAGCAAGCTGACAGGCAGTTCTTCCCAGGAAGAGTGGGCCAGTATCACCTGAAAAGAATGTTCTTGCATAGATAAGTGAGCCTATTAAGTTTTTACTGCTTTGGAATATACAGCTCTTAACAAGCACATGCTACATCGCTACAAGCCACTATGTTAGCACATGGCACTTGGCTATAATATACAACAAGCCTCATCCCCTTTTGGGGTGATCTACTGTCTTGCTGCCACCCAAGGCTCTGCTTTTGTCTATAACTTCCCTTAATAAATTATTTGTTTAATTCTGGAGTTGTCATCCTCTTTCTTCCATCTTTCAGCCCAGGACAATTTTCACAACAGCTCAGCAACTTTTTGTAGCTTTAGAGAAAGCACCCAGTAGGGAGAGTTAGATGCCACAGTTGTAAGTAGATAGGTGTGCTGAAGTGCTAGGGCCAGCCAAGGGATAGAGTAGAGTGTGGCAGAGTTTGCGGCACACACTTAATGGTGTGAGAACAAATCTGTGGAATAGAAGCGTGTTCTTCAATCAAATAATACCAAGGAGAACAAAAGTAATTTTTTAAAAAGAAGAGAAAGAGAATATACCAGTCAATGCCTCAACAGAACACAAAAGCCACCTGGGTTATTTGAACAAGGAAAACAATCTAAAAAATTATTAACTAGTAGAAGGTAGTTAATTGCCAGAAGAGGTAAAAGAGAACTCTAAGAAGTCCAAATGCACAAATATAAAAATCAGCTGTTCTCTCTAGGCTGAGTGGCCAATGACAGAAATAAGAATGAGAGGGGTCTCCTCACCTCTTTCCCAAGGCATAGATTCAGGCAAGGGCACCACAGAGATGGAAAATGAAAACTACATTTTTCAGTGACATTAACCCTGAAGAAGTTTCCCTGAGCAACATGTTGATGCAAGGTGATAGTCATTACAGGAAAGGACAGAGGCTAGGACCCTAGGATATGTGTTCAAGTACCAACATAACCCACACTTATGCTGCTCCAGTTAGGCTTTCCATGTGAACACCCTTTCATGGCTTCCCTGTCACTCATCTTCCAAGGTCTGCCCCGATGTTCCACCTTCATAGAATCTTCCCAAATCCCCATGGGCACAAGTACTTTCACGAGCTTAGTCCCATTTTTTTGCACTTATTATTTCATACTGTTGTGAATGATAATAATATAGACCCACATCTCCTGATTATTTGTCTCCTGTCTAGGAAGCTAGAGACCCTCTATTTTTTAAACTTGTAGCTCTTTATAACAGCATAGTGCAAAATCAGGTAACTATGAACTACCTGGAGTTATTTGAACACTTTTAATGTGGCAAGTTCAAATTCAGATGTATTACAAGTGCGAAATAGTAATTAAATTTCAGTAACTTACTATGAAGAAAAGAATATAAAATATCCATTAATAACTTTATGTTGATTACATTTCAAAATAATATTTTGAATGCATTGTGTTACGTAAAATATATTATTAAAATTGAGCACCTATTTCTTTTTACTTTTTCAGAATGTGGGTACTTTTGTAAAATTTAAAATTACATAGGTGTCTTACATTTGTGACTCACATTATGTTTCTCCTGGATGGTGCTGCCTTAGAATTCCACATATAAGTAGATACTCAATAAATGTTTGAACAATTGAATGAGGTGAGCATCATCTCTAGAGATTCCAAAATGCTTGAATTTCTTGGTACAGTATGTTTGTATTTCATTAACTTAATATGGCCATCAATATTTTTCATTTTACCCAAATTAAATGTAAAATCAAAGAAGTCATCTAATAAACATCTCTTCATTAAAGAAAAGAAACATTTTAACACTTAGAGGCAGGCAGTAAGTGATCTCAAAGGGAACAGTGGTTAACGTTACACAACGATTTTAAAACAAACAAAAGCAATGGAATATAAATTTAAACTTACAAGTGTACAACAAGTACAATGTAAAATGCTACTCTGAGTTATTACGTTGTGAGCCATTGTTTCCTTGACACAATTATCAGTTTTAGGAGAGTTATGTCATAGGTCAACAGGAAGTGGAGCTGCTTGGCCCAGCTTGTTAGCTTTTTGTTTTGGTTATACATGCTGAAAATCCAGTTTGGCATAGGACCAGCAGTTAAAATGGAATGAATGCAGTTAACACTATTTCAGTCAATATTGAATATCCCAGGATGACTGCTACGAAGGAATAACAAAGCCCAACTTTGGGAGATGGTCCACGATGACAGATTAGGTAAACTCTATATGTACTGCATCCCAGGATCACTCCAAAATTACAAATAAATTATGGAACAATCAACTTCAAAAATCACCTAAAGATTAGCTAAACAGATCTTCTATAATGAAAGATATAAAGAAGAGGCCACATCGAGACTGGTAGGAGGGGCATAGATGTGAAACAGGCTGAGCCCACACCCACAGATAGCAAATCATCACCAGCAGGGACATCTCAGTGGTGGACCTACCTCCAGAAGAGGGAGGGGTGCTAGCCCCACACTGGGCTCCCCCATCCAGGGGTCCTGTGCTGGGAAGAGGAGTCCCCACAACATCTGGCAGTGAGGGACATTCCCCACTTTCCCAGTGAGGAATCTGCCTGTTCATCCCAGTGAGAAAGAAGGTGGCTGGAAACACAGATGCTCTCTGAAAGGGCCCACACACAGACTCACTACTTGCAAACAGTCACATGGTCTTCAGTGGAGGGGCGGCAACTCGAGAGGTGCCAGAGATATACAGGGAAAGACTGAGTTGTGCGGCTTTGGACAAGGCCTGGAGGGACCAGCCATTGTCCCTCTGTGGAGTCTGCCTCATGTGTAACGTACAGGAAGGCACCATCTTTTCTATATTGAACCCTTCCCCCAAAGGGCCAAATCTGAGTCTGCATTGGTCTGGTAAAATCCACGTGTGTGTACCACTTTAGTGACGTCCTGGGCCCCACTTAACACAGCTAATACTGTATCCCCTGGGGCACTTTTGGCTACTCGGTGGCCCTGTCCCACAAGCTGCAAAAGCCTTTGATAGTAGCAAACACCCTGCAGCAGCCTAGGGAACTTTTGCGGGTAGGTAGTGACTAACAACCAGCGCCACAGCCTCTCTTTGGCTGCTTTCAGAGACTTATGGGCCTAAGGCGAGCAGTGGCTGGCCACTGTATTATCAGGGTGCTTTTGTGAAGTAGTCAGCACCAGGGCAAGAAACGAAACTGCATCAACTTTGTAAAGACCATCCCCCACAACTTGTAGCTATCTAGAATACTGCCCTGTCCAGCTGGTACTGCATCGCCAGAGGTACTCTCAACACTGGGTCACCCAGCCCAGCCTGCACACCTAAGGAGGCTCTTCTAATGGCTGAACCTGACAGGCAACCTGCAAATGGCAATAAGCCTAGGGGGCACTGGGCCTTTTGATAAGCTGCCTAGGCACAATACTGGTGGCAGCGGGCCGCAGTTCACAGTGAGGCCACCCCCATAAGCCTCCAGGTCCAGCAGAGGCAGCAGCCAAGTATATGTAGCTTTGTGGCTCCTAGCAGGTAACTGTAGGCTGGTCACAGGCAAAGCTAAAATTGGCCTGCACAGGTGGCCCTCCTAAGAGACACCAGAAACAACACACCCAGAGGCCAGCTTCAGACCACACCAGAGCACTACCTGGTTAGCTTCACAAGCAGAAGTAGCACACCCAAAATGGGGTCTCAACAGGTACAAGAGCTCATGGGGGTGAATCTCTTCTGAGAGGGGAGCCCCCATACACAGCTCATAAATGGTGGTCATAGCCAATCGTCATAGTCAACCAGACTGACTCAATTCCATACACTGACACCCCAAAAATAATCTAAGCTCAATTACAAGAGGAGAATACAAACAACACACTCAAGGGACATGCCTGGAACATACACACATAAGATTAGTGAGACTGCCATTGGATCACACAGAACACATGTTAAATTAGGTCACTGTCATGTCAATGTCTGAGTGGGTTGAGTCCCAGGGGCAAGGTGTCTGCGACTCGGGGAGCTGGAAGAAGATACGTGGAGCTAAGGCAAAGTAGACATGCTTTATTTACAGGCTTCCTGGGACACAGCCAGGAGTTTCTCACTACTGCACACAGCTGGAAAGTCTCAGGTTATAACCCGCAGCCCGCAGCAGCAGCAGCCCAGCTGTTGGGCACCGTCCCCACAGACCCATTTTTCAGCAGCCCTCACACATTGTGGGCATGGCCCATGTAGCCAGCCTTATACAATACAGCCCCCTGTCTCCACCATGTCGCCGGCGGCTGGACCCCTTTATGCCATACAGAGACAATAGTGGCGTACAGCCAAAGTGCTTACATAAGTGTATACACAAACAACATCTTCAGGATAGATGGCGCTTGTGCAACATTCTATCTTATCGGACCGGTGGGCTGCTGGTCAGGGTCACCAGCTGGCCTAGGGGTGGGACAGGTCCCACCTGACTAACTCTATCGTCCCTACACTCCACCCTTCCAGGGTTCCTCAGCAGCCAGTTTGTTTAGGCTAGGGCCTTCATCTCAGGCCTCTTTGACAGCGGGGCACTACTGTCCTTTGTGGTGGCCACTCGGTCACCACCTCTGGCATCACCTGTAACTCATGGGTTAAACCAGCCCCACCATGAGGCTGCCAGGCCTAATCTAGGGGTACTACATGATCTGTTTGTCTGTGAGTGCGGGGTACCCTCCCTTGCATGATCTGTTGTGTCTCCCAGGGGAGCTTCCGTCTGAGCACAGTCGGCACAGTTGTGGCAGGCATCTGCCATCTCTTGCCATTTCAAAGGCAGACCCCAGCATCTGCTCACCTGCCACATGGTTCAGCTTCCAGCGTGCTGCAATTTCCTATGCAGCCAATGGGCCACATCAGTGGCAGAGGCCCATTCTAACCACCGGACCCGTGCTAGGGCATTTGCTTCATTATTACCTGGGGACACTAAGGGGGAGTGACCTGTGACATGCATTAGGGTCACCTCCTTTCCCTGCTCTAGGTCCCAGAGGTCCTGCCACATGGCTTGACCTCACAGCAGACAGTGTCCTACCAACCATCCATCTGGGGAACCACAACGTTAGGCTCAAGAACGTCGCCCAGCTGTCTGTACAAATAACCAGGGGTCCGGGCTTGTGGCTGATTATCATGCACACAGCCCGTAGCTCAGCCCACTGGCTACTCTGGCCCATCCCAGTGTCAAACCAAATGGTGCCTGGTTTGTGCTGTACATCAATAGCCATCCAAACGGCAGCAGCTCCCCACTAGAGCCATCAGTATACCAGGAATCTTCAGGTACTGGGGGGCTTTCTCTCTCTGTAGGGTGAGAGTTCCAAGCCCCCCCACACTAGCTAGAGCACTTGGCACAACCTGGGCTACAAGCTCTACAGGCCCCAGGACCTGTTGTAGCTCCATGCTCAAAGGGCTTGAACTGAGGGTGCTACGTTGTTCCACATAGGCCCCCCACTTGGCGAGGGTGGATCCCAGTACGGACCCACCCCTGGATTGGATAGGTTGTGCAAATCAACACCCATGCCTTCCTTGTGATGGCTTCTGTGGCCACCAAAGCTGTATACATAGTTGCCAACAGTTTTTCTATCAGGGAGTAGCGGACTTCCACTCCCTTCCACAATTGGGACCAAAACCCCACTGGCGACCGGGGGACACTCCTGTTGTTGCCAGAGGCACTAACTGTACCCCTCTTGGCTTACGTGAACATCACGTTCAAACAGGCGACCAGGGTCTACACTTGTGGAGCCTGTGCCTGCCGCATCACCTGTTTTGTAGCAACAAGGCTTGTCCTAGGCCTCTGTCTAATCCCCTGAGCCACCCTTTTTCCACCATGGAATATAAGGGCCTTGCCCCCTGTGTTAAATGGGGTACAAACACCTGCCAATACCAAACAGACCCAAATACACTTGTAGTTGGGAGGCCCCTGAAAGATAAGCTGGGGTCCTGGTCTGTGTTCACCAACCAGCCACATGACATCAGGAGGTGAGCTGCTTGCTCCAAATCTGAAAGAGAATCAGATGTTAGCAAGACATCATGAACACAATGAAACAGGGCAGCAGATCTCCTTATACCAAATCCTGGGCTACAAGCCCAAGGCAAACAGTCAAGCAGTCCATCACATCATGGATTGCAGGCACTACAGCCTGCAAAGTCCACATTCCTTGGCCAGGTCCTATTTGGGGTTTTTTGCTGGCCAGGAACCGGCTTTGGCCTAGTCGCCATAAGTGTGCAGCACCAGTCCTGGAACTGGCGGTTCAGCTCTGAGTCCCTGACGCTGACCTTGCACTTCCAGCCCCCATCCATGCCCCCTAATTCCTAGCCCCCCTCATCCCTCCACTCCCTCCTCCCCTCCCCACCCCCCACTTGCGCACGGCAGGAATGTGGGCTTTAGCATTCTCCTGCTGCACCTGGCGCCCTCAGGTGCACACTGGGCACTGGGACTATGCTGGTCTGAGCGGGGCCAGGACACGTCTTGGCTTGGGCTGTCCCGCCGTGTGGCTCTGGCATGGATGTTGGCAGGGCACAGGTGGCGGCCAGACACACGGGGCTGCAGGGTGCTCTGTCCTGTTCGGGCAGTGGTGGTGGGGGTGGCGGGGGCTCCAGCTCATCTCTTTCTCTGCCTCCTGCTCCGCCTCCTCCTCCCACAGCAGCAGCCAAGCCCAGGAACAGCTCTCCGGGGTGTTGTTGGCACTGCTCCTCCAACTCTTGTAACTCAATGGGAGCATAGGGGGATGGGCCCAGGGCCCAAATGTTGCTCATGCATTACCTTCTGCTGCATCTTGAGCCAAGCCTGAGGGTGAGGGGTGACTTTAACCTCACCCGCGTTTTCCTCTGGCAATTCTGGAGTGCTTCTGTCTCAGATCCTCTGCTGTGGAGCTCCTCCTCCAGCTGGTGAACCTGTGCCCACAGCGCTTCCCCTGGGACAGCGCTTCCCACACTGGGCTGCTTCAGTAAGCGCTTCCTCCATGCTACGACTGCAATGCAGTGAGGAACATCCAGCCCACACAGCTGGCTATGCTTTTTGCCTTCTCTGGCAGCTGTTCCTTAAAAACCTGCATGGCTTTTTGTATTCCGGAGAGCCATCCACGTCTTTCTTCCCACCTCTCCACAGGGTTTCTCCCCTCCACAGGGGTCCAGTTCATGAGAACAGCAGCCACTGGGCACCACACACTATGGGGGGGCCACATGTCCTCCTGCCCAGGGGCCAGCGACTCTTACCTAGTTGGGACCCTGTTTGCTGCCCCAGGTGTTATGTTGATGTCTGAGTGGGTGGTGTCCTGGGGGTAAGGTGTCTGCGACTCTGGGAGCCGGATACGTGGAGCCAGAGGCAAAGTAGACATGCTTTATTTACAGGTTTCCTGGGACACAGCCAGGGGTTTCTAACTGCTGCACACAGCTGGACATTCTCAGGTTACAACCTGCAGCCAGCAGCAGCCTCATGACTCACAGCAGCCTGTTTCTCAGCAGCCCACAGCAGCAGCAGCCCAGCTTTTCAGCATGGGTCCCACAAACCGATTTCTCAGCAACCCTCACACACTGTGGGCATGGCCCAAATAGCCAGCCCTGTACAATACAGCCCCCTGTCTCTACCATGTCTCTGCAGTCTCCGCATCTCTGCCCCAGTCCCCTAATATGGCCAAACCCCTTTATACCATACAGAGACAAAAGTGGCACATAACCAAGGTGCTTACATAAGCGTATACACAAACAACATCTTCAGGATGGATGGCACTTGTGCAACATTCTATCTTATTGGACTGGTGGGCTGCTGGTCAGAGTCACCAGCTTGCCAGGGGTGGTGGGGGTGGTGGTGGTGGTGGGATCCTGACTAACACTATTGTCCCTACAGCCACCCAGCAAAGACTGAGGCATAGGTGATCTACCAGAGACAGAATTTAAAACTCTGGTTATAAGAATGCTTGAGGAACTTAGTTATAAGAATGCTTGAGAATTTTAACAAAAAAGATAGTAATCATAAAGAAGGACATAGAAAGCATAAAAAAAGAACAAGTCAGAAATAAAGAATATAATAACTAAAATGAAGAATACACAAGAAGGAATCAACAGCAGATTAGATGAAGCAGAGGATTGAATCAGCGACTTAGCAGACATGATAATAGGGAACACCCAATTGGAGCAACTTAAAAAAAAGAATAAAAAAAAATAACAAAGATAGTTTAAAGGAATTCTGGGGCAACATCCGGTGTAACAACTTTCACATCATAGAAATACAAGAAGGAGAGGAGAGAGCAAGGGATCAAGAACCTATTTGAAGAAATATTGCCTGAAAAGTTCCCTAGCCTGGAGAAAGAAAGACACATACAATCCCAGGAAGTGCAGACAGTCACAACCAAGATGAACCCAAAGAGAACCACATCAAGACACATCACAATTAAAATGGCAAAGGTTAAAGACAAAAAGAGAACCCTAAAAACAGAAAGACCACTAGTTACTCAAAAGAGAGCTCCAAAAGAGAGCCAGATAATTTTTCAACAGAAACTTTGCAAGCCAGAAGGGAGTGTCAGTAAATATTCAAAATAATAAAAAACAAAAAACCTACAACCAAGACAACTCTACCCAGCAAGACTATCATTGAAAATTTAAAGAATGGGACGTCATAAAATGGCGGCGTGAGGTGAGCCTCTTGAAGTCTCCCCTGGAATTTACAACAAATTAAACTATAACTCCACAAAGGACTCCCTGCACAACAGAAAGGCAAGACTAAGAGGTGCACTGTGGAAATCATCTAAAGGTGGGCAAATTGTGTGAGTGGGGTAGGGGGAAGGGAGAAGTGGAGAGATGGGGACACACAGGTGCAGGACGCAGACCTAGTTTAGTGCTCTGAGCTTGTTGCAGTCCAGAACTACTGCAGCTGCAGGAGAGGGAAGAATTTGGACTGCTAGGGCTCCACTTCTGGCTCACAGGGCTGAGAGGGAAGCATATAACACAGCTGAACCCAACGCTCACGTCAAAGACCTTGGAGCAAAGACTGGGGGAATGATGGTTTAAGTCCTCACTACTGAGCAGAGAATGGCAGCCATAGACACTGAGCCTAGCCGACTCTCCCTACCCTCCCAGACTTCACCCCACCACCACCTGCCCAGTGCTAAAAGTGGAGCAGTAGCAGTGTCAGATCAAAAAATCAGAATATTTGCAGTTCTGAGAACTGTGGTCTGCAGACACAGGCTCACAGCCCAACTAGTTCCAGAAAAAGGGAGGGAGCCGTGGAAGCAGGAGTGGCTGTGGTGGTGATCACTGCCATTACTCTGGGCCACCTCTCACAAGCCAACCTATCCCCGTCCCCACCTATTTGAGTGGATCCCTGCAGGAGTAAACATGAATGCTGAAATACTGGGGCTCTGAATCTGGTGCAGAAACAGCTTAGAAACTTCAGAAGCTCTCCACATTCCCCCAAGGAGGCGGTATCCTACGACCAAGGTGAACTGTTCACAGAGGAGACATCCGCCTTCCAGGGAATCCCTGCGTTGTATGAGAAGCTGGAATAGTGCAGAGATAATATAACACTACAGTATGAGAGAGAAAAAAAAGACTGCAGTTGGAGAGAAAATAAAACATTCTACGAATACCTACTGGAAAACTAAAGAAAGACCTCTTTCTATCTACCTGTTGAAGAACCCACTCCTGCAGATGTCTAGGGGAGAAATAATAAATTGTTAATTGCCATGAATAACCAAGGCAGCAAGACAGCTCAGAAATAAAATGAGAAGTCTCCAGAAAATGAACTTAAAGATATAGAAATATGTGACTTAAATGACAAAACTCAAGATTGCACTTCTTAAAAAAACTCAATGAGATGCAAGAAAACACAGAAAGGCAGTTTAATGAACTCACAAACACAATCAAAGAACAACATGATCATTTTACCAAAGAGATGGAAATTTTTAAAAAGAACCAAATAGAATTTCTGGAGAGTAATAACTCAATAAAAGAAATGAAGAATGAAATAGCCAGGTTAGGTAGTAGAGTTGATCAGATGGATGAAAGAATCAGCAACATTGAAGATAGAAATCTGGAAATGACACAGATAAAAGAAGAAAGAGACTCGAGACTTAAAAGAAATGAAAGAACCCTACAAGAAGGTTCTGACTCCATCAGAAAGAACAATATAAGAATAATGGGCATACCAGAAGGAAAAGAAAGAGAAAAGGGAACAGAGAGTATATTCAAACAAATAGTCGATGAGAACTTCCCAAACTTGTGGAAAGAACTGGATCCTCGAATCCAAGAAGCAAAGGGAACACATAATTACCTCAACCCCAACAGGCCTTCTCTAAGGCACATTGTATTGAAGCTGTCAAAAATCAACGACGAAGAAAGAATCCTCAAGGCAGCCAGGGAAAAGAAGATGATAACCTGCAAAGGAAAGCCCATTAGATTACCATCAGAATTTTCAGTAGAATCTCTACAAGCCAGGAATCAAATATTCAAACTATTGAAAAAAAGAAATTATGAGCAAAGAATAATATACCCAGCAAAAATATCCCTTAGATATGAGGAATAAAGACCTTTCTAGACATAGAAAAGCTGAGGGACTTTTCTAATATGTGACCTGCACTATAAGAAATACTGAAAGAGTCTATTCAAGCAGCATAAATATGGATAATTTATGACAAACGAAACATAAAAGGGGGGAAAGTAAAGGCCTGAAGCAGAATATGAGAATGGAGAAAGTAAGCATGCTGAAGAAAATGGAACACTCTAAATATGAAACATTCTCTTACATAGACATAATGGTAACCACTCAAAAAAATTGAGAACTGAAATATATAATGTAATAAAAGAAGAAACAGAGGAAAAAATCATAGAATACCACCACACAGAAATAATAGACAACAACAAAAAGTCAAAGAAACAATGGAGACACAGTATTACCAGAAAATCAAAGATAGAATGATAGGAAATCCTCACATATCAATAATCACCCTAAATGTAAATGGACTGAACTCACCAATAAAAAGGCACAGAGTAGCAGACTGGATCAAAAAACTAAACCCAATCGTATGCTGCTTCCAAGAGACACATCTTAGTCACAAGGACAAACATTGACTCAAAGAGACAGGGTGGAAATTGACACTACAACCTAATTATCCAGAGAAAATCAGGTGTAGCCATAATGATATCAGATAAAACAGACTTCAGGATAAAAATGGTAACAAGAGACAAAGATGGACATTTCATAATAATAAATGGGATTATACAACCAGAAGACATAACAGTCATCAATATTTATGCCCCCAATCAGGGAGCACCGAAATATAGAAAGCAACTACTAACAGAACTAAAGGAAGAAATTGACTAAAACACAATTATAGAGGGGGACCTAAATGCTACATCATTGACAGCTATGGATAGATCATCAAAACAGAAAATAAAGAAATAGCAACCCTAAATGACATATTAGATGAAATGGACATAATTGACATTTATAGAGCACTTCATCCTAGAGCATCAGGAGAAACATTCTTTTCTAGTGTACATGGAACATTCTCAAGGATAGACCATATATTGGGACA
The DNA here is from genome assembly GCF_004115265.2 of Rhinolophus ferrumequinum. Taxonomy (NCBI): domain Eukaryota; kingdom Metazoa; phylum Chordata; class Mammalia; order Chiroptera; family Rhinolophidae; genus Rhinolophus; species Rhinolophus ferrumequinum. The sequence continues at coordinate 37,324,320 of NC_046306.1, read as the reverse complement.
TAAAACTAACCTCAGCAAATGTAAGAAGATTGAAATCACACCAAACATATTCTCTGATCACAAGACCTTCAAATTGGATATCAACTGCAAAAAGAAAGCAGGAAAAAACAAAATCATGTGAAGCTTAAACAACATACTTTAAAACAACAACCAGATCAAAGAAGAAATAGGAGAGACCAAAAGATACATAGAAACAAATGAGAATGAAAACATATCCTACCAAAATTTTGGGGATGCAGCAAAAGCAGTTTTAAGAGGGAAATTTATATCATTGCAGGCCTATCTTAAGAAACAAGAAAAATCCTAGATAAATAACCTCACGTTACAACTTAAAGAACCAGAAAAGGAAGAACAAATGAAACCCAAGGTCAACAGAAGAAAGGAAATAATAAAAATCAGAGCAAAACTAAATGAAATAAAGAACAAAAAGACAATACAAAAAATGACAAAAGCTGGTTCTTTGAAAATGTTAATAAAATTGGCAATCCCTTGGCTAGACTCACTAAGATAAAAAGAAAAAGACACTAACAAACAAAATCAGAAATGAAAGAGGGGATGTTATCACAGATGCCACAGAAATACAAAGGATCATCCAAGAATACTATGAAGGACTATATGTCACCAAATTCAATAAGCTAGAAGAAATGGACAAGTTCTGAGAAACATATAGCCTTCCTACCCTGAATCACGAAGAATTGGAAAATCTATATAGACCAATCACCAGTAAGGAAATTGAATCAGTCATCTGAAACCTTACCAAAAGCAAAAGTCCAGACCAGATGGCTTCACTAGTGAATTCTACCAAACCTTCAAAGAGGATCTAATACCTGTCCTACTCAAACTCTTCCAAATAATTGAGAAGAGACAATACTCCCTAATTCATTTTATGAGGCCAACAGTACCCTGATACCAAAACCTGGTAAGGGCAACACAAAAAAAGAAAACTACAGACCAAGATCTCTGATGACTACAGATGCAAAACTATTAAACAAAATTCTAGCAAATCAAATGCAACAATGCATTTAAAAGACTATTCATCACGACCAAGTGAGGTTCATCCCAGGAACACAAGGATGGTTCAACATACACAAATGCATCAATGTGATACACCACATAAAGAAAATAAAGGGAAAAAATCATATGATTATATCAATTGATGCAGAAAAAGTGTTCGACAAGATACAACATCCATTTATGATTAAAACACTTAATAAAATAAGTATAGAAGGAAAATACCTTAACATAATAAGGGCCATATATGACAAACCCTCAGCTAATATCATAATTAACGGTGAAAAACTGAAGGTTTTGCTCTATGTTCAGGAACACGACAGGGCTGTCTCCTGTCACTTCTGCTTTTCAACATAGTGTTGGAAGTCCTCGCTAGAGCAATCAGGCAAGAGAAAGAAATAAAAGGCATCCAAATTGGGAAAGAAGAAGGTAAATTGTCACTCTTTGCAGACGACATGATGCTTTATACAGAAAACCCTAAATACTCCACCAAAAAGCTATTAGAAACAATAAACAAATACCGTAAAGTTGCCGACTACTTTATCAACAAAAGTCGATTGCTTTCCTATATACTGACAATGAAATCTCAGAAAAAAAATAATAAAACAATTCCTTTTGTAATTGCAACAAAAAGAATAAAATACCTAGAAATCAACTTAACCAAGGATGTGAAAGACTTATATACTGAAAACTATAAGACATTTTTAAAAGAAATTGAAGAAGACACAAAGAAATGGAAAGACATTCTGTGCTCATGGATTGGAAGAATCAACATAGTTAAAATGGCTGAATTACCTAAAACAATATACAGATTTAATGCAATCCGCATCAAAATCCCAATGGTATTTTTTGAAGAAATAGAACAAAAGTCATCAGATTTGTATGGAATAACAGAAAACCCAGGATAGCTAAAGCAACCCTAAGAAAAAAATGCTGGCGGTATCACACTCCCTGACTTCAGCCTGTACTACAGGGCAACAATAATTGAAACAGCATGGTATTGGCAGAAGAACAGACACACAGACCAATGGAATAGAATAGAGAACCCAGAAATAAACCCATATAAATATGGACAGATAATTTTTTAAATTAAAGTTTATTGGGGTGACAATAATTAATAAAGTTACATAAATTTTATGTATACAGTTCTGTATTACATCATCTATAAATCACATTGTGTGTTCACCACCAGTAATCCCAGCAATCCCTCTCCTGGATCTCTACCCAAAAAATCTGAAAACATTTATCCATAAAGACATGTGTGCACCAATGTTTATTGCAGTTTTATTTATGGTGGCCAATACATGGAAACAACCAAAATTTCCTTTGATAGATGAATGGATAAAGAAGTTGTGGTATATATACACAATGGGATACTATTTGGTGGTAAGAAAAGATGAAACAGTAGCATTTGTGACAACATGGATGGATTTTGAGATTACACGCTAAGTGAAATAAGTCAGACAGAAAAAGCAGAGAACCATATGATTTCACTGATATGTGGTATATAAAACTGAAAACAACAAAAGAACAAGACAAACAAATGAAGGAACAAAAACTCATACATAGACAATAGTTTAGGGGTTACCAGTGGGTAAGTGAGGAGGGGAGCTCTAGAAGAGGGGTCTAATATATGTTGATTGAAAGAGAATTGAATCTGGGTGGTAAACACACATGTGAGATATAGATAATGTATTACAGAATTGTGCACCTGAAATCTATGTACTTTTAGTAACAATTGTCACCCCAGTATTCTCTAATTAAAAAAAAAAAAAGAAAATTTAAGGAATGATAAAGCTTTCTTAGACAAAGAAAGTAAAGGAATTCATTACCACCAAGCCTGTATTACAAGAAATGTAAAACAAACAAACAAACAAACATAAAAACAATTTTTAAGCAGAAGATATAAGTAAATAAACAAATGATGATCAGAAATATGAATAATAAAGTGGCAATAAGTATTTACCTATTAATAATCACCTTAAATGTAAATGGATTAAATGCTCCAATCAAAAGACCTAAGGTAGCTGAATGGATAAGAAAATAAGACCCATGCATACTCTGTCTACAAGAGATCCACCACAGATCAAAAGACAAAAATAGACTGAAAATAAAGGAATAGAAGAAGATGTTTCACACAAATGGAAACGAGGAAAAAGCTGAGGTAACAAGACTTATGGTGGGCAAAACAGACTCTAAAACAAAGACTATATAATAAGAGACAAAGAAGGACATTACATAATAATAAAAAGATCAACCCAGCAAGAAGACATCACCCTAGTAAACAGTTATGCACCCAATATAAAAGCATCTAAATATATAAAACTAATATTGATCAACATAAAGGCAGAAATCAACAATAACACAATCATAGTAAGGAGCTTTAACACCCCACTGACACTAATGGACAGATCTTCCAGATAGAAAATCCACATGGAGACAGCAGCCTTAAATGATGGAGACAGCAGCCTTAAATGACAAACTTACCAGATGGATTCAATTGATATTTTAAAACATTTCACTCTACAGCAGCAGAATTTACATTCTGCTCAAGTACATATGAAATATTTTTCAAGCTAGACCATATATTAGTCCACAAAACAAGTCTCAATCGATTTAAGAAAACTGAAATCGTAACATGTGTCTTCTCTGACCACAATAATATAAAACTAGAAATCACTTGTAAGAAAAAAAAGTGAAAAATACACAAAAACACGGAGGTTAAATAACATGTTACTAAGTAATGAGTGAGTCAACAATGACATCAAAAAAGAAATCAAAAGACCTTGAAACAAACACAAATGAAAACACAACCAAAAATCTATGTGACATAGCAAAAGCAGTCCTAAGAGGAAAATTCATAGCACTGAAGGCCTGCCTAAAAAAACAAGAACAATCTCAAATAAACTGTCTATCTTTACACCAAAGTGAACTGGAAAAATAACAGCAAACAAAGCCTAGGGTGAATACAAAGAAGGAAATAATAAAGACCAGAGCAGAAATAAACAAAATAAAGGCTAAAAAAAAAATAAAAGGTCAATGAAACCAAGAGATGTTTCTTTGAAAAGATAAATAAAAGTGATAAATGTTTAACAAGACTTATCAAGAAAAAAAAAAGAGAGGACCCAAATAAACAAAATGAAAAAGGAAATGTGACAACAGACACAATAGAAATACAAAAAAAATTTAAAAATTAAGAAAATACTAAAAGTAACTATACGCCAACAAATTGTACAATCTGGAAGACGTGGGTAAATTCCTAGAAGCATGCAATCTTCCAAGTCTGAATCAAGAAAAAACAGAAAATCTGAACAGACAAATTACTATGAATGAAATCCAAATAGTAATCAACAAGCTCCCAACAAAAGTCCTGGACCAGATGGCTTCACAGGTGAATTTTACAAAACATTCAAAAAAGAATTAACACCGATTCTTCTTAAACTATTCCAAAAAATCCAAGAGAAGAATAGGCTCCCAAGCTCATTCTATAAGGCCACCTTTACACTGATTCCAAAACCAAAGACATTACAAAAAAGAAAAACTATAAGTTAATAGTCCTGATAAATATAGATGCAAAAATTCTCAACAAAATATTAGCAAAATGAATTCAAGCAATACATTACAAAGATCATACACCATGATAGAGTGGAATTCATTCCTGGTATGCAAGATTGATTCAATATCCACAAATCAATTAATGTGATATACCACATAAATAAAATGAAAAATAAAAATCATATGGTTATATCAATAGACACAAAAGCATTTGACATCCATTTCTGATAAAAATTCGGCATCCATTTCTGATAAAAATTCTCAGCAATGGTATTGTAACAGCTATGTACTGTCTCAGATGTTAGTGGAGTTGTTGGGGCTATAACTTTGTGAGGTGTGTAAATATATAACCATTTTGTTGTTTTATTTTGTACACCTAAAACTAATAAAAAGAAAAACAAAACAAACAAACAAAAAAAACAAGACTCATCCTCACATTTAAGTCACTGCAGTTACCAAACACACCCATGTTCTCTTTCCAGTTGGAGCAGACCAGAGGTCTAGTTTTTCAGGACTACAGGAAGGGAGCTGCAGGACTCACCATTGGACCAGTGACAACCCTGCTCAGACCACAGTGGCTCAACATGAAAGAGCAGGAATTTGAGAAGGATGCTGTCCCCATGAACAGTCACAGAGCAAACACCAGCATGTTCAGAAGTGCTGCCAGTGTCTTACCTGATGAAAATGCTACCTGGAGAACTTTGGTGGTATCAAAATAAAACTTGAATCAGGCAGAAGTTAAAGCAGTGAAGATAGATTTTATTCAATACATTATCACAATAGGTGAAGAGGGACTCTAGAATAGAACTAGATTCCAAATATATCCAGAACAAGTGGGGATTTATAGTGAAGGGGAACAGAGAGTTTGCCACCCCAAAATATGCCTTTGGGGATAGTGATTATTTTAAGCTGGTTATTTTTAAGAAACAAAAGACTCAGAAAAAAACCTTTGACCTTCCCCCTAATTGCCTAAAAGAATTTAGATAGAACCTGCTCTAGAAAGGGAGCTATCACCATAGATAACTATAGTTTAATATGATCTAGTGTGATAGACAGGGAGAATCTAGCAAGGATCATTTGACAAAAGTCCTGTATATATCCCACAGTCTCTGCATAGCACACCAACCATTTGTTTACCAAACATTTGCTTTTCCATCTCCATGTGAATTGCTTACCTTCCCTTTGGAGTCCCAAACCACTGCCCCTCTTTCTCCTCAGCTCAGGATGGCATACAAGCCTCAACTACTCCACGTGTCCTTGGGTCTCATATTCTTATGGAACCCCTCATGTACGTACATAATAAATTTGGTCATTTTCTTCTGTTAAACTGTCTCATGTTAATTTGATTATTAGTCTACCAAGAAGAATTAGAAGGATAGAAGGAAAATCATTTTTCCTCCCCCACAATAGCCAAGAAGCAAGTAGGAGGGATTGAGGGTGGCACTGATGGGTATAAAACTAAGAGGAGACATCAGGTCTGAGTGGGGGATTCTGGCTGAACTGATGTAATAGTATTCTTGCTGAAGACAGGCCAGGGTGATCATCTATCACCTGAAATTGATAGTAGGGATGAGGAGATTGATCAGATACTAAAGGTGGGGAATTCTTGTTGAAGTGACTTAACAAGATTCGTGCTAAACTGATTCAGCAAGGAAGCATATCAGTGGGCTTTATTGGGGAGAGGGCTCAGGGGAGCCCGACCAAAGTATGGTCAGGCCAAGAATCTTTGTCAATGTTTCATAAAGAAGCTGACACAATAACTGCTTTACCTCTATCCACAAATGGATACAGAATCACTCATATTCCTATCAGTCCAGAGATTAACATAATCACTGCCTTCCATCCCATCCCCTCTGTTCCTCATCTGAGTCTTGTGTACTCCCTGAATCTGAACGTCTTCTGCTCATAAGGGCACCAGACGTAGGGGGAGGGACGAAAACTGTGGAAAGAGACAAAAGAGGTAATTATTTCAGCTACAGCTCTTTGGGCTTCTCAGCTGTCAATTTCCCTGGAATGTCATCACTAACCAATTGAGAAGATCCCAGGTTGGGTTGAACAAACATTATCCTCAATATGGGAAGGTGCAATTTTTAATCAAAGCTTCTGTTTGTTTCACAGCTCTCCAGAAGGCAAGGACATTTTCTCAAAGCCTCCCTCCAACAAGAAAATAAAAAATAATAATAAATAAAAATTTTTGTAAACATTTATTTTCTAGGAAGTGTTTTCCATTGATGTTGCCTTTTTTTGACTTGCCGTTTCTTGTGCTGCTTCTGCAAAGTCCCTTATTTTTTAATGTCTAAAAATTAGAGAGCTTTTTCTAAAGAAAAAAAATGACATTTCCTTCTTCTCTGCATTGATCTTAGGAATCCAGTGATGGAATCTAGAAGTCTGAGATTTGTAATCAAATGCATTGAGATCCAGGCTTACAATATCAACTTCACAATCATTTGTTTCTTCCTCAGCTATGTGAATGGTCCTCCCACACATAACAGTGGGCCCTGCTTTTGCTGCAGGGCCCAGCACCAACCTGAGAATATTTCTTAGGCAATACAAGAAGAAAGAAAGCTGGAAGGAAGCCAGCCTGCCATCCTGTCAACTATATATTTCCTCTAAGTATATAATTATTAATTAACATAATCAGTATCATATTTACACTATGTCTAATTGCCATGAATAAATACACTGATATACAAACTAAAAATATAGTCAGAACCAAAGGTATAATTTGTTATCTTTCTCAGATCAAACTTCTCTTATTGCCAGTCACAGGCGGGCCCATAATGATAAGATTTTTTACTACCATCTTTGTAATGTACTAGAAAAATGAGAACCTGAAAACACATTTGGTTGCTCTATGGATGCAGGTGTAGCTCTGACTTCCCCTTCATCTGCTTATTTTCTTCATTCAACAAGTGTTGTTTCTCTGCTTTTTCTCTCTGACGTATTTCACTTAGCATTATAATCTCAAGATCCATCCATGTTGTCACAAATGGTCCTATTTCACCTTTTCTTACTGCCGAATAATATTCCATTGTGTATATATACCACAACTTCTTTATCCATTCATCTATCGAAGGACATTTTGGTTGTTTCCATGTCTTGGCCACCGTAAATAAAGCTGCAATGAACTATGATTTCACTGATATGTGGTATATAAACCAAAAACAACAAAAGAACAAGACAAACAAATGAGAAACAAAAACTCATAGACACCAGAGGGTAAGGGGTGGGGGGTGGGAGATGAGGGTAAAGGGGATCAAATATATGGTGATGGAAGGAGAACTGACTCTGGGTGGTGAACACACAATGGGATTTATAGATGATGTAATACAGAATTGTACACTTGAAATTTATGTAACTTTACTAACAATTGTCACCCCAATAAACTTTAATTAAAAAAAGGTGTCGTTTCTCAACACACCCCATTAGCATTTCTTCCAACTGTGCCAGAACTGTTTCTTTCTTTTTTTTCCTTTTTACAAAAACAAACAAACAAACAAAAAACCCAAAAACTCTTTGTTCCAGGTGATTTGGCCAGAGCCAAAAGAAAATCACTCTGGAATACACTGCAGTCAGTTTACTGTCCTTTGAAGCTTAAATGGCTTAATGTAGCTCTGAATGCCCAAGATTAACATTTAACCATATTAGAATCTGTTCTAAAAAAAAAAAAAAAAAAAAAGAATCTGTTCTGGTGTAGAATTAACCCCTGGTTATTCACAAAAGGTGAAAGAATTCACAAGATTCAGAAATGTAGGAAAGCAAAGGGAAGTTTTATTAAAGTTAGGAAGCCAGCGGCAGCTGGGTAGTAAGGAGAGAAACACCAGCAGAGGGTTTGCTGGGGGCAGAGTCTCAGAGTGGACAGCTGCACCTAATTTTAGGTTAACTTTTTCTTATATAGGAGAGGGGCTGTCTGTCAGGCAGGTCTGAGGGCTGATATCACTTCTTGAGGTCTGATCTGTCTCAAGATCATATTATCTCCAGACTCCTCATGGACTCAGCCATCAAAGCCTGGGGCTTTGCAATAAAAACTGCAAGGGAGTTGCAAATTGTATTCCAGTGTCCAGGCTGCTGAGGATTAAGAAATTGCTCTTTTTCAGGTTAGGATTCTGTTAAGTAAATGGATTAACGAGGTTTGGGTAACCTTGAAAAAGGGAACAGAACCGAGTTCTTAGGTTAATCAGTGAGGGAAGAAACAAAGAGGAAACAGCAGAATATCAGGATAGATCAAATTGCAAACTAAATCTAATTACAGGTGGCTAGATAGTGAGCTACGTATGTGTTGAGTCAAACTACAAACGAGCTAAGTCTAACTAGGTTATTGCTTCCCTGAATTTCACCTTTACATAATCTTCCAGCCCATCCAATACCTGTTTCTAAAAGATGTTTCTCATTTTTCTTCAATTTTTAATACATTTAAACAGAATATGTTTCACACAGAGCTTGCTGGCTCTCACAAGCATTCATTTTGAGTACTAAATAGGAGAAACACACCACCTATCTTCTGTAGATACTTAAAATAGTCAACCTTCACAATCCTGCCTGATGGCAATCTTTTACGCATTTGTGTAGCAGAATTCAGGGTAGACTTGGCTGTTTAGAAACCACTCAAATTTTCTCCCATCCCTGAGAATTTAAGTCTGTTAAAAATACTATAATTTTAGTCATGAGGAGGAAAAAGCAGACAGATGTCATGTGTGCTTCCCACAGTCTCTGGCTCAAAACCCTCTCAGGTTCTGAAATAATCTCCCACATAACCTCACAGATTTGTATGAAAGCAAAGCAAGCTATACCAAGTTATTACAAAACTAAGAGTAGAATCAAGAACTTCATGAGTGTCCTCTACTCAAAATTTTGATATTTATTTAAAGAAGCACATCATATTATATTTATGAAACATTTGCAAATGTCTGAGCTTCAGCTGATTGTCCCTCCTCTTTTTGCAATTCTTATCCTCATTTTACTCTTAATTCAAGGATTAAACAAGAAGCCTGTCATGCAGGGTGTCAGGTGGGGTCTCTGGTCCTGCTCCCCACATAAGAACATAGGACATGGTGAGGCCAAAAAAGAACACCCACGAGCCATAGATAGGGGAGTCATACCACTATATTCTTGCTGGCGGCTGGGTTGGAGACATAGGAAGCAGGAGCCACACTATCCGCAACCTGCCGTCCACTTCTCTCTGCAAACCAACCTCACTTGCTAGCTGCAATCCGCCTCTCTGCAATCTGCAATCCACACTCCACCGCTTGCTAGCTAGCCCCCATTTTTGCTGCAGGCATAGCCACAGCAGTTATATTAGTGGCCAGTGGCTCACTGGTCACAGCTGACGGCCAACTAGCCACAGCTAATGGCCATCCAATCACAGTTGATGGCCATTTACTACCTGAGCCAGCACCTTTCCACGTGAGGCCGAGAGCCTGGAAACTGCACTCCTGGCTCTGTCCTCACAAAGCCCTAAGGACATAAGAATACAAATATGGTATACATTTAATTTGTCTTGAAAAAAAGCAGAAAATATTTTATAGTCCTAGCCATTATCCCCATAGGAGGAGATAGAGATTAAAATACATGAATTCCAAATTATATAGTACTCAAAGGATGAATGATTTTCACCTTATACAAATATACCATTTAAGAAACTGCTTTGGCAGGCAGATAGCTGGGTAGTTCTATTTGGAAGTGAGGAGTTGGCATGTAAGAGTAGCCTGAAAACTGCACATGGAGATCTAGGACAATAACTGGTGAGGTCAGTAGGTCAGATGTTGAGAGGTAAAACAGAATGAGAGATGTCACAAATGAAGATCCAGAATGTGTGTACAGTTTATACAGATAAAATCCAAGAAATCATTTCTTTCTGGTTTTTCAAGTAGATGAGATGATGGGGAGGAAAGAGACTAGGGAACCAAAGTTTTTGGTGACTATAAAATTTATCATTCAGACCAAGCCCTTTGAAGAGTAAAGAGGATCTTTTAATAATGTTTCAGGGTGCAGTGATTAGAATTATGTCCCCCCAAAGTATATATTCAAGTCTTAATCCCCAGTACCTGTGAATCTGACATTATTTGGAAATAATGTTGTAATAAAGTTAAGATGAGGTTATACTGGATTAGGGTGGACCCTCAACTCAATAAAACAGGTGTCCTTAAAAGAAGAGGGAAAATACAGAGACATACAGAAGATACAGAGACATAGAGATGATACCATGTGAAGATGGAGACAGAAGTTGGCGTGATGTGTCTATAAGCGCCAAGGATTGCCAGCAACCAATAGATGCTACCTTGTTTCCCCGAAAATAAGACTGTGGGGACAGATCCCCAGAGAACAGTTTCCAGGCTCTCGCCCTCACATGGAAAGGTGTTGGCTCAGGTAGTAGATGGCCGTCGGCTGTGGCTAGCTGGCTGTCAGTTGAATTGGCCACTGATATAACTACCGTGGCTAAACTAGCAAGTGGTGGAGTGTGGATTGCGGATCATGTGGCTCCTGCTTCCTGTGTCTCCAACCCAGCTGCCAGTGAGACTATAGTGGTATGACTACCCTATCTATGGCTCCGTGAGTGTTCCTTTTTGGCCTAATCATGTCCTGTGTTCTTATGTGGGGTGTGGGACCAGAGATCCCACATGAGTCCCTGCATAACACATACCTACCCTGAAAATAAGCCCCAGTTAAGATCGTCAGCCAGATAGATGCATTTAGTACATTACGACAATGTTCCAGAAGAAGATGACATGACTGTATTTGAATAAATGTTGATTGTTGTACATGAAAAAATAAGACATCCCCTAAAAATACACCCTAATGACTCTTTTGGAGCAAAAATTAACATAAGACCTGGTCTTAGTTTTGGGGGAAACATGGTAGGAAAGAGGCATGGAACAGATTTTCCCTTAGAACTTCCAAAGGAACCAACCTTACTGACAATTAAGTTCAGGATTTAACCTTCAGAACAGTAAGAAAGTAAATGTCTCTTGTTTTAAGCTGACTAATTTGCAGTATTTGGAAACTAATACATGGTGCCGATATGCATAAACCTAAATGAAGCTATCCAAACTAGGACATGGCCAACCGATGTTTTAGATGGCTTCAATGTTTTAGGTCTGGGTGACTAACATGGCAACATGATTAACCTTGTTATGGAACAAAGTAGAACCACAGCTTCTGCAGGAAAATGCTGAATTTTGTTTGGGACACCAGGGACTGAAGTACTAAAGGACATCCAACTAATAAAGATGCAGGTATATACAAATCAGCCCTGCAAGGGAAAGGTCAATATTTTATGCTTTGTTATGTATGACTACATTGCTATTTTTGGCTTGGAATAGAACTCTCATTTTTGAAAGCATTTTCACACCAATTGTGAAATTATCCCCAATTGATTTTAACAGCAACCCTGGGAGGAATAATTATCTTCAACTTATAGATAAGTAAACTGAGGTTTTGAGAGGCTTATAAACTTGTACACAGTTACATAAAAAGTTATCAACAGAGTAAGAAGAGGAACCCAAGATATACTCTTCCTAGTTAATTTTTATTTCCACAATTTTTGAGGTTCTTGTAAATATTTATTTATTTATTAAGATTTTTATTAAAATATAGCTAACATTCAATATTATATTAGTTACAGATGTACATCATAGTTATTCAACAGTACCTAGTGCTATACAGAGTTGTTGATTATACCCCATTGCTAAAGACATGCTCACCATGGTAAGTCCAGCAACCATCTGACACTGTACCATGCTATCACGATATCATTGATTATATTTTCTGTGCTGTATATTATATTCTCAAGACTTATTTATTTTATATCTGAAACTTTGAATCTCTTATTCTTCTTTATCTTCCTCCCACCTTTTTTAATTTTTCAATTATTGTTGACATTTAATATTATTTTATATTAGTTTCAAATGTACAGCATAGTGGTTAGACATTTATATAATTTAGGAAGTGATCCCACTGACTAGTACCCACCTGGCACTGTACATAGTTATTACCATAGTATTGATTATATTCCCTATATTTTACATCTTCATGACTATTTTGTAACTACCAATTTATACTTCTTAGTCCCTTCACCCTTTTCATTCTATCACCCAACTCTCTTCCCATCTATCACCCCAATAAATCTAGTACCCACCTGATACCATACATAGTTATTGTACATTTTTGTACATACATAGTACATTATTGACAATATTCCTTATGCTGTACCTTACATCCCCATGACTACTGTGTAACAATCAATTTGTACTTCTTAATCCCTTACCCTTTTTGCACACCCTCAACCTCTCCCCCAATCTGGCAACCATCAAAATGTTCTCTGTATCTATGAGTTTGTTTCTTTTTGTTTGTTTATTTTGTTCCTTAGATTCCAGTTATAAGTGGGATCATATGACATTTATCTTTCACTGTCTGACTTATTATACTCAACACAGTACCCTCTAGGTCTATCCATGTTGTTGCAGATGGCAAAATTTTCTTCTTTTTTATGGCTGAGTAATATTTCATTGTATATATGTACCACCTCTTCTTTATCCATTCATCCATTCAGGGGCATCCAGGTTGCCTTCATATCTTGGCTGTTGTAAATAATGCTGCAATGATCATGTGGATGAGCATGTTCCCTCAAAGCAGCATGTTGGGTTTCTTCAGATACAGACCCAGAAGTGGGATTACTAGGTCCTTCTTTGTCTCTTGTTATAGTCATTGTTTTAAAGTCTATTTTGTCTGGTATAAGTATTGCTACTGCAGCTTTTTTGTTTGTTTATTTCCATTTTCATGAAATATCTTTTTCCATCCCTTTACTTTCAGTGTGTGTGTGTCTTTCGATCTGAAATGAGTCTCTTGTAGGCAGTATATGTAGGGGTCTTGTTTTCTTATCCATTCATTCCCCCCCCCCATATTTTAACTGGAGCATTTAATCCACTTAAATTGAAAGTAATTGTTGATAGATATGTAGTTATTGCCATTTTATTAATTTTTTTATTGTTATTTTTTGTCATCTTAAAGAAGTCCCTCTAAGAATCCTTGTAATACTGCTTTGGTGATGATGAACTCCTTTTAGCTTTTTCTTGTTGGGGAAGTTCTTTATCTGTCCTTTGAGTCTAAATGATAGCTTTGTTGGGTAGAGTAATCTTGGTTGTAGGACCTTGTTTTTCATCACATTGAATATTTCTTGCGAATACCTTATAGCCTGCAAAGTTTCTGTTGAGAAATTAGCAGACAGTGTTATGGGTGCTTCCTTTTAGTTAACTAACTGCTTTTCTCCTGCTGCTTTTAAGATTCTCTGTCTTTAACCTTTGGCATTTTAATTATTATGTTTCTTGGTGTTGGTCTCTTTGAGTTCATCTTGTTTGGGACTCTTTGAGCTCCCTGGGCTTGTATATCTATTTCCCTTGCTAGGTTAGGGAAGTTTTCTGTCATTATTTCTTCAAATAGGTTTTCAATTCCTTGCTCTCTCTCTTTTCCTTCTGGTACTCTGATAATGCGAATGTTGGTAAGCTTGACATTGTCCCAGAAGTCCCTTAAACTCTCCTCAATTTTTGGATTCTTTTTTCTTTTTGCTGTTCTGATTGGGTGTTTTATGCTACCTTATCATCTAAATAGCTGGTCGATCCTCTGCTTCATCTAATCTACTGTTGATTTCCTGTAATGTATTCTTCATTTCCATTATTGTATTCTTTATTTCTGACTGGTTCATTTTTTATGTTTTGTATCTCCATTTTCGTGTTTCCTAGCTCTTTGTTGAAGCTCTCCTGGGATCTTTGAGCCATCCTTATAACCAGTGTTTGGAACTCTGTGTCTTGTATATGGCTTGTCTCCATTTTGTTTAGTTCTTTTTGTGGTGCTTTGTTCTGTTCTTTTATTTGGGACATGTTTCTTTGTCTCCCATTTTGCCTGGCAAAATGTGTTTGTCTCCCTGTGTTTGTCTCCCTGTGTTTGTCTCCCTGTGTTTGTTTCCCCGTATTAGGTGGGGCTGCTATGTCTTCCAGTCTTAGTAGAGTGGCCTTATGTAGTAGATGTGCTGTGGAGCTCAGTGGCACATTCTTCCCAGTCACTTGAGCCATACACTCCAAGTGTGTCCCTTGTGTGGATTGTGTGTGCCCTCCTACTGTAGTTCAGCCTTGGTTGCTATTTGCACACCAATGAGCCCTTAGGCTCATTGGTTGTGAGGACTGACCTTGACTACAGTGGAGGAGTTGTGCTTCAGGGATTGACTGTACAGAGCAGGATCTGCCTCAGCAGGGCTCTGATGCCTGCCCAATCTTCCCTTTGGGTGTATCTTTCTTGTGTGGTGCTCCAGCTTGTTTTGAAGCTGGACACTGGGGGTGCCAGCCTCAGAACCACCTTGAAGGGGATCCACTGCCAGTCAAGTACAACCACAGCCTGTGTCCCACTGGGAGCCACCTGAAGGAACCACAAAGAAATCCACTGATGGCTGCTGCCCATGTCATGCTTGGAAGTGCCTCAAGAAGCCAAGCCATGAACCAAAGCTGGCTGCTGCCAATGCCAGTCTTAGGACTGCTGAGCAAGGGGTACCGGACATGCTCAAGACAGGTGCTGTTTATTTGGGTTCCATGTACCTTTGAGAGAGCCTAGGAAAGTCTTCAGTATGAGCTAAGGCAGGCAGTCTGTATGAAAAATCCACTGGAAGCAGCTTGAGTGTGCTCCAAAGTTGGGTGGGTGTGGCAAATGAGTAAGTTAGCCAGCTTGATGGAGATTTAGATACAGCAGCTACCTGTGTTCACATGCCAGGAAGGGAGAGGGCTAAAAAAGAAACAATGGCCTCTGCCAGTTCTTCCATCCAGGGGAAAGCTGCCCCTCTAGCCCCTATCCCAAAGCTAGACAACTCAGTTTCCCACCATATGTCCCTGCTGCCTTTCCAGCTCCTGCCCCCACATTGGAGCTCAGAGTCAGTGATTCCAGCAGTGAGTAAGTCCATGCATGGTCCCTTTAAGAGGAGCACCTGGGACTCCAGCTGCCTTTTGTCTTACTCAGCCACAATCTCTGCAGGTTTTCACAACCTGAAAGTATGGGTATCTCTCTCCCCAGCATTGGAACCTTAAGCTGGAGTGAGGCTGAGACCTCTTGCTCTTTCAGGGGGGATCTCCACATCTGAGACAGCCCTCCCAATTTTTAATGGTCACACACAGGTGTGGGACCAGCCCATTCCACATCCCTGCCTGGTCAATCAGTCTCAAGGTGGTTTCTTCTGCATGTCCTTAGTTGTAGGCCTTTGGTTCAGCAAGATTTTAAGGGATTCCCAATGAAGGTTGTTCTGTACTTTAGTTGTAATTTTGATGTGGTTGTGATAAAAGGTAAGCACAGCATTTACCTACTGTGTTATCTTGACTGGAGCCTCCTATTTCCACCATTGCTATGCTGCCCTTTTCATGTTCATATTCAAAATAATGTAAATTTTTGCTGAATTTGTCAATAAGCAGTGAAAAAGAATGAATAACATTAAATTCTTGAAGAACAAACAAGACAGTTATCACAAAATTAATGTACTTCCAAATAAGAAAATATAAGTCCTGTTAAATTATTCAAAGTTTCTCTGAGAAGTAACTTCAAAAGAGTCATCAATGATAAAACCAGGAGGAACATTTGAGATCTTGCTTCCTGGCATATGTCCTAAGCTTGGCTCAAATAAACGCTTATAATTTTTTTTTTAAATAATAAAACCAGGAATTGAAGAAGAGGCCAAAACACAAAGAAACTTGACCAGAGACTTTATGTATGACAAAGATAATAATGAAAACTCAAATGTTGGTGAGTAAGGCAGGAGAGGGTCAATTCTAGATGCTGGTAGAGTTGAGAAGCAAAGTGGAGGATCTGAAAGAAGCCACAAAGCTATAAAACTGGTAGCTCTTTTAGAATAAATGAAATGAGAACCAATGCGTAGGGAAACAAACATGATTTAATAAATTGCCTACAGTTTATGTGAATTCGCTGAATTCAACATGAAGTTCTTATTTTATTTTTTATTCAGTTCAACAATTGAAATTCAATTTTTAATTTAGTTCAAAATACTTGTTATTCATAACTTCGAGGCATTTATGAGGATATACATTAGAGATATAAGACTAACTAACCCTCAGAGCTTGATGTTATTATGCAGTCAAAATGTACACATCAGCCAAATTCTCTATCAGACAAGATGGCTTGCCCAAGATCACAGAACTGATAATAGAGATTGCATCAGAAAAGTCTCCCCACTGCTTTCCCAGCACAGGTACTTTAGAAGAGGGAAAAATAACAACAAAAAACAATCTTTGTAGGTCCTACTGAAAAGAGTCATTTTCCATGTGACTTGGGATGCATTAGTGAAGATGAATGGCTCACATGAGATAAATGATTTTATATCATCAAATTATGTCTATTAATCTATATTTCATGCTTCTTAATTGTTGAATTAAAGAAATCTGTTAGAATAGCCATAACACACTCAAATTAGTTGTGAGTCATTCTTCAACACCCATTTTATTAGAGCAATAACTCATGAGGCTGAACTAATCACTTATTAATTAATACTTAAAACTCTTTTTGAGATGGAGCAAGCAAGATGTTTTAAAAGTAATCTTAATGTGGTTTGTGGAATATGCACCTCAGGCAGCACCCTACTGGGCCACTTCTTTCAAATTAATTCAGCATTTGCTGTGTACTTATTTAATCATGTCTCTGCTTACCTATGGCTTTTCCTACCCCCTACCTACCTGCGCATTATGAAAGAATTAGTGGAGAATTGCAGAGCAATGAATTCCCAGAAATGAGGTTTTGTCATGAATATATCCCAGGAGAAAAAAACACCTGGGACACAAGTGGAGATCATGAAAAAATGGATGAAACAAGGGCAAAAAACAGCTAGAAAATAAGCAATAAAACAAAGCTAATGATGAAAAAGAAATTTGTGTAAAATTCAGTAGTGTTGATTTACTTCTATGTGTTTAGGACCCTGGTATGCAAGGGACAGGAGCAGATTCCAATGAGTCTGAGAGGTGGAGGATGAGAATGTGGATTTTAGATCCCCCGTAGTAAACAGGGACTACACTGAGTGAATAGGTGTGGAAAGGTCCAGTCAGAGAACCCTGACTATTCACAAGCTGAGAAATGATATGTTTCCAGCAAGGCTGAGAGGTTCTATAACCTTTATTAAGATTTTCTAATGGAACCAATGTGGTAAGTAGGACACAAAAGAATTCCTTTCATCTGTAGTTTTCCAACTATTTTATTTCCTGCTAAACAGAGGTGCGTCAGGGACCACTCTCTGGGATGGAGAAGGAGAGAAGGGAAGAGTGAAGCTGCTGCCCCACTCCTTTCCAGCTTCTTTTTCTACCAAAGAAGCCCACCCCTCTGTGGGCTCCATGTAAGATTATGTGCTGCTCAAGAAAAAAATACATAAAACACTTATTTTATCTATGGAGAAGTGTATCTTTCACATAAATGGTATTGTTATTTATTAGTACTGGTTGTACTATTAACTTTTAAAACCATCATTTGAAGCAGTCTGGATAATCTGAAGGAATGAAGGTATGATAAAGGTAATACAAAGTCATAAGTATTTCAACCCAGAGTTTTGCCCATTTTCCAGCCTTCTTGAATCTTTTTTAAAAAAAAAAAGCTTTCATAACTTTGGAGTAATAGGAGAGGGAAAGTGGGGCTTTTGTTTAGTTAAGGTATATTTTATTTACATTAAATATACAAATTTTCAGTGTGCAGTTTGATAAAAGTATAAACACTTCTAAAACCATTACCTACATCAAGATATAGAATATTTGCATCACCTCTGAGAAGTTTTTTCATGACTATTTCCAGTTAGTGATGCACAGAGTCAACCATTGCTCTGATTTCTATTATTATAAATTAATTTTGTCTGTTCTTGACTTTTACATAATCGGAATCATATACTACATACCCTTAGGTCTGACTGCTTTTATTTTGGAGATTTGTCCATGTTGTTGTTGTTGATGTCAGTAGTTTATTCATTTTTATCAATGACTAGTTTTCCATTTATGAATATACCACACTTTGTTTACACCTTTATCTGTTGATAAACATTTGGGTTGTTTCCAATTTGGGGCTGCTATGAATAAAGCTGTTATGAACATTTTTTACATTCTTATTGTTTGTGTACATGCACATGTGTATATGTGTACATGTATTTTTATTTATCTTGTGTAAATATGTAGGAATGTAATTTCTGGTTCAGATAATAACTGTATATTTAATATATAAGAAATTGTGAACTGGTTTTCCAAGATGGTTGTAGCATTTTACAATCTTACTGTAGAATTGAATGAGAGTTCCAATTGTTCCCTATCATTGCCAAAACTTGGTATGAACAGTCTTTTTAAGTTTTAGCCATTACAATAGGTGTAATAGTATTTCAATGTTTTTTTATTAATTAAAATTTATTGGGGTGACAATTGTTAGTAAAGTTACACAGACAATAGTTTAGTGGTTACCAGAGGGTAAGGGGGTTGGAGGGTGGTAGATGAGGGTAAGGGGGATCAAATATATGGTGATGGAAGGAGAACTGACTCTGGGTGGTGAACACACAATGGGATTTATAGATGATGTGATACAGAATTGTACACCTGAAATCTATGGTATTTCAATGTTTTTATTTTTTTAATTTTAATTTTTTATTTTTTTAATTAAATTTTATTGGGGTGATAATTGTTAGTGAAGTTACATAGATTTCATCCCCCTTCCTTGGATTTGATGAATTTGCTACTGTGGCTCACAGGACTCAGAGAAACATTTTACCTACTAGATTACCAGTTTATTATGAAAGGATATAACTCAAGAACAACCAGATGAAAGAGATGCCTAGGACAAGTTATAGGGAAAGTGCACAGAGCTTCCATGCTCTCTCTGAGTGCACCAATCTACCCAAATTTCTGTGTGTTTACCAACTCCAAAACTCTCTGAACACTCTCCTTTTGAGTTCTTATAGGGAGGCTTCGTTATTACATAGGTATTGTTGAATAAATCATTGGCCATTGGTGATGGATTCAACCTCCAGCCCCTCTCCCCTCCCCAGAAAGGGTGGAACTAAAAATCTTAACCTTCCATTCACTCAGTTCCCCTGGAAACCAGCCCCCAATCTAGGGGACTTTCCATAAGTCATCTCACGAAAACCCAGTTGTGGTAGAAAAAGCCTTGTTATGAATAATAAAACACCCATTTTACCTTTATTTCTCTCAACCAATTTGAGAAACTAAGGACAAGAGCTGAAATATTATACAAAAATATGCTCCCATTGCTTTTATCACTCAGGAAATTCCAAGGGTTTAAGGAGCTGTGAGCCAAGACCTTGGATGAAGACCAAATATGTAGGTGAAATATATTTTGGTCATCTGAGTGACCAAATATATGTCTTCTAAATCATAACATTGCAGATATCTAGTTGTTCCATCACTATTTGTTGAAAAGTGTTTTCCCTTGTTTATTAAACCTCGTTGAGTGCTTTGTTTAAAATAATTAAACCATATATTTCACTATCTTATTTGTAGGTTGTCTCTTCTGTTTCATTTATCTACATGTCTTTATTGCTGTAGCTTTATAATGTCTTGAAATCAAATAAGTTCTTCCATTTGGTTCTCCTTCCCAACATTGTAAGATTTTTTTTTTTTTTTTATAAAACTTTTAATGTCAATTCTTGTAAAAATTCTATTTGGGTTTTATAATATCACATCAAAGCCATAGATCAGTTTAGAGAGAATTATTATTTTTAACAATATTGAGTCTTCTGATTCATAAATATGAGATTTCACTTTATTTATTCAGGACTTCTTTAATTTCTCTCAGCAATATTTGTAGTTTGCAGTATAGAGATCTTGTGCATTTTTTCATTACATTTATTGCAATGTAATTAATGTTTTTGGATGCTAATCTAAATAATATTGTTATTTTTACTGTCATTTTCCCAATTGTTTGCTCCTGGCATAGAAATACATTTCATATTTTTATGTTAAGCTTATATCCTGTTACCTTAATAAATTAACTTTTTTCCCCCTAGGAGTTAATCAATTCCTTTAGATTCTCTCTATATACAATATATTGTCTGCAAATAAAGATAGCTTTACTTTTTCTTTTGCAATATTTATAACTTGTATTTTTTTCTTGCCTGAGTGCATTGGCTAGGATTTCAAATACAATGTTAAATAGAATTAGGAGAGATAGCAAATTGTCTCATGGGTTTTCCTCTGCTGTCCCTCTCTCAGGAGGGAGTGGTGAGGGGTACAATGCCCTTTCCTACTGTGTATGGTCTGCCCTGCTACCATTTGCTACACCTCCAGGTCCATTCCCTCTTCAAAATATAGCCCCTATAAGAATCTTTTTCTCATCCTTTGTACTTCAATTGAAATAAAATCTTGTCCTAAAGCCCTTATTTGACAATTCAAAGTAGCATCTGTTTCTCCTCTGATAGAACATACCACTAGGGTAATGTCCACACATAATTATTACTTTTATTTACTTAATTGTTAGTTATCTGCATCTTCCACTAAAATTTAAGCTCCTCACAAGCGAGGATCCTGCTTGTCAGGATCCTGCTTGTCTGTTTTACTGATGTATTCTGGAAACCTAGCAGAGAACCTGTTGTCTGAACAGGTGTGTAGTAGATCTAGTAGATAAATCAATAAATCTCTTTCAAGCCACTTGTCCTACTCAGAGGAGGAATCCATGAACACTCTCTTTGCTCCATAAAGGAGAGAGCAACAAGGAGAAAAGACACACTGCTTAAACTCTGGTAATGTGGTTGATAATTGTCAAGTATGAAATGTATAGAGCAAGCCACACATTTCCCCTGAAAAATCACAGGCCTCAGATAAAGAACAAGAACAAGAATGGAGATGGGGTCTGCTTCAAGGTTAGGGCAGGAGGGAGGAAAATTGGCTAGGTCATGAAAGGCCTTGAGAGTGGAGATATCAGAGAATTTTAAATGGGAACTCACAGAATTAAATCTCAATTTAAGAAGATTATCTGTAGGAGCCAACTGTAGCATGTTGAGAATGAAGGTGGTATGCCAGTTAGAAACCAAAAATAAGAGTGAAATGCAAGAGATGGTGGTGAGCTAAATGGGGGGGGGGGTGACCATAAATGTGAAATCAAAGGGAGATCATCAATGGAAGCTGTGACCACTGCATGAGTATGGGCCCAGAGATCAGAGTAGAATTAAAGGTGGAGCTTTAGTATTAAGTATGAAGAAAGTAATATTAGGTCCAAATTCTCCTAATCTAACCTGCCCTCTAAATTTCTAGCAGAATCCCCAAGCACAGTCTGCCAGAAAGTCAGGGATGCCTTTTTCCAATTGCACCCAGATTCTTCACTGTTAGAAGTTCTCGTGAGGACTAAATGACTGCCGCACACTGTAACACAAAAGAAAGCTTACTTAAAACTCAGATTTTTTTTACTGGAGGCTACATTGTCTTTATTTCTATCATTCTTTGGAAAAGAGAAAACCTCAAGCGTTTATTCCTTCTTCTTGAGCACTCCTGGGTTTTCTTTGGGGGAAAACACTCAGGATAAAATCGAATCTTCATTAGGTACCTGTTTCTCTGCAAAGACACAGCTACAGCTCCCTGCTTTGGCAGCAGTTTTTGGATCCCCCTTCAAGAGCATTTGGATGATTAAAGCAGTTGAATAATAAAAGTAAAGGCCACTACCCTCCACACACACCCACTATCAGGTGCACGGAGAAAGTGCACGTGGATCCTGTCAGGCAGTGAGGAAAGGAAGGCCCAGTCCTCTTCCAAGCTGCCAGCGCCACAAATTGCACTGCCTTTAGGCTGTATTTTATGGCCTATCTGGAGGGCATGGTTTGTTCTCAAACCACTGCACAGAAGAGGTTTGTATTCGGGTTGGTTTTCTAGTGCTGACTGTGGAAACTGATGTTGCAAGAATGAGGCAGGACTGTCTTTCTAAGAATAGAGGGTGCAATGCCAAATGTTCAGAACTGCCGAATGTTCAGAACTGCGAATGTTCAGGTATCGATGGGCACCGCAAAGCTGAGCACAGGTTCTCTACACCAAGGATACCCAAAAAGAAGTTCGAGGGCAGAAGGCTGTCTTCAAACTTTCCAACCTTGTCAACCTCCCACAGTATCTGGCAACCTTAAGTGTTTTCCAGTTCTAACCAAACGACTTTGCTTCTTTAGTGGGATGTAAAATAAATGTTCAGAAAGAGAATTTGACTTCTCGAAGAAACTAAAATGAATTCCAGGCATGCAGAATAACACGACAAAGAAGAAGAAGGAGACGTCCTGGGTTTTTCTCATGCTTTTTTCATTGACTAGCGATGTGACCTTGGGAAATCCATATAATCTCTTTGGTGTTTTGTCTCCTAATCTATAAAATGTGGGGATTTATAGATGATCAGTACCATTTCTTTTAGCCACAGCACTCTGAAAAAATAAAACTTTTTCTCTGTCATTTTTGCCATGCTAATATCCTCTTCCCAGTATCAGGAAGTTCGCTGCCTATTAAAATGGCTCAGTTTTAGTGCTGGAATTTTCTCCTTGCATCTCTTTTTTCATGTTCTGGAAATGCAAAAGTAAACATGGTCTAAAGGAGTTATATTTCTAGGGTCAGCACTAATATTCTGGAGTTAGAAATGTACTACATCATTTTAGTAAGAGCTACCCAGCATTTCTTTACTTGCTGCCAGTTCCCTTGGAAATTTCCTAGCTCAAATCTCAAAATATCCATGCAAATTAAGCCAAAAAGGAAGAGAAGACAAAGCAAAATACAGTGGTTTGGTTTTTTTGTTTGTTTGTTTTGTTTTGTTCTGCTTTTACTACCAGAACAATTATAGTTTTTAAGAGCACCATTTCTCACAAAATCAAAAAATATTAGAGACAGAAAAAATGTTGGAGCTAGTGAACTTCATTCAACTCTTCCTTTGATCCAGTGAATAACCTAAAGAACAGAGAAGTGATGTGACTTACCCAAGGTCACACAGCTAAGATTAGGCTCACAATTCAGAATTTCTAGCTCTCAGCCTACAAACATTTAGGTGTTTTCTGAAGGGTACACTCTGGGATCCAGATTCCCTAGGATATTGGAGGGTGTTCCATGAGGAGCAGGGGTTGGAGTAGGATAGGGAGATAAGTTCTGTGGTCAAATATGTTTAGGAAATACTAGTTTAAACCATTTTGTTTTGTTTTATAGAAAGGCTCCTCAGATGCTTACCTATGCTATACTGTTGGGGCCCATTAGGATTCTAGCAGAAAAGGATTGACTGGAGGGAGATTGGAAACTTACAACCGCATTGAGAAGGCTGGAGCTGCAAAGATCAGGTGAAAGTACCATTAGATTCGAGGCTCCTCAGAGTTGGGAAGTTGCAGGAGCTACCACTGCTGCCACCAGCCCCAAGGTCGATGTTCCGGGGAATATCCGGAAAGGATGACAAAACCTCACATCCACTAAGTTCGTTCGTACTCCTGGCACATGGTGGCAAAGTAACAGTAGATCTTCTTTCCCTTCTGTGTTTGATTTCTTGGATAAGTGCCTCTGCATGTCAGCATCTAATCAGAGCCCTGCTCCCTAGGGAATCTTAGTAATATAGTTGCCAGACTTCTAGTCCCTATAATTTTGCAGAGATCACAGAAAGGAGTGATATATTCTGTTGTTGTTGTTCTGGAAATGCTTTCTTGAACTAGTTTTAAGGCCCTGGCTAGAGGCTGGTCAGTTTCCTCAATTAAGTCCACACCCAATCATTTCTCTTACCAGGTTTCCTCACGCACTCCTGGCCATTATGCATTTGACCAACTTGCCCGGGGCCAGGTACCAGACTTTTAGGGACAGCCTATATGCTCTTGAACTTGCAAAATCATTCAAATTAGCCAGTTTACAGAGAGCTTGTGAAACCTAGCTAACCGCACCCTGCTTGTCATACCTAAGCTGCCCCCTATATCTCTAGCTTGCTGTTACCCTGTCCCCTGGTGCAAGCTCTACATAGCAGACTTCTCTCCTTCTGAGCTGTAACAAAGAACTCTGCCTTTCTTCTAGCCGAGTATCTGCCAGGTATTGTGTCCTGCCATTAAAGAAATCTTTAAATCTTACAAAATGAGGCAGAAATGGGGCTGTTACCAAAATCAATCTGAAGCATCCACTAGTATGCATTGAAAGTCTTCGTTGGGGATATGGTATGTAGTATTTCTTAAGCTTTATTGACCACATGTTTTTATTTTTAGGACAAGACCAATTGATGTACTTCAAAAGGTGTCAAGATTCCATGGAATTCACTTGTGGGTATCACTGTTTGGAATTACAGTTTTGAGGGTTCATGCACTTTGAAGGCTTTGTAACCCAGAAGGAAACAGGAGTAGTGATAGTGGCCTGCACTATGTGATCAGTGTATTTATGATCCTGGTCTGAGCCCAATTGTACTGTGTGTTACACTGTATGTAGAGACTGCTGGGGTGGCCCCAGCTAGTTGATTTCTACATGACTTCCTGAATCCACATTTCTTCCACTTGCAAAGCCACCTTTGTCCTCTTTTCCTCTCCAAATCCTAGTCAGTCAGGAAAGCCTAACTCAAGTACTTTCTTTTCAACAGGAAATGCAATGATTAATTCAGCTTTCACTCTTCCTTCTCTGAAAGCTTGACATACTGTCAGCACTGGTTACAAATCTGCCCATGACAGCTCTTGCACTACTTCCCTGCTCTATTTAGCAGCTCTTAGTGTCATTCTCTCATCCCTAACTGCATTGTTATCTTCTCAAAGGCACAGATTGAACCCTATACCACTGTGTATTTCCCCAAATGTTTATAACAACACTTGGCACATAACAAGTATACTTTTGTGGACAGGATACATTAATTAACTAGCTATGTTAGTTTCCAACACAAGTTTCCTTCCTTCCTTCCTTCCTTCCTTCCTTCCTTCCTTCCTTCCTTCCTTCCTTCCTTCCTTCCTCCCTCCCTCCTTCCCTTCCTTCCTTTTATATCTATGGTCTATTTATCTTCTAGTAATGACCCTGTCATCTGGGTTGAGCTGACACAACATTATTGTCCCCACATAAGCACTGAGGAACTGAAACACAGAGACGCCATATAGTTGGTGGCAAAACTGGGGCTTAAATTCAAATCTTCTTCCTCCCAATCTATTGATTTTTTCCTAATGTGTTTTAAAATAGAGAGAAGTACATGAATGCAAATGTGCATGTGGTATGTTTAATCAGGTAAAGGAAGAAATTTGGCATAGAAAATATCGATTTTTTTTTTTAACTTATAGTGGTTTTTCCAGTAGAAGATAACCATACATCCAACCCCCAAACTGATTTTTTTTTGTCCCTATAATAACAACAACAAAATGTGCCTGCCTGCTTTGTCTCTGAAATTCTCTCTAGGAATTTTTAGCCAGCATGATCAGTTTCTGGTGAGAGGTCTCTTCTGGCTTGTGACAGTTGCAATTTCATTGCGTCCTCACATGGAATGGGGGGGGAAGGGGGGGGAGAGAGATCTGGCGTCTCTTATAAGGGCATTAATCCCATCCTGAGAGCCGTACCCACATGACCTCCTCTAAACCTAATTACCTCCCAAAGACCCCACCGCCTACTACCATCACTTTGGGGGTTAGGATGTCAACATATGAGTTTTGCGAGAGTACAATTCAGTTCATTGCACATACAGAATCATGTTTTTAGAAGTGAATGTGTACCTACAAGTTGTGTGCAGCTGGCTGATGCAGGTAAAAGAATGTTGGAGAGAGGTTTTAATCCAGCCTCCATTCGCCAAAATCCTTCTTCAAATCCATCCTTCTCACAGGCATCCATGTGTTATACAAAAAATGTGTTATACAAAAAACAAAAATTTAATCGTGTCATATTACCACTTACTCAGCAGCAAGACAAGGCCCAGTCCTGCCATTTGAGAAACTTCCTCATGTGTGTCTCTCCAGCTTCATCCACCACTCCCAACTTTAAACCATACTTTATACCAAAATATAATCAATTCTTATTATTTGCTATCGTTATGTTATGGAAGGTCATTGTGAACAATGAATGAGAGAATATTGAACCACTACTCCTAGAGGAAAACAGGATTTAGTTCCTGTGAGCCTCTGGTCACAAAATGTTCACCAACCAGTCAACATATAACCTTGTTTTACGTGACTTTTTGTTTAAAGACACCTTATGTAGTATATATTGTTGAGTCATTACCAGTGCACTCACAGCAAACAGCACTTTAACTCACACATATTTTTTCCATGAGGCACTCACAACCTTCCTGCATTTAGGAACACCAGATAACATTTCATGCTATGCTTGAGGGGGCTATTTTAAACAGCAAAATCACCCCCCCAGAAAAAGCACAAAAATGGTAAAAATGTGGCATAGTACATAGGTCATGAAACAAAAACACTTGTTTACAGTCTAAAAGCTAAAACAATAAGCAGAACATTGTCTTGTTCAACCTCACCTGGGAATGTGCACGTCAAGTGATTCCAATTTGTCACCACTCTGTACTTGTCATAAATGACCACAAAAGTACCATAAGAATTGATTTTGAGGTTGCCAATAAATTTCAGCAAGTAGATGAATGATGACGCTCTCTGCACTTGAAATTCCCTGCTTTTTGTCTCCTAGCACCCTGCCTTTGTGACTGTCTACATTCACAGTCAGGTGAAAACACCGATGTCATGGATTGCACTCTGTTGATACACAAGGAGCAGCTATTCACTAAATATCTGTTGAACTGAATCAAGCTCCATATGTATTATACCTTCATGGTACGCCAGCCAGGTAGGCTGCAACAGCTGGTATCCTTTTGACACACACTGGGAGATTCTTACTTGGGATCTGGAAACCTCACATTAGGTCTGATGACTGGAACTCCTGAGAATCTTTCAGGCCACGTTGTTTTTCACTGTACTCATAAGTTAGGGAAAGGTGGCAGGACTGGTTGTTTACCTGATGTAGTGCAGGATCGCATGTGTGTTCCTCAGACAGTGCTTCTTGTAGAGGTAGCTACCCCAGAGAGCTGCCTCTGATGTTTAGAATTCTCTTGTTAGAAAGAACTTTATTTCTTTAGGTTAAGCATTTTCTTTTTTGTTTGTTTGATTTTTAAATTTATTGGGGTGACAATTGTTAGTAAAATTACATATATTTCAGGTGTACAATTCTGTATTTACATCATCTATAAATCCTGTTGTGTGTTCACCACCCAGAGTCAGTTCTCCTTCCATCACTATATATTTGATCCCCTTTACACCCATCTCCCACCCCACACCACCCTTACTCTCTGGTAACCACTAAACTATTGTCTGTGTCTGTGAGTTTTTGTTTCTCATTTGTTTGTCTTGTTCTTTTGTTGTTTTTGGTTTATATACCACATATCAGTGAAATCATATGGTTCTCTGCTTTTTCTGTCTGATGTATTTCACTTAGCATTATACACTCAAGATCCATCCATGTTGTCACAAATGTTCTTATATCATCTTTTCTTACCGCCGAATAGTATTCCATTGTGCATATATACCACAGCTTCTTTATCCATTCATCTATTGAAGGACATTTTGGTTGTTTCCATGTCTTGGCCACAGTAAACAAAGCTGCAATGAACATTGGAACACACATGTCTTTATGCATAAATATTTTCAGATTTTTTGGGTAGATACCCAGGAGAGGGATTGCTGGGTTATATGGTAATTCTATTCGTAATTTTTTGAGGAACTTCCACACTGCCTTCCATAATGGCTACACCAGTCTGCATTCCCACCAACAGTGTATGACGTTTCCTTTTCCTCCACAGCCTCTCCAACATTTGTTACTATTTGTCTTGTTGATGATAGCCATTCTGACTGGGGTGAGGTGATATCTCATTGTGGTTTTTATTTGCATTTCTCTGATGATTAGTGATGTTGAGCATTTTTTCATATGTCTATTTGCCATCTGTATGTCCTCTTTGGAGAAATGTCTCTTCAGGTCCTTTGCCCATTTTTCAAGGGGGTTGTTTTTTTTGTTGTTGTTGATTTTCATGTGTTCCTGGTATATTTTGGATATTAGCCTCTTATCGGAGGCACTGTTTGCAAAAATTTTCTCCCATTCAGTTGGTTGCCTCTTTGTTTGTCGATGGTTTCTTTTGCTGTGCAGAAGCTTTTAAGTTTCATATAGTCCCATTCATTTATTTTAGCTTTTACTTCCCTTGCCTTTGGAGTCAAATTCATAAAATTCTCTTTGAACCCAAGGTCCATAAGTTTAGTACCTATGTTTCTTCTATGCAGTTTATTGTGTCAGGTCTTATGCTTAAGTCTTTGATCCATTTTGAATTAATTTTAGTACATGGTGACAGATAGAAGTCCAGTTTCATTCTTTTGCACGTGGCTATCCAATTCTCCCAGCACCATTTATTGAGGAGGCTGTCTTTTCTCCATTGTATGTTTTTTGCTTCTTTGTCAAAAAGTATCTGTCCATATTTATGTGGTTTTATTTCTGGGTTCTCAATTCTATTCCATTGGTTTATGTTTCTGTTTTTCTGCCAATACCATCCTGTTTTGATTATTGTTGCCCTGTAGTACAAGCTAAGGCAGGGAGTGTGATACTTCCAGTATTGTTCTTTTCTCTTAAGATTGCTTTGGCTATTTGGGGTCTTTTGGGGTTCCAAACAAATCTGATGATTTTTTGTTCAATTTCTTTAAAAAATGCCATTGGGATTTTGATGTGGATTGCATTAAATCTGTGTATTGCTTAGGGTAATATTTCCATTTTAACTATGTTGATTCTTCCAATCCATGAGCACGGAATGTCTTTCCATTTCTTTGTGTCTTCTTCAATTTCTTTTAAAAATGTCTTGTAGCTTTCAGCATCTAGGTCTTTCACATCCTTGGTTAAGTTTATTCCTAGGTATTTTATTCTTTTTGCTGCAATTGCAAAAGGAATTGTTTTTTGTATTTCTTTTTCTGAGATTTCATTGTTAGTATATAGGAATCCAATGGACTTTTGTATGTTGATTTTGTAGCCGGCAACTTTGCTGTGTTCGTTGATTGTTTCTAATAGCTCTTTGGTGGAGTCTTTAGGGTTTTCTATATATAGCAACATGTCATCTGCAAAGAGTGACAATTTAACTTCTTCATTCCCAATTTGGATGCCTTTTATTTCTTTCTCTTGCCTGATTGCTCTGGCAAGGACTTCCAACACTATGTTGAAAAGCTGAGGTGAAAGGGGACAGCCCTGTCATGTTCCTGAACGTAGAGCAAAGGGCTTCAGTTTTTCACCATTAATTATGAGAGTAGCTGAGGGTTTGTCATATATGGCCTTTATTATGTTAAGGTATTTTCCTTCTATACCAATTTTATTAAGTGGTTTAATCATAAATGAATGTTGTATCTTGTGAAATGCTTTTTCTGCATCAATTGATATAATCATATGATTTTTGTCCTTTATTTTGTTTATGTGATGTATCACATTGATGGATTTGCAATATTGAACCATTATTTTGTTTATGTGATGTATCACATTGATGGATTTGCAATATTGAACCATCCTTGTGCCCCGGGGATGAACCCCACTTGGTCGTGATGAATAATAATTTTAATGCATTGTTGTATTCGATTTGCTTGAATTTAGTTTAGGATTTTTGCATCTGTATTCATCAGAGATATTGGTCTGTAGTTTTCTTTTTTTGTGTTGTCCTTACCAGGTTTTGGTATCAGGGTAATGTTGGCCTCATAAAATGAGTTAGGGAGTACTGTCTCTTCTTCAATTTTTTGGAAGAGTTCGAGCAGGATTGGTATTAGATCCTGTTAAAAGGTTTGGTAGAATTCACTAGTGAAGCCATCTGGTCCAGGACTTTCGGTTTTGGGAAGGTTTTGGATGACTGATTCCATTTCATTACTGGTGATCGGTCTGTTTAGATTTTCCAGTTCTTCATGGTTCAGCCTAGGAAGGCTATATGTTTCTAAGAACTTGTCCATTTCTTCTAGGTTATTGAATTTGGTGGCATATAATCCTCCATATTATTCTTGGATGATCCTTTGTATTTCTGTGGCATCCGTGATAACTTCCCCTTTTTCATTTCTGATTTTGCTAATTAGTGTCTTCTCTCATTTTATCTTAGTGAGTCTAGCCAAGGGTTTGTCAATGTTGTTAATCTTTTCAAAGAACCAGCTCTTTGTCACATTAATTTTTTCTATTGTCATTTTGTTCTCTATTTCATTTAGTTCTGCTCTGATTTTTGTTATTTTCTTTCTTCTGCTGACCTTGGGTTTCATTAGTTCTTTTTCTACTTCTTTAAGGTGTAACATGAGGGTATTTATTGGGGATTTTTCTTGTTTCTTGAGATATGCCTGTAATGATATAAATTTCTCTCTTAAAACTGCTTTTGCTGCATCCCAAAAATTTTGGTAGGATGTATTTTCATTGTCATTTGTTTCTATGTATCTTTTGATCGCTCCTCTAATTTCCTCTCTGACCCGGTCATTCTTTAAAAGTATGTTGTTTAATCTCCATGTATTTGTGTTTTTTCTTGCTTTCTTTTTGCAGTTGATATCAGAGAATATGCTTGGGATGATTTCAGTCTTCTTTAATTTGCTGAGGCTGATTTTATGTCCCAATATATGGTCTATCCTTGAGAATGTTTCAGGTACACTAGAAAAAAATGTATAGTTGATGTTCTGGGATGAAGTGCTCTATATATGTCAATTATATCCGTTTCATCTAATGTGTCATTTAGGGCTGCTATTTCGTTATTTATTTCCTGTTTGGATGATCTATTCACAGCTGTAAATGATGTATTTAAGTCCCCTAGGATAATTGTGTTTTGGTCAATTTCTCCCTTTAGTTCTGTTAGTAGTTGCTTGGTATATTTCAGTGTTCCCTGATTGGGGGCATAAATATTGATGACTGTTATTTCTTCTTGTTGTATAGTCCCCTTTACCATTATGAATGTCCATCTTTGTCTCTTGTTACATTTTTCACCCTGAAGTCTGTTTCATCTGATATCAGTATGGCTACACCTGATTTTCTCTGGTTACCATTTGCTAGGAGTGTCAATTTCCTCCCTTTCACTCTCAGTCTATGCTTGTCCTTGTAGCTGAGATGTGTCTCTTGGAGACAGCATATGGTTGGGTTTAGTTTTTTTATCCAATCTGCTACTTTGTGCCTTTTTATTGGTGAGTTCAGTCCATTTACAGTTAGGGTGATTATTGATATGTGAGGATTTCCTGTAATTCTATCTTTAGTTTTCTGGTAAGGCTGTGTCTCTATTCTTTGCCTTTTTGTTGTTGTCTATTATTTCTATTTGGTGGCATTCTATGATGTTTCCCACTGTTTCTTCTTTTATTACAGTATATATTTGAGTTCTGGATTTTTCCTGAATGGTTATCCTTAAGTTTATGTAAAAGAAAGTTTGATATTTAGAGTATTCCATTTTCTTCAGCACACTTACTTTCTCCATTCCCATATTCTGGTTCAGGCCTTTACTCTCCCCCTTTTTATGTTTTGGTTGCCCTGTCTATGGTGGTTGAATAGCCTCCTTTAGTATTTTTTGTAGTGCAGGTCATGTATTAGAAAATTCCCTCAGCTTTTGTATGTCTGGAAAGGTCTTTATTCTTCCTTCATATCTAAAAGATATCTTTGCTGGATATATTATTCTTGGCTCATAATTTCTCCTTTCAATAGTTTGAATATTTGGTTCCACTCCCTCCTGGCTTGTAGAGTTTCTGCTGAAAAATCTGATGATAATCTAATGAATTTTCCTTTGTAGGTTACCATCTTCTTTTCCATGTCTGCCTTGAGGATTCTTTCTTTGCTGTTGATTTTAGACAGCTTCAATACAATGTGCCTTGGAGAAGACCTGTTGGGATTGAGGTAATTAAGTGTTCTATTTGCTTCTTGGATTCGAGGATCCAGTTCTGTCCACAAGTTTGGGAAGTTCTCATCGACAATTTGTTTGAATATATTCTGTGTTCCCTTCTCTTTTTCTTCTCCTTCTGGTATGCCCATTATTCTTATATTGCTCTTTCTGATGGAGTCAGAAAATTCTTGTAGAGAGTTCTTTCATTTCTTTTAAGTCTCAAGTCTCTTTCTTCTTCCATCCGTGTCATTTCCAGGTTTCTATCTTCTATGTCACTGATTCTTTCATCCATCTGGTCAAAACTACTACCTAAGCTGGCTATTTCATTCTTAATTTCTCCTATTGAGTTCTTAATATCCAGAAATTCTATTTGGTTCTTTTTCAAAATTTCAATCTCTTTCATAAAATGCTCATGTAGTTCTTTGATTGTTTTTCTGAGTTCATTAAACTGCCTTTTTGTGTTTTCTTGCATCTGATTGAGTTTTTTCAGAACTGCAATCTTAAATTCTCTGTCATTTAAGTCACATAGTTCTGTATCTTTAAGTTCATTTTTCTGGAGACTTCACTTTCTTTCTGAGCTGTCTTGTTGCCTTGGTTATTCATGACAATTACTGATCTATTTGTTCTCTTCCTAAACATCTACAGGAGTGGCTTCTGCAACAGATTGATAGGAAGAGGTCTTTCTTTTGTTTTCCAGTACTTGTTGGTAGAATGTTTTATTTTCTCTCCGACTGAAGCCTTTTATTCTCTCTCACACGGTAGTGCTAGTTTCCTCTGCACTATTCCAGCTTTCTCACACAATTGGGGGGAATTCCCTGGGAGATGGGCTTCTGCTCTGTTAATAGTTCGCCTGGGTCACAGGGCGCAGTGTCCGTGTGGGTATGCAGAGAACTTTTGAAGTTCCAAAGCTCTTCCTGCACCAGATTCAGAGCCCGTATGTTTCAGCAGTTCTGTTTACTCCTGCAGGGATCTGCCCAGATAGGTGGGGCCAGGGGTGGGATGAGTTGTGAGAGGTGGCCCAGAGCAATTGCGGCAACCACCATCACAGCGGGTCCTGTTTCCACAGCTCCCTCCCCTTTCCCGGAACCAGTTGGACTGGGTGAATCTGTGTCTGCGGTCCACAGTTCTCAGAATAGCAAATATTCTGTTCTTTTGATCTGACACTGCTACTGTTCCGCTTCTAGCATCGGGCAGGTGGGGGCAGGGCGAGCTCTGGGAGGGTAGGCAGGGGGCGGCTAGTCTCAGTGCCTAAGGCTTAGGTTCTCTGCTTGGCAGTGTGGGCTTAAACCACCGTTTTCAGCCTTCTTCCCTCAGTCTTTGCTCCGAGGTCTCTGTCGTGAGCATTGGGTTCAGCCATGTTATATGCTGTCCCCTCAGCCCTGTGGGCCGTAAGTGGAGCCCTAGCATTCCGAGTTCTTCCCTCTCCCGCAGCTGGGGTAGTTCCGGGATGCATTCACCTCGGAGCACTGAGCTAGGTCTGCGTCCTGCGCCCGCCTGGCTCCATCTGTGCACTTCTCCCTTCCCTCCTTCCCCGCTCACATGATTCGCCCACCTTTAGTTGAATTCAGTAGTGGGCCTCTTCATCTTGCCTGTCTGCTGTGCAGGGAGTCCTTTGTGGAGTTATAGTTGTTCATTTAGTTGTAAATCCCAAGGGAGATTTACAGAGGCTCACCTCACGCCGTCATTTTGATGATGTCTCAGCATTTTCATTCAGATACTTATAACAGAGAAGGTAACTAACATCTTTAAGGGTCTCATATGTATAGGTACTTTGCTTTGTTACATCTTCTGATCCATGCAACAACCCTAAAAAGTAGATAGAAATATCCCCTGTAGAGTAAGCATACCATGAGGCAGTGAAGTAAGAGATGCACTAAAAGAGAGTATGTGATCTATCCAACATTTGCAACCAGACTTGCTTAATCACAAGGACCTGGTTGTATTTGTTACCCCATGCACAAATGCTCCTGAACAGGAAGTCATACAGCCATTATCAGTCACAAGTTATTTCTTTTATACATTCAACAAATATCAGTAGAAAACTTGCAATGTGCAAAGCAGTGTGCAGGGTAAGAAGGAACACAAAGTTGAATTAGGCATGGCTCCCAGCCTCATGGTAGAACACACATGTAAGTAATTAGAATATGAGATAGAAACCATAGGTGCCAGAGAAAAGAAAAATGAAAGGGGGCTTCCTTCTTAGGTGGTAAAGCAATGAGGACTCCATGGACAAGGAGGCCCATACCTGCATGAGGGGCCATGATTGGGGAAGAATGATGTTAACTCAGGAACAGTGCAGGCACAGGCAAAGGGATGAGAAAGTGTGGATTAAAAACTGGTGATCAAGGGAGCTGAATGCAAAATCATGTAGGACACAATATGGTAACATGGGGGAGGATTACACTATGAAAATAAATTTACTGCCAGGGTCAGACCTTTGCACTTTATTCATTATGCAGCTGAAGGTCCTGGGGTAGGGGTAGAGTGAGTCTTTGGTGTAGCAGGGGATATTAGTTTGCTAGGGCTCCATCTCAAAGCACCACAGACTGGAGGGCTAAAATAACAGACATTTATTATCTTAAAGTACTAGAGGCTGGAAGTCTGAGATCAAGGTATCAGCAGAGTTGTTCCTCCTGAAGCCTCTCTCCTTGGCTTGTAGATAGCCATCTCTCTTCCACTGTGTCTTCACATGGTCTTCTCTCTGTGCTTCCCTGTGTCCTAATCTCCTCTTCCTATAAGGACAGCAGTCATATTGGATTAGAGCCCATTATAATGACCTCAGTTTACCTTTATTACTTTTTTAAAAGCCCTGTCTCCAAATACAGTCACATTCTGAGGTAGTGGGATTAGGGTTTCAACATACGAATTCTGAGGGACACATTCTATAGCACAGGGTAAGATGGATCATGAGAGAGGGAAAATAAGGAGGCCAGTGAGGAGGTATTATGGCACTTAGGAGAAGGCAGGGCAGTGGAAGAGTGGCCGGTAGGCATCTATAGACCAGAGTCTGATGGCTTTCCTCTTTGTAAAGAGGAAGACAACAACAACAGCAGTCCTGTAAAAGGCTCAGTAAGAGAAAAGGAAAGGCAGCCAGAATAAACTTGGCAAATTTTCCTCAACCCACAGAGCTATCCCCAGAGCCATCACTTCTTGCTGCCTCTCTATAGCAAGAAGGTTGCTTCTGATTCCCAACCCACACAGGACAAAATGTCTCATTACTCTATAGTCTCACTGTGTTTACATCACATTCTTTCAAGTCCAGAATCTGAATCACAGCCAGGACATTCCTGTGTGACAGTTCTCATGAACTAATTATTAATGTTCCTGGCTCAAAGTCTGGGTGGGCATTTATTTCCATTACCCAAGCCTTGTGATGAATTGAGCTTTGTGCAGGCTGCATAATTTCTTCATTTCTCCATAAGTCTGTGCCTTCTGCTAGCATTTTAAGGAATGTATTTTTATGGAGTTTGGCGCTATTCAGTAATTTTCCAAGAGGGCACATTGCCCAGGCCAGATGGACAGATTTTTTTTTTCTGGTTCCAGCTGGTGAAGTCCTGTCTGATAAGATCCTATTCCATCCTACTTGAACAGAGATTCATAATTTGCTTGTGAAGTGGGTGGTGAAAAATGATTCAATTGGCAGTTCATTCTGGTCGTCTGTGGGAGGGCCACCTTAGTATCTAAAACCTCCCTAACTCAGGCAATGCCACAGGATATCTTCTTTCTAAGATGAATCTATATCATAACATGGAATGTAGGAGACAGGAAGTAGAGAAGCCACTCTATATAAGTAGAGTTACTCCATCACTGCATCGAGAGCCCTGTGTTTCTCTCTGATTCCATTTGTATTTAGAAAGAGAAAGAAGCCTGGTCACTGAATTGTCATGAAGAGGAATGAACGTTGGTTTTATGAAGAGGGTCACTTAAATTTTTCAGTTATATTGCATTATGCAAGTGCTCAGCATCGATTATATTCTTCAGTTATTGGGACAAAGCTTCCTGGCACATTGTGTCCTCAGCAGGGAGCTGTGAGCACCAAAGTGACATGCAAAATTCCTAGCACAGGGCATGTGTTCCTCGTATGAGAATCCTTGAGTTCTGTGTATGGAGTCTTCTTTCTTACTTTTTTATTAACTTTCTAAAGAAAATTGAGGCCAGACAATACTTTCACAGAAACATATCTTTCCACAGGAAGTGTTCATGACATCATCAAAGAATAAAAATGCATGGCTTTTCTTACTTTTCAATTTTTGGACTTTCTTGTGAATTTATTGAATATTAATAATTTTAATATCTTTTTCCCAGAATCTTCTCTTCATTCTCTGGAGTCCAGCCTTATTAAAAGGGAAGTAGTCCTCTTTGAATTCTTTCTGCTGTTGCTTCTCCTTGTCTTCCTGCAGGTGAGGATCCTCCGAAAAAAAAAAAAATTCTATCAACCCTTTGGCTATAAATCCTAACTTCCCTTTTGCCTCTTCAACCTGAGGCTGCCTATCTAAAACTCTCAAAGCCCACCCACTTTTTTTCCTTCTTACTGCAGGCAAAGATCTTGACATATCCAAGAGGCAATGCAAGAGTTTTGTGAGAAACACAGGACTGTTTACATTTAACTTAAAACTAAGTCACAGGAATATTAACAGACTTGTCTTACTATGGATTTAGAAATCAAGGCGCATATTTTTTTTTCAGAAACTCTACCAGAGTGAAGAAAATAATTTAGTGGTTTAACCAACAACCAATCAAAATAAATAAATAAATGTGAATGATAAAAGGGACAGATGATAAATTGAACTTCATCAAAATTTTAAAATTTGGCTTTTCAAAAGACACCATTAAGATAATGAAAAGAGAATCCACAATTTGAAAGATAATGTTTACAAATCATATACCTGATAAAGAACATATATCTAGAACATATAAAGAATTCTCAGAATTTAATACCAAAGAAACAAAAAATTAAAAGAAATTCACAAAATATTTGAATAGACATATCACTAGAGGAGCTATACAGATGGCAAATAGTACATGAAAAGATGACTAACACCGTTAGTTTAAACTGATGGGGATGAAAATATTCTAGTTAACTTAGTGTTCCCATGAGGATGAAGAGCAACTCTCATGCCTTGCTGGTCAGAATGCAAAAAGTACAACCACTCTGGAAAACGGTTTGGCAGCTTCTTACAACGTTCACTGTACACTCACTATATGACCCAGCAATTCCTCCTAGATATGTACCCAAGAGAAATGAAGACTTAAGGCCACACAAAAACTAGTTTGTAATGTTTGCAGTAGCTTTATTCATAACTCCCCAAACTGAAAACAACTCAGTTTTCATGCCCAGTGGCTGGTGATCATGTAATGTGTAGTAAATTCATAAATGGAATACTTCTCAACAATAAAAAACACTGGAGGACTGATAGAAATGACTAAATGGATGGATTTCACAAGCATTATGACAAGTGAAAGAAGTCAAATTCTAAAGACTACATATTTCATGATTCCATTTATATGGCATTCTGGAAAAGGC
The DNA here is from genome assembly GCF_004115265.2 of Rhinolophus ferrumequinum. Classification (NCBI taxonomy): domain Eukaryota; kingdom Metazoa; phylum Chordata; class Mammalia; order Chiroptera; family Rhinolophidae; genus Rhinolophus; species Rhinolophus ferrumequinum. The sequence continues at coordinate 37,286,429 of NC_046306.1, read as the reverse complement.
AAAACAGATCAGTGTTTGCCAAGCAACAGGCATGGGACTGAGGGTGAATGATTATAAAAGGCACAAGGGAACTTTTGGTATAATGCAAAATTTCTGTATCTTGATGTGATAATGATTATACATTTGTCAAAATTCATAGAACTGTATCGAAATGCTGAATTATACTGTATATAAGTTATACCTTTAAAAGTTTTATATGTTGAATGTAGAGAAGGATTTTGTGACAAATATACTATTTTACGTTCATTTCTTTCACAACAAACCCTTCCCAGGATGTTATATATTCCAGATGTTGCCCAATATCTCAGAAGTATAGAGATAAATAATGGGGTCTTTACTCACAATGTAGTGGGGGACGTAAAATTTGGTTGTTATAGCATATTCTTTGCTGTGACAGACACAGCACAGAGAAGTACTAAGGTTGTGGAAAATAAAGGATAAGAAAGCTCCCTGCTCAGTATTTGCTGTGGCTAAGGCTGGTAGAACAATTAGAAGGTGAGGAAGGAGGGTGTTTGGGCGTAAGGAACAGCAGGAAAAAAAAAAAAAAAGAAGAGCAGCAAAGAGCCAAGGCAGTGGACACTCTCCTCCTCTCTCTGCAGCTGCTTCTGTGGTGATCAAACAGCCAATAGGAGCTTGACTAACCAGCAATGACCCCTAGAAGAACAGAAGCAAGGCTGATTCCATGACCCAGTTCCCTCACAGAACAGACATTTAGAAAATACTTGTGAAATTCTGCCTCACAGTCAAATCCAACTGATGAACGTAGAAAATGTAGAAGACATGATAAAAGCAGAAAATCATCTTTAATGGGGAAAGGACAGTCTCTTCAATTAATGGTGTTGGGAAAACTGGACAACTACATGAAAAAAAATGAAATTGGACTGCTATCTTGCACCATACACAAAAATTAACTTAAAATGAATTAAAGACTTGAACATAAAACCTGAAACCATAAAACTCCTGCAGGAAACGTAGACAGGAAGCTCTTTGACATTGGTCTTGGTAATGATTATTTGAATCTGACACCAAAAGCAAAAATAAACAAGTGAGACTACATCAAACTAAAAAGTTTTGCACAACTAAGGAAACCATCAACAAAATGAAAAGGCAGATCCTTTTGTGGTTTATAAGTGTGATGATTGGGTGTTCACGCTCTTGTATGAGATGTGCCTCCCTCAAACCTTGTTATGACATCAGCACATCACCTGTCTGACGTGCGTATAGAGCATATAAAATGTATTACATATGTTGGATTGAGGTTTGCAAAACAAGTTGTTTACTAGTAGGAACAGGACTATGACCGCACATGTGTGAGACTGGTAAGAGTAAAGGTAAAAAACATGTTTTTGTGTGAAACTGAGCATAACAAAATTGAGTGATAACACGTTCACCAAAACAACGTCTGGTTCTCACCTAAGAAGTAAACAAATCCAAGGAAAAGAGGATAAAAGCAGAACTCCAGAGCAAGGCCGTGAGTGGTCCGACTGGGCGCTCGGCTAAGACCCTCTGCGAGGCTCTGAGTGAGACACTCCAGAATGATCCTCTAGGATGTGCATCTGGGCCATCCAACAGAGTCCTCTGCGAGGTGCCAGCGGTATTACCTGGAGTCTCCGAAGCTCTTCCTTGCAAGACCAGCTTGCCTCAGACATGTCATGGGCCCAGTTGCCTCTCCCAGACAAGGGACCTTCTCCAACTCAATTTGACTCTGAGACTTGGTTCGTTATTAAATTATATTCTATTCTGTATAAGCTTCTGTGCTTACCAGAGCATTGGCCTCTGGGGGGACATTGGTTCCCAAATAAAGCCGTGTTACTAACTCTATCTGAACCTGTGCGTCAGGACTTTGTTCCCCCCTCGTGTAATGAGTACCACGCAGGGATGTAGGGCCCTGCAAGGGATTAATATCCCCTTGACTTTCAGGAAGAGACTGCAATATGGCAACTGCCCTTATAGGTGCTCGCAACAACATGAAAGGAAATAAATGAAAAAAAGAAAGAAAGAAAAATAATGAAAAGGCAGCCTCCTAATTCAGAGAAAATATTTTCAAATCATATATCCAATAACGGGCTAATACCCAAATTATATAAAGAACTCATGCAACTCAATAGCAAAAAAAGCCCCAAACAATCTTATTTAAAAATGGGCAGATCTGAATAGACATTTTTCCAAAGAGGCATACAGAGGGCTAATAGGTACAGGAAAATATTCTCTACATCATTAATCATCAGGGAAATGCAAATCAAAACCACAATGAGGTATTACCTTAGACGTATTAGAATGGTTATTATCAAAAAGACTAGAAATAACAAGTATTGGCAAGGATGGTAGAAAAGAGAACCCTTGTGAACTGTTTGTGGGAATATAAATTGGTGCAACCACTATTGAAAACAGAATGCAGGCTCCTCAAAATTAAAAACAGAGCTACCATATGACCCAGCAATTCCACTCTGACTTTTTACCTAAAGAAAACAAAAGCAGTGTGGAAACAACCTTGTTTTCTTTCCTGCTGTTCCTTACACCCAAATGCCCTCCCTCCTCATCTTCAGTGATGGATGAATAGATAAATGGATATATATATATATATATATATATATATATATATATATACACATATTTGCACACACACACAAGGGAATATTATTTAGCCATAAAAAATATGAAATCTTGGCATTTTCAATAACATGGATGGATTTTGAAGGCATTATGCTGCGTGAAATAAGTCAGACAGAGAAAGACAAATACTTTATGATCTCTCTGATAATCATATATATATATATATATATATATATATATATATATACACACACACACACACACACAGTTAAGTTCACAAACTTGCTGCCATACAATTACATTGGCAGAACTGTACAAACAGCTCAGTAAGGTTTCATAACCTTGATATATCAATGTCTCACAGCTGTGTTTGTGTCAATGTGTGGTGTTGTGGCATTCATTATTGTTGTGTGTTTTTGTGTTCCGTCGTGAGAATGTCTGAGCTTGAATTAGAGCAACAAACAAACATTCAATTTCTTGTTAAACTTGGCAAATGTGGAAGAGAAATCAGGGACATGTTAGTCCAAGTTTATGGGGATAATTCCATGAAGAAATAGGCAGTGTACAAATGGATTAAACATTTTTCTGAGGGGAGAGAACATGTCACCTGTGAAGAGAGGTCAGGGTGGCCAGTAACGGGCAAAACTGATGAAAGCATTGCAAAACTTCATCGAATTGTGCATCAAAATTGTCAGCTGTCTGTGAGAAGCATAGCAGACCAAGTAAACATCAGTAGAGAAACAGTTAGGAAAATCTTAACTGAAAATCTTGGCATGAGAAAGGTGTATGCCAAAATGGTCCCAAAGGAGCTCACTGATGATCAAAAGCAAAGTCGAAACTTCCCAAGACCTTTTGGAGAGGCAAGACGATGTTTTGGGCCATGTTATCACCGGTGATGAAACATGGCTGTACCAACTAGGACTTTGAAGCGTTAAAGTACACAATGGAAGTCAGCCAATTCGCCATGGCCAAAAATGTTCTGTCAGTCCAAATCAAGAGTCAAAACAATGTTGCTAACCTCTTTTGATATCAGAGGGATTATTCATTATGAATTTGTAGCAACTGGACAAACAGTTAACAAAGTTTACTATTTGGAAGTGCTGAAAAGGCTGTGTGAAAAAGTCAGATGAAAATGATCTGAACTTTTCACCAACAATTCATGGCACAACAATGCACCAGCTCACATGGCACTGTCTGTGAGAGAGTTTTTAGCCAGGAAATAAATAACTGTATTGGAACACCCTCCCTACTCATCTGATTTGGTCCTCAATGATTTCTTTATTTACCCAAAGATAAAGGAAATAATTGAAAGGAAGACATTTGGATGACGCTCAGGACATCAAGGGTAATAGGATGACAGCTCTGATGGTCATTCCAGAAAAAGAGTTCCAAAATTGCTTTGAAGGGTGGACTAGGTGCTGGCATTGGTGCATAGCTTTCCAAGGGGAGTACTTCAAAGGTGATCGTAGTGATATTCAGCAATGGGGTATGTAGCATTTTTTCTAGGATGAGTTCATGAACTTAATTGTCAGACCTCATACACACACACACACACACACACACACACACACACACAAATATACTCACAGATACAGAGAACAGGTTGGTGGCTGCCAGAGAGAGATGGGTGGTGAGGGGTGAAAGAAATAGATGAACTTCTTTTTGTTTTCTGGGTTTTAGTTTAAATAAATTAAATTTTAAAAAGAATATCACCTTTATGTAGACATTATAATGATAATTATTGAAGGTAAAAATCTTTGATTAGTGCCAAAATTAATGGGTGAAATTATGATGAGAAACAGGATATTTGCATAGTCTCAAAATATTTTCTTACATTTTACCAAAGGGAAAACAGAAATTACAATGAAGAAACTCTGTAGACACCACTTTCTTCGAGTGATCAAAGTAAGTCCCACAGGAAATAAGACAGGTTGACACCTTTTTTTCTCAGTATGATGCTCTGAAAGAGCACAGTATTTCTTCCATGGTATTCTTGCCTTAAATACTATCTTGGTCAGCTAAGGCTACTAAGACAAATTATCATAGGCTCAGTGACTTAAACTACAAACATGTTTTTCTCACTGTTCCAGGGGCTGAAAGTCCATGATCAAGGTGTAAGTAGATTCTGTGTATGGTAAGAGCCCACTTCCTGATTTGCAGATGCTTATATAGTGTTAAAACAATCATAGGTGCCAGAGGACGTCATAGGAATGGCAGCAGCGGGGCGCACTTTCTGAGTTCTCCTCCAGATCTTATTACAAACGGGACCTATAACCCATCAAAGAACTCTTTGCTCATCACACAGAAAAGCTAAGAGACTCGTGCAAGGATTACTTGAAGGTGCGCTAATTGAGCAAGCAGGGAAAGGAAGGAAGGGAGCAAAGTGAAAACGCGCGAGCCCGCAGCGGGGTCCCGGCTGGGGTCGGCAGTGGCAGCGGCGGCGGCGGCGGCGGCGGCAGCGAAAACCGCAGTGGCACCCGCAGTTCCAGGCACGCACGGGATCCCAGCGCAGAACGGAGAGCACAGAGACCAGGAGGTGGGCTCTTTCCCTGAGTCCCACAGCTGATTTCTCCCGCCGGGAGGGTGGCCAGTGGGCCCTAGGGCGGACAAAGAACACAGACTCCATACCTGGGCCCCTCCCCCGCCCCACTCTTCCAATCCTACCCCCGCCCTTCCAGAGACTTAAACTGGCCCCTGAACTGAGGTGTAGTGTCAGATTACAGAGGAGCCTTAGTGCTCAGGCTCTGGGAAGACTGACAGGCAGCCCTGACCCAGGGAAGAGGCTGGGAAGAGTGTGATTTTGGCTGGGCTAGGAGAGAAGAGACTCCTCCACCCCCAGCCACCACCTTTTCTGGCCTGCGGGAAGAGGGTGACGCATGGCTGGGCTAGGAGAGAGAAGACCCCTCCATCCCCAGCCCCCACCCTTTCTGGCCTGCCTACGGCAGGGCAATTGCAACTGCGGAGACACTCTCAGGGATCAGCAGTAAGGCAGGCGCAGCTCTGGCCTTTCAGCAGCTCAGAAATTTCCCGCCTGCACCCCTCCCCCATACACACACACACATTGAAGAAGTGCCCTAAGACTCAGGAGTAGTGGACACGGGGCTGGTGGTGCTACTCTCAGTGTGCATATGTGCAGGCAAGGGCAGAAACTGCACTGACTTTGTAAAAACTATCATCCAGATCCCTCAGGCCCACGCATTTAAATCTACAGTCCCAAAGTCACTCTGGGCACCAGGTGACCAGCTCTGCCTGTGCAATAAGCAGGGTGCTCTTTGGTACAGCAGAGGACAACCTGGACATTACTTGGTGGGCTTAAGCCAAGACTGGCACTGCTGTTTGTTTTGCTTTGTTTTGTTTTGTTTTACTTTGTCTTTATATCTTTGATATCTTTGTCTGTGTCGAGTGGGGTTTATCAGGTGTTTTTCCATGTGAATGTATTTGAGTTTTTTCTTTGTTATTGTTGTTGTTGTTGTTGTTGTTGTGCTTGGTGATTTGCTATGTTCTGAAACTGCCCTACCAAGGCCCAGCTTAAGAGGCACAAGATTCAACATATCCAGAGGCCAACTCCAGACCAAACCACAGTACTACTGGGTTTGACCTACAAGTCACACACCCAGAGGGAATTCTCTGCAGGCACTAGAGCCCATAGAGACCAAACCACATTTAAGTGGTCAACCCTCACGCAGCAGAACGCCCTGCAGTGGGCAGAACCAAGTCTCACAATAAGTCAGCCTAGGAGTTAACCCTACCTACTCACAAGCAAAAAGCAATTAAAGATCTTCTTGAATAGGACAATGTACACAACACAAGAGTCACCTTTGGAGCACACGCAGAGGAGAAAAACGAAGTAGTGCAAGGCAAATATAAAGGACACATACTACATAAGATAACCTAGCAAGAACTAAGAATTCTAGGGGATCTACCTAATACATCAAAGCAAACACAGAGAGTCAGCCAGAATGAGGAAACAAAGATACACGTCCCAAATAAAAGCACAGAAGAAACCTCCACAACTGGAACCAAATGAAGCAGATGTAACCAACCTTTCAGAGACAGAGTTCAGAACACTGGTGATAAGAATGTTTAAGGAGCTTAGAGAAGACATAAAGAAGGATGTAGAAATCATAACAAACAACCAGTTAGAACTAAAGAACACAATTACCAAAATTAAGAATTCACTTGAAGGAATTACCAGCAGGTTAGATGAAGCAGAGGATTGAATCAGCGACTTAGAGACAAGGTAGCAGAGGTCACCCAAACGGAACAACAGAAAGAAAAAAGAATAAAAACCAATGAGGATGGCTTAAGAGACCTCTGGGATAACATCAAGCGCAACAACATGCGCATCATAGGAATACCAGAAGGTGAAGAGAGGAAGCAAGGGATTGAGAACATATTTGAAGTAATAATGTCCGAAAACTTCCCCAACCTGATGAAGGAAACCAACATACAAGCCCAGGAAGTGCAGAGAGTTCCAACCAGGATAAACCCAAACAGGTCCACACCAAGACACATTATAGTTAAAATGGCAAAGCTTAAAGACATAGAGAGAATCCTAAAAGCAGCAAGAGAAAGACGGAGGGTTACATACAAGGGAACTCCCATAAGACTATCAAATGACTTTTCTACAGAAACATTGAAGGCCAGGAGGGAGTGGCAGGAGATACTCAAAGTAATGGAAAACAAAGGCCTACAACCTAGATTGCTTTATCCAGCAAGGCTATCATTTAAAGTTTATGGAGAGATAAAGAGCTTTCCAGAAAAAAATAAGCTAAAGGAATTTATTACCACCAAGCTAGCATTGCAAGATATACTAAAAACTCTTCTGTAAATAGAAGAAAGATCAAAACAACCTAACTACAAATGTAAAAATGGCAATAACTATGTACCTATCAATAATCACTTTAAATGTAAACGGATTAAATGCTCCAATCAAGTTGAGAATGTTTAAAAATTATTTTAAATTTATTATATTTGATTCCACAACTCATTTAAGATTAAAAATTTGAAGTTACCGTGTTAAAAAAAAAAAAGAGAGAGAGAGACATAGGGTGGCTGACTGGATAAGAAAGCAAGACCCTTTTATATGCTGTATACAAGAGACTCACCTCAGAACAAAAGACACACACAGGCTGAAAGTGAAGGGTTGGAGTAAGATATTTCATGCAAATGGAAATGAGAAAAAAGCTGGAGTTGCAATACTTATATCTGAGGAAATAGACTTTAAAATGAAGAACATATTAAAAGATAAAGATGGGCACTATATAATAACAAAGGGATCGATCTGACAAGAGGACATAACCCTAGTAAACATCTATGCACCCAACATAGGAGCACATAAATATATAAAACAGGTACTGACTGACATAAAGACAGAGATCAACAGTAACACTATCATAGTAGGGGACTTCAACACACCTCTGACAACAAGGGACAGATCTTCCAGACAGAAAATCAATATGGAAACAATAGCCTTAAATGATACATTGGACTACTTGGATTTAATCGATATTTTCAGAACATTTCACCCCAATGCTGCAAAATACACGTTTTTCTCAAGCACACATGGAGCATTTTCCAAGATAGACCATATGTTAGGCCACAAAACAAGTCTTGATAAATTCAAGAAAATTGAAATCATACCAATTGTCTTCTCTGATCACAATGCTTTGAAATTAGAAACGAACTACAGGAAAAAAACTGGAAGACACACCAATTCATGGAGGCTGAATACCTTATTACTAAATAAGGAATGGGTCAAGCATGAGATCAAGGAAGAAATCAAAAGATATCTCGAGACAAACGAAAATGAAAACACGACGACCCAAAATCTATGGGATGCCGCGAAAGCAGTCCTAAGAGGGAAATTCATAGCTTTGCAGGCCTACCTAAAGAAACAAGAAACATCACTAATCAACAGTTTATCTTCACACTTAAGGGATCTGGAAAAAGAACAGCAAAATAAGCCCAAAGGGAGCACAAGGAAGGAGATAATAAAGATCAGAGCAGAAATAAATGAAATAGAAACCCGTAAAACAATACAAAAGATCAATGAATCCAAGAGTTGGTTCTTAGAGAAGATAAACAAAATTGACAAACCTTTAGCCAGACTCATTAAAAAAGAGAGAGAGAGGACCCAAATTAATAAAATCAGAAATGAAAGAGGAGAAGAGACAACGGACACCGCAGAAATACAAAAAGTTTTAAGAAATTACTATGAGCAACTATATGCCAACAAATTTGACAATCTGGAAAAAATGGACAATTTTCTAGAGGCGTACAACTTTCCAAGGCTAACTCAAGAAGAAACAGAAAACCTGAATAGACTGATCACCACCAGGGAAATTGAATCAGTAATCAACGATCTCCCAACAAACAAAAGCTCTGGACCCGATGGCTTTACAGGTGAATTTTACAAAACGTTCAAAAAATAATTATCACCTATTCTCCTCAAGCTCTTCCAAAAAATCCAGAAGGAGGGAAGACTCCCAAACACTTTTTACGAAGCCACTATCACTCTGATCCCAAAATCAGACAAAGACACCACAAAAAAAAGAAAACGACAGGCCGATATTGCTAATGAACATAGATGCAAAAATCCTCAACAAAATATTAGCGAACAGAATTCAGCAATACATTAAAAAGATCATACACCATGATCAAGTGGGGTTCATCCCTGGTATGCAAGGGTGGTTCAACATCCGCAAATCAATTAATGTGATACACCACATTAACAAAATGAAAAATAAAAATCACATGATCATATCAATAGATGCAGAAAAAGCATTTGATAAAATCCAACAGCCATTTATGATAAAAACCCTTAAGAAAGTGGGAATAGAGGGATCATATCTCAACATAATAAAGGCCATATATGACAATCTCACAGCTAACATCATACTCAATGGGGAAAAGCTAAAACCATTCCCCCTAAGATCAGGAACAAGGCAAGGTTGCCCACTATCTCTGCTTCTATTCAACATAGTGCTGGAAGTTCTAGCCACAGCAATCAGACAAGAAAAAGAAATAGAAGGCATCCAAATTGGTAAGGAGGAAGTAAAATTATCATTACATGCAGATGATATGATAGTATATATAGAGAGCCCTAACGACTCCACCAAGAAACTATTAGAGCTGATAGATGAATTTAGTAAAGTAGCAGGATACAAAATTAATATTCAGAAATCAGTTGCATTTGTATATACCAATAATAAAACATCAGAAGGAGAAATTAAAAAAACAATCCCATTTACAATTGCTCCAAAGACTATAAAATACCTGAGAATAAATTTAACCAAAGAAATAAAAGATCTGTACTCAGAAAAGTATAAGACACTGAAGAAAGAAATGAAAGAAGATATAAATAGATGGAAACAAATATCATGTTCATGGATAGGAAGAAATAATATAGTTAAAATGTCCATACTGCCTAAGGCAATATACATATTCAATGCAATTCCTATCAAACTGCCAACGTCGTTTTTCACAGAAATAGAACATATAATCCTAAAATTTATATGGGACCATAAAAGACCCCGTATAGCCTCAGCAATCTTGAGAAATAAGAACAAAGTGGGAGGTATAACAATACCTGACTTCAAATTATACTACAAGGTACAGTAATCAAAACAGCATGGTAGTGGCATAAAAACAGACACATAGATCAATGGAACAGAACAGAGAGTCCAGAAATAAATCCATGCCTATATGGCCATTTAATCTACGACAATGGAAGCAAGAATGTACGATGGGGTAAAGACAGTCTATTCAATAAATGGTGCTGGGAAACCTGGACAGACACATGCAAAACAATGAAGCTGGACCACCTCCTTACACCATATACAAAAAAAAATTCAAAATGGCTTAAAGACTTAAATGTAAGATCTGAAACCATAAAATACCTAGAAGAAAATATAGGAAGAAACTTCACAGACATTACCCGGAGTAAGATTTTTACTGATATATCCCCTCGCGCGAGGGAAGTAAGAGAAAAAATAAACATGAGGGATTATATCAAACTAAAAAGTTTTTCACAGCAAAGGAAACCATCAATAAAACAAAAAGGGATCCTACTGAATGGGAAAAGATATTTGCCAATGATATATCCGATAAAGGGTTAATATCACAAATCTATAAAAAACTCACTCAACTCAACTCCATAAAAACAAACGACCCAATTAAAAAATGGGCAGAGGACTTGAAGAGACATTTTTCTAAAAAGGACATACAGATGGCAAACAGACATATGAAGAAATGCTCAACCTCACTAACCATCAGAGAAATGCAAATAAAAACCTCAATGAGATACCACCTCACCCCAGTCAAAATGGCTATCATCAATAAATCAACAAACAACAAGTGCTGGCGCGGATGTGGAGAAAAGGGAACACTTGTGCACTGTTGGTGGGATTGCAGATTGGTGCAACCACTATGGAAAACAGTATGGAGGTATCTCAAAAATCTGAAAATGGAACTACCCTATGATCCAGTAATTCCATTCCTAGGTATCTATCCGGAGAAATCCAAAACTCCAATTCAAAAATCTTTATGCACTCCTATGTTTATTGCAGCACTATACACAATAGCTAAGACATGGAAACAACCGAAATGCCCATCGGTAGACAACTGGATTAAGAAACTGTGGTACATTTATACAATGGAGTATTACGCAACCATAAAGAAGAAAGAAATCTTACCATTTGCAACAACATGGATGGACCTAGAGAACATTATGTTAAGTGAAATAAGTCAGACAGAGAAAGATAAGTACCATATGATCTCACTTATATGCAGAATCTAAAGAAAATAATAAGTGAATGAACTAAACAGAAACAGTTTTGGAGACAAAGAGGAAAAACTGAGGGTTGCTAGATGGGCGGGGAGGGGTGGGGGTATGGGGGAAAGTGAGGGGATTAGAAAACAATCAGTAACCACAAGATGGCCACGGGGTTTTGAAAATTAATCTGGGGAACGTAATTTAGTGGTTACCAGAGGGTAAGGGGGTTGGGGAGTGGGAGATGAGTGTAAGGGGGATCAAATATGTGGTGATGGAAGGAGAACTGACTCTGGGTGGTGAACACACAATGTAATTTATAGATGATGTGATACAGAATTGCACACCTGAAATCTATGTAATTTTCTAACAATTGTCACCCCAATAAATTAAAAAAAAAAACAATCATAGGTAACAGGTAAATTAAAGTGAGTGACTGTGTCCTATATAAAACTTTATTTACAAAAACAGGAGGTGGGATAGATTTGGTCTATGGACTGTAATTTCCTGACTCATAATCTATTTGTACGTATTTATCATACAAAAACTTAGAGGTGACTGCTGTATAGACAGTTAGTGGTGGCTTGTAGAAATTGGAAATTATATAATGTAATATTCTTTATCAACCTTTAGTTATGGAGGTATAAGTTAAAACGTATTTGTCCCAATGCCAAAATATCACTCCACAAGTTGTCGATGACAATGGGAAATGTACCTTTATGACGGAGAAACCCCCAAGTCACCACCTAAACATGTATCAAAAATAGTGGAAAAATCTTACTTCATATGCCTCCTGATATAATGCAAAATGAATCAAGCACCATCATCTATGATGGATTATAGCCTACAATGTTTAACATAATTGTAATCAAGCCTGTAGATATCATTCCCAGCCTATAGGACATACAAGAGAGAGGGGACACGTTAAACACCTTGAAGGAACAACCAGAAAAGTTTAGAATAAGAATTATGCTGCAAGATAACTGGAATGATCTCTTAAAGAAATAAATGTTATGGGAAAAAAATATGTGTGAAGAAGACTGCTCAAATTAAAAGAGACTAAAGTAATATATAAAAATTTGTTTACTTCTGGTTTGAAAGAAATTGCTATAAAATACATTTTGGGTAACAATGGACAAATTTGAATATAGTCTAGTTGTTATATAATATTATAAAATGACTGTGACTTTTCTTACATGGAATAATTATATTGCAATTTTGTAGAAGAATATCCTTATAAATGACAAAACATTTAAAGATGTTAGTGACTAGAAAAATATAAACAAACACACACAAAGAAAAATGAAATAAATGTGGAAATAGGTTTACAGTTGTTGAACCAAAGTGGTGGGTTACTGTGTGTTCATTATACTACTGTTTTGATTTTCCTGCATATTTGATGGTTTTCATAAGAAAGAGTTGAGAAAATAATTATATTTGATAACATGCCCTGATAGAATATTTTATCGTTAAATTTTCTGTTTAACTGCCTTTTTACATCAATAAGAAGGTGAGAAAATATGTATTCTAACTATCACAGGATAGAATAAAGGTCTTTTAACATTAAATTCTATATCATATGTTTTCTAATAGTTAAGTACAAGAAGAAAAATAATTTCTTAAAAGGAAAACAGTTGTCACCTGGCCCTATAAATAAGAGATGTAAACTTGAATGACCAGAGAAACTGAAAACATTTATTACGATGTCACTAACAATTTGATACAGGGACACAATTTATTCCACACATACAAATATGTCTTAATTATGTCACTTTTATAGGGTAGGAAAAAACTATAAACTCTCCAGTCCCAAACAAAGAATTAATTTCAGTGTTTTCAGATAACCAATGCAAGACATTATCCAATGTTTGAAGAAGAGAAGCAATTTCTCAGAATTAGGGAAATGGAAGAGTCACTGGTTCGAACCAGCTACAGTCATCATTCAGGAAGTCTTAGCTTTAACTATTTGTGCTTCCTGCCTCATGACCACAGTTCCTTCCCCTATATTGTCACTGTATATCAATTAATTATTAAGCTAAAAACCGAGGCGCATTTCTGTAAATTTTATCTGTCTGAGTCTGACTCTGGGAGAACTACTCTCCAAGAAGTTATTTAGATCCTGCAGGCAGAAAGAAAACGAGCCTCATAAAACAGGGTAACAAACGTTGTTGGTGCCCCATCCATATCCCCTTCAAAATCACCATTCCTGAGCATACCACTAAAGTTTCTCTGCATGGGGGCTTTCTATAGCTTTGGGAGTCCATTTAGTCAAAGTGCAGGGCATACAGAGAATGCCAGGGAGCTAGTGCAACCGAGGAACAGTTTTTAACTAATTTTCTTTTTTTTAATTTATTGGGGTGACAATTGTTAGTAAAATTACATAGATTTCAGGTGTACAATTCTGTATTACATCATCTATAAATCCCATTGTGTGTTCACCACCCAGAGTCAGTTCTCCTTCCATCACCATATATTTGATCCCCCTTACCCTCATCTCACACCCCCCAACCTCCTTACCCTCTGGTAACCACTAAACTATTGTCTGTGTCTGAGTTTTTGTTTCTCATTTGTTTGTCTTGTTCTTTTGTTGCTTTTGGTTTATATACCACATATCAGTGAAATCTCAAAGGCATTTTTTAAAGAAATTGAACAAAAAATCATCAGATTTGTTTGGAACCACGAAAGACCCCGAATAGCCAAAGCAATCTTAAGAGAAAAGAACAATACTGGTGGTATCACACTCCCTGACTTTAGCTTGTACTACAGGGCTACAATAATCAAAACAGCATGGTATTGGCAGAAAAACAGACACATCGACCAATGGAATAGAATTGAGAACTCAGAAATAAAACCACATAAATATGGACAGATAATTTTTGACAAAGAAGCAAAAAACATACAATACAGAAAAGACAGCCTCTTCAATAAATGGTGCTGGGAGAATTGGATAGCCACGTGCAAAAGACTGAAACTGGACTGCTATCTGTCACCATGTACCAAAATTAATTCAAAATGGATGTAAGACCTAAGCATAGGACCTGAAACAATAAACTGCATAGAAGAAAACATAGGTACTAAACTTATGGACCTTGGGTTCAAAGAGCATTTTATGAATTTGACTCCAAGGCAAGGGAAGTAAAAGCTAAAATAAACGAATGGGACTATATGAAATTTAAAAGCTTCTGCACAGCAAAAGAAACTGTCGAGAAAATAAAGAGGCAGCCAACTGAATGGTAGAAGATTTTTGCAAACAGTGCCTCCGATAAGGGGCTAATATCCAAAATATACAAGGAACTCATGAAACTCAACAACAAAAAAACAAACAACCCCCTTGAAAAATGAGCAGAGTATCTGAAGAGACATTTCTCCAAAGAGGACATACAAATGGCAAATAGACATATGAAAAAATGCTCAACATCACTAATCATCAGAGAAATGCAAATAAAAACCACAATGAGATATCACCTCACCCCAGTCAGAATGGCTATCATCAACAAGACAAATAGTAACAAGTATTGGAGAGGCTTTGGAGAAAAAGGAACCCTCATATACTGTTGGTGGGAATGCAGACTCGTGCAGCCGCTATGGAAGGCAGTGTGGGGGTTCCTGAAAAAAATACAAATAGAATTACCATATGACCCAGCAATCCCTCTCCTGGGTATCTACCCAAAAAATCTGAAAACATTTATGTATAAAGACACGTGTGCTCTAATGTTCATTGCAGCTTTGTTTATTGTGGCCAAGACATGGAAACAACCAAAATGTCCTTCAATAGATGAATGGATAAAGAAGTTTTGGTATATATACACAATGGAATACTATTCGACGGTAAGAAAAGATAATATAGGAACATTTGTGACAACATGGATGGATCTTGAGAGTATAATGCTAAGCGAAATAAGTCAGGCAGAAAAAGCAGAGAACCATATGATTTCACTGATATGTGGTATGTAAACTAATTTTCAACTTACTAGTTTTCAACCAACAGGAATCAGTAGATAAATAACCAAGATCCCTTGTCCCTTGGTTGGATGACTCTAAGGCTTATTTCTCTCCTCTGTCTCCCTTTCCTACTCTCTCTCTTTTTTTAATTAAAGTTTATTGGGGTAACAATTGTTAGTAAATTTACGTAGATTTCAGGTATACATTCTGTATTACATCATCTATATATCACATTGTGTGTTCACCACCCAGAATCAGTTCTCTTTCCATCACCATATATTTGATCCCCTTTACCCTCATCTACCATCCTCCCTCCCTTATCCTCTGGTAACCACTACACTAAACTATTGTCTGTGTCTATGAGTTTTTATTTCTCTCCTATTCTCTTAATAATAATGCTTCCTGAGAAAATCTCCTACATAAACTATTTGAATTAACTTTCATGTATGCAAGTATTCTTTTGGGGGAGACCACACAAGTTATCCAGACTTCAGAACTCTTGATTACATGGGCACCCACATAGAGAGAATATGTAGCTCTTTCATATGATGCAGGTGCTTTAGAGGTTAAACTTGGATTAAAGTGGTAATCCAGGCTTAACTCTATTAACAGGTTTAGCCTCCATTAAGAAACCACCTCAACAAGGTAGAACAGGAGATAATTGTCGTGACAATGGTTAACTAGATAGGAACAGTTCTTTAGACTTAAAACACTTTAGTCCCCCCACGGAACTATCCAAGGTGCTGGATTACCTGGAAGCAAATAAGCACCTTTGTCTCTATTCCTAATTTATAGTCTCTGTCTGTCTGGAATTTATCCTTCTTTCTTTACCCTTCTGATTGATACCTCAGTGCACCGAGTCATGTCTGGCTGCAGCCAACCCGTATAATCAGCTTCCTGGGCTCTGCTTAGCATGACCCAACTTCTGCTCCTGTATGCACACCTCATACTGACAGCATGGCTCCTATATAATCTCCTGACTTTATTCACCTTTGTATAAACACCTAAATTATTGTTGTTTAAAATAAATATATCCTAAATACAAAAACTTCTTTCTAGAGACTTTTCTACAGCATTTTCAATGCTGATCTAAAATCATCAGTCATACTTAATCCTGAAGCAAGACACATAAATATTTCATTTCAGAAGAAAGTTGACATGTTCAGAATTGTAGAAATACACTTCTGAAGCTTCATATTTTGGTTTCCTCCACTTCTGCTTGCCCTAATCATCACAGTAAGATTTACACGTCAATTATTTTCTTTTTGGTAGCATCTGGTAGCATTTAAGCTTTTAAACAAGTTTCATAGTATAAAGAAATCATCTATACTGGATCATTTGTACATTCTTTGTGAATGGAATGGGTTTGTGAATTCATAAAATTATAGTTTAATTGTAAAGTAATATTGTAATTGTTTCCATGGAGTTCCAGAACTACGTATGTTATCAAAACTTCTAAATAAAGATAAGTGAAACACGTCTAGAAATTGGGGGGCAAAACCAAACTCCCAAAATATTTCTCTCCTAAACTTGAACAAGAGAATAAACTTAGACAGTAGCCAAAATTCTCCCAAATAATTAAGTAGTTAGAAAACAAGGAAGAGAGTGCAACCTATGTCTTAAACTTTTGTGCCTGTGTCTTAAACCACAAAAAGGAAGGGAAAAAAAAAATAAGGAAGGAAAGAAAGGAGGGAGAAAGAAGTTGCAGTTATTGTACACTACAACTTCTAACTTCATCAATGACCCTTGAAGTACTGGGGACTCGTAATGAGGTCAGAAAAATACCATAAATTCTCATTAATATTATCTAATATAAATAAAATAGACTGAGGGGTTAATAAGATGGTCCTCAAAGTGATAAAGGAAATGAACTTCTAAAACAGAAGCTGTTATATTCTGTGCAGCACCTCAGTAGAGATAGAAAGAGTGATCCAGTCTTGCTTGTTCCAGGACACTGCTGAATTGGGAGAAGGATCTGAAATTCACAGGGTTTTTTTTTATGGTCCTGGACATATAATGGAGTCTCAGAACAGAGCAAGAGTAACATCTGTTTTTCCAGAAGTAGCTGCATACAAGTGCAAGAGAATGTCTCTCTTCCCTCACCTGTGAACCCTCAACCCCAGAAAGTTGGAGACAAAACTTCAAACTACAACTCATAAAGTAAAATCAACAGGTTTTATACAAGGCCTTTTCATAGAGTAAATAGGTAAAAGAAGCCCAGAACAAACAAAACTATGGCAAGCACAAAACTAGTGGTCTTCCCTGGTACATGTCTGTATCCTAATCTCCTCTTACAAGGGCCAGTCATATTGAATTAGGACTCACCCATATGACCTCATTTTAAGTTGTCTCTTTAAAGACCTTATCTCTAAATACAGTCACATTCTGGGTACTGATAATTAGGATTTCAACATACAAACTTCGGAGTGGCACAATCCAGTCCATAACAGAACTCATTCCACCTCTGCCACTTACTAAATGCTGGACATAAAGAAAGTTATGTGTTTTTCACTATAGAATGTGAATTAAAACACCCACTCACAGGGCTGTTGCGAGCATTCATGCATGAAACAACTCAACATGGTGCCTAGCACATAATAGGTGATCTAGAGATATTTGCTGATACTGACACTCAGTGAAACAGTTCTCTGTCAGCCCATTTGAAAGTACTCTATTGTATTTCTTTCAAGTCCAGTGCAAACTTTTTCTTAACAATTTTTCCTTTTATAGCAAATTAGTGTACTTTTACTGTTTTTGTTTTTTTGTGTTTGCTTGTATAAGGGAAGGATTGATGGAAGAATACCTGAGAGGTAGGAAAAAAATGAGAAAACTTTGTCCAGGAGATACATTTGTTCCTTTAATCGAGCAACAGTAATTTAGTTCTGTGAAAAGAGCCTTTGCTTTCTCTGACCTGAATTTTTTTCAGTAATCCAGGAGCTGTATCATGGACATACTCTCATGAAAAAATTAAATTTATTTTCATCAGTCTAAAGCATCGGACACACGCTATCATTAAGACTGCTGGTGTTGTTGCAAATGACATTATTTCATCTTTTTTATGGCATAATAGTATTCCATTGTGTATATATACCATATCTTCTTTATCCAATCATCTATTGAAAGATACTTTGGTTGTTTCCATGTCTTGGCCACCATAAATAAAGCTGCAATGAACATAGAAGCATATATACCTTTACAGATAAATGTTCAGATTTTTGGGGGTAGATATCCAGGAGAGGGATTGCTGGATCTTGAGATTATTATGCTAAGTGAAATAAATCAGGCAGAAAAAGTAGAGAACCATATCACTCACTGATATGTGGTAAACAAAACTGAAAACAACAAAGGAACAAGACAAACAAATGAAGATAGAAAAACTCAGAGACACAGACGATAGTCTAGTAGTTACCAGAGGGTAACGGTGAAGGGGGAGCAGTAGATGAGGGTAAAAGGGATCAAATATATGGTGATGGAGGGATAATTGACTCTGTGTGGTGAACACACAATGTGATATATAAATGATGTATTATAGAATTGTGCACATGAAACCTATGTAACTTTACTAACAATCGTCACCCCAATAAATTTTAATTAAAAAAGAAAAGATTGTTGGTGTGTTCCATTGGTCCCTCCAATGGATGAGATATCTAATGGGGAGAATGTTCTGCGCCATGTTTTCTACCCTACTCTGATTCATGAGATAATAAAGTTTATAAGATTCTGTAAAACTTATGCAGTCAATTAAAATAGAACCAGATGCTTACTCTTCCACTTAGAAGTCCCCACCTTCACAGGCGTGACCAAGGTTGAAGAGACCTGACCTCACTGTCCATCTCTCCCATAAGGAATCCATATACATAAGTGACTGTAATCAACAGTGGGTTTTATAAGACCCACATATACACAAAAAGAATTCTTAAAGGATTACAACAGAAGTCCTATGGTGTTTTTGCTTATATATTTTGTATCTTGAGGAATGCAGGGAAGGAAAACCTCAGACCTGGGAGCCCAGCACGAAGAACTGGGCTTTCTTCCTGAATCCCACCAGGACACCTGACAGTGCCACAGAGAGCATGATGGACAGTTTGAATTGGCACAAATGGGAAGGACTGGTAAAGAGCTAGGTGAATTTAGTGTTGTGGGGAGGCAATAAGATAAAGAGCTCTCACCTTCTTTCTCTAGAGAGTGTGGGGTTAGTGAGGGGACAATCACTAGAGAGAAGGCAGAAGAGTAGTAAATGCTTGGAAGAGCTGCTGTGTGAAATGGAATAAAGTGGCAGAGGTGGGAAGCACAGGAGCAGAGAGTACAATGAGGGAGCAAGAATGGAAGGAGTTAAAGTTCCTAGCTGCAGAGCACTTAATCCTCTTTCCTGTGTGGTACTCTTAAGAGGTTGGAGGTGGTTTTAATAGAAGACATATGCTACCCTTTCTCATCCCTGAGGTGTGAAAACTGAGGCCACAGCTGAGTCATGCCATGAATAACAATATCCCACACTGGCTGAGCCGATCCTTTCTGATTGGACACACATCAGTGACTTTCTGAGCTGGCACCTCTGCTGCATTGCCACATCCACACAACACGAAGCCCAAAATCTATCTTTCTTGTTTGGTGACTACAGTTTTACATACTTAACACACATATTTGAGAGCTTGAAGAATGAGGAGCCTTGAGAGGAAAGAGGACTTGAATAATCATGTGGAGGTGGGCACCCTCTAGCTGCCCTTTCCACCAATCGCAATAACATGCTAGGCCAAACAAAAATATTAAAATATGATCCAATACAACCTTAAGCAAGGCACTCTCTAAGCCTCAGTTTTCTTTCCTGTAGAATAAAAGATGTGTTTAATGGTAATAACCTCTTCATAGGGTGGTTATTCAATGACATATAAAGAAAGCACTTGGCAAAATTGTTGGGCACTTAATAGTTGCTCAATAAATGGTAGCTTAAAAATTAGGTAATGAGCAGACAAAGTGAATATATTTAACTTTACTTCTCTTTGTCAAGACTGTGTTGTCTTAGCCTGAGATTTTCAGAAAACAAAATCTGAGGCAACAGCTTATCTGCAACTCTTTTATTAGGGAAGCAGAAGTGAGGGAAAGAGAATGGTGCAGGGACGACAACAGAGCAAATGTAAGAGAGTGTGCTAGAGAGATGGCCACTGTTTCATAGTAAAACCAACTAATTACACCACCTTATGGGCCTTCAAAGAGGCCATAAGGGCTACTGCAGCTAAGGCAGTCTTGGGGAAGAGTGGTGAAGAAAGAGGAGAAGAATTTACCTACTAGCTCTGAACTCCCACTGATCACTTTTATCCCATTAACTCCACTGCCTTTTGGGGTGCACCGGTGTGAGTGCCAAGCAGGTCCCAATGTATCTTCATCCTCAGTGACAGCAGGGAAGCCCTGTGTTGAAGACAAGAGGCTCAAGGTGTGGGCATGAGACATGGCATTGTCAGATAAGTCTTACACAATGTCAGTTGTCTTATTGCCATGGCAATAAGAGCCAACCCTAAGTTGGTCTCCAAAGTGAAAATTGGGGAGAAACAAGTGGCCAAGAGTCCTGGAAACAAATGAATCAGGGATGACCTGAAGTTGGACTAAAAGTTCCTGACATACCTAGGTTTTGAAAACCCCTTTTAAACATATCAAATTATATTTTTTTACTTAAGTATTCTGGGAGGTGGAGATATACTTGCAGTTCCAAACTTCAGAGGTTCCTAATAT
Organism: Rhinolophus ferrumequinum; assembly: GCF_004115265.2. Taxonomy (NCBI): domain Eukaryota; kingdom Metazoa; phylum Chordata; class Mammalia; order Chiroptera; family Rhinolophidae; genus Rhinolophus; species Rhinolophus ferrumequinum. The sequence goes on along the minus strand of NC_046306.1, from coordinate 37,265,437 downwards.
TCAAGCTTTCTTTTATTTGGCAGGTGTCCTAAATTGTATCAAATAGGTATTGGTACAAAATCAAGAGTTAAGTACTAAAGGAGTACTTAACAAATAAAAGATTTTGTAAGGAAAAGTCTTTATATTATGAATAACTGCCCTCTAACCATTCTGTTTTTATATGATGGATTTTCAACTGATAAAATGCTCTTGCACAATGCCTTTCTTTTTTGTGCTATTTTCATTCAGTTTGCTATTAGACTTTGTGGCATGGGGAATTCTTATCATCTTTGCTAAAATGTGAAGGCTATTTGTTATACAATATAACTGACTCAGATATTCAGCCTCAAACTCTTTAAGAGAAGTGGCAGATCCTTATATATCTTACACTTCTCCACAGTATTTCTAGAGGACAGCAAATTCTCAGTTTTATATGTTGAGTGGGAAGAAACCTAAATACCAGACATTAGGAGAATTTAAATAAATGATAGGGCAGTCATATAATGGAACGTCATACAGAACAGTTGTAAAAACAATAATAGGAGGTTCCCTTTAATATAGAAATGGAAATGGAAGACAATTATTTTAAACGAATAAGCAAATTGCAGAACAATATGTATAAAGCAACCCTATTTTGATTATACAGAGGGTGCCAAAAAATGTATGCACTATTTGAGAAAGGAAAACTATATTAAATGTGTAATACTCAATATATACCAATAACAAAAAGTGAATACAAGTCACATTTGACTTCTGCAATTACAAGAGGTGCTCAAAGTGGTTACCATCAGCATCCAGGCACTTCTGATTACAGTGAACTACTGCTTGAGCAATGTTGAACAAAGTGTCCACGTGTATACCCTTTTTTTGGCACCCCTGGTGTATACATACACACTTGTCTGTGGATATGCACATTTATAAATCTAGAAGGTAAGTGTACAAACTGTTAAAGGCTGTTATCTCAAGGGATGAAAGGGATGGGGGGAACATTTTCTCTTTTTACTTGTTTGTGTTTTTTTCAACAAACATTTATTACTTATGTAATTTAAAAATGAACAAGTTAAATAAGCAATGCTTTGAATGATTCATGGGTATTTGATGACACATTACAAAAAATAAGCAAGTGGGTAAAATGATTACTTAGTTTTGACACCGAATTAGTCAGGTACCATCCTTCATTTAATCCTGTAGGAAGAAAAGGCTAGTTCTCTCCTTTTTCATCCCTATGAGAGCCATTGGAACCTCTGCATTATTTTATTTTATTTTTTTATCTTTGAGTATTTATTTTCTAAAGTTAGGATTGAATCGCCGTTGGGTATGGGGGATTAATGTCTATGAAATGACAAAGTTGGCACTCTGCATTCTTAATTCCCCCCTAAATAACTGATTTTGGCTGACTTTCTTGACTATATATCATCGTATTTGTAGCATCATTCTTCTGCAGACAGTTCTGTTTACAATTATAATGGGGAGTATAAAACTTCTTGGCCAATATAGGTAATCAGCTATACGTAATCAGCACTGGTTTTTGCTTCTTTTGATTCTCAGAATTTCACTACCTAATTGAAATATTTTTGTGCCTTACAAATTGAAATATATTTGTGCACTACATACATTTAAACAATAACATAGGAGTCATATGATTTAGCATAATGTCTCTACACCCCAAGGAATCCCACATATGAGAGCACGACAAATACCTACTTCAAGTCCTTGGAAATGAGGGATCAGTTATTTCAGGCTGCGTTCATTTCTTGGACCTTCGTGTGACGTCCCCCATGATATATAGAGAATTACCCAGCAAGGGCAGGGTGCAACTTTTCCTAGGAAGGACAGAGGAATGGAATGAAATATAGCTGCTTTCTGGGTTTGCATCAGCAACCCCAACACTCAGCCCATCGAACGTTTTCTAAACACTGACAAAAACACATCTTCATCATCCCAGAAGAACTGGGACCTATCCCAGTTCTTCATCCCTTTTTATTTATTTACTTCCTGCTTTCCTTCCTTCCCACTCCACAACCTTTATTTTTAGGCCACCAATTACATATAACAAGTAAATGTGTTAGAATGGCAGATGCTTACCTGAGGCATCAGAGACTCCTTTGGAAATATTTAAAAATAGATAATGTCAAAGAAGGCTCATCTGAGTCCTGTGAAAAAAAGAGAAGGATCAAAGATAGCTCTCTGAAGCTTTAGCAGAATGCCAAAGAGCCTCAGATCTGAGTTAAGAGGAATACTTTGTTACACTAACACTGGCTAACAACATATAACTCATAAAAAAATCCCAAGCAATAAAAGCCAACAGAACTTGAAAGAACATATATTCATCAAAATGGCACCACTTTCACTAGATTTTTTCATTCTTCTCACACCTTTGCTCTTCTGAAAGAAAAAAAAAATCAAGGAATACATCCATAACCCATGAACAAATTTTCCTTTTCATGTAGTGGAGACCTATGAATGTGAATGAATTAAAAAAAAGAGATCTGCATCATTATTTTTCACTATATTCTAAATCAAACTTACCATTGATTTCTATTATAAATTTAGGCAACAAATGACAGTCATATATTCAAATCCATGACTTTGGTACCAATAGAAATAATAGATATTTTTATAGTACATTAAAATTGTTACAGAGATCTTGAAATATTATTTATATTCATCACTATGCAAATTACGGTAGGTAAATGACCTACCTGGATCTCATTATTTAATGTGTTAATAAGGAAGCAATATATTACAATGTCACAAATTTTATATTTTAATACTTGTATCTCAACATAAATGGTTTCTTACGTAGTTCTATGTATTTTATGTTATGTTTCTAAAAACACTATTCTGCGAAGGGATCCACAGGCTTCAACTAACTGCAAATGCATGGCAAAGCCAGCCAGGTACAGAAGAACACCCATCTGCGTCCAGTCAAAATTGGCCACCCATAAGAAAGTCATCGAAAAAACATGGTTGTGGTTGGAGCCAGTCATTTTTGGAGTGGTTTGTTATATAGCAATAAATAACCAAAATATATCCATACTATTATTCAACATTTTTCTCTAAAGCAACTTTTTCACTTAAATAAATCCATTTTTAAACAGTCTTTATAGCAGTATGCAAATAGAAAAAAATGTTTTCACTTGATACAAATTGAAGCAAACCAAAACAAATACAAGGAAAACACTGATCAATGCTATTAAATTTTACCTTGATATGTTGTCTGGGAAGGTCCTTTATTAAAAAGAAAAGTGTATGATCCAGCAATTCCACTCCGAGGTATCTATCCGGAGAAATCCAAAACTCTAATTCAAAAAAATGTATGCACCCCTATGCTTATTGCAGCACTATACACAATAGCCAAGACATGGAAACAACCGAAATGCCCATCGGTAGATGACTGGATTAAGAAACTGTGGTACATTTATACAATGGAGTATTACGCAGCCATAAAGAAGAAAGAAATCTTACCATTTGCAACAACATGGATGGACCTAGAGAACATTATGTTAAGTGAAATAAGTCAGACAGAGAAAGACAAATACCATATGATCTCACTTATATGCGGAACCTAATGTAAAGAATAAATGAATGAACTAATCAGAAACAGTCTCAGATGGAAGTCCACTAGTCTAAGTTTAGCCTCATTGCTTTAAAATGTTTATAAGAAATTGATAATGTCCAAGATATGAGAGGTTATAAAAGAATTGTTAATTGTTAAGAGTCTGAGAAGTTAAAACATTTTCTGTTTCTTAAAAAAAAAAAAAGGTACTCTATTATGTGGAACATAACTAATATAAAACAGAACATCTAAAGCTTAAAATATAAAGTCTGATTTTCAGTAAGACATCATTCTCTTATTCAAAAAAAAAAATCTCAAATAGCTAAATGATACCTCACATTTACCAAGAAGAAAGCTTTTACTGTGTTGAGGGAAAACAAAAATCATTGACATAATTTGTTGTGATGATCACAGTATGTTAAAATTTTCACAAGCTTACACTTGTGTAAGTACCATCTTCCAAAGCATACACATAAATTTGGTATTACTTAACATGTTGTCTTGTTAGATTTGTTACCATCAAAATATTACTGGTCATTTCATATACATAATCTATATAATAAAATAGTGAACGTTTATCATATTGATGTACACTGTGACCTTAGCTTTAAAATTTCAGGGCCTCACTCGTATAGAAAGTAATATTCTCCTCAAACATTTCTGTGAACTCTGTCAACACCTACCATTAAGTTTAACAAATTTTCAAAAACAATTTTTAAAGTGCAGTAAAATTGAGATGTTCGACAATATTACACTTGGAAACACAAAAATATTCAATCCATGATAAATTCTGTAATAATCTTTTATGTACTAATACACGCTTTTCTGTTAATGTTATATTCATACATCAGAAAATGTTAAGGATATATGCACTACAATAAACATTTTTGAATTAAAAAACAAAAAAAAAAAAAGAAAGAAACAGTCTCAGAGACATAGAGGAAAAACTGAGGGTTGCTAGATGGGAGGTGTGGTGGGGATGAAGGGGAAAGTGAGGGGATTAGAAAGCACAGTCAGTAACCACAAGATTGCCACGGGGATACAAAAGCCAATTTGGGGAATGTAATCAATAATGTTGTAAAGATTTTGTAGGGTATCCGATGGACACTTGTCTCATTAGGGAGACCACCTCAGGGATGATGTAGATGCTTGATCACGGCACTGTACACCTGAAGCTGAAGCTGAACAATAATGAATGTCAACCACAATTATATATATACGTATATGTGTATATATATATATATATATATTTACAAGAAGCGGAGTACAGCATTAGGAATAGAGACAGTGGAAAGGTGATGGCTGTGTGTCAGAGGGGTAGTGGATGGGGGAAGGGGGGTTGTCACTGTGTGAGGGATATAAATGATAAATGTCTAACTATTACATTGTTTTGTGCACCTGAAACTAATAAAAAAATAATTAAAAAAAAGAAAAGTGTTAGAAGGGTGATAAAGACACATGACCGTGAAAGTGAGACCTTCACCCCAATGAATGCAGAAGGACTAAATGAGAAGTGTGATTCCATGTTATATAATTCCCTTACCCTTTTCCTTTTATGATCAGGATTTCTAGTGGGTTGGTCTTAACCCACATTTTGGGAAGCACTGGTCAGGACAGTACGGTCTAATTGGACGTACAGGGAAATGGAATCTTTGTATAAATGGGTACTTTATCTCCTAATATTTGAATAAAAGGGCATAAAATTGAGGGCACTTGGGCCACACTACACACATTCCATCTAGACTATGACTGTGAGGAGTCTGGGCTATCACAGACCAACCAGCTCTTCACATGGATAAGAAAACTGAGGCCCCATCAGATTAGATACCTTGGCCAGGTTCTTACAGTGAGTCAAGGGCAAAGCCTCTGGAGTGGGGAGAAAAAAAAGAATAATTTCACTCCTGCCACCACAGGACAGAGAACATAGCTGTCACATCCTATAGATATTCAGATTTCATCTGTCGAATTTAAGGCACTAATAAGAAAAGCCCAAATCCCTCTCGGTTCTTTCTATGAATCTATGAGTATAAATATTGTAGCAAGGAACCCAAAGAATTTACAAAGTAATAATAAGAGAAAAGGATAAGAAAAGGAATTAAATAATGTTGACTCACACATTGAAAAACTCATTCCCCTTTTTCTCTCTTGTGCCTCTGCCTTGATCAAAGTAAAGTGTTTTGCATTAAGCCTGGCACATATATCAATAAATATTAACTATAATTAATATTGATAATATTAATATTAACAAATAGTTCAACAGTTAGGAACATGGGCTTTGATTAGAATTTTGTCTCCCTGCAAATCCTAAATCTCTACCCAGAAAAATGAATTAACTTATCTTTGCCTCAGTGTCTTCATCTGCAACATGTGCATTGAAAAGTATTTATGAGTATATCACTTTGTTTTGAGGATTAAAGGGGATGATATACAAAAAGTATTTAGAACGCTTCCTGGTATGTAATAAGTATTTACAAAGTAATTATATTACATAATGAGTGTATTAAGGATTCGACAGGTATTGATGATGACGATGATGATGATGAGCTGTATCAATGTATCAGCAGCAAACCATTGTTAAAGCAAAGACTTTGAAATAAGCTCCCCTTTCTACAACAAAGATAGTTCGTCTATAAAATGTGTCAAAGGTAGAACCTTGGCATTATCTTTTGGATTCATAATATGATTATTTCCGGATGTTCAGAGAAACCATGACTTTTGCTGTTGTTGATCATATTTACTTTGTGACAACATTGTAACCCATGCTGATGTATATATATGCTCCATCAGCGCAAACAAGATTTGCATGGGGATTTTAAGAGTGTGAAAATTCTTTTGCATTAAGACTGTGCTTCACCCTCACCACAATCCTTTCTCTGTTACTCTTCTCCTTTCTTCTCATTACCATGTGCTGGATATTTCTATGAAAATATGCAATATAACAACATTCTGGTTCCAAGAACAACTCTGGCATTTGAACAAGATTTATACATGGCATGCTATTTTGGTAAAAATCATTTTCCAAAAACAGCATTATGAGAAAGTAAGGCCAAAAAGAACTTGCTGTTCTCTCTCACACTGGCACAGAGTGATGTCTGCTTACCCTGCTGTGGGCTCAGGTATTTAAAATCCATGGTACATTTTTTTTTTTTTTTTTTGCTTTAAATGACATCACAGCTTTAGCCTGTTGCCAAGTCTGACTTAAATTAAGCCTAAAACATGCAAAGGACATATTTCTTTAGATACTTGTGTGAGACTAGATAGGTTAGTGAGTTGCTATGGTGATCACTTTTAGCAATGAAATTGAATGATGGTGAAGAGAACATATTTTGGAGTTAGATCTAAGTTTAAATTCACATTCTATCTCTTATTATATGTTTGACTGACTTTGAGCAATTTACTTGACCTTTCCTCGCACATGATCTCATGGGTAAAATGAGACTAACAAAACCTACCTTGCAGAGTTGTAATATTCTCTAGGGTATGTATTATTAGCACCATTTTATAGATAAGTTATATAATTTGCCCCAAGTCACACAGCTAGTCAATGGCAGAGCCAGGAGGAGGCTCTACTCATGATTTGGGAGGGTTAACTGAGTTCAGCCAGTTGGTTTTCAAATAGGGTCTCTCATGGAGTTTCAGGCAGACAGTTCTGGCCGGAGGCATTGCAAAGGCTTCCTTACTCTCATAGTGGTTGCTACTGGCTCTTGGTGGCAGGGTTCCAAGGGCAAGCATCCTAAGAAAGGTCAGATGTACGTTGTGCTGCCTTTACGATAAAATCTGAGATGTTAAGCAACATCATGTTCTATTCATTACATGCAAGTCACTATAGCTGGTCCATATTCAGACAAACATCCTATGTGCAAGATGACAGTAGATTACTGTCTTCAAAGTGTTGATAGAAAATGAAAATAATTAAATCTTAGAAAGGAATACATAGCTAAACTAACATCTAATCACAGTTTTATTTTATAAATGGACCCAATCTAATACATTTGAAATTGGTCATGTGATTTATTCAATAAAATATTAAGATCACTTAGTTTATTGACTTTTTTGCTGGCAGGTTTATGACTTGGTGTGGAGTATGATTGCTTCAACAGTAGAAGGTAGAAAAAACTAACAACAACAACAAAGACATTTGCGCTCCTGGTTCTTGGGCCTTCCAACTAAGACTGGGACTTACAACATTGGCTGTCTTCCTTCTCCGGGCGTGGACTTGGACTGAATTACACCATCAGCTTTCCTGGTTCTTCAGCTTGCAGATGGCAGATCGTTGGACTTTTCATCCTCTGTAATCTAATAATCCAGTTTCTGTAATATATATGTATATATTTCCCCCATCTGTAAAACCCAGACATATAAATACAAAACAAAACAAAACTGCAATATAATTAAGATAATTAAAATGTGTGTTTTGAAGGTTAATAAAATAGATGACTCTTCAGCAAGTATTATCGAGAGAGAAAGAGAGAGAGAGAGAGAGAGAGAGAGAGAGAGAGAGCACCCATGGGGGAAAAAAGTATAATTAACAAACAGAGACTTTTAGAAATAAGAGAATGATATATATATACACACATATATATATATGTATGTGTGTTTGTGTGTGTATATATATATAAATTTATACCAATAATTGCTACAACATAAAGTAGAGAAAATGAATCATCAAAATTGACAAGAAAAATTAGAAAATCTGAATAGATCAGTATTGTAGAAGAAAATGTCACAGTAGTCAAAGATCTATCCCCCAAAAAAGGCAATAGACCCAGAGTTATTCCCTAAACTTTCAAGAATAGGTAATTTCCATCTTAATCACATTATTTCAGAGCATCTACCCCACTCATTTTATAAGATAAGTAGAATTTTTATGCATAAACCGTAAAATGGTTGCAAAGGAAGAGAAAAATCACAGGCAAGTCTCACTCATGAATATAGATGGAAAAATTCTATATAAAATATCAGCATACTGAACAAATATTAAGACAAAATAATTACAACTTATCAAAGAAAAGTAAAACTTCTTCAACATTAGAAAAGCATTACTGTAAACTACAAATTAGCAGATTAAAGAAGAAAAAATATAAAACCAGAGAAATATTAGGAAAAAAACAATTCTTCATAAACCAAAAAAGGAAGGATGTTTACCAGACTATTTCAACAAACACCACACTAATATGAAATATCTTAAGCAATTCCATCAAAATAGAAACAAAGAAAAGATGCCAGCTGTCACGACTACTATTCAAACTTATCTGGAAGATTCAAGCTAATCAGTTTTTAAAAGGGGAAGGAAAGACAAATCATTGTTAAGTTCACTACAATCTATTTGAAATTTTAAGAAAATTCAGTAAGATGTTTAGAAATATCATTGGCACACTAAAATTAAGTGCCTTCCCATAGAGCAACAATAAACAAAGAGACTTATTACACTATCTGCATGAAATTTCCATCCACTGGGCTGGCTTTGCACTCAGGTCTTCATTTTCTCATCCCAAAGTCAGCTTCTCAGGAAGGTCTTCCCTTTTCACCCATTCTGAAAGTCCCCACTCTTTTCCGTCACTGTGGATCCTACCGCCTCACTTTATTTACCTCACAGCACTCACTACACCTTAAATCATTTTGTTATTCATTTCTTAACTTCTTTTCCATCTCCCTCCACTAGAAAGTAAATACCACAAGCTCAACACACAGGGCATGTTCCATAAATATTTTTTGAATGAATGAATGAGCAAGCCTGAGTAGATCCGATGTCTAATCCACATTTTCCCCATGTCAAGTTGCCTCCTGATTCACAAACTTATCCTGTGTCATCCATTGTGGCTAACAGCATTAGTAACAAAAATGCCTTGTGAAATGATGAAGTATGAGTCAAAATGGCACCAGAAAGCTTCTTGTTTTCAAAGTTCAGGTTCACTGAGGACAAGACTCACCGAGTGCAGGAATTGAATTTTTGGCAGAATTGGCAATATTGATGAGCTTTGCAGATAACACATTATCCCCTTATTGAAGATTTATTTATACCATTCAGTTCTCCTTACTACGTTAATTCCATGATGGATAGATTAACCATCTTTCTACTGTAAGAACATCTATTGTGCAGTCCAGCTTGATGTCACAAGCTAGATTAGGAGCCTCAGAGGACCCCCAGGATCCACTCTGTAACTCAAGGTGCTACTTCTCCTCACCATGCTCTGTTATCAAGCTTTATCATCCCTGACCTCAGATGGCTTCTCTCAGCCTTTATTTTTCTCTACTTGCCCATTTCGGATGGCTCACATACTCTCTGTGCTTCCTGCAGCTCCTACCTCCTTTACCTGCAACCCTTTCTCCCCTGAACCTCTCTCCTTCCCTTAGTTTTGCTGAGATACGCACCCCTGTTCCATATCCACCTGGTCCCTGTCTTGTGATATTCTCCAGCCCTCTAGGACGGACAAGCTCCCATTTCCCCTCCCTGCACAGTATGTATAAAGCTTTGACAAATCACAAGGCAGAGAAAGATATGCAGGGTTTCATAACATTACCAGAAAGATTTCATTTGATGTTTGGTTTTTGGTGTTTTGAATGTGTTTATTGATTTGCAGTGGTAGAGAAGTGAGATTTTTGAATTCTCTGACTCCTGCAGAAATTATCTTTCAGCCTGGCAAGTGATTGATTTTTTTTTTCTTTCTGAAGCCTTCCCATATAAGCTTCAAAAATAAATTGGGTGTCATAGCACTGGGTGGTTGATATGCTTACCAAGTGCCATGTTCTGTGTTTATTCACTTCTTACAGCAACCTTGTAAAATATGATTTATTATTCCTACTTCATAGCTAAGGAAATGGAAAATGTACTGAAAGAGATTAAGCCACCTGCCTGCAATGTTTCACCCTAAATCTCTCTTTCCCTAGATCATGAAAGAATGTACAGTGTAAATTCTTAAACCAGTCTCCTCAGGTTCCTGGCCTTTCTCTCACCCTACCCTCAGACTCCAGCCCTAGAATCCCAGTTTAGAACTATCCAAGGCCAAAAAGCCTCATTAAAAATTCACATTTCAAATTGGTATCGCACTGCAACTTCTCGTGAATATCAAAAGGGAAGTTTGAATAGCCAAGTGAAACACAAATGAACAAGGCAGCCTTCTAGTCATCAGATGGAAGTTTTTATAATGCATTTTCCAAAATGTTTAATTCTGAAACATTTCAAGCATGCAGACCACTTCTGCTCTGCATATGTGCATGAGCACCCAAGCATGGGCACGTGCACATACATGCCTGCACACCACCACCACCACCACCAGGGCACAAGGGGCAACCAGTCTCTAGAAAATAGCGTGTGTATCTCCTGGGCGTGTTTTGTGCTGTCATATACATACATACACACAGGCAACACGTGCATATAAAAACACAAGTATCAATTTATATATATATATATATATATATATATATATATATGTATATACACATATATGTATGTATATATATGCATAAGCAGTATATCATTACTTTGTGTTTTAAATTTTACATAAATTGTATCACATTGTATTTATGAATACTTTGCAACTTTTTTTTTGCTTTTTTCACACATTGTTTTTGAAATTTACCTTTATTGAACATATAGATTACATATACTTATTGATTTTTATCCTTGTAAAGTACTAGTGCAGTTACTATTTTTAAGTGCTTTCTGCATACCAGGCTGTATGTAAGCATTTGGTGTTTATCTTCTCCTGTAATTCTCAGAAGGGTGCCATGGGGAAAGCATCAATACTGCATATTCGGGGTGAAGAAGCTGGGGCTGAACAGGTAAGTGGCTACCTGGAGGTCATAGCACTAATCATTGGCTCATCAGCATCTGATTCCAGAGCCCAATATCCTAACCTGCAGACCATTCCGCCCATTCTGCAGACTCATTATTTACCCATTTCCCAATACAGAGACATATGGATATTTAGGTAGACTTTCAGAGGAAGGAGAAAACACTCATAGGCAGCCCGAGTTCCCCTCTCAGCTGCCCCACTCTGTACATACCTCGCAGATAGTGTTACCCTTGAAGACAGCAATTGAAGCTACAAAACAAAATTAAAAGGAGACAGCCATGCTCAGCCCTCAGAAATTTTTGGTGGAGTTTTTTTTTTTTCTTTCAACTTGGAATTATGTGCAAAAGAAATGCTGGGATCAGGGGACCCAACAGGTTTTAGGACAGATGGGGCCCTGCTTTCTGGGGTCCTACATATACCCTAGTAATGGAGATTATCGGATGATCAGAGTTGCACAAAGAGGGTGTATATGGGGGTAGGGCAGAAAGGAAAGAGGGAGTTAGTGTTTAATTGGTACAGAGTTTCACGTTTGCAAGATGGAAAAGTTCTAGAGATCTATTGCACAACAATGTGAATATACTTAACAGTAATGAACTATACACTTGAAAATGGTTAAGATGGTAAATTTAATGTTATGTGTTCTTTAACTCAATAAATATAAAAAGAGAAAAGGGAGGAGATGCGATGGACTTGGGGTAACAGCTTCAGAGAAGGTAAAAATGGAAGTGGGAGAAGTAGAGTCACAAAGCTGCATCCATTTCTGGTATCTGTCTCCACCGACTCGGTGTCTACTGGATTGTGAGCCAAACCTGGAGGCTGGCTATGTTGATTTACCTTTGTCGTATCACCAACACCCTTCCTTGTCATACACGCACAGTCCACTCAACAAACACTGATGAGTTTGTTTCCATAGTGTCTAGCAGTCTTTGTTTGCAGATGATAGAAATTCAGTTTGTAAAAGTTCGAAGCCAAAGGGAAATCACTCACTCATGAAATCAAGGAAACTCTGAACAACCTAAGCAACTGTATGGGCCAAAACACAGCTGGGCCTTAGGAAAATGTAGAAGAGCAACTTGAAGTATCTGCTTTTATAGTTTTCACCATTGCCTCTCACTGAATGAGAGCTTTATCCCAAATGGGATTAAATATAAAACTCTCTCCTTGCGGTAAGTTAATATATGTAATACATGTAATTAAATGCATTAATACATGTAAAGCACTTAGCATAGTGCTGTGTACAGAGTAAGTCCTCAATAGATGTTCAGTATTACTGTTTTATAATACTGGTTATTATTATTGTTATCATGATTGTTCACCAATTCTAGGCTACATTTGTATGTTATCTGTTTATGTGTTTGTTTATCTTTCTCCCAACCCCATCAGACTATAACTGCTTGCCAGAAAAGAAAATACACTCTTTTATTCAGTGCTGTAGCCTCGGAGCCTAGAACAAATGCCTAGCTAAGAGTAGGTACTGTGCTTCAGAAATTAAAGACAGAGTGCCTTATTTCTATTGGTTTCAAATCCAAAAATTCCAGAGAAAGATCCTGATTGGCCTAGCCTTTTCAGATGCTCACCCTTAGACGAATGAACAGAGGCCAGAAGCACAGAGGTATGTTATGCAAAATGCTCCTTCTCATTAGCTGTAATGAAAGAAGGGAGAGGCACCTGCACCAGATAATCCCATAGACATCCACTAGACTTCTCCAAACACCAAATTACGAGCTGATGATTTATCTATAGTAGCCATTTTAGGGTGATCAAGAGTCTCAGAATACTCACAATAACCTCATGACCTCAAAGTTGAGATATCCTTTATGCCACTTGTAAAACCTTGTTACATAGTTCTGGCAGACCAAAAGGAGTATTGAGGAATAAATGTGAATATGTTTCCAAGCATTGAAAAACAGGGATAATGTCAATGTATCTATGGGCCTGTTCAGAAAATGATCAAATTGAATCTAATTATAATTCATTATTGTGCAGTAAAAATACCACCTGAGGTAGACACTAAATTATTTTGCTAACCCGGATCTCAGTGGGGCACTTCAGTACATCAGTCCTCCAGCATCCCCCAGCATTGTCTTTGTTGCAGGGTATTACCCATCTCCGCCACTGCCCTGGGATAGGTTTAGGGATGGTTCCACATCTAATTTTTCTATACATCTTCCCCAGCACTAGTGTACTATGCTTCACAGTAGTAAGTCAATAAATAATTAGCTAATGAATAAATGAAGGAAGGAGTGAATACAGGTTGACCACCACCAAGTGGCTTGTCCCACTCTGGGGAATAGTAGGGAGGTGGAACAGGATACTTTGTTAGTTGGATTGCACTATCCCTAAGATAAGAGGCCCCCTAAAAAACCTCTCTACTTGTTTGGGGTACCCTGTAAATTTTTTCTCACAAGAGAAACTCCTTGGCTTCTTTGAAAAACAATATTCTTAACAGACTAGCCAAAGTCTTATACCTTCTTTTATTGCTCTTTTGCAGATGGATTTGAGGGTGGCGGAGTGTGGTTTTCAAATCCACCTTCATTGCAGTATCACTGGAGAATTTGGGGGAGATACCAGTTTCTGAACCTTTCTCCAGACCAATTCAATCCAACCTCAAACCCAGGATCTATGTTTCTCTAAAGCTCCTTGGGTGACTGGCTCCATTACACAATGGGGGTTCAGAAATGGTCCTTGACTGGGAATCAAGATGTCGTTTTCTAGTCCAGCTCTGTCACTTGCTTTTTTTCTCCTCTTAAGACTTCAACTCTTCTCTCATAAAATGAAGGGTTGAATGAGCCAACTCAAAGGTCACTCTGGTGCCAGTGAATGATCTGGTCCAGGTACAGATCTTCCGGAAGAAACAGCAGGAGAATTATTCCGCTCTTATTGAAAGATTCCCAATCCCACCATAAAGTAGAGAGAGAAAAGGGCACTAAATTAAGTGCTAACCAAAGAGATTCAGCTATAAAGTCTACAGGAGCCATAACTCATTTTTTTATTGAGATATAATTGACATATAATACTGCATTAGTTTTAGGTGGACAACAATAAGTTTAGTTAAGATCCATCACCTTTTTTTCTTCTGATAAGAACTTTTAGATGTGCTGTTATAGCAACTTTCAAATATACAGTATTGTTAACTATAGTTATTATGCTGTACATTACACCCCAGGACTTATTTATCTTATAGCTGGAAGTTTGTACCTTTTTGACCCCCTTCACTCATTTGCCCCCATCCTTCATCTCCTGCCTCCAGCATCCACCAATCTGTTCTCTGTATCTATGAACATAGATCACTTTTATACACCAAAACAGCAGGCTACTCAGCTGGGCCTGAGCCCACAGATGCTACAGCTTCTTTGAGTTGGTCCCAGGCCTGGAAGGTACACCAGGGAGGCTTTCTAAGGGCTGCCATTTGTTCTGTGGTCGTTTTGTGGTCTCCTTTCATTGCCTCTCTATCTTGCTTTTCTTCTCTTCTCTCTTTCCTTTCTTCTTTCTCTCCTTCCCTCTCCCTTTCCTTCCCATCTGTGGGGACAGAGCCCCAAAAAGCAGTTTCCAGGCTCTCGGCCTCACATAGAAAGGTGCTGGCTCAGGTAGTAAATGGCCGTCAACTGTGATCAAATGGCCATCAGCTGTGGCTAGTTGGCCGTCATCTGTAAGCAGTGAGCCATTGGGCACTAATATAACTGCCGTGGCTACGCTAGCAAAAAAAAGGGGGCTAGCAAGAAGATGGTGGCTGAGCCTGCAAGTGGAGCAGTGAGGGTTGAGAATTGTGTGGCTCCTGGTTCCTGTGTCTCCAACCCAGCCGCCAGTGAGAGTATAGTGGTGTGACTCCCCTACCTATGGCTCCGTGGGTGTTCCTTTTTGGCCTCACCATGTCCTGCTGTGTTCTTGTGTGGGGAGCGGGAGCAGAGACCCCACATGACACCCTGCATGACACCATCTTTTTTTCTTATATCACACGCAGAGGATTTGGGTAATATGCCTCAGCTACACTACTAACAGTGCAAAGCCCCTCTTCTTTTATTACATCTCTTTTTTTCCCACTTCCTCAGTCTAATAGGTAAACATCCTAACAGATCGATGTCGGTCCTTTTGTTTATATGTATTCTTGCAAAATGTATATTATTTTTGTGTTTACATAGAGTTGTACTTACAAATCGTACCTTACAAGGTATTATATCTGTAAGCCCCATCTTTGTTGCTGTGGGCACCTCTAGACCTTGGCTCCCAGAAGTGTGCATCTGTTGGGTTTTTATACATCCCCCAATGATGGGCATCCAGATGTCTCTAACCACCCAACTCCCGCCACCACCACAGACAATGCTGTAGAATCATCTTTCCTATTTTCTGTGGACCTGAGGGAGAGTTTGTTTGGGAACTATAACCCAGAGTGGAATTGCTGAGTCATATGATATGAACTTACTTCCGTTTTCCTGAGTACTAACAGATTGCCCTTCAGAAGTGCTGTCCTTTTAGTCTATATGCTAGCCTGGCCTTCCTCCTCGACAAAAATATCTCTCTCTCTCCATAAAGTGCGTGAAATTCTACCAATAGATATCCCTTCAGGTTTTAAAGTCTTTTAGGTCTTTAAGGGTTACTTTAACAAAATTCAAATATCCCTCTGTATGAAATACAGGACATGTTTTTCTTCTCTTCGGGTTTTTATGAAGATCGTATAAATAACTCATTAAAGGTGCCAAGCCCAAGTGCCTGGCATATTCAGGGGCACTGAATACATTTGATTTCTTTCCCTTCTTTAAATACTGTTAAAAACAAAAACCCACTTATTAACAACACCTGGGAAGGGAGAGAGATTGGGAGGGGTAAAGATGAGTTACCTTCCAGAGCACAGCTGCCAAGGATGGGAAAAGCCTAGAATAGCAAAGTCACCTTCATCCTCAAGATTGTCACCTAGGACAGACCCCATCTGAAAGCTGAGTCTTACACCAGGGCACCCTTGAGTGTGATGAGAATCCCTTGCAGGGTTTTTTAAAACACAGAAGGAGTTTTTGATTCAGGAGGTCTAGGCAGGGCCTGAAAATTTGCATTTCTTACAAGTTCCCAAGTGATGCTGTTGCTGCAGCTCAGACTACATTGCATTAGCTAAATCTCCTTCACATAACTCAGAGACTGGTTACGCTTTCTGTGGATTTTCCTTAGAAATAATCACTCTGATAGGACAGGCAGAAGATAATTTCAGGCATCCTGAATGAGTCAGATGCAGACCTCAACAATATGAACAAGCCAAGATACAGCCTAAGATTTTATTTGATATATTCTTTTAATATAAAAACATGGCAAATGGATTTTTATTTTTAGAATTTAGGCTGGATGAACAAATTCAGCTCCCTTACCTCTATTGAGCCTATAATCTCCTTTCTATGTGTATTTTTCTACAGGAATGTTTTCTGACAAGACAGCTCACCTTTTGAGGAATCTCAGGTGTCAATGTGTCTGGCCTTCTCATCTGGTACAGCTATTTTGGGCTGTACCCTGGAGCTTTGGCTCTCTCAATATTGTCTCTACAGCAGGGAAGAGCTGGTAGAACTAAAGAGAACTTCTATTTCAACCTTCACAGTTTTCAGAAGTGAAGTCACTTGCCCAAACATTGAGAAAGAATCACATAGCAATATAAAAACCTGCAGGACTGAAGTCTGGAGAGTACCTGTATTTGAATTCAACCTGTGCCATTCCACATTAACCTGACCACCAGACCCAGGTTATGTCAGCTCTGCAAACCCCAACTTCCACTTTCACAGAATGGGTATCAAAATGCCTGCTGTCACATAAAAACCAAACGTAGTGAGGATTATTATAGGGGAGGAGACTATTGCAATAGAGGGAACACTGTAATCCATAAGGACTATAAACTTCTCAAGAGTTAGGAAAGAAGCGTTTTTGTTTTAGAGGGAGAGGTGTGAGCAAAGCTAGAAAGAACCAGGTAGGGGACATGGAAGGAAAGGGTAGCATAGTGGGATGATAGTAGATCAGAGAACATTTCACCCTGAGGTCAGCCTATTTTGTAGGAGGGACACTTGAAGAGAGCCTGTGTGTACACTCAGGCTGAGGGTAGGGCAAACTTCAGGGCCCTGGGGGAAAGGAAAGAAGTGTAATTTGGCTAACAAGCATTTGTTCCATTGATCAATGGGGACTAGCTGTCTAGCTAATCATTTATGAGGCAAAGAGAGGGAAATTGTAGGGTCTGTGTCTGGCCTTGTCATTAGTAAAGCTGGGAGGCATCCCTGTGTATTTCGATAAGTCATATGGAGAAGAATGATTCTTTGCAGTAAGCCATTTTCCAGAACACAAAAAGGTGAGGGATTTCTTAACTTTCAGGTAAAATTCAACGTTGTCACTGCCCTACTTCTCACAGGATTGGCAAAAAACTAAAATAAGGTGACTGTGTGAAAGCATTTTATTAATCAATAGGAGGTTTGATAGGGGCTGGACCAAAACAGGAACCTGTGGCGTCCTGGCTTAGCCCCACTATCCTCTCCTCACTTCACACAGAGAAGCTCTACTTCCATCTCTTTTATGGATGGGAGTTCAGAGTGAGATTTAAACTGATAATAAAGATCTCTGCAATGAGGGAGAGAGAGAGAGAGAGAGAGAGAGAGAGAGAGAGAGAGAGAGAGAGAGAATGTTGAAAATGACCAAATAGCAACTGCCACTTTCCAACTTGTACATTCTATTATTCTATAAAACGTTTAAGAGAAAATTCTTTAAGTCACACCAGGATGGTGGTATAATCAGGGTGTGGTCAAATGACAAACTTATGATATCAAATTTCAGATCCTTCAGGTAGAGTCTCTGGAACACCAGTGCCAGCCAACTCCTTACAAGATGCAAAAGGAAGGCACAAGAAGCCAATTCACAAGAAGCCCATTTCACTGATTTTTCAGAGCTGGAAGTCCCAGCTGTTGTCCAGGGCTGGACCATCTGCAGGCCCCTCAGTGGCCCCACTGCCCGGACCAGTCTTTGAGGTGCCCTTCTTCTCTCTTCCTATATTAGTTATACTGAAGCTGGAGTCTCTGAGCCTTGCAGACCAACAACTTGCCCCTCTTTCCTCATTGCTTTTCCTATTTCTTTCCTTTATCTCACCTCTTGAAAGAATTCCCCCTGCAAAACGAAAGTTTTCCATCCCCATTTTCTGACAGAAACAGGCTTAAAATTTTTAATTTGAGTCATGGTTATATAAATCAAGTGTATTACACACCTGAGTTTGGAGATTGAGATATATATCTCTCATGTTTTTTTTTTTCCCGTAATTCTACATCTATGACTTCTGTACAGCTAGAACCCTGAGAATGTGCTCAAAATGTACAGTCTCTCCTTGTAGTTGCCCTACATGAATGCCAGGCTGTATTCACTGTGGTATGTCTTACCGCCAATTGAAACTAATAATTAAAACTTTTCATTTTCACTCTATAACTCAGAATTACTCAAATATGTCCTTGTCAAAACAACTTATGTTGAACAAGCACTGGTAAAACTGTTTTTTTCCCCCATTTAATGAAGAAGAATTTCACTTCCTGGAACACTGAATAACAGTGATACAATAAAAACCAACTCAGAGAAGCACTTACGTTCATTTCATGCAAGTCCTTGTGCCACTCTCAAGTTCCCACTCCTGGCTCCTGATCATTTCTCTGAGTCAGGTCAGAATTTTTATGAGTTTCACTGAAGTCTCATGAGATCCAGAGCTTAAGGAGAGAAGACAAAATGACCTTCTGAATAACAGATCAACACAGAGGTTGGAGTGGATTTCTAGTGATTCACCCTAGTAATATTTGAGAGTAAACTTCATAAAGTCGTGTTGCCAGTGCATTATATTCATTTTAACTGAGAATCTGAAATACATGGAATTCTAAATTTGTTTAGTTACGCATTGAAAACAGACCCTCAAAGTTAAGTTGTTTCTGTCACAGAAAACATGACTTCGATGCAAAGCAAGATATAATAAGTTTTAAAAAAATCTATGTGTGTGGGCATGCTATATAGATTAGATCAATATATAAATATTATGTTGCTTGTCCTAATTCTATATACCTAGGTTTATATCAAAGAGGATATGAAAGGTTGTCATTGTTTGTCTTCATCCACCCTCACCTCCTACCTATTCTACCACAAAAAAAGAAAGAAAGAGAGAGAGAGAGAGAGAGAGAGAGAGAGAGAGAGAGAGAGAGAGAAGGAAAGGAAGGAAGGAAGGAAGGAAGGAAGGAAGGAAGGAAGGAAGGAAGGAAGGAAGGAAGGAAGGAAGAAAGAAAAAAAAAGAAAGAAAAAGAAAACCAAAAGATTCCAAGACATGGATTTTGATACATATTGTTTAACTGACACATGATAGCAAGGTAAGGAATGGAAAAGTGAGACAGGGAAGGAAGAAAAGTCAATAAAGAGAATAACAATTGCCAGGTTATCAATATGGGCAATGGGATCAGTCTTATTGGAGACATTCTGAGAGTCTATGTGGGACAACAGCTGAGGAGAAGAAAACAGGTGTATTTATCCCTAACTCCTGTCCTCATTGGCTAACTGTCACTCTTTGGGCATTCTCTTCCTGGAACTTCCTACTGAATAAAAAAGGCAATCACCATATGCCCAATATCAATCTGACAAACATGTTAAAATTACTTGACAAATATTTTAAAGCAGTCATCATTAAAAAAAAAACACTTCAATGAACAATTATGAACATTCTTGAAAAAAATGAAAAAAGTAGAAAGTCTCAGGAAGGAAATAGAATAGATAAAAAAACAAATGGAAATGTTAGGACTGAAAAATACTCATATAACAACTGAAATTAAAAACTCAGTGCAGGGGCTCAACCGCAGATAGAAGGGAAAAACAGGAGGAAACAGAGGAAAGAATAAGTGAACTGAAAGCTAGATCAAAAGAAATTATTCAATGTAACCAAGACAGGAAAAAACAGCATATATATGCATTTCTAAAAGCAATGAGTGAGAAATGGCAACTTACCTATAAGGAAAAAAATTATTTGAATGACAGCAGATTCTCATCTGGAACCATAGAGGCCAAAAAAAGTGGTATAACATTTTTTTAAAAGATTTTTATTAAAATGCCTAGTATACTTAACATACAATATTATATTAATTTCAGGTGTACACAATAGTTATTCAACACTTATGTACCTAAAGAAGGGATCACCATTCTAAGTCCAGCAACCCTCTGACACTGTACAATGCTATCACAATACTATTGACTGCATTCCCTATGCTGTACATTATATGCACATGACTTAATGGGTTTTTTACCTAATATTGAACTTCTTATTCCCTTTCACCTTTCCCCTGCCTTTTTCAATTAGAGTTGACATTTAATGTTGTTTTATATTAATTTCAAGTGTACAGCATAGTGTTTAGTCATTTATATAATTTAAGAAGTGATCCCCGTGACTTGTCTAGTATCCACCTTGCACTATACATAGTTAGTACCGTATTATCAACTATATTCCACATTCTTTACTTTACATCCCCATGACTATTTGTACCTACCAATTTGTATTTAATTCCTTTACCTTTTTCACTTTGTCCTCCAATCCCCTCCTATCACCCTGATAAATCTAGTGTCCATCAGATACATAATTATTACAAGATTATTGGCTCTATTTTGTATGTTATACCCTACATCACCATGACTACTTTGTAACAACCAATTTTTACTTCTTAATCGCTTTCCCTTTTCACCCACCCCCAACATCCCTCCCACCTGGCAACCTTCAAAATGTTCTCTGTATCTATGAGTTTGGTTCTGTTTTGCAGTTTGTTTATTTTGTTATTTAAATTCCACATATAAGTGAAATCTCATTGCATCTGTCTTTCTCTGTCTCACATACAGCACAATATCCCCCAGGTCCATCCATGCCACAACACACGGCAAGAACCCATTTCCTTTCCTGGCTGAATAACATTCCATTGTATGTATGCACCACCTAATTTTTATCCAACTCATCCATAAACAAACACCACGGCTGCCTCCACATCTCAATCATTGTAAACAGTGCTGCAATGAGCATATGGATGCACACATCCCCTCAATGTAGTGTTTTGAGTTTCTTCGGATAAATACCCAGAAGTAGGATTACTGGGTCCTTCTTTGTCTCTTTTTTTAAAGTCTATTTTGTCTGGTATAAGTGTTGCTACCTCAGCTTTTTTTGTTTCTCTCTTTCCATTTTCATGAAACATCTTTTTCCATCCCTTTACTTTCAGTCTGTGTGTGTCTTTTAATCTGAAGTGAGTCTCTTGTAGGTAGCATATGAATAGGTCTTGTTTTCTTATCCAGCCACCCAACATTTTGATTGGAACATTTAATCCATTTACATTTAAGTAATTGTTGACAGTTATGTAGCTATTTCCATTTTATTATTCATATTTTTTATCTTTTTTTTTTCACCTTAAAGAAGTCCCTCTAATACTCCTTCTAATATTGGTTTGGTGATGATAAACTCCTTCTTTTTTCTCCAGCTTTTTCTTGTCTGGTGAACTCTTTTCTGTCCTTCAATTCTAAATGATAGCTTTGCTTGGTTATCCTTGCTTTTCATCACTGTGAATATTTCATGCCAGTTCCTTCTTGCCTACAAAGTTTCTATTGAGAAATCAGCTGATAGTTTTACAGCGCCTTCCTTGAAGGTAACTAACTGCTTTTCTCTTGCTGCTTTTAAGATTTTCTCCTTGTCTTTTACATTTGGCATTTTAATTATGATGTGTCTTAGTATGGGACTCTTTGGGTTCATCTTGTTTGGCTTCCTGTGCTTCCTGGGCTTGTATGTCTATTTTCTTCACCAAGAAAAGGAAGTGTTCCATCATTATTTCCTCAAATGGATTTTCAATCTCTTGTTCTCTTTCTTTTTCTGGTACCCCAATGATGAAAATGTTGATATACTTGATGTGGTCCCAGAGGCCCGTTCAAGTGTCTCCATTTTTTATGTTCTTTTTTCTTTTTGTTGTTCTGATTGGATGTTTCCTGCTACCTTATCTTCTAAATCACTCATTCGATCCTCTGTGTCATTTAATCTATTACGGGTTCCCTCCAATGTATTCTTTATTTTAGTTATTGCATTTTGTATTTTGGACTGGTTCTTTTTTATGTTTTGTATTTCTATTTTTATGTTTCTTATCTCTTTGCTGAAGTTCTTCCTTAGATGACTGAACATCCTTATAACCAATATTTTGAACTCTGAATCTGGAGATTGTTGTCTCTGTTTTGTTTAGTTCTTTTACTGGAACTTTGTTCTGTTCTTTTATTTGGGACATGATTCTTTGTCCTCCCATTTTGATTTCCTTCCTGTGTTTGCTTCTATGTATTAAGTAGGGCTGTTATGTCTTCTGCTCTTAGTAGAGTGGCTTTATGTAGTAGGTGTCCTGTGTGGCCCAGTGGCTCAGTCTCCTTGGTCACCAAAGTCAGGTACTTCCAGTGTACTCTTTGTGTGAGTTGTATCTGCCCTCTTGTTGTAGTTGAGCTTTGGTTGCTCTTTGCCTATCAATGGGAGAGATTGACCATCAGGCTGATTGACTGCGAGGACTGACCGTGACTAGAGTAGAGAAGTTGTGGTTCAGGAGGTGACCCTATGGAGTAGGATTCATTTTAGCAGGGTTCTGTTGTCTGCCCAGTTTGCCCTTTGGCTGTGTTGTCCTTGGAGTTTGCCAGGTGATGCTCTCCTCAGTCTGAAGCTGGCTACGGGGAGTGCCAGCCCCGGGGTTTCTTGTGAGTGGCAGCAGTGCAGGCCAAGTTCAGCTATAGTTTGTGCTCTGCCGAGAGCCACCTTGCATGAGTCACAAAGGAGTCTGCAGATGGCCATCACTCACACTGGACTTGGAGGTACCTCAAGAGGCCAAGCTGAGAACAGAAGTCAGCTATCATTAATGTCTGGGTTAGGATTTTCAGCCAGAGGTACGGGACCTGTTGAAGCCAGATGCTGCTTATTTTGGTTTTGTGAAACTTTGAGAGATTTCAGGAAAGTCTGCAGCATGAGCAAAGACAAGTTGTTTGCATGGAAAAACCACTGGAAGTGGCTTGGAAGGGCCCCAAATTTGGGTGGGGCTGGTCTCAGAAAATCAGGGTGAATAAATGCTGTTAGCCAGGTTGATGAAGGCTCAGATATAGCAGCTTCCAGCAGCTGCATACCAGGAATGGGGAGAACTCAACAAGAAACAATGGCTTCTACCAGCTTTTTAGTCTGGGAGTAAGCTGCCGTTCCTGCCCACACCCTGAAGCTAGACAATTCAGTTCCTTTCTGTATGTCCCTGGTAGCTTTCAAGCTGTTCTCCCAGCACTGGAGCTCAGAGCAAGTGAGTCCATCAGTAAGTACATATACAGGTCCTTTAAGAAGATTGCCTGAGACTGCAGCCACCCTGCATCTCACTCAGCCACAATATTTGCTGGATTTTACAGTCAGAGGTTATGGGGACTTCTCTCCGCAACATTGGAACCCTGGGCTGGGCAACCTGGTGTGGGGCTGGGACTCCTTGCTCTTGGAGTGGGGATGGTGGTCAGGGACATCCAGAGCTGAGAAATCATATCCTTCTCAATTTTTAATGGTCACACTTGAATGTGGGACCAACCCATTCCATGTCTCCACCCGTCATAATAGTCTTAGTTGTAGGGCTTTGGTTCAGCTAGACTTCAGGCAATTCTCAGTGATGGTTTTCTGTAGTTCAGTTATAATTTTGATACGGACGTCAGAGGAGTTAAGTGCTTACCCACTCTGCCATCTTGACCAGATCTTGGCATATTTTCCAAGTCCCTAAAGAAAAGAACTGACAACGCAGAGTCATATATAAAGTGAAAATATCTCAGGAATAAAGGAGATATGAAGACATTATCAGATTAAGAAAACTAAGAGAATTTGTCACAAACAGACCTATCCTGAAAGAATATTCAAAGAACATTCTCTAAAGGGAAAGGAAATGATAATAAACGAAGTATTTGAACATAGGAAGGAAAAACAGAATGAGCAAAATTATGGGTAAATAATAGACTTTCCTTCTCCACTTGAACTTTCTATATTATGTTTGATAGTTGAAGCTGAAATTATAACACTTTGTAATATAATTCTAAACATACATAAAAAAGGTATCTAAATAATTGTATTATATATTGATAGGATGTAAAGGACTGTAAAGAGAGGTAAGGTTTATATACTTCATAGTGTAATGATGACACCAGTAAAATGTGAAAAATAAGTGAACACTAAAACACTTATATAAAAAAATACACTCAGAAATACTGTAAGTAAATGAAAACGGAATTCTAAAAGACATTAAAGTAACCTATGAGAAGGTAGAGAAAAAAATGGAGACATCAAAAATGGAGAAAATAAATATAAAAACAATTTTAATGATAACCTTAACCCTAACATACCTACAATTACATTAAATGTAAGTTGCCAAAATACACTAATTAAAAGAGAGAGATTGCCAGAATGGATTTAAAAACCCCACTCAACTACATGTTGTCTACAAGAAACTTACTTAAATATAATGACATGGACATGTGGAAAGTAAATGGATAAAAACAGTAATAATGAAACCATATACTAATCAAAGAAAGCAAAAGTGGCCATATTAACTTACCCTATAACCTATTACTCTTTCACTGGTTCAGTACTACCCTTGGAAAATGGCAGTCTCACAATCACAATAGCTATAAAAATTAGCAGCCTAGGAGCTATTGACTGGGAAATACAGGTTTTGGAATCTCTTTAAAGCGACAAAGAATTTCACCATTTGACTTATCTGGCATCTACCTGGAAAAGCTTTATTTGCAGGATTTGCGATCATTTTACTTGATTCAGAGCTCCTCAAGGCAAGAAGTTCTATCCCCAAAGCACCTGTAAAACAAACAAACAAACAAACAAACAAACAAACAAAACCATCAGTATGTTATGGCAATGTGAGCTCCATAGACCTACTCCACAAAGAAACTGGTAAAATTTTTTTTTTTTTAATTAAAGTTTAACGGGGTGACAATTGCTAGTAAAGTTACATAGATTTCAGGTGTACAATTCTGTATTACATCATCTATAAATCCCACTGTGTGTTCACCTCCCAGAGTCAGTTCTCCTTCAATCATCATATATTTGATCCCCTTTACCCTCATCTACCACCCTCCTTACCCTCTGGTAACCACTAAACTATTGTCTGTGTCTATGAGTTTTTGTTTCTCATTTGTTTGTCTTGTTCTTTTGTAATTTTGGGGTATATACCACATAGCAGTGAAATCATATGGTTCTCTGCTTTTTCTGTCTGACTTATTTCGCTTAGAATTATAATCTCAAGATGCATTCATGTTGTCACAAATGGTCCTATTTCATCTTTTCTTGATGAATAGTATCCCATTGCGTATATATACCACAACTTCTTTATCCATTCATCTATCAAAGGACATATTGGTTTTTTCCATGTCTTGGCCACAGTAAACAAAGCTGCAATGAACATTGGAGCACACGTGTCTTTATGTATAAATATTTTCAGATTTTTTGGGTAGATACCCAGGAGAGGGATTGCTGGGTTATATGGTAATTCTATTTGTAATTTTTTGAGGAACCTACACACTGCCTTCCATAACGGCTGCACCAGTCTGCATTCCCACCAACAGTGTATAGGGTTCCTTTTTCTCCAAAGCCTCTCCAACACTTGTTACTATTTGTCTTGTTGATGATAGCCATTTTGACTGGGGTGAGGTGGTATCTCATTGTGGTTTTTATTTGCATTTCTCTGACGGTTAGTGAGGTTGAGCATTTTTTCATGTCTGTTTGCCATGTGTATGCCCTTTTTAGAAAAATGTCTCTTCAGGTCCTCTTTCCATTTTTTAATTGGGTTGTTTGTTTTTTGGAGTTGAGTGAGTTTTTTATAAATTTGTGATATAAACCCCTTATCAGATATGTCATTGGCAAATATCTCTTCCCATTCAGTAGGATCCCTTTTTGTTTTATTGATGGTTCCCTTTGCTGTGAAAAGTCTTTTTAGTTTGATGTAATCCCACATGTTTATTTTTTCTCTTACTTCCCTTGCGCGAGGGGATATATCAGTAAAAATCTTACTCCGGGTAATATCTGTAAAGTTTCTTCCTATATTTTCTTCTAGGAATTTTATGGTTTCAGACCTTACATTTAAGTCTTTAAGCCATTTTGAATTTATTTTTGTATATGGTGTAAGGAGGTGGTCCAGCTTCATTTTTTTGCATGTGTCTGTCCAGGTTTCCCAGCACCATTTATTGAATAGACTGTCTTTATCCCACCGTCAATTCTTGCTTCCATTGTCGTACATTAAATGGCCACATAGGCATGGATTTATTTCTGGACTCTCTATTCTGTTCCATTGATCTATGTGTCTGTTTTTATGCCAGTACCATGTTGTTTTGATTACTGTAGTCTTGTAGTATAATTTGAAGTCAGGTATCATTATACCTCCCACTTTGTTCTTATTTATAAAGATTGTCAAGGCTATCTGGTTTTTTTTTATGGTTCCATATAAATTTTAGGGTTATATGTTCTATTCTGTGAAAAACGTCATTGGTAGTTTGATAGGAATTGCGTTGAATATGTATATTGCCTTAGCCAGTAGGGACATTTTAACTATATTAATTCTTCCTAACCATGAACATGGGATATGTTTCCATCTATTTGTATCTTCTTTCATTTCTTTCTTCAGTGTCTTATAATTTTCTGAGTACAGATCTTTTACTTCTTTGGTTAAATTTATTCCCAGGTATTTTATTGTCTTTGAAGCAATTGTAAATGGGATTGTTTTTTTAAATTTCTCCTTCTGATGTTTTATTATTGGTATATACAAATGCAACTGATTTCTGAATATTAATTTTGTATCCTGCTACTTTACTAAATTCATCTATCAGCTCTAATAGTTTCTTGGTGGAGTCTTTATGGTTCTTTATATATAGTATCATGTCATCTGCATATAATGACAATTTTACTTCCTCCTTACCGATTTGGATGCCTTTTATTTCTTTTTCTTGTTTGATTGCTGTGGCTAGAACTTTCAGCACTATGTTGAATAGAAGTGGAGAAAGTGGGCAAACTTGCCTTGTTCCTGATCTTAAGGGGAATGGTTTTAGCTTTTCCCCATTGAGGATGATGTTAGCTGTGGATTTATCATATATGGCCTTTATTATGTTGAGATATGATCCCTCTATTCCCACTTTCTTAAGGGTTTTTATCATAAATGACTGCTGGATTTTGTCAAATGCTTTTTCTGCATCTATTGATATGATCATGTGATTTTTATTTTTCATTTTGTTAATGTGGTGTATCACATTAATTGACTTGCGAATGTTGAACCACCCTTGCATACCAGGGATGAATCCCACTTGATCATGGTGTATGATCTTTTTAATGTAGTGCTGAATTCTGTTCGCTAATATTTTGTTGAGAATTTTTGCATCTATGTTCCTTAGAGATATTGGCCTGTAGTTTTCTTATTTTTTGTGCGTCTTTGTCTGATTTGGGGATTAGGGTGATAGTGGCCTCGTAAAAAGTGTTTGGGAAACTTCCCTCCTTCTGGATTTTTTGGAACAAGAGGAGAATAGGTGATAATTCTTTTTTGAATGTTTTGTAAAATTCACTTGGAAAGTCATCTGATCCAGGGCTTTTGTTTGTTGGGAGATTGTTGATTACTGATTCAATTTCCCTGCTGGTAATCAATCTATTCAGGTTTTCTGTTTCTTCTTGAGTTAGCCTTGGAAGGTTGTATGCTTCTAGAAAATTGTCCATTTCTTCCAGATTGTTAAATTTGTTGGCATATAGTTGCTCACAGTAATTTCTTAATTTTTTTGGTATTTCTGTGGTATCTGTTGTCATTTCTCCTCTTTCATTTCTGATTTTAGTAATTTGGGCCCTCTCTCTCTTTTTTTAAAGGTTAATTGATTTTGTTTATCTTCTCTAAAAACCAACTCTTGGATTCGTTGATATTTTTTGTATTATTTTTCTGGTTTCTATTTCATTTGTTTCTCCTCTGATCTTTATTATCTCCTTTCTCGTACTCCCTTTGGGCTTCTTTTGCTATTCTTTTTCCAGATCCCTTAAGTGTGAAGGTAAACTGTTGATTAGTGATGTTTCTTGTTTCTTTAGGTAGGCCTGCAATGCTATGAATTTCCCTCTTAGGACTGCTTTCACGGCATCCCATAGATTTTGGGTCGTTGTGTTCTCATTTTCGTTTGTCTCAAGATATCTTTTGATTTCTTCTTTGATCTCATGGTTGACCCATTCATTATTTAGTAACATGTTATTCAGCCTCCATGAATCGGTGTGTCTTCCAGTTTTTTTCCTGTATTTCATTTCTAATTTCATAGCACTGTGTTTAGAGAAGATAATTGGTATGATTTCAATTTTCTTAAATTTATCAAGACTTGTTTTGTGGCCTAGCATGTGGTCTATCTTGGAAAATGTTCCACATGCACTCGAGAAGAATGTGTATTCTGCGGCTTTGGAGTGAAATGCTCTGAAAATATCGATTAAATCCAAGTGATCCAATGTGTCATTTAAGGCTATTGTTTCCATATTGATTTTCTGTCTGGAAGACCTGTCCCTTGTTGTCAGAGGTGTGTTGAAGTCCCCTACTATGATAGTGTTACTGTTGATCTCTGTCTTTATGTCAGTCAATATCTGTTTTATGTATTTAGGTGTTCCTATGTTGGGTGCATAGATGTTTAGTATGGTTATGTCCTCTCATCGGATCGATCTCTTTATTATTATATAGTGCCCATCTTTGTCTTTATATATTCTTCATTTTAAAGTCTATTTTGTCAGATATAAGTATTGCAACTCCAGCTTTTTTCTCATTTCCATTTGCATGAAATATCTTACTCCAACCCTTCACTTTCAGCCTGTGTGTGTCTTTTGATCTGAGGTGAGTCTCTTGTATACAGCATATACAAGGGTCTTGCTTTCTTATCCAGTCAGCCACCCTATGTCTCTTGATTGGAGCATTTAATCCATTTACATTTAAAGTGATTATTGATAGGTACATAGATATTGCCATTTTTAAAATTTGTAGTAATATTGTTTTCATCTTTCTTCTGTTTACAGAAATCCATTTAATATTTCTTGCAATGCTGGCTTGGTGGTAATAAATTCCTTTAGCTTATTCTTTTCTGGGAAGCTCTTTATCTCTCCTTCAATTTTAAATGATAACCTTGCTGGATAAAGCAATCTAGGTTGTAGGCCTTTGTTTTCCATTACTTTGAGTATCTCCTGCCACTCCCTCCTGGCCTTCAATGTTTCTGTAGAAAAGTCATTTGATAGTCTTATAGGAGTTCCCTTGTATGTAACCCTCTGTCTTTCTCTTGCTGCTTTTAGGATTTTCTCTTTGTCTTTAACCTTTGCCATTTTAACTATAATGTGTCTTGGTGTGGAACTGTTTGGGTTTATCCTGGTTGGAACTCTCTGCACTTCATGGGCTTGTATGTCGGTATCATTCATGAGGTTAGGGAAGTTTTCGGACATTATTACTTCAAATATGTTCTCAATCCCTTGCTTCCTCTCTTCACCTTCTGGTATTCCTATGATGCCCATGTTGTTGCACTTGATGTTATCCCAGAGGTCTCTTAAACCATCTTCATTGTTTTTTATTCTTTTTTCTTTTTGTTGTTCTCTTTGGGTGATCTCTGCTAACTTGTCTTCTAAGTCGCTCATTCGATCCTCTGCTTCATCTAACCTGCTATTAATTCCTTCAAGTGAGTTCTTAATTTCAGTAATTGTGTTCTTTATTTCTAAGTGGTTGTTCATTATGATTTCTCTATCCTTCTTTATGTCATCTCTAAGCTCCTTAAACATTCTTATCATCAATGTTCTGAACTCTGTCTCTGATAGGTTGGTTACCTCTATTTCATTTGTTTCCAATTCTGGAGGTTTTTTCTGTTCTTTTATTTGGTACATGTTTCTTTGTTTCCCCATTTTGGCTGACTCTCTGTGTTTGCTTCGGTGTTTTAGGTAAATCCCTTAGGGTTCTTAGTTCTTGCTGGCTTATCTTATGTGGTGTGTGTCCTTTATATTTGACTTGCACCACTTCCTTCTTCTCCTCTGCTTGTGCTCCAAAGGTGACTCTTGTGCTGTGTATATTGTCCTGTTAAAGTTGATCTTTAATTGCTTTTCGCTTGTGAGTAAGTGGGGTTGACTCCTAGGCTCACTAGTTGTGAGACTTGGCTCTGCCCCCAGAAGAGTGTTCTTCTGCATTAGGTTTGACAAACTTAAATGAGGTTTGTCCTCTATGGGCTCTTGTGCCTGTAGAGAATTCCCTCTGGGTGTGTCACTAGTAGGTCAAACCCAGTAGTACTCTGGTTTGGTCTAGAGTTGGCCTCTGGGTGTGTTGAATCTTGTGCTTCTTAAGCTGGGCTCTGGTATAGGGCAATTTCAGAACAAAGCAAATCACCAAGCACAACGACAACAACAGCAAAGAAAAAGTCAAATGCATTGACATGTAAAACAACCGATAACCCACACTCAATACAGGCAAAGATATCAAAGACATAAAAACAAAACAAAACAAAAAAAGCAGCACCAGTCTTGGCTTAAGCCCACCAAGTAATTGCCAAGTTGCCCTCTCCTGTTCCAAAGAGTCCTCTGTGTATTATGCAGGTAGAGTCGGTGCCCAGAGTGACCTTGGGACTGCAGATTTAGATGAGTGGGGCTGAGGAGTCAGGATAAAAGTCAGCGCAGTTTCTGCTCTTGCCAGTACATATGCCCACTGAGAGTAGCACCACCAGCCCTGTGACCAGTTCTCCTGAGTCTTAGGGCACTTCTTCCATGTGTGTGTGTGTTTGTGTGTGTGTGTGTGTGTGTGTGTGTGAGTATGTGTGTGTGTATGTGGCGGGTGGGAGATTTCTGAGCTGCTGAATGCCCAGGGCTGCGTCTGCCGCCTATTGCTGGTCCCTGGGAGTGCCTCCGCAGTTGTAACTGCCCTGTCCTAGGCAGGCCAGAAAGGGTGGGGCTGGGGATGGAGAGGTATTCTCTCTCCCAGCCCAGCAGTGTCACTCTTCTCACAGGCCAGAAAAGGTGGTGGCTGGGGGTGGAGGAGTCTCTTCTCTCCTAGCCCAGCAAAAATCACACTCTTTCCAGCCTCTTCCCTTGGTCAGAGCTGCACGCCAGTCTTCCCAGAGCCTGAGCACTATAGCTCCTCTGAAATCTGACATGACTCCTCAGTTCAGGGGCCAGTTTAAGTCTCTGTAAGGGCGGGGGTAGGAATGGGAGAGTGGGGGCGGGGCCCAGGTAGGGCATTTGTGTCCTTTGTCCGATCTAGGGCCCAGCTGGAGGTCTCAGCTGAGACCTCAAATGCTGGATATGCTGCCCCTTTGGCAGGAGAGATCAGCTGTGGGATGCAGGGAAAGAGCCCACCTCCTGGATTTTGTGTTCTCTGTTCCATCCTGGGATCCCCTGCCTCTCTGCAGCCCCAGATGCCAGCCGCGTCTCCACAGCAACAGATGCAGGCCATGTCTCCACAGCCACGGATGCGGCTGTGTCTCCACTCTGCTCCCTTCCATCTTCCCCTGTTCGCCCAATTTGCCCACCTTCAAGTAATCCTTGCACGAGTCTCTTAGCTGTTCTGCATGATGAGCAGAGTCCTTTGATGGGTTATAGATGCCCCGTTTGTGATAAGATCCAGAGGAGAACTCAAAAAGTCTGTCCCACTGCCGCCATTCCTATGATGTCACTCCCCTGTTGATGATTTTTGACAGCTTCAATACAATGTGCCTTGGAGAAGGCCTCTTGGGGTTGAGGTAATTAGGTGTTCTATTTGCTTCTTGGATTTGAGGATCCAGTTCTTTCCACAAGTTTGGGAAGTTCTCATCGACTATTTGTTTGATTAGACTCTCTGTTTCCTTTTCTCTTTCGTCTCCTTCTGGTATGCCCATTATTCTTGTATTGCTCTTTCTGATGGAGTCAGAAAGTTCTTGTAGAGTTCTTTCATTTCTTTTAAATCTCAAGTCTCTTTCTTCTTCCATCTGTGTCATTTCCAGGTTTCTATCTTCGATGTCATTGATTCTTTCCTCCATCTGGTCAACTCTACTACCTAAACTGGTTATTTCATTCTTAATTTCTTCTATTGAGTTCTTAATCTCCAGAAATTCTCTTTGGTCCCTTTTTAAAATTTCAATCTCTTTGATAAAATGTTCATGTTCTTCTTTGATTGGGTTTCTGAGTTCATTAAACTGCCTTTTTGTGTTTTCTTGCATCTCATTGAGTTTTTTCAGAACTGCAATCTTGAATTCTCTATCATTTAAGTCACATATTTCCATGTCTTTAAGTTCATTTTCTGGAGACTTTTCACTTTCTTTCTGAGCTGCCTTGTTGCCTTGGTTATTCATGGCAATTAATGATTTATTATTTCTCTTCCTAGACATCTACAGGAGGGGGGTTCTGCAACAGGTTGATAGGAAGCAGTCTCTCTTTTGTTTTCCAGTACGTGTTTGTAGAATGTTTTATTTTCTCTCCGACTGCAGCCTTTTTTTCTCTCACAGTGTAGTGTTATGTTTTCTTTGCACTATTCCAGCTTCTCAGACAATGGGGGGATTCCCTGGAAGGCAGGTTCTCCTCTGTTAACAGTTTGCCTGGGTCATAGGACACCATGTCCCTGTGGGGATGCAGAGAGGTTTTGAAGTTCCAAAGCTCTTCCTGCACCAGATTCAGAGCCCGTATGTTTCAGCACTTCTGTTTACTCCTGCAGGGATCCGCCCAGATACGTGGGGCCAGGGGTGGGGTGAGTTGTGAGAGGTGGCCCAGAGCAATGGCAGCGACCACCACAACAGCCAGTCCTGCTTCCACAGCTCCCTCCCCTTTGCCAGAACTAGTTGGGCTGCAAATCTGTGTCTGCAGACCACAGTTCTCAGAACTGCAAATATTCTATTCTTTTGCTCTGACACTGCTACTGTTCCGCTTCTAAAACTGGGCAGTTAGGGGCGAGGCAAGCTCTGGGAGGATAAGGAGGGGGTGGCTAGTCTCAGTTCCTATGGCTTCCATTGTCCGCTCTGCAGTGAGGGCTTAAACCACCGTTTTCAGCCTTCTTCCCTCAGTCTTTGCTCCGAGGTCTCTGCCGTGAGCGTTGGGTTCAGCCGTGTTATATGCTGCCTCCTCAGCCCTGTGGGCCATAAATAGAGCCCTAGCAGTCCGAGTGATTCCCTCTCTCACAGCTGCGGTAGTTCTGGGATGCAGCGAGCTTGGAGCACTGAGCTGGGTCTGCGTCCTGTGCCCTCGCAGCCTCGTCTCTGCACTTCTCCCTTCCCTTTTCCCCAGCTTGTGCAATTTGCCCACCTTTAGGTGAATTCAGTAGTGAGCCTCTTCGTCTTGCCTGTCTGCTGTGCAGGGAGTCCTTTGTGGAGTTACAGTTGTTCAATTTGTTGTAAATTTGAGGGGAGATTTCCAGAGGCTCACTTCACACTGCTATTTTGATGATGTCCGCTAAGCAAAAATTATTTAAAAAAAAAACATTTGAAGTCTCTGGAAATGGTCCTAAGAGCATCTAGCAAAGGAAGATATATTTACTGAGGAAAATGTACTAAATCTATTAAGAACAATAATAGTCTGTTTCATTTAAACAAAGACTCACTTGCTCCCTCTCCACTCTAAGACGAACAAGACGGAAACTTTGCTGCAGAATGATACTGCCAAAACACAGGTTTCCTTCTCACTTAAGCTTCCAGCACAAGTATTATCTTCCTCGGTAGAGCAACACATCAGCATTTTCCACTATGCCTCTTCCTGTTACTGAGGCTATTTCACCTGTTACTGAGACTACTCCACCCATTACTAAGGTGACATTCTGGGTGAATGTCATTGCGAAGTGAAGTCTCTCTTCTTTCACCCAATCCCAATTGTTGGATTAGGGGCACTACCTTCTGTGCAGTTCTGTTGAAAATAATGGGGCCCCAATTTCACTTACCCCAACTTGTAAGACATAGGTATTATGATGAGAGCAGCAAGCTAAGGAGACCTGAAGACACTGCCTCCACTCTACTGAGATTTCCTAAAACAGAGGTATCCCTCAGACAGAAGGGCACCATTGCTTCTGCCCTAATCTCTAAGGCTATGGTTCAGATATTTTGCCTGTGGGAGAAGCAGGACATAAAACAGAGAGCTCTGAATATCTTTTGGGAACAATTTATGGTTTCTAAAAGAACTGACTTCATTTTCAACAGCATGTGAGAAGTTCAACCTTAAGGACACTCTCAAAAATAATAGGCATTGTGTTGAAAGGCAATTTTAAGGAGAATGATAGTAGTCTGTCTATTTTTTAGGGAAGAACCGAGGAAGGAGACAATTGGGAGGAGCCCTCCTACTCTTCCTGTTGGAAGTCCTGTGAAAAAGGTTCAGGTGCCTTAAAAGTAAAAGCATACAAGAGTGCAAGGAGGATGCAATGATGTGGCAGTGAGAGGACACCAGATTTTTGACTGCATATAACCTACAAGGGAAATCAAATGACCTAGAAAGAAATTTGCTGTCTTTCATTAGCTAATTCTAATCTCCTACCCATCTAATCTCTATCCACAAGATCTCACTATATAGCCTCTCCAAACTTTATAATATCCTCCTAATATGCCATGCACTCTCAAATATCTGTGTCTTTGTCTGTTCCTCCTTTATTATTAATATTGGCTTTAATATACAGCAGAAACATCATCTCCTCCATGAACTGTTTCTTAATTTCTGCACCAATAATTTCAATAAATCATTCCACACTTCCTACTCCCGTAACATTATATTTATTTTTATTATAGCTTTTAAATAGTATATTATTGAATATGTTTATGTGGAAAACTTTACCTTCCCCTAGATAACTTGAAAACAGGAAGTGCAGAATTCAATGTTACATTTTAAGTTGGATATAAAAAGTTGTGTATAGTGGGACTTAATAAAAGTGAATTCAATTTATTTGAATTGGAAAAGATGGAATGTAACTGTGTACAGGATGTCTTCAGAACAGGGTCGCACAAATAAACAGCTATATCCAGTTTACTTTGAAAAATAGAATTCAATTTGCTTCTTCGTGTCCCACGCTCAGGCATTCAGAACTGTCAGGAAGACAGCCTTATATACCGCAAGGGAAATGCCACCTGACATCCAAATTTAGACACCAAATTTATACCCTAGAGAGATGCTTCTCCTAATATCTGAGTTTTTTTCCCTGAGAAAGGTAAACAAAGGGTGTTACCTGGCAAACAAACTCAAATCCATGTACAAAGTTATGGCTGGTACTCAAAGCTTTGCATACCAAGAAGTTAGACAACTTTTCATACAAAGGTGTGAGAAAGAGATCCAGAACTCAACTTAAGAGAGATGTTGCACTTTCAAGAGACAACTGAGTAATACCCACAGTGCAGGCTAAAGAAAGAACTTCAATGAGATGGTAATGCAATGGGGAGATCACCCAGCCACCTTCAAGGACAACACACCCAAAGAGCAGACTGGGCAGGCAACAGAACCCTGCTAAATCGAATCTTGGTCCATAGGGTCAGTCACAGCAAAACAGCTCCTCCACTCTAGCACATCCAGTCCTCATAACCAATCAGCCTGAAGGAGAATCCCTCCCATTGCCTTGCAAAAAGCAACAAAGACTCAAATACAACAGGACGGTACACACAACCCACTCAAGGGACACACCTGGAACACCTGGTTCTGGTGACCAGGAAGACTGCGCCATTTGACCAACAGGACATCTTCTATATAAGGTCACTCTACTAAGACCAGGAGGTATCGCAGCCCTACCTAATATATAGAAGCAAACACAGGAAGGAAACCAAAATGGGAGGACAAAGAATCATGTCCCAAATAAAAGGACAGAACAAAGTTCCAGAAAAAGAACTAAACAAAACAGAGACAAGCAATCTCCAGACTCAGAGTTCAAAACACTGGTTTTAAGGATGCTCAATCATCTCAGGGAGAACTTCAGCAAAGAGATAGGAAACATAAAAATGGAAATATAAAACATAAAAAAAGAACCAGTCCAAAATAAAGAATGCAATAACTAAAATAAAGAATACATTGGAGGGAATCAATAATAGATTAAATGACACAGAGGATCAAATCAGTGATTTAGAAGATAAGGTAGCAGAAAACACCCAATCAGAACTGAAAAAAGAAAAAAAAGAATCTGAAAAAAATGTGCACACTTGAAGGGACCTCTGGGACAACATAAAGTGTATCAACATTCCCATCATTGGAGTACCAGAAGGAGAAGAGAGAGAGCAAGGAATTGAAAATCTATTTAAAGAAATAATGACAGAACACTCTCTTAACCTGGTGAAGAAAATAGACATACAAGCCCAGGAAGCACAGAGAGTGCCAAACAAGATGAACCCAAAGAATCCCACACCAAGACACATCATAATTAAAATGCCACAGGTTAAAGACAAAGAGAGAATCTTAAAAGTAGCAAGAGAAAAGCAGTTAGTTACCTTCAATGGAGTCCCCATGAGAGTATCAGCTGATTTCTCAACAGAAACTTTGCAGGCCAGAAGGAACTGGCAGAAAATATTCACAGTGAAGAAAGGCAAGTGCCTACAACCAAGATTACTCTACCCAGCAAAACTATCATTTAGAATTGAAGGACAGATAAAGAGCTTACCAGATAAGAAAAAGCCAAAAGAGGTCCTCACCACCAAACCAGTATTACAAGAAATGTTAAAGGAGCTTCTTTAAAGAGACTTTTTTTGTTTTTGAAAAAAAAAAAAAGGAAAAAAAGATCAAATCTATGAATAATAAAATGGAAATAGCTATATATTTATCAACAATTACTTTCAAAATAAATGGATTAAATGCTCCAATCAAAACATAGCATGGCTGGATAAGATAAGAAAATAAGGCCCATACATATGCTACCTACAAGAGACTCACTTCAGATCAAAAGACACACAGAGACTGAAATTAAAGGGATGGAAAAAGATATTTCATGAAAATGGAAACAAAGAAACAAAAAAGCTGGAATAGAAATACTTATACCAGTCAAAATGGAGTTTAAAATAAAGTCTATAACAAGAGACAAAGAAGGACCTTGTATTCCACTTCTGGGTATTTATCTGAAGAAACCCAAAATGCTACTTCAAGGGCACATGGTCATCCCTATGTTCATTGCAGCATTACTTACATAAGCCAAAATAAGAAGTCAACCTGGGTGTCCCTGAATGGATGAATGGATAAAGAGGTAGTACATATATACAATGTAATATTATTCATCCTTAAAAAAACAAACATGAAATCTTGCCATTTGCAACAACATGGATGGACCTAGAGGGTATTGTGCTGAGTGTAGTAAGTCAGACAGAGAAAAACAAATGTTACTTATAAATGGAATTTAAAGAACAAAATAAACAAACAAAATAGCAACAAACTCATAGATACAGAGAACATTTTTATAGTTGTCAGACGGGAGGGACATTTGAGGTGGGTAAAAAAGGGGAAGGGATTGAGAAGTACAAATTGGTTGTTACATAGTAGTCATGGGGATGTAGGGCATAGCATAAAGTACATAGTCAATAATATTGCAATAACAATGTATAGTGTCAGATGGGTACTAGATTTATTGGGGTGATAGATGGGAGGGGAATTGGGTGATAAGGTGAAAAGGATGAAGGGATTAAGAAGTGCAAATTGGCAGTTACAAAATAGTCATGGGGATCCAAAGTAAAGCATAGGGAGAATAGTCAATAATATGGTAATAGCTATGTATAGTGCCAGGTGAGTATTAGACTAGTCAGGGTGATCACTTCTTAAATTATATAAATGTCTAATAACTATACTGTAGACCTGAAATTAATATAAAATAATATCAAAAATCAACTGCAATTGGAAAATTTTAAAAGGGGGAAAAGGTGACGGGGTACAAGAGGTTCAAATTTCCAGGTATAAAAAAAATAAATCTTGGGGATATAATATTCAGCATAGGTAATATAGTCAATAATATTGTGATAGCATGTTACAGTTTCATATGGTTGCTGGATTTATCATGGTGATCACTTCTTTAGGTATATAAATGTTGTATAGTTAAGTGTACAACTGAAACTAATATAATATTATATGTTAGCTTTATTTTAATAAAAATCTTAAAAATTATAAAATAAAAAATAAAATAATAGTTTCACATTTATCAGCACGAGTTATACAGTTTTCTCTAAACATTTTCAAAATGTCTGTAGTTCTCATTTTGTTGTTATTTTACAGACTCACATGTAGGTATTTAGTGTATAATAAAATAATATTTCAGATCAGTAGAGAAAGGAAACGGGACTCAAAAAGCAATACTTTGGAAGATGTAAGAGAAAGCAAATATTTTGAATACAAGGTGAGTACTTAAATATTCTAGTTAAAAAGCATAAAATATTTTAACATAATAGATTGAACATCATAAAATTTGTAAAATTTCATACAAACTTTTTAAGTAAGCAACAAGCTGGTGAAATGTATACATGTATTTTTTTATTTTTTATTTTTGCAAAGGCCTAAAATCCTTGTTATATAACTAATTTGCTCAAATAAGTATAAAGAAAATCATCTAGCATGTTCATTAGGGGGAAAGGTATGAACTGAAAATCATTAAAAAAGTAATTCTAATGGTCAATAAATGCATTTTTATTTTATTTTATTTTTCAATTAAAGTTGACATTTAATTTTATTTTATATTAGTATTCAGGTGTACAGCATATTGCTTAGACATTTATTAATTTATGAAGTGAGCCCCCCTGATGAGTACCCACCTGGAACCATACATAGTTATTACAATATTGACTAAATTCCTTATGCTGTACTTTATATCTCCATGACTATTTTGTAACTACCAATTTGTACTTCTTAATCCCTTCACCTTTTTCACCCAGTCTCCCAATTTACCTCTCTGGCAACCAATCACTTTGTTCTCTATATCTATGAGTCTGTTTCTGTTTTGTTTGTTCATTTATTTTGTTTTTTATATTCCACATATACGTGAGATCATATGGTATTTGTCTTTCTGTGTCTGACTTATTTTACTTAGCATAATAGCCTCTGGGTCCATCCATGTTGCAAATGGTAACATTTCATTCTTTTTTATGGCTGAGTAATATTCCATTGCACATGTGTACCACTTCTTTATCCAGTCATCTATAAATGGGTACTTAGTTTGCTTCTATATCTTGGCTATTGTAAATAATGCTGCAATGAACATAGGTGTACATGTAATTTTTAGAATTAGTGTTTTGGATTTCTTCAAATACACAGAAATGGAATTACTGGGTCATAAGGTAGTTAGTTATATTTTTAAATTTTTAAGGAGTCTGCATAATATTTTTCATAGTGGCTGCACCAATTTGCAATCCCACATACAGTGTACGAAGGTTTCCTTTTCTCCACATCCTCACCAATACTTGTTTGTTGATTTACTGATGACAGACATTCTCACAGGTATGAGGTGATATTTCATTGTGGTTTTAATTTGCATTTCTCTGATGGTTAGTGACACTGAGCATTTTTTGTATGTCTATTGGCCATCTGTTTGTCCTCTTTGGAGAAATGTCTATTCAGGTCCTCTGTACATTTTTTTTTTTTAATTTATTGGGGTGACAATTGTTAGTAAAATTACATAGATTTCAGGTGTACAATTCTGTATTACATCATCTATAAATCCCATTGTGTGTTCACCACCCAGAGTCAGTTCTCCTTCCATCACCATTTTTTAATTGAATTGTTTAAGGTTTTTTGATGTTAAGTTGTATGAGTTCTTTATAAATTTTGGATATTAACCCCTTATCAGATGTATCATTAGTGAATATCTTCTCCCACTTGGTGTGTTGTGTTTTTGTTTTATTAATGGTTTACTTTGCTGTGGAAAAACGTTTTAGTTTGATGTAGTCCCATAGGTTTATTTTTTCTTTTTTTCCCCTTGTCTGAGGAGATATATAAAAAAAATATTACTAAGACCAGTGTCAAAGCATTTACTGCCTATGTTTTCTCCTAGGAGTTTTATGGTTTGGGGTCTTAAATTTAAGTTTAAGTTTATTTTGAGTTTATTCTTTCACATGGTAAGAGAAGGCGGTCTATTTCATTTTTTTTCATATGTCTGTCCAGTTATCCCAACACCATTTATTGAAGAGACTATCTTAACCTATTGTATATTCTTGCCTCCTTTGTCACAGATTAATTGACTATTAGGCATGAGGTTATTTCTAGGCTTTCTATTCTGTTCCATTGATCTATGTGTCTGTTTTTATGCAAGTACCATACCATTTTGATTATTATTACAGCCTTGTAATATAATTTGATATTAGGTATTATGATACCTCCTACTTTTTCTTCTTTCTCAAGATTGTTGTGGCTATTTGGGGTCTTTTGTGGTTTCACATAAATTTTAGGACTATTTCTTCTAGTTATGTGGAAAAAAAATGCCATTGTATTTTGATAGTGACTGCAGTGAATCTATATATTGCTTTGGGTAGTATGGTCATTTTAATGATATTAATTCTTCCTATCCATGAGCATGGTATATGCTACCATTTATTTGTATCTTCTTCGATTTCTTTCTTCAATGTTTTATAATTTTCTGAGTACAAGTCTTTTATCTCCTTGGTTAAATTTATTCCTAGGTATTTTATATTTTTATGCAATTGTAAATGGGATTGTTTTCTCTTTTGATAGTTCATTATTGTGGTATAAAAATGCAACTTATTTCTGAATATTAATTTTGCATCCTGCTACTTTACTAAATTCATTTATCAGTCCAAATAGTTTTTTTGATGGAATGCTTAGGGTTCTCTGTATAGAGTATTATATTATGTGATCTGCAAATAATGAGAGTTTTACTTCTTCCTATCCAATTTGGATGCAATTTGTGTGTGTGTGTGTGTGTGTGTGTGTGTGTGTGTGTGTGTGTGTGTCTTTGGTTGCTTTGGCTAGGACCTCCAATACTATTTTGAATAAAAGTTGTGAAAGTGGACATCCTAATCTTTTTTCTGATCTTGCCTGTGACTGACTGAGGGCTACCTGGTATGCACTGCAAAGTGATCCACATTTGATAGCTGCCTGCGCTAGACCTGAAGACATGTGGGAAAGGCCACACTGTGATACAAAGCCAGATGCCACCAGTACCAGCACTTGGGCAACTCAGCAAAAGGTGTAGGGCACCCCACGATCTACTGACAACTTCCCATTGCCATAAAGCTCAGCAGCAAAAAAAAGACTCCACAGTTTGTGAGTTGTATGAGTTGGAGTCCCAGGGAGTCACCAGGGTTGAGTGAGCAGATTTCACCAGGCCAATGCAGATTCAGATTTAGCCATATCTAGAGAGGGTTCAGCACAGGAAAGAAGATGCCTGTCTGCTGGTTGCACGGGAGAAGAGCTCAGCACAAGGACAATGATGGCTGTCCCTCCAGTCCTTGCCCTGAAGCCACACAACTCAGTTTCTCCCTGTATGTCTCTGGTGCCTACTGGACTGCTGTCCCTCCACCAGAGCCCAAGGTGAGTGCCTGTAAGTGAATGAAACTGTGTGCAGGCCTTTTAAGAGGACACTTGGGATTCTAGCCACCCTCCATCTCACTTGGACTGATGGAATCTCCACTGATTTTCATAGCCAGATGTTGTAGGGACTCCTCGTCCCAGTACTGGTGCTCTTGGCTGGGGATCCCAGTGTGGGGCTGGGGTTCCATGCTCCTCTGGGGACACCCCCACAGCCAAGATATCCTTCCCGATTCTCAACTGCAACACGCAGGTGTGGGGTCAGCTCATTTCGTATCTCCACTCCTCCTACCAGTCTCGACGTGGCTTCTTCTTTTTATCCTTATTTATAGGGCTTTGTTCAGCTAGTCTTCAGATGGTTCTCCAGGTGGATGGTTTATAATTTAGTTATAATTTTTATGTGGTCATGTGAGGAGGCAATGACAGCATTTACTTACTCGGCTATCTTGACCAGAACTCCTAGTCAATAAATATATTTTTAAATATTCACATAAGAAAGAGGCAACTGAGACCTCATTTCCTATCTGGCAAAAGCTAAAAAGAATAGTGATGTGCTGCTTATGAAGAAAATAGGCATTCTTCTACAATGCTAATGAATATGTAAATTGTACAACTTTCTATGTAAAAATTTGGCAGTGTACATCAACATCTTTGACTCAGCAATTTAAGTTTTACAATTTATTCCAGGGAAATCAGCTATGTTAGCAAAGATGAATGCATGGGTACATTTCAAAATATTGTTTTTAACAGGAAAAAAATGGGATCAACCTAAATACCAAACAATAGGAAAATAATTTAAAGAATTATATCTTGTCTATAAAGATGGAAACAGCAGTTGCAGTCATGAAAAAAAATCTCATTATAAAAGCACCTATACTCATATCTGAACATGTACAGTCTTCTCATAGTCTCACACCTGTTCCCTGGACTCACTCCCCCAGATAAAGTCCCTACACATAAGCCCTTATCACAGGCTCTCTTTTGAAGAGGTCACTCATACTAAGACAATTGTGTGTCATTTCCACTCCAGAACATGGGCTCAGTGGTCCTTCACAAACTTTATTGTCATCTTCAAAATGTCTTAAGTTTAAAGAACCCCCCTTCGGTGGTTTTGCCCATAAAGCGTAGCTTGCACAGACTGACTAACTTCTTAGAATCAAAATTCTGAATTCCAGTGATGGCAGAACCTGGTGAGAAACCTCATGTCAGGATATCATCCTAGAGAGGCTTATTTCTGAGTATTTATACAGCATTGTTTCATCTTATCTTTTTTGCCACAAACTTCTACCTTTTTATTCCACATAACATCTGATATTCTCTTAATTTCATAGGTATTCAATAACTTCTCAGGCTAGCCAGACCTATTATCTTAATCCAGCAACTGAAATATCAGAGAAAGCCTTTTAGGCCCCATGCAAGTGGGAAATTGCCTGTCACAAAAATAATCTATTGTGACCTATGAGATGAGGCAGCAAGAACTTGTCAGGTTAAAGCATCAAAAGTGAATCCTCCTATTCATGTAGGAGATGCAGTGAAGCCCTGAAGACATTTAAAGCATTTCAGAATGGGTCCATTTTATGGGGGGAGAGCTGTAGGGTGTGGTGATGTACAGGTTTCTGATGTGGTGTTTCCTTGGGAGATTTTGCAGTTGCTGATCCAATATCAGCAGAACATGAGCTCTGAATTTACCTTTATTGTAACTGTGATAGGTTATTTCTTCTCTTTCCAGTTGCCCTTATTATCAAGAGCACAGACCACATTTGATGGAGGGAACAAGACCTTGAACTTCGAATGGTGATACGGACCCAAGACAACTTCTTTTAATAAGCTCCCCAAACCCTGACTCACTCTGAATCACACCATTGTCTGCCCATCTGAACTATTGGTATGACCCTCCCTGCCCCTTGAACTCTGGGACACTCCATTATTAACTGGTAAATTCTCTGGCCATGTAGGTGCCACACATCCTAGCACATATTTATCTATAAAACACTTAATACAGTAATTCCAAGTGCCAGAAATTGCTCTTAGCCCTTTACAATCATCAATTCATGTAATTCTAAGAACTCCCTATCAGGTAGGTATTGTTTTTAATCATTGTTTTATTAATTCCACCCACTGGGGGGTTATAGAGTTGTTTATTTCCTGATTTTTTTGTCCAAATATCACAGCTCTTTGGACTCTCCAGGTTTCTCTCCCTGTTGCTAGTTACTCCATTTTATCCATCCTTTATGCTGCTTCTAGAATGTTCTTCTTCCCAAAAACCTTCATTGGCCCCCCCAGCTACCTATAAGGTAAAGTTATCTTTCCTTAGCTTTACTTAGAAGACCTCCTTTCTCACCTCCCATCACATCACTGCCATATATTGGTCTTATTCTCAGCAACAATAAATTATTCAACATCCCTCAGAGAAAGCAAGCCCTTTAAATATCTACATGTCTTTGATTTCTCTATTAGGATGACTTTCCTAGGGAAAAGACTCCAAGGTGGATATTTGCAGGGCAGAAGTTCATTGGAGAGTTTTCTCTAGGACAATATTTGTTAGGGAGTATATTGACTATCTATTACGTAAAAAATTACTTCAAAATTCTGTAGCTTAATGAAATTAACATTTATTATCTCACATAGTTTCTGAGGATCAGGAATCCAGAAGCAGCTTAGCTGTGTGGTTCTGGCTTAGGGTCTCTCATGCATAAAGCTGTCTGTTGGGGGATCCACTCCCAAGCTCACCACATTGTGTTGGCA
The DNA here is from genome assembly GCF_004115265.2 of Rhinolophus ferrumequinum. Classification (NCBI taxonomy): domain Eukaryota; kingdom Metazoa; phylum Chordata; class Mammalia; order Chiroptera; family Rhinolophidae; genus Rhinolophus; species Rhinolophus ferrumequinum. The sequence goes on along the minus strand of NC_046306.1, from coordinate 37,220,922 downwards.
GTACTTATTCCTTGCCACGTGGGCTTCCTCACACAGTCCATATAAAATGGCAACTGGTTTCCCCCAGAAGGAGTGTAAGGTAGAGTAAGGGAGGGAGAGAAATCTAATCTAGTCAGTGACACTCCATCATATCTGTTGTTAATCTAGTAATTAGGATAAATCATTAAGTCCAGCCTGCACACAATAGGATGGGAATTAAACTCCCTATCTTGAGGAAAGGAATGCCAAAGAATTTGTGGACATATCTTAAAAGCTACCACAGAGAATGAGGAAAGCAGAAGTGGGCCGAGAGAGAAGTTAAATGATGATTCAGTCTCAACATAAATTCAGCTGACCCCAGTGTTGGCTCTGGAGCTTAAATGGCCCTTCAGAAATATCCCAAATTGATACAAGAGGGACAGACTTTTTCTACCTGAATCTCCTAGTCCTGGAAGAAGATTGGCCCTTGGAGGAGGCATAATCTTGAGATGGGCAGCACATTTCAGCAGAGGACAATTTTTGGAGGGGTTCAGCTGTGGGGTGTCATTCACCAACACACCCAGCAGGTGTGAGAGCCTTGGCTCTGATGAGGGATTTGGAGCCGTATCATAACATCTATTAAATCCATTCTCGGTGCCTCTTGGATCCAATTAGTTCAAGTAATATTAACTCCATCTGGGAGCAGCTCCTCCAGAATTCTGATTGGTCTCTTTTTCTGGAGAAAACTTTCAAGATGAAGGCTAGCGCTGCTCCCAGGGCCACAACTGATACTTATTATCTTTCTCTTGTTACCTATTCCAGCCCCACGCCCACCCACACTCTCTATCCTCAGTTATCACATATGTGGTTTCATCTAAGTTATCCTCTCAGTTATCATGTCAGTTATCATCTAAGTGGTTTACTGGTGGAGTGTTCCAGACTGTTATCCATGAAGGATCTGAGCCTCTGGTCACCATGCCCTTCTCAGGTTAGTGTTACTATACTTGTCTATTCACAGTCACAATTGACAAGGGTGTTACCAAGAGACACCGTATTGAATCACCTAGGTGCCAAACATATTTCTCTACCACTGTGTAACACCAACCCTACCTCCTGTAATGATCAGGGTCACTTATTCCTGCAATGGTTATGACTCCTTTATTTGTCTGCTGCTTATTTGATACAAGAAGCCAGAAATGACCAGATGATAGCAGCACCTGCAAGTTTAATAGGACTCTTACTGTCTCTTGGAGGAAGCTTTACCACTCTGAGGAACCAGGACTTCAAAACCTACAGAACTCAGAGTTGTACGAACAGAAAACACAAATCTCTCAAATAAGTCATTCAAAGTGATGATAAGTGAAACCACTCTTATATCTTCCCCCTTAATTTCCAATGTGTTCCAACGTGTTCTCTACCCACTAGGGATACAGCACCATTTGAAAACCCTTGATTTAGATGTTTACTAGATCTTGGAAAATGATATCTTATACTTTTGGGCATCATCTCTAAGCTAGTGCCTCAGCTATTCCTTCAGAAGCCTCTATGAGGCTGGCAGCTTCTGTGTGGTGTGATATGTGATGGGACCAGTGGATCCTTTGGTCATGGACCCATCACTAGAGCTCTTTTGCTCTTTCTGATGAACCATGTGGGACTACACAATGTTGGGTCCAGTCATATCTTCCATCCCTGGCTACTCCATTCATGTGCTCACTGTGCCAATAGTGGAATGACTAATATCAGAGGCTGGCAACTTAGACTGATGAAGTCATTCTGTCCATTTGGTTGCTTTATACCTCTTCCATAGGAGGTACTCTCAATGCACACTAAAAATCTTCACATTTTTTCCTATTCCATTAGTCTATCAACATCTTTACTCGGACCCTCTTGTCCTTAATCTTTGAATCCTTCCCCTCCCAGACCACTGACCTGCCAGCAAAGCCATTCCCATCGCTTATGAATTGTACACAGTATGTTGGAGCATTTCTCATTCAACAGAAAGTTGATGACTAGGAGCACTGATCACATTTGTGCCCACTGGGAGAACTTCTCCCTCATAGCTGTCACTTAAGGCCACAATACCCACCATTTTCCTGTGTTGCAGAGAGTCATGTAGGAGTTATACACACATACACCACAGCCATAGCTGTGAGCTGAAGAAGATCTGGTGCAATGATGTTGAATGACATGGGGATCTGGGTCACTTACTCATTCAGGTTACTTATGCCTCTATCCCTGCTTTTGCCCAGTCCTGGTTGTGTGGCCTCCATTTTATGGTGGGTTGCTGCTGGGCCCACCCAAACTTCTAGCTTGGCAGATTTGACAGAACCCATGTCATGATGGGCAAGTATGGCCCCATGATTAGGTGATGTTCCATTATTAGGTGTTCTATTCCTACCAAGCCCAGTAATGCAAGGAGCTGTTTTTCATATATGTATAATTCTCTGCTGAAGATGCATGGCATTGTCCCAGAGCCCTAAGTGTTTAAGGTGATTTTCTTAACAGGGTTTGCCAAAATCCACAAAGTGTCTTTTGTCCCATATATTCCCCTACTGACTTAGGATCTTAGAAGCATATGGACCAAGCAATCAGGCTATTTGTACCACAGCCTAGATCTGCTACAGCATCTTTTACTCTTCTGGAACCCAGTCACAACTTCCATGTCACCTAGAAAACGTGTCAGAGCAGTGTGACGTGTTAGATGCACTATAGAATCTAAAAAATCCTACCAGGGATCGTGCTTCCTTCTTAGTGATCAAAGTTGGGAAGACAAAATACTTGGCGTAGAATAGCCTTCATATTCCCAGACTACTATACCCTTAAAATTTTCACTGTTGTAGGATGCCCTGAATCTTTATAGAGTTTACTCCCACCCTCTGGAATATGTCTCTTGCCAAGGCTTCTAGTACTCTTGCTAAGCCTTGTTAATTTAGCCCAACCAGCATGATGTCATCAACATGGTGCAGGATGTGCTGCAGGATGGCTCAGATGGTGATAATATGACAACCTTCTCTGCAGCTCTGCCACTCTTAAATAAGTTCTAGGTCCAGTTCTCAGATTTTTACAATCTTTTAGATGCAGGATATGACAATCCCTTTACACGATGACAAAAGAGTCCTCTGACTTTCAGATTTTGCCTTAAATTGATTATTGATCATTCTTCACCTTTTATTTTTACTTAGCCAGAGGCATCCAATTCCACAGTCATTATAATTACTACTTTCTTTGTGCCTCTCAAATGCCTGACATGTTGCCCCTACCAGAGCATTCTGTTCTACACGAATCATAGTCCAGGTAACCAGTGGTAAAATGTTAACAACTGCACTGCTACAGCATGACATGCTGGGAAACATCAGTGCTCTACCCACCTCCAGTTATGGGGTCCTCATTGCCAGGCAGGTGGTCAGTGGCCCAGCTCTAAAATTCCATTTTGGATTCTGTTTCCTTGGACCACTCTGGTACCAACCCTATAGGTCATTTCTCCAGGAAAAATACTCATATGTAGACTTACCTGCAAGTGTTTTATTGGGGAGCACACTAGGGCACACCTGCCCAGGAGTAAGAAAAGAAGGATTGGGCTGAATCAAGCATTGAACTGTGATTCGATTGCAACAAAAGCCTCAGCTGATCCCATGAGGAGTTTGGAAGCTGGGTTGCCCCTTCACATATGTCACAAATTGAGGCAAGGGACTGGGTCTTTGAACCTCTCTCTTTACCAGTCATTGGATACATGTTGCTTCTGAGAAGAGAGAATAATCCTGAGTAAGCTCCCTTCAGCAGAAGGCCATGCCTGGGGCACGACTTGGCTGGGAGCCATCTGCAGGCAACACTTCCTGATTTGTATCCACCTCTCTCTCCTATCTCACTTCCTATCTGTGCTGCCTCCCTTAATATATTCCAGTCACTCACTCCCTTTCATGTTCCTGAAACATGACAAATTATTTCATGCTTTTGGACTTAAAGAAGTTGCTGTTCCCTGAGTCACAATTGTCCTTTACATCCAGATCTTGCCATAGCTGGTTCCACCTCAGTCTTCAAGTATCAAGGCTCAAAAGTCACCTCCTCAAAGTAGCCTTCCCTGACTATCCCACAATACACCCTCACTCCATTTATCTCTATCACAGCACCTATGTGTTTCCATCATAATACTGGGTATCGTCTCAAGTCACCTTGTACATTTATCTGTATGCCTGTTTATTGTCTAGCTCTTCTGTCTACATGAGAATACAGACTCCTCTGTGGAGAGATTTTGTGTCTGTTCCCCACTGAAGCCTAGCCCTTAGAACAAGGCCTGACATTTAGTGTTACTTCAATAAATATGTGTTAATCTGTGGATAAATTCACTGACTTCTGGCATCACATACTCCTGATATCTAGCTTATTCTAGTTCATCTTTGTGGAATATTCCTACTCAGCCACAAAGTTAAAACTAAATATCTCTCCCCCTACCTTTACTCCCTCCTTCTATTACTTCCAGTCAATTCAAAGTACTTCTTATCTCTTTCAGCCAGTGTTTATCTCCATTCTTCAATGACAATAAAATACTAGATGATGTCACTCTTCAATGGTTCCTCATAGGACACTTTGTGTTTTACCTTGATTTCTCCCAACATCAGACACCAAGATAGGTCTGGTTGCAGTTAGTTCATTTGGGACATGATTCTAGAAGCACAAGTGAAGGAGAGGGAAGAATGAAACAGAGAAGGGAGAAAAACCAAAAAATGGTGAGTTAATCAGTGAATTACTTCTATTGGAAACCAGGACTGCATCCTGCTGGGAACTTCCTGAGATACTGTGTGGAACATGGCTCAGAATCAACTCCAGCTAGGCTGGGTAGGCCGGGCATTATCCACCAACTTTCATAGTCTGAAAGTTGCCCCTGAGGGCATTCATTCACACAACTTTCAGAGCTTCCCTGCACTACTGTGCTGAAGAAAACCCTCAAGCAGAAAAAAAAGAAAAATAGAGACACTTTAGGAGACAAGTTGTGAGCAGTTGCAGTTAACTCTGGTAGATGGAGAAGATACAGAACCAGCAACAATACTGTTTGCTATGCTGTTCTTTTAAACTTTCCAGTAAGTGTTTTGCAGTAGGGTTTGCCTAACATATATCTATCTGTCTTCACCATGCCCAGCAGAGGTCTGGGTGTCTGACTTCTGCTGTGTTTGTTTTATCCTTGTTTGTTTGTGATTCTTCCCCCAGTCCATTCTCTCTTATTCTGGAAATGGTGTTCTATTTTTCCTCTGGTAAATCACTTCCTCCCCTCTCTTAGATCATGGATTTTCAGTGGAATTCAATTCACTGTGGATTCAGTGGACTAGGCTCCAGAGGTGAGCAGGTAGATGGGTCTGGCCAATCAGAGTATTTTGTTTCTCTGGCTATAATAATCAGTTCAGACATTGGCAAGTAATACAATCATACTCAATGAAACACAAGGAGGCTTCTAGTAAGATTGCTAGGAAACAGTGTCCTCCTTTCTCCTAGCATTACATTTGGAGGTCATCTTAAAGCCCTCTGTTTGAGAGTTACTCTCAAATAAAGGATCTAAGAATCTAACACAAGAAATAGAGGAGAGCCAAGTCCTGATGGCATTACTTGACTCTTAGATCAAACTAGGCACATGGAGCCAAGCATTCCCATTGGGCATAAGCTTGTTTGGCTTGGGTTTTACTGTTATATCAATGAAAAGAGTTCTGACATATATGCACATTTTTCTAGTTCTGAAATACTGGATTCATGGAACAGCTACCAACTCAATCCACCTCAAATTTTAATCTCCTGGATTCTCAGTGACAATACAAAAATGGCTCTGGAAAGCAACTCAGGAGCCTCTATAGTTTCACATGTCTTCAGGCTTCTCTAGTGGACAGTCACTGAGAGAACTACTAAAGTGTAAACTTCAGGATGGAGATAATTGAAATCAGAAGAAAGGGATGAGGTACAAGAATAAATTTGGAGGGAAAAAACGGTTGTGAAACATGAGGGTAAATCTGAGAAAGCATGACTGCACAAAATGACAACGGGTTTGAAAAGAGAATGGCATTCAGTCATGAAGCCCAATGTCACATGTCATAAGGCTGAGATCAAAGCCTTTGAAGGTGTTTGCATTGTTTGAGAGGAAAAAGAATAATGATCACACTAAGGCCTAGATTTTTTTTTTTTTAAATTAGGAGTAACCATTAAAATATTAGAAATGAAATGTATCAGCATTGTTTGTAATTGTAAAACATTAAAAGCAAGTTACTATCCATCTATGGGGGGAAGAAGGGAGTACAAATAATTCAGTGCATATTCAAACAATGCAACACCATAATCGTGAAAATGAATACAGACAATTGTGTATATCAACACAGAAATTTTCAAAATAAGTTAAAAATAGCAAATTGAAAAATATGTAAAGTATATAAATGTAAAAAAGTTTATTAGAATAATATACACCTTTATGTACACACATATATACATACACATATAGGAATTATAAAAATAAAATTTAGAATTAGTTTATATCTGGGGAAGGAGGGGACAATAGGATTGGGGAAGGGTATTGGGAAGGGTATCTAGATTATAAAAGAATGCATCTTCTCTTCATGTGTTCATGGAACCACCAAAATCTCTGCCAAGTTTAAAAATAAATGTGGGCAATATTCTCAAACTATAATGCAGTATAACTAGTATTTAATCTTTTAAAAACTGAAAAAAATCTCATCTACTTAGAAGTTAAAAATACTTTGGCTTAAAATTTCTTACATTGAAAAGAAAATCAAAATTTAAATTACTGAAAAGCAGTGGTAAAATTTCTTTATGACATAAATAAATGAATATCAATATAAGTATAGATATGATTTCAATATAAATATGTATCAGAACCTCTGGTATACAGCTGAAGTAGTGCTCAGGGTACAACTTATATTCCTAAACAAAGAAAAAGAAGAAAATTAATTAGGAAGCTAGAAAAAACCAATATAAGGAAATCAGAATGAAGCAATTAGTAAAATTAAAATTAATTAATAAGTTACAAAACACAAAAAATAAGTAGATAAATTTAAAACTGATTCTTTTTTTTGAAGTGGAACATGGTAAAATAGATAATCCATTAGCTAACTCTCTCCAGAAAAAAAAAATGTGAATTCACAAAATAGTCAAAATAAGAAATAAGGTCAGGTAAATAATACAAATGAAAAGAAATCTAAAGACTAATAAAGATTGCTTCGTTCAACTCTACAATTTTAAAATGTGAATGAAATTGATGCCTTTTTAGAAAATATAAATTATCAAAAGTGACCCCAAAAGACTTAGAAAATCTTGGTAGACTAAACACCATGGAAACAATTGAACAATATCTCAAGAAACTATGTCTTCTCAAAAAAGCAAACAAACAAACAAAACAAACATTCAAGGTCCTGGGCTTTTCAAAGAGGAATTTTATAAAACCATTAAAAATAGATTCTTCAATGTGTATTTAAGTTATTTCAAATCATTGAAAAAATGGAAAATTCTAAATTCTACTTACAAATAACAGTGATGCCAAATCCCAATGCATAAATCCTAATAAATTATTACCAAATAGAAGCTGAAAGCCCATTTAAGGAGACATAACACATGGATAAGTGTGTTACTGGAGGAACTCAAGGATGTCTCGATGTTAGGAGATTTATTGTTACATTTAAACATATTAATAGATCAAAAAAATACAAATATCTCTGATACTGAAAAGCATTTAATAAAACTCAGTATCTGTTCTTACTAACAAGCAGCCTCCTAATTAAATATGACTAGAAGACTACATCTTTAATATTATTTATTTTATACAAAAATAGAAATAGTGTTTAATGAGGAACTGAAAGTATGATAGGGCAAGGATGTCAACAGTTACTACTATATTTAACATTCTTGAGGTCCATGCCATGCCATGTATGCAAGAGAAAGAAATAAAATATATTTAAAATTTAGAGAGGAAGTGGTGAAATTCTTATGATTATATATTATGTAATTTGTATACCCAGAAAACACAAAGAATAAACTGGAAAATTATTAGAACCAGAAGTTAGTAAGCTGTCTGGATACATTAATAAACAAAAATCAATACTCTGCCTTATACAAACAACAATAAAATAGAAATTAGAGAGAAGAAAAGACCCCAATTAAAATACTAATATATGTAGAGTATAGAAGAAATATGTAGTTTATAAAAATAAACTTAACAAAACGTACAAAATTTATATGAAGAAATATTAAAATGCATGAGAACATAAAAAAAAAAGCAGTCCCTGTTTTGTTATAGAAAGGATCAGTAACATATTCTAATTCATTAAAAATACACCAAAAATATGTTGTTAAAGAATGAATTCTAAATTATTTAGAACTTATTCTAAAGTTTATATGAAAAAATAACCAGAATGTCAATGAAGGGAACTATTCTAACCAGATATCGGAACATAGGTACAATGCAGCCCTCAAATACAGGATTGCATGAAATAGAAAAAAGAGTTACACGGTAAACCCAAATTTTACTGAGAGCTGGTGTATGATAAAGATGATATTGAGTATCAATAGCGGGAGAATTATCCATGAATGGTGCAAAGCAATTAAGTAGCTTCCAGGTAAAGATGCATGCTGGCATCTCTGCCTGTGCTAAATAACTTTAGATAGATAAAAAATATCAATGTAGAAACAAAGTCCCCAAAGCACTAAACTAAAACATGTGGCAGGGGTTCATAATCTGGAAGGATGGAAAGTCCTATTAAGCATAAAGAAAGAAAGAAAAGAAAGAAGGAAGAAAGGAAGGCGTGTTAGGGGAAGAAGGGAGGAATGGAGGGAGGAACAGGAGGAGAGCTCACATAAAAATCCTAATATCAGCATCACAAAACATTCTTTAAAAAGTCAAAATGCAAATGACAATCTATGGAAAAAAAAAAAACTGAAGCCCACATCACAAGTAGACCTATTTTCCTTAATATATAAAGAAATCCTAAAAATCAAGTCAGTAGAGAGCAACAAATCATAGAAAAAATGGAGTAGGGACATGAACAAAAAAGTTACAAAGTCTCAAAGCCCCTTAATCACATGAAACAATGTTCATTCAAAATGGGGGAAATTTAAATTAACCTGCAATGAAAGTTTCATTTTCTCATTTACCAAATTGGTTAAATCAACAAGTTTGATAAGAGGTTTGGGGAAAATTTGGAGAAGCAGGTCTGTTAGTGAGAATGCAAATGAGTATAGTATATGCTGAGGACATGTTAGCTCTATCCACTAAAACTGAAAAGTCACGTGCCAATTGATTAAGAAAATCGATACTAAAAATTCATCTTTAGATATTTTACAGATATGCAAAATGACATGTGCAAGGACCTTAATTGCAGGATTGCTTGTCATAGTAAAACAACATAAATGTTTATCTGTGGAGACAGATTCAATAAATGATAGTTGAGCTGCATGATGAAAGGTTATGTCAACATTACAAAGAATAAATCAGGTCTGTATATGATGATGCAATAGGACCTCCAAGATACATCTTTAATTAACAACTGCAAGATACATTATGATGCATGCCATTTAAATAAAATACATATGTGTAAAATAAGTATATGTATATGAGGTCTGACAATTAAGTTCGTCAACTTGCCACCGTGCGCTTACATTGGCAGCACTGTACAAACAGCTTGGTAAGGTCTCATAACCTTGGTATATCAGTGTCTCACAGCTGTGTTCATGTCAATATGTGATGGTGTCTTGCTGAGTGGCGTTCATTATTGTTGCGTATTTTAGTGTGTAGTTGCAAGAATGTCTGAGCTTGATTTAGAGCAACAAACAAACATTAAATTTCTTGTTACACTTGGCAAAAGTGGAAGTGAAATTAGGGACATGTTAATCCAAGTTTATGGGGATAATGCCATGAAGAAAATAACAGTGTACAAATGGACTAAATGTCTTTCTTAGGGGGGAGAATGCATCACTCATGAAGACAGGTCAGGGCAGCCAGTCAAGAGCAGCAGTAACGAAAACATTGCAAAAATTCATGGAATTGTGCGTCAAAATCGTCGGCTGACTGTGAGAAACATAGCAGACCAAGTAAACATTGATAGAGATACAGTTAGGAAAATCTTAACTGAAAATCTTGGCATGAGAAAGGTGTGTGCAGATATGGTCTTGAAGAAGCTCTTGCATCACGACAATGCACCAGCTCACACAACACTGTCTGTGAGGGACTTTTTAGCCAGGAAACAAATAACTGTATTGGAACACCCTCCCTACTCATTTGATCTGGCCCCCAATGACTTCTTTCTTTACCTGAAGATAAAGGTAATATTGAAAGGAAGACATTTTGATGACATTCAGGACATCAAGGGTAATACTATGACAGCTCTGATGGCCATATAGAAAGAGTTCCAACACTGCTTTGAAGGGTGGACTAGGTGCTGGCATCTGTGCATAGCTTCCCAAGGGGAGTACTTTGAAGGTGACCATAGTGATATTCAGCAATGAGGTATGTAGCACTTTTATAGGATTAGTTCAGGAACTTAATTGTCAGACCTTCACATGTATAATTTATCTGGAAAAATACACAAGAAGCCACTAATAGTAGTGTTTGTCTCTGGAAAAAGAAACTAAACAGGGGTGGAAAATATTGTTACTTTCCCCTGTATAACATATGCACCTTTTTTATTTTGTCTCAATGTTACCACCTCTGAATGTTTTTAATTAAAAAAATAAAATAAACAAAAAAATTAAATTCAAACTCTTTGACTATGTGGTTTTCTTCTAAATAGTAATGTGAGTGCTGGTGTCAACTAGAGGGTGGAGGGCGAGAATAAGTTAATATTGCTGTTCTTCTCTGGGCTACACAAATATTTTATAAAGACAACACTTCTCAAGCTGAGAAGACCCTTTTGTTTACTTGCTTCTGAATTGAAAATGATGCCTTCAATTATCCCTCTAACTGTAAACAACATCAGCTACTCTAAAAATATTTTCTGAGTAAATGCCACTTGTACCTTCTGGCACTTACTCAAAGCATTTTTTAAAGCAGCTGGGAATCTTGTTAGCAAGGCTCTGAATTAGGGAGCAATAGAATAAGACAGCAAAGTACGTAGAGGCTCAAATTCTGGAAATAGCACAAAGGAGAGAAATCGGCTAACAAGAGAGGCTGTAATACATTCTTCCCCTATAACCAACAAATTCTTACTGAGCTTCAAAAATGGATGTGACAGTTGCCATACATATCAGGGGGTTCAATGATGTACATAAGTACAGTTGCCTTCGAGGAATATGGGGGTAAGATAAAAACATAGGTAACTAGAATATTATATAGAGCAAGATTATAATTATATCATAATTTAAATTAAATTATATCATAATTTAAAATATTACCAAAAAACCCAACTTCTGGAGAGCAAAGAAGAATAATTGAGACAAATAATAATCCTGAAAGTATACCAATCAAATTAAAGAATTCCTGAATCCATGGTGCGATACTAATCTGTGCCCAGTGTACCAGAAAAGTGATAAGGCCATTAAAAATTTTAAAAAGTTAGTCCAGGATTAATCAGAAGGTGTATAGAGGAAAAATAGGTGAGCTGCTGACATTCTCAGCCTCCCCTTTCAAATACATAACAAAGACTGACAATTAAGTTCAAGAACTTGTTGCAACGATGTTGCTAACCATTTTTTATATCAGAGGGATTATTCATTATGAATTTGTACCATCTGGACTGTTAACCAAGTTTACTATTTGGAAGTGCTGAAATGGCTGCATGAAGAAGTTAGACGACCTGAACTTTTCACCAACAATTCATGGTTCTTGCATCATGACAATGCACCAGCTCACACGGCACTGTCTGTGAGGGAGTTTTTACCCAGTAAACAAATAACTGTATATGAATACCTTCACTGTTCCCTTGATCTGCCCCCCAATAACTTCTTTCTTTATCTGAAGATAAAGGAAATATTGAAAGAACAACATTTGGACCACATTCAGGATTTCAAGGGTAATACAATGACCGCTCTCATGGCCATTCCAGAAAAAGAGTTCCAAAATTGCTTTGAAGGGTGGAGTAGTCTCTGGCATTGGTGCATAGCTTCCTAAGGGGGTCACTCGAAGGTGACTTTAGTGATATTCAGCAATGAGGTATGTAGCACTTTTTCTAGGATGAGTTTATGAACTTAATTGTATATTTCTATGTCATAAGTTACCTTCCACTTTAAAACTCAACAGCACCAAATGCCCATGTCATTACATCCAGAACCCATCTTAAGAATGAGCTTGTCACTGAAACCTTTTTTCTACTTTTGCAATCCAAACTGATTTCTACTTCTTATGTCCACTGCTAGTACTTATGGTCATGCATAATCACTCAGTCAGATTCTACTTTCTGTATGAATAACATCTTTTGAATTATAGAACATTCAACGAAAAAGATAGTCTTATGTTTCATTTGAATTGAATAGTTACTCAATAGACACTTAAATTCAACTTTCTGAAGACTAAAAAAAATATTCAATTTCACTTTTCTTTGACAATTTTTTTATTTTTCAATTACAGTTAACATATAATATTATGTTAGTTTTAGGTATACAACATAGCAATTAGTCATTTATATAACTTACAAAGTGATCACCCCGATAGATCTAGTACCCATCTAACACCGTACTTATTTACCACAATATTATTGACTATATTCCCTGTGGTGTACTTTACATCTCCATGATTATTTTGTAACTACCACTTCTCAGTCCTTTCCCCTTTATCATCCATCCTCCCAACTTCCCGTGCCATCTGGAAGCCATCAAAATGTTCTCTGTGTCTATGAGTGTATTCTGTTTTATTTATTTTGTTCTTTAGATTCAACATATAAGTGAAATCATATGGCATTTGTCTTCCTCTGTCTGACTTACTTCACTCAGCACAATACCATCTAGTCCCATCCGTGTTGTTTCAGGTGGCAAGATTTTGTTCTTTTGTATGGCTGAGTAATATTTCATTGTGTATATTTACCATTTCTTCTTTATCCATTCACCTATTGATGGACACTTAGATTGTTTTCATATCTTAGCTATTGAAAATAATGCTGCAATGAACATATGGATGCATATGTCTTTTCAAATTAGTGTTTGGGGTTTCTTTGGATAAATAACCAGAAGTGGAATTACTGGGTCCTTTTTTGTCTCTTGCTATGGCCTTGGTTTTAAAATCTATTTTGTCTAGTATAAGTATTGCTACCCTTGGGGGGTTTTGTTTCTTTGTTTCCGGTTTCATGAAATCTCTTTTTCCATCCCTTTACTTTCCATCTGTGTGTGTCTCTCAATCTGAAGTGAGTCTGTTATAGGCAGCATATGTAAAGGTCTTGTTTTCTTATCCATTCACCATCCCACCTTTTGATGAACTCCTTTAGCTCGTTCTTGTTTGAGATCACCTTTACTTTGGAATTTACAAGACAAAAAACAAATACCACCATATACTGAGGACCTTATGAAAAGAGAAACTGTGATGGTAGCAGAAGAAGTTATGATATGTGATACCTTTCATATTTTCCAAATTTTTCTTGCTGAATTCCTCAATCTGCAGCTCCTATACATTTCAGATGGGCTACTATTTTGGTCCTAAAGACAAAATGCCCATTCATATGATCTTGAGTACCTTGAGCACATGGAACTTTGTTGACTGCTTTCTAGGCATTAGATCATTTCATTCTAAAAATGCCCTTGAAAGGTTAGGTGCTACTGATAGTTCTATTTAATCTATGAATAAACTGAATCATGGTGAGTTTGTGTCATAGTATGTCCTTTTATTTTGGCTATTCAGTGTCTGTGCCCTCTCCCTAACTCTATGAAAATCTCTGTTGTATGAATTCAAGTGGCGGGGGGTAGGGGGGGAACGACTCCACCACTCATCACTAAAGACTGAGGAAGTAGTGACAGTGGGATCAGTTCTATGGAAGGAATTTGGCGTGGTTACTTAGCTATCCTAAAGAAAAAAAAATTGCATTCTTAAGTCACCACAATTCCTTTCCTATGGGCTTACTTTAAGGTGTCCTGTAGGCGTGAAGCAACTTCTTGATCCTTGGAATTGGATTAGATACAGACACTATCATATCCTGTTTTACATTCGTTTTCACTCAGTGCTTTCTTGTTAACTTCCATGATTATATAGTTGTGTTTTTTTTTCAAAACTGTGATGTCATCAAAAATAAGATGGACAATCTAATGCTGAAACTAAGAACCTTAAATTAGTAGTTTGTGGGCACAGTCCAGCAGATGTAGCTATATTTCCCTTGACTTTTCTAACATTTATTTTTTATTAAAGTATAGCAGACATACAATATTATATTAGTTTCTGGTGTACAACATGTTGATTTGACATTTATGTACCTTACAGTGAGATCACCATGATAAGTCTAGCAACTATCTGTCACCAAAGATATTACAATATTACTATTTTTTCTATGCTGCACATTACATCCCCACGACTCATTTATTTTATAGCCAGATATTTGTACAACTTATTCTCCTTCACCTTTTTCATCCATCTTCCCACTTACCTTTCCTCTTGCAACCATCAGTTTGTTCTCTTGACTTTTTAAAATATCCCTCAGAACCTCTGTGAACTGGATTTGGTGCCCCTGGACACCTCAATGCAGATCCTAGGAACGGTGAATCCAGGGGAAGAACATCCAGACAGAGGGAGTAGTCGGTGCACATGCCCTGAGGAAGCCAGAGTGGCTGAGGTAGGAATAAGTGAACATAACACTAGTAGAGACACATTCATGTAGTGGAAGGATTCATGTAGTTTTAATTCCAACTGGAAGGATTTTGAGACAAGGAGTGAATAATCTGATATTATCATTATTATTATTAGTCATTATGATTATTAATACCATTACTAAATAAGGATTTATTTCAGATTTTTTATTAAGGTATAATTTACTATTATTTATTATTGTAAAATTTACTCTTTTTGGGGGGTACAGGATTTTCAACAAACATATACTGTCATTTAATCACCACAATCAAGGTAGAAAACAGTTCCATCACTCCCCAGAACTCCATGTCTCTTTGTAGTCAACTTCTCTTGCGTTTCTAGTCTCTAGCAGTCACTGATCTGTCATTATAATTTTACCTTTCCCAGAATATAATAAATGGAATCATATAGTTTGTAGCCTTGTGAGCCTGACTTCTTTCACTTTGCATAATACATTTGAGATTCCTTTATGCCATTCCATGTATTGATAGTTGGTTCTTTTTTCATATGTTATATAGATATACCACAGTTTGTTTTTCTATCCCCCAGTGGAAGGATATTGGGTTGTTTCCATCATAGAAATTATTAATAAAGCTGCTATAAAATTTGCATAACTCAAAATGGATCGTAGACCTGAAAGTAAAATCAAGAACTATAAAACTTGTAGAAAAATCTTCATGACCTTGAATTAGTCAAAGATTTCTTAGACACAATACAAAAAGACATGACACATACAAGTCATTTGCATTGACTACTCCATTTGTCTGGATGTTCTTCTCCTGGACTTGACACATTGGACTTCATCAAAATTTAAAAGTTCTCTGTGGAAAAGTGTTAATAAAATAAAGTGTTAGATTCTGAATACATTTTAAGTATGGAATGAGGAGAATTTCCTAATGACTTGTAGGTGAGATGTAAGAAAAAGAAGAGTGAGGAAGTGGAAGGATGGAGTGACTCTTAACTGAAATGAGGTCGACCAGATGCAAACCAGAGGAGGAGAGGAAGAACAGAAGTTCAGTTTTGGATATGGTGTGTTGAGTTTTCTCTTAGACATCCCAGTGGAGGTGTTGAATAGGCACTTGGATATGAGTCTATGGTTCAGAGATGAGGTGGAATATAAATTTGGGAGTTAGCACCTTAGAGATAATATTTAAAGCCATGAGACCAGGAGAGATTACAAAGGAATTGAGTGCAGATAGTAATGAGGACTAAGGATGCACCTGAGGCGATGCAACACTAAGAAGTTGCTTTGCCATTGCTCATGACACCCATGTCCAGAGTAATTATCGTAGTGTTTGGTGAAGTGGTGGCAACAAGTGTCCTGGCATCATGATAGAAGTCTCCCAGCAAATGTACTGGAGCAGGACCTAGGCTGTGGTTCTTGCTAGTTTCCCTTTTCGTGTCTGTTTTCCTCTCCCTGCTTTTCCAGCCTTTCCATCTGTTATCCTAATTAATTCCTTCCATGCCCAAGTAAGCCAGGCACTTAGTTGCTGCTTATAACCAAGAACTCTAAGCAAAGCCAAGTAATTCATCCAAGTTTATGTGATTAGTAAATGATGAGGCCAGACCAGAACAAATTACATCATCAGAGACTTGCTTTGAACCACTACATGTGTATCCTGTTTCCCTGAAAATTAGACCTAGCCAGACCATCAGCTCTAATGCGTCTTTTGGAGCAAAAACTAATATAAGACCCAATATTATATTATATTATATTATATTATATTATATTATATTATATTATATTATATTATATTATATTATATAGACCCAGTCTTATATTATTGCAAAATAAGACTGGGTCTTATACTAATTTTTGTACCAAAAGACATATTAGAGCTGATTGTCTGGCTAGGTCTTGTTTTTTGGGAAACACGGTACTTGTCATACCTCGATCCCTTTGTGTGTAAAGTCTAAATTTTAGGGTAAAGTTTCCCAAATAAATGTTTATTATTGCAATATTATTCTTGTGATAGGCTAATGTTACTCTTTTTAAAGTTCAGCATAAATGAACTAATTTGTCTTTAGAGACATGAGTAAATGAATTGAAATAGGATATGATTAAGTTTCCAGGCATACTTGCATATCTCAAATTATTTTATAGATAAGGCTGTAGTCTCTAAAATAGCATGAGACTTCAAATAAATTGGCATAAAATATCTGCTTGCAGCTTTTTACATTTGCAGTAATGTAGGAATTTGTAATTTAATAGGATTCTATCTCAGATATCTTTTTGTTATTCTGATGATCTAATTAGCTGTCCTATTTACAGGGTAGAAGAATAATGAAGGGGGAAAGAAAGAAATCCTAGATGATTGTTTAAAAAATTGAAATGTGGCTTGAAAACTTAGTTATCTTTCTTCAGTTATGTACAAAGCATCATTGCTTCTCATGAAATGTCTTATTAGAAAATCTCAATAGAAAAAGAAGTTCCTGTACCTCTATTATTCCCTTTTGTTATTTAAAAAATGCTGTTAAAAATAAATAAATTTCCATGCATTTCATGCCAAGGTGACATTAACTTTGTACACTTTTCCTCCAAATCTACATGAAACAACTAGCGACATCTCAGGAACCTCATTTTATTTTATTTTTTATAAGGTCTCAGTATATTTATTTTCCCACATTCTCCTTTTTAAAAACTAATTTTATTATAAATTACAGTTGACATACAATATTATATTAGTTTCAGGTGTAAAACATAGTGATTACACATTTATATAATTTACAAAGCAATCACCATGTTAAATCTGGTACCCATCTGACACCATACTTATTTATTACAATATTATTGACTTATGCTATATTCCTTATGCTATATTTTACATCCCCTGACTATTTTGTAACTACCAATTCATATTTAGTTCTTAATCCCTTCTGCTTTTTCACCCACCCTCCAACCCCCCTCCCAGCTGGTTACCATCACAATGCTCTCTGTATCTATGAATGTGTTCTGATTTGTTTGTTTATTTTGTTCCTAAGATTCAACATATAAGTGAAATCATATGGCACTTGTCTTTCTGTGTCTGACTTACTCCCCTCAGCACAATACCATCTAGGCCCATCCATATTGTTTCAGGTGGCAAGATTTCATTCTTTTGTAGGCTGAGTAATATTCCGTTGTATTATATATACATACCATTTCTTCTTTATCCATTCATCTATTGATGAACACAAAAATTGCTTCCATATCTTAGCTATTGTAAATAATGTTGCAATGAACATATGGATATATATGTCTTTTCAAATTAGTGTTTGGGGTTTCTTTGGATAAATAACCATAAGTGGAATTATTTGGTATTGCTACCCAAGGTTTTGTTTGCTTTGTTTTGCTTTATCCATTTTCATGAAATACCTTTTCTATCCCTTTACTTTCAGTCTGTGTGTGTTTTTTGATCTGAAGTAACTCTCTTGTAGGAAGCACATGTTTGGGTCTTGTTTTCTTATTCATTCAGCCACCCTATCTTTCGATTGGAGCATTTAATCTATTTGCATTGAAAGTAATTGTTGATAGATATTTCATTATTGCCACTTTATTATTCATATATTTTATCTTTTTTTTTTTCATCTTTAAGAAGTCCCTCTAACATTCCTTGTAATAATGGTTTGGTATTGATGAACAACTTTACCTTTTTCAGGTCTGAGAAGCTCTCTATGTGTCCTTCAATTCTAAGTGATAGCCTTGCTGTGTAGAGTAATCTTGGTTGTAGGTTCTTACTTTTCATCACTTTGAATATTTCGTGACAATTCCTTCTGGTCTGCAAAGTTTCTGCTGAGTAATCAGCTGACAGTCTTATGGGAGCTCACTTGTAAATAATTAACTGCTTTTCTCTTGCTTCTTTTCATATTCTTTCTTTGTCTTTAACCTTTGGCATTTTAATTATGATGTGCCTTGGTGTTGGCCTCTTTGGGTTCATCTTATTTGGCCCTCTGCACTTCCTGGGCTGGTATTTCTATTTCCCTCACCAGATTAGGGAAATTTTCTGTCATTTCTTCAAATAGATTTTCAATTCCTTGCTCTCTTTCTTCTTTTTCTGGTACTCCAGTGATGTGAATGCTAGTACACTTGTGATGTCCCTGAGATTCCTTAAACCATGCTCAATTTTTTGGATTCTTTTTTCTATTTTTGCTGTTCAGATTGGGTGTTTTCTGCTGCCTTTTCTTCTAAATTGCTGATTTGATCCTCTGCTTCATTTAATCTGCTGTTGATTCCACCTAATGTATTCTTTATTTCAATTACTATATTCTTCATTTCTGACTGGTTCTTTTTTATGTTTTCTATCTCCATCTTTATGCTTCTTATCTCTTTGATGAAATTCCCACTGACATCATTGAGCATCTTTATAACCAGTGTTCTGAACTCTGCATCTGGTCAATTGCTTGTCTTCATTTTATTTAGTTTTTTTT
Source organism: Rhinolophus ferrumequinum (assembly GCF_004115265.2). Classification (NCBI taxonomy): domain Eukaryota; kingdom Metazoa; phylum Chordata; class Mammalia; order Chiroptera; family Rhinolophidae; genus Rhinolophus; species Rhinolophus ferrumequinum. The sequence continues at coordinate 37,201,820 of NC_046306.1, read as the reverse complement.
TGTTTGTTTGTTTGTTTGTTTTCTGGAGCTTTGTTCCGTTCTATCATTTGGGACATGTTTTATTGTCTCCTCATTTTGGCTGCCACCCTGTGTTTGTTTCTATGTATTAAGTAGGGCTATTATGCCTCCTCGTCTTAGTAGAGTGGCTTCATGTAGTAGGTGTGCTGTGTGGCCCAGTGGCATATCTTTCTGGTCACCTGAACAAGGTGCTCCAAATGTGTCCATTTTGGGGATTGTGTTTGCTCTTCTGTTGTAGTTGAGCCTTGGTTGCTGTTTGCACATCAGTAGGAGGAATTAATCGTCAGGCTAATTGGTTGAACTGACTGGCCATGACTAAAGTGGAGGAGTTGTGGTGCAGGGGCTGACCTATGGAGCAGGATTTGCTTTAGCAGGGTTCTAGAGCCTGCCCAGTCTGTCCTTTGGTTGTGTCATCTGTGGAGGCAGCTAGGTGGTGCTCTAGCTCAGTCTGAATTCAGCCACTCAGTGCGCAAGTCCCAGCACTACCTAGGAGGGGCCATACCACAGGCCAAGTTCAGCCTATGTCCAGCCCAGGGTCACCTGGAATGAGCCACAAAGCAATCCGCAGATGCCAGCCGCCCATGCTCAGCTTGAAGATGCCCCAGAGAGGCTAAACTATGAACAGAGGCCAGTCACTCAGCAAGAGGTATGGGGTACACTGAAGGTGCATGTTACTTGTTTGGGGTTTTGTGAAACTCTGAGAGATTTTAGGAAAGTCTGTAGCATGAGCCAATTCTGGCCATTTGTATGGAAAACCCAACTTGGCTGGGGCTGCAAGTTGGGTGGGGCGGGATGTCAAGGAATCACCATGGTGGGGCAGATTATGTTAGTAAGGTTAATGGAGAGTAAGATATGATGGCCACCGGCATCAGCACTCTGAGAGAGGGAAGGACTCAACAAAGAAACAATAGATTCTGCTAACACTTCTGTCTGGGAGAAAGCTACCCTTCCAGCCCTTGTCTTGAAGCCAGACTATTCAGTTCCTCTCTTGGCACCTTTTGAGCTGCTGCTATACTGCTGGAGCTCAGAATGAGTGAGTCTGTCAGAAAGTTAGTCCATGGCAGGACCCTTTAAGAAGAATACCTTGGACACCAGCAGTCCTCCATCTCACTCAGCCACATCTCTACTGGTTTTCACAGCCAGATGTTGTGGCAACTTCTCTTCCTGGCTCTGGCACCCTGGGCTGGGGAGGCTGGTGTGGAGCTGGGACATCTCATTCTCCAGGGGGGACCACCACAGCTGAGATATCCCTCCACATGTGGGTTGGGACCAGGCAGTTCTGAGTCTCTGCCTTTCCTACCAGAAGGTGGCTTCTTCCGTATGTCCTTAGTTGTAGGACTTCTGTTCAGCTAGATTTTGGATGATTCGCAGTGATGGTTGTTCTGTAGTTTAGTTGTAATTTTGACGTGGTCATGAGAGGATGCAAGCACAGCATTTACCTACTCCACAATCTTGACTGGAAATGTCCTCAGGAACCTCATTTTAGAACAAAGGACAGCAGAAATATTTTGTTCATATCACACAATGGTTCTAAATGACATTTCAACAGCTGTCAACTTCTTAGGCTGGATAAAAGATTCTATGTCAATGTTGTGTCCTTTTGCTTACTTTTTCCTGCTTCCAAAAAGAAGGCATTTATGTTCAGTAATTGAGATGCCATTCCCATGTTAAAGATCCTAGGATAATAAGTAGACCATTGGATTTGTTTTACAAAACAGAAAGAAAAGGTCCAATTTGGGAACCACTTCCCCCTCTTGTAGATAAAATGTTGTTCTAGGAAACTGATTTTATTATACAGTAGCTCTCCCTCATCTGCAGGGATACATTTCAAGACTCCCAGTGGATGCCTGAAACTGCAGATAATACAGAACTTAACCTGACAATTATGTTTGTGAACTCATCCTAGAAAAAGTGCTACATACCTCATTGCTGAATATCACTACAGTCACCTTCGAAGTATTCCCTTTGGGAAGCTATGCATCAATGTCAGCACCTAGTCAACCCTTCAAAGCAATTTTGGAACCCTTTTTCTGGAATGGCCATCAGAGCTATCATTGTATTACCCTTGATGTCCTAAATGTCATCAAAATGTCTTCCTTTCAATATTTCCTTTATCCTTGGGTAAATAAAGAAGTTATTGGGGGCCAGATCAGGTGAGTAGGGAGGGTGCTCCAATACAGTTATTTGTTTACTGGCTAAAAACTCCCTCACAGATAATGTCATGTGAGCTGGTGCATTGTCATGATGCAAGAGCTATGAATTGTTGGCGAAGAGTTCAGGTTGTCTAACTTATTCATGCAACCATTTCAGCACTTCCAAATAGTAAACTTGGTTAACTGTTTTCCCAGTTGGTACAAATTTATAATGAATAATCCCTTTGATATAAAAAAAAGTTAGCAACATCGTTGCAACAAGTTCGTGAACTTAATTGTCAGATATCATATATTTTTTCCCTTATACACACATGCCTATAATTAAGTTTAATTTATAAATTAGGTACAATAAGAGGTTAGCAACAATAACTAATAATAAAATTGGACAATTATAAAATATACTGTAATAAAAGTTATGTGAATGTGGTATCTTTCTCTCTCTCAAAATCTTATTGTACTCTATTCACCCTTCTTGTCATGATGTGAGATGATACAATACCTACATGATGAGATGAAGTGAGGTGAATGAGGTAGGCATTGTGGTGCAGTGTTAGGCGACTGTTGACCTTCTGATCACAAGCACCACAATACCATGACAGTTGATCTGATAACCAAGACAGCTACTAAGTAACAAACAGGTGGCTATCATATACAGCATGGATAGGCTGGACAAAGGGATGATTCTTATTCCAGGCAGGGCAGAGCAGGAGAGTGAGAGGTTTTATCACACTGCTTAGAATTAACATGTGATTTAAAAACTGAATTGTTTATTTCTGGAATTTCCTATTTAATATTATCAGACAACAGTTGATCACAGGTAACTGAAACCACAGAAAGTGAAACCGTGGATAAGGGGGGACTACTGTAGTTAGAAGCCTATCTACAGGGGCAAAAATCTTTAATCAGTACAGCGGTTTTGCTTTCTTGAGCTTCCCAATAAAGAGAAAAATATGGTTTGATTGATACTACACATTTAAATTTAAGTCTTTTTAATCCAATTTTTAAAATAGGATCTCAATGTTTCCTTATCTGGAAATGAAATAGTTGGCACAGAGTCACCTTTCCTTGACTCACAAAACTTCCTTAGGCAATGTTTAATTGGAGGTGGTATTGGAAGAGACTTAAAGGCACAAAAATACCTTTACGCAATGCTAACACACTTAAGAATATTAATCTTTGTAAGGTTCTTTCACAAATGCACTAATTCTCTCTTTAATTGGGTAATACCCTTTAATGCCAGTTAAACACTTTATTGCGACATGCAGCTTGGAAGCCCATTGGCAGGGTCTGTTCAGAATACAGAGATGGCTAAGATGGAGCCATCTTAGGAGCTTAGGAGCTTAGGCATCCTGCACTCAGGAGCCTATAGCTTATAGGGGATGCTGACAAGTAAGCAAACATTTTTATAAGGCAGAATGAGATAAGTAATATATTAAAATTTGGTGTAAATTATTTCAAGGGAAGAAGTAAGTTGAACTCATAGGAGCATTGTGGAAGATTGCAGGAGAATGAAAACTTTTATTCTCAGTCTTGACATGAGTGGAGGGATTAGGGTGCTGTGTATTCACTTATATATTCATTCATTCATTTATATATCACTCATTTAACAGATATTTATTCAGTGCCTACTATGGGCCAGGTGCTACTGCATTGCCCAGGGGTGGGGGTGTGCAGTAATAACCAAGATGAAGCACGGCTCACAGGGCTTACCTTCTAGTGAGAGGAGAAGAAAAATAAACAAACATATATGGTTTCAGACAGTGACACCAGCTCTCTAGAAATTAAAGCAGAGCAAGGGGATAAAGAGTAAATTATGGGGGCTCAGAAGGCATCTTGGAGGAAATAACATTTGGGAAGAGAAAACTGGTTGTGAAGAGTTCTATGTAGTGGTTAGGAGGTAAGTTTTATTCCAAGTAAAATAGAAAACACCTGAGGGTTTTAAGAACTGTGGAATGACATGAATGTACTCATTTAAAATCAAAAACTCATAGACACAGACAACAGTATGGTGGTTACCAGAGGGTAAGTGGGGAGGGGGAAAGTAGAAGAGGGTAAGGGGGATCAAATATATGGTAATGGAAGGAGATTTGACTTTGGGTGGTGAACACATAATGCAATATATAGACGATGTATTATATAATTGTACACTTGAAACCTATATAACTTTATTAACCAATGTCACCCCAATAAATTTAATAAAAATAAATAAATTTTTTAAAATCACTCAGGCTGCTGTGGCCACCTTACTATAGGAAGACAAGGGAGGAAACAAGAGGATCAGATAAGAAGATATGAAGCTGTCATTATAGTCCAGGTTGGAGATGCTGAGGTTGTACAAGACTTATAAGAGTAGGGGAGGTGACAGTCAGATCAGGTTTTTCAGATGGGCAGACAGTCAGAATTTATTCAGGAATTGGATGTGGAGAGTAGGAGGTTAAGAAGACTAACCTAAGGTATCTACTGAGCTGTGGAGCTGAGCAAACGGAAGGTGCCTGACTAGAATAGGGGAGTTGGAGGAAAATCCTGCAGGGAATGACATGAATCAAGAGTTGTCAATGCCTATTAGATATCTAAGTATCCACTCTGATAATTCTACAACAAATTCTATTTTGTGCTAGTTACTTTTATCTAAAACTTTGAGAACTGGAAAATGGAGGGCAAGTATTTTAGGCTGAGAAAATAACCCCAAAGAATGGGAGAGGTATGACTTGAAAATTATAAATCAGTTAATATGACTGATAAACAGAATGTGCAAAAGGATGTAGAGGCTGGTGGAAACTAGGAGTTTTGGTCAGAGACAGATGTTGGAAGACCTTCAACATGGCTCTCTATTTTGAAGACACTAGAGAGCCACCAGATGTTTTGGGGTTAAAAGAGTGCATCCACACAATATCAATTTTAAGATAGTAATTGTGATGAAAATGTAAACAGATGGATTGGAGAAGGGATCTACTTGAGCCAGAATGCTTTGCCATGACTCAGGGAAGACAAAATTAAAGGTGCAGAGATGAGCAGAGGTCTTATAGATGGAAAGGAAAGGAAAATGCATTTTCAAAGAAGATTTGGGAGATTCCACTCCTCCGTATATACCCAGCAGAAATGCTTATGTTTCCACAAAAAGATATATTCATAAGAGCTGAAGCCAGAAATCCACCCAAATGCCAGTCAACATTTTAAATATAGAATTGAAAAACTTAACTGTATATAATGGAATAGTATATAGCAATACAATGAATAAACTGCTACATGTACCAATAATTTAAACAGGCAATTAAATGTAATGTTGAGTGAAAAGCCAGACACAGAAAAGCACGTGCTATACAACTCCACTTTGGTAAAATTCAAAAGCAAACAAAACCAATCTGTGGCATTAGAAGTCAGGAGAGTGGTAGCTGTTGGAAGAGAGATAGTAGCTAGGAGAGTTCACATAGTATTTCTGGGGTGATTTTAACATTTTGTTTCTGGATCTAGAAGCTAGTTAAACAGTCATGTTCATTATAAACATCACTTGTATTCAACATTGTGTGTCAGAGATTCTAAACAGCCTCAGTGATAAATGAGTTTAGCATAATGATTTTTCTGTATCTCAGTAATATTTATCCTCCATCTCCTACCCATCATTGGCAGATATTAAGTACCCAGATCTTCCAGCCTGACCCTTGACTGGTCTGAGAAAACTCTAGTGGCCAGAGATAACTGTAGTAGGAGGCCGTCAACATTCATAGAAAGGTGCTTATCCAGAGCTGAAAAATTGCATATAATGAAGAACCTAAGTTTGAAGTGTCTTTAGCATTAATAACCCAGATGTAAGGTTATATAATCAAATAAAGATGGCTGCAAATTCTTTCCTACTCTCATTAAGAGATCAAGTCTCTCAATTGCAATTGAAAAAAAAATTTTATTTTAAAGAATTAGTTCAACATCTTCTTTAGAAAGCTGACAAACCAGGCATTTTCCAAAAGTACCTTTAATGTCAAATTATATTTATCAATTGTTAATTCAACCAGAGTTTCAACACTCTACAAAGCAAGTTAATGAGGCATACCATTTTAGAAGGGTCAGGCTGAGAATACAAAAAATGACATTTTGTGTAGGATGTGTGGTAGGTGATGACATATATTTAGATAATAGGCTTAAGAGTTCAGTGATGACATAAGTTCATATAAATAGCATCTCTCTGTATACATCACATTGGAAGTGTTTTCCATTACGTTATAAAAACTATAATAGTGATCACTTTTTTTTGTCTTCTTACCATTCTCTTTTATTCGTTTCTCTTCTCTTCTCTTTCTGACCAATTCAGATATAAAGCTATTAGATGGGCAGATAAAGACAAATGTCTGTCAGAAGTGGGGGATGAAGGACACGATGGCTTGCAACAGGGATTTAGAACTTAAGGATGAGAGTGGAATCCACTCAGATGATTTATTGGCACAGAGACTCAGAGCATGTATGGGGATAGTCCAGAATGGGTATTGTAGCCCAAGCAGATTGGAGAGGAAATCCACATGGTGGAATGAGGTATAGCCTAATTAAGTTCATGAAGGCACCCGTGGGGATGGAGTTGGTGATGGAAAAGGTAGATTCACAGGGAAATTGATCAAATGAGTCAATGTATTAAGGGGGAAAAAGAGGTCAAGTCTCATTGCCTTCCTTTTGAATCTGGGCTACCCTTAGTGAGTTGCTTGACCAATGTAGTGAAATTGATATTCTGGAACTTATGAGCTAAGCTTCCACATATAAATGCTTTCAGCTACCACTCACACTATTGGAGCCTTCACTCCAGAAGCTCTGAACCACCATGGAAGAAACTCAACTGCCCTGCGACCATTTCAAGCTATGCCGTATGTTGGTGTTCCATTCCAGAGTCTCAGTAGAGCTCAGCCTTCCAGTCACCCCAGCCAAGAAACCAGATGCATGACTAAAGCATCTTGGACCCTCCAGACTAGCTGTTTGGCTAGATGAATACCAGCAAGAGACTTCAGTCAATGCCACATGAAACAGAAGAATTACCCAGACAAATTTTTCTTGACGTACTGACTTAAGAAATCATAAGATATGATAGTTCATTGTTTAAAGTCATTTATATTGGCATTATTTTTGCATAGAAATAAAGCATTAAAACCATCTAAACCATGAATCGGCTGGAATACTGGTACCTAGCTTGTGGGGCTGCACAGCACTATTGCATTCATTTAATCAGCTTCAGAAAGCTTCCTTTCCAACCCCAATTCTATTCTTTATTATTGGAGATTAAGGTCAGATTATATTTCAACTTTTCTTGCTTTTGAAAACCATGAATGTTAGGCCCAACTGCGTCATTGAGGTCCCATTTGGGACAGTAATATATAATACGTTTTTTTCTGTTGTTAAAGTTTGGTTTGGGTTTTTATTTAACAGATTGGCCTCTGTGGTGTCAGTTTCATATTTCCTTTCTGTGACTCATTTAATAAAAAACTAGGAAGGAGTACACAGAAATATTTTGTCTGTCTCACAATCGCTCATTTACCCATTGCTTCCTGACTCATGACTCATTTAACTTCACATACAAATATAATAAAACTTTCCATTAGTCAGCATTTCCTATGCTTGAGCATAAGGGAAAAGACTCTTCACTCTTCAATCCACTCAAAATAGTTAACAATGCTTTTTCTTTTCACTTTTTCAGATTCTAGGTAATTTTCAATTTTTAGGCAAAAGCACATTTTTGGGAGTTAAGAAATTTTCCAGTTCATTTTCCACTCCTCTACCTAAACCTGAAGTAAAGGGAACAGAAATAACAACAAAATTAAGAGTATTCTTACACAGATTCATTTCCACTTCAGCACCACAATGAGAGGTACTATTATACCCACATGACAACACTGAGTTTCAAGAAGGTTTAATAACTCACCTTAGCTAACAAATGACAAGACCAGGTACTGACCTCAGATCTCTCTGACTCTAATGTTCAAGCTTTTATCACCACACTATTATTTCTCTTAAATCCTGAAAAAAGATTCAGCATCAGGATTCAAGGGGCATTTGTTAACTAACGTGTTGGAGAATGGTGTCTCCACACTGATATTTTGAAAAGTTCCATTGTGTATCTTCTCTCCTTCAAGTGGATGAATGAGAGACAACCATGCTGTTCTTGCCCCATTGGTCACATTTATTGCACTGTGTTGTAAATTTTGACCTGTTTCCATGTGTCTTACACCCTTGTACATCTCATCAGCTCATTGTTATATTAATTATTCTTTCCCTAGTGCATTTTACAGAAGTGGTCTTTGAATGCTTGTGAATGAATGCATGAATCTATCAATAACTCCTTTTTCCTTAGGGCAGTGGTTGGTGGAAAGACATGACTCGTGGATCAGCATCCTGGAAAAGGATATGGTCACCAGTTCTTCTAGTACAACGATACCCAAAACATATGAAACTTCAGGTCCAGGAAATACTGACTTAATTTTTAGTTCAATCCAATGGTCAATTATTGATGTTTGCTCTGCACTAACTTAACATGATCACATAAAGATGATACAACCATAGCAATACTCCTGGACTTCTAAACACTGGTATTCTTCATGGCCCACTTCTCTTGTCTATCTATACGCTCTTCTAAGTGACCCCATCCAATCCCATGACTTAAAACACCACCTATAGTCTGAAAACTCTCAAATATATATTCCTAACACAGGGCTGTTTTCAGGTTTCTTGACCTTTGCATCCAGGATGTCACTTGGGAGAATGTCTAAATGACTTGCAATGGGAATAGAAAGGAAGGCGAGATCACTTCCAGAATCAAGGGGAGATGCAAGTTAAAAATAGTTTCGTAGGGGAGAACTTGATATTGAAAATAGGATTTTCAGGAAAAGGGAGAAGATGGTTCCCCAGGAGCAGAGAACCACAGGCCAAATTAGGCAAATCTAGTGGAAGCTCAGGGAACATGTCAATGCAGTAAAGGAAGTATTGGGAAATAGTGGGGTGGAAGGCCGGATAGGTGAATGGGGACAAAATGTTAGACACAATAGTTTAGAGTTTCTTTTATAATCAAGGTCCATCACAGATTCTTTAGCAAGAAAGTGTCATTATGTCATCTAGGTTTGAGAAAGTTATAATAGATGTCAGGGGGAAGGAAGGAGTGGAGAGAAGAGTATCTTGGGATAAGCAGAATGATCTTGGTGAGAGGGCAGGAGAACTATGGCAAAGCATCATAAAGGAAATCAATCGAGGAGGAGAAAAATTAGTGTGTAAGAGGATTTCTAAGTTTTAAGCCTTGATCACTAGCTGCATGGTGAAACCACTGCTCAACATATGAGTAGCAAGGTATCCTTCAAAAGGATAATCCCCACCAAAGATTACATTTCATGGTCTTCATTACTTTTTGTTGTTCTTGTTGTTCCTTCTTGAGGAAAGTTGCTGGTTATATCTTAACATAGGCTGTGGCAGAAAACCTTGAAATAGAGCTTCTCGGCTATATTCTCACACATACATAGTTAAGCATTACATAATCTTACAAATTTCAAATCTCACTTCCAAGCAGCCTGTGTACGTCACTTTTGGAACCCAGAACAGCCATCTGTGTACCCCTTTAGGATCAGTCCTACCTTGCTTTGGCCTTTATTTCTGTTGGTTTTGTCCTGTCATTCTGGTCCAAATTGACTGGTCTTCCAATTTGAAAGTTGAAGAAACAGGAGTTCCTCCCTTCCCCCAAGAGTCTCTGCCCTCCTTTGGTGAACTCTGACATTCAGTCTATTGACCAGAACTGCATACGAAGAAGTGAAGTAGGTTTTCCTCAAAATTATTAGAAGGAAAAATTTTAATAGATGTCCAAGGATTATGATGTTCTTCTACCATCCCTAAACTTAAAAAAAAGCTAAAAAATTACTTGGCCTGTCTACCTATGTAGAGAGAAACTGAAGAAAGTTGAGAACATGTTCACACTTCTAGCTACTACAAGGATGAGTGCTGGGGCAGAATCCTTTCTCATTCCAGGTGCTCTGTAAAAGGCAATGTCTCTATGTTACACTCACTCAAGAAGACGTCAAGCCCAATAGGCCTGCAGAGTTCTTGGCAGGCAGGAAATTATCTCTAGGAATTGCTTCATTGGTACCAGAAGCAATTACATTCCTGGGGGCCAATGCTATATACAGACAGTCTCCAGTTTGTTGCTGGGACCTCTGCGGTGGTCCTCTGTCATCACACTACTCATTCTTCTCATCAGAGAAGATACCCAAGGATCACCATGTTCTCAAGGATGAGAGAATGGAATTCATCCCTTCTAGAGACTCATGGACCCAAATATTTCTCAATACATAAGGCAAGGTATATGAAGCAATGGAAGGAAATAAACCTGACTACTGGACTTTTTTCTGTTACTCTCTACATAGAGAGGTCAAGTAATTTCCCCAAGTTTATGACTAATAAATGGCGGAGCTGAGATTTGAGCCCTGGTCTGTGTGACTGTCATACCAAATTGTCTCACTATTGCGTCTTTAGTCTCTGTGTTCTGACACCTAGCCCACATCCTAACATAATGTAGGAACACAATAAAAAGTTAACAAAAGAATGACAGTAAATCTAATGTCCTTCCTTTATTACTTAATGCAGTCGTACTAAGCGAGTTGACAGTAAAACCAAAAATAAGATCTGTGAGTGTTATAAGTGGTACTCCATCAACTGCTCCTGGCGGTTTCAAAAAAAACATCCAAGAGTATATGCAGTAAAACTTTAAATATAACCACAAAGTAGAAGAAAGAACACTGGATAATGATTCACAACTCTAGGGTTTTAAATCAAGTTCTAATCCGCGAAGGAACCTCATGATTCCTCTGGGCTTCAGATTCCTCACCTAGATGATCATCACGGTCTCTACAAGTTCTGGAGTTCTATAGATCTTAAATGATGAAGTCCTCAATTAGAGGGAATTTTTGTGGAAATCCACTGTGATGAAATTGAGCAAACAGACCCAAATATCCATACCGGGAATTTTGTTGAAACAGTCATACATGCAAAGGGGTGCTTTGGGTCCTGTAAATAATTTTCAAGTTTCATCATATTGGGGCCACTCAACTCCAATTACATGGACAATATTACAGCCACACCATGTTCAGAATGACACCAGGAAAGTCTACAACCTTTCAAAGGGATGGAATTATACTCACCACGTGAGAGACAGTTTGTGGAACTTCCATGACACAGAGAGACATACACATTTCACACACAATGTCGGGAACCAGCATAAAGAAGGAACAAGTTTTTTACCAACCCCAAGTTTCATGATTTAAAACATTATATTATGAAAATCGTATTTTTAACCTCTATATAAATATAAGCTAATAATAACAGCGGTAGCAAATATTTGGTCTAATTAATTAACTAGAAACCTAAATTAATTTGAGCACGCATTCAAATGTTCTAGTTAATCAAGATCTTTTGGGATTTTTTAATTGTTTTTATTTTTTTTTAATGAAATTCGTTTTCAGACATGATAGGCACTCATGGTACAGTGTTTTAATTCTAGTTTCCCAGAAAGACCATCAGTAGAAAGCATATACCTTACACATAACAGGTGAATGGTAATGTAGTCATATATATAAAGGACACAAACAATTACACAGAGTCACATCTTTAGTAAACCATTAGGGAGTCAATTTATAGATTGTCTCTTTATTTAAATGGAAACAGAGCCTCTTTTATATCATATTTATAACAGTGCAAATATAAAATGATCCAAAAGTTCAATAAGAGAAGGCTTATGAAATAATGGTACATCATACCTTATGGTATTATGTCACAGAGTAATTACAAACAACCATTATAAATGAAAAGTTATTTATGACACAAAGTTAACTGAAAATAACAAATTATAAAACCATTGATAATTGGATTATTCCACAAATACCTTTGTAAAATACATGCAAAGTACTGACAATTAAGTTCGCGAACTCATCCCAGAAAAAGTGCTATATACCTCACTGTTGAATATCACTACAGTCACCTTTGAAGTACTCCCCTTGGGAAGCTATGTACTGACCCCTAGTCCAACCTTCAAAGCAATTTTGGAACTCTTTCTGAATGGCCATCAGTGCCGTCGTATTACTTTTAATGTACTGAATGTCATCAAAATGTCTTCCTTTCAATATTTTCTTTATCTTTGGGTAAAGAAAGAAGTTATTGGAGGCCAGATCAGGTGAGTAGGGAGGGAGCTCCAATACAGTTATTTGTTTACTGGCTAAAAATTCCCTCACAGACAGTGAGCTAGTGCATTGTCGTGATGCAAGAGTCATGAATTGTGGGCAAAAAGTTCAGGTTGTCTAACTTTTTCATGCAGCCTTTTCAGCACTTCCAAATAGTAAATTTGGTTAACTGTTTGTCCAGTTAGTACAAATTTATAATGAATAATCCCTCTGATATCAAAAAAAGGTTAGCAACATCATTGCAACAAGTTCGCAAACTTAATTGTCAGAAGTTCCTATGCTCCATTTATTAATATAATGTACATAAGGACCAGATGGGTCCTTTTTTATATCAACAGTATTAAAAATAATTGACACTGTAGGGTGGTATGATATTTCTTTATTTAAAAAAACGTGTTTTCCTTTGTATTGTAATGCTGTCTGTGCAATACATTGTATATAGAGGGAGAAATGGAAAATGAACTACCTGCAAAGGCTTAGATACAATAAAAGGATGCAAACTTGAGTTCAGAACTCAGGTTTGGGGCAAGCAATTAACATAGTTAAAATTGTTGTGGGCTTTGAAGCCTCACTGTCCTGTGACTTGGAAAGCACAAAATGTCAAAACTAGACACAAGATGCCAACAAAATATCCTGTAATTAACAAAAACCACGTCATACTCTCCTTCTCACCTAAAAATAACAAAAAATGGCAAAGGAAAGTACAACGCAAAAAATACCTCATTTGTTGAACCTCAATTTTTTTCTTATGAAATTTTCCCAGAATAATTATGGGGTTACTTAAGGAGAGATGCCCTTTCTGCCAGCTACATTCTGCACAGTAGCAACTGTCAACCTCCTTATTATTTTTGATAGATTACTCAGAACAAGCAGAGAACTGCTGGATATCTAAGGGAACTGCAGGTATGAAGCAAGCCCTTCAGCTCCCTACAGCTCCCTTCAGCCTAACAAATTGTCTTAAGAGGAAAAAAAATAGGAAAAATGTGAAGAAAATGTACTCAGCATATTGTGCCTTTTTTTCATTAATTGGGCCCTATGAGGTGGTGTTTCTATTTACAGAGTTCCTTTCATTTTATAATGTGAGACTTGGTGACCCATGAAATGGTTAAAATCTCTTGTAGAGATCCCTAGCTCATGTCTGCCCCACTAGGAAGCATTGCTTTGATTCTCTACAAATAGCTTTTCTCACTTCTATAGAAAGGTGTTTGCTCCAGCCAGTGTGGCTGAACTGAAATTCATGCTTTGTTCTAATGGCTTCCCCATGGACAGGCCCTGTTGTGGGATCTTCTCTTTCCTTTTTAAGCCTGTCTAGATGGGAAGATCACAGCCTCTTGAAAATATTTTTAGGTTACAAAAGAAGGATAGACTGGATCTTGTTAAGAAAATCTGGGTTATCCTTTATTTGTCAATTATTTATTTACTTCACAAAAAGGAAAGTTAGCAATCTGCCATTAAGAGGCCGCTAACTTGGCTTGATTTCAGGGATGATGAAACAGGGCTCCCTGGAGGAGGCAGGTCTGTTTGGGGGGATTGACAGTTACTATGCAACCAGCCCAACTCCTACACAAAATGGTACCTTTTTCACTTTGCTCACATATGACAAAATACATAGTGAGGACATTTTAGATTTAACACTGGTTGAAAATACCCTAGCACTCTCTTCACTTTAAGTGACCAGGAGCCATGACTGTTAAAGTATTTATAATTGGCTTTGAAAATTATAGCCAGATGAGAATTCCAAGTTACAGACCCTTAGGACTGGGCTGAGAACAAGTGGTCCATCTTTTCCTGTTGACAACTAAGTGGAAGGCTCTCCTCTTATGGGATTTCTGTCTATTACCCTTCGTACTTCTGCTCATTACCTCTAGTGGGAGTGGTTTACTGGTTTACAACCTGCTCCACCTTAGAACAGCTCTGACTGTTAAGGTCATTTTCTTTTTTCCCCATTACTATTTTTTGACACAAGAAATTCAGACTTTTGAATAACTATTAGAAAACATAGATAAATAAAAAGAAAGAAAAGTACATTATTATCATTTTAAACTCAGTCTTATCAACAATTTTTACTGTGCATATATACAAGTTTTTCTTTTTATAAAAATGGTATCATATCATAAGGCTGCTCTGAAAACTGGGACTTTTTAATGAATATTTTGTTATATCATCATTTTAAGACAGGACTTTCACTTGTCAGGTTTAAGTCTTCCCCCTAAAATACCTTCTACTCATTAGTCTAAGATGTCTTCTGGACCAATACAGAATTATCTACTCCCTCCTCTACAAAAAAAAATTCCAAGTCTTGACACAAAATCTTAAGAGTTTTATTCAAAAACCCTGGTATAAGACTCTAAGCAAATCATTTAACCATGATTAGAGGTTTGTTTGACTGTGTGTGTGTGTGTGTGTGTGTGTGTGTGTGTGTGTGTGTGTGTGGTGTGGTGTGGTGTGTGTGTTTAAAGAATTAAGCCAGCATTCCCCAGAACAAACTCCATGTTACTTAGTTAAAGAATTCAAGGGTACAGAAATTGTCAAACATTTTTTCTTTCAATGAAAAAAAATTTTCCTGTTTATTTCTGACCAGAAAGTAGCTTTCCTCTTTAACAGAGTTGGTAATACTAACTTCACAGGACAAGGTTAGGCTCAAACGAACTCTTTAAATGAAACACCTTCATGCAATGGGGCCACGGGTCTATGATGGGAAGGACAGCCTTTCAAATATTTACAAACAACTTCTGTGTTTCAATCAATTCAACGGGAATGTCCTAAGCATGTCAGCTAGTCCACAGATGTGTAAACTGCACTTCTCGACATAATGAAATGGGGGCTGGTTTAAAGATATGAAAGACATGCAAAAGGGAAGTTATCAAGAGTGTAATTTTCAACAGGAATAGGACACACTCAAATTTGATTCTTGCAACTCAGATGTTCTGAGAGAGCAAATGGAAAGCATTCCTCAGACAAGGTAAAGGAAATGCAACCAGTGCTCACAGTGCAAATATGGGCTGGAGTAACCCCTGCATTTTGAATGTTGTGGTGTCCTGGGGTTGGCCACTCAGTTTTCACTGGGTAACATGTGGTTGTTCTGTC
Source organism: Rhinolophus ferrumequinum (assembly GCF_004115265.2). Taxonomy (NCBI): domain Eukaryota; kingdom Metazoa; phylum Chordata; class Mammalia; order Chiroptera; family Rhinolophidae; genus Rhinolophus; species Rhinolophus ferrumequinum. The sequence goes on along the minus strand of NC_046306.1, from coordinate 37,186,381 downwards.
CAATGACCTACAATTAGGCAACGGCTCCCAAAGTGCTTCAGATCCATGTTCAAGTTTAATCCCCATCTCCAATGCTTCCTAGTCTCACCCTGCCTCACCTAGTCTCATCCCGAGCATGGGAATTCACCAATGATTAGGAATGCCCAATGTTAATGTTATAACAGGCATGAAATCACCATGGGTGAGGTTCAGACAGAACTTATCCTAGAGGCACATACACTGTTAACAAGGGTCAGAAAAATTACCCACAGCATATCTTATATTTGCCAGGTGACTGACAGCACTAACATAGTGAATTTCCACTCTAGCATCAGCAAGCCCATGGAGCTGAGAGTTTCACAGCCAGCTCAATCCAATCAAATCAGCTATAGAAAGCACCTCTGAAATACTAGCCCAATGAAAGTGCAGTCCTGCATTTTAATCATTGTAACAGGTATTTATGGCTCACAATATTTGGATAGATGAATCATCATATTTCTTTATTTTTTAAAAACAAGTTAAATCTGGTTCCAGCTTCCATTCACCAAGGCCCGTAAAATGTCCAGTATCAGTCCTTACTAAGACTCTCCCATTCCCTCTGTTGGATCACAAAGAACCCAAGAGTATTTTTTTTATATGACATCAAGAAAATAAGAAAGGAATCTGGCTCAGGAAAACCACAAAGTTCTCCCTCCCGAGTGTCCAACCCACTGACCACAGGCTACACCACTGGGGATCCTTGTCTCTGCTCCCCAAGGCCCCAGTGATTAATGCCCAGCCTTCAAGACATCCATGCTGACCCTCTCTTCTCTCCTTATAGCCTGCCATCCCTGGAGAGCCTGTGGGCTACAGTTAAGATCTTCTGTGTGCTCCAATGTACCTTCTTCCCATCCTAAAGATGAGGAGGCCATGTTCTCTGAGAAAATTCAGCTTATCTTATAAAGTTAGAAATGAAATTCTATCTCAAACAGAGTACATTCAAAATTAAAAGGCTGCCCTGTTTATTTATAATACAAAATATTTTTGTATAAAAACGGATACTTCACATTGATTACCTTACTAAGAAGAAGTCCTGTTGCATGTGGGAATACACAGGTTAGATAGTAGGAAGAATATTAGGACAGCAGGGGCTGGAGGACACAACACAAGGTCCCCTGGAGTCCTTTCTAACACTAAATAACTGGATGTGGTCATCTTTTAATGAGGTCCTGACTCAGAGATGGATAGACAGACATTGCATTTCTGAAATATCTGTGGTTCCCTCTTTCTGTTCCCATGGGGAATTGCCATGTCATGATCATTCTACTTCTTCGATGTCTCTCAAGTGAATTGCTTCATGTCTGTTACAAGTGCTGGGAGTGCTGGACAAGCTCTTCTCATTTCTTATCCAGATGATTTTCGAGGACTGCAAAATTATTCTTTCTGCTTCTAATCACCAACCCCACCACTACCAATGACAGTTCTTCCATTTGTTACTACAGTAAATTTCTTGAAAGGTAATATTGATTTTATCAATATGCTTTTCACAAACTTTTAGTGACTCCTTTAGACAAATGAATTAAATGTAAATTTGAGTTCTGTGTTTAAGTATCTCTCTCTTTCTTTGACTGTGTGTATGTACACATGTATACATTTGAGATTTGACATCTTGCTTACACACACACACACAATCACACAAACACTCTATAGAACCAAGATGTCATGCAATGAAATCTGAAGGTTAAAACTATTTCCATAAGAATAAATCTTTTCAAGGTATCAGGAGTACTGTGCAAAAAAATCATGATGTAACAGATATGAATCCTGGACAAATTGGCTTGGAGTCTACTGGTTGAGGAAACAGTCTGCTATGATCAGAGGGGAAGTTGATTCACCTCAGCTTCTTAGCTTTTAATTGTCTGCATCTCAAATTCTATTTATCTATTTAAAATGGGCCCTGATCTCCCTGACCCACTGTCACATTCCATTACTCTGCTAGGAGCCAGAAAGATGAACAGCACTGGTTTGCGCTGGCTCTTTTGGCTGAGTCAGACTTGAGAGATGGAATGTGGAGAAAGCCCACTTCTGTGTCCACAGCTACAAGCTTCAAATTACATATACAGTTTTCTTAGAAAAATAATGCTATCCTTTGAATTTGAACTCATAAAAACTGACTTTTAAAATTATTTTTAATTACAAAAAACTGACTTGCCACTCTAAATTTGTATTTGTTCGGTTTCACTTCCATTTCGTGCTTTCTTCATAATACGATACATATCTATCTCTGTTTTGCTCTACTTCTGTCCACCAGATGTATCTGCCTGCAGCAAATGTATTTAGAAACACATGCCCACAGAGCCTGCAAGAAGCATCACACAAGTAGGTGGAGAATGAAGAGGCAACCCATATTAATTTTCTCTCCCCATCAGTGTCTTTTGTCCAGATTCTTTCTCAACATGGCATTATTGGCTGGGAGAGGAGAGGCTTGCTGAGCAAAGATTTTGAAATTAAAGATTTTTTTTTTCTTTTTCTTCCTATTCTATAGATTTTAACCAAACCATAGATAAATTAAGAGGCCCACAGTTAAACAAATCAGTGAATGCCAGTCATCTCATTAATATTTCTGCAATAAAATTATCAAAATAATAAAGAAGACAAACCCACTTCCTGAACTAAGATAGAAGAAGAAGGCAAAAGAAATGTTGTCATATAATCAATTAGATAATCGTCTCTACCCGAAACTCAAATATATTTTGTGGAAGATGGTGCTATTGATGAGAATTGTTAAATCCCAGGACAAAAGCTCAATGGCTCAAGGCATCCAAGGCTAGCACAAACGTTTTTACTGTTCATCCAGTTCTGTAAGAGTGAGAGCTGCATTTTCAGGGAATAGAGACACATTTTCAGGGAATAGAGACGCAATCTGCCCACACACACTCACATTATTGTGGCTGAGGTGAACCCCCCTGCCTGCTTGTTTCATGGATCTGGCAAATTAATTCTTTCCTAAGCCTTCTTCCCTTTTCCTGTCAGAGGCAGCCAGCCTCAAGGTAGGAGAGGACCGACATCTTCTGAGCACCTGTATCTTGTGCCAGCAATTGGCCCATTGTGCTTCTTGAATACAATCTTAGTAAATCTTCACAATAACTGCAAAATACGTAGTATTGTCCCTGGTGTACTCCTAAGAAAATGGAGATCACTGAGACTTAATTCACTGCCCAGAGGGTAACTGGCAGGTGAGGATTTGAATACACATCTTATATTGGGTTTTCCCAAAGGCAGTGCCTGAGGCAAGCACTTGGCAACAAGTAGTTTTATTTGGAAGGTAATTCCACAAAGCAGGAGAAAGAGAGAGGAGAGAAAGATACAGGGAAGGTAGAAATGGTCATTGAAGTGAGAATCAGTGAGTGGGTTACTGCTATAGGCACCAGGGCCTTGGGCCAGCTGGGAATCTCTGCAGAACTACACAAAGAACAAGGAGGCTGGAGAATATCTCCATGGACCCCCATGGTTAGACAGCTGCCCCGGGCTTGAGAAAATGTCAGCATGCTGGAGGTTGACTGGTGCAGATGCTGGCAAATTGAAGTGGGACCACAAGGTATGGGGCAGGAAATCCAAGTCACCTCCCATACCAGCTCTCTGTCTCTAGTCCACCTAGTATGCTCCCCCCACCCACCCTCTTGCCTCATGATCACACAGGAGCAGCTCTTACTGTTTCACACTGAATGCACCAAACTCTCCCTCTTAGATGGTCACTTACCCAATTCAAACCACCAAAATGTCAGAAAGTCAAATTCTGTGAAAGGTAGTGGTTCTCAAAAACACATCTGCAACATCAGCATAGTCTGGGAACTTGCTAGAAGTGGAGTTTCAATCCCCACCTGAATCAGAAGCTTTAGGACTAGAGGCCTGTATCTGGGTTTAACAAGCCCTCCAGATGATTCTGATGCATGCTTAAGTTTAAGAAGTACTGATATCTGTCTCAGGTTCCCCATATGACCTAAAACTCAAAGACAGCTATTTAAAACTTTTCTGAAGATTTGAATTTTCTTTTTTAAAAAAAAAGGAAGAGAGAAAGAGAGAGAGAGAGATTCATTTGACCATTAAATAAAAATTTATATTTAGCATATTCTACAAGAGAGGTTCTTAACCTGGGAGACCACAGACCTCCCCTGCCACCAGAGGTTTCTGAAGAGAATTGAGAGGATTTATGAGCATCTATGGGGAAAATTACACTTGTATTTTCACTAAACTCTAATGCAATTTAATATTTTGTTTAATTGTGAATGTAGGTTGATAAACCAGACAAGTATCAACAGTACTTGCCCCGAATAAAGTCTCAGCTAAGTGTGGACCACATTAGAGTTGCTGCAAATATCTTAAAAATGACTTCTGCTCATCACTTCTTTAATCTTGTTATTTAATGTGTTAATAAAGAAGCTAAAGGAAAATCATTTCTCTAGTCACAGATATTCTGACACTAAACATGTAAGTTTTTCTTTACACTAACAACTCATTTTCCAATTATCCAAACATCAGGTGGGCGTCCTACAATTTAATTCAATACTGATACTAACTACTCAGGGTTAGCACAGACCCTACATGTTAAGGGATCATAAGACTGCCCCCACCCCAGATGCCTGTTGTGGTCCCAGATTGCAACCTGTACTTCACCAACTGATTATAGTGTAGAGGTTTCCACGACCTCCTCCCAGGTTCCACAAATTGCTAAATGGGCTCACAGAACTTGGGGAAACACATTTACTTAAACACATTTATTTACTGATTTATTTAAAAGGCTATGATAAAGGATAGAGATGAACAGCCAGATGAAGGTGAGGTCTGGAAGGGTCCTGAGTTCAGGAGCTTCACTCCCCACACATAGATGTGTTCACCAACCCAAAAATTATCTGAACTCCATAGTTCAAGATTTTTTTTTTTTTATGGAGTCTTCATCACAGAGGTGTGATAAATTATTAATTCAATCACCAATCTCTTCTCCTGGAGTATGGGAAATGGGTCTGAACTTCCAAAGCTTCTAATCATGGTTTAGTCTTTTGGTGACCAGCCTCCATCCTGAAACCATCCGGGAGCCCACCAAGAGTCACCTTATTAAAACAACAAAAAAAAATGTTCACATCACCCAGGAAATTTCAAGGGAATTCAGGAGCTCTATGTCAGGAGCTGGTGTCAAAAACCAAATATCAGAACAAAAAATATGCCTAGCACCCCTATCACTCAGGAAATTACAAGGGTTTCAGAAGCTCTGTGCCAGGAATTAGGGCCAGAGACCAAGTATCTATTTATTATTACGTCACAGAAGTACATGTAAAAGAAAGAGAAAAGAGAGGGAGGGAAGAAGAGGAAAGAAACAACAGTCCAGAGCCAGATTACACCAAGTGGTCTCTAAAAGAGTCAGAAAGGAAGAAAATGAGGAGGAAGACGAGGAAGAGAAGATTCAGCTTGAAGCAAGGAAATGTTGAAAATGGACACATATATCTCAAGTCAACAATCATGCATCAAGTGCCTGCACTTTTCTAGGCAGGAGGCTAAGCACTAGGAAGAAAATGGTAAAACATGGTCCTTTTCTCAAAAAACTCATTTTTAAGCCCATATAATCATAAGAAAATTTTTCACGAAGCAAATAATCATCCACATGTGAGCACTACCAATGGTTATTAAATTAAAGATGGAGTCTCAGGAAATAGTATATAATACAGTCAATCAGACAGTGTATGAAACAGTTCAGAATTATAGGGTGCGGGAAGTTCTGGTCAAGATTGTGCAGTAGGTAAACACTGTGCTCACCTTTTCTCATGACGACATCAAAATTACAACTAAACTACACAACAACCGTCATTGAGAATAGCCTAAAATTTTGCTGAACTGAAGCTCTACAACTAAGGATATGCAGAAGAAGCCACCTGGAGACCAGTAGGAGGGGCAGAGACGTAGAACGGGCTGGTCCCACACCCGTGTGTGACCATTAAAAATTGGGAGGGGTATCTCAGATGGGGAGATCCTGCCCAACTAGGAGTGAGAGGTCCAAACCCCACCCCAGCCCAGGGTTTCAATGTCAGGGAAAGAAGTCCCCATAATTTCTGGTTGTGAAAACCAATGGTTTGTGACTGAGAAAGAAGGAGGGCAGCTGGAGTCCAAGGTACTCCTCTTAAAGGGACCTCACAAGGACTTTCTCACTGAAGGAATCACTGGCTCTGAGCTCCAGCACTGGGGCAGCAGCTGGAGAGGTGGCAGGGACATAAGTGGGGAACCGAGTTGCCTGGCTTCAGGAGGGGGCTGGAGGGGCAACTTTCTCCTGGACAGAGGAATTGGTGGAAGCCATTGTTTCTTTGTTGAGCACACCCTCTTCCCAGCATGCAGACACAGGCGGCCACCATATCTGAGCCTCAATCAAGCTGGTTAATGCACTTATCCGCCATGCCCTGGTGATTCAAGACACTCTCCCCCCAACTTTCAGAGACACCCAAGCTGATTCCAGTGGCTTTTTTGTACAAACCTGCCTTGATTCACAATGCAGACTTTCCTAGGGTCTCTCAAAGTTTTGTGGAACCCAGAGAAGCAGTAGTTGGCTTGAGCATGTCCTGTATCTCTGGCTGAGCAGTCCTAACTAAGCCTGACACTAGCAGCAGTTGGCCTTGGTCCACTTGTTCCAGCTTAGCCTCTCGAAGCACTTCCAAGCATGGAACAGGCGGCAGACATCTGTGGATTTCTTTGTGACTTCTGTGGGTGGCCCATTTTGGGGCAAGGGCTGCAGCTGAACTTGACCTGTAGCAGATCCCCTCCAACATGGCCCTGGGGCTGGTGCCCCCAGTGGCCAGCTTTGAAAGAAGCTAGAGCATCACCCAGCTGCCTCCAAGAATGACACACCCAAGGGGCAGATTGGGCAGGCACCAGAGCCCTGGTGAGGCAGATCCTGTTCTGTAGGGTCAGCCCCTGAACCACAACTCCTCCACTGTAGTCAAGGCCAATCCTCACAACCAGTGAGCCCAAGGGTCAGTCCCTCCCATTGATGTGCAAATAGCAACCAAAGTTCAACTACAAGAGGGCACACACAAGCACACAACAGACATGCCTGGAATGTGTGGCTCGAGTGACCAGGAAGAATGTGCCACACCTACTACATAAGGCCACTCTACTAAGACCAGGAGACATAGCAGCCTTACCTAATACATAGAAACAAACACAGAGAGGCAGCCAAAATGAGGAGACAGAAGAACATGTCCAAAATGAAAGAACAGAACAGACCTCCAGAAAAAGAACTAAACAAAATCGAGACAAGCAATCTACTAGACAGAGTTCAAACCATTGGTTATAAGGATGTTCAATGATCTCAATCAGAACTTCAACAGAGACAGGACACATGAAAATGGAGATAGAAAACATAAAAAAGAACCAGTCAGAAATAAAGACTACAATAATGGAAATAAAGAATACATTACAGGGAATCAACAGCAGATTAGAAGAAGCAGAGGACTCAACCAATGATGTAGAAAATAAGGTAGTAGAAAACACCCAATCAGGACAGCAAAAAGAAAAAACTAATCCAAAAAATTGAAGATAGTTTAAGGGGCCTCTGGACAACATCAAGCTTGCCAGAAGGAGAAGAGAGAGAGCAAGGAATTGAAAATCTATTTGAAGAAATAATGACTGAAAACTTCCCTAACCTGGTGAAGGAAATAGACATACAAGCCCAGGCAGTGCAGAGAGTCCCAAACAAGATGAACCCAAAGAGGCCAAGACCAAGACACATCATAATGAAAATGTCAAAGGTTAAAGACAGAGAATCTTAAAAGCAGGAAGAGAAAAGCAGTTAGTTACCTACAAGGGAGCTCCCATAAAACTGTCTCCTGATTTCTCAATAGAAACTTTGCAGGCCGGAAGGGATTGGCAGGAAATATTGAAAGTGAGGAAAAGCAGGGACCTATAACCAAGATTACTCTTCCCAGCAAATCTATCATTTAGAATCAAAGGACAGATGAAGATCTTCCCCAACAAGAAAAAGCTAAAAGGAGTTCATCACCACCAAAGCAGTATTACAAGGAATTTTAGAGGGACTTCTTTAAGATGAAAAAAATATATATATATGAATAATGAAATGGCAGTAACTACATACCTATCAACAATTACTTTCAATATAAATGGATTAAATTCTCCAATCAAAAGATAGAGTGGCTGAATGGATAAGAAAACAAGACCCCTACATATGCTGCCTACAAGAGTCTCACTTCAGATCGAAAGACACACACAGACTGAAAGTAAAAGGATGGAAAAAGTTATTTCATGAAAATGAAAACAAACAAACAAAGCTGGGGAAGCAAGAAATTATCACCATGATAAGTCCAGCAAAACAGACTTTAAAACTAAAACTATACCAAGACACAAAGGAGGACCTAGACATCCCACTTCTGGATATTTATCCAAACAAACCTAAAATGCTACTTTGAGGGGGTGAACTCATCCATATGTTAATTGCAGCATTATTTACATAAGTCAAGATATAAAGGCAACCTGAGTGTCCCTGAATGGATAAACGGATAAAGAAGAAGTGGTAGATGTATACAATGGAATATTACTCAGACGTTAAAAAAGAATGAAATCTTGCCATCTGCAATAACATAGATGGACCTAGAGGGTATTGTGCTAAGTGTAGTAAGTCAGACAGTGAAAGACAAATGTCATATGATTTCACTTACAAGTGGAATCTAAAGAACAAAATAAACAAGCGAAGGAAACAGAAACAAACTCATAGATACAGAGAACATTTTGATGGTTGCCAGGTGGGAGAAGGTTTGGGGGAAAGTGAAAAGGAGAAGGGATTAAGAAGTACAAATTTGTTGTTATGCAGTAGTCATAGGGATGTAGGGTATAGCATAAGGAACATAGTAAATAATATTGTAATAACTATGTATGATGTCAGATGAGTACTACATCTACCAGAGTGATAGATGGGAGGGGGGTTGGGGCAGGATGAAAAAGGTGAAGGGATTAAAAAATAGAAGTTGGTAGTTATAAAATAGTCATGGGGATGTATACTAAAGGGAATATAATCAATAATATGGTAATAACTGTGTATAGTGCCAGGTGGTGCTAGTCATAAGATCACTTCCTAAATTATATAAATGTCTAAGCACTATGCTATACACTTGAAACTAATATAAAATAATAGTGAATGTCAACTCTAATTGAAAAAATTTTAAAGAGGGAAAGATCACTAATATTGTGATAGCGTGGTACAGTGTCAGATGGTTGCTGGACTTATCATGGTGATAATTTCTTTAGCGTCGGGAATAAAATCAATAATGTGGTAATAACTCTGTATAGTGCCAGGTGGATACTGTTGAATAACTATGATGTACACCCGAAAATAATATAATATTGTATGTTAGTTATATTTTAATAAACATCTTTAAAAGAAAGAATTATAGGGGTTGCATGATAATCCAGGGCAATGTACAAAAAGTTCCTCATGAGTATCCTGACAAGTGGTGTTACAGGGCACTGAGGGATGAAGAGAACCAGAAGGCTTCCTGGGAAGGGGTGACTTGAGAATTCCCTGTCTGGGAAACTCAAAGGTCAGAGGGAGCAGGACATCAAATTTGGAAAAGGGTAATTAGATTAGACCAGTGTGTCTAAAGCAGAATGATATCTGTAAGGGCATGGAAGAGCTTAGAAGAGTTTAGAAGGTTAATCTAGAGCCAAGTTTTATAAGCCAGGCTAAGTGTAAAATTCTATCAGCCATTTTCATTTTAGAATTTGTAAGTGATGAGTGCTTCTTTTCATACCAGGATTCCATCAACACAGAATCAAAAGTAGATGAATGCGTTTTCAACCCCCATGCTTGGTAAATAATGTATTTTTGTAAGTACTACTAGCTGTAGTGACCATCAGTCTCATTTTCTTTATTCTGTCCTCTTTCCTCCCCACATTATTTGATTACTGGGGGTAGGGAGAGGAAATAGGTTTCAGAATATTCAGGTGAATGTCCATCTAATTAGATGCACTGCAATTCCTCTGGCAGTCCTAAGTCTAGGATGCCCTCTAGAGGTTTAATGAAATGTTCCCTTAAGAATCTTCTAATTTTTCAGTAGTTCAATTTAGAAGGCCTATTTCTAAAATGAAGAATAATTCCAGAAGAATAATAATTCTTTTGTTACTAGTCTGTAAACTCCATGAGGCTTGAGGCTTTTTTACTATCCTATCCCAGCACTTACACATAGTAGGTGCTCAGTGAGTATTTGTTGAATGCTTGAATATGTATCTTAAGAACCACTTTTTTTTCTGTTAATATTAAATAAAAAAGGCAAGAATAAAATATGCTAAAATAACATTTAAAAAAAAGAATCTTCTAAAACTGTTGTCAGTGGAGTGGGCCTGCACTGAGGAATCAGCTGGGGAGCTTCCCAGACTCCTGCTGCTGGGCTCCACACTTTAGGGTTGGAATTTAATTGGTCTGCAGCATGGCCTGGGCATCAGAATTTTTAAAATATTGCCCAGCTTTATAATTCTTGAAATCATGTAATGTTAGCCTTTCAACTTCAAAGTTGTTTTTTATGTCTTAGGTCTTTTGCATTTCCATATGAATTTTGAAATCAATTTATCAATTTTTACCTTCAAAAAAGGCCTGCTGAGATTTTGATTGGTATTTCACTGAATATGTACATCAATTTGGGGGGAATAATCACATCTTAACAGTAGTCAACCCTCTGACCCATGAACACAGTATGTCTGTCCTTTTATTTAGGGCTCCTTTAATTTCTCTCAGCAATGATTTATAATTTTTAGCATAAAGATCTTGGAAGAATTGCAACTCTCCCATACACAGCTGGTGCAGGTGGAAGAGGTTACAAACACTTTGGAAAAGTTTGGCAGTTTCCGAAAAAGTTAAACATAAATCTATTATATGACCCAGCATTCTACTGCTAGGTATTTATCCAGGAGAAATGACAGCATATGTCCACACAAAAACTTGCACATGAATGTTCTAACACCTTCATTTGTAAGTGCTCCAATTGCCCAGTTGCACCCTTTATAGCTTTTCATCCCTTCACTGTCACCTCCCAAATAAGCTAGTCTCGTGAAAACTCTTGACTTGAAGTCTGCTTGTGAGTGAACCCAATTTAATAGAAACTGCAAGCTAAATTAACAATGAAGTAGAATAAAATGTTATCAGTTATTATTTTAAAAGAGTGTCTCTCTTTTTTTTCAGATATAATTTAGTATATATTAGGATATTAGGATATTAGTATTTTAAAAGAGTGTCTCTCTTTTTTTTCAGATATAATTTAGTATATATTAGGATATTAGGATATTAGGATAGATGGTGAGACCTTAAATGTTGATGTATTTGTTTGTGCTAAGCTTCAGAAGAAAAAATAAAGGCAGCATTACTTCCTAAAGAAGGAAAAACACTTATGGATCCTCGAAGAAAAGGGAGAGATGAGAGAAGAAACAAGAGCAAAGGGAGGATGAAGAGAAAAAAGCAAGCAAGATGAAAGCAGCTCAGAGCAGGTGAGGGGAGGAAAATGGTAATGCTTGTGCTTCCATTGCTAAGCTGTTTTTATCAATGTCCTCCTCTGAACTCCCCTAAAATGTTCCATAAGTGCACAGTACTCACCAGTAATTTGAATGGATGGGTAAGATGTAAAGAAGTTATTGAGTTTCTTACCTTGTGGGGCAAAACAGAGGCTGGAAATATGGGAAATACAGGGAGCCATGGCCTGGAGACAGAGAAGATGCTGTGAAATTAAGCCTCCAGAAATTCTTAGTCAGTCTTTTAGATTGTGTCTTGGATACTGACCAGCTATGGCATTGATATTCAATCTAGTTTACCTGGATCTCTAGAAGGCAGAGTAGAAGATGTCAACAAAAGAACATCCAGCCTAGGGGTTGGCCCAGTGGCTCAGGTGGATGGAACGCTGGGCTCCTAACTCCGAGGTCACTGGTTCAATTCCCACATGGACCCGTGGGCTGCGCCCTCTACAGCTAAGATTGTGAACAACAGCTCTTCCTGGAGCTGGGCTGCCATGAGCAGCCAGAGGTTGGCGTCAACTGCCGTGAGCATGTGAGTGCGGGGGAGAGCAAGGCTCACAATACCAGCATGGGCCAGGAAGCTATGTCCTACACAACTAGACTGAGAAGCAACTGCTTGAACCGGAGGGGTTGGGAGAAGAATGTCCAGCCTATGGAAAAAATTTATAAGACTTTATTTGAGCCAAAATTTTGAGGACATGCCCGTAAGCAATATCTCAACGAAATGAGAAAATGCTCCAGAGAATGACAGTTTTGCAGTTTATTTTATATATTTAGAATCAAAGGAGAAAACGTAAGGAAGGTTACATGAAATTCATTGGTGGTAGATTAAGAAGGGAGGAGAAAGCAAAGTGGGGAAAGCTCTGGGATTAGGGTAAAAAGCAAAATGGAGAAACACATACTTGTTTTACATTGGTGGGTACAGGATAACTGACATTTAACATTTACAGCACATAGAGATGGTGCGTGGGGAACAAGGTAACAATGAGGCGGTTCCAGGTCTCATGCCCTGGTGGTCTTGTGTTCTGGTGCCTGCAGTTGTGCTTTCAAGGGGTCTGGAAAAGAAAAATACTCTGACATTTCAAAGGTATATTATCCTAGATCCATGAGAACAATGTGCAGGGCTCACTTAAGGTACAGACTGTCCTTTGCTAAAGAAGCTGTAGGCCTGGGACGTGACTACCTGCACGACCTGCCCCATTAGGAATTTATGAGCAGACCACCCTGTGTGGTTACTTTTGGTCACTGAGCTTGTCAGGCCTGCCAAGTAGCCCCCTGAGCTTTTTGGGTTTATTATTAATACATAATCCCTTTTTCATTCAAAAAGGGACTGTAATAAATGAGCAACCCCAGGAAATTAAACTCTTTTCTCCCGTACATGTGAGGTCTGCAGATGAAGACATAGTCAGTGCCTTTTCTCGTCTAATGGTGAATGGAAGGAGAGTGAGTGTGAATCATCCAGAGCAAGGCTGGGGGAGGTAAATCGGCACAAGGCCCAGGATTCCCTTAAGAGAGGTAGAGAAATGAAAACTGGGAGGAAAAGTATAGTGAGCCCAAGTCAGCACAACAAGAGGGATTCAGATGCAGAACAGGAAACAAAGAAGAAAGTCAGAAAAGGAAATGGCTCTACAGCAGAACTGAAGGTCAGTACAGTAATACCTCACATTCCATAATCATACCAACTGTAAGTTAGAAGGGATGGGTTATCACTAAACGAACTGACATCAATACATGGAGGGGAAATACTATCAACATTTTAAAGCATTGCTCACGGGACTGGATGATCAGTAATGGAGACGTATAAAGTTAAGCCCACAATAAGCATAATATTCCAAGTGGTGGACACTACATCTTTGGAATGATGTGGTTTCTCAGAACAGATTCCCAAGGAACACACTGCATGAATATGTAATATAATCACATAATTTTTCATAATAGTAGGAAATTGTCATTTCTATGTGTACCATAGCTACAGGATTGTGAAATATTACACAGAGAACTACTTCTGTGAATTTGGTGAGAGAAATTGAGTTTGTGGACAATAGGAAATGTATGATGGGCAAGGAATTAGGGCCAAGTCTCACAGTAACCTGAAGGTCATAGAAAAGAATTATTCACCTTGTGTAAAAAGTGATCATAGTAGTGGAAATGTTTGCTTCTGGGAAAAGTCTGGTTTCATTTAGCAGCTGGGAAATCTGGTGTGGGGACAGAGCCAGGAGTGCAGTTTCCAGGCTCTCAGCCTCACATGGAAAGGTGCTGCTCAGGTAGTAAATGGCCATCAACTGTGATTGGATGACCATCAGCTGTGGCTAATTGGCCGTCAGCTGTAACCGTTGAGCCATTGGCCACTAATATAACTGCCATGGCTTCGCTGGCAGAAAATGGGGCTAGCAAGAAGATGGTGACTGAGCTGGCAAGCATGGATTGCAGTTAGCAAGTGGGGTTGGTTGGCTGGTAGAAAAGTGGATGGCAGGTTGCAGATCATGTGGCTCCTGCTTCCTGTGTCTCCAACCCAGCCGCCAGCAAGACTATAGTGGTATGATTCCCCATCCATGGCTCCGTGGGTGTTCCTTTTTGGCCTTACCATATCCTGTGTTCTGGTGTGGGGAGCTGGACTAGAGACTCTGCAGGCCACCCAGCATGACATCTGGGATACTCTCCAGCCTGGATATCAGGTGCAGACCGGCCAGTACTCACTAATGTAGGTGGTGCCACTAAACCACGCTTGTTTCATCTCTGCAGCTTTCAGACCATTCTCTCTTTGGTTTTTCTTCTTTCCCTCCCTAGGTATGATCACAGGTTCTTCTAGCACTTTATTAAGACTTAGAAATAGTATTCCTCTCTCTATCGTCTTCTTCTCCACCATCAACTCATATGCAAAATTCTGGACTCATTAAATTGATAGTGCAAGTCACTTGTATGGGTTTCAGAAACAAGCCTCAAATTTAATCCGTGGCAGGGGAGCGTGCAACGTATGTTAGTGGCGGCATCTGCTGGTGAAGTGTGGTATTGAATTGCATGCTCTAAAACAGCAGTTCTCAAGCTTTCTGTTCAAAAGACCCTTTACAGTATTAAAAATTATTGAAAACCCCAAAGAACTTTTGTGCAAGTGGGCCATATCAATCAATATTTATAGTATTATAGGTTGAAACCAATTTTTATTGGTATTAAAATGCCAATAACAAAGCCATTACATATTCACCTAAATGACATGTTTTTTACGAAAAGTAACATTGTTTTCCAAACAAACAAAAAATGTAGTGAGAATAATTGCAGTTTCAAATTTTTGCACGTCTAATATGGAGCTCAATAACACACATCTTGATTCTCCTGTTTTCTTTTACATTCAACTTGTTTTCATACATTGTTTTGGTTGAAGTACACGAAGAAAATTCAGCCTCACACAGATATATAGCCTTTTCAAACAACTGTGGATATTCTTTTTTGATACTACATCAAAACTTGACAAGTGATAGTTTCTTGAAGTTTAGTTGTTCTGTGAAATCTGGAAACATATCAGTTAACTTTTCCTTCTTTGTTACATTAACACCTGTTGGTCATTCTTGCACTTTGAATGGATCATTATCCATGCATAATTTTGTAACATTATCCTTTGTCCATTTGGAAAATATTGGCTGCTGTGTTACATAGATCTCTCAAGTTTTAACATATTGCATTACATTACACAACAGAAGAAAATGTATTTAGTAATTTCACCAAAGTTTTTAAATTAAAAAATTTTAAGCTCACCGTGGTGCATACAAATTTCCCAAAATTTGAATTTTTGCTTGAAAGCTCAAATTTTATCATTGGCAATAAATACTAAGTGGTTTTCTTGAAATTGCAGATTCATTTTGTGCATTTTGGAGAAAATGTCTGCCTACTACCCAAATCTGAGTAACCTTACTTTATTTGTCAGTTGTTATTTAAAGTAAAAATTATATTTCATGAAAAAGTTAACTAGTTCTACTCACAATCCAAACAACCTTACAAGTGTTTTCTCTCTAGACAAACACAATTCAGTTTGTTTTGGAAGTTCTTTATGCCTACTTCCCATTTCATCATACAAAGACATGTATTTCAGAATAAATAATAAAATTAATAAATTTTACTGCTTCTTGAAGGACATTCTTCAGTGAAACTGGCTTTTTAAAAAGTTGATCAGAGAGTTGAGATAGGAATGGTGGCAGCAAGGTGGTTTTCTTGAGTTCTCCTTCGGAACTTACCACAAATTGAACATCTATAACCATCAAAGGACTTTGCTCATCACACAGAACATCTAAGAGACTCCTACGAGGATTACTTGAAGGTGGCCAAATTGGGCAAGCAGGGGAAGAGGGAAGGGAGCGGAGTGGAGACGCTGCCTGCATCCGTGGCTGTGGAGACACAGGGGTTCCCAGGACAGAACAGAGACCACAAGAGCCAGGAGGTAGGCTATTTCCCTGTGTCCCACACTGATCTCTCCTGCCGAAAGAATAGCATATTCAGCATTTGAGGCAGTAACCTCAGCTGAGACCTCCAGCTGGGCCCTAGGTCAGACAAAGGACATAAACACCATACCTAGGCCCCTCTCCCCACCCTCCCAATCCAACCCCCACCCTTCCAGAGACTCAAGATGGCCCCTGAACTGAGGAGTAGTGCCAGATTACAGAGGAGCCATAGCACTCAGGATCTAGGAAGACCTGGCTTGCAGCTCTGACCCAGGGAAGAGACTGGGAAGAGTGTGGCACTGCTGGGCTGAGAGAGAAGACTCCTCCATCTTCAGTCCCCACCCTTTCTGGCCTGCCTAGGGCAGGGCAATTACAACTGCGGAGATACTCCCAGGGATCAGCAGTAGGTGGCAGATGCAGCTCTGGGCTTTCAGCAGCTCAGAAATCTCCCGCTCTACACACACACACACACACACACACACACACACACACACACAGAAGAAGTGCCCTAAGACTCAGGAGACCTAGGCACAGGGCTGGTTGTTTTACTCCCAGTGTGCATGTATGCAGGCAAGAGCAGAAACTGCACTGACTTTGTAAAAACTACCATCCAGTCCCCATAGCCACACTAATCTAGAACTGCAGTTCCAGGGTCACTCTGGGCACCAGGTGACCAGCTCTGCCTGCACAAGATGCAGAGGACTCTTTGGTACAGCAGAGGACAACCTGGAGAATACTTAGTGGGCTTAAGCAAAGACTGGTGCTGCTTTTCTTGTTTTGTTTTGTTTTTGTATTTTTGATATCTTTGCCTGTGTTGAGTGTGGGTTATCAGTTGTTTTTACATGTGAATATATTTGATTTTTTTCTTTGTTGTTGTTGTTATGCTTGGTGATTTGCTTTTTTCTGAAATTGCCCTACACCAGGGCCCAGCTTAAGAGGCACAAGATTCAACACACCCAGAGGCCAACTCCAGACCAAACCAGAGTACTACTGGGATTAACCTACAAGTGACACACCCAGAGGGAATGGCACAAGAGCCCGTATAGGTCAAACCTCATTTAAGTGGTCAACCCTCATGCAGCAGAACATCCTGCTGTGGGCAACGCCAAGTCTCACAACTAGTCACCCTAGAAATCAATCCCACCTACTCACAAGCTAAAAGCAATTAAAGACCAACTTTAACAGGACAATATACACAACACAAGAGTCACCTTTGGAGCACATGCAAAGGAGAAGAAGGAAGTGGTGCAAGTCAAATATAAAGGGCACATACTACATAAGATAACCCAGCAAGAACTAAGAACCCTAGGGGATTTACCTAAAACATCGAAGCAAACACAGAGAGTCAGCCAGAATGGGGAAACAAAGATACACATCCCAAATAAAAGAACAGAAGAAACCTCCGCAACTGGAACCAAATGAAACAGAGGTAACCAAGCTATAAGAGTCAGAGTTCAGAACACTGATGATAAGAATGTTTAAGGAGCTTAGTGACGACATAAAGAAGGATAGAGAAATCATAATGAACAACCAGTTAGAACTAAAAAATACAATAACTGAAATAAAGAACACACTTTAAGGAATTACCAGCAGATTAGATGAAGCAGAGGATCGAATCAGCAACTTAGAAGACAAGTTAGCAGAGATCACCCAAACGGAACAACAAAAAGAGAAACAAATAAAAAATAATGAAGATGGTTTAAGAGCCCTCTGGGATAACATCAAGTGCAACAACATGCACATCATAGGAATACCAGAAGGCAAAGATAGGGAGCAAGGAATCGAGAACATATTTGAAGTAATAATGTCCGAAAACTTCCTTAACCTGGTGAAGGAAACCGACATACAATCCCAGGAAGTGCAGAGAGTTCCAACCAGGATAAACCCAAAGAGGTCCACACCAAGACACATTACAGTTAAAATGGCAAAGGTTAAAGACAAAGAGAGAATCCTAAAAGCAGCAGGAGAAAGACAGGGTTACATACAAGGTGACTCCTATACGACTATCAAATGACTTTTCTACAGAAACATTGCAGGCCAGGAGGGAGTGGCAGGAGATACTCAAAATGATGGAAAACAAAGGCCTACAACCTAGATTGTTTTATCCAGCAAGGCTATCATTTAAAATTGAAGGAAAGATAAAGAGCTTCCCAGAAAAGAGTAAGCTAAAGTAATTTATTACCACCAAGCCAGCATTGCTGGAAATAGTAAAAAGACTTCTGTAAACAGAAGAAAGATGAAAACAATCTAACTACAAATTTAAAAAATGGCAATAACTATGTACCTATCAATAATCACTTTAAGTGTAGATGGATTAAATGCTCCAATCAAGAGACATAGGGTGGCTGAGTGGATAAGAAAGCAAGACCCTTGTATATGCTGTATACAAGAGACTCACCTCAGATCAAAAGACACACACAGGCTGAAAGTGAAGGGTTGGAATAAGATATTTCATGCAAATGGAAATGAGAAAAAAGCTGCAGTTGCAATACTTACATCTGAAAAAATAGACTTTATAATGAAGAATATATTAAATGACAAAGATGGGCACTATATAATAAATTTTAAAAAAATCATTCCTTAAACATTTTGCTTTAACTTTATATATATATATATATATATATATATATATATATATATATATATATATTTACATATATATATATATATTATATATATAAATTTTAAAAAATAATAAAGAGATCAATCCGACAAGAGGACATAATCCTAGTAAACATCTATGCACCCAACATAGGAGCACATAAATAGATAAAACAGATATAGACTGACATAAACACAGAGATCAACAGTCACACTATTATACTACAGGAATTCAACACACCTCTGACAACAAGAGACAGGTTTTCCAGACAGAAAATCAATATGGAAACGACGACTTTAAATGACACATTGGACCACTTGGATTTAATCGATATTTCATAGCATTTTACCCCAAACCTGCGGAATACTCATTCTTCTCAAGTGCACATGTAACATTTTCCAATATAGACCACATGTTAGGCGACAAAACAAGTCTTGATAAATTTAAGAAAATTGAAATCATACCAATTGTCTTCTCTGACCACAGTGCTATGAAATTAGAAACGAACTACAGGAAAAAAACTGGAAAACACACCAATTCATGGAGGATGAATAACATGTTACTAAATAATGAATGGGTCAACCATGAGATCAAGGAAGAAATCAAAAGATATCTCGAGACAAAGGAAAATGAAAACACAACGACCCAAAATCTATGGGATGCAGTGAAACCAGTACTAAGAGGGAAATTCATAGCATTGCAGGCTTACCTAAAGAAACAAGAATAATCACTAATCAACAGTTTATCTTCACACTTAAGGGATCTGGAAAAAGAATAGCAAAATAAGCCCAAAGGGAGTACAAGGAAGGAGGTAATAAAGATCAGAGCAGAAATACATGAAATAGAAACCAGAAAAACAATACCAAAGATCAATGAATCCAAGAGTTGGGTTTTAGAGAAGATAAATAAAATCGACAAACCTTTAGCCAGACTCATCAAAAAAAAGAGAGAGAGAACCCAAATTAATAAAATCAGAAATAAAAGAGAAGTGACAACAGACACCACAGAAATACAAAAAAATTTAAGAAATTACTATGAGCAACTATATGCCAACAAATTTGACAATCTGGAAGAAATGGACAATTTTCTAGAAGCATGCAACCTTCCAAGGCTACCTCAAGAAGAAACAGAAAACCTGAATAGACTGATTACCACCAGGAAAATTGAGTCAGTAATCAACAATCGCCCAACAAACAAAAGCCCTGGACCAGATAGCTTTACAGGTGAATTTTACAAAATACTCAAAAAAGAATTAGCACCTATTCTCCTCAAGCTTTTCCAAAAAATCCAGAAGACGGGAAGACTCCCAAACACTTTTTACAAGGCCTCTATCACCCTGATCCCAAAATCAGACAAAGAAACTACAAAAAAAGAAAACTACAGCCCGATATCTCTAATGAACATAGATGCAAAAATCCTCAACAAAATATTAGCGAACAGAATTCAGCACTACATTAAAAAGATCATACACCATGATCAAGTGGGATTCATTCCTGGTATGCAAAGGTGTTTCGACATCTGCAAATCAATTTGTCACCCCAATAAATTAAAAAAGTAAAATTAAAGTATAAAAAAAAATTAATATGATACACGACATTAACAAAATGAAAACTAAAAATTATATGATCATATCAATAGATGCAGAAAAAGCATTTGACAAAATTCAGCACCATTTATGATAAAAACCCTTAAGAAAGTGGGAATAGAGGAATCATATCTAACATAATAAAGGCCATATATGATAAACCCATAGCTAACATCATACTCAATAGGGAAAAGCTAAAACCATTCCACTTAAGATCAGGAGCAAGGCAAGGTTGCCCACTTTCTCCACTTCTATTCAACATAGTGCTGGGAGTTCTTGCCACAGCAATCAGACAAGAAAAAAGAAATAAAAGGCATCCAAATCGGTAAGGAGGAAGTAAAATTGTCATTATATGCAGATGACATGATACTATATATAGAGAACCCTAAAGACTCCACAAAGAAACTATTAGAGCCAATAAATAAATTTAGTAAAGTAGCAGGATACAAAATTAATATTCAGAAATCAGTTGCATTTGTATATACCAATAATAAACTACCAGAAGGAGAAATTAAGAAAACAATCCCATTTACAATTGCGTCAAAGACTATAAAATACCTGGGAATAAATTTAACCAAAGAAGTAAAAGATCTGTACTCAGAAAATTATAAGACACTGAAGAGAGAAATTAAAGAAGATACCAATAGATGGAAACACATACCATGTTCTTAGATAGGAAGAAATAATATAGTGAAAATGTCCATACTGCCTAAGGCAATATACATATTCAATGCAATTCCTGTCAAACTACCAAGGACGTTTTTCTCAGAAATAGAACATATAATCCTAAAATTGATATGGAACCATAAAAGACCCCGGATAGCCTCGGCAATCTTGAGAAATAAGAACAAAGTGGGAGGTATAACGATACCTGACATCAAATTATACTACAAGTCTACAGTAATCAAAACAGCATGGTACTGGCATAAAACAAACACATAGTTCAACGGAACAGAATAGAGAGCCCAGAAATAAATTCATGCCTATATTGTCATTTAATCTATAACAATGGAAGCAAAAATTTATGGTGGGGTAAAGACAGTCTATTCAATAAATGGTGCTGGGGAACCTGGAAAGACACATGCAAAAAAATGAAGCTGAACCACCTCCTTACACCATGTACAAGAATAAATTCAAAATGGCTTAAAGACTTAAATGTAAGATCTGAAACCATAAAATTCCTAGAAGAAAATATAGGAAGAAACTTTACAGACATTACCCAGAGTAAGATTTTTACTGATATAACCCCTCAGGCAAGGGAAGCAAGAGAAAAAATAAACATGTAGGATTACATCAAACTAAAAAGATTTTTCACAGCAAAGGAAACCATCAATAAAACAAAAAGGGATTCTACAGAATGGGAAAAGATATTTGTCAATGATATATCCGATAAGGGGTTAATATCCCAAATTTATGAAAAACTCACTCAACTCAACTCCAAAAAAAAAAAAGACCCAATTAGAAAATGGGAAGAGGACATGAAGAAACATTTTTCTAAAAAGGACATACAGATGGCAAACAGACATGAAAAAATGCTCAACCTCACTAACCATTAGAGAAACGCGAATAAAAACCACAATGAGATACCATCTCACCCCAGTCAAAATGGCTATCATCAATAAATCAACAAACAACAAGTGCTGGCGAGGATGTGGAGAAAATGGAACCCTTGTGCACTGTTGGTGGGATTGCAGACTGGTGTAGCCACTATGGAAAACAGTATGGAGGTATCTCAAAAATCTGAAAATGGAACTACCTTATGATCCAACAATTCCACTCCTAGGTATCTATCCGGAAAAATCCAAAATTCTAATTCAAAAATATTTATGCACCCCTATGTTTATTGCAGCACTATACACAATAGCCAAGACATGGAAACAACCAAAATGCCCATCGGTAGACGACTGGATTAAGAAACTGTGGTACATTTATACAATGGAGTATTTCGCAGCCATAAAGAAGAAAGAAATCTTACCACTTGCAACATGGATGGACCAGAGAACATTATGTTAAATGAAATAAGTCAGACTAAGAAAGACAAATACCTTATGATCTCACTTATATGTGGAATCTAAAGAAAAGAATAAATGAATGAACTAATCAGAAACAGCCTCACAGACATAGAAGAAAAACTGAGGGTTGCTAGATGGGAGGGGGAAAGGAAGAAGGTGCGGGGATTAGAAAATGAAGTCAATAACCACAAGATTGCCCCGGGGCTACAAAAATCAATTTAGGGAATGTAATCAATAATGTTGTAAAGATTTTGTAGGATATCCAATAGACACTTGTCTCATTAGGGAGACCACCTCAGGGAAGATGTAGATGCCTGATCACTGCAATGTACACCTGATGCTGAAGCTGAGCAATAATGAATGTCAACTACAATTTTATATATATATATATATATATATATATATATATATATATATATATATATATATATATATATATGTATTTACCAGAAGCGGAGTACAGCATTAGGAATAGAGACAGTGGAAATGTAATGGCTCTGTGCGATGTCAGAGGGATAGTGGATGAGGGAAGGGGGGGTTGTAACTGTATGAGGGATATAAATGATAAATGTCTAACTATTAACATTGTTTTGTGCACCTGAAACTAATAAAAAAACATAGTCATAGGTGTGTAAAGTACAGCATAGGGAATATAGTCAATAATATTGTAATAAGGATGCATAGTATCAGATGGGTATGAGACTTATTGGGGTGATAGCTTCATAAAGTACATAAATGTATAATCACTAAATTGTACACCTGAAATTAATATGATACATTGTATGTCAACTGTAATTGAAAAATAGATTTAAAAAACAGTAAAAAAGAGAAAGTCCAAGATGGCAGATTAGGTAAATGCTATGCCTACTGCTTCTCAGGATCACACCAAAATTATACATAAATTATAGAACAATCAACTCCGAGAATTATCTGAATACTAGCTGAACAGTACTCCTATAATGAAGGATATAAAGAAGAGGTCACATCAAGACTGGTAGGAGGGGCGGAGTTATGAAACAAGCTAATCCCAAACCCAAAGATACTGGTTGAACACCAGGAGGGACACCTCGAAGGCAGAGGTCCCCCTGTCAGAGGAAGGGTTCCAGCCCCACACCAAGCTCCCCAGCCAAAGGGTCCTGTGCTTGGAAGGAGTCCTCACAATATCTGGCAGCGAATATCAGTGAGGATTCTGTCGGTCCATCCTGATAAGATGGAAGGGGGCTGGAAACCCAGACGCCCTCTTAAAGTGCTTGCACACAGACTCACTCCCTTGCAAACACTCACCTGGTTTCTGGTGGAGAGGCTGCAGCTTGAGAGGTGCCAGAGACATACTGGGAAAGACTGAGTTGTGTGGCCTCAGAGTGGGCTAGAGGGACAGCAGCCATTGTCCTTGTGTGGAGCCTGCCGCACATGTAGCCTACAGTAGGACACCATCTTTTCTCCCCCAAGTAGCCAAAGCTGAGACCGCATTGGTCTGGTAAAACCTGTATGTGCATAAAACCTTGGTGATGCCCTTAATCCCCACCCCATACTGATACTACTGTATCGCTGGGGTCACTCCTGGCTCATGGGTGTCAGCCCCTCCCACAAGCTGTGGAAGCCTTTTACAGCAGTGGACAACTCACAGTGGCCTGGAGAACTTTTGGTGGTGGGCAGTGAGCCATGCCCTGTGCCTAAGCCTCTCTTGGGCAGCTCTCGGAGACATGCAGGCTTGAGGTGAACGATGGCTGGCTGCATTGTTCTCAGGGCATTTTTATGAAGTGGTCACAGGACCAGCACTGGTGCAGGAAATGAAACTGCATCAGCTCTGTAAAACCGACTGCCCACAACCTGTAACTACCTGGAACCCGTACTATCCACCTAGTGCTGCATTGCTGGGGACACTCTCAGCTCCTAGGTGGCCAGCCCTGCCTCACAAGCTATGGAAGACTTTTACAGCAGTGGATGGCCTTCAGCAGCCTGGAGAACTTTTGGGAGTGGGCAGTGAGCTGCAGACTCTCTTCGGTGTCTCTCAGGGATCTGTAGGCCCAAGGTAAGTGGTGGCTGGCTGCAGTGTTCTCAGGGGCTTTTGGGAAGTGGTCACAGGCCAGGCTCTTGTGTAAGAACAGAATCTTCATTAACTTTGTAAAAACATCAGCTACCCCCTGTAACTCCCTGGGACCCAGCCCCACCCAGCTAGTGCTGCATCAGCAGAGGCACTCTCAACACCAGGTAACCAGACTGGCCCATGCACCTAAGGAGGCTCTTTCAACAGCTGAGCCTTACAGGCCACTAGCAGGTGGAAAAAGGCCTAAGGGGCCCTGGGCCTTTTGTTAAGCTATCCCAGGCCTAATACTGGTGGCAGCTGTCCTAGGTTCACAGCAAGGTCACTGCCACATGCCTCCAGGTCCAGCAAAGGCACAGCCAACCACATAAAGCTTTGTGGCTCCTACCAGGTAACGATGGGCCAGTCACAGGCAAGGCTGAAATTGACTTGCATGGAAGCCTCTCCCAAAAGACACCAGAAACAACACACAGAGAGGTTAGCCTCAGACCACACCAGAGCACTACTCCTTGAGGTTAGCCCCACAAGGAACATACCCAAAGGGTGGTCTCAAAAGCCATAAGAGCCTGTGGGGGCAAATCCCCTCCGAGGGATGAGCCACCACACAACAGCTCATAACCGGTGGTACTAGCCAATCTTCATCGTCATTCAGCCTAGGAGCCAATCCAACCCACTGACACACCAAAAAGCAATCAAGGCTCAACTACAACAGGAGCATACACTTAGTGCATACAAGGGACACTCCTAAAACACACACACAGGTGATCAGGGAGACTATGCCACTGTGCCACTGGACCACACAGGACACCTACTACATAAGGCCACTCAGCTAAGACTGAGAGATATACGAGATCTGCCTCATACATAAAAGCAAACAAAAAGAAGCAGCCAAAATGAGGAAACAAAAAACATGTCACAAAAGAACTGGAGAAACATACAGAAATAGAACTAAATAAAATGAAGACAACCAACCTACCACAGGCAAAATTTACAATGCTGGTTATAAGAATGCTTAAGAAGTTTAGTGAGAATTTGAACAAAGAGATGATAAGCATAAAGAAGGACATAGACACCATAAAAAAAGTCAGAAAGAAAGAATACAATAACTGAAATGAAGAATACACTAGAAGGAATCAACAGCAGATTAGATGAAGCACAGGACTGAATCAGCATTTTCAAAGACAAGGTAGCAGAAAACACCCAATCAGAACAACAAAAAGAAAAAAAGAATTAAACAACAAAAAAAGATAATTTAAGGGAATTTTGGGACATTAAGCATAACAAAATTCACATCATAGGAGCACCAAAAGGAGAAGAAAGGTAGCAAGGGATTGAGAACCTAATTGAAGAAATAATGACTGAAAATTTCCATAACCTGGTAAAGGAAATACACACACAGCCCAGGAAGTACAGGGAGTCCCAAACAAATGAAGCAAAATAGGCTCACACCAAGATACATTATAATTAGAATGGCAAAGTTAAAGACAAAGAGAGAATCCTAAAAGCAGCAAGAGAGAGATGACTAATTACTTACAAGGGAGCTCCCAAAAGACTATCAGCTGATTTATTAACAGAAACTTTGCAGGCAAGAAGAGAGTGGAAGGAAGTATTCAAAATAATGAACAAACAACAGCCCACAACCAAGACTACTCTACCCAGAAAAGCTATAATTTAAAATTAAAGGAGAGATGAAGAATTTCCCAGACAAGAAAAAGCTAAAGGAATTCATTACCATCAAGCCAGTTTTACAGGAAATGTTAAAAGGATTTCTTTAAGTAGAAGAAAGGAGAAAAAGAAACAAATGGAGATAAAAATATGAATAATAAAACGGCAATAACTATGTACCTATCAATAATCCCTTTAAATGTAAATGGATTAAATGCTCCAATTAAAAGACATAGTGTAGCTGAGTGGATAAGAAAACAAGACCTATATATATAAGGTTTGACAATTACATGAGTGCACCAATAAAAAACTATCAGAAAGAGAAATTAAGAAAACAATTCCATTTACAATTGCATCAAAAAAAATACTTAAAAATAAATTTAACTAAGAAGTAAAAGACCTATACTCAGAAAATTATAAGACATTGAAGAGAGAAATTGAAGCATTAACAAAACAGAGGCAACTAACCGAATGGGATAAGACATTTGCAAACAATGCCTCTGATAAAGGGCTAATATCCAAAATATATAAAGAACTCGTATAACTCAACAACAAAAAAACAAACAATCCAATTTAAAAATGGGGCAGAAGACCTGAACAGAAACTTCTCCCAAGAAGACATACAAATAACCAATAGATATATGAAAAAAATGCTCAACTTCACTTGTTATTAGGGAAATGAAAATCAAAACCACAATGAGATATCACTTCACACCTGTTAAATGGCTATCATCAATAAGACAAATAATAACAAGTGGAGTGGCTGTGGAGGAAAAAGGAACCCTCAAACAATGTTGGTGGGAATGTAAATTGGTACAGCTGTTATGGAGGTTTCTAAAAACAATATGGAGAATCCTCAAAAATATAAGAATAGAATTACCACATGACCCAGCAATCCCTTTCCTGGGTACCTACTAAGAAAATCTGAAAACATTTATCCGTAAAGATATGAGTATTCTGATGTTCATTGCAGCACTATTTATGGTGGCCAAGACATGGAAACAACGAAAGTGTTCTTTGATAGATGACTGGATAAAGAAGTTGTGGTTTATATACAAAATGGAATACTACTCTGCCATAAAAAAAAATGAAATAGTGCCATTTGCAACAACATGAATGGCTCTTGAGATTATGCCAAGCAAACTAAGTCAGACAGAAAAAGTCAAGAACCATATGACTTCATTCATATGTGGGATATAAAACTGAAAGCAGGGGGCTCAGTTGGTTAGAGCGCGAGCTCTTTGCTACAAAGCTGCCAGTTCAATTCCCACATGGGCCAGTGAACTGTGCCCTCCACATCTAGATTAAAAGCAATGACTTGAGCTTGGAGCTGAGCCCCCAGTGGTCAGCCGGTTTGCTCAATAGTTAGAGGGAGGTGCTCACAACACTAAGGTTGCCAGTTCGAGTCCCACATGGGCCACAACAACCAGATTGAAAAACAATGACTTGACATCCTGGAAAAACGCAGTGTTCCCCAATATTCCACAATTTTTTTAAAAAAATGCAAATTAAAACCACAATGAGATACCAACTCACTCTTTTCAGAATGGCTATCATCAGTAAATCCATAAACAAGTGTTGGCAAGGATGTGAAGAAAAATGAACCCTTGAGCACTGTTTGTGGGATTGCAAATTGGTGCAGCCACTATGGAAAACAATATAGAGGTTCCTCAAAAAATTAAAAATAGAACTACTTTATGACCCTGCAATTCTATTTTTACTTATTTATCAAAGAAATCCATAACACTAATTTGAAAAAATATATGCACCCCTATGTTTACTGTAGCAGTATTCACATAGCCAAGATACGGAAACAACTGAAATGCTCATCAATAGACGACTGTATAAAGAAATTGTCGTACATTTATACAAGGGATGGAAAAAATATGAAATCTTACCATAAAAAAGAATGGAATCTTACCATTTGCAACATCGTGGATGGACATAGAGGATATTATGCTAAGTGAAATAAGTCAGACTGAGAAAGACAAATGCCATATGATCTGATGTGTGTGGAATCTGAAGAACAGAATAAACAAAACAGAAATGGACTTATAGATACAGAGAACAAACTGATATTTGCTAGATGGAAGCAGGGTGTGGAAGGATGGGTGAGAAAAGTGAAGGGATAAGGAAGTACAAATTGGTAATTACAAAATAGACACGGGGATTTGAAATACAATATGGGGAATATAGTCAATAACGTTGCGAAAACTATGTGTGGTGTCAGATGTGTACTAGACTTATTGGGGGGATAACTTCATAGATTATATAAATGCCAAACCACTGCACTGTGCACCTGAAACTAGTATAAAATAGTATTGAATGTCAACTATAAATTATCATTGTCCGTACAGTAAGTTTGACACAGTTGATCACATTTTTCTTTTGAATTATGTTCTTCATTTGTTTCCAAATCACTGTCCATTCATTGAACAAATATTTATTGACTGTTACTTGAGAAAATTGTGAAAAACTTTGAAATGAGGAGGAAACTATTGTAGAATGTCCTTACAGAGCCTGCTTATGGTTTTCTCTGCTTTTCATAGACTTTGAGCTAGTTTATAACAATGTAAATTGTAGAAAACTGATAACAAAACAAAAGATTCTTGGCCATACAAATGCAAATGAACTATGTTCTGTAGAATGTAGTTGGTTATTGCCTGATGGACAGATTAATTTTGCACCAATTTGGAAATTCATTTCAGCATTTCTTACTGCCTATACATATTTGGCTCTTGGAATTCTCTTTTGAAACAGTGGTAGCATCTTCCTGGTTCTCTTATTAATTAATGAATTAAATAAAATCTCAGGCCCACTTTCATTTTATATTTTTCTGTGAGTCATGATTTTACCTTCAATAAATTTGTCCTTTAACAATTTGAACTCCATTTTTTCCACCATTATCTTCATAAGGCCAAGAAGAGTGCCTGCACGTACAGTGGGTGCTCAATAAATATTTGTTGAGTGATTATTTGTTGAAAAAAATCTTGGCGCCTCTATAACTTTATCCACCATCATTCTCTATGCGTGGTTTTCTTCTCTAATCTCAAATAACATGAAATACATTATATCTAGTTTTTAATATTATTTAATCTCTTCTGCCTTTAGAAGTATAAATTATATCATCACAAACTGTCATCACATACTTTGTCTTTCCCTTCTCTTTCATCTTTTTGGGAATATCACCAGCAGCCTATAAGAAACTATTGACTGCTGTCTGCAGTCCTGTGGGGCAGCACCTTTCCCACTTACTGCTCACAGCTGTGTCAGTCCATCCTAAAGTACTGCATACCTCTTTAATGTCTCACCTGCTTTCTCTTCTGCTTGGGCAACCAACTTACCAAAACAGATCTTCATTCCATAACTCCATTATATAACTCTGGGATCCAGATACATATAAATAAAAGGTATATCCAGGTTAGAAAGAAAGAAATAAAATTATCTTTTTTCCAGAAGACATGATCTTATATATAGAAAACACTTTTGTAAAAACCCACAAAAAATTATTGCTAAAAATGAGTTTGATAAAGTTCCAGGATACAAGATCAATTGCATTTCCATATACTTGCAATGAACAAACCAAAATAAAGTTAAGAAAACAATTCTATTTACAATAGCATCCAAAAACAAAACAAACAAACAAAAAAAAACCTTAGGAATAAATTTAAGCGAGGAATTGCAAGACCTCTACATTGAAAACTACAAAATATTATTTAAAAAATTAAAGAAAACCCACATCAATGGGAAAAAACTCATGGTCATGGATTGAAAGACAATTCTTAAGACAGCAATATTCTTAAAATTAATCTACAGATTCAATTCAATTTCTATCAAAATTCCCACTGCCTTTTTTGTAGAAATAGACAAGCTGATCCTAAATTTTTACAAGAAAATATTATGCTAAGTGAAAAAGCCAGAAAAAAAAAAGCCATGTATTACATAATTCCATTTGTAGAAAGTGTCCATAATAAGCAAATCCGTGGTAACATAAAGTAGGTTAGTGTTATCCAAAGGCTGGGGACAGGGTAGAAAGGGGAATTACTGCTTAATAGGTACAGGGTTTGGGGGTGATATACTCTGGAATTAAATAATAGTGGGATTGTTGCACAACATTGTAAATATGCTAAAAACTACTGAATTGTACACTTTTAAATGTCTAAAATGATAAATTTTAAGTTCTGTGAATTTTAGTTCAAATAAAAATGAGGAAAAAATGAATATGGCATAGAAAACAATTAAGAAGATCATTAACTTTCTCTTAGGAATACAAAATTTTTAAAGTCCAAATTTCAGATTTTGCAGGAAACATAATCAAAAGACTTTAAAAATGAAACTCTGCTGCACAATTTCCTCATTGTAGAATAGCAGCTATGATAGTGGGCTTGTAGCCAGACTACCTAAGGTCAAATCTTAGTTGTGTGATGTTATTAATTTACTTAACCTCTTTATGCTTCAAAACCCTCATCTGTGTAATGGAAACGGTAAAATCATCCATCTCAGGATCAATTTGAGATTTAATGAGGCAAGACACTGCCTTAGTAAGTACCCTGTGATTGTTAGTTATCTGAAGCATTGAAAATCAATTCATGATTGTTTTCACACTATGAAAACAATAGAACCCCATTAGCCTGAACAGTTTTCCAGCTCCTGTTAAAAAGGAACTGCTCTGTGAGACAGAAATTTCTGAGTGGCCCAGTTTGGGAGTGTACATGGAGTGTACATCAGCTTTTGCTACTAAGTTTTGATCCATCACTTGCAGCTTTGTCTGCAGTGCATTCCAAACATCTTCCACATTTAGAAAAAAAAAAAAGTTTTCTTCTCCAGCCCTGTTTCCAAGATAAGATCTGTCCAATGACAGTGTCTTTTTTAAAGAATCCTAAGCTGAGATTCTCAATGAATTTAATGCAGAGACAAACAAACATCTTTGAAATCAAGCTAACTAGGTGTGTCTCTGTACCTATGGACAAGATATGAGCATCCAATGGAAGATAACACAGAAACCACCTTTATTTTCAGTGTTGGTTGCCTCTTCTCAAATCATGCAGACATTACAAAGTACACAAGCATTCTGGGAGGCAAAGCCAAGCAAGAGGTCCCAGATTATGTGATCAATTTCATGAGCCCCTTAGGTGTCACATGTCACTATCAGCATTTGCTCCTCCTCTCTCTACCTGTGCCCATTTTTGCAAGGATAGTATGAGGTTCAAGTCTTTAGGATGTCACTTCACAACAGCGAGCTGTTGCACTGTCTTCTGGGCACTGTCAGCCCAGCTGCAGTTCAGGCATTCTCCTGATTTGATTTCAGAGCCAGAGCGCCTGCCTTGATCTGGGAATCATTCCGGCTTTGATGGCGGCATGCCAATCAACCCATTCTTTGTCCATTGAGAAGGAGTTAGATATTTTATTAAGCATATATAAAACTGTACTTTTGTGATTTAACATTATCTATCAATCACTTTTCTCATCACTTTGCACGTTTCCTCATTTAATACCTACAGTGAGAATACTATCATCATCATTATATTTTTCTTATAGATGAGAAAACTGAGATACAGCAAGGTTAAGTGGCCTTCTCAAGGTCAGGCAGCTGGGGAGTGCCAGAGCCAGGATTTGAATTCTAGAAATCTGGTTCTAAGGGCTTTAGAGTTCAGTCTTAACTGCTATGCCAAGGAAGTTCAAACAATAGGCCACACCCTAGCATTACCAACTCAGGGAAACAAAAGAGAAATCAAAGTTTATGGAGTAACTGCAGGCCAAGCAGAATGTGGTTTTGTTCTGTAAGAGATTCTTGGAAATATAATTGTTTTGGTTTAGGTTCCCTCAAAAACTGTTATTGAGATAAGGACTTGGGCTCAAGCAGTTTATTTGGGAGGCAATCCCAAAAGATAGAAGTGAATGAGTATGGAAAGTGGACAGGGAAAAGAGAAAAGCCAGTGAAAGGAGCATTAATTAATGAGCTGCTTACGGCTCTGGGCAACTGGGGATCAGTCCCATGAGGACCCAATGAGGGACATTGTAGAACACAGCTCAGAATTATTCCATCTGAGGATGGGGAGATTGTGGCATTTCTCCACGAATTTCCATCCCTCACTGGCTGAGGGCTCCCCCGCCCCCCGGCGGTTGCCCCTGCATGCCTGGGTCATGCCGACACCTGTCTTTGCACAGCCTTAGAGAAGAAAGAACAGAGAAACAGCATATACACTTGATGCAGGACAAAGTAATGGTGCATGGATCTGTCTCTAGGGCTGAAGGGAGATTTGATGAACCACAGAGGACTGGCATGAGGCCTCACAAACACCTACAACCGAAATCTTTGTTCTGAGTGGTCTATGTACTGGTAAAATTCAGGAACTTGTTACTAAAGGAAGGAGGAGAAAGCAGATTTGAGAGATCAACTGGTGGATTCTGTCAAATACCCCTTGACTTTAATTCTTTCTCAATAAACCACCAACATAGAAACTAAAACTGGTACCGTTTAAAGGTTGGGGCCAGAATTGTACTCTGTATTACTGCCAACATCTCCAAAAGGAAAGGCCTCGTGCCATATTGAGGCTCTGTTAACACTCATAGCCTTGCCTTCATGTGTTCGCTTGGACCAGCTAATGCATTTGGTAGACTCTGTGTTTCTTCATTCTCTGTCATGAGTGACAGGTGAGCAACTCTTGTAAATAATACCTTCAGAGGTAGGGAAGGAGGTCTAGCTATTACTGCATGACAAACCACTCCTAAACTGAGTGGCTTAAAAGAACACATTTTTTGCCTGTGATCCTGCAGTTTGGGAAGTGCTTGGCAGGGACAGCTCCATGCAGCATCCACTCGGGCACTCAAAGGCTGGGGGCTAGCATCTTCTGAAACCACACTCACATGGCTGCTACTGATAATATTGATGGGTAGTCAGTGCTGGCTGTCAGTTAGACCTGTGTTCAGAACACCTACAGTGGCCTTCCCATTTGGCTACTGGCAGGATTCCCAAGTCACGGGTCTTGAGAGAGCCAGAGAAAATTGTATTGCCCTTTATGACCTATCCTTAGAAGTCACATAGCATCACTTTCACTGTAGTCACAGGCCTACCCAGATGCAAAGGAAAGGCACGAAGACTCCCTCACCCCCTACACACACCTCTTGATGGAGGACAGTCTATGTCCATTGTAAGAAGAATGTGAGAGATGTGGCATGTTGATGGGGCTATCTTTGGAAAATATAGTCTGCCACAGAGGGCATGAGATTCATATAGTATTCCTACCAACTACCTCAATATTGTGTGTGTATGTGTGTGTGTGTGTGTGTGTGTGTGTGTGTTATTTATTTCACCTATAACCTACTCACTTCCATGGACCCCCTGCTGCCTAGACTCTGACCTTGGATAAAGCCTCTTATCTCTGATATCCCAGGCTTTGGGACATCTTGAGTGGTGTCAGCCTTTATTTAGTACTTTTTAATGAAATCTGCAGAACTCTGGAGACGTCATCAAAATGGCAGCGTGAGTTGAGCTGCTGGAAATCTCCCCTGGAATTTACAACAAATTAAAAAGCTATAACTCCACAAAGGACTCCCTGCACAGCAGGGAGGCAAGACACAGAGGCTCACTACTGAATATAACTAAAGATGGGCAAATTGCGCGAGCAGGAGAGGAGGGAAAGGAGAAGTGCGGAGACAGAGCTGCACAAGCGCAGGACGCAGACCTGGCTCAGTGCTCCGAGCTCCCTGCATCCCAGAACTCCTGCAGCTGTGGGACAGGGAAGCACTCGGACTGCTAGGGCTCTGTTGATGGCCCACAAGACTGAGGGGACAGCATATAACACAGCTGAACCCAACGCTCATGGCAGAGACCTCGGAGCAAAGACTGAGGGAAGAAGGCTGAAAACGGTAGTTTAAGTCCTCACTGCTGAGCAGAGAATGGAAACCTTAGGCACTGAGACTAGCCACCCCCTCTCCACCCTCCCAGAGCTCGCCCTGCCCCCACCTGCCCAGTGCTAGAAGCGGAACAGTAGCAGTGTCAGATCAAAAGAACAGAATATTTGCAGTTCTGACACCTGTGGTCCGCAGACACAGATTTGCAGCCCAACTAGTTCCGGCAAAGGGGAGAGAGCTGAGGAAGCAGGACTGGGTTTGGTAGTGGTTGCTGCCATTGCTCTGGGTCACCTTTCACAACTCACCCCGGCACTGTCCCCACCTACCTGGGTGGATCCCTGCAAGAGTAAACAAAACAGCTAAACTCATGGGCTCTGAATCTGGTGCAGGAACTGCTTTGGAACTTCAAAAGTTCTCCGCATCCTCACAGGGACACGGCGCCCTATGACCAGGGCGAACTGTTAACAGAGGAGAAGCATGACTTCCAGGGAATCCCCCCATTGTGTGAGAAGCTGGAATAGTGCCAAGAAAACATAACACTACAGTGTGAGAGAGAAAAAAGGGCTACAGTCAGAGAAAAAATAAAACATTCTACCAACATGTACTGGAAAACAAAAGAAAGACTTCTTCCTATCAACCTGTTGCAGAACCCACTCCTGTAGATGTCTAAGAAGAGAAATAATAAATAATTAATTGCCATGAATAACCAAGGCAACAAGACAGCTCAGAAAGAAAGTGAAAAGTCTCCAGAAAATGAACTTAAAGATATGGAAATCTGTGACTTAAGTGACAGAGAATTCAAGATTGCAGTTCTGAAAATACTCAACGAGATGCAAGAAAATACAGAAAGGCAGTTTAATGAACTTGGAAACACAATCAAAGAACAACATGAGCATTTTACCAAAGAGATTGAAATTTTAAAAAAGAACCAAGTAGAATTTCTGGAGGTTAAGAACTCAATAGAAGAAATTAAGAATGAAATAGCCAGCTTAGGAAATAGAGTTGACTGAATGGAGGAAAGAATCAGTGACATCGATGACAGAAACCTGGAAACTACATGGATGGAAGAAGAAAGAGACTTGAGACTTAAAAGAAATGAAAGAACTCTACAAGAACTTTCCATCAGAAAGAGCAATATAAGAATAATGGGCATAGCAGAAGGAGAAGAAAGAAGAGAACAGAGAGTATATTCAAACAAATAGTCGATGAGAACTTTCCAAACTTGTGGAAAGAACTGGATACTCGAATCCAAGAAGCAAATAGAACACCTAATTACCTCAACCCCAAGAGGCCTTCTCCAAAGCACATTGTATTGAAGCTGTCAAAAATCAACGACAAAGAAAGAATCCTCAAGACAGGCAGGGAAAAGAAGACGGTAACCTACGAAGAAAAGCCTATTAGATTATCATCAGATTTCTCAGCAGAAACTCTACAAGCCAGGAGAGAGTGGAATCAAATATTCAAACTATTAAAAGAGAAATTATGAGCCAAGAATAATATACCCAGCAAAGATATCCTTTAGATATGAAGGAGGAATAAAGACCTTTCCAGATATACAGAAGCCGAGGGAATTTTCTAAAACACGACCTGCACTACAAGAAATACTAAAGGAGGATATTTGATCACCATCAACAGGAACAATTTGTGGCAACGGAAACATAAAAAGGAGGAGAGTAAATGCCTGAACTGGAATATGGGAATGGAGAAAGTAAGCGTGCTGAAGAAAATGGAATACTCTAAGTATCAAACTTTCATTTACAAAAACTTAAGGGTAACCACTCAAAAAAAAATCCAGAACTGAAATGTATACTGTAATAAAAGAAGAAATAGAAGGAAACATCATAGATTACCACCACACAGAAATACTAGACAACAACAAAAAGGCAAAGAAACAATGGAGACACAGTTTTACCAGAAAACAGAAGATAGAATGATAGGAAATCCTCACATATCAATAATCACCCTAAATGTAAATGGACTGAACTCACCAATAAAAAGGCACGGAGTAGCAGATTGGATCAAAAAACTAAACCCAACCTTATTCTGTCTCCAAGAGACACATCTCAGCTACAAGGACAAGCATAGACTCAAAGTGCAAGGGTGGAAATTGACACTCCAAGCAAATGAAAATCAGCTGTAGCCATAATGATATCAGATGAAACAGACTTCAGGGTGAAAAAGATAACAAGAGATAAAGATGGACATTGAATAATGGTAAAGGGGACAGTACAACAAGAAGACATAACAGTCCTCAATATTTATGCCCCCAATCAGGGTGCACCGAAATATACCAAGCAACTACTAACAGAACTAAAGGGAGAAAATGACCAAAACACAATTATCCTAGGGGACTTAAATACATCATTCACAGCTATGGATAGATCATCCAAACAGAAAATAAATAACGAAATAGCAGCCCTAAATGACACATTAGATGAAATGTACCTAATTGACATTTAAAGAGTACTTCATCCTAAAACATCAGACTATACATTTTTTTCTAGTGTACATGGAACATTCTCAAGGATAGACCATATATTGGGACATAAAACTAACCTCAGCAAATTTAAGAAGATTGAAATCATACCAAGCATATTCTCTGATCACAAGGCTTTGAAATTGGATATCAACTACAGAAAGAAAACAGGAAAAAACACAAATACATGGAGATTAAACAACATACTTTTAAGGAATGACAGAGTCAAAGAAGAAATTAGAGGAGAGATCAAAAGATACATAGAAACAAATGACAATGAAAATACATCCTGCCAAAATTTTGGGAATTAAACAAAAGCAGTTTTAAGAGGGAAATTTATATCATTATAGGCCTATCTTAAAAAACAAGAAAAATCCCAAATAAATAACCTCACGTTACACCTTAAAAAACTAGAAAAAGAAAAACAAATGAAACCCAAGGTCAGCAGAAGAAAGGAAATAACAAATATCAGAACAGAACTAAATGAAATAGAGAACAAAAAGACAATAGAAAAAAATTAATGTGACAAAGAGCTGGATCTTTGAAAAGATTAATAAAATTGACAAACCCTTGGCTAGGCTCACTAAAATAAAAAGAGAGAAGACATTCATAAACAAAATCAGAAATGAAAAAGGGGAAGTTATCACGGATGCCACAGAAATACAAAGGAGCATCCAAGAATACTATGAAGGACTATATGCCACCAAACTTAATAACCTAGAAGAAATGGACAAGTTCTTAGAAACATATAGCCTTCCTAGGCTGAACCATGAAGAACTGGAAAATGTACACAGACCGATCACCAGTAATGAAATTGAATCAGTCATCCGAAACCTTCCCAAAAGCAAAAGTCCGGGACCAGATGGGTTCACTAGTGAATTCTACCAAACCTTCAAATAGAATCTAATGCCAATCCTGCTCAAACTCTTCCAAAAAAATTGAAGAAGAGACAGTACTCCCTAACTCATTTTATGAGGCCAACCTTACCCTGATACCAAAACCTGGCAAGGACAACACAAAAAAAGGGAACTACAGACCAATATCTCTGATGAATACAGATGCAAAAATGCTAAACAAAATTCTAGCAAATCGAATACAACAATGCATTAAAAAGATTATTCATCACGACCAAGTGGGTTTTATCCCTGGGGTACAAGGATGGTTCAACATAAGCAAACCCATCAATGTGATACATCACATAAACAAAATAAAGGACAAAAATCATATGATTACATCAATTGATGCAGAAAAAGCTTTTGACCAGATACAACATTCATTTATGATTAAAACACTTAATAAAATAGATATAGAAGGAAAATACCTTAACATAATAAAGGCCATATATGACAAACCCTTAGCTAATCTCATAATTAATGGTGAAAAACTGAAGCCCTTTGCTTTACATTCAGGAACACGACGGGCTGTCCCCTATCACCTCTGCTTTTCAATGTAGTGTTGGAAGTCCTCGCCAGAACAATCAGGCAAGGGAAAGAAATAAAAGGCATCCAAATTGGGAATGAAGAAGTTAAATTGTCATTCTGTGCAGATGACATTATGCTATACATAGAAAACCCTAAAGACTCCACCAAAAAGCTATTAGAAACAATCAACAAATACAGTAATGTGGCCGGCTACAAAATCAACGTACAAAAGTCCATTGCATTCCTGTATACTAAAAATGAAATCTCAGAAAAAGAAATTTAAAAAAAAAAACACAATTCCTTTTGCAATTGCAGCAAAAAGAATAAAATACCTAGGAATAAACTTAACCAAGGATGTTAAAGACCTACATGTTGAAAACTACAAGACATTTTTAAAAGAAATTGAAGAAGACACAAAGAAATGGAAAAACATTCAATGCTCATGGATTGGAAGAATTAACTTAGTTAAAATGGCCATATTACCCAAAGCAATATATAGGTTTAGTGCAATCCCCATCAAAATCTCAATGGCATTTTTTAAAGAAATAGAACCAAAAATCATCAGATTTGTTTGGAACCACAAAAGACCCCAAATAGCCAAAGCAATCTTAAGAAAAAAGAACAATGCTGGAGGTATCACACTCCCTGACTTTAGCTTGTAGTACAGGGCAACAATAATGAAAACACCATGGTATTGGCAGAAAAACAGACACGTAGACCAGTGGAATAGAATTGAGAACCCAGAAATAAAACCCCATAAATATGGACAGATAATTTTTGACAAGGAAGCAAAAAACATACAATGGAGAAAAGACAGCCTCTTCAATAAATGGTGCTGGGAGTTTTGGAAAGCCATGTGCAAAAGAATGAAACTGGTCTGCTATCTGTCACCATATACCAAAATTAATTCAAAATGGATGTAAGACCTAAGCATAAGACCTGAAACAATAAACTGCATAGAAGAAAACATAAGTACTAAACTTATGGACCTTGGGTTCAAAGAGCATTTTATGAATTTGACTCGAAAGGCAAGAGAAGTAAAAGCTAAAATAAATGAATGGGACTATATCAAACTTAAAAGCTTCCGCACAGCAAAAGAAACCATCGACAAAATAAAGAGGCAACCAATTGAATGGGAGATCTTTGCAAACAGTGCCTCTGATAAGGGGCTAATATCCAAAATATACAAGGAGTTCATGCAACTCGACACCAAAAAAAAACCCAATTGAAAAATGGGCAGAGGACCTGAAGAGACATTTCTCCAAAGAGGACATAAAAAAGGCAAATAGACATATGAAAAAATGCTCAACATCACTAATCATCAGAGAAATGCAAATAAAAACCACAATGAGATAGCACCTCACCCCATATCATCAACAAAGCAAATATTAACAAGTGTTGGAGAGGCTGTGGAGAAAAAGGAACCCTCATATACTGTCGGTGGGAATGCAGATTGGTGCAACCGCTATGGAAGGCAGTGTGGAGGTTCCTGAAAAACTTACAAATAGAATTACCGTATGACCCAGCAATCCCACTCCTAGGTGTCTACCCAAAAAATCTGAAAACATTTATCCATAAACACACGTGTGCTCCAATGTTCATTGCAGCTTTATTTACGGTGGCCAAGACATGGAAACAACCAAAATGTCCTTCAATAGATGAATCGATAAAGAAGTTGTGGTATATATACACAATGGAATACTATTCGGCAGTAAGAAAAGATGCAATAGGACCATTTGTGACAACATGGATGGATCTTGAGAATATAATGTTAAGCGAAATAAGTCAGACAGAAAAAGCAGAGAACCATATGATTTCACTGATATGTGGTATATAAAGCAAAAACAACAAAAGAACAAGACAAACAAATGAGAAACAAAAACTCATAGACACAGACAGTAGTTTAGTGGTTACCACAGGGTAAGGGGGGAGGGGGCGGTAGATGAGGGTAAGGGGGATCAAATATATGGTGATGGAAAGAGAACTGACTCTGAGTGGTGAACACACAATGGGATTTATAGATGATGTAATACAGAATTGTACACCTGAAATCTGTGTAACTTTACTAACAATTGTCACCCCAATAAACTTTAATTAAAAAAAAAATCTGTAGAGCTCTGAGGGTTATAAATCATGTACCAGAAGTTTCAGCTTTGTGCTTATTGGCAAAGCTGCGACGAAATGCCTACCTTTTGAGTTTCCAGCAAGTTATTAACTTGGGTTAGAAATAGTACCACCCAGCAGTTTCCCAAGTTTTCTCTCTAATAGCCCTTTCATCTTGTTAGTACACTTTATAGATTTCTTCCTTCTTTTTTTCCAAAATGCAGAAATCCAAATTATCCTTCTCTGACTACCTTGAAGAACTTACTTTTTTCAAAGTTCTGCTTTTTATGGTTCTCTCCTATATTCAAGGCAGGTTGCTTAGCGTCTTCCTCTTTATACAACATGCCCAAGTCCTTACACAGATCAACTGGACATGGATCATGCGCATGACATGGTCCTCATGATAACAATTCCTAGCTTATACGTTAGGAATTCATTGGCTGCAAGAAATGAACCTTCAGTAGCTTAAGAAACAGTGATTCATCTGGCTAGCATAAAGAGTCCACAGGTGGTTTCCACTTCCAATAGTGAGAGGTTAGCTTATTATACACCCACCTACTCACCAAGAATGACCAAAACAGCTAGACAAGTATATTAAATATGCTTGAGCCATCAGAGAGCTACCTCAGGCAGTGAGGACACGAGCCAGATATCACAGAGAAGGGAAATGCAGAGAGCTGAGTTCCACCAGATCAGCACAACAGGCAAAGCGTGGGCACCAGCCCATCAGAATTGAGCAGCAGAGAGTCCTGAAGACATATGCTGTTCTAGGCATTAACCTTGTTACTGTTGGAAGTCCTGGTGATCCTAGGCCAGGGACTTGTGAGTCAGGAGTGGCAGTGAAGGGACACTGAGGGTCTTCAGAGCAGTAACTATTTACCAATGAATAAAACAGTGTTTCAAAAAAGTAACTAGTACAAATGAGTGTTGGAGGAGTTAACAATATACCATACATCTCAGTAAGGCAAAACCATCTGTCAACTCCAGTATATTAGAGTACCATTTTTATACCATGTAACAAGTCTGAACAATTTTCTGAGAAGGTCTGTTTACTTTACCTGGAATGAGAAAAGGTGGGGCTTCCTATGGGAGAACATGGCCAAAGCCTTAGGAAAGCACCAAAGAGCATCCTCACCTCTTCAATTATTTGGTCATGGAATAGGTACATATGCCTGGAGCCTCCCCCAACTATTGGTGACCTCCCAAACCTGAGGTTTTAGAAAAATTGAGGAGCTTACCAAACCTGGGTATCATCCCCTGCAACCTGCCAGGCTCTGCAATTCCTTCCTTGGCAGAAAGGCACTGTGCTATTTGCAGCTGTGAAATGCAGAGTTTCTGGCCCATAACAGGTTCAAGAATGGCTGTTCTATTCTCCAATCCACCTGTGCCCTAGAGACGTCAGACCCCAGGCCTGGAAATCAGAAACACAGGAATACCTAAGGGAGCAGGTGCCATGAAGGAGCAGGGTACTTGGTTGGGTTGTGCTGGGAAGGGGGAAGTTGGCCCCTCCAAATACTTGGTCACCTTCTTCCTGTTTAAATTTGAGGCTGGCTGCATGACAGTTCAGCAGCACTCCTCTGTTACACATTTGCTTCTGAGAATAACTGTTTCAAAAACTGGCATACAAACTTCCGAAACTTTCAAAGAGGAAATAAATCTCTACTTTGAACCAGTCTTCCTTTAAAAAAAAAAAAAAAAAAAAAGGGCTATTTCTAACTGTTTTTATCTTTCCCATTATATTTTGGTTTGACCTTTAAGTAAAGACCTTTCTTCACTCAACAGCCATTTTATTTAGCTTCCTGACTTGAGAAAACGTTTCAGGCATGTTGAGTTCCAAGACATTAAGCAAATGTTTGCCTAACCTTTGCTTCAAGCACAATCTTACCTTTTAATAAAATACACCCGAAAGGCTGCATTACAAGTTTTTCATAGCTATGAGTAGTGTTCATACCAGGAAGTGCAGGAATTTAAGAAATCTTGTTTGAATAGTGAGTCCTAACGGGATGAATCTGAAAATGATGGATGGCTGGGAATGGTACAGGAAGTTTTGCACATGAAACAGAGACAAATACTCTTCTGTCGTCCTGCAGGGATGTGAACTTGCAGGGAATTCTGACAGTAGGCAGCTTAGAGTGTCTTCCACACTAAAATGGGTATAGCCTGGGATAAACCAGAACTGTGGGGAGGGGAAGCTTTTGTTTGGGCTTTTAAAAAATCTTACGGGAGACGGGAATGGGAACCTGAGGGAAAAATCCCAAACTTTTTCTCACTCTGCTTTTCACCACCTCTTCCCCAATGGAGAAGGAGTTGCAGATCTTATTGGTCAGAATCTCAGCGGACCCAGTTCTACTAGTAGGTGGGACCACTGGGTTTGGAAGTCATACAGCTCTGCCAACTCTTTCTTTTTCACCTTCTGCACCTCTGTGTGCCAGGCCTTCTTCCTGCATCCTGTTTGGCTTCCTGCTTCCCTGGACAGGGCCTGACTGTTAAGGACAGAACCAGTTACACTTTTTGTCTTAGTCTAGGTTTCCTGAGAAACAGACCCGGAAACAAGGATGTGGGTCGACGTAATTTCTTTGGGAGGTGATTCCAGGGAACACCCTAGGGCGGTGGGAAAGTGCGGCAGGAAGGAGAAGACAGCCACAAGGCATGTGTTACCAAGGACACCGGGAGCCCAGTTTCACTCAGGGCACCTGGGAAACAGTGCAGACCACACATGCAAAACTTATCCCCTCCATGGGCGGAGGTGTGGGTGTATTATACACCAATGCGCTCGCCCCCACCAGTCATTGGTTAAGGGCTCCTCCCAGGATGTGTTAATCCCTGGGTGCTTCCAGACTGCCCTGGAAGGGTAGAGCAAGCGCCAGTGACTATAAACGACATCAGGCAAAAAGATGCACATGTCGTAGACCAGGTATCAAGAGCATCTGCTCTTCTTCCTCTCTGTTGTTGCAATTCCTCCGTCTATAGTTGGGTGGGATCAGCCATTTGTTTATCTGGCTCGTTGAATCCTGTGCCATAGACCCAGGGAACCTACACTAAAGGATGTAGGAACTAGCAAAGCTTATGCAGACTTCCCAGTCTGAGCCACACTCTCCCATCCAGCCTATGCCACAGGAGCCCTATGTTAGAGATGGAGCCTCTTCGGATGCTTGCCTGGCGAATTAAGCTGATATTTTTGCAACTTACTTGGTCCTTTCAACTTGAAGAAGGAGAGAAGTCATGGAAGTGTAGGATTTGGAGTACCCAAACCCAAATTCCAACCTCTAGTGTATATTTTAGCCATCTTGTACTTTCCTGTTGCTCAGATTATCCATTTTGAGAAATGCAGTGCCATGTCATTTGAGGGCAGGAATGTTTTATTTCTTTAAAACTTAAATTCAATAGCAACTTCAAAAAATAAATTACACAAGCCCCATTCAAGCTCATGAACCATAACAAGCAGGGGTTAAATTAGGTTTTATTAAAAAACCTATATTCATTTCTGATTCCAGTATGAGATAAAGTAACAAATTTCAAATTAGATTTTAGTTCTCCAATGACATATCTCTTTTAAACAAACCCACAATTCTAATAGATGAGAACTGCATGATATCTTTCTTCTGATCTCAGAACTGAAGTATGCACTGAAAAGAGCATCGCACATTTAGTTATTAATTTTTAAGTAAATTCTTCCTCTAAGGAATGAGAAATGTCAACATTGGGCTAAATGTGCAGTATATAAATTTTAATTGTATTCACAGATGTACAGAGACTCTATAAATACAATTGTGTTTCTAGGAACCTCTCCCGAGAAAGGTTAAACAGGATGACAATAGCAAAGGAAGGGAAATAAAGGGAAAAGAGATCCATGTCAGGGAAAGACAGCTGGTGCTATTGAAATTGACAGTGCATACATTACTGAGCGGGAAGGAAGAGCTATTTTTGCTTGAAAAATAATAGGATATTGTAATCATCTTCTGGAAGAAGCTGTAAAGCTAGGAGGGCATGATAGCTGTTTGAAAAGCAATTAAGCAGTCTCCTAGAGGAGACTGAAAACTGACATGGGAAGAAATGCAAATATCCTTCAGCCCCATCATGTGTCAACCCTTCCCGAGCCCTGAGCCCTCCTGGAGCTGATGAAGGGCATTTGGTGAAATGTTAGTTTGGGAGTAAGGGTGCACACACCTAGAGCAGGAAACAAAAGGACCTGTTTAAAATCACAAAGAAAGGGAATCGCTGATGCTGATTTGTAACCATCCGATTGCAAGATGGAGGTTCTCTCGGTACTGTGTTGTAACACAGAAGGTACGGTGTACATGTGTCAGGATAAGACTGCACAGACCTATTCTTCAGGTATCCAGCTCTACCTAATGGTTCACTACAAAATAAATTACATTCCAGATTAGACTTGAAGAACAAACATACAGCCAGATAATTGCTTTGGCCTTCCTAACATTTGTCTTTCTTTCAAAGTTCACCCTTTGATTACTACACCCCTTAGAGAGTAGGCTTTTGCAACCATTATTGACACTGGGGTCTGGATCATTCTTGGGTGAGGGCTGTCCTGTACATTATAGGATGTTTAGCAGCATCATTGGCTTCTACCCACTAGATGCCAGTAGTGCTCCCCTCCATTGGAACAATCAAAAATGTCTCCAGACATTGCCAGATGTCCCCGGGAGGAGGTGGGGAAATGGGGTCAAAATTGCCCCCATAGAGCATTGGTCTGTTAAATGAAGTAGAAACCTACACTTT
Source organism: Rhinolophus ferrumequinum (assembly GCF_004115265.2). NCBI lineage: Eukaryota > Metazoa > Chordata > Mammalia > Chiroptera > Rhinolophidae > Rhinolophus > Rhinolophus ferrumequinum. Next base: position 37,141,944 of record NC_046306.1, on the reverse strand, counting down.
CTTTTCTTTAATCATATTCAAGACTGGCGTCTTCGAGAGTTTGTGATCTTGAAGCCAGCTTATTTATAGTAGCTGCAGATCCCTGTTCCCATACTTTATAAGTGATTGATCTGGGACACCAAGTCCTGTGCCTTTCGGCCACCCCATGTCACCCTTGAGGGTGTTGGGGATGGTGTTAATTGTTCTCCAGGGAAGCTCCTTCTCTCTGAACTCAAGGTGCTAGTGCTGGTTTTCTGCAAATGAATTAAATCAGCTGAAACAATCTATAAATTCTGCAGGGTTCACTATCCAAGGCAAACATGCAAAGCAGGTCTGAGAGTGAAATGTCAGCTTTGCCCTAACGTGTGAAGTTTCAAAACGGTTGAATTTATCTTAATGCCAGCAATAAAGGCACATTAATATCCCTCTCTATGCCGTGTGACAAGCATATTTTAAGATTGCGTGCGTTGGAGGGGTGGGGTAGAGCATGTAAAGTCCATCCGAGGGGGCGGCCCTGATATTGATGATTCTAAATGCTAGGAAGGACGCTCATTCTCTGTGTTGCCGGCTCAAGTTTAGAAATATCTCTGTGTATACCAGATCCCAAGCTTACCACTGGATGTCACCCTGGTCCCACCAAAACTTTGCACTGCTGCTAACTTGCACATCAGGAACTTTCAGGGTCCATGGAAGCTAATCAAGGAGGAAATCTGAAACCAGAATTACCACCATTCGCCTCACGAAGGATGTGGTAGGGGCTCATGCATGCTCACAGATTGCTGGGAGGATGAAATGAAGTGAGAAGAGCCAGGCGATAGCAGATAAAGTCAGTGATCTCTCCAAAATGCCCTTGAGTGCCCTTTTAGTGCTGCCATGCACCCCAGCACCTACAGATTCCTCAAGTCCGCTTTACCCATATGCAGAGAGGGCCAGAACTGCCAGGGGATGATGTTCCCCACAGCCACCCTTAATCAATGACCATGCGGCCAGAAGGAAGCTCAGCTTCCTTGAATCGTGTCCAGGAAGCCTCTGAGGTGTAACTTACTACACTCCGAGGCACCAGTGGGATCAGGACGGAGCCAGCTCTTACAGTGCCTTGACTGAGGGTGCACCCTTATTTATCTCCTTCCCTAGCCTGCTGCCCTCTCTCCCTTCCAGTTCTCCCTGGGAGTCATTCGTCCGTAAATCACTGTGCCTAAATCCTCATCTCAAGTCTGCTTCTAGGAAAACTCATCTAAGACACTGGTTTACAGCTGCTGCTCAAAGAAACCTTGGTTCCTTTCCCCCACGATCATCTATCTATCTGTCTGCTTCAGGTATCAGTGGGATTTGGGAACACATATCACCTGGCGTGGCCCCTGCACCCCTCTTCCTTTTCCTGCAGGACAGACTAGTGTTGTGAGTCTGTCCAGCTGACTCATTCTGTCTGCTGTCCCTCTGAGCCTGGCTAAGGTTTCTTCCTGGGAACCAACATGTCTGTGTCTGGTCCTGGGGAGTGAAGGCTCCCGGTCTGTCTGCTATTCCATTTGTGATGACATTCACAGTAGTAATTTAAGGCTCAGAAAAAGAGCTAGAAAACTGATAAAAGGACCTTAAATCATTTTGGAGTCATGAAGGCCAGGGGAAAGGAGAAGAAGCCGGGAAGAGAATGCTCTTTTCTTCTTTTTCTCAGCCCAACATAAGATGGCTCAAACAAACGGACAGTCCCATCTCTACTGGTTCATTTGGTCAGAATAAAATCACATGCTGAAGCAAATAGGAAAAGGGGAGGGGGGTGATAAGAAGAGATGAAAGGCAGGAAAGAAGGGTGAAATACTAGTCACACCACCTCATTTTTTACCTCCCAAACACACACAGCATATGCTTGAGAAAAATTATTAAAACAGTTGCTCAAGTGTGACGGAAAAGTCATTTCCATTTAGAAAAAAATTTAAATCATGGGTTGGGGAGCATTTTCTGTCTCTGTTAATAATGAGTTAGAGGGTAGATTATATAAAGCATCTGGATCAATATGTAATTTCCTGATTAAATGACCGATATACCCTGGTATTTGTAGGTGACACAGCTGAGAAGACACCATAGCATGGCAAGGCCTTTAAGTCACGAAAATTGCATTTCAAGGGTACAACATGCAAGGGAATTAGGTTGTGTAATTTCTTTTTCTCTTATTTTTTTCACCATTTCAGATAGATGAGGCTGATGTTTGAAGAAATGAGATTTTCTTCTCAGCACTCGCTCCTATTTCTTCTCTCCACTCAGAGCCGCAATACCCTGTCCTCCAGAGATTTGTTTAAATGCTACACAAATGAGCTTAATATTTCCCTGTGTTGAATCAGATCCATGAGGGCACAAGCCAATAAACATGAAAAGCAATAAATGCCCACATTTATCTCAGGTCAGGAGTGGGTGAAGCTAAAGGCACCAACACCTTCAAATTATCTTTCTTCTAAGCGTATGAAATATGTTAGGGTTTTCTAAAGTTTTATTGCACAAATCCTGCTCCTGAACTTAGTCATACTGAGAGATCCTGTGGCCTCGTATGTAAGTGCCTTGCTTCTTATTCTGCTATATACTAGTCTGGAGTGGCCTGCCTCTTTTTCTGTCTCTCCTCACCTTCTGGGTATGGGGGCACAGTTTCACATTTCACCTGGGGAACTCCCAAAGTTGTGAACCAAAACTGTCAGTGCTTGACAACCTCTTAGAAGTGTTATGATGTTCTTGCTCATAGCGGGAAGGAAGGAAGATTCTCCTGGGGGAAGGGGCCCAGAGGCCTCACTGCCCCCAAACCGTCCACTACTCAGCTCGCTTTTCCCTGGGTAGGTATCAGACCTGCTGACTGGGGCAAGGAGGGAACCTGCACTTGAGAGCCCTGTGCTTGGGGAATGAGGCTGGATGCATGAGGCCAGACAGGTGGGGAACTTTGGGCAAGCTAAAGGCATAGTGCGGGTTCTGGGTGTCTCAAGAGGTGATGGAATATCTGGAATGGGGGAACCAGCCAGTGAGAGACAGATAGACACATGGGTAGGACAAATGCCTCTTACCTTAAAATTGTGTTGTGAGCCCTACATGTTGCTTGAAACCTTTTATGGAATAAAGTGAGATAGAAATAACAACGACAACAACAAAACACTAGTGGGTGTGGGGTTTTTAGGCTTTTTTTGTTGTTGTTTCGGTATCATTTACTTGATTGAATGCCATAAGAATGTGGCAAAAACATATTCACTCAAAGTCACAGTGGATACAGATAAAAAATGACCCTGGAGTCCAAATCTCCAACTTGTCCTAAATGTTCTCCCCTTCATGCTTGTGAGACAACCAGACCACAGAAAACAGAAATGAACCCCGTTCCCATGCGTCCCCTTCCTGACTTTCTATATCCCAAGGTAAAAAATGTTTTTAAAAGTTTTGTAACTAAGAAATTATGAATTTTTTTGAGTCTAGTACAGGCATTTTAATTACATATAAACAAGCAAACAAAAAACTCATGACTATATCAAAAAGAATTACATTAATAATACACAATCAAAGCAGACTTCCAGTTAAATATATAAAAACTTGTAGGTCTATTGGGACCATCAAAACTGCATCCCCTCACTAGATTTTCTTGACACATCATCCTTGACTGGAGGAATTTGCACAGGCAGAGGAAATTCAGAGTTGAGATAGAAGTAAAGAAAATAACCCATAGACTTTTCCCCCCATGTCTTTTGACTTGAAGCTTAAATAATATCCAGTGACAACACATATTAAGGACAGCTATTTCATTAAAAATATTTCATAAACTGTCCTACCCCCACTATATACACACAAACTTATTTAAAATTTGGAGAGAGGTTAATTGATCATTTAGAGGGTAAAATTATTCAACTGAGGTGATTTCTGAGACTGTTTTAAAGGAGAAATTTAAAAGCATAGACCAAACATCTATGAGTCCAAACAGCTGTTTTATTTTTCCCTGACAGTTCACATCCCAAAGGCATCAAATATTAAAAGTAACAACAATCCTAGAATACTCCTTGATGATATAGCTCCTTTGGGTACATTACAACACTCCAATTAGCCAGAGAGACAAATAACTAGAAAACATCATATCCAAAGGGAAGACGTGCCCAATTTATACAGGGAGTCAAAGAGCTGGCAAGAATTACTATTTAGAAATCGCTACAAATAACCCACCTTCTATATGCATCCCTGTATAGGAAAGCTGAAAAATAATTCTCTGCTTTCAATTCGCCCACTTGAGCCAGTATCACCCTGCTCAGGTGGTGGGACAACCAGGCCAACAGAAAATGAGACTGAGTTGAAGCCCCTCCTTTACCTGCCATCTCCAGCCCAAACCCCAGCCCTCCTGTAAGGTGACAAACCCTGGAAACAAAAGTCAGAAATTAGGGACATGTATTTTTTGGTTATTTTTCCTTTTTCTTTATTTTTGGTGTTTTCTATCTGCAGACTTGTCTAATTTCTTACTCGCAAAAGAAGTCAATATCCTAGAAAAAAACAAAAGCAAAAAGAGATTGAATTGAGCAGGCAGGGCCAGAAAACAAATGTAGTTTCTTTATTTAAAATCATATGTAATCAAAGGGAAATTTGGATTTAACATAAGTAAAGGTTGAACCCCAAAGATTATGACATAATTATCACTTTAAGTAAAAAATTACTTAAAATGAAGGTTCTCAAATATACTTTTAATTTATGGTTATTTGACACATTCAAACTCAATGCTAAGAAGTGGTGACATGTGAGTCCCATTTGTGTAGGTTGGGAAATGTTTTGAAGTTATTTAGTACAGCAATTATCTCCAGGAGAATAGCTTCAAAACAACAGACTTATTAAGTAGCTCAAAGGGGATATTTTATTTCTGTCCTGGGTTTACCAGACCCCAGGACACTGAAAAGAGTGTAATTTTTTTCCCCATACATAAGTGGAGTCTATCCACCCTAAAAGTAAGGCATTCAAAGATTTTTTTCAGAAAGTTTTGATTTTATTAAATACAGGTAGTAATTTTTCTTCCAGTCCAAATCTTTAGCAAATAAGTGTGTAACCACCATTAAGTGTCAGTTAATACTATTTTGGTCTTTTTCTTTGCGACATCGATAATTTTCATCTAAAACAAAATGGGGGCCAGTGGAGAAAGTTCAATACACTTCCAACATTGATAGTAGGTATAAATGCCCTCCCAAACCTCACTGTCTCAGAAAAGTCACCGTTGGAAATTGGGGGCTTTGCTTGATTCATCTGATAAGTCACGTGATGCATTTTAAACTCCAGCTTTACTTTACCCCAAGATCTGGGTCTTTCTCTGGCCATGTCTGAGACACTTACTGTGGTAGGGACCTCCTTGGTGGCTTCCTGGTACACATGTTGCTCCTCCACCAAGTTGCTGGGGAAATAACCCACTGTTCCCATCTCGTCCTCAGGGCGATTGCCGTATACCTGCGTGCCCAGAAGCGCAACAGTCAAGGGAGAGCTGATTTGAGTCTGCTTCAGAAACCCTCAGGCGTCCCCTTTGCTCTTAGTGAAAGTCACATAACTGCCAATGGCTCACTTTCCACTCTGAATTCTGGGAGCTCAGACCCAAATTTGAAGTTCACTTCCAGCAACTAAATCAACTCAGAGAAATCAACTCAGTGTACCTGTTCTTTTGTGGCCCAGTTTTACTGGCCTCATTACATAGCGTTTCATTATTTTATGCAATTTTGTGAACTGCTGAAATCTTTTTGGAACCATAAATAAAGTCAGTACATTTTTCAAAAAGTAAATGGACACATGTATTTTAAAGGATTCATATTTCTCAGCTTTTTAAAATTTAAATGAACAAATACTTGAGTGAATTTAAGATTTAATTCTTCATTACTTGAGAATCTATCTGTGAGGCTGCAGATGAAGACAGTTAATCAATCAGTCCTGCCTCAGCCTTCCTCAGGACCCACCCCTGCACATTTTAACTAAAAAGAACAGATTCTTTAAAGAAGGTGCTAAAATTTTCTTAAAAGTATTGAAATGTACACTGACTGCCAACATAAACGCCTCTACTTGGCAAATCCGTTCAAACATTTTTGAGTAAGTTTCAAACACTTTGGGATCTTCAAGATCCCAAGTATTTGACTACTTTTTCTTGCCAAAGCATCACAAAACCTACATTTGGTTTTGTTATGAAATTTTCATTGTTTCTTCAAAATGCAGTAAAAGCAAATATACATGAAGTTTTGCACTTGCATCCACAGTCTCTACAGCTAGCTTTAAACATTAAAATGAGTTGAAGATAAGTAATAGGGAAAAAATTAAGAGCAACATATGTCAAGATGTGTATATATTTTTGATAATATCATCTTACACTGCCAGCCCAAAATTCTCCAGCGTCATTTTCTTTTACCAGCTTTGAGTAAACATAGATCTGCTGCCCCTTTTTAACATTAATGAATCTACAGTCTGGGGCATTATAATCTTCTTGAGCTCTGGCCAGAGAAATAGTATCTGGAAGAAAAAGGGGAAAAAAAAAAGAAGAAAAAAAAACTTTGAATGACTACATTTTAGGCGCCTGGATTTCAAAACAGTAAAAAGGCAAAGCAGATCAGAAAACTAGGAAATCAGAGTGGCTAATACCTCCCCATTCACAACTTGTGTTCAGTTCAAGAAGAATGAGAAATCCAAAGCATTAAAGCTGCATCCAACAGAAATTTTAGCCAAGTGAATTCTTCATGGTAAGATTCCAAAGGTATAGACCCCGAGAAACAATGCCAATCACATACACGTTAGAGAAGATACATTTCAAAGAACAATTAGATTTTATGCTGTTAGTGGATAACTTTTCAATTATTTAATAGAAAGATAATAAAAGGCATAGTAAAGTCCTTACAGACGCACTCGTCATCTGCACAGAGCTTCTTGGAAGCAAGTCTGTCCATAAATATTCCATGCACGGTACCTATAGCCACAAGACCTGGAAGGAAAAGTAACAAGAGTCTTGCCATCTTCCTTTTTGTTGTTTATACTATCACCCTTTGAGTGGAAGTGGAAACTGACTTCAGCGGTTCTTGTCTTTTATGTGAAAGCCAGACATCTGGGTAAATCCCCTTGGCCAATGGGAAGGTGCCTCCTGTTCCTCTGGTTTCATAACAGTTACTGGGCTCCAGCACAGAGAAATTGTATCTGGGTTTGTCATTTGATTTTCCAAAGAGACTCAAACTCTATGTCTTTTTTTATACACAAATGATTTCTAAATGGTTCACCCTTGTTGTGGCCACGTTAGCTGTGGCTTATTGCATCAGCAAATAAAGGGTATTATTGCAAGAACTATGAGAATTTTACATCTTTAAGAGAAAATTTTTAGTTCAACTCTCGTATTCTTTCAGCTTATGAGCAAAGATGTGCTAACTGTAGGAATCTGTTGAAAATGTGAGATCTATATCTTTAGTACAAATGATTTGAATTTAAACAAATCCAATTAAACATCTGGATTTCTATAATAGATAAATAAAGGATGCTAAAGTTTACAAATCATTCATGATAGGATTCTCAGGAATCCTGTCTACCTTGGAGCAGATGTGGATTGTGACACACTAGTTGTCACATTCAGATCCTAGTATTAATGCGTAAAGGAAGGGAGAGGTGGGTTGGAAAAAATGGAACAATCTTTACTCCACCTCCTTTATGTGAGACTTTTGAAATCCAAGCTCAAAATGCTCATGGATCGTGGATGATAGGAGTAAAGCGACAGGTTTGTGTGACCACCCCCACCCCCACCCCTTCCCGTTTCTGGCATCTTTCCCATGGAAAGTGCGGCTCTGCTAGAATCCACCAAAGTTGAAGCACTAATACCTGGCTCCATGAATTCACCAAATATTTATCTATGTGCCAGACACTGTTCTATGCACTAGAAATATAGCAGTGAATTCAAAGAAAGATCCAGATCCCAAGGACTTACTTTCTATTAGGAAAGAAAGACAAAAAGTTGCTGCTTTTTGTAGAGTGTTTGGGGCTGGTGTCTCTCTTATAAGGTGCCCCCACTGTTTCTGGCATAGAGGTCCCTGTCAGGATGCCCTGCCCAACTTGGGGGATGATGAGGTTTCAGAGGATTACCTCTTCCTTCCTCGCCCCAAATGGAATCACCTCACAAAATTGGGGCTAAACATTCAACTTACAAAATAATTTCGTGCAAAACAGTTTGTAAGGGATAAACTGGTAAAGCAAAATATACTTAAAGCATAATTTTTTAAAAAATTATCTGTGTGTGTGTGTGTGTGTGTGTGTGTGTGTGTGTGTAAAATGAAGTTTTATTGTTTTGTTCATGTGTGGGCAGGGGTGTTATTTTCAGGGAGGATCTTTTATACAGCTCACCCTGACGTGGCAGCTTGCTTAATTCATTATTTTCATCATAGATGAGGAAACTGAGGCCTAGCAAAGACCAGAGCCGTGGTTCTTACCTGCCCAATCTAAAGGTTGCCCCGGGGGATTGTGGTTCAGTGCTGTTTTCATTCATCTGCTGTCAAATTAGAATTGTGATTTTAAATCCTTCATTTTCTGCTTCACTTCAAGGAGAGGATGAATTGGAAATGATTTTGAAAGCAGAATGCCAGTGCATTTTCCTTCCTGTAATCTAGGGGCCTAAGAGGATCTCTGGGAAAAAAAGAAAAAAAGCATTAATTTAATGTTTTTAATCCTGGTGGGGCAGTTGCTTTGCTGCTACAGTCTCAAGCCAGACCTCAACACAGGAGTGTGAAAAGACAATTGCCATTGCAGAGGCACTTTCAGAAATGGAGACTGCTCAAACTCAGATTGCCACAGCACATTCAGGCTCCCCAAACCAGAGTGAAACGTTGAATGAAACCACACCCAAGCTACCACTACAACTCAGCAAAGTAAGGCTGATGCGAACATGAAGCCATTATTGGCTGTTTGAAGGTGGAGAAGATAAGAGATGTCAAGCCTTCTGAACACATGTGTAGAGCATATGAAATATACTATATATGTTGGATTGAGGTTTGCAAAACAAGTTGTTTACTAGTAGGGACGTGAGCTAGGAATATGGCCATACATGTGTGAGACTGATAAGAGTGAAGTGAAAAACATGTTTTTGTGTGAAACTGAGCGTAACAAAATTCAGTGACAAACATATTCACCCAAGCAACTTCGGGTTATCACCTAAGAGGTAAACAAGTCCAAGGAAAAGAGGATAAAAGCAGAAATCCAGAGCAATGCCACGAGTACTCTAAGTGGGCACTCCTGCTCAGACCCTCTGCAGGGTGCAAGCACCATACTCCAGGACTCTCCGAAGCTCTCCCCTGCAAGACCAGCTCGCCTCAAACCCGTCGTGGGCCCAGTCGTCTCTCCTGGACCAGGGGACCTTCTTCATCTTGATTGACTCTGGGACTTGGTTCGTTATTAAATTCTATTCTGTACAACCTTCTGTGCTGACCTGAGCGTTGGCCTATGGCGGGACATTGGTTCCCAATTAAAGCTGTGCTGCTCACTCTATCTGAACCTGAGTGCCGGGACTTTGTTCCCCACTCATGTCACAAGTACCACACAGGGACGTAGGGCCCTGCCGAGGGGTTAATGTCCCCTTGGCTTTCAGGAAGACATTGAAATGTTAACGACTGCCCTTCCAGGCGCTCGCACCCGCACATCCTGGGCAGGTCCAGGATATCCTAGCATTTTGCAGTGGGCAGAAGCAGATGGACTCTAGAAACCTCTTTGTAACAAACTTTGCTTGCAAATACGAACTTAAACTTGCAATAATTCAGCAAGCAGTTGTGCCTGGCAGCTCTGCTCAAGACACTGCTAATCTGGGAGTCCAGAGAAGGGCTCTGTCCTGGGCTTGCTTACCTCCATCCTTTGGATTTTCAGATGTATTCTGAGTCTTTCATCCCCAAAAGACATTTATTTTCCTTCCATTCCTAAATTAGCTTCTTTGTCTGGAGGTCTTGAAATGGAGGCTGTAACTGCCTTAGGGTCTAAAAAGAGGTCGAGCAAGTGGGAGGGGTGAAGCAGCCTCCTTGTCATTACCTACAAGGCCCTGCGTGATCTGGACCCTCTGTCCCTCTGAAGTCACCTCCTGTCATTCTCTCCTTCACTCACTCTGTTCCAGCCATACCAGCTGCTGTCTTTTGAAATTGCTGAGCTCATTTCTACTTCGGGCAACTCTAAGCTTATTGCCTGGGATACTTTCCCTCCAGATACTGTCAGGTCTCTGGCCAAGATTTACATCTGGTCCACAGACAGACCAGTTTACCAGACCACTCCCTGCGCTCCGTCAACCCAATCCATCCATCACATGACCATGGTTTGCTGCCCTGGCACATGTATCACTATGTGACATGTCTTATTTACTTGGTCGTGTTTCGTCCCCCAACACTATGATCAAAGCTCCATGAGGTGGGGATCTTGTCTATGTTGTCCATCACTATAATTAACACCCAGAAAAATACTTTGTACTCATAAATAGGTATTCATTGAACAAATGCATGATTCTCCTGAAATTTTATGCTTAAGTATGTACATGGACATGGGCATTTTTTCCCCCTGTGGAAAAGTCCCTAGGTTTTATCAGATTTAAAAAGCTCTTAATCCCCAAATTAAGACTCGATGACTAAATTATTAGGACAGACTCAGGGGTCTTGCCACCAAAGCATGATCCCCAGACTTGCAACTTTGGCATCACTTAATAAAGTCTCTCAGACGACACCCCATACCCTCTAAATCTGTCTATATTTTATCAAGATAAGCAAGTGATTCATATGAACATTACAGTTTTAGGGTATTGCCTGAAGGCAAATAAAACAATTTTAGCCATGGTTTCACATTCTGTATTAGGTCTTTGAAGGATACCTTTTCAAAGGACAAAATGCTTATTAAATACCCAAACAGAAAATACTTTAAGCCTTAAAGTTTCAAGTGGAGAGGTGAGCCTCTCACAAGTTTCCATCTTTACAGTACCCTGTATTTATCAATATACGGTCTTTGAAAAACATAATTTGAGATAATGATCTAATCATTGTCACCTCCTTTTTAAAGGTAGAAATCTGCTTTGTTAGTTCTTTCTTTTCTAGGCTTACATTGGAATCACCCCGGGAGCTTAAAAAATACTCTGACTGGATTTCACCCCTAGAGATTGGAATTTAATATGGGGTGCAGATTAGGTATGGGTGTTTGAAAATGTTTCCCAGATGATGTTATGAATAACATGCAACCAAAGTTGAAAGTTAAATTCAAAGTTTAACCACTACATTAAATGGAGAGCAACATGTGCTCCCTCCCAACACTCTCAACTCCCACTCATGCAGCTGGGTAAGATAAAGGTCAGAGGATCCTAATTTGACCAAATCTTCAAAGTGTAGTTAGCAACTTTTTCCTTCCCTTTCCTCCCTCTTTGAAGCCTTGCTTTCTAAAGTTTGGTTACATACAGGGAGATCTGAGCAAATAAGTAAATGCATTGAATAGAACTGGTAGAGACGTTACAAATAAGGAGGAAGGCTAGAATAAACGTGCTGTTGAATTTGTTAGAAGTACTGTTGTAAATTCATCATTTTTAATATATTGTATAGATATGCCCAGATGTGTAGATATAGCTATCTCTATATTAAGATCATGAAAGGTAAGGACAGGCTGAGGAACTGAGAGACTAAAAAGAAATGACAACTACATGTAACACATGAGCCTGGATTTGTTTCTTGGGCCCTTTCTGGGACATCAACAAAATTTGAATTGGACAATATAGGATTGTTACATCCTGATTTTGATACTTGAATTGTAGTTATCTGGGCAATACACACTGTAGTGTAAGTGTTAATGAGGAATCAGGTCAATGCACTCTCAAATGGTTCAGAAATGTTTATGGGAGCTCTGTGTACTATTTCGGCAATTTTTATATTAATTGGCGATTTTCCTAAAAAAAGCTTCCAAAAGTAACGTCACTCCACTGCTCAAAATCTTCTAACAGAACACACATCCATAGTCTTGTATATGAATGTTCATAGCTACTTTATTCAGAACAGTCCCAAATTGGAAAGAACCCAAATGCCCATCCACTGACAGAACAAACTGCTGGTACATGCAATAGAGATGACCCTCAAAAGCATTCTGAACAAGGGACAACTAGAGTGATAGAAGGCCAACCAGTGGGTGACTAAGGTTGGGGATGGAGCGTGGCGGGGGGTGGGGACTGACTACAAAGGAGCACAAAGGGAGGGTTGAGGGGTGATGGAATGCTTGCTCTACATCTATGATTATTATGACTGTGTACAACTGCTAAAGCACACCAATTTGAACACTAAAATGGGTCAATTTTATTGTATGTAAATAACTCAGTTTAAGAAATCATCTAATAGTTCCCCATTTCGGAGTATAAGCAAATCCTTAAAGAGGCCTATGCAATCTCCTCCTGTCCTCCTCATCCTCTCCTCTCCTCACTCCAGCCATACCACAGGACCTACTTCTCTCATCCAGCCACTCAAGGTGGGCTGGTCTGTGAAACATTTTCTGTTGTGAGACAAGCTAAGGACAGCCACTGAGAGTAAGCAGTTGGAAAATTTAATAGCAACTGGCATTGGTGTAACATGCAAGAGCACGGTCCTTTTCCTAGTAATTCACTGTTAAATTTTACAAAAGTACATGAACTTGACAACTAGGTTAAAAATGTTATAATTAAGAGTCAAACTCTGAATGTGGCAAAGTTTTAGGAATAAAATTTTGCTTTTCCCTCCATATGTATACACAAGAGTGATGTGATAATAATATACATAAGTCTAACAGTCTGTCCATAGTATATAGTAAAACTTCTAAGTGATAAGGAAGTTTTGCTCAAGGAAGTATTAAAACAGGAATATGAAAAATGATCAATGTCACTTTAATATGTACTCTCTATGAAAAAATTGTCCACTTCTAAAGATACCCATGGTTTTACTTGGAGAGGACTGAATCAATAGACTTAGGTATAAATCAAGTGCTCAAGAAAATGAGCTTTGAAATATTTGAACACTGATGTTTAAGAATTACAAAAAGGTAGCAACATCAGAATTGGCAACCCTTTGTAATTCAGCCTATTTGTCTTAAAAAAGATTGTGGATTGTAAAATCTTTTCCTTGGAGATCTTTTAATAAAGAGGTTAGATAACCTCTTTGCAGGTATTCCTTAGGAACAATCCTGCCATAAGAGGGTAAGAACATAAAGTGTGAAGTGTGAAGACAGCACACCTTCTGTTTTCCCAGAAAACAGTAAGTTACTCCCAAATGGCCTTTATTCAACTAACCACTGAATGAAATGATTTGTGAAATGCCTATGACCAGCAAAATACTATGCTCAGTTATTCGAAGAATGTGAAGATCAAATTTAGACACTTCCCAGGTCTCATTTTCTTCTAACATTCAGAGCAATCATTTTTACTATTAATATAAGACTCATTAAAAAACAAAACAAAATGAACTACAGGATGGCAGTCCATATGCATAAAAAATAACATTACAGAAAATTTCATCAAGGGCTTGATCTAATTCTCCTTTGCTTTTATTAAAACGGTTCAATGTTTTTCTACCATTAGCTGCTCCAAAATACTAGAAAAGCATCTTATTACAGTTTTATTTACCTCAAGATGTTTTCCAGACTAATGTAAGTATTTGATGATAAGACAGTGGGCCGATAAATGAAGTATCATGTATAGAATACAAATAAAAGTTTATTGTACAAAATTAAGGCCTTCACATTTCATAGTTCACTAAGGCTAAAAGAAGAATAGGTAATTTTTTAAAAACCTGAACAAAAATTTCACTTTTACTTCCCTCTACCCCCAACTATTAAAATGGCCTGACCAAATGTTATCAAAACAAACAGTATAAATAACACCAAGTCCTTTAAAGATAACTATCCCAAATGCTATTTCTTGGCATAGGTGATCTTCATGGCATGGGATGGTGTGATCTTAAATCCTTGTAAAGCATCCCTGGCAGCTCCAGCCTGTCCATCATTTTCAAATTCAACAAATGCAATGTCATGCCTCCCAGGTACCAAACGTACTTCCTTAAAACCAGGGAATCTATAAAGAAGAAAAACGATTTATATATGTAAACAATTTATATATATGTAAATATATAAATGACATTAACTACATAAACATCTATTCTGTGTTTAAATTTGTTAAGCAACTTCCTGATATTGGTCCAGGAAAAGTGTCATATCCTACCAAGAAACTTGAGTGGGATGAAGAGCCTAAAATGTAATTAATACCATTATAATAAAAATATATAAAAAATATAATTTAAAAAATAACAGAATTAGAGGGATAATGTAAGCTAATTATATTTTTGTCATTACATCAAATCTTTGTTTCCTGTTTTACTCATCAATTATAATTAATAATTCAAACATTCGAAGGTAATTTAATGAACCTAAAAGGAATTACTGCTGTGTGATACACAAATGGATTCAATCCATGGAAGTGCTATTTGTCCTGTCAGGTGGCTCTTGGAACAGACCTGTTTATAAAAAAAAAAAACTTACTGATTAAACAGCATGGATAACATCATCTCATTAGTCTCTTCCGGTAAATTATTGAGGAATAAAATATAGTTTGGAGGGTAATCAGGGACCTATTAAAAAGGAAAAAGGCAAAGTTAGCTTGTAAGTATAAAAAGTACTGCAAACCATTTGGCTCTTACATTAAAATCTAAACTTGAGAGAGCTACAGTCCAGTTTATTAAGGCTTATGAACTCTAACTGCATTAAACATTAAAGCTGAAAATGAATGACACCAGAAAAATAAATATAAACCTAACAGTAACTAAGCAAAGCAGACATTCAAGTCTCATAATATATATTTGGAAGATCATAAATCATATCAGTTTTTAAGTATTTAATAGAATTTAAAACAATCTTTAAGTTTTAAGCATGTGGAGATCAGTCATAATTGGAGGATTCTGTCATCCGGATTAAATAACTGAAAGATCCCTAACAAAACTAGAGAGTCACTCCCCTTCAGCTGGTTACGCAAGTAATAACACGGATATTTAATTCTCTGCATTACTACCTCCCAGCATTTAAGAAAGTTTAGAACCACTATGGTGACTTCTAATGTTTTCTGCAAGTAAATGAGACATGCAAAGCATCTAGTTACACGAGTAAGTAGAAATAAGCAGTTACTAGATATTAAATTATTTGATACCCTACCCTGAGATTGTCCTGTACATAAGGAAAAGCCTCCCTGTCTTCTGGCTAATTTCATGGAACAAAAAGATGAAGTGTAAAGGACAACTTAAGTGAACAATTTAAGGCTTAAAGAATTAAGTGTTGGCATTTGTAAACTGAACTGGAACTGCTCAAAGGGAAGTAGATAAGAAAATGCAAATAACTTGAAATCAGAGGAGCAAACACTCACAATGCAAGGAATTCTCTAAATAGATTGGGGGAGAGGGGTTATCACTTTTTGAAGGGTGGAAATGTCTATTACATTGTTTTATACACATGGAATTAACTATTAAAAAAAAAAATCCTGTCAGACCTTAGCATGCAAGGAAGCAAGCAGGAAACCATGAATACACAACTGAGGCTTTCTCTTTGAGGCCTTCAGCAAGATCTGAGAAGGAATTTCTAATACATCTATATAAGAAGCCTTAAATGTATCTGTGCTGAGGAAGGAAGAGCAAGGTAACTCAGAAACAACTCTGCGAGTCTGTTAGAAAAGACGGTTTAGTGCTTCAGCTAACTAGAATGGAAGCGAGCCTGTCATCTGGCCAGTTTCCCCAAGCCATGTGTCTGCAAAGCCCTAAGCTACGTACTGTGTACTGTGAGAAAAACAAAAATGCTTGCTCTCAGGCCTCACAGTTTAAAATCTGTCATTATGATCCCCTCATTGATTCATTATGAAAAGTAAGGAACAAAGTCAGGTTTGGTTTTTCTCCTTCCTAAAAGAAATTAAAATGTTTTGAGTAAGTTTCTACATTAAAGTGTTACATAATTTAATGTTGTATTTTACAGATGGAATTATTTTCAGTTTTTGGAGACATGCAGGTTGTTGTGTATTATTATTGTTTTAAAGTTTTATTTTAAAGTCCCACATGGAAAAAAATACTACCTGAGGATTTGGTGTAGCATTTCCTTGGGTATTAGCTGAATTTGGTGTTCCCTACACAAAAGAAACAGAGAAACAGGTGAAATTTCCAATCCTTCTAAAAAAGCAGCATGTGTTTGTATTAATAATTATTGCACAAAAATAACATTGATTTAAACAGATTTCTTATTCCATTTAATTTTAATAATTTACAGCTTAGCTCTGACTCAAACATTCATATATTTAACTTGTCAAATATTTCTGAAAGGTCTACCCCTTAATTTTAAAGACTGTATCATAAAATTTAACCTCTAAGCTATAAAATTATGGAGAAATAACAAGAGAAAAAATCAAGGAGCAGTTTTTCAAGCATTATACTTAGTGAAACTGATTTCTAATCATTTTTAATCCAAAAGTAATTAGTTTATGGATAATTCCACTTTTATCTGGTATTTTAAATTAAATTTTGAATTTCTGAATTGTTTAAAAAAAGCAGTTGAGTGGAGTACTAATGATTAAAGGTATCACAACACTATTTATAGGCAGCAGAAATTGAGAAATAAGCCAACAGATATTAACATATTCTGTGAATGAACTGTTATACAAATTCAAATAAAACTGTTAAATATAAATCTGCATATGTAAAGATGTATCTTTTAATTTGTGGCTTAAACATTGGAATTTTAGAATTCAATCAGTCCAGCATCTTAAAAATCCATGATTTAAACACATATGTGCACCTCAAACTTCCCTCAGGTGGAACACAGACATCCTATCAAATTTTTAACACCAAAAAATATGAACTTTTGTCCATCTTACCTGACCAGGCTTTTTATTTGCAGTCATTGCTGTTTGTTCCACAGTTTTGGCTTTTTTCTTTTCTTTCTTCTTTTCTTTGTCAGCAAAAGTGCCACGCATTTTGGATATTATGTCAGAATCTGTTTTTGCATACTGGATTCGCTATTTTAATTATTTGAAAATAAGTTACTTTTCATTACGGTGAAGGTTGTTTACGCTAGTTATCAATATTCCAAATTTCATTAGCCAAACACAGTACAAGACAATTTAAAACCCATCCCTAAGAAAACTGTCAAATATACTGAGTGCCAAGTGAAAATAAATTGTGGTCTATGATTCATAACTTAGACAAAGTTAGAATCAACTCTTCATTAGAGAAAAACCATAGATTTTCATATGAGTAAAAGAGGACTGTGAAATAGCTACACCACTGCTTCTCTTCATTTAATAAAAGAATGGAGAAAACTGAATTGGAAAGTTACCTATCCCTTGGCAGGGACTCTCACTAGAAGAGCCAAGATGTGTCAATCAGCTGTGAAATGCGTCATCTGGAATTTTTTACTTCCAAAGTTAAAGTACCAAAAATTGGGAACGACTTTCTTTTGAAATCTAATCTACTATTCTTAAATGAAATGACTAATAGTAGCATCAACTTAAACTTAAAATGCTTTGAAAGGAAACAAAATGATGGCATCACAACTTGTGCAACCAGGCCACTTTCTCATTACTAGGCCACAACCAGCAGAACAGTATGCACGAATGAGATAACAAGCAAGCGTTGAAAAACACTGGTTTAGGACAGTACTTCATAAACTGGAATGTGCTTTCCAATTGCCTGGAGAGTCTGTAAAAGGGCAGATTCCAATGCACAGGTCTGGGTGAGGTCTGAGATTCTGCACTTCTAGTAAGTACAAAGGGGATTATAGTGAGAACTACCAGTATGGGTGCCACTTTGAGTAGTAGGGTCCTGGCCTAAAGCATTACATAAATCTGAAGTCAACACAACAATCTCAAACTGTTTTGTATGAGTTAAACTGTTATCTGTGGTGTGCAAACCACAACTTCCATTTCAAGGGAATGTTCTTTTCCCTGGATCCCAAAGAGCTGAAACTCCATCTCTGATCACATCAAAACACAACAATCCCATAAATTACTATTTAACATTGCTTTGTATAGCAAGAATTTGATCTGAAGGAAACAAGTAACATTTTAAAATAGTGTGGTTCGAAAGCAGGGGATTTTTTCTTCCCTTTTATTTCAGCTCGAGATGACTGTACTGGGAAAACAGGAAGGGAGTAGGCTCACCAGCACACCTTAGTACCCGAGGTGTCCTCTCACTGGTCTGGGCTGCTGTACTAGAGCAGCTCTGAGTGTACTTATCCCTGCAAGCAACTCTGTTAGTCGTAGGCTTCATCATCTAACCAAAGACGTAGGCTGACAGCTTTGACTAACTCTGACTTGGTCCCAAGGATTCCCTCCCAACTCCTCTGGGTCTTCAACTTTCTCCCTGACTCAAATAGATCTTGGGTAACCTTGTGTCTGTCCTTAGGACAATCACCTGTGAAAATCTCTAATCTCAGCCATTGCTTTTAGCTGGCTGGTCTAGACCAGTAATTCTCAACCAGAGGTGATTTTGCCCACCAGGGGACATTTAGCACTGCTGATCGGAGACATCATTGTGTGGCATGCTACTGGCTCTTCCTGGGCAGAGGCCAGGAAGGCTGTTAAATACTCTATATGAAAAGACAGACGCCCACAACAAAAAATTATTTAATTCAAAATGTCAAAAGTGCGTGTTGCAAAACTCTGACCTAGACTAAATACTGGTAAGGGATAAAAGTCTGCCCACAGGTTAGAGAAGGGGCAAGATTTACATTTAAGCCAAATATTTCATGACACAAGCCCTTAGGAAGGCGGTTCTATTTCACTGAGGTATTTTTAGCATTAAATAACCAAATGTCCTTGAATCATAGAGAATTTTGATCTAAGTTACAGCAAATTTTGTTCACTTCTGATTTGGTATGCTGGAGTAAAAACAGAAGAGCAACTGTAAGTGCCTGAACAAATACAAACAAGACAGCTCAAAGGAGGTTCTTCTCCCTCTTCCAGGATGCTGCGATCTGGCAGATATCTGCTACCTTCCTGAAGGCAGAGAATGGACCTTCTAAAATACCTTTAATATAAGATCAGTCTAATGGACTTTCTCCATTGATTTAAAATAATTAGCTGGCAAGGTGAAGCCAGTGCCGGCCACAGCAAATAATTTCCAGCTTTCCTGCATCTGAGTAATAGGCACATGCAAACCTGTCATCTCAACTCAACAAAACAGCCCTAAAAACCCCTGAAGGAAGAAATTGCTCCTTCATACTACTAAGAAAGACAAGCTGATTTCAGGAAATACCAACTTATTGAAAACAGGGTATGTAGGCACAATTCCAGAGTTTTCTGGGATGGGCCTTTCCCCTTTCCACACAGGTGGTGCCCAGTCAGGTGGGAAATGATGGGAAAAGGAGAGTTGGACACAGGATGAGACAAAAACCTGCTGCACTAACAGACAAAAAGTGCACAGTCCTGAATTAAACATGCAGTATAGATCCTCAAACTACTGACCACAGCCAGCACTACCTGTTTTTGTAAATTAGACCTTTAGGGAACAAAGTCACATCCATTCATTTGCAGAGCACCTATGGCTGATTTTCCTGCCAAAAAGAAGGAACTAAGTAGTTCCAACAGAAATCAGCTGGCTCAGAAAGCCTAAAATATTTACTATCTGGTCCTTTATAGTGTGCTGACTCCTGGTTTAGGAAAAAAAATCATAATGCTCGGTGTTAGATTAGCTTTTAAGTCCTGATGCTGCCATTGGCTATATTAATGAAATCTAGATAAGCAGTTAGCCTTTCTGGGCCTGATGCTTCATTTGTAAAATAAAGGGATTAGAGCAGTGCACTGCAGACTATGGGCTAAATCCAGCCCGCGGCCTGTTTCTACATAGGCTATGAGTGAACAACTTTTTTATACACAAAATATGCAACAGAAACCGTTTATGTGGCCCACAAAGCCTGAAATATTTATTATCTGGTCTTTTATAGCTTTTGCTGACCTCAATTATACCAAAGAACAGTCAGGCTGCTTACATTTTATAGGTGGTAAAACTGAACACAGGAACGAAGCCAATTAATGGCAGAACCGGAATGAAGAGCCGGGTCCTTGAAACTCTGGGCCTTGGATCTTTCCCTAACACTTCTTCCCTTACATTCCAGGTCCAGAAGAGAACAGCTTTGGAATGAATCCACATTGAAGGTCCTGTGTGCTCATTCACACATGCAGAACGCCTTGCTCTACACTGCACTCTTGTCTCCACCCTGATCCAATCCTCTACCGTCTCTGACTTAGACTAACAGCCTCCTGATTGAGTTCCCTACTTCCTTCTGGTCCTCCCACAATAAAATCTTCTTCCAGCAGCTAAACGTGAATCTCACCATGTCCTCCTGAGTTTAAAACTTTCCATGTGTAACTATTTTATTTCCTTTCATTGTTATTCATTAATAAAGCCTCTCAAGTTAAATCTATGAATATTCCTTATAACATTGCTTTATCTAGACTGCATAGCTTCTGATATGTATATTACACAGTGGAATTTTCTGAAACTTCAGATTTCCTCTCTAACCCATGGCTTTTGTGGTGTTGTTTTGTAAGTTTACGAACAGAAGTTTCTTTTTAATCTTCTGACTTATTGTTAATTCCTAATTATTTTGAGATGAGAATATTGCCTATACTGCCATTCTTTTTTAAATATTCGATCTCAATGTTTTGTTTTTGCCCATTTGAACTGTCATAAATTAATGAGTGAATTATAAAATCTACTACTGTTCCTATAAAAATAGATAATTAAACCCAAATTCCCTTTAACTCATAACAGCAGAAAGCAATAGCCATAGATTTGTAAACATATACGTGAAACGATTATACCACTCATAGAGAGTAAAGCCAAAACAGTAAGATCAACCTACCATTGGTTTACCATAAAATGGAAATCCCTGCAACTGTCTCAGGGCATTCGTGGAAGAGCCCAGTTCTTTAAATATAACAAAGGCTTGTCCCCTCATCTTCATGGTCTTTAAAGCCACAATATCTACCACGTGGCCAAACTGAGAAAACAGGGCATACAGGGATCTCTTCAATTCTGTGCAAAAGTAGAAAGGAAACAAGTTATTTGTGAATGAAACAAAGACAAAATCCTTCATAAAATGACACTGCATTGAGTGGCCCCTGCCTCCACCATTCACTCTTTTATTTATACAAAGTTACAAAGTTTAATAACATCATACTATTCCCATTGGCTATCTAATTTTAAAAAGTTATTTGAAACCGTTGTATCTATGACTAAAAACATATTCAATACATTTTCAGCCCACATCTATTTGATTTTTAAAAAGCCTTAAAATTCTTACCCCAAAAGAGAAACCATTATTTCAGGCACTGAGAAAGATGACTGACTAAATGAGAAGTTTCGAAGTAGCACAATTTTTAAGACAGTAGAAATTAAACACACTTCGGTTGTTAACCAGTATATTTAAAAAGCACTTACCTTCTTTTTTAATTTTGTCATTCATATTGTTGATATAAATTGTATGATTTGGTCGGATATCCATGTTTTGGGTTAAACTGTTCAAACAGCCTAAAGAGACAGTAAATATTCTGTTATAAATAGGGAAGATTATTAACTTAAACTCTAGCGTGGCATTAGGATACAACACAAGGGTTTATTAACTTTGGTTCCCTTTCAATCCCAAGTGTCAGAGAATACCACTTTGGAAGTGTCTTTAAAACCTCACCAACACTTTGCTAGCCATCCTTTTTAAACCAAAAGAGAACAATTCTCAAGCTCAAAACCTGGTAGAGCACTACTACCTAGGCAGATTTCAATAACATTATTTTATTTAATACATTCATTTTTATACTTATCTTTCACTTACAACTGACAGTGTTTGTCTAACTACTTATAACTTTTCTAAGCAAATTATTAAAAATTAAGTAGATCTGAAGAAAAATGAAAAAGAAACTTAGCAAATCTACATCCAGTAAAAATCACTAAGTTAGAACATTAATGAAGTTTGCCAAGAACTACTTCATGGGTATACTTATAAAGCACTTTCATATCTATTACTTCATTAATACACACCATCACTAACTGTCCCAACTGCAAAGTTACCTCTAACCAGCTTGAGAGAATAGAGCGCAGAGAGAGCAGTACCGCATGATGGTTAAGAGCTCAGATTCTACTACCAGCCAGATCTGAATTCAAATCCTATCTATGCACCTAACTAGCTGCTCGACTGAGGGCAAGTTCCTTAATCTCTCAGGTTCACAGCTGTAAAATGTGGATGGTAACAGCCTTTACCCAGTAGAACTCAGAAGACTAAATGAGATAAAGATCTAGCACAGTTCTTGCATGGACAGCAAGCACTAAGTGTTGTTATTGAAGGTTAAGGGCCTTGTCTCAGGTCACATAGCTAATAAGCAGCAGGCCTGAGAACTCAGCTCTTGTCTTCCGGTCTCTTGCACTTTTCTTTCACATTCACCTCACGATTTCATTTTTTACATTGTTTTTGGTTGCAAATTCTGACCTTGATTTCCTTGGACGCCCCACATATTCCTTAACTTCACAACTACACCCATTGTATGTGAACTGCAAAGGATGACTGACAAGGGAAAAGTCTGTACTTGTACAGGTAATAGGTGAAAAAAAAGCAAGGCTTCCCAGAGACTTGCGACCCCCTAACCTGAAACCTGGAGGGAAAGGAAGTGATAGAGAGATCAAACTGAAGGCAGAGAACAGAGGGCAGACTCTTGCAATGTATCTCGTGCGAAGTTTGACGGTGGCCCGGGCTAGTGAGGGGGCAACGGAAGTCGCTGCCCAATGCAAATGGCAACTGAAAGCCCATACCGAGCTGTAAATTAGCATAAGCGAAGGAACTATTAAGATTATCTTTCACTCCGTACGCGGGAGTCTCCCATCTCTCCAGACACAGGCACATTCGCCCAAAGCCCCAGCCCGAAGCCCAAGAAAGCAGCCACGGATCCCAGCACCGACCCATCTCAGTAAAGAGGCTCGTAAGTTAGGGGGCCCGGCCGGACCAACGCGGCAGTCTCTATTGCTCCCTCGCACATTAGCTAAGCCTTCCGCGAACCCTGGGCCGGACGCGCACGGTTCCCCCCATCCCGCCTCGTCCACTCCCTGCTCCCACAGGGGAGCGCTGGGCCCGCGGCCACCTGCAAGGGAGAACCGAACCAGCAAGGGAGAACGCGCTCACACTCACCTGAGGCCGGCGCCGTGGCCACTAAGAACACAAAGCCGGAAACGTAGCCAGAAGCCGGAAGTAACCCTACCATGCGCCTCAATCGAGCGCCGATAAATCGAGAAGCGGAATGAATCGATGACCCGCGGCCACAACCGGGAATCTCTGCGCATGCGCATATCTGGTGGGCGGGGAGAAGAGGTGGGAGGATGGACTGGGGGAAGGGGAGGGGTCTTGTGGGAACTGTGGAATGGAACCAATGCTGGGACTGTGGAGTGAAGGGATAGGGGAGGGCATTGATTTATTTACACTACCACGACTTTGAGCGGTTTTACCCCACACAAAAGTGCATTCCATCTTTCCAAATCTTACATAGTTTTACAGGCTCAGCCCCTCCATACTCACTACTAGGGCAGGTGCCCCGGTTTCGCCCTTCTCTGGGCTCTGGCTGCCCCCGGTTTAACATCATATTCAGGGCAGCCCGTACCCGTAACAAGTCTCCTTTGATTCCTGGGACTCCAGGGAAACTCTCTAACACTCTACTGATGAGCTTGAATCCCAGAGGCAGCTCAGTTTGAGGCCCCAAAGCGGAAGGAGGGTACTTGAGTGAACAAAACTGACAAAAATCCCCACCCTCAAGAAGCTTACATTATTTTCAAGATGTTGCAACTTTACGTGATCTTTTAAAATAAAAATCCCGATCTTATAAGACCACCTATTTGGCCCCTTCATCCATATGTCCAAGTCATAGTCAGCATTTAGAAATAACATTTATAAGTTATTTATTTTGATATCTCTGTAAGGCTCTCTGTGGGGACAGAGCCCCAGAAAGCAGTTTCCAGGCTCTCAGCCTCACATAGAAAGGTGCTGGCTCAGGTAGTAGTAGATAGCCATCAGCTGTGGCTGGTTGGCCGTCAGCTGTAACCATTGAGCCATTGGCCACTAATATAACTGCCATGGCTACGGAGGGAAGTCGAGGAGAGAGGAGGAGAGAGGAGGAGACTGAAGGAGAGTGGAGGAGAGTGGAGGAGAGTCGGTTGGTTGGCTGCAAAGTGGACAGCAGGTCACACGTCGTGTAAACCCAGCCTCCAGTGAGACCATAGTGGTATGACTTCCCTACCTATGGCTCCGTGGGTGTTCCTTTTTGGCCTAACTATAACTATATCCTGCGTTTTTGTGTGGGGAGTGGGACCAGAGACCCCGCCGGACGCCCCGTACGACACTCTCTCTCCTCATAAGGCAACCACATTTGACTAATAAACAAACACCTATAAGATCATCGGCCTAAACTCCCTCAAAAAAACCCCATTAATTTCCTATCATTCTTCCCACCCTCTCACCTCCTCACAAAATGCCTAGATTGTTCTAGGGTAATACAAATTGTTGGTGTTTAGGCCAAGCTGAATGGGAATTCCAAAAAATACATGTATTCATACATCCATTCATCAAATGTATGTAAAGCATCATCTGAAATGGTTGTTATGACCCAAGGGGAATCCAATCTTGCATCTTCCCCTTAAGTAATCTCTCTGAGCCTCAATTTCCTCTTCTGTAAACTAGGGATCATAACACAGTATTTCCCAGAAAATAAGACCTAGCGGGACAATCAGCTCTAATGCATCTTTTGGAGCAAAACTTACTTATAGACCTGGTATTATATTATATTATATTATATTATATTATATTATATTATATTATATTGTATTATATTATATAAGACTATATCTTATAGTAAAATAAGACCGGGTTTTATATTAATTTTCGCTCCAAAAGACGCATTAGAGCTGATTGTCTGGCTAGGTCTTATTTTCGGGGAAACACGGTAGTACCTCCTTTTAGTGTTATTGTGAGGATTAAGTGAGCTAAGTGTAAAGTGATTAAACACAAAATAAATGGTTTATAAATGTTATTTCTAAGTGCTGCTTATGACTTGGACATATGAATGAAAGGGCCAAATAGGTTGGTCTTATAAGATGGGAATTTTTATTTTAAAAGATCACCTAAAGTTGCAACATCTTGAAAATAATGTAAGCTTCTTGAGGGTGGGGATTTTTGCCAGTTTTGTTCACTCAAGTACCCTCAGTAACTAGAAAAGTGGCTGATTATAAACATGTATTGAATGAATGAATGAAGCTTCATGGAAAAATTAGACAATAGTAAACTTATGAAGATGCACACAAGTGTAGGAAATAATGTTAAACAACCACAGAAAAGTATTATTTTATTATACAGATATGAAAATTAGAAGAAATGTCAATAGTTCTGTCTCAGTTAAGGAATTATGAAAAAATATGAAAAGAATATGCTTAGTACATTAAAGGAAACATAAACTAAATAAAATACAATTTCTGAATAACAAAGGACAAGCTACTCTGATCATTAATAATGGCGTCTGAACAATTAATTCTATTTAATGATAATGAAGATGGCTAAACTATTTTTCTGAAAAATAATCTATAACCTAACTGATTATGCAAGTCATTCTGGCCAAGAGTGTATCATAAATATTAAGAGAAGACAAGGTGGGACTTTGCAAAGACACTCTACCTGGAAAGAAAAAAATCATAGGAAACACAGAGATTTAAAAACAGACTACACACTGTGTTCTATTAACCACTGAAAAATGGCTACTATAAATTACACTGTAAGAAGAAAATCATGTAATGCCAACTCAGTGGCAACTTCTGTATGCTCTTCCCCAGGTTCTTCTAAACAGAGCCAGTGCATCTTCCCATCCTTGGGCAGTTGCTCTGGGCTTTCCAATGGCCTGCTAATGGTCCCCGATGATTTCCTGAATGATTTTGAGAAGGCAGTAATTGATAGCATGACTGGGAATGGAATAAAGGGGAGAGAGGAGCTCTTCTGGCCCTGTGAGAAGCTTTGGATGGCCTGGTTATATAACGATATTAAGAGTTTTATAACATCTAAACTTTGATCAGATTGATGTTAAAACAACCAGCATTCCTTTATAATCAAATTCACCTCTTGAGGGTCAAATCAGAAATTGTGTAAATGTTTCCAAAACTCATATGTTTTTAAAAAGAAGAGAAAAACAAATGAGTTTACTTGAAGTTCTGTCCATTCTATGATTCACTTTCCTGTGAAACAGTTTTTTTTCTTTCTCTCTTTCTTTCTTTCTTTCTTTCTTTCTTTCTTTCTTTCTTTCTTTCTTTCTTTCTTTCTTTCTTTTCTTCTTTCTTTCTTTCTTTCTTTCTTTCTTTCTTTCTTTCTTTCTTTCTTTCTTTCTTTCCTTCCTTCCTTCCTTCCTTCCTTCCTTCCTTCCTTCCTTCTTTCTTTTTTCTTTCTTTCTTCTTTTTTTTATTGAACCAAACCCAGAGGCAGCACTATATAATACTCTAGCCAAGCTACACGTATCTACTGATGATGAAACTTGCTTATTTTAGGGGTTGAAGAAAAATTACTACAAACAGTTGAGAATAAAACTGTGTCAAGACACCTAAATTACTATATAAGGATGATAACTAAGGTGGTTCTTAGTGACTCCGAATGCACACTTATTTTCCTACCTTATCTACACGTGTTTTATGTTTCTCATTAAAATATTTTCAGTATCTTTCTGTAGTAATGTTGAAAGGGGGCTATGTTTAAAGGAAAATGCATCATAAAACTGTGGTGGATAAATTTTGGCTTATTTATGTTAGATAGAACAACGGAAGGTACAATTTGTATGTTCTTTCTCTTTCCAGGTGGTGATTCCATTAAGAAATTTATGTAGAATGAAATTATTTTTGCAACAAACATTAAACAATTCTGGGCACTATTGTTGAGCACCAAATCAGGTTTGCCTTTTCCTAGCTGGTTTGGATTATGTTGGCTGAAACTTCCTAAAAAGCACCTTCCTTCAACAAATGGTGCTGGCAGAATTGGAAAGTCATGTGTAAAAGAATGACACTGGACTGCTATCAGTCACCATGTACCAAAATTAATTCAAAATGGATGTAAGACCTAAGCATAAGACCTGAAACAATAAACTGCATAGAAGAAAACATAGGTACTAAACTTATGGACCTTGGGTTCAAAGAGCATTTTATGAATTTGACTCCAAAGGCAAGGGAAGTAAAGGCTAAAATAAATGAATGGGACCATATCAAACTAAAAAGCTTCTGCACAGCAAAAGAAACCATCGACAAAATAAAGAGGCAACCAACTCAATAGGAGAAGATTTTTGCAAACAGTGCCTCCATTAATGGACTAATATCAATAATATACAAGGAACACATGCAACTCAACAACAACAAAAAAAAACAACCCAATTGAAAAATGGGCAGAGGACCTGAAGAGTTATTTCTCCAAAGAGGACATACAAATGGCAAATAGACGAATGAAAAAATGCTCAGCATCACTAATCATCAGAGAAATGCAAATAAAAACCACAATCAGATATCACCTCACCCCAGTTAGAATGGCTATCATCAAGACAAATAGTAACAAATGTTGGAGAGGCTGTGGAGAAAAAGGAACACTCATACACTGTCAGTGGGAATGCAGATTGGTGCAGCCGCTACAGAAGGCAGTGTGGAGGTTCCTCAAAAAATTACGAATAGAATTACCATATGTCCCAGCAATCCCTCTCCTGGGTATCTACCCCAAAATCTGAAAACATTTACACATAAGGACATGTGTGCTCCAATGTTCATTGCAGCTTTATTTACGGTGGCCAAGACATGGAAACAACCAAAATGTCCTTCGATAGATGAATGGATAAAAAAGTTGTGGTATATATACACAATGGAATACTATTCGGCGGTAAGAAAAGATGATATAGGAACATTTGTGATAACATGGATGGATCTTGAGAGTATGATGCTAAGCGAAATAAGTCAGACAGTAAAAGCAGAGAACCATATTATTTCACTGATATGTGGTATATAAACCAAAAACTACAAAAGAACAAGACAAACAAATGAGAAACAAAAACTCATAGACACAAACAATAGTTTAGTGGTTACCAGAGGGTAAGGGGTAGGGGGTGGTAGATGAGGGTAAAGAGGATCAAATATATGGTGATGGAAGGAGAACTGACTTTGGGTAGTGAACACACAATGGGATTTATAGATGATGTAATACAGATTGTACACCTGAAATCTATGTAACTTTACTAACAATTGTCACCCCAATAAATTTTAATTGGGAAAAAAAAGCACTTCCTGCAATACAGGAAGGGAATTATTTTGTGCAATTATTTCCTTTCATTTTATTTCAGTCCTTCTGTTTTATTCTTTTTGGAAATGTTCTGTTTTTAGTGGGAATAAAAACCAAAAGCAACTATCAATTCTGATATGTACTACATTAATGTTAATAATGGAGTGCCTTCCACATACACAAGAATACTATCCCCCCCCCCCCCCAAAATAGGCAGACCTGAGCTAGGTTATTATAATGTATGCATTCTATAAATTTTGGAAGCAGCAGTTTGCCTTTGAAGACCTGATAACTAATCCAAAGGAGTGTGGTAAAATCTGAACTTACTCAATATTATATAAGTTGTGCTCTGCACTGTGTCATGTAACTTCCCCTGAAGTCCACTAAGTAACATCACATGACTGCCATTCCCTTTAAGACTGGAAAAATAAAATGCCAGTCCCATGAGTCTCACCTAACAAGCAAAATATTATGCAGATAAAATTCTTAAGTATAGTTTTCACTTCTATGATTCAATGCTGTAAATTTTTTTGAATCTTAAGTCCTGTGACAATTTGAAAACTCCAAATATTAAAAAGGAAATTTTTTTTCAATGTTGAACCTCAAGTATGTACTTTCAAACATGATATGTCATTGACTTCATGGGCATACCCCAGCTATCCTAATTCAGTGCTTCTCAAACGTTAGTGTACATGTGGATCACTTAAGGATTTTTTTAAAATCAAATTTTGATTTGATAGAGCTGGGATAGGGCCTGGGAATCTGCATTTATAGTAAGTTCTCAGGTGCTGCTGATGCTGCAGTTTCCCCACAACATTTCGGGTAGCAAGACCCTAAGCATTTCCTCTTTAGGAATGCCTGGTAGATCATCCAGTATCGCACAACAGTTAGCTCCTACCAGATACCAAGTACTATCTTCTAACACAAACACAATCGACAATTTCTTTCAAAGGAGGTATGAGATATCTGAAACTTTCCTTTATTTTAACTGCTTTTTACTGGCATTTGGAAATCGATCTTAAGTGAGAGTGAGAAAAGCTGGAATTTTTATTCCCTCTGACAAGAGATAGCATGATTGTTTGTGAGGCCATGGGTCACCTTCTAATTAGTGGTAGTCATTACATCTGTGCACAACTGTTCTGATTCTTGTCTCCTGCCCCACTCATGGAGGGCTTACACTTTTCCACATGCTCTGAAAATTGGCTTGGTCACGTAACGTGCTTTGGCTAATGAAATGTGAGGACATGAGATAGGCGTCACTTCCAGATAGAAACATCAAAAGCCAGTGCACAATTTACCAAGCACCTTTTTTCCTATCCTTGTGATCTTGGAAACATATCCCTAGATGGAACCTCTGCCAAGCTTAGGTCCCTGAGTGACTACAATGATTAGTGGACACCTCCCCTAAACACAACACGCAGACACCAGTCCAAGCTGGTCATGTAACATAAGCAAGAAATCATTAACTGAGATTTAGGGGGTATTTGTTCATGTGGCATGGCCATCCTGACTTTATACACTAATTGGAACCACCTCTGAAAAATAATTCTTCAAAAGTTCAAAAGAGTTTTACACAAGCAGTTTCCCAGTTACAGATCATTTTGAGTGCATAAGAGGTCATATATCTGAGGTGACTGATGCATTTGAAAGGGAAAATCAAAGTAATCAACTTATAACTATATAATCCATCTTTTGAGTGACCTTTATTGCGTAAATTAATCTCAGATTTATTGAGCACTTTTGTAAGATGGCGATATGAGAAAATATCTTGAGGCCTAGCTGAGAGAATGTGGTTGGTAGCATTTTCACATACCTTTAGAGAAGCGTTCTGAAGAAATAAAGAGGTATCATGTTCACACTGCAATTTTAGGGTGGTCAGAATCACCTTGCAACAAAAGACCAGGATATGTATAAAGCATTTCGGGTAAGATTTAACATCATGAGATAATTTGGATTCTTACCACAAAGAAATTGAAAGGAAAAAATGAAACTTCTAGTTTGAATTGCAGATTTGTTCGAACAAGACAACCCTGAAAATTATTTCTGTCTAGGGAATCCAAAACAATTATGTAAATGAGGCTGGTACTTCCTAGTCTATTTTGTTTAAGATGAATGTGGGTCAGTTCAACTATTGTAAATTTTTCTAATATCCACTGGCAGAAACATCATCACATGGGTTAATGAGCTTATTAAAGAGGACGATAAAAAATAAGAAATAGTGCTTGTGTCTTATTGATACTGAATAATCTCCCTTTAATCACAGTCTTTTTTTTCGGTTTTAATATGCAGCTACTTTCTGACATTTAATGTTACAAAATTACTTCAGATCCTGAAAGATATTAATAAAACTTATAATACATTTTGTCATTTCAGTAGAAGATTCTGAATAAAACTGGTCAGTTTAGAAGCCTGAAAGAAATTAGTTCTGAGTTATTTCCTCATGAACGAAATTGCAAATGTCAGATTCCATTATAAGTGGCTAAGACTGGAAAAGTTCATCCCTCATTCATTCAGTATAGGGTATCCCAGAAGTCTTTGTGTAGTGCTAAGCTTTAAATAGCTTGAAACTATACTAAGACTTTGGGACACCCTTATCCTTATTAAACACCTACAACATAGCGAATCCTGTACTCAAGACACAATAGTGAGCAACAGATATGCTACCTGCTCTCATGGAGCTTTCAGTCTCTTGGAGGATTAGACTGGTAAGTAAATGTCTGTGAATAACTGCTGTGGATAACTGTCTGTGAATAGTAATAATTACTATTGCAGCATAACAAACGACCCCACAATGTAATGGTTTAAAATAACAACTGTTTGATTATGTCTAATGGACTTTTTGGGTTAGGAGTTCAGTCAGAGTGTTGCTGGATAATTCTTTTACTCCTCTTGGAGTGACAAAAGTTACTCAGTGAGACTCAGCTGGTAGGTGGTTTGGTCTAGAGGATCCAAATACCTGCACTCACAAGTTTGGTAGTTAGAAGTGGCTAACAGACTGACATTACATGGGACTATTAACTGGAACATCCATGCATGGTGTTTCCAGCATGATGGTCTCTGCACAGATTTCTCACATAATTTTCAGGTACCCCCAGAACAAGTGTCTCAAGAAAATTATGTGGAAGTTTTATGACCTTTCTGGACCTAGCCTGAAAGTCACACAATAAAACTTCTAACAATTTCTCATTACAAGTGAGTCACAAAGCTAACCTAAATTCAAGGGGAAGGAAATTAGATTCCTTTTCTTGATATGGGAATAGCAAATTAATACTGTACAGAGCTTGTGGGAAGGGAGATACTATTATGGCCATCTTTTTACTTATTTTTTTTATGGTGAAAAATACTGTATTTAGAATTAGCCAGATGGACTCAGTTTAGATGATCTCAGTTTTGTTGGCAACATCCAAAACATCATACATAGTCAGGAGCCAGTAAAACATATGCCTTCTTTTCTCCATCAGGCCTGATCATGATGTTCATACAACATCTATGTCATAGAGCTTCTTCATAGCCTGTCTGATCTTATGTTTGTTGGCACTGACACCCACAATGAACTCAAGTGTCCTGTCATTTTCTATAATATCTTCTTCATGGCTGACTTGGTGGTAGGGGGAACTTGATGATGGCATAGTGGTCAATCTTGTTTCTCCAAGAGGAGCTCTTCTGAGGTTATTAGGGCTACCTTTGGAACCACAGTATCTTGGGTCATCAGAAGGTGGGTGATACATGGATCTTCTTTAGGACCAAAAACAGAGGTGGAGAGAAAAACTTTATAGACCTAAGAGTAAGAAAAGTTGGGCAGTTAGAAAGGTAGTAAGTAGTAGGGAGGCAATGGTGAATTCCCCAGGCAAATAACTTCTTGCAAAGGCTCTGAGATAAAAAGGAATTTGCCAAATTTCAAACACTAAAAGAAAAAAAAAAAGTTAGCTGGTATCAATAGCTTGTAAGCTATGTTAAGATGTCAAGACATTTGAATGCTATGTTAAGAGCAATGGAAATCAGACATTTAAGCAAGGGTGTAACATAATCTGAGGCTTTGCATGAGTTTTTCTGAATGAATTGGAGGGGTCAAATCTAGGCCAATTAGGAAATGGTTGCAGTGTCCAAGGTGATGATGAGGGTGGCCTGAATTAATGTGGCAACAGAGAAGTAGACAGAATTAAGTTCTATTTAGAGACATAGTTGACAGGTCTTCTTAGTGGACTGAACATGGAGAGTGTAGGGATTGTGCAATGCATTAGTTGCCTATGGCTGCTATGACACCCCAAATTAAGTGACTTAAAACAACAGAAACTTATTTTTTCACAGTTTTGGAGGCTAGGTGTCTGAAATCAAGGTGTCATTAGTGCCACACTCTCTCTGAAGCTCTGGAGTAGGATTTGTCCCAGGCCTTCCTTTTGACTTCTGGTGTTGCTGGCAATCATTGGTATTCCTTTGCTTGTAGAAGCATCCCACTGCCCCAGACACCACATGACATTGGCCTTCAGTACCTGTCTTTGTGTCTCTCTCTTCTTCTTATAAGGACATCAGTCATATTGGATTAAGGGCCCACCTTACTCCAGTATGATCTCATCTTAATATTGATTATATCTGCAAAGATTGTATTTCCAATAAGGTCACATTCACAGGTACCAGGGATTAGGACTTCAACAAATATTCTGGGGGCACAATTTAGTCTACAATATGAAAAGAATACCAAGAAAAGAAAAGAATACCAAGGAAGACTCCCAGGTTTCCAGCACAAATACGTGGGGGAATAATGGTGAATAATGAGGAAGCAAGAGCAGATGGAAGCAGGAAGCTGGGAAATCAACTGTTTTATTTTGAAAAGGTTAAACTT
Organism: Rhinolophus ferrumequinum; assembly: GCF_004115265.2. NCBI lineage: Eukaryota > Metazoa > Chordata > Mammalia > Chiroptera > Rhinolophidae > Rhinolophus > Rhinolophus ferrumequinum. The sequence continues at coordinate 37,108,829 of NC_046306.1, read as the reverse complement.
CAGTTGACTGTAAGACATCCAGGTGGAGATGTCAAACAGGCAGTTGGATAGACAAGTCTGGAGATTTCAGAGGGGAAATCTGGATGGGGAAGCCTTATGTTGTAGGAACAATACCCTGAAGAGTGACAAACAAGAAAGGAAGGCTAACTGACTGGTGAGAACAGACAGAAAAACCTAGAGCCCAGGGAACCTCCATTCAATCCTTCAAGACATGGAGAGAAAAATCAAGGCCAATGGTGTGCTGGTAAATGTTTAACAACTAACTCTCCAGGGGGAGGAGAGAAAAGGAAAGCCCTGATATGTAGTTTACCAATTCCCAGAGTGTAAATACTCCCATCAAGTTTACAGACTTGAAAACATTTCTGAAAATTTAAAAATAGATTTTTCCAAGCTGGTACAAGCTGGCTCTAGCACACCCCTGAAGTCAAGGCCCTGCTTTATGCTCATAGTCATATAAGCTGAATAATTAACTTATCCTTTCTGGGCCTTGGTGTCTTTATCTATAAAACGAATGGTTGTTCCTAATGGTCTCTTCAAGGTCCCTTCCTGCTCTTACATAGCATAAATTCCAACAGCAAAACTTTGGTTTTGTTCTAATAATAATGAGGCCCTCTGACCAGAGTATGTGGTATTTTATAATTAAACAGTTGAATGGGTAAAGTATAGGCAGTGACATTCCTGTTCATTGGCCATCAGCTTCTGGCTTACGGATTTATATACACACACATAAAGGGGGAAGACGGAAAAGATCTCTCACTCTCTGGAGTCCTTTCTCTAGGGCTTCATCTCACCCTTTTTCAAAGACACTGCTGGTATTCATCATGTTCTTTAGCCAAGCAGCTATAAGGTTGGTCATTCTAAAAGTCAAGTTTCACTGATAGTTTTGTACATTATACATTTCGTGTCGTCATTAATTATTTTGTCTCTTGCCAGATCTGGGACTGAGAATAGCCAAATCTTGTCTTTGCCACTTACTAGATATGAGAACTTATACAAGATACTTAACCCCTCTAAGACTCAGTTTCCTCCTCTTTAAAATGTGGTCATAAAAACCAAACTGAGGGCCACTCCTAACATCTGAAGACTCAGGGAAAGAGTACAAAGGGAGACTATTGGTCCCTCTCTACCAACGTTACCCTCGTCCCTTGTGCTCTATTCTAAACCCCCAGGAACGTCACAAAAAAGTACACAAAAAACCCAGTTGGCAAGTCCAAGCTCTATTCACCCTCCTTTCAACGCTCAGCTACAGGAAGTCGCCTATGGGCTATCCCTTGGACAAAGTCTGCGCTTAAGAGTGAATAGGCTTTTGGAGGCTATGAAAGAGGACTTGGGACCATTTAGACAGAGGATTCTGACATCCCTGTACCCAGAAAATATCTATTAGGGGAGGAGATGCAGGTTCTAGTGGTTATAACCACTTAACCCCATTGACCCGGAGGGGCTTCTCTTGCCATTCTTGTCTAAGAGTGATGCTGTCAAAATACACGGTTATTGTATGGATTATATGAAATAAAGTAATAGGAAAGAAGCTACTATATATTTGACACACAGTAGGTGCTAAAAATGGTGGCTCACATTTCTTCCCATGGTTGTATTTGACTAAAAGGGGTTCTTTCTATAAGATAGATATAGATAGATAGTTAGATAGATAGATAGATAGATAGATAGATAGATAGATAGATAGATAGATAGATAGATACAGATACATCATATTCTATATACTGTGGGAGACATAAGGCATGTATAATATGCCATCTCTGCTGTCATAGGCATTGCAAGTTTATTGAGGAAAGAAGACATTTAAAAAGTATAACTGATCCAAAGGCCCTTTATGAAATATACAAAATGGTACATGCCCTGGTTCTGGGGAGTGCAAAAAAGTGGGAGAATTTGAGCTTCTATGCTCAAAGAAAACTACAGAGAAGAAGCTCTGAGAATGGACAGAGACAAATTAAGGCATTCATAGGTTTCATTCAGCGACACTGAGTAGACTATACCAGAATGTTACATTTGGGGAGAAATGTAAAATAAACTGGAATAAATAGTGGTGATCAGCTTCCTTTCATATCTTTGATGCTAGAACATGGGGAACCATTGAAAGTTTGCTTTTATTTGGGACTGAAAATAAGTCAAAGAATTATTCAGAGTTTTTTAGCTTTTGCATGCAAATTGACCTTCACAAGGAAGAGGATTCATAGACTGTCAATGAACCAAGACAAATACAGGATATGTGAGAGAAAGGAGAAAGGGGAGAGAAAAACTATGCATGGTCTTGGAACAGTGAACCTTGGCTTACTTATTTTGGGTAAACTGATATTCTGGCAGCTGGATACAAGTTCAGATAGACCCTCTGACCTTGAGAAGACCAACTGGGCAAAAATGCAATCATTTGATTTCTTTATGAATGTGGTAAAAGCTCTTAAGAGTTTAAGTGACACACATATGTGACACACATGTGGCTGGCCACTTCTTTGGAATGTCTCCATCATTAGTTTCTCCCCCTTCCTTAGGCCAAAAAACACAATTACCTTCTTTAGAGGTTATCAAGTGCATTATATATGAGTAATTAAATGAGAGTATAAAAAGTTTTGAAAATTTAGCAGAAAATCACCCTTTAAATATGATTTTTCCCACCAAGCAGTATTTTCTTATGGCCTATCTCATATACATAATTATAATTCCAATGACTATATAATTTTACGTGTTTGTTTGTTTTGTTTTGTTGGTTTTTCTTTTTTTTTCTTTTCTTTTTTTTTTCCCTTCCATTACACTTCTATTGCCTTCTGTAGCCCTCTGAAGATTTCTCAACTGTACAGGTTTGGCCTCACGCCATTCTCACTCCTAGCTCCTTAGTGATGCTCAAGAAGGGATTAAAGACATACAAAAGAAAAAAAGAAAACAACATTTAGAGAAACAAAAATTCACGAGAAGCATGAAAAACATCTTTAAATAGTTTAAAGGTTGCTTATGGAGGAGGAGTCTGGCTTGCTCTGAATGGTCTAGGGCTCCGAGTTAAGACCAAAAGGTGGAAGTCAGAGGGAGACAGAATTTTAGTCAGAGCAGATTGAAAGCTATGCAAGCTGTCTCGGGGTAGTAAGTCCCCATCCCTGGAGGAGCTCAGGTGAAATGGGAAGGACCACTTACCAGGAACACTGCTGAAAGTACGTAAATATGGAATGTGGGGCAGGAATGAATGGCATCTCAGAGCCCTGATATTTGGTCTGTTGGGCTGTTCTGGCATTCTATTGTTTTGAACAATTTGTTTTTAAAATTAGTGGCTTAAATCTACAACAATCATTTTAGCATGTTCTCTCCCAGTCTGGGGATTGACTAGGTTCAGCTAGGCAGTTCTTGCACAGGGTATCTGATGTCAGACAATGGCTGGGGTAGGGATTATCTTGAGGACTTCCACCCTTTCCTTGGTCTGGACCCATGGGCTGTCAAGACTTGAACAGCTCTAAGACTGGAGCATCTGGGTTTCCTGGGCATCTCTCTCTACTTCTGTGTGGTCTTTCCAACATGGTGACTTCAGGGTAGAGGACTGCTTACATGGTGGCTCAGAACTAGAAACATACATGGAGAGAGAGAGAGAGAGACAGAGAGAGAGAGAGAGAGAAAGAGAGGCAGAAGTTGTGTTGCCCTTATGATTCAGACTTAGAAGTCACATAGTATCTCTTTTGCTGTCCTCTATTAATTAAGATAGTCACAAAGACCTGTCTGACTTCAAAGTAAAGGGACATAGTGACCAATCTTGATGAGAGAAGTAGAAAATTTTTTGAAGTTCATATGGGACACAGAAATATTCTTATGTTCAATTTTGAAAAATAGTAACTGACACATGGCTTTCTAAAGGAATGTTTTCTCACATTTCTGGGTAGGATGTCAAAGCAACACAATCATGCCTCTTTGGTGCCTCAAGCCTTCTGGGCCATGGGTGACTCTGATATAAAAGTTGTAACAGAGCTCTGTTGTCTTTATGTGAGGAGAGACACTTCCTCCCCGCCCCCCGCTCGCCCCAGTCTTGAGATCCATCCAGAACTGAGGGAAGGGACAATAAATAGGACTGACCTGATAGTGACATTCATGAATTGTTTAGGGAGCCAAACAAGCAGCTAGATGCATATCTCTCTCCACAGGAGGAAAACACCATCAGGATCCACTGATAGACCTTAATCTGTAGGTTGGGAAAGTATGGATTATACATGTCTATCCCTCTGCATCATAGAGAATCATGTTAATTGCTAACAACAAAGATTCATGTGCAGTGGCTTCGTCTCACAAAGATTTGTTTTATAAAAGACAACTGAAAATCAACAGGCTAGGGCAGTTCATGAATACAAAGTATTTATGAATCAAGTTTCCCTCTACGTTTCTGCTCTATTTTCTTGCTTTATTTTCTGCTTCCATTCCAAAGATCACCTCATGGTCCAAAGTGGCTGCCGGAGTTCCAGCCATTATGTCCACATTCCAGTCAGTGGTGAAGAAGAAGGAGGAACGTTTATCCCACTGTCTTTTAGGTAGGCTTCTCAGAAGTCTCAAACTATACTAATATTTACATCAATTTGGCCAGAACTTAGTTATATAGACTCATCAAGTTACAAACAAGTCTGTAAACTGTAGTTTCTTATCAAGAGATGTTGCCTAAGGTTTTGTTTGCTAAAGACAAAAAGTGAAAATTAATATTTGGAGTCAAGAAACCCTCTCTGTCAAATGTTCTATTTATAAGATTAATAATAAAAAAAAGATACCCACCAAGTTAAATGCATCACAAAGACCTTGCTAGTGGTATATAATTGTGGTAACATTTCTTCTTTTTAGTGCCTGTAAAAACTGAGAGATTTACGTCAATATTTTGAAATTTGAGGTGAGAAATAGATTTTGTAGAATCCATTTCCCTACTCTAAATAGTTGACAACAGCAGACAAATCATGTTTTAAACTTCCCTCTAATTTCAAAGCACATTTTGCTCTTGTTCTAAATGACTGAAGTCAGAGCTAATGAAAGATATAAGAAGACAATTCGAAACTTAAAGGATGGCACTAACTCTGTGCATCATTCAGTGAGCTGATCCTTGTGCTTTATGTTTCTGACATAATCATGACTCTCCTCAAGGTGCTGGCAATTTAGGTTAATTGCTGATAATAAAATATTTGCTCAGTATTGCATACACACAAATGTGCACCCCCACCCCCACAGAAAATACCATGAAATATTTTTCTCATTGTTTTCACATACAAACACCTTATACTTAAAGGCCCAGCTGAAGTCCCATTTCATTTCTTTTCCCAGCACCAGGGCCCTGTCATCTGTCCCCTCTCTATACTCAGGGACTGATTCTGCGGTTCGCCTTTAACAATTCATACCCAACATTTGTTTCATTTCATTTTAGGCATCACATCGTTCCATGTTGATAGAGCCCTGTAGATTGCTCGGGAACCAGGCATCAGAAACCAGAGGAGTGTACACTGACCAGCTCAGTGAATGTTTCCACCAAGGGAAAAAACCTTACTCCAAATCTTTGAGTCTCAAAAGCAAACAGTAACACATATTCCAGAATAGCTAAAATGACAAAGACAGACAGTACCAAGTGTGGAGTAATTGGCCCACTCAGACATTGTTAGTAGGAATATAAATTTGTACAACCATTTTGGAAAACTGACTACTAAAGCTGAACAAAACATATTTTATGACCCAGCAACTCCACCCGAGCTATATACTCAATAGAAATGCATATGTAAAATCAACAATAACAAAACCACAAGCTTGTACTAGAATGCTCCAAACACTATTCATAATAGCCCCAAATTGGAAACTACCCATAAGTGCTTCTATAGCATATTGGATAAAGAGAATGAATAAGGTATATAGTCATACAATGGAATATTACATGACAACAAAAATGGACAAACTATTGCTACATACAACCACATGGATAAATCTCACAAACCTAATGTTGAGTGAAATAAGCTAAGCATAAAATAGGCCTTACTGTTTCGTTTCAGTTATATAATTTTTAAAAATAGGTAAACTAATCTATCCTATTAAAATCAAGATAAAGGTTACCTGAGGTTGGAATGGTTTACCCTTGGAAAGAGACAATGAGGGCATCTGAGATGACAGGAATGTTGTATTTCTTAATTTGAGTGCTGGTTATATGAGTATGATATATTCATTTTGTGAAACACAAACTGAGTTGTACACTTACAATTTACACATATCTATCTGAGTATGTTATACTTCAATACAAAGCTTACTAGAAAACAAACAGAAATAGCAAGCTCTGGTTGGCATATAGTATGTAATCACCCATGCCAACATCCCTATGTACTACTGGCCACTGCAAAATTAAAAGTTTATAATAAAATCTCAAAATTATCTCTAATATCCTATAGATTTATGATTCTATTAAGAGCCCAATGGAAAAAAGACTAGAAGAAAAATTCTTTGACTTTAGGCCACAGTAGGAAATTCTAATTGCCAGGGAGGAGGCCCTAGGGCCAATCAGGTCCCTGTGTCTGAGCTGACTATCTGTATGTCCCAACCCCGGGGGATGGGGACATTTTGTGTGTGGCAAGGCAGAGCATCCTTTCCTGAAGAAGTGAGAGGCCAGGAGGCTATACTGCAGCTGTACTTTCTAGATTTCTTCCTCATCTTCTCTTCTACCATCCTCTTCTCGCTTACCTTGTCAGCAACTTCCCCACCCCACCCCTGTACCCTTTGCTTTCAGGGGTTACAGTCAGCTGAGAGAAGTGCCCTTTTTTCTCTTTCCTTATTGCTGTCTGTCTTAATTCTCCTTATTTTGGCTGCTGCAGTGAGCTCACCCATCCTTTGCGTAGTGTGTTCCCCACCACCTAAAAACAGAACTTGTCCTCTTACTTTTTCTGGCAGCACAAAGCATTTTAAAATACAAAAATTTAAAACACTCTCCCTCTCTGCCTTACCTCTCAATAGCATACGTGTCAATTTCGATGTGCGCCAATACGCTGACTGCTCAGGAAAAAACAAAAAGCAAAAGGAGAAAATAAAGAATACAGGTGCTACGGCTGGGCAGTCGGGTGGGAGGTAGAAATGGATGTGTGGCCAGGACCTCTCATCCCATTACTTAGTTATTAAGCACTCGCTGCTCACACTTGGTGAAGAGGTTACAGAAAATGCAAATTATGCCAGGCATGCTGTCCACAAACTTCTGACCTAAAGGGGTGGCAGGATGTGGGCAAATGGAGAGATACTCAACTACGAGAAATCACAAATTGATAACAATGCAGTGATAAAATGGAAATGACACAGGGGCCATGGGCCATGGGTCCTCTGAGACAGTGTCAGTGCATAAACAAAGCCTCATGGAAGGCAGACAGGTCGAAATTGGAAACACTTTCAATGCAGCCCAAGTCTGAGCCTGGTTTGAAAGATTAATGGAGCATGTAGTAATTATGATTATGATTACTCCATAATCATGAAATAGAGAAAGCACAAAAGTGGGCTCTGTTAGCTCTACCTGGGGGCTTTTTACTGTGGGAGATTACTTCTGAGGGAGGTGGAATAACTAAGGGTAATCGCACGAAGCTAAGGAAATTTCTGAGAAAGGAGAAGAAAAATCTAGTTCATAGCAGAAGCGTTAAGACAAAAATCATGAAATTTCTATCGCTTATTATGCTTCAAGCATTGTGGTATGAACTTGGCCTCCCATCCACCCCATAATGCATAATCCAGACCCAAGTTCTGCCTGTTTTGGGTCCAAGGTATTTGCTGGGAACCAAAGAAGTAAGGAATATCAATTTGTTCAAGAGTGGGAAAAAGTAAAGAGTATCTATTTGTTCCTTACACATTCTATTCCCACTACTGATATAAAACACCAGTCATAAATCAACCTAATCCGGTCGTTAAAGGATGAACCAAGTATAATGGGTCCTGGCTCATCCACTTCTAATTTCAGTGATTTTCTGGTCCACAAAGCAATTGGGTATAGTAGAGAAAAACAGCCTGCGTTCTATTGGAAATGCACAAAATAAAATTCTTATAGTGCTCAAGAATGTATCTCACTGCCTGCTTTAAGAATCATTGTCTATAAAGCCAGTGGAAAATGAAAACGGATACCAAGCTTAATAGTAAACGTCATACATGCAGACACTTTTATGGGGTTTACCATATGCCAGCCACAGTGTTCTAAGCACTTGACAGGTACTTCCGACCACAACCCTGTGATGGAGTTAATATAAATATGCCTATTTTAGAGAAATAAGGAAACTGAAGGAAAGTCCATTTCTTTCATTCATTCATTTAACAAATATTTTTGAGTTCACGCTGCACACCTGGACCAGGCAGTCTGCTCAGCTGCTGGTGAGAGCTGAATAGCAGGCAGGGTCAAGAGCCAGTGCCATAGTCTTCCCGGCTGCCATAACAAAGTCCACAGCTGGGTGACTTAAACAGCAGAATTTTATTTTCTCACAGTTCTGGAGGCTGGAAGTCCTTGGAGATGTGGTTTCTCCCAAGAATGTCTCCTTGGTTTGCAGATGGTCATGTCCTCACATGGCCTTTGCCCTGTGAGGGCTCATCCATGATGTCTCTGTGTCCTAATCGCCTCTTCTTATAAGGACTCCAGTCAGGCTGGATGTGGGGACAGAGCCAGGAGTGCAGTTTCCAGGCTCTTGGCCTCATGTGGAAAGGTGCTGGCTCAGGTAGTAAATGGTCATCAGCTGTGATTGGATGGCCATCAACTGTGGCTAGTTGGCCGTCAGCTGTAACCAGTGAGCCATTGGCCACTAATATAACTGCTGTGGCTACGCTAGCAGCGAATGGGGGCTAGCAAGAAGATGGTGGCTGGCAAGGCAGAATGCAGCTAGCAAGTGAGGTTTGTTGGCAGAGAGAAGTGCATGGCGGCTTGCAGATCATCTGGATCCTGCTTCCTGTGTCTCCGGCCCAGCCACCAGCGAGGCTATAGTGGTGTGACTCCCCTATCTATGGCTCCGTGGGTGTTCCTTTTTGGCCTCACCATGTCCTGCATTCTCATGTGGGGAGCGGGACTAGAGGCCCCGCAGGCCGCCCTGCATGACACATAGCGCAGCAAGCAGGGTCACCCGCATGACACCCTGCATGACAAATGGATCAGCGAGCAAGGTACTGTGCCGGCGAAAGCTCTCCAGAGGGCGGTGGAACACTTTGTGCGTATGAACACTCAGTCTCAGGAAGACCAGGAGGAACAGCTGCCGGAGAGCTGGACCTCGTGGAGGGGTGGGAAGACGTGGACGATTCCCCAGCCAGCATAGGCCCGAGAAAGCAAAGGACTTTGCAGCCCTATGGGCTGGGAAGTGCTTGCTGAGGCCCTCAGCCCCAGGTTGGGGAGGGCTTGGAGCCCTAACCCTGCGGAGAGGGCACAAATTATGAGGCTAACCCTGGCCCTGGCGATGACTGTGGATTATGCGGAATGGGCTCCATCCCTAATTTAATGGACCCCTGACTGTTTACTTGGGAACATACCACCATGTAGTGGAACTGGCAGATGTTTGCTTTTGTGTCTCAACCAGCCGCCGTGGAAAATATGTGAGAACCCTGCCTCTGCCCAGAGAGAGTGGCGGTTCCCTGAGAGGCCCTGGCTGTGCCCAGGAAGTCGGGCTGTGCCCAGAGTGGCAGTGCTCTGAGAGGCCTTGGCTGTGCCCGGGGAGACTGGTGGTACCCGAAGAAGCCCACGAAGTCTGGCTGTGCCCAGAAGGACTGGTGGTGCCCTGAGAAACCCTCGCTATGTCCAGAGAGGCCGGCTGTGTCCAGGATATTGCATTCACCTCCAGGCTCCTCGCACAGGGCCCCTTGCGGAAGACGCTTGTCGCGTAGATTGTGAGGCGAGACCCTATAGGGGTGAGTGTGGGGACAGAGCCAGGAGTGCAGTTTCCAGGCTCTTGGCCTCACATAGAAAGGTGCTGGCTCAGGTAGTAAATGGCCATCAACTGTGATTGGATGGCCATCAGCTGTGGCCAGTTGGCCATCAGCTGTAACCAGTGAGCCATTGGCCACTAATATAACTGCCATGGCTACGCTAGCAGAAAATGGGGGCTAGCAAGAAGATGGTGGCTGAGCTAGCAAAAGCGGATTGCAGTTAGCAAGTAAGGTTGGTTGGCAGACAGAAGTGCTTGGCGGGTTGCAGATCATGTGGATCCTGCTTCCTGTGTCTCCGGCCCAGCCTCCAGCGAGAATATAGTGATATGACTCCCCTATCTATGGCTCCATGGGTGTCCCTTTTTGGCCTCACCATGTCCTGCATTCTTATGTGGGGAGTGGGAGCTGAGACCCCGCCTGACACCCTGCCTGACACTGGATTAGGGCCCACTCTAGGGAACTTACTTTAACTTGCTTACTTCTTTAAAGTCCCTTTCTCCAAATATACTCACATTCTGAGGTGCTGGGGGTTAGGACTTTAACATATGAGTAGAGGGTGTGTGTGGACACAATTCATCCCATAATTGCTTAGAAGCCAATTCGATTCCTTGACCATGGGATCTTAACTTTTTCCCCCTCAAGCTGGGTCTGGAAGGTTCCTTCTCCCAGACAATATCAGGATTCACAAAAAATGTCTAAACCCTGAATGCCCTTGGAGTGCAGAGAAGGAACTGCACTGAAGCCCGCTCCCCATGTTGTTTGTTATCCACCCGTCCAACTGCAATACAATGACAGCTTGTGTGGACCCAGGGAAGCAACCGTGTCCAAAGGCCCAGAGTGTTTGCTAAAAACATTGAAAAGGAAATATCTGTTTATACTGTGTTTTTCTTGCTTTTTTTTCCTCTGAATGGTTTAAAAGTAAATACAGTGCATTTCAGTAACCTTGCCACACAAAGCTGGATTCATGTCTTCAGTAATTCCTTCTGTGCCTGTCACGCTCATGCTCTCTCTGTGGTACTTCAGACACTGGTGATTTATTCTGCCATGAATTTGAATGGAGGTAATTCTGTGGAGCCAAGCTGTTCCTGCTCTCCAGATGGGATTTCACAGTCTATCTGCCAATTTATTAAGAGCACCTACTCCTTCCAGTTTTCTGGGTTTATTCTGATTATAATTTCTCTTAGTATTCTTAATCTTCAAATAAAGAACTTTTGGACCCAGGAGTGTATTATATACTCCCAAACATTCATTTACTTCAATCCCTCAAGATGGTTTGGAAGAACCATTTAAAAATATTTAAAAAGAATGTGAATGTGACTGAACAATGACAATGCATTGCCCACACAATGCTCTGAAAATGTGTTCCCAACTTTGAATTTCTAGATCCCTTTAGAAGGCAGGAAAATAAACAATTCAGACACAGTTGGTCATAAGAAGATAAAAGATCATTGTATGCTTCTATATAACCATTTTTCTCTCTTCTTTTCAAAACCTTTGTAAATATTCAAGATTTGGAAATCCAGGTGTTGTACTACGTGACACGCACATGTCTTGAAAGGTTGCAGGTACTTTAGAGCAGATTCTAACTCCCTCCTGCTTTAAGTTAAAAAGGCTGCCTTTGGTGTAGAACAAAGAACAATTATCTGCTTATTCAGGAGAAGCCCTTCTTTGCAAAGAAGAAGCTGGGAGGACGTGCATTCTGTGCTGAGTTCTCATATGGATTCTTTCTATGACTTAAGAGATCATTTTACATCCCATTGCCTAGTGTCCCTTCTCATTAAGATGGCAGTATCTTGCCAGGTTTCTCGCTCACAGGAGTATTACAATGAGCAATTAAGGGTTAATTAATTAATTGGAGAACAACCACACAAGAGAGATAATAAGGATTTCTATTACATTTCCTTGGCTTTAGGTGAGGCCATCCCTAAATCAATTTTAGTCAGAAACTTAGGGTCTCAACTTTTCATTACTACTCACACGTGGAGTTTTAAAATGAACATGACTCTCGAATATGATTTTTCCCAAATCAGATATTTTTTCCCCTGTAAGACTGATTTCTACTACCTGCCTCACTGGGTTAATCAATAAGTTATCTTGCATTAAACGTAATAGCTCTATTGTGAGTCAATAAAAATGACAAGGACTTTTTTCTTTGCTCTTTAATGTTGTGCTGTTGTTGTTGTTGCTTATTTAAGATAAATGGCAGAAACCTCACAGTCCAATATGAGTTAGCTTATTTCCATCTTTTATCTTCAAAGATAATCTTGGCCAAAACCCAACAAAGAATAATGACAGACTTTGGATGGAAAGTCAATGAGTTTTAAAAAAAAAAAAAACTCATCATGTGATTATCCAAGTGCTGGTTTTCTAAGGTGAACCTGACGGAGCTCTTTTCCTCCCTGCCTTCCTTCTGGTTCTCACTCTGTTGATGAAAGGTGGGCTGCAACAGACATATGAATATGTAGACCAACAGGGCTGCATGAATGGACTTGTCTCCCTGAGGCTGGCAGGGATGGCCCCAGTTCTAAGCTCAACCTTAGAGAGGTGTGGTTTAAGTGACGTTAATGTTCCAGATCAGTGATGCCTAGGTGGTGGTTTAATTTTCATTTCTTTACTGGCTTCTTTATTCCAAACACATCGGGATCTCTGATTTGTGTCCTGGAGACTGCAAGTCTTCTTCTACCTTACAGAGCTGTCATAAACACAGCAAATCAAATCACTTTCTTGTTGAAGGTAGAAAACCTCTAACTTGGGCTAGAGGTACAGTCTCCACTTTCTCCCAAAAAACACGCTGTTATACTCCTCAGAAAAATACATCATTCTTTTACTCAGTGTGGAAAATCAACTCAGTTTTATTCTATCCATTCAACCGATGTTTCATTCAATCGATGTTTATTGATGATCAACTTGATACTCTACTAGCTACTAGGAACAAAAGAAGGTGTAAGACACAGTCTGCTTCAATGAGGTCAAAGTTAATCTATGGTGGGAGACCAGTATAGCAAGACAAGAAGGTAAAGCCTAAGTCCAATGATTTGAGTTCTTCGTAGTAAATCTGGTCAAAGACTGAGTGGACTGGTAGGAGCAAGTTAGAGAAAAAAAGGAAAGGTTTTCTTTGGGATTAAGTATCCAAAGTCCAAATATGGGAATATTTAAGTCCTCATATTCTTGGAATAGAAATTCTCATACTTCTGCTGGATGCAGAAGCATTTGTGTTTTTTGTAAATTCTTCCAGATAAAGCTGTTTGCTTTTATCTATCTTAAATCAAATTTCCTTTTACCATTAATGGAATGAGAAGAAGGGACTCAGCGATAATCCAATCTAATCCCTTCATTTTAAATGATAAAAATTCTAATTCCAAACCTAAATGATTGGGCAAAATTCACATTGTTAAAAAAAAATGGTGGACTTTTCAGATGACGTCATAAAAATGGCAATGTGAGGTGAGCCTCTTGAAACCTCCCTTGGAATTTAAAACAAATTGAACAACTACAACTCCACAAAGGACTCCCTACGCAGCAGACAGGCAAGACTAAGAGGTGCACTACTGAAATCACCTAAAGGTGGGCAAATCATACAAGTGGGGGAGGAGGGAAGGGAGCAGTGCAGAGACAGGGACGCAAGGGCACAGGACACAGACCTAGCTCGGTGCTCTGAGTTCACTGCATTCTGGAATTACCACAACTGTGGGAGATGGAAGAACTCAGACTGCTAGGGCTCCGTTTATGGTCCACAGGGCTGAGGGGACAGCATATAACATGGCTGAACCCAATGCTCATGGCAGAGACCTCAGAGCAAAGACTGAGGGAAGAAGAATGAAAATGGTGGTTTAAGCCCTCACTGCCAAGCAGAGAATGGAAGCCTTAGGCACTGAGCCTAGCTGCCCTCTCCCTATGTTCCCAGAGCTTGCCCCATCCCCACCTGCCCAGTGCTAGAAGTGGAACAGTAGCAGTGTCAGATCAAAAGAACAGAATATTTGCAGTTCTGAGAACTGTGATCCACAGACACATACTCGCAGCCCAACTAAGTCTGGCAAAGGGGAGGGAGCTGTGGAAGCAGGACTGGCTATGGTGGTGGTCACCGCCATTGCTCTGGCCACCTCTCACAACCCAGCCCATCCCTGTCCCCAACTATCTAGATGGATCCCTGCAGGAGTAAACAGAGCTGCTGAAACACACAGGATCTGAATCTGGTGCATGAAGACCTTTGGAACTTCAGAAGCTCTCCACATCCCCCCACGGAGGCAGCACCCTATGACCCAGGTGACCTGTTCACAGAGGAGAAGCCCGCCTTCCAGGGAATCCCCCCATTGTGTGAGAAGCCGGAATAGTCCAGAGAAAATATAACATTACAGTGTGAAAGACAATAAAAGGCTGCAGTGGGAAAGAAAATAAAACATTCTACCAACACGTACTGGAAAACAAAAGAAAGACCTCTTTCTATCAATCTGTTGCAGAACCCACTCCTGTAGATGTCTAGGAAGAGAAATAATAAATCATTAATAGCCATGAATAACCAAGGTAACAAGATAGCTCAGAAAGAAAGTGAAAAGTCTCCAGAAAATGAACTTAAAGATATGGAAATATGTGACTTAAATGACAGAGAATTCAAGATTGCAGTTCTTATAAAACTCAACAAGATGCAAGAAAACACAGACAGGCAATGTAATGAACTCAAATAAAAAAAAAAAATCAAAGAACAAAATGAACATTTTACCAAATAGATTGAAATTTTAAAAAAGAACCAAATAGAATTTGTGGAGATTAAGAACTCAATAAAAGAAATGAAGAATGGAATAACCAGCTTAGGTAGTAGAGTTGACCAAATGGAGGAAAGAATCAGCAACATCTGATTAGATAGCAATCTGGAAATGACATGGATGGAAGAAAAAGAGACTTAAAAGAAATGAAAAAACTCTACAAGAACTTTCCATCTGACTCCATCAGAAAGAGCAATATAAGAATAATGGGCATACCAGAAGGAGAAGAAAAAGAGAAGGGAACAGAGAGTATATTCAAACAAATTTTCGAACAAATAGTTTGAGACCTCCCCAAACTTGTGGAAAGAACTGGATCCTCGAATCCAAGAAGCAAATAGAATACCTAATTACCTCAACCCCAACAGGCCTCCTCCAAGGCACATTACATTGAAACTGTCAAAAATGAATGACAAAGAAAGAATCCTCAAGGCAGCCAGGGAAAAGAAGATGGTGACCTACAAAGGAAAGCCCATTAGATTATCATCAGATTTTTCAATAGAATCTCTACAAGCCAGGAGGGAGTGGAACCAAATATTCAAACTATTGAAAGAGAGAAATTATGAGTCAAGAATAATACATGCAGCCAAAGATATCCTTTAGATATGAAAGAGGAATAAAGACCTTTCCAGACATACAGAAGCTGAGGGAATTTTATAACACATGACCTACACTACAACAAATACTGAAGGAGTCTATTCAACCAGCATACATAAGGATAATTTGTGGCAACCAAAATATAAAAGGGGGAAGCGTAAAGTCCTGAAATGGCATATGGGAATGGAGAAAATAAGCATAGGGAAGAAAATGGAATACTCTAAATATAAAACTTTCTTTTACATAAACTTAATGGTAACCACTCAAAAAAAAAAAAAATCCAGAACTGAAATACATAACATAATAAAAGGAGAAACAGAGGGGAGAATCATAGAATACCACCACACAGAAATAATAGACAACAACAAAAAGGCAAAGAAACCATGGAGACACAGTTTTACCAGAAAACTAAAGATAGAATGATAGGAAATCCTCACATATCAATAATCACCCTAAATGTAAATGTACTGAACTCACCAATAAAAAGGCACATTTTATGTGAGTAGCAGATTGAATCAAAAAACTAAACCCAAACATATGCTGTCTCCAAGAGACACATCTCAGCTACAAGGACAAACATAGACTCAAAGTGAAAGGGTGGAAATTGATACTTGAAGCAAATGGTATCCAGAGAAAATCAGGTGTAGCCATACTGATGTCAGATGAAACACACTTCAGGATAAAAAAGGTAACAGGAGACAAAGATGGACTTTTCATAATGATAAAGAGGACTATACAAGAAGACATAACAGTCATCAATATTTATGCCCCCAATCAGGAAGCACTGAAATATACCAAGCAACTACTAACAGAACTAAAGGGAGAAATTGACCAAAACACAGTTATACTAGGGGACCTAAATGCTACATCATTGACAGCTACGGATAGATCATCAAAACAGAAAATAAATAAAGAAATAGCAGCCCTAAATGTCACCTTAGGGGAAATGGACATAATTGACAGTTATAGAGCACTTCATCCTAGAACATCAGACTACACATTTTTTTTTCTAGTGTATATGGAACACTCTCATGGATAGACCATATATTGGGACATAAAACTAGCCTCAGCAAATTTAAGAAGATTGAAATAGTACCAAGCATATTCTCTGATCACAAGGCTTTGAAATTGAATATCAACTGCAAAAAGAAAGCAGGAAAAAACACAAATATGTGGAGATTAAACAACACACTTTTAAAGAATGACCAAGTCAAAGAAGAAATAAGAGGAGATATCAAAAGATACATAGAAACAAATGAGAATGAAAATACATCCTACCAGAATTTTTTGGATGCATGCAGCGAAAGCAGTTTTAAGAGGAAAATTTGTATCATTACAGCCCTAGCTGAAGAAACAAGAAAAATCCCAGATAAATAACCTCATGTTACACTTTAAAGAACTAGAAAAAGAAGAACATATGCAACCCAAAGTCAGCAGATGAAAGGAAATAATAAAAATCAGAGCAGAACTAAATGAGATAGAGAACAAAAAGACAATAGAAAAATTTAAAGTGACAAAGAGCTCGTTCTTTGAATAGATTAATAAAATTGAGGAACCCTTGGCTAGACTCACTAAAATAAAAAGAGAAAATATACTAATAAACAAAATCAGAAATGAAAGAGGGGAAGTTATCAGGGGTGCCACAGAAATACAAAGGATCATCCAAGAATACTATGAAGAACGATATACCACCAAATTCAATAACCTAGAAGAAATGGACAAGTTCTTAGAAACATGTAGCCTTCCTAGGCTGAATCACAAAGTATTGGAAAATCTAAATAGATGAATCACCAGTAAGGAAATTGAATCAGTCTTCCAAAACCTTCCCAAAAACAAAAGTCCAGGACCAGATGGCTTCACTAGTGAATTCTACCAAACCTTCACAGAGGATCTAGTACCTGTCCTACTCAAACTCTTCAAAAAAATTGAAGAAGAGACAATACTCCCTAACTCATTTTATGAGGCCAACATTACCCTGATACCAAAACCTGGTAAGGATAACACACAAAAAGAAAATTACAGACCAATATCTCTGATGAACACAGATGTGAAAATGCTAAACAAAATTCTAGCGAATCGAATGCAACAATGCATTAAAAAGATTATTCATCATGACCAAGCGGGGTCATGCCAGGGACACAAAGATGGGTCAACATATGCAAATCCATCAATGTGATACACCACATAAACAAAAAAAAAGGACAAAAATCATATGATTATATCAATTGATGCAGAAAAAGCGTTTGACAAGATACAACATCCATTTATGATTAAAACACTTAATAAAATAGGTATAGAAGGAAAATACCTTAACATAATAAAGGCCATATATGACAAACCCTCAGCTAATATAACAATTAACGGTGAAAAACTGAAGCCCTTTGCTCTACGTTCAGGAACACGACAGAGTTGTCTCCTATCACCTCTGTTTTTCAACACAGTATTGGTAGTCCTCGCCAGAGCTATCAGGCAAGAGAAAGAAATAAAAGGCATCCAAATTGGGAATAAAGAAGTTAAATTGTCACTCTTTGCTGATGACATGATGCTATATATAGAAAACCCTAAAGATTCCACCAAAAAGCTATTAGAAATAATAAACGAATACAGTAAAGTTACCGGCTACAATATCAACGTACAGTCCATTATCACACTCCCTGACTTTAGCTTGTACTACAGGGCTACAATAATCAAACCAGCATGGTATTGGCAGGAAAACAGACACATAGACCAATGGAATAGAATTGAGAACCCAGAAATAAAACCACATAAATATGAACAGATAATTTTTGACAAGCAAGAAACATACAATGGAGAAAAGACAGCCTCTTCAATAAATGGTGCTGGGAGAATTGGAAAGCCACATGCAAAAGAATGAAACTGAACTGCTATCTGTCACCATGTACCAAAATTAATTCAAAATGGATGTAAGACCTAAGCATAGGACCTGAAACAATAAACTGCATAGAAGAAAACATAGGTACTAAACGTGTGGACCTTGGGTTCAAAGAGCATTTTATGAATTTGACTCCAAGGCAAGGGAAGTAAAAGCTAAAATAAATGAATTGGACTATATGAAACTTAAAAGCTTCTGCACAGCAAAAGAAACCATCGACAAAATAAAGAGGCAACCAATTGAATGGGAGAAGATTTTTGCAAACAGTGCCTCTGATAAGGGGCTAATATCCAAAATATACAAGGAACTCATGCAACTCGACAACAAAAAAACAAACAACCCAATTGAAAAATGGGCAGAGGACCTGAAGAGACATTTCTCCAAAGAGGACATACAAATGGCAAATAGACATATGAAAAAATGCTCAACATCACTAATCATCAGAGAAATGCAAATAAAAACCACAATGAGGTATCACCTCACCCCAGTCAGAATGGCTATCATCAACAAGACAAATAGTAAGAAGTATTGGAGAGGCTGTGGAGAAAAAGGAACCCTCATACACTATTGGTGGGAATGCAGACTGGTGCAGCCACTATGGAAGGCAGTATGGAGGTTCCTCAAAAAATTATGAATAGATTTACCATATGACCCAGCAATCCCTCTCCTGGGTATCTACCCAAAAAATCTGAAAACATTTATAAAGACACGTGTGCTCCAATATTCATTGCAGCTTTGTTTACAGTGGCCAAGACATGGAAACGACCAAAATGTCCTTCGATAGATGAAAGGATAAAGAAGTTGTGGTATATATACACAATGAAATATTATTCGGTGGTAAGAAAAGATGATATAGGAACGTTTGTGACAACATGGATGGATCTTGAGAGTATAATGCTAAGCGAAATAAGTCAGACAGAAAAAGCAGAGAACCATATGATTTCACTGATATGTGGTATATAAAGCAAAAACAACAAAAGAACAAGACTAACAAATGAGAAACAAAAACTCATAGACACAGACAATAGTTTCGTGGTTACCAGAGGGTAAGGGGGGAGGGTGGTGGGAGATGAGGGTAAGGGGGGAGGGTGGTGGGAGATGAGGGCAAGGGGGATCAAATATATGGTGATGGAAGGAGAACTGCTGTGGGTGGTGAACACACAATGGGATTTATAGATGATGTATTACAGAATTGTACACCTGAAATCTATGTAATTTCACTAACAATTGTCACCCCAATAGATTAAAAAAAAGAATAAATAAATAAATAAGATAATATGAACTTTTTAAAAAAATGACTTCTTACATTGCAAAATGGTCACAGATTCTTTCATTCCTTCACCCTTGAATATATTCTTTATATGTGACTGGCTTTGACCAATAGGACATTAACAAGAGTGAGGCTGCCTGAGGCTTCAAGGGGTCTCACACTTTGGGGTTTGCCTGCTGTTGGAACCCAGCCTCCATGTGAAGGATCAGAAGATACCCTTCGTGATGATGAGACATGTGGCCAGTCAGACCTGATGCTCCTGTCACCTAAGCCAATAGTCCAGGCATCCCTCAGCAAAATCACTAATTGATAACAGATGTGTGAATGAGTCCAGCTGAGCTCAGCCGAGCCCAGACCAGACAGAAGGACACCAGTTAAGTCCTGAACTAAATAAGTGACTGTTGTTTTTACTCTCTAGTCATTGGGGTGGTTCATTGCAAAACAAAAATGAACGAATACAATGAGTATAAGGATGAATGATAAGCATAGAAGTGAGTTCAAGAGGGGAGAGTACACTGTTACTCATCAGAGAAGATTGTTAGAGCTTTCTTTTGAAATGCAATTTATGTACAAGACAGCAGAACCATAATGTTGAATTTGCTACTTTATGAAGGAAAAGGCAGAAGTTATATTTTATCTTTTCTCCCCAGGAGACTCTTCTTCATGTGATGTATACAATTACTTATTACAGTTATTTTCTAATTGAATTTAAAATTTTGTCTGATAACTGGTCACGAATTAATTTGAAATTACAAATTAAACTTTTCTATTAGAAGCACACATGCATGTATGGACGTGCGCGTGCGTGCAGACACACACACACACACACACACACACACAATGCTGGCAGATGCAGAATTTTCCCTTCTCTTACAGGGTCATTCATCTGGGAGACTGAATATTATGATCTCTTTGAGCCAGAGGTCTGTTTTCTGTGGACTTCCGCCAAGATAACCCTTGGCATTCTTCAAAGATTTCTCTTTTAACAAGAGCATCTCTATAACGCATTATGCTTTCAAGAAGTTGAAATATAACCCTGATAGAATATAAAGATAACTCCTTGTAATAAATAAATGCAACACTATTTCCTGTGCTCTTTGAGAACAAACTTTAAAGGAAAACAGTTTTTAAAGTCTATTCAGAAAGAGATAGGCTCCTAACAATATCCTGTAACTAACCTCTTCTTCCCATTGCATAAGCTTAGAAATTATAGGAGAAATATATAATTAAAAATAAATACATAATCAGGTTGGAAATCAAGAAGAGGTATTTTTAGGTCAGGAGAAAAATGAAATTGTACCATAAAAAGTGAAAATCCATATAGGAGAGGATTTCTATAAAATGTGTTTGCCTTCATGGTGCTTCCAGCCCAGAGCTAGAAAAATTTGAAGAAAGAGAGGACCTGGGTGAAGTGGCTTCTGGACAATTGGTTGGCATATGGCCAACAGACTAGCCAAACTGTTGACCCTCCTTCCCCTTCCACATCTCCGCAGGACTAGACAGTGCTTAGCAGAACAATCTTAGTCAAAATAGAAGAACTGAATCTGGCATCTGGGTGGGAAAGGCAGGACAATACTCAGGAACATGGTGACCAAAAGGAGTACTGGAAATTACTCATGTCCAGAAGATGGAATGTCCTGCTTAACAACACATCCTATGTCTACCTTCTACTTCCAAACCTGAGAGTGGCTACAGTCTACCTCAGCTAGAAGCAGTCTAACTCATTCTGCAAAATCATTAATGGGGGTCCATGGCAAGCAGACACTATTCAGAGAGTCAGGTCAATACAAAATCAGGGCAAACATTTGAGTGGGCCAACAACATGGGCACCAAGCTCAGCAATTAAGGAACAGAGTGTATACGGCAAACAAAAGAAGATTTTAGAATGATTATAATTTCTAGTCTCGGACAAATCTAAGAGGACACTGTAACCACAAAAAAAAAATAATCAATCAGAGATCTAGGAAACTGTTTAAAATGCATTGTTGAAATTAAAAACTAAGTAACAGGATGAGTAGCAAAATAGACGTTGATGTAACATAAATGAGTTGACTGGAAGTCTAAGGTGAAGAGTTCTGCCAGATACAGGGCAAGACAAAAAACTGTAAGACTTTTAGGAGAGAATAGAGTGAATGGAGAGAGAGAGAACACTCAAAACAACTGTACAAAAAGAAATCACAGAACTAAAGAAAAACAGCACTCAAATGGAAGAGGCCCAACACTGTGCTATTGACAAGAGATGTATCTCAATATAACCATGTCAAAAGGTTAAAAATAAATGGAAATAAAAACTATACTAGGTAAATGCTACGAAAAGACAGCTCATGAGCAATATTTCTAGGCAAATTTGAATCAGAAAGCATTAGAGGAATAAGACGTATTTCGTATTGATAAAAGGAACAACTAACCAGCAGAACAGTCACACACTGTTATTTTGTGACATTTCCTTATTGTCACAATGATGACAATGATGACAATAAGGAAACAGCACATTGATATTCTGAAAATACAACTGACTGAAGGAAATGTGCAGTTGGCATTACCAAGGACTTGTAACCTTGCTGACCAGGCTTCTACTCATATTGATCACAATATTTAGCAGCTTTAGAATATTTAAACAAAAATGAATAGAAGAAGAAAGACTTTAACAAATGCATCCCAGCTGAGAATAGTGATTCTATCTGGGGAGAAGAGTGAGATTTGGTTGTACAGTAAAGAAGACTTTTCCTAAGTATGTATTAAGTGAAATAATTTTTACAAGTTAGATGTATTGATTTTGCATTTAATGTATTTTAAAAATAAAAAGATTATATATAATATACATATTTTAAGTTGGTCCATACTTAATAGTATTTTGACACATTTAAACCAGGAATAAGTCCAATTCCAGTCCAAAGTCACCATTCTCTTTCATCTACTAAAAATCTTGTTTGTCTCTGCCAGACAGTTTTTATCACTAAATTTATTACCTTTCTGCACTGTTGTGAAGTTGTTAAATGAACTTCACACATAAAACTTCAATTAGAGTATTCTGGATGAAAGGGATTTTTCCTATACTAAATAATAATAGAATATTATTAATAGTACTTAGAAATACTATTTTAATAAATGCTTTTTGTGTCACATTATATGCATTATCTCATTTAATCGTCTCAATAACCATTTAGAGTAAGTACCATTATAGTTCCCATTTTACAGATGAGTAAGTTGAGGTTGTAGTCAGTTAAATAACGTGTCCAAATTCCCAGAGCAAGTGAGAACAGAAAGAACCAATATTTGAAAATAGATCTACCTGACTCAGGATTCTAAATTTTACCCCTGTGAACAGGTCTGGGCACATAGAACCTCCTCAAAATATGTTTCAATGATTGATCGATGCTTTCACATTTCATGGACAATCCTCAGGTTGCAGCACCCTATGGTGTCATGAGGGGAGATTTGAATTAGAAAATTTGAAGCATCATAATTAATTTTAGACCTGGGGAGACCTCTGCAATCATTTTACACGTGAGGAAAACGAAGCCCAGAGAGGTTAAGGGAGTAATCCAAAGTCAAAGAGCTTGATCCTGAACAGCTAAATTTGAAATCCAGCTCTCCTGGTTCCCAGTGCGATGCTATGGAATTTATCATCAGGAATGAGGCTTCTGCAGCTTCTAAGAAGCCCTCTCCCCATATTCTCCCCCATTATCACTTCCAGTTGCACCCTCCTTGTGGAACACCATTCCATGTACCAGCATGTCAATCATCACGTAATGTTTCTTGCAGTGGGCCACAAGGACTCACCCCTGTCAGCTTTTCCAAACAAGTGTGCTAAAATCAGAGATGATTCCAGAAGCAGAAAGCAGAACCTCAGACATTAAAAGAGGTGCTGAGGGGAGAAAACCACAGAGCAGTCATAGATGGAAAACAGAAAGATCCTGAAAACATGCAGAAGACAGAAGTGGAGCTGTACTCATACATGTGAGAGAAGAGGTTCAGGTTTCATCACCCAGAGGCTCTGGATGAAGCAATTCCAGAAACCTCTGCTGTGATTCCAGGGCACTCATTTCTCCATGTGCTGGTACGGTTCCTTGTGTGTGAATAGTCACGATTACAATTACCTGATTTTGTCCTTTGCTAAAAGTATAAGCTACAGTCTATGATGTGACCTGTAAAATAAAATGGCATTTTCTTTTTTAAAACTTTTTAAACTTTTAGTTAAATTGTGTGTTTTAAAGTCACGTAAGAGTTTCAAAAATTAAACAATGAACACCTGTATATCCTTTGTCTAGATTTATCAAATGTGTTTTGCCACATGTGTCTATGTATTTCTTCCTGGTTTTTTTTCTTGCTAAACCACTTCAGAATTTCAGACATGACAAACTTTTAAATAGTTCAGCCACATATCCTAAAAACAAGGACATTCTTTTATATAATTACAACACAATTATCAAATCCTGGATATTTTACATTGGTACAATATTATTATCTAATATACAGTCTATATATTCAAATTGCAGAAGTTCTCTCAATAATATTCTTTATAGCATTTTTTTTCTGATCCAGAAACCAATTTCAGATAAAACATTACATATAGTTGACATTTCTCTTTAGTCTCCTTTAATCTGGAACAGTTTCTCAGCCTTTCTTTGTTTTCCATGACCTTGACATTTTGAAGAGTACAGGCTGGTTGTCCTTTGATTTGGGTTCGTCTGATGCTTTCTCATAATGAGAGGTCTTCAGTATTTATGGCAGGCATAGCAAAAAAGTGAGGTTGTGTCCAAATGAAATGGTTTTAATTGTAACATTTTTATGTGATATTAATCCTGTCAGAGATACTGTTTTTTTGAGTTAAAGGAGTATAATGCAAAATGACACCAAATTAGCCATAAAGCAAAGCCCTGGAGAGAGAGCACGCAATTAAAAGGTAGGCTACTTTATGGACAGTATTCTCACCTGCCTGCACATTCAGTATAGAGAGCCACTCACTCTCAGTACAGATCATATCACACTGATCTCTTTATTTGTTTCTACCATAACGACATCACTGAGCAGCATTAACTTCTCTAAGAAAGGGAAAGAATAGCGTACTTGGAAAATTACTCCCCATTTCAGTCTGCCCATAAATGAAAATATTAAAACTTTCACTATCAAATATAATTATTTCTCTTTGGAAAAAAATAGTCTTCAAAGGATATAAACAGTTGGAATAATTAAATCAACTGCCCATTTCTCACCACTTAAGTTTTAAAAATGAGGTAAACCTGTCGCCTTTATTACATCTATTTCATTGTGTACTTATAGCAGGTTTGTGTTAAGGGCATGTTTCATTTAAGCAGCTCAGAATATTGAGTTCTGAAAATTGAAAATGGCTGCTCTGCTCAGTGGTTTTTATTTCCCAAACTTATCCTCTTCTCTCCACGTGCCTGCCACCCTGCATCTTCCCTAACACTGTTCTTACAGTTTCCTAACTGCACCCAGCACTCACTCTTGTCCCCCATAATCCCATTTCTACACAGTAGACAAAATGCTTTCCCAAAATGAAACTCATAATATGGTACATTCCTGCCTGATGTTGTTCCTTGACTTCTTTAGTGCACTGACTTAAAATCCAAATCACCTACTGCAGCCAACAGGACTGACCCCTGCCTACTTCTCCGACTGCCTCTACTCTTTTTCTCTTCCTCAGTCAGCCTACTCCAGTCAGGCTAACTTTTCTGTTCTTTGATTGAGCCTGTTTCCTCACTTGAGGGCCTTTGCACTTGTTGGTCTTTCTGCTTGGAACCCTCTTTCTTTGGCTTAACCCATGACAGCTCCATTTTATCATTTGTGTCTCAGCTCAAATGTCACCTTATCAGAAACGCTTTCTCTGACTATGCCACCTGAAGTAACTTCCACCTCAAACTAGTCATGTTCTCCTGTTTCACTTACTTTCTGAATCTATCCTCTTGATGTATCTATTTAGAATTTCATCTAAATGCAATTTCATCTAAATGTAGCTCCATTGTAACATAAGGTCTGTGGGAATAAGAACCATATCTATATTGCACCCTGCCAAATCTGATGTGCCTAGAATGATTTCTGGCATGAAGTGGATGCTCAATAAATATTTGTTGAATGAGTGAGAAAATGATTACAGATTATAATTAACCACCATTGAACGAAGAAACTTACCTGGTGTTGGAATGAATGCCATTGCCTTGACAAGTTAGCCAATTTAGTCACCAAATTTACTTCCAACTGTTTGGGATGTTTCCAAAGATAATTCCAGCAATTACAGGGAAAAGAATGGAAATGGAGACTGAAGTAAAAGGGAATAAAGACATGAAACAAGAGAGCTTCATTCAAACTTATGTCCCATGAACTGAGAATACAGTTAATTTAACCCATAGCACCTAAGGAGCAAAATAAATAACGTGCAAACAGTGAACCTTAAAAAGTACACAATATACCATCCACGATGCCACACTCTTCTGGTCCTCATATCCTATTGTGTATCTCTTCTTAGTCTCCAACATTCTGTCTTCCTTCTTCTCCTGCCCCTCAAATGTAGACACCCCCAATATGAATATGGTAGATGATCTTTTTTCTTTATATGCTGTCGTGCAGGGTGGCCTGGGGGCCTCTGGTCCCACTCCCCACATAAGAAGGCAGGATATGGCTAGGCCAAAAAGGAACACCCAATGAGCCATAGGTAGGGGAGTCATACCACTAGATTCTCTGTGGCAGCCAGGCGAGACACACACAGTAGTAGCCACACAATCCGCAGTCCACCATTCCCTTCTCTGCCTGCCAACCAACCAACCAATCAACGCAGCCCCGCAGTTACATCAGTAGCCAATTGGCCAACCGGTTACAGATAATTACAGTTGATGGTCTTTCACTACACGAACCAGCACCACCCCACGCGAGGCCGAGAGCCTGGAAACTGCTCTCTGGGACTGTGTCCCCACATATGCTTTGTCTCAGGAATTCTCATTCACTTCCATAGCTTGTCTCGTCACTTCTCTATTGGTGAATCCCAAGTTAATCTCTCTAATGCATTAAGGTCATTGCCAGCTGGAATGTTTTGGCAATTTGAATTTTTCTTAGAACTCCTCAGCAAGTCTGAACTGGTTTGTCCAGATGGAAAAGGGGTGCCCCATTATTCACAAAAGTCTATTAATTTCTGAATGGAAGGAATTGTATCTCACTTTATTTTTTTCTTACAGAGTGGGTATCTACTCAGGAAATGTTTGAAGTCACATAAACTAAATAGAAAATGAAGCTTTTGCTGTTATACTGGATGTGTCTATAACACATGGCTTTTTCTGTGTAATAAACCACCCCAAAGTTA
Source organism: Rhinolophus ferrumequinum (assembly GCF_004115265.2). NCBI lineage: Eukaryota > Metazoa > Chordata > Mammalia > Chiroptera > Rhinolophidae > Rhinolophus > Rhinolophus ferrumequinum. The sequence continues at coordinate 37,082,130 of NC_046306.1, read as the reverse complement.
GTGGCTCAAAACAGTAACCATTTATTTGGCTTATTATTCTGTGGGTTTGCCAGGGCTAGGGCTCAGCTGGTTCATTCCTCTGGTCTTGGCTGGGCTTACTCATGTGTCTGCAGTCACCTGCTGAGATGGCTATTCTAGAGGCACTTAACTGCTCATTTCTGCTTCCTGTGGTCTCTTGTTCTCCAGGAGGCTAGCCTTGTTTTCATGGTAATGATGAAAAGAATCCCAAGAGTAAAACAAAGTATGTAAGGCCCCTTGATGCCCAGGCTTAGAACTAGCACACTGCCAGTTCTGCCACCTTGTAATGGCCATCAAGTCACATGACCTGCCCCGACTCCAGGTCTTCATCTCTTGATAGAAGATACTGCTGTCATATTGCCTAAGAGTGTGGATACAGCAACGGAAATTATTCTGGTTATTTTTGCAAACAGTTTACCATAGAAAATAATGGTTTGTTAGTGGAATGCATCTCTTTGAAGTGTGACTACTTAAAGAGAAGATAATCAGAAAATGTTATTAGGAAACTAAGCCTAACTTCTTTTTCTGTTGTTGCACAAAATCCCATAAAACATGACCTCATTCTCCCTAAATGCACTTCTGTCTATTGCTTCACAGGAAGGAAGCTGGGATTGCAACTGCTCCAGGAACAGCTGTAACCCAGTGGGTGCTTGCCTGGTCCCAATTGGTGCCCGCTAAGTTGGAGGTCATGACAGCTACAGCAAGCAATGTCTGTGACAACAGTCTCCATGGATCTGCCCTAGAAGGGCTCAGTTAATCAATAACTTGCTTGAATGGGTAAAAGAAAGGCTTGGCTCACTGCAGGATGGCAGAGGGGAGTGAAGACTTCCAGGGCAGTTCATTGGGTCATTCCTTTCCCATCTGCCGTGTTGCTATGACAACCAAAGGCCGACTCTTAGGTCCATCAAATATACAGGAGAATATTTGAAGTTCAGGAGGACAGCATTAATAGAGAATGTTTTCCCTCTAACTTACAGTAGGCAGGTGGCACTTCCTGAATTTTTTAAATTGGAGGGCCTGAACAGAAATTTTTATGTTGATTAAATAATACTACGGCTTTCTCAGGTAGAGAAAGATACTAATGCAGTGTATCTCAACCCTGGATGCTTATTAGAATCCCTTGGAATGCTTTTCAAACATACTGGAGCCCTGCAAGCAAGAAGTTTAATTGGTTTGGGGTGGGACCCTTTAATGATTTTGTTTTTAAAGCTGCCCAGGTGACTCTAATCTGCATCCAGGGTGTCAAACAGCTCTGCTAAGGTAATGACCCCAAAGTTATAAAGAATGGCCAGTGTAATTTAAAAAGCACTTGTAGGAATCAATATATTTGTATCTTAATCCTGGCTTCACCACCCTCTAGCTGTTTGGCTTTGAGAAACCACCGTGTCTGCATCTGCATAATGAGAACAGTAATAATACCTACAACATCGGGCTTGTCAGGACAAAAAATAGTATTTTAAAAGTGTAGATTAAAAGAAAATTAAAAGAAACATCAAATTGTAAGAAGTAGTCAACACCACATGAAAAGGCTTAGAAATGTACAATTGGATGAAAAACTATTAATAAAGTGTTTCCGATAAAAGTCAGGATACATATTTGTACATTTACATTAATAGCAGCATTATTCACAATAGCCAAAATGTGGAAGCAACCCAAGTGCACATTGATGAATGAATGGATAAACAGAATGTGCCATATACATAGAATGGCATATTATTCAGCCTATATAGGCAGGAAATTCTGACACATGTTACAACATGGAAGAATCTTAAAGACATTATGCTAAGTGAAATAAGCCAGTCACAAAAGGAAAATACTATATGATTCCATTTATATGAGGTACTTAGAGTAGACAGAGTCATAGAAACAGAAAGTAGAATGGTGGTGGCCAGGGGCTGGGGAGAGAGGGGCATAGGGTATTGTTTAATGAGTATAGAATTTCAATTGGGGCACATGAAAAAGTTCTGGAGACAGATAGTGGTGATGGTTGCACAACATGTGAATGTACTTAATGCCACTGAATTGTACACTTAAAAAGGGTTTAAATGGTAAACTTTACATTATGTGTTTCACCACAATAAAAAAATGATAAAATAATGGGTTTGTTTTGCGGGGAAAGGAAACAAGAGGTTATGATCAGGATTGGACACGTGGGAGGTTCTAGGGTCACCAGTGACATTCTGTTTCTTGATCTGGGTGGTGTTTACAAGTGTACTTGCCTTTTTTGTTTTGTTTGATTCTCTGTATCTATGTTTTATATTACAATAAAAGTTTTTAAAAATAAAGGAATATATAAAACAGAATCAGGCTCAGCTTAAACAGCCCTCAACAGGTGGGGGCTATTGTTACCACTAGTCCGTGAACAATCCTTGTCCCTGCTCTCTCCATCCATCATTACCACCACTTAGCATGACGGTCTGCCCATAGGTGGCACCAGGACCCACTTGCTGAATGAGTGATGACAATACTGGACCCACAGAGGCTGCAGGACTGAACCTGAGAGCTGCTAGTCTGATGGAGAAGACAAAACCAACAGGCCTGAACTAAGTGCTGAGAGCAAAGGATCATCATAGGTGATAGGGCAGCATCAATTGGGGTGCCTTCCTGGGCAGGGTGAGGGAAGTGCCGACCTATTCTGAACAGGGAGATGCTGGATTCATCTCCAGGGTACATTTAATCCTGTTTTAAAGCTACATACTTAGTTGGTTCTTAGTGCATGAAAATCAGTAACCAATATAAGACGATGTGGAGCTAATGAAGTGGTTCAGATTATACTTCTATGTGCTAGAAGCATTTAGAGCAAAAGAAGTGGCCTTGAAAGATGAATGAGATTTGGAGAGGCAGAGGCAAGATTGAAAGTTAATGGCTTTCCAGGAGCCAAAACAAAGAGGAATTGGCTGGCATCTTGTGACTTCCTGAAAAGACCAGCTATAAACAGAAACACATGGGGGAAATCAAGTTAGACAAGTCACCTGGAGCCAGACGCGGGACAGCCTTGGAGTCAAGCAGAGAAATGCACATTTGAAATGATGGGAAGTAGGGAACCATTAAAATTTTTTGAGCAGTGGGAATGAAAGGATTTATTTCAGTAGTAGCCCTCAAGGAAGATGGAAGGTGATGGGAGGGACAGCTTTGTGAAACGCAGGAGAGATTTATTTGACAGGATGATCAACAGGACTTGGTACCTGATTGGATGTGGGGAATGAGAGAGAAAAACCATTTTCAGCCTGAATTAAGGAAGACGGCTAGTGTCTTTCACAAGATCAGCTTCTAGCATTCCTTTTCTAAGTTGTAGACAGTCTCAACTTTGGCTGTACAATTGAATCATCTAGAGATCTTGTTAAAATACACATTGATTCAGCATATCAAGGGTGAAATTCTGCATTTCTAACAAGCCCCCTGGTGAGGCAGATGCTGCTGGTTCAGGAATCCACTGCATTTGGAGAAGCAAAGTTCCAGAATAGTGGTTTCCAACTTGACTGTGCCTGAGAGTCTCCTGGATAACTTTTAAAAATTCAAATACCCAGGCCAGACCACTTCAGCCAGAATCTCTGATATGGCAGGACACAGGCATCAGGATTTCTAAAGCTCTCCAGCTGGTTCCCATTCACATCCTAAATTCAACTTTAGGTCCTCTCAATTTCACAGGAGAAAAAAACACATTTAAATCTTCAAGAGTTGCCTGGGTATATTTTCTTGGGAAAATGACTTCCTCAAGATTCTTTTGGGAGTGGTTCAATAGTTAGCCTTTTAAAACTTGTGTATACCCAATAATCAACAACAACAAAATCAAATTGTCCCTTAAGATGGAAGGCACCTTAAGAAAATAATTGGCAATAGATCTTTAGTGCTACTGCAGCGAGTACATTTTGTTTTAACTGCATAGAGTAGGAGACATCTTGCAACGCCCGCAAATCCTAGTGATTTATGAGCATGAATGCACAGTGCAAAAGCTGCTGAATTGTCTCAGCTCATCAAAGAAGCTTCACTGAGAGTTATTTTGACGACTTCCTGCTGGGTCTTAAGTCCACATGTCTGTAAATCCATTTCTGAATGGTCAGGACTTACGCTCCCAACTCCAGCAAGTGCCTGGACTCAGCCCTCTGCCCCTCGTCAATCTTGACCATGCTGGAAAAACACACAGGTAAATCCCACACTGAGTAGCAACCAAAGTACTTTACAACAGACTTCAAATTGTGGTTATAAAAGAGTGCTCCTCCCAGTGCTTTCTACCAGATCCTGGGGTTTATAGCCAGTGGCTCTCATTCTACTGGGTATTAGAATTACACAATGCTCTCACTGGACAGAGAAATTCACGAGGCAGGACGTAGACCCACACCAAATTTATGGGTCCCTTTCAATCTGATTTCTGCTGGGCAGACTTGCTGAGATAGAAATAGAGCTATAGCATTTCCTCATGTGTGCATGGAGAGGCAGTATGGGATTGTGCAAAGAGTCCTAGTTTAGGAGCCAGGAGACCCAGTTTTTGCTTGAGTCTTGTGTTTTAGTAGCTGTAGTTTCCTCATTTGTAAATCTGGTATTAGACTGCCTCCAGATTAGATTGTTGTGATAAGGGATATACTGGTAAACGTTTAACAACTGGGTTCCTGAAGGGGGAAAACAAAAACAAAGCCCTGGATTTGTTTGCCCATTTTCACTGTTTAAATACCTCAACCATGGTTTATTTCAAACTATGAACCTGACTTATTGAACCCACAGTTGTATGCCATTATGTAGTATTTCTACTATTCAGATAGTAACATAACTTCAAGGACATAGATAATAGTAAAAGGTAGTAAAATAATTAGAAAGTGATAGTTTTTTTTTATATTTATCACTTTTTAAAAATATAATTTATTTAATTTTAAGTTTATATAACTTAATTTTTAATAATGGATGTTTCAAAAACCAGCTCATAAAATTCCTAAAGATTTTTAAATTGGCTCTTACAAGCCAGTAGAAGGTGGTTCCAGCACACTTCTACTTGTGATCATTTAATGAAATAAAATTAGCAGATTCATTAATCATTTATATTAGTTTGCTAGGGCTGCCATAACAAAATGCCACAGGCTGGCATGACATAAACACCAGAAATTTATTTCCTCATAGTTCTGGAGCCTAGAAGTTCAAGTTTAAGGTACCAGCAGGACCGGGATTTCCTGAGGCCTCTCTCCTTGGCTTGCAGATGGCTGCCTTTCTTCTGTGTCCTCATATGGCCTTTGCTCTATGAATGTTTATCCCTTACACCTCTTCTCACTATTATAGTGACATTAGTCCTACTGGATTGGGAGCCTATCCTTATGCCTTGCTTTAACCTTAATTATCTCTTTAAATCCCCATCTCCAAATACTGTCACTTGGAGAGTTAGAGCTTCAACATAAATTGGGGTGGGGGGTGGGGTGGGGGAGACACAATTCAGTCAATAACAGCATCTAATAAATATTAGGTGAATATAACCTAAATAGCAAAGCTTCAGCAATGACCTGAGAATGACCTATCTTCTTCACTTATGGAAATTATGTCTTTTGTTAGATCCTGAGGTAAAGAAAAGACTTGGATTATGCCCAGGAAAACCCTGACTGGGGGCCTGCCCTCCCTGTTCTGAGTCTCATATATAGGTGGTCCAGTAAAATATAAAGGGGTATACAAATGGGAGATTATTGTTCTGGTTTAAAGGATTATTTCCTTTTCTACCATGACTGTTTGTTGTGGTTATTTTAGTAACAGCTAAAATTTCTTTCTACTCATGTTTGCCCTCCGAGATGTTGTGTATGTAACAGTCCAACATTGGCATGTAATTACTTATGCTTTGTACTTTTTAATTCTTTATGCCTAGAGACTATGGAGCGTAATGGTTAAGAGTTTAATCTCCAAAGCTACAATGAGATTTGAATCTCAGCTTCATAGTTCTATTGTCTATGGTAGAAACCACACTTATTTTCATATCACAGTGAGGTTGTTGCAGAAGTTAAAGCCCACCATCCAGAGATCACCAGGAATACAACCATTGTCCAAATGTTTTGGTTTATTTAGCTCCCTGAAGAGAATGAAAGCACACCCCAGGGAAGCCATGTGACATGGGAATAAGGAGGAATTAGGATGGGATTATCACAGGATCATGCTTGTTGTGTATGTTTCTAGGAAGTTTTATGAAAGTGTGAGGGGTGAGATGCTGTTTTGAATCAGGTGCTGTCAATACAAAGGAGTCATTCAGTGATTGGGTATTAGATCATTTTTAACTAGAGGTAAAAATACTAAAGCAAGTCTAAAGCTATAAGTAGTAATGAAGCTGTGGTCATTTGTGTTATTTGTAAGAGGGGAGTGTTTAGTGGTTTTTGTGGCGCTAGAGCAGGGGTGTCAAAACTTTTTTCAACGTTGTTCACCAAGGGCCATATGTGGTAAAATACACAAACAGCCGGGCCACTCACTCGAGGTGAAGTACGTATTGCCTCTCCTGGTTTATTTAAGTAAACTAAATATATTTTTGGAATTTGCTGCGGGCCAATTAACAATGGATTGCGGACTGCAGTTGGCCTGCGGGCTGCAGTTTTGACACCCCTGCTCTAGAGGGTCCCTTTGTCTCTATCTTATTAAAATATTGTCCTGGTGGCCGGTTGGCTCTGTTGGTTAGAGTTCAGAGCTCATAACACCAAGGTCACGGGTTTGATTCACACATGGGCCAGTGAGCTGCACCCTCCACAACTAGAGTGAAAACAATGACTTGAATTGGAGCTGATAGATCCTGGAAAAACACAGTGTTCCTCAATATTCTCCAATAAAAATTTAACAAAAAATAAAAAATAAAAATAATTAAATATTGTCATACAGTGAACTTATCTGATGATTATTTATATTTTGTAAGCATTGTTTATTTCAATTAGGGTCATTATAGCCTAGTTGCTTTCAGAGCTGTTCTTTCATAGATGTTTCAAAAAAAATATTTATTCTTATTTCTATTTAGATATTATAATAGTTATTAAACAGGCGCTATTTAAGACATTAGTAAAGAAACACATATATTACTATATCACAAATATTTTGTGAAACATACACACGTATATTATCTTGACAAGTGTATTTTGATATAATCGTGGAGTTTCTTTTTGGTAATCCTGTGTATTTTATTTTATGAATTTAAAAACTTTATTCTGAGAAAAAATCTATAGCCTTTCCCCAGCTGCTGGTGAGGTCCACAAAACCCAGAAGTTTAAGAACATCTGATAGCTCAACCCCCTCATTCTACGGATTTGAAAACTGAGGCTTAAAAAAGACAAAGATGTTCCTAAAATTATACTACAAATCAGTGGCAAAGCAGGGATCAAGACCCAGTTCTTCTCCCTCGTAGGAGGCAGTAAAAGAGAAGGAAAAGAGTAAAAAGGGCATGGACTTTGGAAACTGACAGATCAGCATTTGTTGGGATAATAATACTGTCTTAGCCTGGATGTCCTCAAAAATAAAACATGTGGCAGAATTTCCTGTTAACATTTTACTGAGGGTTCCAATCCTAGAGCAGCAAGAGTGAAGAGAAAAGGAAAGTGAGACAGAAATGGAAGGAAAGCAAATACAATTTGGTGGATTACTCAGTTTACCACAAGACAATAAAGCCAGCTCTTCAGTCTTGGGATGGACGCCCAACAGCAGCAAAGTATCAAAGTCACAGCAAGAGTGAAGACTAGCTGAAGGGGCAGCGAGCCCTAAGTAGATGGCCTGGAAAGTACAGTCTTGACACTCCCAGGTTAAGGGACCATTGACATGTTTGGCACATTCATGGATTAGCAAGAGATAAGTTAATGGTGAGGGCATAACGATCCTTCATTGAGAGACATTTGAATCTGAGGTAATTTGGAAAGATGCATTAATTGGACCTAACATGAATATCTCATGCCATTGTTGAGAGGATTAGAAATTAAGCACTGAGGTTTGTTGAACCAAGATGGTGCAGTAGGCAAACACTGCGCTTCTCATAATCACATGAAAATTACAACTAATCTACAACCATGATCAAGAACTGCCTAAAATCAAGCTGAACTGAAGCCTTTCAACTAGCGATGTGCACAAGAAGCCACCTCCAGACTGGTAGAACAGGCAGAGACGCGGAACGGGCTGGTCCCACACCCGCATGTGACCATTAAAGATTGGGAAGTATATTCCAGCTGTGAGGGGTCCCCACCATCCCTCAAAGGAGCAAGAGGTTCCAGCCCAGCGTTCCAGGGCCAGGGAGAGAAGTCCCCACAATGTCTGGTTGGAAAACCAGCAGACATTGTGACTGAGTGAGACTGAATGCAGCTGCATTCCCAGGTGCTCCGTTTAAAGGGTCTGCACGCGGACTTACCCAGCAATGGAATCACTCACTATGAGCTCCAGCACTGGGGCAGCAGTTGGAAAGGTGGCAGGGACATATGGTGGGAAACTGAGTTGTCTGGCTTGCGATGGGGGCTGGAGAGGCAGTGTCATGCAGGGTGTTATGTGGGGTCTCAGCTCCCACTCCCCACATAAGAACGCAAGACATGGTGAGGTCAAAAAGGAACACCCATGGAGCCATAGATAGGGGAGTCATATCACTATAGTCTCGCTTGTGGCTGGGTTTGGAAACAGGAAGCAGGAGCCACATGATCCTCAACCTGCTGTCCGCTTCTCTGCCAACCAACCAACCTCTTGCTAACTGCAATCCACCATGCTAACTGCAATCCGTGCTTGCTACCTCAGGCACCATCTTCTTGCTAGCCCTCATTTGCTTCTAGCGTAGCCACAGTGGCCAATGGCTCACTGGTTACAGCTGACAGCCAACTAGCCACAGCTGATGGCCACCCAATCACAGTTGATGGCCATTTACTACCAGAGTGAGCAAATTTCCACGTGAGGGCAAGAGCCTGGAAACTGCACTCCTGGCTCTGTCCCCACAGGCAGCTTTCTCCTGACGGAGGAGCTGGTAGAGGCCATTGTTTCTTTGTTGAGCTCTCCCTCTTCTTGGCATGTGGATGCAGGTGGCCGCCATTTCTGAGTCTTTGCTGTTCTCATTTACCACACCCTGGTGATTTGAGTCTTGGTCCTGCCCAACTTTCAGACATAACCAGGCTGCTTCCAGTGGCTTTTTTGTGCAGACCACCTGCCTTGGCTCAAGCTGCAGACTTTCCTAGGGTCTTGCAAAAGTTCACGGAACCCAGACAAGCAGTATTTGGTTTGAGCATGTCCTGTATCTCTGGCTGAGCAGCCCTAAGCCAGCACTAGCAGCAGCTGGCCTTGGTTCATGGCATGGCCTCTCAAGGCGCTTCCAAGCACAGCACAGGCAGCAGTCATCTGCAGATTGTTTTGTGAATGCTGCCAGGTGGCCCTGGGTGGGGCACAGGCTGTGGCTGAACTTGAACTACAGTGGATCCCCTCCAAGGTGGTCCTGGTTCTGGTGCCACTAGTGGCCAGCTTCCAAATGAACTGGAGTATTACCTAGCTGCCTCAAAGAACAACCCGCCAAAGGGGTAGATTGGGCAGACACCAGAGTCCTATTGGGGCAGATCCTGCTCTGTAGGATTGGCCCCTCCATAACAACTCTTCCACTGTAGTCAAGGCCAGTCCTCACAACCAGTGAGCCCAATGGTCAATCTATCCTACTGATGTGCAATTATCAAAGAAGGCTCAACTACAAGAGAAGGGCACACACAATGCACACAAGGGACACACCTGGAGTGCATGGCTCAGGTGACCAGAAAGACTGCGCCACTGAAAAACCACAGCACACCTACTACATAAGGCCTCTCTACTAAGATTGGAAGACATAGCAGCCCTACCTAATACATAGAAGCAAACACAGGGAGGCAGCCAAAATGGGGAGAAAAAGAAATATGTCCCAAATAAAAGAATAGAACAAAGCTCCAGAAAAAGAACTAAGTGAAATGGAGATAAGCAATCTATTGTGTTTCTCCGAAAATAATACCTAGCCGGACTATCAGCTCTAATGTGTCTTTTGGAGCAAAAATTAATATAAGACCTAGTCTTATTTTAATATAAGACTGGGTCTATAATATAATATAATATAATATAATATAATAAATATAATACTGGCTCTTATATTAATTTTTGCTTCAAAAGACACATTAGAGCTGATGGTCTGGATAGGTCTTATTTTCAGGGAATCACAGTATCAGACACAGTCTTCCAAACACTGGTTATAAGAATGCTCAGTGATCTCAAGGAGAACTTCAACAGAGAGATAGGATGCATAAAAATGGAAATGGAAAACATAAAAAAGAATCAACTAGAAATAAAGGATACAATAACAGAAATGAAGACTATATTACATGGAATCAACAGTAGATTAGATGAAGAAGAGGATTGAACCAGCTATGTAAAAGATAAGGTACCAGAAAACACCTAACCAAAACAGCAAAAAGAAAAAAGAATCCAAAAAATTCAGGAGAGTTTAACGGGCCTCCAGGACAATATCAAGCATACCAACATTCTCATTATAGGGGTACAAGAAGGAGAAGAGAGACAGCAGGAATTGAAAACCTATTTGAAGAAATAATGACTGAAAACTTCCCTAACCTGGTGAAGGAAATATACATACAAACCTAGGAAACACAGACTCCCAAACAAGATGAGCCCAAAGAGGCCAACACCAAGACACATCATAATTAAAATGCCAAAGTTTAAAGACTAAGAGAGAATCTTAAAAGCAGCAAGAGAAAAGCAATTAGTTACCTACAAGGGAGCCCCCATAAGACTGTCAGCTGATTTCTCAACAGAAACTTTGCAGGCAAGAAGAGAGTGGCAGGAAATATTCCAAGTGATGAAAAGCAACAACCCAAGATTGCTCTACCCAGCGAGGCTGTCATTTAGAATTGAAGGACAGATAAGGAGCTTCCCAGACAAGAAAAAACTGAATGAGTTCATCACCACCAAACCAGTATTACAAGGAATCTTAGAGGGCCTTCTTTAAGATGGGAAGGGTGTTAAGGATGGGTGAAAGGGGAAGGGATTAAGAAGTACAAATTGGTTGTTATACAATAGTCATGGGGTGTAAGGTATAGCATAAGGAATATAGTCAATAATATTGTAATAATTAGGTATGGTGCCAGATAGGTACTAGATCTATCAGGGTGATAGATGGGAATGGGGTTGGGGTCAGGGCAAAAAAAGTGAAGGTATTAAGTAATACAAATTGGTAGTTAATACAGAATGGGGAATATAATTAACAATGTTGTAAAGATCATGTAAGGTGCCAAATGGACATGGAACTTATCAGGGGGATCACTTCATAGATTGTCCAATGAGCTATACACCTGAAGCTGAAGTAGAATAATATTGAATGTCAACTATAACTAAATATATAGCTATATATAGTCACAGGATGTGGTCAACTATAACTAAATATATAGCTATATATAGTCACAGGATGTGGAGCACAACATAGGGAAGATAGTCAATGGTATTGTAACAGCTATATAAGATGTCAGAGGGGTAGTAGCTTAGAAGGTGATTTATCACTTTATGAGGGGTTTAAATGTCTAACTATTATGTTGCTTTGTACCCCTCAAACAAATAAAAAAAGGGGGTAGAGAAATTAAGCACTGAGCTTAGAAACAAATTCCATAATCAGAATATGCAATGTAACTGGCTATATACACCTTCTCTGGTGTTTTTTTCACCATACCATAGATGCTTCTCTTAAAGATCCTTCTCAAGGAATTCAGAAAGTGAAAGTCTCTTACTCAAATGTGGTTGAGACTTGAGTGCCTGTTGGAATCAGTTGCAGAATTAAAAAATGATTAAAATAGTTATGTTTGGGTTCCACTCCAGTGATTCGGTCTCAGTTGGTTTGGCATTCAGCCTGGGCGTAAGCTGATCTCAAAGGCGAGTTTGAGTCAAGATTACGAATGCTTCAATGCCAAACTCTTCAGTACAGCCTCTTCAGTGGGTCTTAATTTTATTCCTCAATTTAACTCTCTACATTCCTTGGATTTATTTTGCTTGAAAATTCCACTCTGGTTGCATCTTCTATGTGGCCTTAGCTAAAGGTGCCCTGACATCCTTCCCAGTCCCTTTCGCATCTCTGCATTTATGTCCATAAACACTAGGGATTGTTCAAGAGGACCTAAGAAAGCAATTTCTGCTTCTACCAGCTTCATGGAAGGCAAGCCAGGCAAAACTATTTTTTTCTTTATGACAGCTGCCCATCTGTACATATGAATGATACACCTGCTAATTGTGAACCTATTCTGGGCATTGCAGTGGGAATAAGTATAAACTAACGCTGAATTATTAGGGGCCATTGTTAATTTAAGCTCACTCAAGAATGAAAGTGACAAATCTCTAAAATTACTATCAGCAAAATAGAGAATTAAAGGATCTCAGAAGTTCGGGAGAGGGGGTGAGTCACTGGGACCAATCCCTCTTCACCTTGCATAAACTCTCTTTCACAATATCCTTGCAGATATGTGGCCAAAGTGTTTGATTTATGTGAATTAATTTAACCTTAACTTTTTCAAAAACCCATTTAAAAAAAAAATGTTGCGTGAAGTGCTGGCCATCCAATGTCCTCGTGAAGTTCAATAGGTGGTAGGGATGTGGAATATAATGAAGCTGCGTGTTGTAATGAGAAACACACAAGACATTACTATTCTGCACACAAATGCAGAAGGAGATTGTTATTCAGGAAGTGTGCAAAGAGTTACCTTATTGCTATTCAAAAGGCACTTTCTCATTTGAAGAAATTGAGTAAATCAATATTGTGTAGTGACTGAGGCATTCAAAGGCTCAAGGCACAATAGAGAATGACCCCCACACACACCCCAAAATAAATCCACAGATCAAAATCAAAGCTCTGGTTCTGCTTGTAAAAGTAGAAGCTTAGAAAATCTACAAGGCAAGAGCTTTGCTTTATTTCCCAGAGAGACAGAAGGTTATGATTATTTCAAAGAGTGATAAAAAGCATCAAAGCTTGAAAATAAACATTTGAACTTCAGAATACTTATCTAAAGTCAATGAAAGCTTTTGAAAATGTCCCATCCTTTGATAGTGTGTCTCTGTGTGTGTGTTTCTGTGCATGTACGTGCTATCAGCAATGCCCGCTACATCCAAGATCAGCAATACATAATTTCTCTTTACTCTTGACTTTGAAGTAACATTCAAACCAACGTAGAAATATTAAAAGAGAGGTGTACTGGCATCATATAGATTCTAAAAATATCCATTTGCTTACTTTGCTACTTGGACGTGAGGAAGAAGCATATGAAAAATGTATTACCCTTTCATTTTTGTCTTAAAATTAAAATAAATTATTTTATGGAGTACCTACAATGCTCAGTGACTACGGCAAAGGTTCTGATTAAACACATCTTTGGTATTTTAATATTAAATTCAGCTCAACCTGTGAACTCAACCTTGTACAGGGCACTTGGGTGACCTGCTAACCCAGTGTGTTTGAGACTGTCCTGGTTTAGGCATTAAAGTCTGCATCCTGAGAAATCCCTTACTCTCAGGCAAACTGGACAATAATCACTCTACTGAGCAGTTAGGAAGTTACCAAACAAAGACAAGTTCCTAAACTTAAGGAACTCACAACTTAATTGGGTTAAATAAAAATGAGGCCACCATCAAAATGGGAAAAGATATCTGCAAACAACATTTCCAATAAGGGGCTAATATCCAAAATATATAAAGAACATGTACAACTCAATGACAAAAAAAACAAACAATCCAATTAAAAAATAGGCAGAGGACCTCAACAGACGCTTTTCCCAAGAAGACATACAAATATCCAACAGATATATCAAAAAATCCTCAAATTCACTAGCTATTAGGGAAATGAAAATAAAAACCACAATGAGATACCACCTCACACCTGTTAGAATGGCTGTTACCAACAAGACAAATAGTAACAAGTATTGGAGAGGTTGTGGAGAAAAAGGAACCCTCATACACTGCTGGTGGGAAGGTAAATCAGTACAGCCACTACGGAAAAGAGCATGGAGGTTCATCAAAAAATTAAGAATAAAATTACCATATGACCCAGCAATCCCTCTTCTGGGTAACTATCCAAAAAAATCTGAAAACATTTATCTGTAAAGATATATGTACCCCCATGTTCATTGCAGCATTATTCATGGTGACCAAGACATGGAAACAACCGAAGTGTCCTTCAGTAGATGATTGGATAAAGGAGAAGTGATACATACATACAATGGAATATTACTCAGCCAGAAAAGAAAATATGAAATACTGCAATTTGTGACAACATGGATGGATCTTGAGATTATCATGCTAAGCGAAATAAGTCAGACAGAAAAAGTCAAGAACCATATGACTTCACTCATATGTGGTATGTAAAACTGAAAGCAACAAATGAACAAGACAAACAAACAAACAAAAATGCACAAACACAGACAACAGTTTAATGGTTACCAGCGAGTAAGGAGGAAGGGGGTGGTAGAAGAGGGTAAAAGAGGTCAAATATATGGTGATGGAAGAACTGACTCTGGGTGGTAAACCCACAATGCAATATGTAGATGACGTATTATAGAAATGTACACTTGAAACCTATATAATTTTATTAACAAATGTCACACCAATAAATTTAATAAAGATTAAAAAATAAATAAAATTCTCACATGAAACCTAGAGATACCAATTCAAGATAGAATATGATTAATATAAGATTAGTCTATGATTAATATGGCATAATATTTAAAAAGAAGTGCTATGGAAGTGCTTATGAAAATAAGTGCATCAAAGGAAGGGAAGATGGTTTTTCTTTGACATTCTTGGAAGTTTGAAGGGTTGGGTCAATTATTTATTGAGGGACAACCATAGTGCTGAGTAAAGTGTATAATGTGTATAATGTCAAACAAGACATACCTCTGCATGGAGACTTGGTTTTTAGTTTCTATAACACTACTTGTGCCATTATTGTGAGCAAATCACTTAAAATTTCTGAATCTTGTTTTTCATATCTATAAAATGGGTATAATAATATTACCTTCCTTATGTATCTCCTAGGGACATTAGTAGAATCATATGAGATGAGTGGTGTATATAAAAACATTTTTAAAACTACAGAATACAATACAAATATATGGAGTAGTTAATGCTATTATTATTGCTGATGAAAAGCACAAATACACAGTGTGACTTCAGTGGTCTAGAACTGTGTTAGCTAATAGGGTAGCCATCAGTGGCTATATAAACTTAAACTTAAATTAATTAAAGTTGAATAAAAACGTAAAAATTCATCGCTTCTCAGCCTTTTGGCTACGATCAAGTGTAAAAATATAAAAATTCAGTTCTTCAGTCACCCTAACTACATTTCAAGTGCTCAATAATTATTCATGGCTAGTGGCTACCATATTGGACAATGCAGGAAACACTTCCATTACTGCCGAAAGTTATATTGGACAGAGATGATCTAGAAATAAATGACTGAAATTTTACATCTTGAAGATAGTGATAATATGTCTCTTAGGTAAGGGCATTTCTACATAAAATCAGGAAAGTAATAATGACCCTAAGTTGTCTGGTCAAAATTCAAGTTGTGATGGTCATTACTGCTGTTCACCATATATTCTAGTACTCTCTCTCTTCTGGGCACCTGTTAGCATCACACTTCCTAGAACCCTTGTGGTTGATTTGGGACCATGACCAATTCTGCTCAATAAGCTATGAGTACAAATGATGCATGTCATTTCCAGGTTGAACATTTAATTATTAATGGGAAACCATCCAGAGTTTTCTCTTCCTTCTTCTGCAGTTACTGGAAACATTCAGATAATGGCTGTTGATCAGCCTGGGTCCTGGAGGGGAGAATAACTACATAGACACAC